>NC_134710.1:285795775-287035775 GCF_043290135.1 Rhipicephalus microplus | reverse complement strand
ATTGAGAGTTGCCAAACAGAACCTTCCTAAAACTTCTCTGACAGTAGTATAACGTATAACTGTATAACATAACGTATAAATACTGTAGCTGTATAAAATGGAACGTACAGCAGATGAAACTGCCTTAGACACGTACACTTCAATAGCGCACAATATGAACAGGCATCAATGCCTACACCTAACAAACACCCCAGAATTAATAAACAAAAATAGTGGCCGTGGTCGCTCGCGAGCAGGGCCCCCCTCCAACACCATTGCCAACAGAGGCGGGCAGCCGCCCCAACTCTGCTCGAATCTGCCGCTGAATTCCCGCTACGCGTGCATGGTTCGCACTCTACACAAAAGAAAAAACTTGTCCGCGCTTAACTTCGGACTACTTTGCCTTTACACTGCTAAAGTACTAGAGAAAAGCTTGGTCCCCACGAAAAACAAAAGCTCACTTATTGTGCACATGGTAGGAAAAACGTGGTGAACGCAGTGATAACAAAGCGCCGTTAGCAGCAGTGTGGTGCATACCTGGCGAGTGCTCCACGATACGAAGCCACACGTCTTCGCTTGAGTATAGCGCATCTTTGTAATCAGCAGCACTGGCAGAACACAAAACACGAACACAAAGCGCAAGCACACTTTTAAAACATGAAAGAAATCGACTCAAACCCGCTTCTTCAAGAGGCGACTGAGAGGCCGGTAAACACGTCCAGACAAGTAAAATTGTTCTGGCCGCGCAGGCGCACACCGCATTTGCGCATCTTAATTTCTTAATGCTGACTAGAGAGCTCGATTATTACAGTTAAACATGTAAAAAATATGCAAAATATATACTACATAAATATGTAAAGCGAATGTTATCTTGGTTCAAAAAAAGAAAGAAACATAGAAAACACCCCCCAGACCTCATCCGCGAATTCTACCAAATTTCTAGAAAGTAACTTTTAGTCAACGTTTTGAAAAAGACTTCTTGTAAAGAATGTTTTCTCAACGTCTTCTAAAAAAAACTTCCATTGAAACTTGAACGTTTATTCAGCGTCAAATATTATACCTAGATGTCCGCGTAACTTTCTAGGCGTTTCGACAAGTTTATACGACGTTTCGTGTTTCTTGGACTGTGACGTGTTCTGTTTTGACGGTCTGTTCTCTTAGCTAGAGCTTATATATTTCTTATCCATAAACAAACGATCGCATTCTGGTCTAAAGGAACAAGAGTGTGAGCATGACAAGTTTCGGGTACTCTTATCGAGACAACCCAGCCAAAACACGAAACTACCTCAAATTTTGCGACGTCACACCGCATGATGTGAAGACGATTGTGATACATGCACGGCATTTTAAAGAGAGTAGAAATTAAGCTATGATTTCTCTCGTAAAAATAAACATATGATCGCGAAATTAACTACAGTAAAACTGCCCAATTTTACTTTTAGAATAACTCATTTGTCATAACAGTTGCGACAGAATCTGTGTTGTCATAGTTATTACTCTTGTTTATATGAAATTGATAATAATTTACTAGCAAATTAATATTAGTCCCTGAAATTTCAAAGTGGCTCGAATCTCCTTGTATGATATGTTCGCAGTCATGTGAAGCATTATTTCTTGGATACTGTATGTGGTGCTGTACTCCTATCACGGCCGCTCGATCTCGCAGATCGAGAGGCCGTGGTATACTACGAACATGTCTGAAGGAAGGAAATAGTTTATTTGATTTAGTGACCAATAAACAGTGGCCGCTGCAGTTTTTGATGTCGCTTTTTTCTAAATAAAATAGTTAAATCAGAGGGGACATAATCAGAGCCAAAATTAGGAATTTCGATGCATTAAGAAAAGTATAGCCCCTCGAGGTCCGTTAGTTTTGACCTTCTGGGATACCAGCAAAATGTGCCCATGATCACGTCTTCCTCGAAAGGTGATCAGTGCGCGAAGTGGTATCTTTGGCTAGGTAAGGCATTTTACTCGATCACAATGACCCATAGCGACAGAGAGCGGGCGTGGGCAGTGTTGTATTCGTTACCAGGAAAAAAAAAAGTAATGAACGTTCCCTCTGCCGTTGCCCGCCGTGGTAGTCCAGTGCCTATAAGGTACTCGGCTGCTGATCCGCAGGTCACAGGATCAAATCCCGGCTGCGGCGGCTGCATTTTCGATGGAGGCGAAGATGCTGTAGGCCCGTGTGCTCAGATTCGGGTGCACGTAAAAGAACCCCAGGTGGTCGAAATTTCCGGAGACCTCCAATACGGCGTCTTTCATAATCATATGGTGGTTTTGTTAGATCTGTTATATCTCATTATTGTTGTGTCTAGAAAAAAAAACGAGCCCTTAACTGTATACACTTCTTTCTTTCAATAATACCTTAGGTTTAACGTCCCAAAACCATGGTATGATTATGAGAGGCGCCGTATATAGTGAAAGGCTCCATCATTTCGACCATCTGGTGTTCTTAACGTGCACTGACGTCACACAGTACACTTGCCTCTACCACTTGGCCTCCATCAAAATGCATGGCTCATGCTTACGTCATGCAGGGGATTGGCAGAGCAGTGAGTGAACTTTTCCAATTATTGCGGTATTGTATCATATCGTGGAATCTATAGTTCCAGAGTAAATATGCACGCACCTACTCATTTCTCGAAGTTACAGACAACGAAAAAAAAGGCTTTGTTGTAATCTCATTGATTTTCTCCCAAGCGGAAGAAGATCATCGGTTTACGTTTCCTCTTCACCTCGGTCGGCGCGCAATATTTCATCGGAGCATTTTTATAACTTGTCCATTGATGTACTTAAGGGTGCATCTGTACTGGTGTGGGCTTCTCTCTGCGCATGCAGCGACTCAATGTGATGCAGTTTGACTTGTGCTCGTCTTTTTTTTTATCATTTAGTGCCTGCACTAAACTGCACTAGTATGTGCTATTTGATGTCATTTTTACCTAGTGTTTTTTTTTGTATTTCCAATTACAATTGCTAATATTTCTGCTTCTGTGATTGCGAACGACCGCTACCTGCGGAAACCATTGGCCGTCCGCACCATAGATGGACTTTCAGATTTTTGAACTCTTTATTTCAATAATAAAGCACGAATTATGATGCCTTCAGCAAAAAAAGTGCAAGTTTAATCATTTTAAAATAAAGAGATTGTTGTCCTGTGAATTAGAAGTAAACGTTTCCTAATATAATTTTCTTCCAGATAATAAAAGTATCGCGCCATTTTTTTCTGGCGATCAGTGACAGTTAATGCGGCCGAGCCTTCCCTGTGCGACGCAAGATTGTACATTCGCAACAAACGCAATGTTCGTCCTCTTTATACTCTTTTGCCAAAACTACACAAAACGAAAAAAAAAACTTCCTTGTAAGTCGTAACCGCGTTGATGCTCCCCGAGCAACAGAATTGAATGAATAGGCGGCTGGAGCCTCCCCTTCCACAAAGTGGAATTGACCAGAGCCAACCGACATATTCGCTACACCATGCTCCCACGCATTGGTCTCATGGACACCATATAGAGTAACTTCAAAAGAGGTTACAGAAAGTCCGAAATCAAGCATTTTCTACGCGCGCTAGCCTCCGCAACGGGCACGAGCGGCTTAGAGCGGCTTAAAACCCCTTGCTCCGCCACGGTGGTGTAGTGGCTAGGGTGCTCGGCTGCAGACCCGCAGGTCGCGGGATCGAATACCGGCTGCAGTGGCTGCATTTTCGATGGAGGCGAAAATGCTGTAGGCCCGTGTGATTAGATTTCGGTGCACGTTAAATGACCCCAGGTGGTCTAAATTTCCGTAGTCCTCCACTTCGGCGTCTCTCATAATCATATGGTTGTTTTGGGACGTTAAACCCCACATATCAATCAATCAATTAAAACCCCTTGATCTGGGATACTTAGCTACGGAGCAGAAATCTGGAGACTTACAAGGAGGGTTCAGCTTAAATTGAGGACGACGCAGCGAGTAACGGAAAGAAAAATGGTATGTGTAACCTAAAGAGACAGGAAGAGAGCCGAGTGGATTAGGGAACAAACGGGGGTTAAGGATATCATAGTTGAAATCAAGAAGAGGAAATGGACATGGGCCGGGCATGTAGCGCGTAGACAGGATTACCACTGGTCGTTAAAGATAACTAACTGGATTCCCAGAGAAGGCAAGCGGGTTAGGGGGAGACAGAAGGTTAGGTGGGCAGATGAGATTAAGAAGTTTGCGGGTGTAAATTGGCAGCAGCAAGCACAGGACCGGATTAACTGGCGGAACATGGGTGAGACCTTAGTCTTGCAGTGGACTTAGTCAGGCTGATGATGATGATGATGATGATGATGATGATGATGATGATGATGATGATGATGATGATGATCTGAAAAAGTAACGACAATCTCCTCCGCGCGCGCACGTTTCCTCCTCGGTTGTGCTCGTCCGCTGGCGGCACGAGCTAGGCCGAGCGCCACTTTTCACCGTGGCTTTCGCGGACAGGCCGAAGAATTGAATGAAGATGCGTGATTTCGGGTTACTTCGGCGCCCTATACAGTAGTGTAATAAATTGCAGAGTGGTGGTAACAAGACCGAGAACACTTAAAGGCCAACTCCGATTTTTCGACCGTGTCAGGATAATGGTGCTTTTATGTTCCTTAAGCACTCTTGTCACGCGCCCGATACCTGAAATGCTCAACAAATTTGAAAATAGTTTTTATTACCGGAAAATGGTGATAACAAAACCAAAACCCAACCAAGCGCGATTCTACGTGTGACGTAATCATTTGCCTGAGCCTGCCTGATTGCGCATAATACCCGCCAGATAGCACCACATGTCCACGCCGTCCACCGCAATCGGCCAAAAAGCTTGCGCTGTTATGGTGAATATATGCCGAATCATGTGTGGCTCACAACGCAACACCACTTGCCACCTATCGCCCGCCCAACAACACGGAAAAAGAAATCGCAAGCTTAACCAAGGAAGTGCCATTCAAACCCACACAATTCATAGCAGACAAGCAGACGCTGCAGTGGCACATCAGTTCCGTCACTTCCGCCTGGTAAAACTTAACGTCACCGGCACAATGTTGTCATTAATTCTGGCAAGCGAGATGAGCGTTTCGAGGAAGCTATAGAATTCATTTGAAAAAAAAAACAAATCTGCAAAACTCTCAAGCTTGAAATCTGGCTTGAATGATGCAAAGGTGAAAATGAAGGTACCCAGTGAGTTTTATTGAAATCCGTTGATCTCGAAAAGCGCCGCGGTGGTGTAGTGGCTAACGTACTCGGCTGCTGACCCGCAGGTCGCTGAATCGAATCCCGGCTGCGGTGGCTGCATTTCCGACGGAGGCGGAAATGTTGTAGGCCCGTGTTCTCAGATTTGGGTGCACGTAAAGAACCCCAGGTGGTTGAAATTTCCGGAGCCCTCCTCTACGGCGTCTCTTATAATCATGTGGTGGTTTTGGGACATTAAAGCCCACATATCAATCATCAATCAATTGACCTTGAAAAATCGCCAAAGTTGTCCTTTAAAGGCCAACTCCGGCACTGACGACAAGGAAGGAAGGAAAATAGGAGGAAAAGAACGGCAGGGAGGTTAACCAGCCCATAAGCAGCCGGTTTGCTACCCTGCGCGTGTGAGGGGGATGGGGGAGATGAAAGATAGAGAGCAGAGAGGGAAAAGAGATAAACGCAGCACATTCAGCAGCGCACGCGCACCCACTCAGTCATGGTCCAGTCTTGTCTTTCGCTGTGTGTGTGACATTGCTCTTACAGCCGCTTGTTCAAGTCCGTGTAGCGCAGGAATTTCAACAGAGCTTTTGCCGCATTCTATTGCAATGTCTTCTCTCGGGCACTTGACAGAATAGTGTCCACAGACATTTGGCTGTTGTCGATGCACGCAAGAACGGACGCCAGTGACTGACGACAACGTATGCAACATGGTCTAGTGGGAAGCGCTGCGAGCTGGAGATAGAAACGTCACTGGTTCGACGCCCCGCTACAGAGGTTTTCAATGTTTTTTTGCAATCTATTAGTATATATTTTACAACATCAAATCCATGACGTAAATACGTCAGTGGAGCCGTGGTGGACCACGGCTTAAAACACTTTCGTGTTCAGAATCATTTAGAGTGACGTACTTCATGAAAAGGACCCAAACAGAGCCTACGAATGCTTTTTCGAAAACGCAGCACATGCTTCCCTGCGAAAATAATAAAACAAACGACGAGCTCAGAAACCATACATTACGCATGACCTCTTCATTGAAGTAAATGAGAAAAACAAGCTGTATCATCCCTTCATTAAACAAAAGATTTAAATGAACTTAAGGTTTTTAATACAAAACGTTTGAATAAATACCTTAAAAAGCGAGAGTGAATTACTTTGACAAACGTGTACTAAAGAATGCGCGGATATGTGGAAAAAGCTTAACAATCTTATTGCACATAAAGACGGTCCAGAGCTTAACTCTATAAAAAGTAGGTGGTGTTGAAATATCGGAGCAAGTTCTAGATGAAACATTTATTTAGTATACTTTGTGAATATTTCTAGCATTTTAAATGCGTGTAGCGACCTTAGGGGTATCAAAAGGGTAGACCAAGACATTGTTTCTTGATCTAGTAAATGATAAGGAGGTTATAAAAATTTTCAAACAACTCCATAATTCTATCTCACAAGATATTCATGGTTTTCGACTGCAGCCTATAAAATTAATTTTCGACATTACTTTGCCCTTTCTACATTTTAAATTTGCGCATAATGTAAATAAGAAGAAATAAATGTGGGTGAATAAATAAAACTAAATAACTTGAATATATATATATATATATATATATATATATATATATATATATATATATATATATATATATATATATATATATATATATATATATATATATATATATATATATATATATATATATATATATATATATATATATATATATATATATATATATATATATATATATATATATATATATATATATATATATATTTATATATATCAGTGGCAGCTTTTTCAACAACACACAAATTTTGTGTTACGAAGCTACATAAGAGTTATTAAGGTGCCTGATTTTGCTAAGTTTACAAACAATACATCGTATTTAAATGGCATGATAGATATTGTACACATAATGAAAGGCCGAGAGGCCGAGTGGTGCAAGTATCCTATAGCTGTTAAGTTCAAATGAATGCTGCTTCATTATCATTGCTCGCATTTCTAGAGCGTAATCCATCGCCGTATTTGTAGTGGAACTCGAGTTTCACTTTGAATGCTTATGAAAACGATAAGCATTGTTGTGTAATATATCATAAAGCTTTGCATAAGTATCTGTGTGTGTGTGTGTGTTTTTTTTTGTGCCTGCAGTTCGTTTTTCTACGCTTGCAGTTTCTCTTTTTTTACATGCCCAATTGAGTTGAATAATGTAAATACCTGTATAATGTTTTCCTTCTTACATCCACTTGTCCTGATGACTGCCCGGGCACAACAAGCCGTGTTCGCATCGGCCTCGAAACCCCACAACTAACAAAGGCTTAGCACAGCAAAACTTGCCTCAACTATGATACCCTATAGTTTGTTTAATGCTTCGAATTTAATACGATGTGAAACCCGATTACGTCGAATGAATGGGATCATTGCGAACGGAATGTAGAAGTATTTATGTTTCGATTGATTGATTGATTGATTGATTGATCGATTGATTGATCGATTTAACGTTCCAAAATGTATGTTGTGATGGGGTTCTCGTGATAATGGTAACTAATAAAACAGGGCACGCCCTCTTCAGCTGTACCTCAAGTGATCCCACCCCCCCTAAAATGATTGGCTGCAGGATCCACCCCTGAAGCCACCCCTTTGTCGTCATAGGGTGCAATGTGTGCACCGTTTCCATAGTAACGGTGATTCTCTCGATGCGCTGCGAAGATGCTATAGAGATCCGAGAAGCGGATGCTGACATGCAAGTAATAAATAGTAAAACAGCGCGAGCATGCCGCATAGCGTCGTCTGCCGTCGGGAAAGAAGCTCGCATTTCTGGGACATATATCTGCTATTATTTCCTTTCTTTCCTTTTGTTGTTGGCAAGTCGCGGTGCACTGTGGGCTTCTGAGTGCGCCAGGTAGGATCACGTGCTTTTTGGTTGGCGTGCGAATTTCCTGCCAGTCTGGTGCATTTCCGTAGCAATAGAAAACAAGGATGGCGGTTACGGCGTCTCCAGGTTACAACCATCGTCTGCCGCCGGCGCGGCGTCATGGGAACAATGCAGACCCGCCGCTGAGCTTCAATCTCACGCTCCTACGCAGGAAGCAGCTGATTGATACCGCTAAGCAACCAGATCGCTATCGGAAGCTGTCGCGCCAGCGAAGGAAAATGAGACGCACTCGGCCGCCGCTGATGCCGCCGCAAGAAATAAATTGTTGCTCGTAGCGCAGGTACAGACGCATATATCGCGGCCCCCTGGCGGCTTCATCGTGCAAAGATAAAGACGCGTGCGCACTGCCCGAACAGCATCTACTCAGGCCGCATGACAGTTGTATATGGCTTCGGCTGCGCTGTCCAGGTGTTGCGATACGTCTGGGCCATTCGTCTAGCTTTTGGTCTTCACATTCTTTGGCTTGGTCGCTACTTCGTGCCTTTTGAACAAAACAGATCATATGCGTAACCTTATCATGCTACTATTGATAGTATCGTCTTGAACGAAATTTTATTACAATATTAATGACGACTAGGAACGAATCATGTAAGATGTAGGAGGAACAGTGCAGTACTGGAAAGAGCTTAGTTTGTTGTTGTTTTTTGTTTTTAACACGCGAATGAAATAAGCAATACAAAAGAGCGACTTCTGTGTTAAAAGGCTCGTGACAGGGTCACCCACCATTTAAGCGAAAATATAGTAGAGAGGCTAGTATGCTTGTAGATGTATCAAAGATGAAGTGCAGAAGTGTTTTCGAAAGTATGAAAGAAGCCTTTCAAGCCGTCGGCTGTGAACTCCGATCATCACCGGTGACCGAAATAATGCCACCGCATGCTGCACCGCCGTGGCATCGCTTCAGTTGTTTAAAATCGTTCAATTCCAATGGTAAGATAAGCAACGCTGAAATATATAGCTAGCTTGCACGCGTATATAGGTTTCAAGAAACGAAACCGTTTGTCATAAGCGGACGCTCTTGCAGCAAGCAGTTCGTTACGCAACGGCCACGAAGCAGATCAGTGCTGTACGACTCTCAGGCCCCTCGAGCGTTTATGAAAATATTCGGGTATAAGCTTGGTGCATGACCAAATACGCTGAAATTTCACCAGGTTGCTTTTGAACACACAAGGATCAACCCACACTAGAGAAAGTATGATAGAAAATTGAGAGTCACGGCCCGTAAATGCGAATCCTCGTACGTATAAGACTTTCAACTGAATGTACGAAAAGTTGCATGCAGTTTCATCTATCCTATGGAGTGCACATACAGGACCTGTGTGAAACCGAAGAGCCTTCTGCAACTGGTAATTGCAAATTCCGAATTGGGAGCATGAAAATAAGGGGAGTAACAGAAAGGGGAAACGAATAGGGAAGGCTTGCTCATAGCTGAGAGTCGGGGGGGTTCCGTTCCACGGCGGGAGCTCTGGCCGGCGGAAGCTGAGCTACTGACTAAAGTCAATGAATACCTGAAGTGAAATGACCACCTGCGACCCACGACCTTCGGGTCAGCAGTGTAGATAGCAGCCTGCAGTCAGGCGTATAGATAGAAAAGGTCAATGTGCCTCTTAGTTCACAAAGTAATGCTTTACCTTTAAAAGCGGTGAATGAAAGCGAATTGAACCCGGTGCCTCTTGGCACCGGGTTCAGTTAACTTAGTTCGCAAAGTAATGCTTTGCCGTTAAAAGCGGTGGGTGAAAGTGAATTTAACTCGGTGCCAGGAGGCACCGGGTTTAATTCACTTAGTTCACAAAGTAATGCCTCTTAGTTCACAAAGTAATGCATTGCCTTTAAAAGTGGTGGGTGAAAGCGAATTGAACCCGGTGCCAGGAGGCACCGGGTTCACTTCGCTTAGTTCGCAAAGTAATGCCTCTTAGTTCGCAAAGTAATGCTTTCCCTTTAAAAGCGGCGGGTGAATGTGAATTGAACCAGGTGCCAGGAGGCACCGGGTTCAATTCATTGTGCCACTGGTTGAGTAGTTGGAGTACCCGCCCGGTGCGTCCTGGCACCGGGCGGGTACTCTAACCACTTGACCAATTGGAGCTTTCTTTCATCGAGCATCACCATTCCCTCCTACCCGCAACGGCCACTTTGTCAGGGAGGGCACCTGGGTATCCCGGAGGCCGTCTTGGTAAAAAGGGGGTACCGGTGGTTCGGGGACAAAGAAGTTCAACAGCCACTGTGGATTGTTACACTCGCTGTCATATGGAGCTCTTGCCCTCCCCTATAGTCCTATTCTTGTAACCAAATATACTTCTAATTTTATGAGCTTCTTTTTATGTGACAGCCCATTTTGCGACCAACCACTTCGGTATAGCCCTGGCACATTTAAGTGCTTAGGCTTCCTTCCTTCCTTCCTTCCTTCCTTCCTTCCTTCCTTCCTTCCTTCCTTCCTTCCTTCCTTCCTTCCTTCCTTCCTTCCTTTCTTTCTTTCTTTCTTTCTTTCTTTCTTTCTGAAAGTATTATCCGATAAAGGGTTCTTACGTAAATCTTTGTATAAAAGAGGTCTTTATGGAAGTGACTCTTCTGCAGCAGAACGGTAACCGGCGACATTATCACGCCTCAACATCTGCAAGGCACTATTGATCAAACAAAGAGCGCTGGTGATTAGTTTCGTGGGATAGGAAAGGAAGAGATAAAACAGCACCGTGTCCACGACAACGGCTTCGCAGGACGCCCGAAAGAAACACCCCAGACAGGCGCGAATACACATGTCACGCGTTGTGCGCATGTAAAAGGAGCACCTGCCGAGAAATCCCGCAGGCCGTACAGTACCACGTCTGACCAATGCAGAGCCGTGTACACCGAAACGCGTTTTGCGTCAATTCGGCAGAGCGCCGGACGGAGCTCGGGGTGCATGCGCACCCTCGGGTTTCCGCGCTTCCGGTCTCCCACGCGGGCCCTTTCCGCGTGCTGCGTTTTCCACTGCTGGCCCAGTCTCTACGAGGGGAGGGGGGATGCCTGGTGGAAGCTTCAGGCGGGGCGGAAGAAAGATAGGGGGGGGGGGGGGGGAGCACGACGTCGTTGTCGTCGCGGCTTGTGCACCCGCGCATCCGGTCCACCCCGGAGACTCGTACCCTGTGGCCGTGCCCACATGCGGTCGGCCGAGACGCTGCCTGCTCGCGTGACGTGTAGCGAGTACACCGCGACTGTGACGCTCTCTACGCTGAACGGTTCCGATCTCCACTGCTCGAGCATTGTGCCCTTTTCCCAACTGTGCCAGCCTTGGCAGCCGTGGTCTCCCTTTGTTTTATGTAACTCTATCGGTATTTCTTTATATGGCCTTCGACATATCTAAGATGACATCCTGTTCGCAAGAAGCGATACGATCGAGCTTGGCGGTTGTACAGGTATAAAACGACGAGGCATTCGGAACGGTCAGCAGCCCATGTGCAGTCATCGTTTGACTGATTTTTTTATTGTGATGGCGATCGTTGAAATCGGAGAAGGCAATTAAGCATAACAAAAACAAGATAATAAGTACACTCCAAGGGTCAACGCTGGTGGAGCCAGCGTTGAACCATCATGGCCCATCAATAGCCAGTAACATCCAAGCAAAATATATTGATTAATATGGCATATATGCAAAATACGCAGTTTGTTCTGAGCTTTTCTCTCGTTCCTTGTTCACGAAAAGATACCCAGCACAGCTGGCACACGGGAAATATCATATGTGACACGAAAGGTCGAGGTGCATGCCGTCCCGAGCAGATGTGCCCCGGATTAATGCATATTGCGAAAGAAATTGCTACCCACAAATGATGTATATACATAACCGGCTACATGCATAATTTGTTTCGCACGGTGCCAATATGCTTCCACCTCTGCAATGTTAGCGTTATCTTATTTGCATGTCCTGAAATGATTATAACGTGCCTCAGATCTCAGATGCGCCATACAGGAGTGTTTAAACTACTTGCTAAGCACAAGTATATATATATATATATATATATATATATATATATATATATATATATATATATATATATATATATATATATATATATATATATATATATATATATATATATATATATATATATATATATATATATAGTGGGAGTAATAATTCAATGGGCCAGTTAGTCTTCGTGAAGGTATGGGATATGGCACAACGGGAGCGTTGTCAACAAGGATAAATATATTTATTTCCCAACAGTTTCGGGAGGGGACCTCCCTTCATCCCCTGATGAAGGGAACTCATCCCCTGATGAAGGGAGGTCCCCTCCCGAAACTGTTGGGAAATAAATATATTTATCCTTGTTGACAACGCTCCCGTTGTGCCATATCCCATACCTATATATATATATATATATATATATATATATATATATATATATATATATATATATATATATATATATATATATATATATATATATATATATATATATATATATATATATATATATATATATATATATATAATGATTAAACGCAAACTATATGGCCTCATCTAAACCACTCTTTCGACAGTACCAGGTAATGCCTCTACAACTAGTAATAAATTATAAAACAACAGTAATGGTGTACAAGTCTCTAACATGCAATATCCCTCTTCACCGCTCCCTTTTTATTTTCTCACAACTGCAAACAAGAGCCCGTCATTGTGGTAACTTCCTAAAACCACTGGTTAAAAATGTTTATGGTAAAAGACGACTTTAAAGTGTTGGAACGTCATTGTGGAATAACCTACCAGTGGAAGTGAAACAACATAATGCTTTCACATTAATGCTCAAACGTCATTACAAAGAGCTCTATTAGACTACTGATAAGTTTCGTGAAATGATGAAAAGTGACATGATTTTAAACTAATGTGTTGTATGCTGACCAGGAATGCTATTACCAGATGTACAGAAATATTAGATGTATTACGTTAAGTATACAAACCAAAAACGTGTTCAAAGTGTAGTGTATAAGTTGGATTTTTCCTCTTCAATGTGTTCGGTATCTTCTGTGTATAAGTGATATGTTTATCAAAACAATCTGCATCTTAAACTAAAAGGTCGTTCATTATACAACTCTTTCTCCTGCCTCTAATTATTGTATGTTATAATTGCATGGATCCGTACTAGCATTCTGCTAAGGATCCAGATGTTGCTAACATGTTTTTCTTGTATGTTGTTTATTCATAATAAAGTTCAAAGTTCATATATATATATATATATATATATATATATATATATATATATATATATATATATATATATATATATATATATATATATATATATATATATATTCGCAACACGAGTGCAACAACACAGTTCATACATACTCTTGCCATGGATAGTTACCGGCAATCAGTGCCAACCGATTGCCTTGAACTACTATGTCTGATGCAGCAACACACCGCTATACCGCCATCGCTGACACATATTCTAACAAAATAATTGCATTTCGATTGACAATAAAACAAGTACGAACGCTTAAGCTTGGCAACATTGGTGGGTGCTGCGGATTTGGTTGGCCGTTCGGGGTATCATATGAAGCCGTTTGGGGTATTGTTACGGCTGACAAACAGACAAACGCACAGGCAGACAGACAGACCAAAATTTTTGTGTCAAAGTACCCCAAGAAAGACTATCGTCTTTAATATTGAAGTGCGGTAAGCATGTAAGTAAGCGCTGTATACTTCACGCGAAAACTCAACTGGCTTACTCGAGCAACTTGCCCCTTCGCGGTGGTCTAGTGGCTAAGGTACTCGGCTGCTGACCCGCAGGTCACGGGTTCAAATCCCGGCTGCGGCGGCTGCATTTTCCGATGGAGGGGGAAATGTTGTAGGCCCGTGTGCTCAGATTTGGGTGCACGTTAAAAAAGCCCAGGTGGTCGAAATTTCCGGAGCCCTCCACTACGGCGTCTCTCATAATCATATGGTGGTTTTGGGACGTTAAACCCCACATATCGATCAATCAATTACTCGAGCAACTTCACTTTCCACCACACAAAGCGCAGAAAAATGTGCTCTTAAAATAATGATAAAAGTGTCGTCGGCAGGCAGCACCACTGCCAGCAGTCACCGTTATGCAGAACGAAAAAAAGCATGCCGTTATAAATAAGAGCTCGTTACTGATGCGAATGAAGATAACCATCTCTACCAGGTGTTTCCAACACGCGGCCCGCCGACCTTTCACTAGAGGCCCGTGGCCCGCACATGACACTCTTCGGTCAATATATATTTTTTTTTTTTCACAGCGAGCTCGAATGCAGCACGAGCCATGTCACCGTAGTTGTGCGCCGCCGGTGTCCGTAGCCACTATCGCACGAAATAAGAAAAAAAAATGACAGTTAATAAAAAACGCTCAAGATGCAATGAGATTCGAACTGTCATCTCCTACTATCCATCACAGTATTCTACTACTTGGTCAGCCGGTGATTTGAATAACTCCCATGATAATTGACCATATAGACAGACTTGATGTCGGGAAAGGAATCGCGCTAATATGAGTAATAAAGTGTAATAGAACAGCGAAGTAACAACCAGGTGTCAGATAATGCAAATTGTGCTACGAGTGGGTCTTCAAATGATCCAACCCTTTGCGAAAGCTTGGTCTTGTTCACCTATTAACTGTGGCGCATATCTACTGTGGAGGCTTGGGGGGATTACAATAGCTTTTGACATAATTCTTCCTCCGCCGCGGTGGTGCAGTGGTTAGAGGTACCCGGCTGCTGACCCGCAGGTCACGGGATCGAATCCCGGCTACAGTGTACACTGTATCCCGGCTGCGGCGGCTGCATTTCCGATGGAGGCGGGAATGCTGTAGGCCCGTTTGCTCAGATTTGGGTGCACGTTAAAGGGCCACTCACCAGGCCCAATACCGAATTTTAGTTAGACAGTAGAAGTTGTTGGGTGTCCGATGAGGAACATTTTACCACAAAAAGTTTTTGAATCAGTTCATCACGAGCGGAGAAAACGGGTTTTTTGAAGCGGCGCGAAACGAGGATGAGAGGAGGCAAACTCGAAACCCTTGCCGCTCCTCCGCGTAGCCTTCGTAAGCCATATCTCTTCCCCACCCTCTCAAGCATCCGGCCATGAGGTGACGTACGCATGACGGGACCAAACAAGTCCAACCCCCGAGCACGCGAGCGGCGTTGCTTTGTTGACCAGCGTTATTTTGTGGTCTCCTGCCTGTTTCTGCGGGATGGTTTGGAAACGCTGGCTTAGACGCGGTAGAATAGATTAGCACAATGAGTGCGCAAACGCGTAGGAGCGTTCCATGAAGGTCGTCTGCTTCTTGCGCTGACCGTGGGGACACGAACACATTCGAAACGCTGGTACATTAGCCCCGCATCTCGTAGCATTTCACGGGAAAAAATGAAAGAAACACACGCACAATTTTTATTGCGTCTCATTATTTATTTCAGGTTTTATTAATCTCCTAAAGCAACAAATACATGAACTACGCATGGTGTGTTAAATCATTTTTGCCATGTCACGTGGCATACTGTTGACAACGTCAGAGCAGAGTCATCTTTATAGAGGACCAACGTCATTGCATTGCTGTGTACGTAGGGCCATTCCTACGCCCACGTCATGCCCTCATTATCTAGGCGTGCGCCGGCAGAGGGGAAGGGGAGCAGCGTTCACCTTGAAATTTGACCCGTTTCCGCGGCGCGTAGCATTGCAAATTTTGGCAGACATGATCATGAACGCCTCGTCTACGCATTGCGCTTGTCAGCTCAAAATCGTCAAACCTGCATGGTGAGTGGCCCTTTAAAGAACCCTAGGAGGTTGAAATTTCTGGAGCGCTCCACTTCGGCATCTCTCATAATCGTATGGTGGTTTTGGGACGCTAAACCGCACATATCAATCAATCAATCAATCAATCAATCAATCAATCAATCAATCAATCAATCAATCAATCAATGGCATAAATCTTTATCGTCGTGAGCCACAGCACACAAAAATTGCACAAAGTTCCTTGCAAACGTGCAGCAGGTACCACGCTTCTCCGAAGAGTGACGAAGGATGGCATAGTGAATGCCTGCCTGCTACACAATTATTCATGGCATAGTGGGTACCCTGCAAGTGCACGTGCTTGCTGTGCAGCTACCCAATAATCGTTAAAAAATTCACAGCATAATTACGGAATGAATAATAATGAGTGGGGCGAAGCGTCCGTCAATTCATCCGTGCTTCCATCCATCCGTCTGTAAAAGTGCGCTCGTTCGTGCGTCCGTTCATCCGTCCGTCCGTGTGTCTGTCCGTCTGCTTGTCTGTCTGTCCGTCCGTGCGTCCGTCCATCTAGTGAACACCTAAACTACCGTCATCTCGCTTGTTGTTATTATATATTCATCATACCCATGTACCGCCATCCAGCGGACAATCCAATGACTAAATGGGAGTATGTACTACATGTCTGCTGTCGGGGCTTTGTTAACAACGAGCGCGTGATAACGACGTCGTGCAACGTTTTTCGTAACATGTGGACATGCGGGAATGTACCCAAGGGCGGGTATGGGCTACTGGTATGCGGGTATGTGCCACAGGTTACGCACAACGACAACGGGGTATGCACAAGCCACGCCATAAGGAGCTTCGCCCCTAAAAAAAGGCTGTTAGAGTCCGCTCTTCTTGCTGCTTTCGCTGTGACAGTGCCGCGCGTTCAGCACAGGCCTGGCGGTTTCTTACGACTTTGTGACTGTGGCACGGCTGATTGGTTCTCGCATTATTTTCTTGCCTATCATGATCAATAACGCTCCGTTCGGGTAAGTGACACAGACGTCACTGGTCTTAAGCTTTTTTTTTTCGAAGGCACCATATATGCGCTCAAAACCTGTATACAGTGCACTCTCAATTCACTGAATTTCAAGGAACCCAAAGAAATAGTTCACTCCACTGAAAGTTCACTAAACTATAAATATAATATCTAAACAAAATGACAGATCCCACGTTCAGTGAGACTCGATGATATGCGAAGCACGAATGAGGATGGTTGATATGTTATGCCGTACATGACTTCCATGTAAAGATCATTATGTTTGTGTCTGGCATGTGTGTTTGCCGTCCATTCAAGTCACGAAACACCATATATGGTACATGTGAAGCTAGCGAAACGACCGCGAGTGTGCTATGAGCGTAGCATGTAGTGATGTTTTATATGACACGCATATCATGATTATCATGTTTGAGTGTGTATATCAACCTTCGTCTTCTATTCACGTCACTTGATACTAAATTTGGTATATGTGAAGCTAGCGAAACGACCGCAAACGCACCATGAGCGTGGCATGTAGACATGTTCTTACATGACACGCATGTCATGATTGTCATGTTTGGACGTGTGATTTACTTTCGTCGTCCGTTCGCGTCACGTAATACGAACTTTGGTGTACGTGAAGTTAGCGAAATGGCGGTGAGCGCATCATGAGCGTGGCATGTAGTGATGTTTTACACAATATGCATGTGATGATTGTCATGCTTGCACAAGTCATATACCTTCTTCATCCATTTGCATCACGTAATACTACATTTGGTATATGTGAAGTTGGCGAAACGACCGCGAAACCACCGCAAGGGCAGCAAGACCCTGACATGTAAATCACGATATTCATAACATACATGTCATGATTTTCATGTTAACACTCACTTACGCTCCTTATACAGCCATGTTATGCCATACCAATTTAGTATAGATGCTATAATCGAAACAGACAGACAGACAGACAGACAGACAGACAGACAGACAGACAGACAGACAAACAGACAGACAGACAGACAGACAGACACGGTCAAAGTCACGAAAGTTCGCTAAGAAAAGCTTCGCATTTAATACGGCAAAGCACTGGGCACTGCAGATATCAAGTGAAAAGTGTAAAATGTCATTTATTTTGAAAAGAATATTGTAATTTTCATTTGTTCTGGCGCCCTTAAAGCGCACAGAAGAAATAAAGCTGTCCAGAGGCTCTACGTTTCCGTGCACTGCCTTTGGTGCGGCTTGCCAAGGTGACACGAATATTTTGAACCTGCCTTATAGCTATTACTTCTTCGTCACACTCATCTTCTTTCAGCTCAGGACGAACACTGGAAACAATTTCCGCCTCCCGTGGAGGTACTGAAGCGCACGTGGCTCGCTTTCGTCTGCCGCGCGATCGCTTTATCTCGACTGCGCTGTATGCACAGGTGATGATGGGCGATTTCGGGAACATCAGCTACACGCCCACCCTATATCGCACTTACTTGTTGGGGCCACCACTCTCGGGAGTTCGCAACGCCAATGTGGCAACTTCGCGCCTACCTCTTCCCTTCCGGGAGAGTATACTTAAACAGCGCGTTGAAAAAGCCACGCGACAGAAAACGCGGGTGGCGCTGTGCGCGCCGTGGTTGCCTAAATGCTGTTGCGGCTAAAGTAATTTTGAGTTGAGTCGCGTCTTGAGTTCATATGGAGCGGACCGTGTCTACGGTTTCTGAGGAGGACATCCTCAGAAAGCACCTGTGTCATACCAGTCCCGTTAATTAGGGAGGCAATCGCCGGGCTAATTCCAAGGGTCGAAGTATCGGCCCCCCGAACCGCACCACGAAAGCGTGGACAATTTAGAAGTGGTCCTTTTTGGCGCGCCAGCAGACGCCGGCTGTGGTCCAAAGAACAAGTCAGAGCCGAGAGTTGATAAACAAACAAAATTATATTCTCATTAACGGCAGATCAAAAACAATTCACACGTATGCACACTCCACAATAGTTACATACAATACGTCACCAATCAAACAACGTACTACACAGTACAATCAGCCACACTCAAAACAACGGACATAGACAACGAACGATACGCTCTACAATGCAGTCGCATGCATTGAACAACCAAGACACTTAAAGACTAAAGAGATAGAAACCTATCCAGTCCAAAGTTCTTGGAACAAAAGTCTGGATGATACTCTTCCGAGAATCACTCACTCAAAGTCCAGCGTTGTTGTCGTTCCGTGTCCTCGAAGTTTCTCTTCCAGGAAACCTCGCGCCTTCAATTGGCCACTCTCCAAGCTTCAAACTTCTTCGCCCGAACACGTCGGCTTCACACACGCAGCTGTCGCCACGCGTCTTCGCTCGATAGCGGTAAACATACTCTCTTGCCTGTAGCTCGGGCCTTCACCCCTCAGGTGGAAATCCTCTTCATCTCCTGCTTCGTCCCAACGGACAAACCTTCGCCGACTACACGGCGGGATCCCTTCGCACTCTGGCGCAACTTCCGTCTTCTCCTGATCTCTCATCTCGGCTGCTCGGTTAAATACCTTGCGCGCGACATTCCAGACGGTTCTCGTCATTTCGTCGGCGCGATACGCAGCGAAGGCTGGGAAGAGGGCGAGACGGTTGGAACGCCCTCCGCGGCAGATGACTCAGCTCGGTATGACCACGCCTATTTCCTTCTGGAACTTTCCAGAGCTTGCTAGGCCGCCGTTGTGGGGTGAGGAGGTTCGTCGGCGAAGCCACGCTTCTGCGGGGAGAGCGCGCGCCCGGGGAGCCTTTTTTTTTTCTTTTGACCTCGCGGCGTTTCTCCCGCCCGTTATCGCAAGAATTTGGCGGCGCGCCCATTTTTAGCGCTCGTTCTGTGACACTGCCCCCCACTTTAAGAATATTATCTCATAATATTCAAAACCACACAAACGAGCGCGAAAAGTCACCACACACCCTCACAGACTGTAACACAATCCATCGCTCATGACACTTCACATTCACAATATATCACTCAATACGATTGGACATTACATTCAATCTCACACACATGAAATATAACCGCAGGTACATGCGTACAACTCTTCATCACACATTCCAAACAATACAAATGTATAAAGTTCTCTCATTACAACAATTACTATACTCACATCATTACTATACATCACATTACCGAAACAAACATTTTGACTCACTCAACATACAGTTGCGACACAGGACAACAAGGATATTAACACAACATATGGCACTCAGCACTGCCAAACACATTCAGATTCGACCTCGACACCTATCCGGTGCATTCCGAGCGGCGCTTGCGCCCTTTCTTGCGGTGCTCGCTCGATCTCTTCTTGTGTTTGCACGTTCTTTTTCGGCGAGCCCTTTCCAACGACGATATCTGAGGCGGCGTCTCAGCCATCATTGTCACTTCTGACACTGTTAAAGGGTCATAACATTCGACGGGCCCTGTCTGTTTATTTACCAGCTTGATCATGTCTCTACATTTTGCCCGGCTGGCCAACCCCGTCTCCTTTACACTGTCGGTCGGTTGAGGTCGTGCCGACGTAAGTCCAGTTGCTCGGCCCCTGAACTCATTCAACACGATCATCTTCTCATTCACTGTCTCTTGCGCCGCGGCTTCACCTTGGGCTCTAGTGAGATCCGTCACGGGCTGCTCCTCCACTGTATCTCGCGGTCGCTGGGTTGGCGAGGGCACTATCTTCGGGTCTTCCCCCAAACGTTCTGGATCATTCGGCCCTCGCGCCCCGTCAATGTTTCCGATGACAAGGTCGTAAAGGGGGGTCGTCATACATAGAGCCGTAACCTTCCCGCTGAAGTACGGGGTTTCAACCTCAATCTCTGCTTCGGGAAGCATCCGAACTGTACGGTCAATTAAGCAAACCAGTTTCGTTCTGCCGGTTAACTCACTTTCCCGTACCAAGCTTCTCCGCACGATAACAGTGGAGCTGCCAGTATCTCTTAACACCGTAATCTTTTTGCCCGCAACTTTTCCAGGCAGCGTTGGCATTCCTTTCGTAACACCGGTTGGCTGTTTTGACATTACAGCACCACAATAGGAATTTTCTCCCCATTCTTCAACTCTACGAATCCATCGGTGCCGGCATTATTATCAGATTTCGGTGCCGCTTGCACACAAGATACCTGGTGAGTTTGACTCACTCCGTTCCGACAAGCGTCTGCTTTGTGCCCAGTCTGACCCCACTTGAAGCATTTTGCTGCCGTAGGGCTCGTAAAGATCGTTCGACAGTTTTTCGCGCGATGACCCACCAGGTTGCACAGAAAACATCGCGGAATGCTCTCTGGTGCACGCTTCTTTTCTTCGGGAGCCAATTTCTTCGAATCATCGGGACAATCCTTCTTGACCTTGGCCAAATTAGTTCCACCTTGCGCTTCCAAGAATTGATCAGCCAATTCAAGCATTCCTTCAAGTGATTCAGCCTTCCTCTCTTTCAAGTACAGCGACAGGCTTGGGTGGCAACTAGTGAGAAACTGCTCTCTAATTAGGAGCTCTCTAAGCTCATCGTACTCCTGCGCTGTCCCTGAAAGTTCAATCCATCTGTCGAAATAATGGCAAAGTCGGGCGGCATACTGCGTAGCCGTCTCACCATCAGCTGGCTTTTCTGTCCTAAATCTGTCCCGGAATCCTTCTACAGTGAATCTAAATCGCTTCAGCAAAGCAGCTTTCACCTTTGCATAGTTGGCTGCATCGGTCGGCGTCAGCCTACCGTACACACTGAGCGCTTCACCACTCAAGCAAGTACTCAAAGCAGTTGCCCATTGATGTTCTGGCCAATTCTGGCTCTTCGCAATCGTCTCGAATCGGTGAAGGTACGCGTCAAGGTCGTCCTTCCTTTCATCAAACGCCACGAGCAGCTTGCTTGGGTTCAAGCGAAAGCCATGATCTTCCCGTTCGCTGCTTTCAACTCTAGGTTGGACGGGAGTTTCACTTCGCTGTTGCAACCGGAGCCGCTCGAGTTCCATCTCGTGCTGCCGCTGCCGTTCCCTTTCAGCCATCTCCGCTTCTCTTTTTTCTCTCGCCCTTTCGGCTGCCAATTTTTCTCTCTCCAACTCTAACTTCAATTGTTGCTCTCTTTCTTCTTTCAGCTGTCGCTCCTTTGCTTCTCTTTCTTCTCTCGCCATTTCAGCGGCCAGCCTTTCTCTCTCTAACTCAGCTGCTTTTTCTTCCTTGGCCCTCTCAGCTGCCAACCTCTCTCGTTCTAACTCGGCTGCTTTTTCTTCCTTGGCTCTCTCAGCTGCCAACCTATCTCTCTCCACCGCCTCTTTCTCCTTCTGGCTTACCCACTTCCGTAGTTCGGCACCAGAAAGACCCATCTTCTCACCAAGAGCTACTAACTTTTCGAGATCCATGGTGTCTCGCAAATAAAGTCTTGCCGCGTGTAAAAAGTATCTGCCTAAATCAGTTTATCGGAACACTCCCCTGCACTCGTTAACGAGAACACTGCACAACACACAAAATCGTTCCGATAGCAGTATCAACAACTCGAGGCTCTTTCTCACTACTTTGGACACACTGTGCACCAAAAGGTCCTGTGTCGCGGACGCCAGATTAATTGACATACCAGTCCCGTTAATTAGGGAGGCAATCGCCGGGCTAATTCCAAGGGTCGAAGTATCGGCCCCTCGAACCGCACCACGAAAGCGTGGACAATTTAGAAGTGGTCCTTTTTGGCGCGCCAGCGGACGCCGGCTGTGGTCCAAAGAACAAGTCAGAGCCGAGAGTTGATAAACAAACAAAATTATATTCTCATTAACGGCAGATCAAAAACAATTCACACGTATGCACACTCCACAATAGTTACATACAATACGTCACCAATCAAACAACGTACTACACAGTACAATCAGCCACACTCAAAACAACGGACATAGACAACGAACGATACGCTCTACAATGCAGTCGCATGCATTGAACAACCAAGACACTTAAAGACTAAAGAGATAGAAACCTATCCAGTCCAAAGTTCTTGGAACAAAAGTCTGGATGATACTCTTCCGAGAATCACTCACTCAAAGTCCAGCGTTGTTGTCGTTCCGCGTCCTCGAAGTTTCTCTTCCAGGAAACCTCGCGCCTTCAATTGGCCACTCTCCAAGCTTCAAACTTCTTCGCCCGAACACGTCGGCTTCACACACGCAGCTGTCGCCACGCGTCTTCGCTCGATAGCGGTAAACACACTCTCTTGCCTGTAGCTCGGGCCTTCACCCATCAGGTGGAAATCCTCTTCATCTCCTGCTTCGTCCCAACGGACAAACCTTCGCCGACTACACGGCGGGATCCCTTCGCACTCTGGCGCGACTTCCGTCTTCTCCTGATCTCTCATCTCGGCTGCTCGGTTAAATACCTTGCGCGCGACATTCCAGACGGTTCTCGTCATTTCGTCGGCGCGATACGCAGCGAAGGCTGGGAAGAGGGCGAGACGGTTGGAACGCCCTCCGCGGCAGATGACTCAGCTCGGTATGACCACGCCTATTTCCTTCTGGAACTTTCCAGAGCTTGCTAGGCCGCCGTTGTGGGGTGAGGAGGTTCGTCGGCGAAGCCACGCTTCTGCGGGGAGAGCGCGTGCCCGGGGAGCCTTTTTTTTTCTTTTGACCTCGCGGCGTTTCTCCCGCCCGTTATCGCAAGAATTTGGCGGCGCGCCCATTTTTAGCGCTCGTTCTGTGACAACCTGCAATGTCTAGAAAAGCAGGGAAACACCTGGACTGGTTACGTGGAGTCAAAGGAACAATATGACGAGCCGCGGCGAGACCTGGCCTCCATCTGTTGCTGTGTCCAGTGCAATGTAATAAAATAATGACACCCTTGGTATTTCTATGTTTATTTGTTGTTTTTGAATAAAAATGCGCTCAGATGTAACAGCTAAACGCAATCGATTTGCAGGAAAAACGATGTGTATGTCGAGGCAGCAACAAAACATGGGCAGCGAAGGTATGCAGGCCCGCTCACTGCTTTGTAGAGTGTTCAAACAGTTTTGTGCTGATACGCAGGATGGAGCAGAAGTTGGCGGAAGCCAAAACGACTAACCGTACATTGAATTTTCTACACCAGATAAAGTTTGTCATTGTTAATGTGCAAACTTGCAAGTTTTGTCGATACTGTGCAATGCACTGCATATCTGAAACAAAATGTAGCTACTAAAGCATGCCGCTCAGGGGCGTAAGGTAAAGTGCATAGCGTGGGGCGGCGCACCTATTTCCCGCAATAATTTCTGCAATGTGGGTCCTGCAGTTGAGATTGCGCGACATTACCGGCCGCACAGATGATGCGAAGATACGTCATCAGAACTTTAACTTGGCAAAAGAGGCCCTTATATGATTTCCACAAAAGTGCGTGGATTGATCTTTATAAAACAGTACTACTTGGAGCAAGGCCCACACTGACGCTGTCTAGTTGCAGTACTTGCCCTTAATTCTTGTAAGACATCTCGAAGAATGCAGCGTCACGAGGAATATTCATGTCAGCAAATAAATAAAACGTACTGTACCTGAGCACCACTCAAAATAGAGCCCGTCCGCAAATGAACACGGCAGAAGAAGATACCACACGCTAGCTTGGAAGAAAATTCTGATGTGCGTCCACTGTAGCGTCTCCTGCCTTCATTGCGTTTTCGTCTTCGTATACACTGCCGCTGACATAAGGAGCCAGCCACGTGGCACAGCCGCCACAGCCGCTGCGCAGTTCGCGATAGATTCGCGCATCTCCGTCGCCTGGACAACTACAACAACCTTCGTGCATGCGCAGAACGACCACAGCCGGGAACAGCGACATTTACCACGTGACTTTTTCAACGTGCTGCCAAAATATTCTCCCTTCCCTTCCCGGCGCATAGCTCGAAGATGTATGCGGAGAAAACCACTGCATGACAATAGCGACGCAAAACGAGCCCCGCTTGCTGTTCTGCGGCTATAGACGAACAGCAAACGTTCAGGAATACTTTGGACGAAGTAGTGTGCTTCAGGATGTTGAATAGTACGCCGCTAATCGTGTTTATTGCGTTAAAAAAATGTCAAATTTCAAGAACAGCGAAACGACCGCAAGCGCATCATGAGCATGGCATGTGGTCATGTTCTTACATGACGTGCGGTTCATGATCATCATGTTTGCACCAGTCATATACCTTCATAATCCATTCACGTCACGTAATACCAAATTTAGTGCATGTGAAGCCAGCGAAACGACCACGAGCGCATCAAGAGCGTGGCATTGGCATGTAGTCATGTTCTGACATGACACGCATGTCATGATTATGTTTCCACCAGTCATATACCTTCCTAATTCGTTCACGTCACATAACACAAAATTTGATATATGTGAAGGCAGCGAAACGACCGCGAGCACATCATGAGCATGGCGTGTAATCATGACTTACATGATATGCATGTCGAAATTTCCACGTGAGGGCCTGTCACTTCTGTCCGCCATGCAGTCATGTCATACCATACAAGTTTTGCAATATGTCATGTGAGCGAAACCACCGCAGGAGCAGCAAGAGCATCTAATATAAATCATCACATTCATGACGTACATGTCATGATTTTCATGTTGAGACTAGACACTTATGCGCGTCACACAGTCATGTTATGCCATATTAATTTTGGTATCGATACGATTACTGAAACGGTCAGGAGAGCTAAAAGTCGTAGGCTGCTAGATAGATAGATAGATAGATAGATAGATAGATAGATAGATAGATAGATAGATAGATAGATAGATAGATATGTGGGGTTGAACGTCCCAAAACCACTATATGATTATGAGAGACGCCGTAGTGGAGGGCTCCGGAAATTTAGGCTACCTGGGGTTCTTTAACGTGCACCCAAATCTGACCACACGGGCCTACAACATTTCTCCCTCCATCGGAAATGCAGCCGCCGCAGCCGGGATTTGAACCCACGCCCTGCGGGTCAGCAGCCGAGTACCTTAGCCACTAGACCACCGCGGCGGGGCTAGATAGATAGTTGGTTGGTAGATAGATAGATAGATAGATAGATAGATAGATAGATAGATAGATACTTTTTTCTTTCCAGGCGATACAGAATACCTTTATCGGCAGCCTGATGCATCGCTTGTGCGTGATCGTCATAGCTGAAATGACCCATTAGCAAGATAAAAGGACACAGACCACGTTAAGTGCCCGTCTTTTGTTTTCTAGCTCTGTTAGTACGTCAAACGAGAGCATTAGCTATTACGCGGTGGCTGATCACGCGTTACGAAACACTTCTCACATTTTTTTATGCTGTGCAGATCTGGGCGTGCGCACTTCATCAGGCTTGTTCCCTTCTCTGGATTGCCTGAAAACGCTGAAGCCTGAAGCATATGCAGCGTTTTCCGGGCGCCGCTTCCCTCGGCGTCATCGTGTCAACGCCGCCAGAGAGGGTGGCTAACCATATGAGGAGCGCCAAGGCCACCGTCCACTCAGCGTCGTACAGTGTGTCGAAGAGAATGCACCCGAGACCTCGCAAAGCGGTGTGCAGTGTCCGTCAATGCAGCAAGAAGAAATGTTCCTGAAAACTGGTTTCGTATCTTATTTACAGTCCGGGGGGGGGGGGGAGAGAAAAACAAATCACAGTACCACCAAAAAGTTTTTTTTTTACTTCTAGCGCTAACTGTTGAGAATAGTAAAAACCAGAAACTCGCAATATACAGCCCCTGAGCTTGGAGGTTCTTCTACATATTTGATGCCACGTATTCAGTCAATGCACCCAGGCTTGCTAACACTACCGATGGACCTCAGTATGGCACTCAAAAACGGCGCGAAGAAATCCTGAGCGCTTCCTGTTGAAGCTTCTGAGGAACAAGCTAAGCCAAGTACAAGCATCAGTTGAGAAGTTTAGGGTCGCACAGAGCACGGTGACGACTATAGATCCGAGGTGGGTGGCAGGCATTTAGACAGCAGCAACGATGCTGTTACGTAGCGGAAGGCACTGGGAGCCGCGCGCTGATTGGTTCTCCATTCGTCGACTCGCTTCCGGCACCGGCGCTGTAGCTATCTGAATCGTCCAGAAGAGTACGTTTCGGCCACCGTCACCGATAGCGTCGACGCCGAGAGACGCCGGCGTACTAAACACCGAGAAAACTCCGGAAAAGCGCTGCATATGTTTCGGGCTTCACGTGTGTACTTACGCACGTTTCGGGCTTTACGTGTGTAAACCGACTGCGTACTTTTCTTTTACTAGTTAACAGCACACGAAAGAAAAACTGTACAGTGTCAATATTTATGAAAGGGAACACAGCGACACGTGGCCCGTGCACTCCAGCGGCTGCTGGCAGCGCGTTCAAGCGGCAGTGAGAGCAACCACAGTCTCTTTTCGCGTCATTTCGCGGCGACCAAAACAATCATTCATTGCTGATATAGAACGGTAATCACCTTGAAGGAGGAGGGGGTCGCAATCTTGCCGCTGGTTCCAGATTAGCAACGAATGGTTGTTTTGCTCACCACAAGATGACGCGAGACAAAAATGTGGTTGCTCTCGCTTCCACTTGAACGTGCTGCCAGTAGCCACCGGAGCACGCAGGCCATGCGTTCCCGTGTTCCCTTTCATAAAAATTGACACTGTACAAGCCCATTACACCTGCAAGGTTGTATGTCAACAACAACCAAAGCACACCATCTATGCTGACGAGCCATGCGTTTAGCAGAAGCCGCCAACCAGCGCTTGACAAAAACAGAAAAGTCGCATCAGTGAACAGTGAGCGTCTGTTTACATTTCGCGAAAGCATATTCCTCATTATTTACTGTGTTCTTCATTTACGTCGAACCATCATAAAGCTTATCCTGAGGCCCCTAGGCCCAACAGATGTGCACAGCCGATAAAATAGGCACTCTTTTACGTCACACTGTTGTACGTCGCATTGGTTGCCACCAATCTCCATTCGGACTAATAATAATAAAAGAAGCAAATCAATCAATAATGTGTTGAGTCTTGAGCGCATGCACGCGATTTCCTATAGATACAGCGACAAACTTGCTCCGTCGCGTCACGACGGCTGCAACCGCATGTTGGCGACAAAGTGTCATGGTTGCTTGAATGAAAACTATCGCGTGCACTCCCATAGATTGCGAATAGAAGTTTAAAGTTGTTAGATGACAGCATGCAAAATTTACTACTGTCTTGTGTGACATAAGGAAGCCATAAAAACGTATCACAACCTTCTTTTCCCGCAATCTTTGGTTTAACCGTGACAGGCTTTCTAGAAGTGTGCGCTAAAACTACAATGGCTACGACGCGCTTCGCACGACGATTTTGCATTGCAGCAAGCGACCAAATTGTCACAAGCTGCCCCAGAAACTTCGAAACAACCCTTCGATAACGAGATTTATTACTACTCTCTCACTATCCGCGTGAGGTGAGAATGTAAAAAAGGTAGTCGATAGCTTGCATTCCTTGAAGTACGCGCGGATAACAAGCATTGAGAGCGAATTGCAACTGGGGACGCAGCCATGTTGCCAGAAATCGCTGCGCTGGATTCCCAGCGGCAGGTGATCTTTTCTAGTTTTCCCCTTGCTCCATGAGTTTTCCAGAAACACGTGACGCGACAAGTGGCGGTAACGGATGGGCCTCCGCGACAGCAAATTTTCTCGCCCGTCCCTGTCGTTTGTCGCTGTCGCGAGGAAATCACGTGCGGGTACGACTTTAATGCTGACAAGCGTACTGGAACTTGGGCCAGTTGATACTGATTCACGGGTATTTTTGCGCAACATACACACGGATGAGAAGATACAGACACCATGGGCCACGGGCGCAATTCTCACAACTGATTTATTAAGTATTAAAAGAACAAAATGCCTTTTGGCCATGTACTTGACCTGAATTTGAGACTCCCGATGTATGCTGTCAAGACCAAGTAGTGTAAAATAAATTTCAATAAAGCTAAACGAGCCCGGGTCAGTATATATAATAATACCATGCCAATATTCAGATATGAGGATTGCTATCAAATTCATTTACAAATAACACATCACAAAACATTCGTTTAACGTTGTTCCAGGCAAGTTTGGCTATACCGAATAACCCCACCTATCGAACTAATTTTCATTAAGGCTTAGTCCTGTTCGCGGCCACTGGTTTCGACTATACGTAATTTTTGTTTGTTTTTATTTGAAAGATATGCGAGTGCTTTCCGTGGCACAGCTGTCCTGCCAGCTTCGCATCGTTTATGGCTGGTATATGCATGGCTGTTCCGACTGCGCTAAACTGCCATGTCATATACCCTCGTTTCTTATTTCCAGTGAACTTTATGCTTGCCCGCGATGCTGCCTAACCGCCCCTGGCAGTGACAACGGCACAAAGGCGCTGTGCTCTTCGCACGATGCACGCGTTAAGGAACGTACAACGAACGCAAAGCAGTTCGCCAGCGTTCGCAAGGCGGTGAAGGCTACAGCATTCCGATGTCTCGTCGCACGAAATGGATGCTGGTTAGAAAAAAAAGACAAGAAATGAACAAAGAAGAAAAATAGAGAGGGATGTAAGGCGGTATAGAGAGAGTGACAGAGCAAGTTATAGCCAGAGCCTGTCACAAGTGAACTGCATGGGCACCACGGTCAAACCACCGTGGGGAACCCTGGGTCGCGCATACTGAACACAGATGGCGCAGGCGTCCGCACGGGCCCAAAAGGGAAGGGGGAGGAGGGGGGTGCGACAAAGGCGACCGCCACATTCCACGCCGGGGTCGTGCCGTTGGCTGGCCACGCTCGGGATGCCAGGAAAAAAAAGCAGGGGGCGGGGGGTTGGAGAAGGTAGGCAGGGAGTAAGTACATTGTGCGAACTCCCGGATTTCCCACCGTCCATCTCAAACCCCGGCGCCCTACCCACTGTTCTGCTGCCGCGGACAGCGGCCAAACGAGGCCAAATGTCACTTGCGTGTGCTTTATATAAAAATAAAGAAAATCATAATAACATTCGTGTATAGAGGACGGGGCGCGAAACGACCCATGTATAGCGTAACCAGGGGATACGTCGGGGCACGCTTTTATCCGCATGCGGTATGCAACCTGCATTCTGTCTCCCCTCCTTTTCGCCTGAACTGGCGACGAACTCGTGTACGGTACGCTAACCGTGTCCTCCGCAGTGGGCGTGTTTGTTGGTCACCTCGTGTTGCGAAGACAAGTTGGAAGTGCGTTGTGCTGCGAAACAAAAATATCGGTAAGCTGAGGCGCACTCAGGCCGCGGTGGCTCATAGGCTGTAACCTTCTGCTGAGCGTGAGGTATGGGGGTTAGGTTTCCGACCACATGCCGATGAGGGCGAAATGACAAAAAATAGTAAAGAAAAAGAAAGAAAAATAGTCGAGCTCTTCAATTTAGCTGCACAGCGAGGAACATCGAAGGTCTTGAGTTTATTTAAAGCGCACATAAAAAATAAAAGGCTCCCTGCAAAACCTTGACTAGCTTCACATCTCCGGTTCATGACGACAGCATGACAGCGAAAGGAAACATATATTTGGAAGGCAAATACACACGTTATGCCATGAAAAATATTTTTAAGTAGGTGAATTCAGGTATCACAACGCTATATGCTCAAAACACAATCGATAGAGTGCATGTGTACAGTTTCATTAAAAATATTCAACTCATTATTATGTTCATCAAGCGGTATCTGAAATACAGTTAGTGCGCAGTCATGAAACACGTTGCGCTTTGAAGTTTTGAGTCCATAGTTGCAAGTCGAATCCAGCGTCGCTGAACAAAACAATGTTCTCTGCAAACATCCATGGAGTTGCTCACATTTCTTCCTCCGTTGATCCTCTAACGTAACACTTCCAAGACCAACAGCTTCAATTCTGCGTGCATTTAACCGCATCAAAGAGAATCAAAGAGATAATTGTACTCATGTCTTAACCCTTGCCCCCCCCCCCCCACCCTTGCTCGTATATTCACGCTCATCAATGCAAGGTAAAATAACATGTTCCTGCGGAATGTCTTAGTTAACACACTTACTTAAACGTATATACATACGCTTCCCCTAATCTTTAATTCTGAAATGCCTATTACATTAAGGCTTCTCGTCGACTTCAGTACTGATTGCATGAATAGAATCCACATTTGTTGACAATTTTTTTAAAAATCCAGTTTGTTTTATACAAATCTAGGAGTCAATTACAGCCTTGTTGTGTTCAAAGTTACCTCAGTGAACAATACTGTAAACAAGTTAACTTGAATATGGTTGTATACACCTAACGTCTCACTATACCTTCGTGAACATCGATACACACGTACAACGTCACTTACGCTGCATGCGAATGCCACACAGAGCGGACGCGCCTGGCCCCCGACGAAAATCTTTTGGTCTTTTATCGCTCGCTGCGGGGCACTTCGGAAGGCTCAGAAGCGCCTGAATTGAAGAGTTCACTGGCCCTGCACGCATTCGCTGAATTAGAATAAGGCTGATATGCAAATATTGGCATGCTCGTCGTCGAGTCGGTCGCATGTCGAAATGCCTCCTAGCTGCCGAAACTCATTCCGTTTATCGTATACAGCGATGAACTGCCCCGCAAGCGTGTACCTCTCATTCGAGGAACCGCGGTGGCAGAAGTGTCGCACGCATGAATGGCCCTTGCTTCTGCATGTTTCCAGGGTGGAAGTGCACCATACTTTATACGACTTCTCTCTCTTTTTCTGTTTTACTTCTCCCCCCCCCCCCCCCATTTTTTTTTACTTGTCGCCCATGAGTGTTACCGTTTGGGGTTTTGCCTTCGACAGAACTTGGCTTCTGGCGTTTCCTCAGTTGCGCCACAGCCAGCGCACGATGCGCTCGCTGGGGCCCCAAAGCCGGTATACGAAGAAGGGAGAAAAAGAACCGCCAGAACTGGTTTTACGCCACAGGGGAATACGGCATCTGTACAGTGCAGAACCTGCTCTCTTATGAGATGCGCAAGCAGCGCACGTGGGCGTATACCAATGGTGCAACTACAATCTAGTTCGCTATAGAACGACGGAGCAAGCGTTATACGGCAAAGGCGGATGGGCCAAACCTGAGAGCACGGAACAACACGCGAGCTCCACGTGTACGACGGCGCTCCAGTCGAGAGGTGGTTTTAGAGGTTTGCATAGAGGACGTGTTCGGCATTGTATGCAACGCGCGCCACTGATTGTGATTGCGCCCGCGACGGCTGTGAGAATAGCAAATAGCTCTTTTACTAAATAACGTGCATTCTCTATGCACGTTATTTAGTAAAAGAGCCTACATATGGGAAGTACGCTTGACTATATGACCACACATGCGCTCCTCGACCAGTGACGCTGTGAGCGAGTGACGCTATTTAAGTGGTGCCGAAATGCAGTGGTGGCATGCAATGGTATAGTGTTGACATCATGTATTGATTTAACATCGACAGAGAGATAGAGAGAGAGAGACAAGGGAAATAGAGGGAGGCTAACCAGATGAAGTCTCCAGTTCACTAGCCAGTATACTTATGAAGAGGGGCGTGTAAAAAATGAAACGAAATGAAAAAGAAAGAACAAGCGACTTCTAGCGGCCTTGTCATAGCAGAGACTCGACAACCACCCTTTCAAATTATGAGAACAATTAAAACATGCCGCCATTTTTACGCCTACAAACGCAACAGAAGGACCACTCATTGGCACTGGAGATTTTACGAAGGGATAAAAGCAATGCCCATGAATAAATACAGACCAATGTACATATATATTACCAAGAAATGAATTTTTGGAGCTCTGAAATGAACTATCCTCCATGGCTGCTTGCAATACCAAGCATTGAATTCTCAGTGGATTGCATTATCAGAAAGAGAGACATGTTCATACAAGCTGCTCAACAACTAGTGCTTTATCAGATATACATGCGGTATCCAGGGTACATACACATCTACACAGATAGCTCAAGTATTACAACGTCTTGAACATTGACATTCAATATACCACAGCTCCATATGAAGGAATAATTTAAAATATATCGCATGACGTCATTTACTATAGCTGAGCTTTTCGCTATTCTGTATGCTATAAAGCTTGTAAACTCGGCAGCAGACGCGACGACAAGATGGGTACTTTTCAGTGACTCACAGGCCGCATTAAGATCACTCCAGTACAAGCACGACAGTAATTAGCGATAGTATAACATACGAAACACTGAAAGACCTCACCAAAGCAAGCAAGGCGCAACATGAGATCAAATTCCAGTGGATACCTTGCCATTGCAACATTCCTGGAAACACAGCTGCCGATGAAGCAGCACGACAAGCACATCGTAAAGATGTTACTGTTTCTTTACCAATTTCAAAAAATGAATTGCGTAGTATTATAAAGACTATAACTTTCAGAATGACCAAAACTGCTTGGTTTGACCAAAGTGCAAAGATCTGTGATTTATATCACATTAATCAATTTATCAAATTCGAAATTACGCTAGCATTAGATAGAATCATGGAAACTCTAATTTACTGATTGAGGCTAGGCACCGCATACATAGAACATTTTTGCACAGAATTGGCAGAGCTGAAACTCCCTAATGCGAATACGGATTTATAGATTAAGACGTATGTCACCTTCTCATAGACTGTCCACATCATGACATGCCAAGGCACCGTCTTAAATCTGAACTGTTGGCATTAGACCGCAGACCGTTTAGCATGAAGAAACGTCTGGGCCTGTGGCCAACTGGAGTTTTACAGTCACACGCTTTAAAAGCATTAGCACGTTTCTTAACAGACAGCGAAATTGCTGACAAATACTAAGAAATAACGAACTTTCACTTGTGTAACACATGTACTTATTATGCGCAGAATCATATGACACCCATCATATTTGTGTACTGAAGCGAATGACGTGTCGAATATTATGTACACACGAGCGAATATATCTTCATAAGGACCAGACCTGTGCTCTGCTGTTTTGTACAGGTTGGACAGAATATTAACGAGGGACATTATCAGAGACTTCATTCGTTGACTTTCGAACTTTTTCTTATCATTTTGTTGTGATATGTGCGTATAAGTATGTCTTTGCATATCTGTGCTCGAGTGTTCTATTTTCCATGCACTGCTTTGTATGTTTTACTTTAAGGTACGTGTCCAAGTTTCACTCAAGGGCTAAGGAGTAATTGCGCGCAAACATCTCCTTATATATCATATCAATAAAAAAAAAATAAAAGAGATTAAGAGTCAGTAGCGACAGCAGGCGACGAAATAAACAAAACGAAGTCATCAGTACAGAACCGTCAAAGTACTGCGCACCAAAATTGTCTACGAGCAGAACAATTTTTCATTCAGTCCGTGAAGTGTCTCGAATAAACTGGAACAACGCCCTCAGAGCGGCTCATGTTGAAGATCGGGAGATCGGGTAAGCGGAGCCCTGTGAGTTTCTTCTTTATGTGAGGGCAGCTGCCAACGAACAGGGCCGTTATTTAGGCCTTGAAGCGGGTGCACTCACAGACCGGGAGGAGCGCGACAGTTTCACTGCACCTGTATGCAGACTTCACATGACGGACTAACAGCAACATTAAAGGAATACGCATTTAAGAAGGCCCCTCGAAGCCACAGACAAACCTGTAGGGTAAAGTAACGTCAGGATACCCTGGACGGAATACGTGTATCAGGGTCCAAGGTATATATGCAGCCATGAGGATATGAATGTCGGTGAATTCCGCGAGTCCAAACTTTGACGATGGATTATATATCTAGCACACGAAGTATACCTTGCAGCATCGGATCTTGAAACATGGAACGGTGACACTAATGATGTAGACGTGGACGGATTGAGCAGTGTTGGGACTCCGGGTCCTGCCGGTCTCGTTTTCGGTAGCTGGCCCCGTCGCAGGATCCATCGTCCAACAATTCAGCGAGAAGAAGCACCCGAATGAACGACAGAGATTTATTTACATGTGGAGAAGTGATCAACTGATCCAAAGAGAGAAGAGAGAGAGATACAAAACGTCTTCGGCATTTTATAGCGCCGCGTTGTCGACACTAGGCGCCTTGTCCGCATCGTCAGCCAATACGGTGGCCCCGGCACCCCGGCCACGAGGGAGGGGGAAACACACCTCACAACACATGGAGTGGCACAACCTAACACGATGTCCATATATGGTCACGGCGCCCTAAAAAATGCCCATACATGGTCACGAACGCACAGCAGATTCCGGAATTCTCCCGGCGAGAGGGGGGAGCCTGAATGGGGAGGTGGGGGTCGACGACACAGTCGGTCAAGAACCGGTTCTCCCCGCAACTCCTCTTGCTTGGTTCCCTAGGGCCGGTCGTAACAGTCTCTCGCGCGGGGGGGGGGGGTAAAGATCTCGATGGGCTGAAGTTTGCAGCCACTGTCCGGAGAGATCAGCGCCAGCAGTCGGTTTGGTGACGACCGTCCTTGATGAAGTAGAGGGCACCACCTGCTTCATTGTGGGCTCAACAGACATCACATACGCACATGAAAACACAACTACTCAGCCGGTGAGCGCCGGACAATTCCGCCAAACTCCACCAGGCAATTTTTCCCTTTAACTGATATTAAAGGAAATACACAATTTATTCAAAATTTTCCTTATACGTTAAGGTGACACAAAACAACAACACTGGAAGCACACCGAACCCGAAACCCTGGATAGCCGTGTCTTCAACGTTTTCAAACAAGTACACCTAAAAGAGTAAAAAAAAAACAATCACTAGCCCTTGTCTAGGTCAGGAAAAAAATGCCAGAGTTCTCGAGACATCCTCTCGCGTCAGGGACATCGACTTAAGCCATCAGCGTTGCCATGGAGTACACCCTTTTTGTAGCGTATTTCAAATGTATATTGTTGCAAAACGAGGCTCCAACGCAGCAGGCGGCCGTTCTTAGAGGACATGGTCTGTAGCCAGGTGAGAGGACAATGGTCCACTTCCAAAATGAACTTGCTTCCGGCAATATAACACGCCAGTTTCTGGACTGCCCAAACCAAGCACGCACATTCCTTTTCGCTAGCGCTGTAAACCTGCTCGCGAAGGGTGAGTTTCCGGCTAACATAGAGGACGGGATGCTCTTCATCCCCCTCATCCCTTTGACTAAGAACTGCCCCCATGCCTCTATCACTAGCGTCGCATTGGACTATGAAAGGCCTCGAGTAGTCCGGTGAACTAAGCAAAGGTTGGCTCGACAAGGCCGCTTTCAAAACGCGGAAAGCCTTTTCTTTCTCCTCATCCCAGTCGACCATCTGTGGCTCGGTCTTGCGCAACGCGTCAGTAAGAGTGCTGGCAATGTCGGAATATCTAGGGATGTACTTACGATAGTAACCAGCTATTCCAAGAAAAGCCCGAATATCGGTTTTCGTTTGGGGCTGGGGAAAGTCTCGGATAGCTGCCACTTTCATTTCAGAGGGACGGCGATGCCCTCGACCGATAACATGCCCGAGATAGAGTACCTCTGCTTGTGCTAGCTGACACTTGGGCGCCTTTACCGTTAAACCTGCTTCGCGTAGGCGTGTCAGTACTGCTCTCAAATGCGCCAAGTGTTCTGGCCAGGACGAGGAAAACACGGCGACGTCGTCCAAGTAAGGCAATGCGAAGTCCTCTTGACCCCGCAAAACCTTATCCATTAAGTTTGAAAAACAGTAAGGCACGTTCGTTAGGCCGAAACTCAACACTTTAGGTCGGAATGTCCCCAATGGTGAAATAAATGCAGCATACCGGCTCGCCCTCTCGGTGAGCGGCACCTGCCAGTAACCTCTCACTAGGTCTAGCATTGAGATAAATTCCGCGCTGCTTACCCTCTCGACGCGTTCCTCAATGTGGGGAATTGGGTATGTCTGATCCTCGGTGATGAGGTTTAACTTACGATAGTCTACGCAAGGACGAGGATCTTTGCCGGGTAGCTCCACAAGAATTAACGGGGAAGTGTAATCACTTTCACACGGCTCAATCACGCCCAATTCCAGCATCCTGTTAACCTCTGCTTTTATTAGCTCAAGCCGGCGAGGTGACACCCGATACGTCTTAGATCTTACCAATTCCGACGAGGTAAGCTCTATGTCATGAGTGAGGACGGATGTCCGGCCTGGCTCGCTTACAAATCTGTCCTGAAACTCGGTCAAAAGACCACGCAATTCCTGCTTCTGCTTCATTGTCAGTTGTGACTTTGACACTAAATCCTCAACTCTTTTCTCGATCGGGACTTCCTCCGATTCGGGAGCTAATTCAGGAATTTCTGCCGGAACCTCTTCCGGAACATTTAAAGTCATGTTCACGATGGCTTCCCTCTTTTTATAGGGTTTGAGTAAGTTGCTATGATACACCTGGTGTACCTTACGACTTCCTGGTAATTTTACCACATAGTTGGTGTCAGTCAATTTTCGAGTAATCTCGGCCGGGCCGACCCATTGCACTTCAAGCTTATTCTTTTGGGAGGGCCTCAACAACATCACCCTGTCTCCTACAGCAAAGTGTCGCGCTTTAGCTGTCCGATTGTAGTAAAGCTTAGCCTTCTGCTGTGCTTTGGTCATCGCACTCTCGGTCAGTTCTTGGGCTTTTGTTAGACGATCCAATAAGGTGAGGACATATTCCACTACTACAGGATCATCACCCTGACCTTCTCACGACTCTCTCAGCATACGAAGAGGAGACCGCAGTCTGCGGCCGTAAACAAGTTCCGCTGGCGTAAACCCTGTTGTCTCATGTGGTGCAGTTCTTAGTGCAAACATCGTTGCAGGTAAGCACATTTCCCAGTCAGTTTTTCGTTCAAAACATAAGGCTCTTAACACTCGCTTCATCACGGAGTGAAGCTTTTCTATCGAGTTCGACTGCGGATGGTAGACTGAACTATGCAATAATTTCACGCCACACCGCTCTAGAAAGGTTGTCGTTAAGGCACTCGTGAAAATGGTGCCCTGGTCTGATTGTATCTCGGCAGGAAAGCCTACCCGGGCAAAAACAGACAGAAGTGCGTTCACTACTTCCACGGAACTTAGCTCTTTTAGCGGGACCGCCTCTGGAAATTTAGTAGCTGGGCAGATTAAGGTCAGGATGTGACGGTAGCCTGAAGTTGTCTTGGGCAAAGGACCTACTGTGTCAATTACCAACCGACGAAAGGGCTCCGTGATTACGGGTACCAGCTTCATTGGAAATTTCGCCTTATCTCCCGGCTTACCTCCTCACTGACACACATCGCAAGATTTTACAAACCTCTCTACATCTTTAAAGCATCCAGGCCAGTAGTATTCCTGTAAAAGACGATTTTTCGTCTTCTTTACGCCTAAGTGGCCTGACCATGATCCTCCATGCACCAAACTAAGCAAATCCTGACGATACGCCTGAGGTACGACTACCTGGTCAAACTCTACTCCTCGCCTATCTAGATATTTTCGATAGAGTATGCCACTCCTCTCTTGGAATCTCACATTTCGTTTGGCGATGCCCTCTTTCGAACTGTCCTGGAATTGCTTAAGCGTCGGGTCCCCCTTTTGTTCGGTTATTAATGAAGCGGGGCTCACCTGCAGCAGCCGACTGAAATTATCCGAAGTTGGCATGACACACAACTCTTTTGTAGTTCCTAGTACCTGGAATGTGTCACCCTCTGTGCTATCCTCTGTACTACCAGGAATCGGCTTGGGAGCAACGGCATTTTCTATTTGCTCGGTCAACGAGGCGTAATTGACCCCTTCCAATTCGGGAGGAGGTTCAACGTCGCCTTTAGGAATGGTTGCCTCCGCGACTACGGCTTCTGCAGCCTGTTCTCGCACAAGTCGATTTGTTACCGTGGTGTCCAACTCGCAACCAGGCCCGTTGTCGATTTGAGGCTTGTTTGCCTCAGTGAATGTTGCTCTCGCAGCCAGCGCACGTGCATTCGATCTAGTCAGTGCCTGCACTATGCCTTCTCCCAACGTTAGACCTTTCTGCTTCAGCATTTGATCTGACTTATTTGAAAATAAGTAAGGATACTGAGGGGGTAGATATGGCGATACCGCGGCTTCCGTTTCCAACGTACCAAATGCGCCTTCAAGGACAACTTTAGCTACGGGAAGGCACTGACTGTTTGCTTCTACGGCTTGTCTAATCCAGGCACAGTCTCCTGAATACTGTCCGGACTTAACAAAGGACGGATGAACTACGTCCATAGTGGCTGCGGAGTCTCTAAGAACCCGACACTGCTTGCCGTTCACGGTAAGGTCGTACATATAGGGCTCTAACAACTTCATGTTCTCGTCGGCTTCATTTATAGATAAAAAGGCCACCTTTTCTTTCGGGCAATGTTTCGCGAAGTGCCCTGTTTCGTGGCAATTGAAACAAGCCGCCGGTTTTTTCGCCTCAAATTTCCTTTTGCTTGCCTCTGCCGACGCCCCATGGTTAGATGCTTTGTTTTCCTCACCCTTTTGTGCAAGACTTGTCGGTTGTTTTCTAAACGGCGCCTTATTCGGTAGTAGGAATTTTTCCCTTTTTCTCTCGCTGTTTGCCCCGAGGGCGCGGCGCGTAACGAATTCTTCAGCGAGCTCTGCGGCTTTCGTTACGGTGTTCACGTCCGGTCTATCCTGCACCCAGAACCTCACCTTTTCTGGTAACCTTTGATAGAATTGTTCCAGACCGATACACTCGAGCACCTTGTCATGATTCTTATTCGCCTTTGCCTCTTTGAGCCACTCCCCCATGTTGGCCATTAACTTGTAAGCAAACTCCGGGTATAAATCATTGTTCTCTTTTACGGCGTTGCGAAATTTTTGTCTGAAATCTTCCGCTGACAACCTGTATTTCTTGAGCAGGCTCGACTTTACCTCACTGTACTCGTCAGCCTCCTCTTTCGTGAGGCGCGTGATTACTTCTGAGGCCTCCCCCGGAAGTAGGGACAACAAGCGTTGAGGCCATGTATCCTGGCTTTAACCTTGCCTTTCACAAGTTCTCTCAAAGTTGACGAGGAACAGCCCAATGTCCTCCCCTAGCTTGTACGATCTCATTAGGTCCGTCATTTTGAACCTGACCCGCTCTGCGGTACCGGATGCCTCGCTGCCTCCTGCTCTACTATTATGGCTAATCTCTAGCTCGAGGCGCTTCATTTCAAGCTCGTGCTTTCGCATCTTATCTGCCTCGGCTTCTGCCGCTTTCCTTTCGGCCTCCGCCGCCTTTCTTTCGGCCTCTGCCGCTTGCTTCTCCTGAATCTCCTCGACACATTCTGACAGCTCGTCATCCTCCGCCCCCAATGCGAGAATCGCCTCTATCAGCTCTGGCTTTCTTTGAGAGTCCGACACCTCCAGATTCAACTCCCTTGCAAGTAGCAACAACATGAACTTTCGCAGGGATTTCAGATTCATGGCTGCCTCCAGTACCGCTGTCTCTGTTCCACAAAGATTCCTGTCCTGCAACTAATTGACCTTGACGGCAACGACAGCTCTAGGTTCCTGCCTTGCCTCAAGTTTCCCGTTAACTTAGTCTACAAATAAAGCTTCAAAAAGCTCTTATACGGAATCCTGCCCTGCCACTGTTAACCTTGACGCCACTGACAGAAAGAGCTTAACCAAGCTATCCCACAATTTCTGCCTGACGTAAGTTACCTGTTAACCCAATGACCAAGACAGCCCCTCTCTACCAGCTTTTACTTAACACATAGAGTAAATGCCTGGTAAAATTTAACAGAGAAAGCCGGCACTCACCCAGTTCGCAGTCATGTCTCCGGCGTCGTGCCTCTCAGAAGTGCCGTTCGATTCCCTTTGGAAGTCGATGAGCTCGTGTCATCCTTCTCCTGTCGTCCCGTTGTTGAACTTCGGGCTCACTCCGTCCAGTCGTCGCTTTCGGGGTTATCGGCATCCCGCCGCTGCCATCCAGTTGTTGGGACCCCGGGTCCTGCCGGTCTCGTTTTCGGTAGCTGGCCCCGTCGCAGGATCCATCGTCCAACAATTCAGCGAGAAGAAGCGCCCGAACGAACGACAGAGATTTATTTACATGTGGAGAAGTGATCAACTGATCCAAAGAGAGAAGAGAGAGAGATACAAAACGTCTTCGGCATTTTATAGCGCTGCGTTGTCGACACTGGGCGCCTTGTCCGCATCGTCAGCCAATACGGTGGCCCCGGCACCCCGGCCACGAGGGAGGGGGAAACACACCTCACAACACATGGAGTGGCACAACCTAACACGATGCCCAAATATGGTCACGGCGCCGTAAAAAATGCCTAAACATGGTCACGAACGCACAGCAGATTCCGGAATTCTCCCGGCGAGAGGGGGGAGCCTGAATGGGGAGGTGGGGGTGGACGACACAGTCGGTCAAGAACCGGTTCTCCCCGCAACTCCTCTTGCTTGGTTCCCTAGGGCCGGTCGTAACAGCAGCTGCTTCCGCTTAGTAATTTCCCTGAAAGCCATGCAGACTAGGCAGCCACTGGAACATTACGTGGTGCCATTTTTTTCTAATACGGTTTAATACTACTTTCGTGGTGTTGTTATGTCAAATGATATCGGCGTGACAGACGCAGCACGTGCCAATCAGTGTAAGCCATTCTTGCGCTACCTTCTTCCCGTCCGGCACGTAATAAAACATTCGCACAATTCAGCGTCGATCACGCCCTCTCCTCACCCCCCCCCCTCTTTTTTTTGAATATCGGAAACCTCTCGGCACAGGCATCAACGCCCCCTGACGATTGAAGCACGACTAGATGAGGAGGGGGAAACTGACCAGAACACAGTATAATTTGTTTCAAATAGTCGTAATTATATATATATATATATATATATATATATATATATATATATATATATATATATATATATATATATATATATATATATATACTAGACTTAGCTATAAATTTACTTTACGCTGTCTGCCTCAGTGCAACAGTGCACCTATAGGGTACTCGGCTGCTGCCCCGAAGGTCACGGGTTCGATCCCAGCCGCATTTTGACAAAGGCGAAATAATAGAGGCCTGCGTGCGATGTCAGTGCACGTTAAAAACACCGGATAGTCAAAATTTCCGGAGCCCTCCTCTATACGGCATCTCTCATAATCACATCGTGGTTTTGGGACGTAACACCTCACATATTATTAAATTTGCTTTACTTGTGTTTAATTCGGTGCATTGTTGGGTCAACGATTCATCACTCACTTTTGCTTGGTGTTTGTGCTTTTTTTATTTTTGTTATAACAAAAATAAAAAAATAAGATGTCACCAGAAGCGGCAGCATCGTCGTACATTTGCCCTACACGGCGCAAAATTTAAAATTTTCTTAATTACTGACCTTTTACGTGCCATTATAGATACGCAATTTTATTGTGCCTTATGGCTCGCTAATGCGTGCGCGAGAGACAGGAAAGACCAACAAGAAAGATTGAGGAAGCAAAGTTGTTTTGTTAGCCAAATGGTGTACTTGCGGCAATATACATCGAAAACTTCGCAGATTAAATTGTGACACAACTGTGCACGAGCACAACAGCAAATAGTTCGAGAACTATAGCTGTTAATTGTCCCGTCCATACGTAGAAGGCGAAAGTGGCAACGAGCCGCCAACAGCTGAATGAATGGGCCTCAATGGAAATTACGCTACCACTTTACGTATACCTTGCACTCGCTCTGGCATGCGGTCCAGAAGGCGCTGAACGAAGCCGGTGTTATGGTTAAAGGAAAATGCGTGACGCTTCCAGGCAGACGTCGTAACAGTCTTGGTCAAGCGTACAGCTCAACTATTCTACAGCAGGAGACAGCGTTCGAGGTATACGAAATATCTCCTCCTCAAAACAAGTATACGCAGATTGCACACAATGTGGGAATCAATTTCATGCGAGTATGAAGCAGCTTACGTATGCCGGATTTTTCGCTTTGAGGCCAGGTGGTTCGATGTCTTCGTGTAAAATAGGTAATTACAATCACATCGTGTATACTTACCAGGCACGCGGAGTACAGTGGGGAGGAAACGGTATAGCTCATGGCCCGACGTAGCATCAGCATAGAGAAAGAAAAACTGTTTTTTTTTAATTTCTCTTTGGGCTTTGCACTTACACTAGAGCAGAGAGGTCTGTTTTATCACCACGAAGTGCACGTGACATGGCCATGACGTGCATACCATATACGTAGCGCTCGAAAGCACGTGCATTCGCGCTATATATACGCCTGACTTCTTGAGCCAGTGCTGTTTGTTACAATCATATAAAAGCGGATAGGCGACACTGACACCCCATCACTGAGTTTTCATACGTCGTAGCCATGCTTCCCAAGGCCGTACCATCCTTGTTAGCAACGCATAGCTCATTTAGTGCAGAAGCAACGCAGGGACACAACACATTCGATGCGGTCATAGCTCGAGTCCATTCCGTGTGCCGGGCCGGGTATGCGATCTTTTGGGCAAATGTGGGCACGCATATATACGATTATACGGCTGGTATGATAATAATTCGCCACTGAAAATGAGTTCGCATTTGAAAGAGGCGGAGACAAAACGAGGAATGCTGCATGCGGCCGCCGTAACGCGTCTCCGTTTGCCAAACGTGCAGCAATTCGAGACCGCATAACTGTTGAACGTCGCAGGACACTGCGTGGCGCAACATGAGCCGCTTCAGCTGCACTACGAGCGGGACTATATATTTTACATCAAATGAGCACGCCAGTAACCACGTGCGCTACGGCCAACAACACGGTTGGGGACGTGTTGTGTCTCGCCTTTGAAGCGTCAAGCATTCCTAGCGAAGTAACGACACTTCACTTTGAGCGAATCTATCCGTCTATCTGTCCATCTATCCGTCTATCCGTCCGTCTATCCGTCTATCTGTCCGTCTATCCATCTGTCCGTCTATCTGTACATCTATCTGTCCGTCTATCCATCTGTCCATCTATCCATCTGTCCGTCCGTCTATCCATCTGTCCGTCCGTCTATCCATCCGTCCGTCCGTCCGTCCGTCTATCCATCCGTCCGTCCGTCCGTCCTTCTGCCCATCTATCTGTCCGTCCGTCCGTCTGCCCATCTATCTGTCCATCCATCCGTCCGCCCACCCGTCCATCCATCCATCCGTCCGTCCGTCCGTCCGTCTGCCCATCTATCTGTCCATCCATCCATCCGTCCGTCCGTCCGTCCGTCTGTCTGTCTGTCTGTCTGTCTGTCTGTCTGTCTGTCTGTCTGTCTGTCTGTCTGTCTGTCTGTCTGTCTGTCTGTCTGTCTGTCTGTCTGTCTGTCTGTCTGTCTGTCTGTCTGTCTGTCTGTCTGTCTGTCTGTCTGTCCGTCCGTCCGTCCGTCCGTCCGTCCGTCCGTCTGTCTGTCTGTCTGTCTGTCTGTCTGTCTTTCTGTCTGTCTGTCTGTCTCATAGGCTTTCTCACAATCATACCTAGAGGAAAATCAGGCGCTGAGCTGCTGGATGCAAGGGAATGACGGGATACGTGAGCTTCGAACTTGACTCGGATTTCTGTACCTCGAAGGCTTGTTTGGCTTCACGTTAAAGTGATTGATTTCTTACTAAAAAAGCACGTAATAAGCTATATATCTTTGTCATTGCACAGAAACGTGTTGTACTTAACACTAGAACCTTCTACTATCATATAACCAAAACCAAAAACCTAATAGAATATTTTAGTAGTCGTAATTTTATATATCAGGTTACTGTACAGATTTTCTGACACTAGGCTAAATTTGTGATTGCCTCATCTTTTGGTCAACCAAATGCTATATATGGGGGGCTTATCCAGGCAATCTGCTATCAGAGCTTCTGTTTAGTTCGGCGCATTGCCGAGTCAACTAGACATCGCTCGCTTTTGTGCAGTGGTTTCGTGCGTGCCTTTCGTAGTTTGTTTATTTTATTTGCTTATGTTCTTTTCACTGGTGTGACATTTATGAGCTGAACTAGCACACAGAATGCCTAGATAGCCGCCCCGGCTGTGACCGCCTTCGCTGGCTCACGGCCGCGTGCCCTCGCCTTTGTTGACAGTGAAGGCAACACGCTGAGCGACGAAACGCTGTACCTTAAAGGGGTGCTGACACAAAGCTTCGCGGCCAAGATAACCTGCGGGATCGATTCCCGTGAACATTCGCATATCTGATGATGATACGTGGGGTTTAACGTCCCAAAACCACCATATGATTATGAGAGACGCCGTAGTGGAGGACTCCGGAAATTTCGACCGCCTGGGGTTCTTTAACGTGCACCCAAATCTGAGCACACGGGCCTACAACATTTCCGCCTAATTGGGAAATGCAACCACCGAAGCCGCGCTCTGATCTCGCGACCTGCGGGTCAGCAGCCGAGTACCTTAGCCACTATAGACCACCGCGGCGGGGAAACATTCGTATATCAACTGTAAAATATCAACAGTGAATATAGCTTGAACGTATATTGAAGTTTGCGTGATTTCTCGACTCCATCGCGCCAATGACACGCTCGAAGGAGACCCTTTGGGGACCCCATAGGAGGCCAGCGCTGGACAGGTGGGGCGCTGAAAAACAGCACCTGGCTGCGAGTCGCGACACAACTCAGCTGCTCGCGCCCAGACCAGCCACAGGGAACCACGGGGAGAGCGCGCGCGTGCGCCGCTGCAATGCTTCGTTTCGAAACGAACAGCTCGAAATGCTATCGCGCCAGTAATACTGCACTGTGGTTTAGAAAAATAAATTTGTCCGAAGGCTACTCTTGCATAAAGAGCGCTTGAAAACGGAGAGAAGCTCTGCAAAGCGGACTGCGTCTATGCATGGAGCGTCGAGGGGACAGTGCTGCGCAGTGATTGCGACTCTCACGTCATCATTTTCTGGTTGCGTGCTGGATTTTGAGCTAAGCTGGTCCCGACTGTATGTGCCCCCGTTGATAAAAAAAATAAAAAACAGGCAGTGGTAGCAGTGGTATCATTTTTTTTTCTGACGTCATATGTACGGCCGGTCAACGGTATGTATACGCACGTGGACGTTGCGTGATCAAGCAAACCACCGTCACAGCATAGCACGAGTGGTGTCGCGCTCCTATGCTTGATGGCGCGGGATAAATTTATGGCGGCCGCACTTAAAGGAGGGGGGGGGGGGTGCAAAATACAACGAACACCAGTGAATCAATGTAGATGAGCGCGTCAATGAGTAAAGTGGTCACAATTAATCCTGATAACCACGCTGAAGCGTCCCTCCAAATCATATTGCCACGTGGGAATAACACTAGGCCGTCCACAGCCACAGCACCGCTCACCAACAACGTCCACTTCTTCACTCACAGTCTCAGGTGCCCTTCTTGGGTATGTCCCACTGTGCCCTGTTACAGTCAGCTGAAACCACGTAACACAACCCCCGGTGGCAAAAGCGCCGACCCGGCGAGCTTACGGGGCCACAGCAGGAAGAATGTGGTAACGCTTGAGTCTTGATACGTGCATGATGTCCCGGGACAGCAGAGCAGAAGAGGTTGATGAATCATCAGGAACAATTTCTAATGTAGTGTCGGTTACTCTTCTAAGCACGCGGTATGGGCCCGTGAAACGAGAGAGAAGCTTCGCCGAAAGGCCTGCATGTTGCTGCAAGTCTTTGGACGCCGTCAATCTGCTGCGGGCAAGCTGACGAGCATGGTCAGCTCGGGCAATAGCGCCGCGTGCATATTCAGAAGTAGACTGCGCAGCGGCTGGCAGGAAGGTATCCAACGGCAATGTTGGTCCGCGTCCAAACAGAAGGTAAAATGGCGAGTACCCAACAGAGTCATGCCGTGAGGAATTGTCCGCGAACGTTACGTGAGGTAGTGCAAGGTCCCAATCACGGTGGTCGGCCGAGACGAATTTCGATAGCATGTCTGTCAGGGTGCGGTTCAAATGTTCTGTAGGCCCATTTGTCGGGGGGTGGTACGATGTCGAGAGCTTATGTTGGGTAGAGCAGGAACGCAGGATATCGTCAACCACTTTCGAAAGTAATACGGCCTCGGTCTATCAGCAGTTGACGAGGGGCTCCATGCACTAAAATGAGATCGCGTAGTAGAAAATCAGCGACGTCTGTAGCGCAGCTTGTTGGCATGGCTCGCGTAACCGCATAGTGGGTCGCGTAATCTGTGGCAACCACGATCCACTTGTTTCCGGAGGCGGATGTTGGGAAGGGACCGAGAAGGTCCCTTCCCAACATCCAACAAAACTTCGAGAACAAACTACTCCACGGGTAAGTTATCCTACATAGTTCCTGCGTTAATGAATAAATATGTGAAAGCTGGCATAGATTTTTTACACTGTACGCAGATTCAACTCCGCGATATATACATGTTTAGTTTTTGAGATTTCTTTGCAGTTGCTGTATTATTATGGTTGCTATTTTTGTTTCTGGAACTTGGACTTCATTTTTATATATTTATTTATTTTTTATTTATTTATCTATCTATTTGGCGTTGTTGTCATTCTTGTTGACTTCATATTGCTGATTGTTTTCCACTGCTGTCATGCTGAAAGGTAGCTGTGGGCCTTTGTCAAGCTGCCTCTTTTGGAGAGCAGCTTTTACCTGCAGCTGTCCTTCATCAAACTATTGATGAAAAATAAACATTATTATTATTATTATTATTATTATTATTATTATTATTATTATTATTATTATTATTATTATTATTATTATTATTATTATTATTATTATTATTATTATAAGGTCCAAACCAACACGGAAGAAGAGCTCCGATGGGATGTCGATTGGCTGAAGACACCCGGCATGGAGTCCTGACAGCTTCTTGCGGCGCTGGCATATTTCACAAGCGTTGACATAACGACGTACAGAGCGTGAAAGGCCAGGCCTTTCATGCTCTGTACGAGAAACGAGAGAGAAGTAACGAGACAGAGCGTGAAAGGCCAGGCCTTTCACGCTCTGTACGTGTACGTGTTACGTATATGTGTTACGTGTACGTCGTAACACGTACACGGAACAGTATCTTGTTTGGCCCATGAAAGCCTTGCAATGATTGGTGTTGAACAGACACCTTTGTTTAAGCAGACAGAGGCAAGCGGGAAAACTAAAACCGTGCGTTAGGCAAACTAAACGATGAGTCAACATCAAATACACTTGATCCTTCTCAAGCAAGGCATAAATTCCGATGTTACTTAGCCATGGCAGCCAGTGAGAAAGAAGCTTGCCATATCGGCAGACTCCAGAAAACTAAGCATCGAGTGGTCTGCTGCTGTATGCGTAACAAGAATCCTGTCTTTAGCGCAATCTAAGTTAAACGGAGGGTTCTAAACATCGAGTATTCATCGCGAGCGAATCTTTTATAACAGTTCAGCAGCTTAGGCGAACGTACCAATACATAAAGGCGGCTTTCTTGTGGACAAGGCAGTTTTTCTGTATTATTGTTCGCAAATTATGTAGCTACGTACTTGTATTATTCACTTCACGTCGAGGCATCAAATGGAGTTTGATGGTGGTGGTCACGTAAACAATTTTTTTACATATGCTGTATGCTGCATAATATGCTAGTTTCATTACCGGCGAAAAACCTTGTAAATTCGGGTTTTCATCCTGTTTTCCACTGGTGGCCATCTTCATTGTCGAATAAATCTGGCAGACAGGCGCAATTTTACTTACAAACTATCCCGACACCAATAGACCGGAAAGCGAAAGTAGAACATACTGTGCTCGTAGGACTGCTTGGATGCAACGCCACCTCCCTTCTTATTGATATGATCAAGATGGAAAAACGTACAGGGATGCGTCCTCCTTCATTTCTAACTATTGTCGCACTTTAATACCAGCAGTACCGCCAGCGTCCGTTGGTTTTGTTTCGGCGTTGCATGCCCACACCGTCTTTACAAGCCGCCACAGTCGCCTGTGGGAGCGGCTGAGAAGGGCGCGCTTTGATCGCTAGGGCACCGCGGAAACTCGAGCGCAGGTTCCCTAGACTTCCCTCGCGTCACCATGCTTCAACAAAACAAGTTATGATGACGTCAGTGCCACAGTTTTTCTTTTGCCAAGTTTGTGTTTCCTTACAGCCATAAAAATGTATAAATTATTATTGCTGTAGCATTTATATGGACACTATCGGCTGCATTTTGCCGCCGGCGTCGGAGTCGCCGTCATTCACCGTATATGTATACGTATTTGTGTATATTAAAACGCAAGATATTGAAATAATACAGAAAAAGAATCCAGCTCGCGGAATCTAACGTGTGGCCTCCTGCTTGTGAGTGTGAGGTGTGAGCCACTCTGCAGCCACGAAGGAGCACCTGCTTCAACGATGAAACGGCAATCTATTTATATCTACCACTTACTGCGGGGGATGGCCATTTCGGGCGAACTAATGAGTTTTTAGCATTAACAGCGAGATGGCGTAATTAGCGCACGTCACCAGATCGTTACGACGCGGGTGGCGGCTCGCGCTCTCATCTCTCACTTGTACTTTACCCCCCGGAGGGTGGGGGAGGGGGTAGATGCTCACGCCTGCACGCACTTCTCTCGCGTTGGGGAGAATCATATGCCTTGGGTTTTCACTGGAACGATCCCGTTGTAGTTACCGGGCGCACACAAGTCACTGCACTCACTGCACAGTCTCCGTTTGCGAAAAGGGCGCACACAATGAAGTAACAAGCGAGACGTTTATTCGCCGTCATATGTACCTGTGAGTACGTTTCGTGCGTTATTTGCGCGTGAGCAACGCCGGGCACGTTTCGATCTGCTTGCCATTCGTCGCGCGACTTTCTAATTTGTTGCTATTGCGTTCATTGCTTCGCATTTGTGGCAAAGCTGTGGCTTATTGTATAATGCGTTAAGCCTTCAAAAATGCCGTTGAACAAGTGTTTCATTTAACGAATATTCCTTAATTAAACACATATCGCAAATACTTTGAATACAGGGTGCGCTATGGGGCGCTGCAGCATCCAACAGGTTCTATTAGCCCTGAGAACGAACACTGGCGTCGCTGCAGTCGCAGCGCAGTGATCTCACGGCTAAGACTCGCCTACTCCGTCGCCGACGGTCGCTTCTTTCGAGCCCGCCGTGTACCCGCTCTGCAGCGATATGGTCGTTATTCCTTCTCAATTTCGAGTAGTAAGTCTTTAAAGGTACAAAGTAGATGTATTTATTGCTGTTAAAAGTTAACTAAGCAGCAGAAAGTATGGATCCACTTAGAAAATGGAGATGCAGGACAATAAAACATTAGTTGTTTTCACCATGCACGTACTCGACCAAATCAATGTTAAGAAAATATTCGTGCTCAATGGGTTTTACTTCATTACAACTTCGAATAGACCGTACGCGATTAAACATTTGTGTCGAAGTATTACAAATGAAATGAGGACGTTTTCAGTTTGGTCAGGGCATTGCAATTTACCGTGCAAGTTATGCTTGCCTCTGCAAATATTGTAGATCATTTGACAGAATTACGCTTTGGGATGCAGAACACTTTATATGAATCTGTCTGTAATACACAACCACTTATAATAGTGAGAAAAAAAGTAACGCTGCGAACCACACAATTGTTTCCGCAATTCTGAGGCGTCAATATACTCTGACTTCATGCATAGATTTCTCAACAGTCAACAAGATTATGTAGTCACATATCCTGATTTACGCGAACAGTGACTGTCTACCACCACGTCATAAACGGTATTCGCTTTATGTAGGAGCACAGCTGACAGCAATCGTTTTCAAAACGACCGCAAGAAAGTCGAAACGAACTGTTTGGATGACGCACTCCGCTTATCACGTGGCCCACGTGTAATGAAACGTCATTTGTCTCACTGAAGCAAGAAGGCGTCTTGCACGTCATGTTCATATAGAGATTGATGCTGGCTGCTCTGGAGTAATCAACCATGGGCAAAATTTATCAGGCGGCTATATAAACTGGTACTTTACTTACAAGCGTGACAGCACATTTGGTATGATGTTGCACGTAGACACTATATATGAAATCAATAGTTCTGCAGTCAACCTCAACATGTTTTTGTAGTGAAAGAGAGCAATGCAATTATTGACAAAAACATGTAACTATACATGACGTGATGAAATATGATAAACCACACACAAGAAAATCTAACGCAACAGCTGTGGTGGTAGTCTCGGGCGAGCGCATTCGAGATATTTTGCGACACTCTGTACTAACTTAAACACATGTCCATCGAAAAAAAAAAACACTGCCAGCAGTTATACCAATGCGTCCGATACAAATGCCAATTGTGGAAGCAAAACAATCACATCTTTTTAAAAGGAATCGCCCGTAAACAACGCAACCTGAAATGTCAGTACGCTGTCGTATACGTTTCAGAATGCACGATTGCGAGGCATGCAGCAGAAGAATATTGTGGCCACCTCGCATTTTTTTAACCTGCTGCACGTGCATTGTCTTACTGTTTACCCCAGTCGGAGTGCGGCTGCCGTAGCCGAGAATCAAACCCATCTTCGAGGTGAGCAGCGCGACAGCATATAACAAACCTCATCATAGTGTGTACGCTGGAGCGCAGGCACCATTGGCGATTCTTCTAAAAAAAACAAATAACGTGCTTAGTTCTTTCTTGTTATACAAGGAACATCATCGATGCTGCTTTCATCATTTATTTTAAGCGTGAGACAAGCAAAACGTGAACGCTGGCAGCGCAATAGCGCACGAAGCGAGCGCGTGTTATGTAAATGCGTGTAAATGATCTGTGAAGACCAAAGCTCCTGCACTGAAGGCTTTTTTGCTAAATGCGAACACGTACGGCCATTCTCATCCGTTGCTTCGTAAATGCTGCCATGCTGTTACAGGCCGTGCGTGATATTCAGCAAGGTAAACTGTCCAGCACTGTTCTGTAGATAGGTTGCCTAACGCAGTCGGCACTTGCCACTGGGCATTCCTTATCAAGTGCTGGTTGTCTAGAGCATTATGCTGGCACGTCAGTATTTCGAAGCGGCCAGCCGATTACCTCGCGAGGTGGTGACTGTATGCTGAGCAAGGTTTTCTGCTGCATATTCAGCGTGGCTACGTTGCAGTGCACCCTTCTGCCATCAGAATAACCATAGGCGTACGCAGGATGGCCCTTCAGAGGGGGCGAAAGTTCTTTGCTGCCCCGCCCTCCCCCCATTCTCTAATGCGTCAACGTATGGGACAAACTTTGCGCCCCCCCCCCCCCCCCCCCATCCCTATTATCTCAATGTATGGGGCAGATTTTGCGCTCCACTTAGACGACTAGGCAGCCACCCCCCTGCCCCCCTCGTGCTCCCGCCTCTACTCAGAACTTTATTTAACCGTGCAAATCAACATCCTTGACGCGTGTACCGGAGAAACTGATGCAGCCAGCTGCTTTTGAATTTCGCGCGTCCTCCTGCATCTCGTCGATGAGGACCATAAATTCGCAAAACAGTTTATCATAATAAATATAGCCAATTCGGCGAACGTCATCAAACATCCAATATCAGAAGATTTGTAGACAGGACCACCAGCAGCGCAGCAGCAGCAAGTCCGGCTGACGGAGACGCCTATGAGAAGGTACACAGGGAGTCGAGTCGTGGCTTCTTCGGATGCCGACTCGGCGAAGTCATGTCCGATTCGAACAATTTAAAGAAAGCGCCAAACCGAGAAACCGGAAAAGTGCGTGAAGTCACTTCTGTGCAGGAGTCGTTTCTGTGTGGAGGTGGCTCGTGCACCGCACGGCGCAGTAGTCTCTGCGGCTCTGCCTTTGTTACCGCCGTCTGTACTTCTCGTCGGCTCGTCGCGAGTGCGTGGCCATGCGCACACTTTGAATGTTTTGTATTTGGTGACAGTGGAGTCCCGTTTCATATTTGAAAGCAATTCTTGATGCGCACCGTGCGGAAGTGTGTCACCGTTCTGGGTGCCGACGATGTTCAGAGTTGAACACGCTAGGTGGCGATAGTTCCACCCAGCGGCTTCTCGTTTTTAGAGCTCTCTCGAACCGAAAGAAACTCGTCAATATTATTAGGGGCCTGTAATTAATTATCTGTCACGTGCTGCAGCAAACGATGTGTCGTGTTGTGACTAACAGGTCTCCAGTAACACTTTGGGGCAGAAAAAAACGCGAGGTCAATGTTTTTGTGTCTGTACCCATTTAAGATTGAAAGACTCCCTAAAGACAACCACTTAGTCTACGTTGATTGCTGAAGTAGCGGTTCAGAAACCTCGTAGTGTTACTTTTGTGCCAAGGAAGTGCTTATTTCGAAATAAAATCGCGTGTTAGTGGTCCACATCAGGTTAGCGCGCTTAAAACTGTGAAGCAGAGTAAATACTGTGAAGCAGCTTTGCTTAACGTTGAACATGAACTAATTAAAAATATTGAACATAAACTCTACTCACTCGGTTTGTTCATATATTTTAGGAAGGCATTTGATTCTTTGTGCCACGAAGTATTAACGCGTAAACTTAGCAAGTACGGCGTACGTGGTGTGGTTCTTGAATTAATGAAAGACTATTTAACAAACCAGCATCAATATATACGTATAAACATTAGCACATCCTCTTACGCAAATGTAAGAGCAGTACCGGAAGGGTCGATACTTGGCCCTCTGTTATTCATATTTTTTATAAAAACGCTTCAAGTGGGATCGACGCAGAAGGACAAGAGATGGCATCCGCCACCCTCCAGGGGCGGAGCTCCGAGTCTGCCGAGGAAGCAGCGATCGCCCTTGCCACTACGACTGGTAAGGACGTGGTCGTAGTTTTCACAGATTCCCAGTCCGCTGTCCGCAATTACACGCGAGGCCGAATCTCCGCCGAAGCTCTCAAAATTCCGAGAAAGAGCCAAACCCTGCTTCCTTACACCTGCGTGGTATGGGTGCCGGGACGCGAGGGGCTCGAGGGAAATGAAGCGGCTCACGCCGCGGCCCACGGTCACGTCGACCGGGCCTTCCTTAGCGCCTCGCTTGACCCGCGGTTAGCCTGTGCAGCAGAAGAAGTGGATACTGTACTATCGAAATACAACGCCATCTTACAATACTATCGTCTAGCTCACAGGGTGTAACCGCCACCTCACCCCAAGCTGACTAAAGAAGAGGCCACAGCATTTCGGAGACTTCAAGCTAACACCTATACACACGGCACCCTACTGCATAGAGTCGACCCAACGCTATACGCCTGCAACTGCCCGATATAAGACATGCCAGACACACTGGCCCACCTACTATACTCGAGTGCCCGTGGCGCCACGAAGATGCCAATACAAAGCCCGCAATGACTGCACATATCGACCCCGTAGCCGAGACGTGAGCGGCTATAACATTGCCGCACGCGACCTAGACGACCAAGGAGTACTTGTCGCCAGGGCCCGGGAGGTGATTGCGACCAGAGGATTCCTGCAATAAGGGACCCTCCCACCTAGGGTGACCCCGAGCTCACAAACTCGGGAATACTGTTTCGAAAAATAAATGTTTATTTCCCAATCATCATTATACAAACGACCTGTATGATATCCCGCGTTTTCCTCAGTTAATAATGTATGCAGGTGACATATTCTTCAGAGGTACATTCATAATAGAACTTAAAGTCCAGGTTAATGACTACCTATATCAGCTGTCAAGTTATCTTATTTTAAATAAATTGAAACTAAACGTTAGTAAAACGAAATACATAGTATTTGTCCCACCTAATAAGCCACGTTGCTAAAGTTCGACTGTTTAATTTGAGGGCAGAGAGATAGAGCATGTCACCAGCCAGAAGTTTCTAGGCGTATGGTTTACCGAAGGCTTGACATGAACACACATGTAGATAAATTAACGATAGAATTTAGTAGAATCGTGGGATGTTTATACAAGCTCAGCACAGTTTTACGAAAATGGTTAGAAGTAGAATTATATTATGCACTTTTCTATTCTAAAATGACATACTGTATCTTAGTATGGAGAACTACCACACAGACAAACTACAAAAAGGTTACTAGTACTCCAGAAAAGAGTCTTACGAACATTTGAGCAATACCACAGAATTATCACAGACTTGAAAACTAAACCACTCTTTGAAAAAATTGGCAGATCCCACAAGCAGTGGGAATCAATGATATGCAAAGCACGAATGAGAAATATTGTTACGTCACTTTAAAATCAGCACAACGTTACGAGGTGGACGCCAATGATGCCGTATATGACTTCCACGTCATGATTATCATGTTTGCACCAGTGATATATTTCGTCATCCAATGACGTCACTTAACACCAAATTTGGTATATGTGGAGCTAGCGAAACGGCCGCGAGCGCATCATGAATGGCCCAATATACTGCAATGTAGTGTTGACGTGCGCGCACGCTGGGCACAGCGACGCAACGTTAGCAAAACGCCAGCCCTCTATAGTCTGACGCCAGGGGCGACCAGCGTCCGTCAGCGCGGCCCGATGGCAACCGGTGGGAAGTGCGACTTGTTGCATTTCGCGCCAATGAGTTACCCAGACAACACGGCGTCCTTCCCTCTTTTCGTTAGGGAGGGACGCCGGACGCACTGAAACGCGCGCATGCGTCAGAACAAACAAACGCGGCGCGCTCCTGCGAGTATATGGCAGGACCGGCGCCTGCCGGGGTGACGCGACAAAATGAACCCAGGCGAGCATGCGCACTGCGTCACGTCGAAATGTATGGGCGCCTTGACTGTGGCATGTAGTCATGTTCTCACATTACACGCATCTGATAATTATCATGTTTGCACCAGTCACATACCTTCATCATCCATTCACATACTGTAACACCAAATTTGGTATAAGTGACGCTAGCGAAACGGTCGCGAGCGCATCATGAGCGTGGCATGTAGTCATGTTCCATGACACGCATGTCTGATATTGATGCTGCAGACAGACAGACAGACAGACAGACAGACAGACAGACAGACAGACAGACAGACAGACAGACAGACAGACAGATAGATAGATAGATAGATAGATAGATAGATAGATAGATAGATAGATAGATAGATAGATAGATAGATAGATAGATAGATAGATAGATAGATAGATAGATAGATAGAGGTCATTCGGTCGTCTGGTCGAAGTCAAACGTTGGCGCAGCTGGAACAGTGAACATGCTGTGAACTGACTTGACTTAGTTGTCTGCTGACATGGCGCCGCTTTACGAAGACTGGTGCAATGCCCCTCGCATATCAGAAGATGGCCACTACTAACATCATGTCGTGTTGCAGCCTAGCGAAACGCCATGTGCATCCGGGCCGGTCACAGGAACATAGGAAAGGCACTGAGCCGCATTCGATGTGCGCGAGATAGTATCAACCTTCTTTACTCCATGCATCCAGCGCACATATATATTGCAGACACTCATGTGACGAACGACATTACGTACAAGTATACTTCACAAATGTGGGCGTCAGTCGCGGACACTTGATGGGCATAGGTGCTATCGGTGACAACACATGCTGTCGTCGGAAAAACTGATATGTTGCCTTATGCATTCGCCTAAGATGACGGCAAGATGAAAGCCATTTTGTTTTCTTTTTTTCTTATTTGATCCAAGTGATGCACGCACTCTCGAAAGAATTCTGCACCCAGCGTTGTTTTGCAAGGCCTCAGTGATCTGAGACATTGCAGACATACTGCACCTCAAGTGCCTCCGGGTTCCGCTCGGGTGTGACGAGTTCATGCGATGACGTCGTCATTTAGCACCTCGTTGTGATGTCCCAGTCAAATTACAATGATTCCATCGTGGTGTCTCATATTTTAGAGGCCTGTGACGTCACGATGACATCACGAGTTCACTATATCATCGTGATTTTTGCATCACCTGCGTGGACACCGACGGTGACTTGTCGTGCTCGGTAAGACAACTAAGGTTTTCGTCAAAAAAGGAAAACGAACTGTCATCGAAAAAAGCAACGAACCAGTGAAACGCAACGGAAAAACAAACATGCACGAAAAAAGAAACAATGGTAGCACAGGGTAGTATATATGGCATATCATCCTACGTCTCTGCCCTATGCTTGTGATGTGAATGTAGACACTTCCAATTTAATTCGATGAATACTCTTGATCTCTTTAAAATAGTAACACTTGAAAAATGTCACGTGGATCGTCTACCTTTTTAGCTGATCGACGATGAGCAAAAGGTGGAAATTAGCCTACGTTTTCTAATAAAATCGCATTACCGCCTCACTACGCTAACCACGCCGAGAAATACTGAAATTACACCACAATAGGGTAATCACCATACGGTTGGCAACACTGCTGCTTGGTAGCGTGATATTAGAGCTAGGAAGGCAGCTGTTGCACTGTTCCCGTGACGGTGCAACGCTGCTGCGGCGGCAGACGATGGTCGTAGCCTGGAGACGCCAAAACCACCATCCTTGTTTTCCATTGTTACGGAAATGCACCAGACTGACAGGAAATTCACACGCCCACCAAGAAGAATGTGATCCTGCCTGACGCACTCAGAAGCCCACAGTGCACCGCGGCTCGCCAACAACAAAAGAAAATAAAAGCAGGTATATGTCCTACAAATGCGAGCTTCTTGCTTGACGGCAGACGCGACTGTATAGGCCAGACGCTCGCTGCACTTTCTTACTTTTCTTTGCTTGTCCGGGTCCGGAAAACGCTTCTCACGCTTCTTCGTCGAGACAATCGCCGTTACCATGGAAACGGTGCGCACACCGCATTCAACGACAACCAAAGGTGTGGCTAACATGGCTTCATGTATACTGTCACTGGAGCCAGGCACGCGGTGATGAACTTGCAGCCACAATTGGGCTGCTTATTATCAAAATATAGGTTAAGTAATCATTATGTTAACACGTTCGATTGGCTCACGGAAGTTGGTAAAGGGAAGCTAACAATGAGGTGGACGGTTTCCGATTACTAATATTGCTGAGTACACAAGAGTTACACTTTTCCAGGAAATATTCGTCGTAATATGGCTACGCTATTGTATGCATTTACTAGTCCCCATAATCGTGGAAACCGCGATGGTGGCATAAGGGCGATCATCATGACGATGATGACGATAAATATCAAACATTTCACGCATGTATAATGAAGCATGCACCGAGAATGCTACGGTTGGCTGAAATTGACGTCAACCGTTCAAGGGATTTAAATAGATAGATAGATAGATAGATAGATAGATAGATAGATAGATAGATAGATAGATAGATAGATACGGCCAAAGGCTGCGTAGTTGGCTAAGAAAGGCTTCGCATTAAAAAAAAGCGTTGCACACCTAAATTCCAAAGTGTATTCGGCGAAATCCTCTGACCATTCGAATAACTCTGGCATGTTTGTTTTTTATTTTATTTTTTTGCATGTGAAGAATTCAGTATAGCCTTCATAGCCTTTGAAATTGGGAGAATCCAAATTCCTGCCGGGAAAGGGGGGGGGGGGGGGGCTTCTTTAAACAGTTTGCTGTGAGATCGCTTGGCGCCACGCTTGCGTTTCCCCTGTGGCGGCAGCGCTAGTTGGTTTCCGCTCAAACCACAAGTATTAGATGACAGCAAATATAAGCACTACATGTGTTGTTCATTAAAGGTTATTTGTTTCATTTCAAATTGTCTTGTTTTTTCTTATTACAATAACTTTAATACCGTTTATATTTCCAGGGTGTTCATGTTTGCCGAAATGCAACCAGTGACGGAATAGTGGCTCTTTTATATGAGATAATCAAAATAACACTTGACACTACACCGAAGCAGTTGTATCAGTAGGCTGTCGTGCAACACTCATATTGAGGCCCACGGGACGGCTCTCCCATAGTAGAGTACCAAGTACTCAAAATCGTTAAACTTTTTCTAAACATACCCTTCTTTGCGCAGGCATAAAGGGTGGCTCTCAAGGGGACAGCTCCCTGCTCTCCCATAGGCAGTACGAAGTACTCGAAATCGCTTAATGCTGGTCGAAACACGCAATACCACACCCAAAACAGTTGTGGCATTGTTGCAGTGAACCCGGCCAAAAACTTGTAACATGTGGTTTCCGTGAACACAACATCCCGTTTTCGTACATACAAAAAAAAAAAAAGGCAAATCCCACGTACAGTGTGAATCGGTGATAGGTGAAACACGAATGAAGAAGTTTGCTGTGTTAATTTGAAATCAGCAAAACGTTTCGAGACGGACGTAAATTATGCCGTACATGACACTCATTTCATTATCATGTTTGGACGTGTCATTTACCTTCGTCGTCCATTCACGTCACGTGATACCAAATTTGGTAAATGTGAAGCTAGTGAAACGGCCGAGAGCACTTCATGAGCGTGGTGTGTCGTCATGTTCTTACATTACATGCATGTCATGATTATCATGCTTGCACCAGTTATATACCTTAGTCATCCATTCATGTCATGTAACACAAAATTTGGTATATGTAAAGCTAGCGGAACAACCACGAGCACATCATGAGCGTACCATGAAGTCTTGTTTTACATGACTCGCCTGTCGTGATTATCATGTTTGAATGTGTCTTTTACCTCCGTCGTCCGTTCTAGTCACGTAATACCAAATTTGGTATAGGTGAAGCTAGCGAAATGGCTGCGAGCTCATCATAAGCGGGGAAAGTAGTTAAGTCCTTACATCGCATAGATCTCATGATTATCATCTTCGCACCAGTCACGTACCTTCGTCATTCATTCACGTCTCATAATCCCAAACTTCCGATATGTGGAGCCAGCGAATCAACCGAGAGCACACCTCGAGCGTGGCGTGTAGACATGATTTACATGACATACATGCCATGATTTCCACGTTAAGGTCCGTCACTTATGTTCGCCATGCAGTCATGTCATACCATACCAGTGCTGCAATATGTCATGTGAACAAAACCACTCAGAAGAGTAGCAACATCATGAAATATAAATTATGACATTCATGACATACATATCATGATTTTGATGTTATGACTAGTCACTTATGTTCGTCCCATAGTCACGATATGCCATGAAAATTTTGGTATTGATACCATTATCGAAACGGCTAGGATAGCTAAAAGTCGCATGTGGAGACAGACAGACAGACAGACAGACAGACAGACAGACAGATAGATAGATAGATAGATAGATAGATAGATAGATAGATAGATAGATAGATAGATAGATAGATAGAGAGAGAGAGAGAGAGAGTCCGGACTTGCGCTTTTTCACTTTGCCTATATAAGCCAGAAGCAAAGAGGTAGTAATCGATTAGTTGGACCAAGGAAGGTCATTCGGGAGTCTGGTCAAAGTCAAACGTTGGCGCAGCTGGAACAGTGAACGTGCTGTGAACAGACTTGACTTAGTTGTCTTCTGACATGGCGCCGCTTTACGAAGACTGGTGCAATGCCCCTCGCATATCAGAAGATGGCCACTACTAACATCATGTCGTGTTGCAGCCTAGCGAAACGCCATGCGCATCCAGGCCGGTCACAGTAGCATAGGAAAGGCACTGAGCCGCATTCGATGTGCGCGAGATAATATCAACCTTCTTTATTCCATGCATCCAGCGCACATATATATTGCAGACACCCATGTGACGAACGACATTACGTACAAGCAATACTTCAGAAATGTGGGCGTCAGCGCCAGATATCGCGGACCCTTGATGGGCATAGGCGCTATCCGTGACAACACATGCTGTCTTCGGAAAAACTCATATGTTGCCTTATGCATTCGCCTAAGATGACGGCAAGGTGAAAGCCATTTTGTTTTCTTTTTTTTCTTATTTGATCCAAGTGATGCACGCACTCTCGAAAGAATTCTGCACCCAGCGTTGTTTTGCAAGGCCTCAGTGATCTGAGGCATTGCAGACATTCTGCCTATCACGTGCCTCTGGGTTCCGCTCTGGTGTGACGAGTTAATGCGATGACGTCATCATTTAGCACCTCGTTGTGATGTCCCAGTCAAATTTTACTGATTCCATCGTGGTGTCTCATAATTTAGAGGCATGTGACGTCACGATGACATCACGAGTTCATTTTATCATCGTGATTTTTGCATCACTTGCGTGGACACCGACGGTGACTTGTCGTGCTCGGTAAGACAACTAAGGTTTTCGTCAAATAAGGAAAACGAACTGTCATCGGAAAAAGCAACGAACCAGTGAAACGCAACGAAGAAACAAACATGCATGAAAAAAGAAACAATGGTAGCACAGGGTAGTATATATGGCATATCATCCTACGTCTCTGCCCTATGCTTGTGATGTGAATGTAGACACTTCCAATTTAATTCGATAAATACTCTTGATCTCGTTAAAACAGTAACACTAGAAAAATGTCACGTGGATCGTCTACCTTTTTAGCTGATCGACGATGAGCAAAAGGTGGAAATCAGCCTATGTTTTCTAAGAAAATCGCATTACCGCCTCGCTACGCTAACCACGCCGAGAAGTCCTGAAATTACACCACAATAGGGTAATCACCATACGGTTGGCAACACTGCTGCTTGATAGCGTGATATTAGAGCTAGGAAGGCAGCTGTTGCACTGTTCCCGTGACGGTGTGATGCTGCTCCGGCGGCAGACGATGGTCGTAGCCTGGAGACGCCAAAACCGCCATCCTAGTTTTCCATTGTTACGGAAATGCACCAGACTGACAGGAAATTCACACGCCAACGAAGAAGAATCTTATCCTGCCTGACGCACTCAGAAGCCCACAGTGCACCGCGGCTTGCCAACAACAAAAGAAAATAAAAGCAGGTATATGTCCTACAAATGCGAGCTTCTTGCCCGACGGCAGACGCAACTGTATACGCCAGACGCTCGCTGCACTTTCTTACTTTTCTTTGCTTGTCCGCTTCAGGAAAACGCTTCTCACGCTTCTTCGTCGAGACAATCGCCGTTACCATGGAAACGGTGCGCACACCGCACTCAACGACAATCAAAGGTGTGGTTAACGTGGCTCCATGTATACTGTCACTGGAGCCAGACACGCGGTGATGAACTTGCAGCCACAATTGGGCTGCTTATTATCAAAATATAGGTTTAGTAATCACTAAGGTAACACGTTCGATTGGCTCACGGAAGTTGGTAAAGGGAAGCTAACAATGAGGCGGACGGTTTGGGATGACTAATATTGCTGAGTACACAAGAGTTACACTTTGCCAGGAAATATTCGTGGTAATATGGCTACGTTATTGTATGTATTTACTAGTCCCCCTAATCGTAGATACAGCGATGGTGACATAAGGGCGATCCCCATGACGATGATGACGATAAATATCAAACATTTCACGCACGCATAATGAAGCATGCACCGAGAATGCTACAGTTGGCTGAAATTGACATCAACCGTTCAAGGGATTTAAATAGATAGATAGATAGATAGATAGATAGATAGATAGATAGATAGATAGATAGATAGATAGATAGATAGATAGATAGATAGATAGATAGATAGATAGATAGATAGATAGATACTCTGGTGCAATCCAGCCTTTCGAGGCTTAGTACGAGCTGCCCTAATTGTTTTCTCATTCGAAACATACACCGAGTGCAGTTGACGCATTCGACGTAAAATGTAGATGGATGAATTGAGGTTCGCTCAAAAAAGTAATGAGAAACAATCACAGCATATCCACAGAGTTAATGATGATGAGTGAGGTGAACCGTCCATCCGCGCGACCTTCCGTGCGTCCATCCATGCGTCCGTCGATCTGTGCATCCGTCCGTGCGTCCATCTAGTGAACACTCCAAGCAGCGCCATCTCGCATATCGCAATACCTGTGGCACATACCCGTTCCGCGCGTCCATCCATTCATCCGTCCGTCTGCTAGTCTGTTAAATTATCTAAAATTCTTTTTTAATGCATACTTTGCGTATGTCGCGAATTCTCCATATGCCACAGAAGCGAGGACCTTGCAATAAAAAAACGCTTTTTAGAACTACGTAAAAAGTTGTGTGCCGCCTTTGGAGTGCGCACACATCAAATAAGCAAATGTATAGAAGATAGAACTTACGTCACCAAGGCGAGAAAAAAAAAACAAGTGAGAGTTGTTGCACGTGCTTCGCGCTCTCCTCCGTGAGCTATCAAACAATTCGATCTAGCTTAAAATAGCTTAACTGCGCTAGAATTTTTTTGCTCAAAGCAACATGCCCCGTGAGTACCTGGCAGCTGGCAATAAAGGTGGCACGCATTTCGTGACTTACTTGCTCGAAGTTAATCTGTACGTCGCGAATTTTCGCACATCCGGCAGTAAAGAGATGGTAAAACAAAGGGGCGGGAAAGGTACGTGAATGTGGCAAAAAGGCAAAAAAAAAAGGGGGGGGGGGTGGAGATTGATTTGAGAGAAAGAGGGAGAGAAAGAAAGAATGAGATAAAGATATACAAATGCAGTGAAAGAACTACGCTTGCGTCCAGTTCACTAGCTTTTATGCACTAAAATTTGCACTGCACGACGTGACTGTATACGACGAACATAAATTGCAGGTCTTAACGCGTAAATCGTGCCATGCTTGTTATGTACAGCATGATTTGCTCCTTGCTGACTGCTTGGCATTAGATCGATTCCCACAATACTTGGGATCTGCCTCTTTTCCATTTTTTTTCCTATGTCTAATTTTCACTTTTACTTTTTACTTGTGTACTTGTAATTTTTCACTTAAAAGTTGGGTGGCCCTGTCATGGGGCGTTTATAAAAGAAGTTGCGGCGCACCTTTTAAGTTGCTTGTTTCATTTGATTTTCTTTTTGACACGTTGAAAATAAAAAATAAAACAAAACAAAACTAAGCTCTTTCCAGTACTACACTGTTCCTACTACATCTTACATGATTCGTTCCTAGTCGTCATTTATATTGTAATAAAATTTCGTTCTAGACGATACTATCAATAGTAGCATGATAAGGTTACGCATGTGATCTGTATCGTTCAAAAGGCACGAAGGAGCGACCGAGCCAAAGAGTGTGAAGACCAAAAGCTAGACGAATGGCCCAGACGTATCGCAACACCTGGACAGCGCAACCGAAGCCATATACAACTGTCATGCGGCCTGAGTAGATGCTGTTCGGGCAGTGCGCATGCGTCTTTATCTTTACACGATGAAGCCGCCAGGGGGCCGCGATATATGCGTCTGTACCTGCGCTACGAGCAACGATTTATTTCTTGCCGGCCGCATCGGCGGCGGCCGAGTGCGTCTCATTTTCTTTCGCTGGCGTGACAGCTTTCCGATAGCGATCTGGTTGCCAATCTTTTTCTGTTTTGGAAATTACCATAAGTCATGGTCGAAATCACCTTACTTTACCCTACACAACTTTCTTTCATTACCCCCAATTTTACCCTGTATACGCCCCAAAATAGTGCAATATAACATTATAATAGTTGATACTACGCTTCACATACGACGTGCCGGCGTGTGTAGGCACTGAATTCGGTATCAACTTCAGAGATTTCAAGATTAGGTATGGGAGAGACTAAGAGACATGAAAGACGGCAGATGGAAAGAAAAAGCGTTCCGGCATTTGTACGAGTCCAGCATTGACTTGTAAATGGAAAAAAAAAAAAACGAGGACTCTGCTCAGCAAGCACACATCTGGCAGTGTAAGCAAAATGGTAACAAAGGGCGTTAAACGAAACGTCATACTGGCCGAATATTGGATAGCGAATGCAGCGATAGAAAGAAAGGTGGCTCAGCGAAAGTACCGCGTGTGGCACTGTAGCGTACATGAAGCCGCGGGTTTTAGGGCCAACATATATAGAAAAGGTAAACAGTTCGGCGATAAAACAAAAAGTAAATTATTAATGAACGAAGAGAAGTAGGCAGAAATAAAAAGGGAGCAGAAAAACTAAGGTAAATATGCAATAAGATGCACAAATTTAGGTTGGGCATTTGTCAAATCTCTGTTTAATAGGATAAGAACCTCAATAAAGATAGACAAAATTAGGCCCATCATGCAATAATAATAATTTCAAAATTTTGAGCTTAAGCGTAGCTCGCTGCTCCGCTGTGAAAGTGACGTTTTTTCACCGATTCACCTACATGACGTGTTGCGGCCTATCAAGGGTTTATGGTGTCAGATGTAGTGATAGCGCCTATGCAAAGTGTTCTTTCGGTGGCAGTGCTCCTAAGTTGGTTGCAACTGTCAGCGCATTATTAAAGAATGTGAGATGTGACGATAGCGCCAGATATTGCTGACACTATAGACGCGCATAGGCGCTATCGCCACATTTCCCCTTTAACAATGCGCTGACAGTTGGAACCAACTTAGCAGCACTGCAAGCGAAAGAACGCTTTGCAGAAACATAATGCTTGATTGATATGTAGGGTTCAACGTCCCGAAACCACCATGTAATTATGAGAGACGCCATAGTGTAGTTCTCCGTAAATTTGGACCACCTGGTGTTCTTTAACGCGCACCCAAAACTGAGCACATGGGCCTACAGCATTTTCGCCACCCAGACCTGCGGGTCAGCAGCCGAGTACTTTAGCCACTATATACCACCACGGTGGGGCCATTAGAAGTTCTACAGGGCTTTTCCCAAGTATGTAGCCACGGAGTGTCCCTGTACGTTGGAGAGAAAGCTATGGGTCCTTCGCTTTTGTAATGAGACATTTAATTGAATGCACTCTCCTCTCTACTTCCCCTGTGGCTACTTCGGGTGAGATGTCACAGTGCGAAAACCGTATTTGAGAGCAAACAACTTGTATTTCTGTGACACAAATTGCGCTCCGTTATCAGACATAACAGCTTCTGGTACGCCATGTCTTCCAAAAAAATTTTTAAGGTGCGTGACGACAGTGGCACTCGTTGTAGATGATAACAAAGCAATCTCTGGATACCCAGAAGAATAATTTACGACTACCAAATAGCATTTTCCTTCAATATGGCAGATATCAGTGCCTAGTTCTTGCCAAGGACGCTGTGGAGTGGTTGTCAGGATCATTGGTTCCGACGTTTGGTGCCTGTGTTCGGCGCATACGCCACAATCGGTAACCGAAGAACTCAACCCCGGCTACCAAACGGATTTTTCGGCTCGAGCTTCTCATTTTTCGATTCCCAGGTGACTCTCGTGGAAGCGTCTCAAGACCTCCGAGTGCCATTTTTGAGGAATGACCAACCTCAGACGTTTAAAGTAGCACGCCTTCAGCAACTGCTAGCGTGGCTCTTTCCTGCCAATATATATGGACGCAAGACAATCGAAAAAATTTAAATTTTGGCCACCCTTTCCCATTAAATTTTACGAGTGCTTGACAATTTTCATGAGCGGCTTCCGCATGCTTTCAATCTCTCGAAGAGGCTGGCCTCGACTGCGTTTCACAAGTATCGCGAAACGTGCTTGCTGACGTCGCTAACAGACAGTGCATTATCACTTTCTTTTCTTTTATTCTTTATTTTTTATTCAAGAATTACCTCGCATCACCCTAGGGCGTTACAGCAGGGGGGTTTACAACAGAGATACAAATAGATCTTCATTTACACAACAGACTTGTTCTTCAGAGAGCTTGTTCCATTGGGCTTCACACTTCGGAAAAAAAAGAATTCGCAAACAAGCATGTCCTGGGCCGGTATTCACGGATTTTGTGTTTGTGATCATTACGCATAGAAACATAAAAAGATATATTTAAATAATTATCTTTGTTTATGCCTACCTTGTTATATATTTGAAAAAAAAACTGTTTTAGCCTTAACTTCTGTCTTCTTGAAGACATCAATTCCCAATTCAATTCTTTTTTCATCCTTTTGACACTGTTCATTCTACGGTACCTGCCCAGTACGTACCTGGCTGCTCTGTATTGGATACTTTCTATTTGAGAAATGAGACTGGCTTCCGATGGCTCCCATAGTTGGCAGGCGTACTCTAATATAGTTCTAACACACGTAGTAAATGCACCGCGTTTTAATTCAACTTCGCGACATCATAGGTTTCATTGAACAAAGTTCAGCGCCCGTCCAGCCTTACCAACTGTCTCACTGATGTGCTCATTCCATGATCAATCAGCGGAAAACATGACGCCTAGGTACTCAAAGACATTAACTGTGGTAAGAACCTCCTTATTTATAGATTAGTTATTTACCATTGTTTTTTTTCTTTCTAGTAAAACACACATGGATGCAATTTTTCGCGTTTAAACACATGTTCCACTGTTTACACCAATCATATATTCTGTTCAAGTATCCCTGTAACGCTGTCGCATCTTCGTCGTAAGATATACTTCGGTACACCACGCAGTCATCTGCGAACAGTCGCAAGGAGGACGTAATACCTAAATTTATAATATTTATGTATATCAAAAATAATATAGGTCCCAATAAAGAGCCCTAAGCGAGTCCTGAGGTGACGTCTGCGTAACTTGATTTTTTGCCATTAATAACAACACACTGCCTGTGCTCTGATAAAAAAATTTCAATCCGTTTGACAACATCTCTATGTATACCTATTTGCTGTAGTTTGTAAACAAGAAGCGAATGCGTAACCATGTCGAAAGCTTTTCGAATATCTAAAAACAATCTATCTGGCCCTCAGCGTCCATTTCACTCCCTAAATAGTGATAGAATTCTACAAGTTGTGTAGTGCAGAACAAGCCCTTGCGAAAACTATGCTGTACTTTAATTAGGATATTCTTCTCGGTGAGGTGACTCATGATGGCTGAGTAAATTATATGCTCCATTAATTTGCATACAATACATGTCAGGGAGACGGGCCTATAATTCTGCACATCTTTTTTCGAGCACCCTTAATGAATTGGCACAACATGAGCTATCTTCCAGTCGTAAGGCAATTCACTAGCACGAAGTGACTGCGTAAAGATAATGAAAAGATAAAGGGAGACTGTTGCAGCGCAGTGCTTTAACACGCAAGGTGAAATACCGTCGGGGCCAACTGGCTTGGTTTCGTTCAGTTGCTTCAATAACTTTTTGATACCAGACACGCCAAGTTCCACCTGCGTCATAGGCAACACATTGCTAGCAGCTGTCGTTATAGTGTCGGGTATCACTGGAAGAAATACTGAATGAAAGAAGTCATTTAGATATGTTGTTTTTGCTTCATCGTTCGTTACGATTTGGTTATTGCAAATGATTTCTTGAATGCCCAGATGACTTGATTCGCACCTTTTTAAATACTTCCAAAAAGCCTTGGGATTGGTTTTCAATTTTTCGTTAAGTTCCTCGAAATAATTTTTTGTGATCTTAGTAGTAGGCTTGTAATCAAGCGTTATTTGTGCCAATTTCTCATAATGAGCCTGGCTCTTCGTTTTCTTATACTTTGCAAAAATTCGTTTTCTTTTTTGTATAGTTCGTATAATGGATGATGTTACCCAAGGTTTTTTTTTTCGTTTTTTAAGCTTTGAAAAATGTACGTGTGGTGTATGTTCCTTCACAAGCTCACCGAATTTCACTTTAAACGTATTCCACAATTCATGAATGTTACAGTCGTCCGCTATGCCTTCAAACGTTGGTAGGTAATAAAGCAGTTTTTGGTTGATACCTTCATAATTTCCTTTATCATAAAAGAACATGTTTCTATTTTCACAAAAACTGAATCCTTGAATTTTGGTTTTGACGGTCGCAACAACAGCCGTATGGTCACTAATTCCTGGCAAGACTGCTATAGAGCTTAATACATTAGGTGCGCTTGAAAACAACAAATCTAGGATATTACCTCCACGTGTTGTTTTTCTTACGTAGGTATTGTACTAGACTGTATGTGTCACTACAACCTTTTTCATCTCAGAGTTCACAGCACAACGAGCAACAATGCCACAATAATCCTCCTGCCAACACAAGTCCGGCAGATTAAAATCACCACCGCACAATATCATTTCACCAGACACTTCTGAGATAATCTCAGACAAGGCACAAACTGCTCTCGGATCAGAGTTGAGCGCACGGTAAACCGAGCCAACAATCAAACTAGAGTTATTAGGCAACACAATTTTACACCAGAATGTTTCGATAGCTTCGTGGCAGACATCTAGAGCGCTAGACTGCAGTGTCGTATGAACACGCAGAAAAACGCCCCCTCCGATGCTCGGCTGATCTTTACAACAAACCACGTAGTCTTGTGGAAACACCTATTTCCAACAGTTGGCTTCAGCCAAGATTCAGTGCCCATTACAATATCTGCTTCCACTGATTCTATCAATCCAGCAAGCTGGTCTACTTTTCTTGTTACACTTCTGCAATTAACTACTAAGACAACAATATCTTTGTGTTCTTGAGCTTCACTTTTATTTATTAGTCATGTTCTCAAAAACGGGACAACCTGATTTTTTTTCTTTATCCCAGTGAAACGCCCTACCATTCACGATGAGCTTATCAAAACTCAGTTTAACTTTATTTTTTTTTATCGGCCTTCTTAACTTAAACATATTGCCATAGCTTTTTTTCTGATAGCACGCGTTTTTGCTGAGTAATCTTCGTCGATACCGTACGTGGTCCCTTTAGTTTCCTGGTGTTTGACAGAATTAATTGTTTTTCCTTAAATGATGAAAGACTTACAATGATCGGCCGTCTTGTTTTGCTGTCATAACGTCCCCCGCGATGTGGCCTTTCAACGTATTTCAGCTAAATGGCCAGATAAGATTTACAAATATCATAATTCAGTTGCTCCGATTTGTCCCAAGTTTCAAAGTGATCATTATCCTCTACACCGTAGAATACAATGTTTCTACTACGGCTTCGATTTTCTCAATCCACAACTTTCAGTTCTAATTTCTTTACTTTATCTAAGAGATATTTAGTTACATCAGCTTTATTGGAGACCATTTATTGACCTCTTGCAATTGTCGTTGAGTGCTACCTAAGTTTTGCTCATTTCTGTAATTAAAGTTTCATGTTTCATAAGTCTTGCATCGATGGAGTCAAGTTCACTCAAAATGGCAGTTTGGCCATTCTGGATGTTTTTCAGCTAGTTATCTGTGTCACGAGGGCCAGGATTTGACTCAACGTCACCTGATAGCAACAACAACAACGCAATATACAGCATTCTGCTTAAGAAAAAAGAACAATTTTTTCCACCCCTCCCACAAACCCGCTTGTAACAAGGCAACGTCACACTTGCCAGGGTGGATGGAGCCGACACAACTAGTAGACATTTACGAGTCGTAAACGGACAGTTTGGACTAACCTGCACAAGCATCAAAAGCATCAGTCGCATGTCGGCGAAGGTGCCAGCTCCGAATCTCACGGTGGCAAAGTCATCACGTGGTTCATCAGGGGGTTCCCAACCGGCTAAACGTGGCGGTACGATGCTTCCGATGTCCTTTCGTCGGTCGTGCGGGGACAGTGGCTGTCCGTCGACGTCACCGACTACCGGCGGGAGCCAGGTGATATTCGATGCTGCGCACAGGCCGATCCCGGAACACAGTGTCACCCCTCCAGCTTCGTCCCTGGTAGATTCACGGAACGAACAACCAAACAGCGCAGATACCTGCACAAGCAGCAAAAGCGTCAGTCGCATGTCGGTGAAGGTGCCGGCGCCAAACCCCCGAATCGGGGCCCTCGATAACATATCTGTATTTAGTAGGCATGCCCGGGACATTCACAACTTCATGAACCACAAAGCCTCACGCGAAAAGGTTGAATGCGAGGTGGTAAAACATTTAAGGAAGATTTTTTCAGCAAGGTTACAGGAGGTTTGTTGTCGGATTCGTGCACAATTTCAAAAGCATTGATGTACCCTTCGAATAGTTCCGTCATTTATGTCATTGCCAGTGCTTCTTTTTCAATCTGAGAATATCTGGTTTCGGCAGACGTCAACGAGCGCGATGCACAGGCAACGGGTTGTTTTTCGTTGTTTGTTTCAACTTGCATAAGTACCGCCCCAGAATGCTGACGCATTGGCGGAAATGATCGTAGGGCACTTTACATCACAGTTAGCCATGACGCAGGCTGAACCAATAACGTCTCTAACGTACGACCAGCACTTGCTCTTGGGCTCGTCCCCACGTACAGGCTGGTCCACTGTTAAAGGTAACAGCTGCGTGAGGAGCATGTTTAGATTTCGCTATCTTACGGAATCATAGCAGTTTAGATATTCATAAGACTACTGGTGGTTAAATGTTCCGACTCCTCTTGACGGACTATTGACTTGCACGAAGATTCTTTCGTAATCGACTTGTTCATAGAGGGCCAGAAATAATGATGGTATGCGTTCGAGTGTTCCCTCCAACAGTGGACCATACTGTACATTCAGAACTCTTCAAAAGCAAGTGACGTAACGGCACCGTTTTTGAAGCTAAATCTGGTGTGAATCTTGCCGCATTTATACCAGATGAATAATCCTACCGAGCCGCCGTCGAACGTCAGACACGTCATTTGGCGCTAGCACTCATGAGACGGTCTAAAGTGAGACGCAGACACTCATCATGTTGAGCTTGGTCGCCGCCATAAATGAGCCCATCATCCATCATAATTACCACACCTGGGATTCCTTCGAGAACATGCGACATTTTCTTTTGAAAAATGTCGAGGGCTGACATCAATCCAAACGGTAGCCTTTGAAAACAGCTAGTATTGCCCAAATGGCGTAATGAATGTAGTTAACAATTGGCTTTCCAGTGACAGCTTGATCTGATAACATCCATAATTAACGTCCAGCTCCCCCCCCCCCCAAAAAAAAAAACCGATGCCCCACTTCACAGACCAAGGCTATCTTCAACATTTGACCTAACATAGCGCTCGCGAAGTACACTATTATTTAGTTGCGTCAAGTCAACGCAAATACAAACGTCTCCAGAAGTCACGATAGTTATAGCGTGAGAACAGAACGACAACAAAGAGACAAAAAAGACACGAGCGCTAACTTCCAACTGAGTTTATCGCGCAGAGCACGAAAACATATAGAGGACACAGTAAACCATGTGACAAAAACCATGTGGTGCAAAGAGGAATGCATGAGTAAGAGAAAAAAACAAAAGCACAAAAAAGGCAAAGAACAGTCTATAAGGAAACGAAACAGAAAACTAAAAGTATATTAACTACTTGCGCGCACCGAAACCTTCGAGAAACATGACGATAGTTATAGCACGAGAACAGATCGACGACACAGAGACAAGAAAAACATGAAGGACACGAGCGCTAGCGGACATGAGCGTGTGCTTGCCTCTGTGTCGCCGTTCTGTTCTCGCGCTATAACTGTCGTCATGTCATACCAACTAGCCCAAGCTGCCACACTTCGAGGAACCTTAGTTCCTTCTCGGACAGAGACACGGAAGGCTTGCTAATACATGACACCTGTTCGCGTGCCATCTGCACGGCCTCGACGATAACTCGGGTGCGCTCATCCCTGTGCTTATGCAGCATCACTGTGTCCTTGAAAAGGGACACACAATTGCACTCAGTGCAGTGTTTAGCAAGAAAACCATCTTCCCCGTTTCTAACATTATTAGCGTGTTTTCTCAATCGATCGTTGAGATACCTTGACGCCATTGTCGTCATAATAATCTCGCGCTATAGCTATCGTGATGTCATACCAACTAACAAAACTGCCACACTTCTAAGTCTCGAGAAGGTTTTAGTACTGGTAAAATACCCGCGCACCATCCTGTTGGTTCGTGTAGTTTGCGGATCACGTCGTCTCGCTCCATAGGGTGGAGCTTCTGGTTAACTCGGTCCCGCAGGAATAAGGCAATGCAACGAGCAACTTGAATAGCGAAGGGTATACAAAGTTCGGCTTCAGTCTGATATTGTATTTACTTCATAGCTTTCAGACTACCAAAAAGCCGAGGGTTGGAAGCTTCTATAACTGTCGCGCTACTGACTGAACGCTGGGAGACTCAAAAGTATCGCGCGCAAAGGCGAGACCACGTTAACCGTTTGTCGGCCAATGCGTTGTTTCCACTAGATAGCGGCAAGAAACTTTCCGAGCACACGATGTGGCTCTCGTAGGGCCTGTTAAGGTTATGTCGCAATTCTCTAATTTAGTAGATGACTCCCGGAAACGTTGAGGGTACAACAAACACTTCTGCACCCGAATCGAGTTTAGCGAACACCGGAGTGCCGTTAATGACAACTTGAGCATACCTATAATTAGAGTGCCCTCCATTTACCGCGCCAATGAAATACGCCCCCTGGTCCATACGGAGAGAAGAAAGACTGTACCTTCTTTCGCACGCCCGCAGTCTTTTTTCCGACACACCACTGCGAAATGTCCGGAACTGCAGCAGTGCATTTCGCGACTCGTTCCAATTAGGAGGCCCTCGAGTGCTCTCCTTGACCGCAGTTGCGGCATGAACTGGAGGTTAGAGGTTCATAGGACTGTTGTCTGGTGCGTTGACCTTGTGTTACAGGTGCACTTTATACTTGACGAGGTGTTGAAACGCTGTCCTGAAGAATTTTTCCTGGCCTGCCGTTGTTTTCTTGACCAGGTCAATGTAGCTGGCTTGCACTTACGAATGTTCGTCGTTAGTTTCTCAAAGCTATTGCGGCTGTCGTTGTACGGTCTCCTTCAAGCGAGCTTTTTGCCAAAGTGCTGGCGAGCGTCAAAAAATTTGTATCTATTTGCAGAGGCTTCGACAGCTTGGCATCAGGAAGATACAAACCAGTCGCGGATCATGCGTTCCTTTTTCTTGTAGTCGAACAGGTCCGCCAGAGTGTGCAACGCGGTGATGAATTGGCGGACTGACTCTTCATGTTGTTGTATGTGTCGGTGAAAACATGCGCCCTCCTAAACGTGGTTCCGTGCGGATACAAAGGTATCCTCGAACTTTTTTCTGACGACTTCATACGGCTTCTATACTGTTGTTCAGATAGTGCGACGGTCGAAAAGATCTCTCAGTTGCCTGCACGTTGTGTAGAGTCCGCACTTGCGCTTTTTCACTTCAACCATTTAAGCCAGAGGCGAAGCGGTATCGAATAGTTGGATCCAGGAAGGTCCTTCGAACGTCCGGTCAAAGTCAAAGGTTGGCGAAGCTGGAAAAGCGAACATGCCGTGAACTAACTTGACTTAGTTGTATTTATGACATGGCGCCGCTTCACGAAGACTGGTGCTTGCCCCACAAATATCAGAAGACGGCCACTACCAACACCATGTCACGTTGCAGCCTATAGCGAAACGCCATGCGAGTCCGGGCAGATCACAGAAGCAGGGGAAAGGCACTGGGCCTATTCCGATGCGCGCGAGATAATGTCAACCTTTATTATTCCATCCAACCAGCATACATACATAAGAGACACTTATGTGACCAAGGACGTCCCGTACAAGCAATATATATATATATATATATATATATATATATATATATATATATATATATATATATATATATATATATATATATATATATATATATATATATATATATATATATATATATATATATATATATATATATATACATATACATATATATATATATATATATATATATATATATATATATATATATATATATATATATATATATATATATATATATATATATATATATATATATATATATATATATATATATATATATACTTGACAATTGTGGGCTATAGTGCCAGATATCGCGGACACTTGACGCGCAGAGGCGCTATCATCACACTTGCTGTCATCGGAAAAACTCGTGTGTTGTTCCTTATGCATTCGCCTAAGATGACTGCAAGGTGAAAGCCATTTTCTTTTTTTTTTCTTCTCATTTATTTGTAGTGATGCACGCGCCCTCGAAAGAATTCTGCACCCAGCGTTGTTTTGCAAGGCCTCAGTGATCTGAGACATTGCAGACATTCTGCACCTCACGTGCCTCCGGGTTCCGCTCGGGTGTGACGAGTTCATGCGATGACGTCGTCATTTAGCACCTCGGTGTGATGTCCCAGTTAAGTTACTATGATGCCATTGTGGTGTCTCATGTTTTCGAGGCCTGTAACGTCACGATGACATCCCGAGTTCGCTATATCATCATGATTTTTGCATCACTTGCGTGGATACCGACGGTGGCTTGTCGTGCTCGGTAAGGCAACTAAGGTTTTTACCCTAATAAGAGAAACTAACTGTCATCGGCAAACGCAACGAAGCAGTGACACGCAACGGAGAAAAAAAAACCTGCACGAAAAAAGAAACAATGGTAGCACAGGGTAGAATATATGGCATATTATTCTACGCCTCTGCCCTATGCTTGTGATGTGAATGTAGACACTTCCAATTTATATTCGATGAATACTGTTGATCTCTTTAAAACAGTAACACTCAAAAATGTCACGCGGATCGTCTACCTTTTTAGCTGATTGACGATGAGCAAAAGGTGGAAATTAGCCTACGTTTATAAGAAAATCGCATTACCGCCTCACTACGCTAACCACGCCGAGAAATCCTGAAATTACCCCACAATAGGGTAATCACCGTATGCGGTTAGCAACACTGCTGCTTGATAGCGTGATATTAGAGCTAGGAAGGCAGCTGTTGCACTGTTCCCGTGACGGTGCAACGCTGCTGCGGCGGCAGACGATGGTCGTAGCCTGGAGACGCCAAAACCGCCATCCTTGTTTTCCATTGTTACGGAAATGCACCAGACTGACAGAAATTCACACGCCCACCAAGAAGAATGTGATCCTGCCTGACGCACTCAGAAGCCCACAGTGCACCGCGGCTCGCCAACAACAAAAGAAAATAAAAGCAGGTATATGTCCCACAAACGCGAGCTTCTTGCCCGACGCAGACGCAACTTTGTACGCCAGACGCTCGCTACACTTTCTTATTTGTTCTCTGCTTGTCCGCGTCAGGAAAACACTTCTCACGCTTGTCCGTCGAGAGAATCGCCGTTACCATGAAAACGGTGTGCACACCGCACTCCACGACGATCAAAGGGGTGGTTAACATGGATTCATGTATACTGTCACTGGAGCCAGGCACGCGGTGATACATTTGTGGCAGTATTTGGCTGCTTATTAGAAAATATCGGTTTAGTAATATTGAGGTAACACGTTCAAATGGCTCACGGAAGTTGGTAAAGGAAAGCTATCAACGGGACGGACGCTTTAGAATGACTAATGCTGCTGAGTCAACAAGAGTTACACTTTTTCCACGAATAATTGGTCGGAATACGGCTACGTTTTTTATGCATTTACTAGTCCCCATAATCGTGAAAACAGTGATAGTGGCATAAGAGTGATCAGCATGACGATGATGATGACAAATATCAAACATACCACGCACCCACAATGAAGCATGCACCGAGAATGCTGCGGTTGGCTGAAATTGACGTCAAACCTTCAAGGGATTTAGATAGATAGATAGATAGATAGATAGATAGATAGATAGATAGATAGATAGATAGATAGATAGATAGATAGATAGATAGATAGATAGATAGATAGATAGATAGATAGATAGATAGATACGGCCAAAGGCTGCGTAGTTGGCTAAGAAAGGCTTCGCATTAAAAAATAGCATTGCACACCTAAATTCCAAAGTGTATTCGGCGAAATCCTCTGAGCATTCGAATAACTCTGGCATGTTTTTTCTTTATTTTATTTTTTTTGCATGTGTAGAATTGAGTATAGCCTTCGTAACTTATGAAATTGGGGGAATCCATAGTCATGGGGGGGGGGGGGGCTTCTTCAAACAGTTTGCTGTGGGATCGCTTGGCGGCACGCTTCCGCTTCCCCTGTGGCGGCAGCGCTAGTTGGTTTCCGCTCAAACCACGAGTATTAGTTGACAGCAAATAAAAGCACTACACGTGTTGTTATTTAAAGGTTATTTGTTACATTTCAAATTGTCTTGTTTTTTCAATTACAATAACGCAAACACCGTTTAAATTTCCAGGATGTTCATGTTTGCCGAAAGCCAACCGGTGACAGAATAGTGGGTCCCTTATATGAAATAATCAAAATACCACTTCACAGTCCACCGAAGCAGTTGTAGCAGTATGCTGTCGGACAAGTACATCACTTTTTTTATACGCCTGGATTAGGCACGTTTAAACTGCGGGGACGGCTTTAAGCTCTCCCATAGTAGAGTACGCTGTGCTCTGAATCGTTACCCCCTTTTTCTAACCCCCCCCCCCCCTCCCACACTCATATTGAGGCCCACGGGACGGCTCTTTGCTCTCTCATAGTAGAGTTCCAAGCACTCTAAATCGGCAAACTTTTTCTAAACACACCATTCCTTGCGCATGCATAAAGGGTGTCTCTAAAGGAACAGCTCACTGCTCCCCCATGTCAGTACGAGGTACTCGATATCGTTTGATGCTTGTTGAAACACACAATACCACACCCAAAACATTTGGGGATTTGTTGCAGTGAAACCAGCAAAAAACTTGTAACATGCCGTTTTCGTGAACACAACATCTCGTTTTGGTACGTACAAAAAAAAGGGCAAATACTACGTGCAGTCTGAATCGATGAAAGGCGAAACACGAATGAAGAAGGTTGATGTGTTACTTTGAAATCAGCACAACGTTACGAGGCGGACGTAAATGATGCCGTACATCACACTCATTTCATTATCATGTTGTGACATGTCATTTACCTTCGTCGTCCATTCACGTCACGTGATACCAAATTTGGTATTTGGGAAGCTAGCGATACAGCCGAGAGCGCTTCATGAGCGTGGTGTGTCGTCATGTTCCTACATGACAGGCAAGTCATGATTGTCATGTTTGCACCAGATATATACCTTAGTCATGTATTCACGTCACGTAACACCAAATTTGGTATATGTAAAGCTAGAGAAACAACCGCGAGCGCATCATGAGCGTACCATGGAGTCTTGTTTCACATGACACGCCAGTCGTGATTATCATGTTTGAATGTGTCTTTTACTTTCATCGTCCGTTCTAGTCACGTAATACCAAATTTGGTATAGGTGAAGCTAGCGAAATGGCTTTGAACTCATCATATGCGGGGAACGTAGTTAAGTCCTTACATTGCATAGATCTCATGATTATCATGTTTGCCCCAGTCATATACCTACGTCATTCATTCACGTCTCCTAATACCAAAGTTCGGACATGTGAAGCCAGTGAAACGACCGGGAGCGCACCATGAGCGTGGCGTGTAGACAGGATTTACATGACATACATGCCATGATTTCCACGTTAAGGTCCGTCACTTATGTTCGCCATGCAGTCATGTCATACCATACCAGTGTTGCAATATGTCATGTGAACGAAACCACTCAGAAGAGCAGCAAGATCATGAAATCTGAATTAAGACATTCATGACATACATATCATGATTTTGATGTTATGACTAGTCACTTATGTTCGTCCCATAGTCATGTTATGCCATACCAATTTTGGTATTGATACCATTATCGAAACGGCTAGGAGAGCTAGAAGTCGAGGGTGAAGATAGATAGATAGATAGATAGATAGATAGATAGATAGATAGATAGATAGATAGATAGATAGATAGATAGATAGATAGATAGATAGATAGATAGATAGATAGATTACCACCTTAGTACGCTAACCACGCCAAAAACTCTCGAAATCACCCCACAAGAAGGGTAATCACCCTACGGTTGGCAACACTGCTCCTTTGGAGCATGCGATTAGAGCTCAGAAGGCGGATACTGCACTGTTCCCATGACGGTACGACGCCGCTCCAGCGGCAGACGATGGTTGGAACCCGGAGACGCCATGACCGCCATCCGTGTTTTTTATTGTTACGGAAATTAACCAGACTGACAGGAAATTCACACGCCAACCAAAAAGACTGTGATCCTGCCTAGCGCACTCAGAAGCCCACAGTGCACCGCGGCTTGCCAACAACAAAAGAAAATAAAAGCAGGTATATGTCCTACAAATGCGAGCTTCTTGCCCGATGGCAGACGCAACTCTATACGCCAGACGCTCGCTGCACTTTCTTATTTGTTCTTTGCTTGTCCGCGTCAGGAAAACGCTTCTCACGCTTCTCTGTCAAGACAACCGCCGTTACCATGGAAACGGTGCGCACACCGCACTCAACGACAATAAAAGGGGTGGTTCCCATGGAATCATGTGTACTGTCACTGGAGCCAGGCACGCGGTGACGAATTTGCGGCCGCAATTGGCTGCTTATTAGAAAATATAGGTTTAGTAATCATTAAGGTAACACGTTCGAATGGCTCACGGAAGTTGGTAAAGGGAAGCTATCAACGGGACGGACGCTTTAGAATGACTAATGCTGCTGAGTGAACAAGAGTTACACTTTTTCCACGAATAATTCGTCGGAATACGGCTACGTTTTTTTATGCACTTACTAGTCCCCATAATCGTGGAAACAGTGATAGTGGCACAAGAGTGATCAGCATGACGATGATGATGACAAATATCAAACATACCACGCACCCACAATGAAGCATGCACCGAGAATGTTGCAGTTGGCTGAAATTGACGTCAACCCTTCAAGGGATTTAGATAGATAGATAGATAGATAGATAGATAGATAGATAGATAGATAGATAGATAGATAGATAGATAGATAGATAGATAGATAGATAGATAGATAGATAGATAGATAGATAGATAGATACGCTGATGCATCCCAGCCTTTCGTGACTTAGTACGAGCTGCCCTAATTCTTTTCCAATTCGAAACATGGATTTTTCAGTTCAAAACATTCTTATACACCGACTAGATTTGAAGCATTCGATGTAGGAGATAGATGGATGAACTGAGGCTCGCTTAAAAAGGCAATAAGAAAAAATCACAGCATATCAACGGAGTGAATGATGATAAGTGACGCGAAGCGTCCATGAGCCCGTCCATGCTTCCGTCCGTCCACTCTTTCTTGTTTCCGTCCGTCCGCGCGACCATCCGTGCGTCCATCCATGCGTTTGTCTGCCAGTGCGTCCAAGCGTCCAAGCGTCCATTCACCTGTCGGTTCATCTTCTGGTGTGTCTGTCCATCCGTACGTGCGTCCATCAAATGAACACTCCAAGTACCACCATCTCGCATCCCCTGTGGCACATACCTGTTCCGCGCGTCCGTCCATTCATCCGTCCGTCTGCTAGTCTGTCTGCCCCTCTGTCCATGCGTCCGTCCGTGCGTTAATCTAGTGAACACTCCAAGTACCACCATCTCCCGTCTCGCATCCCTATGGCTACGTACGACAACAACGGCGGATGGACAGACCCACGTCTTAAGGAGCTTTAACCATAACAGAAACACTAGTAAAAGTGACTATGGATGGAACTTATGCAGGCATGACAGTGAGCTTTGCAACGATCCTTAATGTGCCTCCCACCTGAAGCGCCGATTTCCGACACACCTCCACCAGTGGGAAGCGTCCTTTGAAGATCTTATCTCCATCGTCAACCTGACATGAAGTCTTTGGCGTCGTTACTATGTGATGACGCGTCTTGCGCACCTCGAGCGACTGTGCGTTCAACAGGGAGAAGCTGCGGATATAAAGATTGATTGATATAATTTATATATGTGATTTAACCTCTCAAAACGACCATATGATTATGAGAGACGCCTTAGTGGAGGGCTCCGAAAATTTCAACCACCTGGGATTCTTTAACATCCACCCAAATCTGAGCACACGGGCCTACAGCATTTTTGCCTCTATCGAAAATGCAGCCGCCGCAGCCTGGATTCAATCCCGCGACCTGCGGGTCAGCAGCCGATTACCTGAGCCACTAGACCACCGTGGCGGAGCTGCGGAGATGAAGAGTCTATGTAAACATTCGCATATTCCTACTACAATGGCACAACGGTTGCGGTGCTGGGCAGCTGACCCAAATGTCGCGGGTGGTTCAATCCTGGCCGCAGCAGTCGCATTTTGATTAAAGCGAAATGCTTGATGGCTGTGCGATGTTAGCACAACTTACATAAAACCAGATTGTAGAAAATTCTACTCCTCCACCACGGCGTTCTTCATATTCTTATCACTGTTTTGTAACGCATTACCCGAAAACTTTAAATTATTATCAATCCAACATCGACATGATACCGATGAGTCGATAGACATGTTGAGACCCTGACTGCTCAAGAATCGTCTATGTCATGTGATTTGGTCAACTGGTTGCCTAAGGTTGCCATCTTAAGGCAACTATCTCCGTGGTGGTTATGCGGTGGAGGTCATGGTTTTCGTCTCAAAATGCAGCCGCCATTCCTTCGTTAATACGCGAGTTATATAGTCTATATTTAAAGCACCTCCCTGTATATTTTGCCAGCTCTGCTAACGTCTGAGGTGCGTGTTTCAATATATATCCTCGTTTTCAGGTACTCTGAGAGTGACCTTCAATGCTCCCCATCACGTCGTCGCTTCAACTGCTGCCGTTGTGCATATACTTTCAGAGCTGATCTCCTGAGAGAGATGAACCTTGGTCAACCTCCGCGTTGCCTTCACAGTCAAGGAGACCATGCGGCCTGGACTCCAATCTGTACACCATGCAAGAGAAATAAAAGTAGCGGGTTACTGGTTGAAATATATAGCCCACAAAGGACTATATTCGATTGGCGTCTTTACGAAACGTGACATATCGCATCATAAATACTGATGTTTACTCCTTAAAGGGGCCCTGGAACACTTTTTTGAGTAAACATGGAGTTAAATCACTGGAAAAGCGTATTGCTCCACAAATTCAACGCTGCAAAAATTTTAAGAATCCGTCCAGTACGAGCAGAGTTACAAAGGTTTGTCGCATGCGGCAATCGCATTCCCTCTTCTCTCGTCCCGACGAAAGCGCTGGAAGCTAAGCAGGGAGGGATGGGAGGGGCAAACAAAAAACGTCATGCGCGCCTTATGACCATCAGCCCTTTTTTCTTCTTTTCTTCTTCGAATACGTGGTCTTTTCAGTGCCATCGCGCGTGCACAAGTGACGGCCTCCCATGGCGATCTCTGTAACGAACGAGTGCGTCATGTTCAAAGCTGCCATTGGCTCATATAGTGATTTTTGGGCTTATTGCGTGATATGTCGAGAGAAAAAAAAAGCAATTTTTAGCCGGCTTTGATAATTTATTGTGCATTCCAGGCCGCGTGCTGTGCTATATTATTTGGCTCGCGTGTTGTCGGGAGCCTCTATACACTACCGATCAGCAGCATTTTCTGACTATGCTCAAAAAGTGTTGCAGGGCCCCTTTACAGCAAAGTAGGTACTTCAACGCAGGTTACTTCATTGGGTGTTCTTTGATTAAATTGATGCCAACCGAGCAAGAAAACAAAGAAACACAATACGCCTTTAAAGCCTTGTGCGCCTACGAATGCAGATGTGAGTGCTTCATACCTGTAGACAAAACCTACAGCATAGGTCGCGGGATCGCATCCCGGCTGCGGCGGCTGCATTTCCGATGGAGGCGGAAGTTTAGGCCCGCGTGCTCATATTTGGGTGCACGTTAAAGAACCCTAGGTGGTCGAAATTTCCGGAGCCTTCCACTACAGCGTCTCTCATAATTATATGAGGGTTTCGGGACGTTAAACCCCACATATTTATCAATCAAAACCTACAGCATCAGTGATATCGCAGACAGCGCACGCATCATTGCCACCCGTGAATTTCCCTGTGCGAGTATCAAGCTGCAGCTTTTCGTAAACGCAACAGCAAGATATAGGCTATAGCTATAAAATCAGCGTCATATCAGCGTAACATCGCTGAGGCTGATATGAGATATTCTAGTTTCGGGCGAACACCGACGATTCCGCCGTTTTCATGATAACCAATGAGTGACAAGAGTGCCTAGCACTAAATTGAAATGATTTAAATAATGATTGATATGTGGGGTTTAACGTCCCAAAACCACCATATGATTATGAGAGACGCCGTAGTGGAGGGCTCCTGAAATTTCGACCACCTGGGGTTCTTTAACGTGCACCCATTCCTGGAAATGATTTAAATGAAGTTAGCATTGACCAAATAGAAGTATTTAACCAGTATAACTGAAGCAGTACAAATTTTTTTAACTTAAAAAAGGTATGTGCCCGCTAATAAAGAAACTTACAAAAATGGCAATAGTCTATACACAGGCGCGCTCAATTCATAATCCAAACGCAGTAGGGGCTATAAACTCAATTGTCTCATAATTATTAGCCACATGTATAGCGGAGACTATTTGGTCTTTCTCTGTCATCTCTATATTACGCAGTTAATGACCTTACGAAAATATAGCATGGTACACGAATTGAAAGGGAAACCACGTTTTTTTTTTGTTACATTAATTCATTGTGGTACGTAAATGGCCAAGATTATCAGGGACTATATTATAGTACGACTTCGGATAATGATATGCACAGAAATTTATCCAGGCACAATGAACGTCCGTGAACAGCACATTTACAGCAGAAATGAATTATACTGCGTGATACACAGTTCTCTGACTATTTCAGCGGAATTTAAAGCATGTATCTTGCACACAGCCTATGGCTATGGAACTACACAGTTCTTGCATATCATGTAGAAGATAATTTGTGCTGTAAAAACATTCATTGATCAATAGTTTCTATGGAGAAGAACAGGTGCCAGCAAAGGGCTATGCTACAACATATGCATCAGGATAAATAAACAGAGTTACAAACCTAAATTTTTGTCACGTACATATAAATTATTTCTGAGTGAATGAAACAATCACGTTTACTCGCACACTATGCCAGTACTGGCTTATGCTGGATAACGGTTGACAAACTTTGGTTTTAGGAATGGTGGTTAAGTGGTCTTATTGGTATACGTACAGATATTTTTATATTGCACACAAAGCTGACACGTGTCTTATTATCACCTTGCTTTTCGTGGATCTTTCTCTATGTATTTCACGTTCGAACAATACAATCGCCTGTTGGTTCTGTGCCTAAGTCGTGGAGTTTATTCTTGGTGTCCCATTTCTGCGTTGTTTGAAAAACGATGATTTTGGCTATTCACTGTTATATAGCATGTACAGCGTCAGTTTTTATGAGAGGGAACACGAGAACGCGTGGCCTGCGCCATCTGGCGGCTGCTGTCAGCGCATTCAAGTGGACGCGAGAGCAACCACAGCCTCTTTTCACGTCATCTCGTGGAGAGCAAAACTACCATTCATTGTGTGGAACCAGCGGCAAAATAGCACCCTCTCCCCCTTCAAGGGGATTATCGGCCTCTTGTGCTATTCACATTATTGGGGGGGGGGGGAGGGGTGGTACCTTGCCACTGGTTCCGTATCAGCAATGATTGGTAGCTGTGCTCGCCGCGAGATGATGCGAAAAGCGGCTGTGGTTGCTTTCGCCTCCACTTGCACGCGCTGACAGCAGCCGCCGGAGGGCGCAGGCCACCCGTTCCCGTGTTCCCTTTCATAAAAATTGACGCTGTATATTGTCCTCGCACAATCTTACTCTAATGACTGAGTTATCTGCCATTTTTCACTATTTCCTTCTGTGATAGTGCATATCAGTTTGTTTTTCAACTTCGCAGATTGTTTCCCCGTGCTTTCAGTGTGCTTGAGTAGGTCTCTTCTCTCTTGTGAAGGCCAATACATTTCAACCAAGCGCTCTTGCGTTTAGCACACTTCATGACAGTGTCGCCTCTCCATTTTTTTTTCACCTCTCTCTCTCTATTTATCTGCTCTGATTGGGCGTTGGCACTATATGCTATGAAGGTCTGTTGTACCACACGTCAAAATTGACGGGCTCGAATGACGTGAGAGAACGAGTGTGCCAGCCGTGCAGCTGAAACCATTTACGCCATGGCACGCTGTCCACTGATGTTCGACACTTCTAGGATTTCCGATTGCCACTCTGGCAAAATCATATCGCTCCACTCACGACTATTTTTCAAACACAAAAATTTTTTTTCGCTCGAATTCGAGAAGAGTTTGCACAGTTTGTCAGACTGTCTGGCACCCCAGCGGGTAGAGCCATACTCGGCATGCTGGGACGAAACCCCACGGTTGTCGGTCCTGACGCTGTGAAGCTGCCCAACGACTTAAGAACCAAGATCCAGATTGCGCGGATGCCACGCAATATGCATCCAACCTACAACGAAGCACGAAGACGAGCCAGGGGTAAATCCCTGCTCGCCAGTGCCCGCTTGGACAAGGATCGAGCCTGCTTCGTCGATGCTGCTTCGTACATTCAAGAAGAAGCCTTTTCCTCAGTGGTCGTCGACTGTGATTGCAGAGTCATCAGCTGCGCTACCATCCGCACTTCTAGTTCCAGCGTTGCAGAGCAGGTTGCCATTGCTCTTTCATTGACGGACGGTGTACATGACACAATTTATTCAGACTCCAAGGCCGCTGTCAAGGCCTTCCAGATGGGCATGGTGGCTCCCCAGGTCCTACAGATTATTCAAAAAGTCAAAGACCTCAAAAATCACTCATTGGTCTGGTTTCCTGCGCACCTTGGAACCATTGAGGGTGCCTCGCTCAATCCCAACGAGGAGGCGCACTCGGCTGCACGAGGTTTGACTGACCGTGTGCCGGGTAACGCGTCATCTCCTGGGCGACCTGAGCCTCTCTGCTCGTACAACGAGATATGCAAGCACCACTATCTGTCAAGAAGACTGCTGCCTCTACCACACTCCTCGCTATGCAGGGCCCAAGCTGTTACTCTCCGACTGCTACAAACAAACACTTACCCGAGCCCTGCGGCACTGCACACAATGTACCCTGAACGGTTTTCAAGCCCGGACTGCCCCTTGTGTGGTGGTTATGCGGACTTCGAGCATGTACTGTGGGGCTGCGCCTCTGCCGGTCCCCCTTTCACCCAAGAGGAAATGAAGCGACTCATTAAGGCCCAGGACCAGACCTCTCAAATCCTGGCCGTCCAGAGGGCCCGCGCGAGGGCCGTCAGGTTTAACCTGATGGTCCCCGAGTGGGCCTAGCCAGGTGACGCTGAGTTTACTCGCGTCTATTGTGGACCGAATAAAGTTGTTTCACTCACTCACTCACTCGCTTGAATTCCTTGTCGTTGGTCGCAGCTTCTTTTTTTACCAAATATCATCCGCGACTAATGTATCCTCTTATATGAACCTAATAATTACCTGGGTATGACGTCCCAAAACCAAAATATGATTATGAGAGACGGCGTGGTAGAGAACTCCAAAAATTTCGCCCACCTGGTGTTTAACATGCACTGACAGAGCACTGTACATCGGCCTGTACCATTTGGCCTCCATTGAAATGTGAGTACCATGGCCGGGATTGAACGCCTGACCTTTGGATCGTTTGTACGAACCTAATCAGCACGCAAATGAGCTGTTTTGCGAACAGGTGTCTATGCTTACTCAGGGTTGCCCAAAAGATCATATATATCCAGCCTGGTCAACGGACTGGAGTGGACCTGTTCGAGATCATCGGACCTAGACACGATAAGGGCTGATTAACAACTTCGCGTCACACAGGACGAGCCCCGCACGCCACTCAAACACTGGTGGCATGCAAGATTATCACCACGGTGAACTTATCAGCGCAGTGTGATGAGTTATTCCAATATTACTGCGCGTTCTAAGTTTACTTCCGCTTGAATGAACACAAATACGTCAAGCTTTTTTTTTTTGCATTCGATAAGAACTTATCAGTACACACACAAAAAAGGTGCTTTGATCATGTGAGGAACGCTACTGAGTAAATTTTGTGTTCTGTTCTCTCTCTCTTTCTTTGATTAAAATCGGGGTCTGGTGATGGAGTATTTGTGCGGTCAACATAGATAGAGTACTGCAGGGGGGCACAGAATAAACGTATTTTTCCAGATACTGATGAGGTACACCCAAAAACACATCAAAACTGTGGAGCCCCATGCGGCGCCATCTGCACTAGTCAGCGTCCGCTCAGCGTTCTATTGGAAGTAGAACTACACAGATTTAACCAACCCGTTTTTGTCCAGTAAGTGAAGCTTTTGTGAAGCGGCAGTGAAATTGCATACAAATTAGCAGATTTTGTGCAGCGTTCTGAATCGGCACTTCAATGTCTGCCTCTGAAGACGTCCAAACCTTTACACCGTGTGGTCCACGCCACCGGGGATTACGCTGGCTACGAGACCACGCCACCTTGAATTGGGCTCTCGATAACGACTATTTGTTACATTGAGGATATAAGAGTATCATTTGTTGCCATTTCACGTATACTCCCGCATTCTTCCATGTCACCCGGCGCCATGTGTGGGCGATGCAGTTTATGTAGTCAGTCCCGTCAAGCTACATCTATACTCGAAGACGCAGAGAACGAATGCAGTGAGTGTGCGAGCAGTCTGAGTGAGAAAGTTCTAGGAAAAGATCTATGCTGTCTGTTGCATAAGCCAATAAATGTATATCCAGCACGTAAGAGTGCTACCGATTCCGTTGTTCCGTCTTCTGTGCATAGGCACGGCGTCATCGTCAGGATAAAGCCATGACCATGACAATGGCCACCTAGATACTTACACGTGATACCATTAGAGAGCGCACTCAGTGCGCGCCTCGGCTGAAAATAATAATAATAATAATAATAATAATAATAATAATAATAATAATAATAATAATAATAATAATAATAATAATAATAATAATAATAATAATAATAATAATAATAATGATAATAATAATAATAATATTAATATTAATAATATCTGAGGTGCTACGTCCCAAAACCATCATATAGTTATCAGATGCCGTAGTGTAGGGCTCCGGAAATGTTGAACATCTGGTGTTCTTTAACGTGCACTAACATCGCACAGTACAACGGCCTCTACCATTTCGCCTGCATAAAAATTAAATGCCACCGCCACTGCCAGGATCCAACGCGCGACCTCAGGGCCACTGTTTCACCGAAGCGGACCTGCTGAAACCAGAAGAAAATTGTGGCTTTTTATCTTTTTTTTACTTCAGGAAAACTTCGTTAAATCGGGTTTGGTGGCCAAGGTAGCTCCTCAATCGAAAACACTGAGAGCCTTGTGAATATTTGCCGGGCAATGAAGATTTCTTTGTCAGATAGGGAATTTCTTAAAATCGAGTTTCGTTAAATCCAGCTGTGTATACGTGTAGTTGAACTTGGGAATCCTCGAAGTTTCGGAAGGAAGTCTGGTCGGCTTTTCAGACAACGGGTCAGCCGGGTATATGTCGGGGGTACAGCTGTCGCTTTGCTGCGTGTGGCTGAAGCGGCCGCTGTGTGTAGTGTTTGCTCTCAAAAAACGATGCTGCGCAGCCCACGTAAACACACACATGGGCCGCGTGGTGCAGCCGCTCCGCCGGCGCAAACATGTGGGCCATTTTTCTCAGCCGACGCGGTGACACATCGCTGTCGATGGCGCGACTTGGCGACAGCGCGCCGTCTCTGCTTTGTTTGTGTACGCCTATCGGACGAACAGCAGAACTCTCGTTACCGCGTACTGCAACGACTGTCCAATCTCCAAGGACCGCGCGACTGCTTACTGTTAAGCCAAGGGTCATTGCGTACTGTCTTCTCGACCCACGCTGCATTCAGAGTGAGTTCGACACCACCAGAAAACATAACAATGCTCAGCTCCATAAAGTAGCAATTAAATCAAACGGGACTAGAACTTTTAGAACGTATACTATACAGATGTAGATGTTGCCATCAAGACGCGCTGTTAGTATGTTTGTTTCAAACCTCGTGTACAGTATGTAGATAATGTTCCTTCTTTTCGATAGGACGTTGAAGTTGCTTTGAGGCCGGTGGTTTTCCGGCAGTCCTTGATAAATGTTACCCGCTATGGTCATCTAGTGGCTAAGGCACACGGCCGTTGACAATCCCGGCCACGGTGACCACAATTTCGATCGAGGCGAAAATGCTTGCAACCCACGTGCACACGTTAAAGAACTCCAGGTGGCCCAAATTTCCGGAGGCCTCCAATACGGCGTCTCTTATGATCATATGGTCGTTTTGGCACGTTCAACTCCAATATTATTATTAATAAATAACCGTTAAAATGTTACACCTTTGCCGTTGCTACCATGCTTCCGTAATCGTATAGTATTTGAAGTAGCAAATACCAACAGCATACATGAATTGCGCTGTCACGTACGTCTCTTGTTGCGCCACGTCACGCTCAGAATACACATTTGAGGTGAGATCCAAATGATAACGTCGTGTAAAATACGCAAGCTTATACGTGTTTTTTTCTGTTTTTTAACATAAAACGCATGTCAACGCCATAGCGAACATCCGCACAAGCAGACTAGAGAATAAACACATTTTTGCGATTTCTGGTGGGCTCTACAAGGGAGTTACTTGAATTTGTCGTAATCTGTGACGCCCGGATAGCGTCAAAAAGGGGAAAAAAAGAAAGAGAAACACGCAATGCAGACTGAAATATAGTCTGAAGTTAACAAAGCACGAAACTGTCATACGGCAAGTGGTTCCAATTGGTGCACAGTGGCGCATCCAAAGTACAGAGATATCATAGCTCAAAAATATACTATTAAGCCGTCCCGCAACGGTGGCTCGTGGTCAGAGTGTAGCCGTAATTTCTATAGAAGCTCAAAATTGGAGCTTTTCTCTGTAGAAATAAAAAAATCTTCCTTCATTTCTTATTTGTTTCCGCAAAACCTTTGTTAAATCGGCTTTATAATGTCACGTCGTTAAGTCAAGCTGATGACAACATTGAACTTTGTGGATATACATGCCGGGAAAAAGGAATTTCTTTGTTAAATCAGGAAATCAGCAAAATATGGCTTCTGTAGATCGAGTTCTCAGTGTATCAATAAATTGCAGAATTCGTCTGTAGCTAATCAAAGTATTTAGCATGGTATAAGATATTCCGAAATCAACAAAATTAACAATTGGTATCAACGAAACGTGCGACGAATATGCAACTTCTTTCACGTACCTATAATAAATAATAATAAAAAAATTAACAGAAAACCGCGATTCAATGAAACCAGCGATGAAGGGTTTTCCATCATAAGCTGCTCGTTTGGATATTTTTATATTATGCCTAATTATTTGATCAACCACAGATGAAATATGAAATTGAATTTTTACATTTAAAACTAGACCTAGTGAAGCCCGAGTTTACGAATTTCCCAATTTAACGAAGAAATGTATTGTCTCCGCCAGGTATTGGTTTAATTTTGTCATCAACTCGACCTAACGAAGGTGACATGGCACTCTAAATCCTATTTAACGAAGGTATTTAGAAATAAGAAAGAAAAGCAATGTTTTCTTCCTAATTTTGACACCCCAAAAAAAAAGTTAGTCTGGCGTGTGCTGCAACACTGTCCCGTCAAACATCTGTGATTTATTTATTTATTTATTTATTTATTTATTTATTACACCTCAAAAGCCTCCTTTCAGGGGGATTTACATTAGAATGTGAGTAAAAATTATAGGGTGAATAAAACAATGATTCTATGGAATTTATAAATTCATCGATGCTGGAATGATGGATGGCATCTGAGGGAATATCGTTTCAGTTCTTGCCTGTCTGAGCGAAAAAATGAGTACTGGTAGGCTGCAGTGCAAGCAGGAGGTGGGTATAGACGGCCTTGTGGTAACTTGTGCGTGTTGAAGCACGATTGGCTGAATGGCAGAGTTACACTTGAACGTCAGATACATTTTGTGATACAAGGGGAGTCTATAATAATCTCACAGCGTAGTCCTATATTGTTTAGGTAGTTTTGCTTTACGTTGAAGTGTATTAACACTAGAATCGTACAAGTAAGTGGGTATAGATGAGTCTAACTGCATGGTTTCAGGCTAGTTCGATGGCCTTATCTAGGTTAACTTGGGTAGAGTCCCGAACTGTGGATTCGTACGCTAGTTTTGGGTCAACTTGTGTTTTGTAGGCTAGTAATCTGACTGATGGAGGCAAAAGGTGTAAGTTACGACGAAGATAATTGGATAGCTCTGTTAGCATTGTTAATTATTTTACTTACGTGAGAAGACCAGTTTGTTTTGTGGGTTGCGCATGTAAACAGCGGAGTATTTAATAGAAGTGAGGGGAAAATTATGGGGCCATTTATACTATAGTTAGCGCTGGGTAAGTTTGGCGTTGGTGCAGTTTTGTTAGTATTTAAAACCGTGAATCATTTGCGACAACACTAATGGTGTTTTAGTCAAGTCACACGGGAGAGTATTCGCATCGGAAACGTTAGTAATATGACTCCGCAGATGACACAATTATCAGGAAACAAGTTTATGTAGACGAAATATTATCGCGCAAGTCGTTTATATAAATCAAACAGGCGCCGCCATATTGCCTAGCGGGTGGCGCCGTCTTTGGCATGCCAATGAATCCATTGAAGCGTGCTCCGCTTTTCTATAGAAAGTATTCGTGTGGTTGCAGTTGCGGTCAGTTTTTTTTTTCGTTCCGGTGTGCTGAATTTTGTCTAGAATCATGCAGTATAGGTAGGAAATGAGTCTGTGAAACGTCCTGAAAGGTTTTGATTCGTTCGGGGTCAAAAATAATAATATGCGACGGCGCAAAGGTGTCGCATTGTGGTCAATGTCGTATGTTTCCAGCACCCCTTTTGTTGGAAAGACGTAACAATATTTCGGCCCGTGAGCAGGGCAATCAAGTGCTGGCACCCTTTAAAAATACAATAATTTTCTCCCTGAACTGTAATGTTTAAGTTTGTTTTTTATTTCATTCGCGGTTTGTGCTGTCTCAGCGACTCCCGTATACGTGTGATCGAGCTTGAGCGCGCAGCGGCGATTTCTTGTCGATGACGGCATTTGTTTCTTGCTCACTAACGGTTGTATATTTTTTGCTCGACCTTTAATGAACCCTTATTACTCACTCATTTATTGCCCACCGGCACGGACGAAATAAGAATTGATGGGGCTCGTACACAAAAAGCGATACTGAAGTTTACATGTCAGTCAGCTTTTTCTTTATTTTTAATGTCGGGGTGTTTGATTGGATTGCGGTGGTGATAAAGTGAAGATAGTTAAGAGTATCTTCCACCGATGAGGCAACAAGCACACCCGGGCTAAGCCTATGGTCGGCATAAAAGTCATTTCGTGTTAATTTTTTATATATATTTGTCAACCAGTTGTATGGTTTTTGTGAAATCTTGGGTGTCGTTCGCAAAGCTAAGCATCGAATTGACAGTTATAGATGAAATAGACAACCGCAACAAATTGGTTTAGTTTTGTTTTTGCTCTTAGAAGAGAATAACTATGTTTACATCATCGCGCGACTCGTCAGACAGAATTCTTGACCACGCAAACAATTGTCTTCCTGAGGTAGTTGTTTCAAACACGAAGTGACAGAGCTCGTTTATTTTTTTTTTTGCCTATTTGGCTTTCATATCGCACATAGTGCACGATACATTCCACCGCCTTACGTAAGTTGTACACTGACGACAAGGATTCCGCCACGTTATTTTCATGTAAAATTGAGTGCACAAGGCTGGTGCGCAGAACAATTTATATGTATCATGCCGGTTACTCCGCTGCAAAGTGAGGGGTTTCTCATCCGTGTTAACACAGTCGCATCAACTACATTGATCACCGTGTTGAGCCGAGCTAGAAGGCTAATTGTTTTTCATAAAAACCATCATGCTAAAATGTAGTAAAAAACGGAGCGAAAACAACACGGGTGGATTGTGCCTTAACGAGTTGTGTTTAGATGTTTCCTAATGATCAGGGCCGTACTTGACCTGTTATGTTTGGTCGTCAGTCTAACCGTACCGATTGTCATTTGCCCGAGTGTAACACTGGACAATGCGGGTATGATTGCGGTATTTACCGATATAGAACTCGTCACGTAACACAAACAATGTACTACCATGAAGCCAACGTGGCACGTTTGGTGATGCTTGCCGCATACTATTCAGACGGAAGTTTTTTACATGTAGTTCTTAGAACAACCAAAAATGGCCCAGTGGCTTCCCGTGGACCTTTCGCTGACTGAAATGGTCATAAAAGAGGAAAAAATTCGCTGTTCGACCTCCTAAATTGTTCAGCAATGTCACCCATGTCAGCCCCAGCCAGTACACTCCGTGCCGTTGGCACGCTTCACAAAGGAGGAAAGCATTGGTCGCTAGTCCGGTCCTTCTTGCTAGGTCCCTCTATCCTCGCCCGATGACGTTGACGCACATCGGAGTTTACGTAAGAAATGGATGAGGACACAAGCTAGTGCAAATGGGTTACAGTTAGGGAGAGTCTTGAATTAAGTTGCAGACAAGTGGGGTAGGATTTAATTAAGAAAACTTAGGCGTTTGTGACCGACCGTATAAAAATATTTCCCCATATCAATTAAGCAGGGTATCAGCTGGTATTTTAAGGTCCATGCTAACGCTTATGTCATGGATGAAAAGTGCAAGCAGAGTATCACATGAGAGTCCTTTTGGGAATCCATGTTGGTAAGGGCGAAATTACTTAACCGAGGGGAGAAAATTCGAAACATGTGAGTAAATTACATTTTGCATTATTTTCGAACAGAGGCTGGTTCGGGATACGAACCAGAAACATGTATCTGGCTTTTGAACTAGATTGATCTCACTCACTTACGAGTCACGAGGGACGTTGCGGGGTGAGAGAGATCGCCGAAAAATATTAGACAGAATAATGCTGGTGATTTCTTTGATGTTTTTGAGCACTTTAGTATTGATCACTCCTTATTGTCGATCCTAGTTGAAGCTGAACTCCACGCCCATGCTTGGAATCAAGCGTTTAGATGTCGAATTGATTGATACGTGGTGTTTAACGTCTCAAATCACCGTATGAATATGAGAGACGCCGTAGTGGAGGGCTCCGGAAATTTTGACCACCTGGTGTTCTTTAACCTGCACCCTAATATGAACACATGGGCTACGTCGTGTTCGCCTCCATCGAAAATGCAGCCGTCATAGCCAGAATTCGATCCCGTGACTTGCGAGTCAGCAGCCGAGTACCTTAGCCACTATACCACCACGACGGTGCAGGCATTTAGATGTCGGTAGCGCTCCTATAAGCCCAAAATGGCACTGATGGTGATGCTGCTTTAAATAACTGCTCCCACAAGGACACAATGACTCCTTTCTTTATTCAATGGCTACACCATAGATGGCACTGATAACCTCCTTGCAAATTCCTTCGTCTGCCTGCTCGCACTATCACTCCATTCGTCCTCGCTGCCTTTGCATATATGCTGCTTGTCATAGCTTCACTTCACCTCCCCCGTATTGCCCCTACATGGGAGTGACTCGCTGTGTTGGCGTACTTTTCACACGCATAGGCGTGCGTTGGTGACAAATGAAAAGTCGCGGTAGTTTTCAGGTGTTTCCACGTTACCCTTTTATATCTCAAAAGAGCGTGAATAAAAATCAATTTTACGAACCTCCCCATTTCACGAGTTAATTCGAGCGCCATCATCACTTCGTTAAATCGAGTTACAACAGCGTTTGGTTTATATGGCCAGGTGCGTTTCGTTCCATTGTAGAGAGCGTTCCAAAACGACCCACAGTCCAATACAACTTTTTCAAGCCTCAATGTTGAGGGGGGGGGGGGGGATATGTACCGCCGTCAGCACGTTTAACACCGAACGGCCCCAAGGATGGCCTCTCCTCGCTTCGACTGACGTCAGCGCCGCCAAGATGCCGTATGTTTGTTGCAACTGACGATATACTATAAAGCGCACGTCGATTTCGCTAGTAAATTTCTGTTGCAATTCTGTCTGGCCGACAAGTTGAATGCACTCACTGTCTGGTCTGTTTTCGTCGCGTTTATATGATGGTTCTAGGGTGCCACGCAAAGTCGCAAGTTCTGCCGCCGTAGACGTAGTGACATGTGACAGTTTGATTCACGGAGTGATTCCTCTAGCTGGAATCACCACCGAACCATACATAAAGTCCCAAAGACGGAGTAAATGGGCTGTGTTTTCCGACTCGAAACCAGCCCTACAGAGCATGCAGTCAGTCCTTCGACGAGGTTGCCATGAACAATTAACTTACGAAGTTGTCAAGCTTGTTCACCACGTCACAGAAACAGGCCACGAGGTCAAGTTTCAGTGGCTTCCTGGCTATTGTGGGATCAGTGTCAATGATTCCGCAGACAACGCGGCTCGCACATCAAAGAGTACACCCTTCCGATTCCTTTGTCAAGGATTGACGCTGCAAAGCAACTTCGTCACCTGGCACGTAGTCTGAGTCTGCAGGAGTGGAACACCCTAAGCATAAGACATACGAGACTATACCAAATAAACCCTCGACTGGAACTTCGACCGCCATCCGGACTTCGTCGACGTGAAGCTTCACTTCTTTGTCGCCTTTGGTTGGGGGTTGCCTTCACAAAAGCATATAGAACCCTCATCGGATTGACCGACAATGCGGAATGCGACGTCTGCTGCACCAAAGAAGACATCGACCATCTGATATGCCATTGCCCTCGATTTGCCTCTGAAAGACAGAAGCTTTCGGACGCATTGCGAGAATTGGAGGATCGGCCACTCTCTGTGCAGATGCTACTGGAACACCGTCATCGCCTTTCGTCGGCTAAAAAAAGGAGTCAAAGCTGTCTTGTGCTTTTTGAGGACTACAGGCCTACGTGACCACCTTTAACTTTTGTGCAGTGCCACCACTGCATACGCACCAGCCGATTGACTTACAATCTTCCTTTTTTGTTTTTCTCCCTCTCTTTCTCTTCTCTTTCCTCTCTCTCTCATCTTTATGCCCCCTTCCCATTCCCCCCGCGTAGGGTAGCAAACCGGGCATGTGCCTGGTTAACCTCCCTGCCTTCCTTCTTGTTATTTATCCCTATATGATGGTTCGGTTTCGCGCACCCCCAAAGGTTGGTGCACACCGGCGACTAGCAGAGGTTGCGCGACCATTTGCGACTGGTCGCAAACAGCCGCGAACGGTCGCAAACAGTCGCAAAGCGACTGCTTAGGCTAGTCGCTTGCTGACTGATTTTTCAGTCGCGCGACTGCAGTCGCAAAGCTGCCGAAACCAATCAGCGATGCCCAGTTTTTTTTTATTTTTTCATTGCGTGCCTCCTGCCGCCAGATACAAACGAGTGTGTTCTTCTGGGTATGTGGCACCATGACCACCACGAAGTATTTGGCTTGGAGATGGCGGGGCGCAGCAGCTTAAGCAAAGTGTGGAATTTACGTGGCGGCATTCGCAAGAAGCTAAACACCGTCAGAATAAATAGAAAATAGACTGTGCACTATCTTTACCCCGTATTCAGAATCACTTCTTGTCTTGAGCTTGACTTGTCACCGCCTTCAATGCAGCGCGTTTGGAACGCGTTTGTGCTTCATGCCTTGGCACCGACTAAAGACACCGCGTTCAAGACGCGTTTGTGCTGAATTGTATAGGCTGTGGCTATTCAAGTTAAATTCAAGGACCGTTTCTGAATACGCACCTCTCTCGGAAATACTGCTCGTCATCTTAGCGCATCTTGGGAGGTAGGCGGCTTGCATGGCCGGCCATCTCGCCAGCGAAAGGACGGTCACACCCACCACCAGCTTTTTTTTTTCTTTGGAGGCTCCTGAATACAAAATAAAGTTTATTCCATCCATCCATCCATCCATCCATCCATCCATCCATCCATCCATCCATCCATCCATCCATCCATCCATCCATCCATCCATCCATCCATCCATCCATCCATCCATTCATCCATCTGTGCTGCCAGCGCTCACACCATAGCATAGTGCATCAGCGCCATGGCAATTTATTCTTCTTCGCTTGAATCGAACTCCTTGATGCTGCTGGGGAGGCTGTGCGAGAACGGACAAAAACAATAAATGTGGCGCGCTTCGTTCGCTCTGCTCACTCAGCTAGCGGCGATCAACTGATCGGCGCCGGTCTCCACAGTTCTCGCTGATAGTAAGACCCGGATGTGACTCTCCCGGTTTGCCTCTTCAGGTCACTCGCATGTAATCTCAGCCGGTGTGAGCATCTGTCGCTTTTTGGTCGCCAGTCGCAAATGGTCGCGCGACCGCTGCTAGTCGCCGGTGTGCACCAGCCTTTAAATTCGTTGTCGTATGCCTATCTCGGCAATGAAATGTTGCGTGTGATGGCTTCCACACATTACGAGTTTGAAATCGCAGCTTCCATTCAAAATAAATGATGCATTTCAAAAAAACATAGCAAGCGCACTTTTATTGCGCCGTTTGTAAAAGTTGCACAAAAAAAAAACTCCCAAGCATTTCCCCGAGGGTGAACATGGTTAAGTGCGAATACACGGTGTGATGCTATGAGGGGTATTTAATAATTCGCACTATTATATTTATTAGTCACACTATGGTGCCTTTATGGTGTAATGGTTCCTGAAAATCGCAATTTGATCAGACGGGGGAGTTTACGTTAACTCACTGGCGAATGCCAACGGATTTTAACTTTACTCCCCCTCACGACCCGCTCTCGACGGGAGACTGAGAGAGAAGGGTGCGCGCGCAGCTGCAGCGAGCGAGGAGAGCGGAGGAGCGAGCGGAGGGGGAGGGGGGGGGGGGGTATAAGGCGCGTTGTCGCGCTGCGGCCCGCCAAGTCCTCTTTCTTTTAAAGAAAGAGAGAAGACTGCGGACGCCGCCGACGGCGGAGGATGGTTTGGGGTCGCTTATAAAGTGTATTCACACTTAAAAGTAATTCAGAAACGCGGTGGTGTAGTTAATTTTCCGATTCATTAATTTGCAGACAGCGTCAGTCGAACTGTTCAGGCGATCTGGTGTTTGTCTTCCTGTTGAGTTCACGCTCCCCTGAAGATGTGCTGTTGGAGCGTAGAATCTGCGCGTGTCCTGACTGAGAAACGACACCTGCAAGAATTTTTGTGCATAGATAATAGGAAAAAGCATAATTATATTTGTCCTCGTGTCGCATAGGAACCTGACACTCTTATACGTACTCTCATATAATATAAGGATCAGCGAGTAATAAACTGCTGTTGGAAGTTAGCGATGTCTCAAATGTGCATTCTTTTGTCCGTGGATCCTTATCCGGCGCTACCACCAATTATGACGATACTTAATTTTTTTAATTTTTAAAACACCTATTTTTATTATTTTTCTCGGTAAAGCACCCCCCTCCATCCAAATTTTTTGGGGTGTGGTACTGCGTTTATGGTCCCCTCCCCCTGGCTTTGGGCCTGCCCAACACGTATCACATATGTATCAGGAAAAAAAATCCAGTCTGGAATTTCCTCCAGATGAATTCCTGCGTTTTGGTCAACCACTTGTGCTCAGGGGCGGATAAGGCCTCCATTTACTCCTACACTACTGATAGTCACAAACTATGGTTTGTAATTATCAGTTGTGTAAGGATACCAGCCCATCTCTCGTGAATTCATTGCAGGCGTCATCGACAGGCAAATCTACAGGTATCGATTACGGACAGTGTAAAGCCCAACATATGGACGTGGCTTGGATCTCTTCGGAAACCGCCTGTGAAAGGACCTCGTATAAATACGTCGCCTCGAAGAAAAGGTTGGCTCTAGCTCTTATTCGTCAACTTCGAATTCCGTACGGCTACGCTGGCTGTAAAAAGACGGGCGCCATGCCGCGCGTACCGTGTTGTTGCACGTGACCGCGAAGCCGTTAAGAACGCTGTGAAAAAGTCTCGCCGCGCGACGGAATATCCCGTGCTCTCAGAACGGGCGAGTAGCACTGATAGTGATACCTGTCTTTAAAAATTATAGTCTTTCTTGAAGACCTTCGACGCAAAAAGTTTGGTCTGTCTGTCTGTGTGTACATTTGTCTGTTTGTCCGCTCTTAACGGTACCCTTAACGGCACCAAAGTGGCCAAACCATACTCCAAACGGCCGACCCCATCCGCAGCGCCCACCAATGTTGCTCAAAATTCAGCGCTCATATTTGTGCGATAGTCAATTAAAAAGCAATTATTGCGCATATCTGAGGCACCATAACAACACGTCAATATTCTGTATGTGTCTCTCTTACTATAAAAGGCATACATAAGTAATTTTAAGGACTGTAGCATTTATCACGCTGCACTGACAGTGCAACGCGATGCTCAAAAGGACAAGCGTCCCCAACATTTTGCTAAGACGACACGATGGTGGCACTTACCCGTCCCCTGGCGTTCTACACCATATCACCTCCGAGACGGGCGCGCACGCCACACACTTTGTTTTCCAATATAACTGCCAGATAGCGCTCATGTTTTACATGTGATGTGACTTGAAGCGCTAGTTCACCTACGCTGTCCGCTCGAGACACTCTAACGCAGCGCCTACAGAATACCATTCAGCGATTTTCTTGCGCACAAGATCAAATAAAAGTTTTGTTCACTCTCTCCAGACGCAAGACTATCGTCTTTCGGTGACATTTGCAGTGTAACACGCAGATACGGGGCCAATGTTTTTGTCTGCCAACTGCACCAGTGCTCATTGTTTAAAAGCACCATGTATTTTTGGTCACTTTGGGGTACCGTTTTTTTCTGAGTAAAAGTTATATTCACGTAATTAATATACCATTTTATTCCGAATTTTCTGCTCCTTCAAGTGAAGCGGATATAATAAAATAAGAATAATATTATAACTTTTGTCAATTTTTTTATCACGAGAACCTAACTTTTGAGGTTTGTGGCATCTACGAAAGTAGTATCACAGAAACTGTTGACTACTTAACTTCAATTCTGCTTCAGCAGCTGCATGCACTTACGCAGAATACAAAAAAAAATTATCATCTGGTTAGCTTGGAGTACATAGGAAATAATGGAACCTAACAAATAAAAAACACGGTTTTGAGATAATAGAGTTTAAAGTTGGAAAACGACTGAAAAGCGGTTACACTAGCTGTCACAAACACCATTAAACTACTTTATTTAGTAGTTACAAGCTTGGTAATGACTGTACAAGTCAATTTTTCACTTTGGGGTCTCTTGTAATGCTTGTCTTGCTTCTTTAGTGAGATGTCATGCACATCTATCTACAATGTATCGTCGAGGGTGGTCAACATTTTCTAGAAAATTGACTAGTTTGGACAGGTGTCAATCCCAACTATTTCAGGATTTTGGCTCATGTGACACTATCAAATAAATGCAAGGATAACATTAATAAAGATGCCGCAATTCTTAACTCTGAACGTAAGCAAAGACAGCAAAGACTACGACTCAATTCCAATAAACGCTGCACTCAGTGCACCGGGTCTTTCTCGTGTTCTATTCAGTCTAATTGTATCACAAATAATAGTAATGTCCATTAGGGCATATACCCATTGTCACCATGCACGACATTTGCCTCGAAGGACGCTGAAAAGGCTGAGAGGTTTGACAGTGAAGAGATTGCTGCATGGTTGACCGTTCCGAGCCTGAGTACTTCACTGGACTCAGTACACCTCAGTGCGTCCCGTTAGCAGGAGAACTGTACGGGCTGCCGCGAAATTTACACTTGCTGAAGACCTCCTTTACCACCAGCGTCTAAGCTTATCGACGAGCGCAACAAACACAAGGTGTAATGAAGCTAGAAGCTGACAATGTTCGAACGATGTGCTCCGAAGACGAAGTGTGGATATAACGGTGCACAGTGTCTTCGGATATCTTTAGAAGCTACCTGACAATTTTCTCTACGCAGCTCACTCTAAAAGCATTTTGACTCTTGCACGTGAAGTTCCTTTAAGGAAAATAGGCCGTGAACACAGAGCGCATATGAGGGGCCTGTGCTAAGGTGCGTTTTCACTACTTGCTTTTGGAAAAACTGGTTGTGAGTGCACAAATTTAGGGCCCTACTTAAATTGCAAAGAAAGCAAAAATAGATTTTTTTTTCAAATTTTGACCACCTGTTCTCTTAAAACGCACGAAAAGACTGTCTCAAAAGAAAGACTATAAACACGGGACGACGATTCGGATTCATTGTACTTTCAAGCAATGAGTCCGAACCACCTCTTTCAACTAGATTTCAACCGCGCACCTCTAATAAGGGACTTTTGAAATAGAAAAAGGAAGAAATGAGCGCAGTTTTGTTACTGCCTCTCTCAATGGAGGGCACCTCCACAGTTCTGCGCAGGGGTTGGCGGTAAGGATAGATTCGAGATAGAAAAAGGATAGGGATGAATAAAGGTATAGATATACAGAGAGGAGCAGCTAGGGTTGCGCTGAGGAATGTAAACACCCCATGTGGAGCAGCTGGTGTCCGGTCACTGTGGCGTCCTCGTCGCTCCTGATTGGTCGTTCATCTCGCGGCAGGTGTCATTTGCCGCAGAAGTGTTTTGAACCATTTCGCGCAGCTGTCTCGGAACTTCATAATTTCTGCCGTTTTGATTACAGAGGGTTCGTTCCAGCACTATCACTACATTACTATAGAACCATATTCCGCCGCTAACTGCGTGTCCCAGGAGACGGGCGGGGGTACGAAGTCGCGCCATATGGCTGGCACGTGCCATCATGGACGCAGCTTCTGAATGTACTCGTTCTCCACGATGACGGCTTTGATGACAAAAAGTGTCGTCTATGTGAAAACAACGCAGCAGGAACGTCTCCGTGTGTGAAATAACGCAAGAGTATGCATGTGATGTTTTGATGACATTATTGCAGCATCGAAAACGACTCGTACCCACATGCTGGTGATCCAACTCTGCACTTTCAGGGACGTCAGTGGAAGTCATCTATAGGACAGGCTGTTGAAGTTTTAAATATATATATATATATATATATATATATATATATATATATATATATATATATATATATATATATATATATATATATATGGTACGAGCATTCCAAGTTTGAGAAATACTACGGTGGACCATTAACCATACAAAGCACTTTTTTTTATATGGGAAGAAGACGAAGTTTTTCCTGAGTGGAACGCTGGTTTCAGTCTCTGTTATTTTTTCTCGTTTTCTTTGGTGCTTGTGGAAGATGCCGCTCTTCTGCCTGCGGAAATGGACGTAGAATCACCAGGGCCTCCACCCATACGTTCCGCGTCGTCTGTGGCCACTCTAAGAAAGCGCTCCGGCCACCCAAGTGACGTCGACAGTGAGGACACGCTGATATACTCTACGGCCAGTGATGAGAGCTCCGATGAAAGTGACTTTGTGCCCGGGGCAAGACACAAGGCGAAGAGAGGGCTGCTTACGACATCTCCCTTCCAAAGTAAGGCCACCACGAATATTCAAGAGCCACCGGTTCACACTATTTTGTTTGTCCCGCTGAATGCCGCTGACAGCATGAACCGACTTAATCGCCAGGTCACGTCTATGTCACTTGAGGCACTCGTTCCGGGACAAATAACAGACGTGAGAATCAATGGCCGCAAGAACGTTCTGGCGATAGACGTTACGCAACGTACTGCTCTCGACGTATTGACCAAGGTGAATGTGGTGGGGAACATCAACGTACGTTCCTTCATACCAGATGGCAAGGACTCTAGGGCAGGCGTTATCTACGACGTCCACACTTCTATACGCGATATTGATTTTCCCACTCTAATCAAACCAGTGACGGAAGCTATTATAATCTTGCAAGCCCGCCGTCTCGGGAACTCACGATGCATGAAACTAGTTTTCAAGGGTGACAGCCTCCCAACTCAAGTAAGAGTTGGTCATTTTCGACACACAGTACGGCCGTTCGTGCCGAAACCTCTTCAGTGTCGGAAGTGCTGTAAAATAGGACACGTGAGTGCTGTTTGCACAAGTTCTGCTGTGTGCTCCCGATGCTCGGAGTCACACAACACGGAAGCCTGCCAGGCAGAACATCGCAAATGCGGCAATTGCCAAGGTCCTCACGAGGCATCATCAAAGCAGTGCCCAAATGTGAAGAAGGAGATGCAAGTGCTGAGGCAGATGGCCAGAGACGGTTCCACCCACAGGGAGGCTGCTGCCAAAGTGCGACGCCGGCGTTCGCGCCATAGGAAAACTCCTAGGACATCCTCTGCCAAGGCCAGGGATACACCGCTACCCCAATCACGCACTCACCACCACAAGCATCAACAAGTGCCAACAACAAGCATCCTCAGAAAGACGCAAGAAACATTGACCCTGACGCGTGGCCAACGCTGCCGTCAGTGACACCGGCAGCAGAGCCGCAGCATCGCCCGCTGAAAGTTACTTCAGAGCGAGTAAGTCATGAAAGTCAAGATAACGAAATAATAGACGTGAATAAGACCCTCATGAAGGCAATTCGACTGCTCCTGAATAATATTCAGACTCCGGCTGCCTACAGCGCTCTTCAAATATTGGACGCTTTGAATCCGGTGCTATCAAATCTAGAGAAGCACCATGGCTCTTTCTCTGCAGCCCTTCCGTAAACAAGTGAAAGAGGCATAAATTTTCCAATGGAATGCCCGAGGTCTTAAACCCCACATTTCGGATTTTCGACCATATGTTTTCAAGAATCAGTTTCCAATTATCGTAATTTGTGAACCACGTCTTCACAATGCTATACGACTTTCTAAATACGAGGCTTTCAGATCTGCAATCCGTAACGAAACCAGTAAGGTCATTGTTTACATCAGGTGCGAACTCACATATATTGAGCATCCAGTAACACCGGACGACCGCAACCAATACGTGTGCCTGACAGTTAAGCGTAAGAACGTGAACTTCACGCTAGTGGCAGTATATATTTCGCCTTCAGGCCGCTTCGACCCAGCAAGATTAAGCGCCATTATATCAGCGACACCTGGGCCATGGATTATTACCAGTGATTTTAACGCTCATCACCCTCTATGAGGAAACCAGAAGATGGACCGTCGTGGAAGAAATGTGTCCTCCTTTGCATCTGACCACCAACTATATTATTTAAATGACGGCACTCCCACGTTTTTACGGGGTCTGACATATAATAGCTGTCTCGACCTAACTTTTGTGTCAAGTAGCTTAAGTACCAAGGTGCAGTGGTTTGCGGACAATGAAACGCATGGCAGTGACCACATCCCCACTTATATAAAGATCAAGGGGCTAAGCAAGTCGCAAATCACGCCCGCTTCACGGATAGGCTGGTCAAAGTACAGATCATCCACAGAGAAGAGATGCGAGAGAAACCAAGAAGGTTCTCTTGAAAGCCTAGAAGGTATAATGAAGGCCGCTATCCAAGAGGCAACGTTTAATTGTGGACCTTTGCCAGATTTTTGCAAATATGAGGTGGAGTTGGAGCGACTTCACGCAATCTGTCGTCGCGCCGAATGACGTTATAGGCGCACGAAATCCATCTGTGACTTGAGGGAAGCGAGACGTCTACAAAAGAAGATTCAACGTCGAATCCATGCACTACAGTCGCTACGATGGATGTCACTATGCGAGTCACTCGATCCCCACAAACCTCTTTCGCAAATATGGAGAATAACCCACGGCCTACGAACATTGTCACAACAGCATCGTCCGTTCAAATGCCTTGCTCTCCACCAAAGCCGGCGTGATATCGATGTAGTGGAAGACTTCTGTGCCAGGGTTGCAAACAAGGGGTCCGGGAACAACATGAGTAACCTACGAAACGCGCCGGTGCCCAGAGACACTCGGCTGGACAATATGTTTTCTCTAGAGGAGCTTCGGGCAGCATTGGCAGCATGCAAGCGCTCGTCACCGCCTGGACCCGATGGAGTCACTTACATGGCCCTTGCTAACCTAGGACAAACTGCTCGGCGTGCCCTTCTAGCTGTATACAATGACTCGTGGAGCAACAGTTTGGTTCCTCCTTCGTAGAAGTGCAGCCGCCTTGTGCCCCTGCTCAAACCAGGCAAATCGCCTCTGGACATGGCCTCCTATCGCCCCATCGCGCTTGCCAGCTGTTTTGGAAAGGTGATGGAGAGAATGGTGCTGACTTGCCTGGGGTGGTACTTGGAACATAACAATATATACCCCGATGCTTTGACCGGCTTTCGACGTGGACGGTCTTTCATAGACAATGTTGTTGATCTTGTCACGTCTGTACAACAGCAGAAAAGCCTAAAGAGATTATCAGCGGCACTTTTCTTGGATATTAAGGCTGCATACGACAATGTGCTACATGAAACCATCCTGGACGCCTTGGGCAGCATTGGATTGGGAGGCCGCGTTTACCAATGGATCTACAGCTATTTGAAGGGCAGAACCTTCTTCGTTCAGACAGAAGATGGCGCAACAAGGCAACATCATACTTATCGCGGCGTACCTCAAGGTGGGGTCCTAAGCCCCATACTTGTCAATCTTGCGCTCATCAACCTCGTTGACGTCTTGCCACACTCCGTACATCTGTCGATATACGCGGACGACATCTGCATCTGGGCATCAGGGGTCACGCGTCTAAACGTACGAGCCAGGCTTCAGACAGCGGCTACACTGACGTCAAACTACCTTCAAGGACGAGGACTGGAGCTGTCATCTGAGAAATGCTCACTGGTTGCGGTTACGCGCAAGACAATGGCGACATACCGCATCAGAATTAATGGACACACGATCAGCTATAAAAAAACTCACCGTTTCCTGGGAGTAATAATAGATCGTGATTTGTCTTGGAGCCCGCATATCGCTTACATGAAGAAGAAACTGACCATGATCACCCACGTCCTAAGGTTTCTTGCGGGAAAATCATGGGGTGCATCGGTACGAGCCATGCTTCAACTGTATGCTGCACTTTTTCTTGGCTTCATGCGCTACAGCCTACCTGTGCTTGGCAAGGCCCGCATAACAAACGTACACGTCCTCCAGTCATTACAAGCTCAAGCACTGAGAATATGCCTCGGGCTGCCGGGATGCGCATCCTCAGCAGCGGCTGTCGCAATCGCTCATGAACATCCTATCACAACCTACATTCGTGTCGATGCTTTAAGAACGCACATAAGACATGCCAACCGGATTCAATCGCATCACCTCGCCTCCCTTCCAACTTCCAGGCCACGCTCTGCGTTCTGCTCTATTATTGCCCAACATCGCACGGTGATTCCCACGAACTTCGCGTACGCAGCAAGACCGTCGTTACCATTGTGGTGTCTACATCCACTGGAAGCCTTGATAACCATCCCCGGAATGCAAAAGAAGAAAAATTTGTCAAATTTGGCCCTAAAACAAACAACATTACTGTTTCTGCAAGAGAAACACAGTGGACGCATTCACATTTACACGGATGGGTCGGTCACTTCAACAAGTTCAACAGGCGCAGTGGTAATTCCGGAGAAATCTATCACGATAAAGTTCAGGACCTCGCATCTGACATCATCCACGGCGGCAGAACTCGCCACGTGCCGTTCTGGAGTTCCTAGTGGAAAAACCGCAACAGACATGGTCAATGTTTTCCGACTCCAAAGCAGCTCTCCAGGGCATTGCCTCGCCATATCGTCATGGACCAAACGAACAGCTAATTGCTGAAATACGACTGCTTCATCACCGGGCTATAGAGAAACAACATGGCATAGCGTATCAAGGAATACCAGGCCACTGCAGCATTGATGGAAACGACCGTGCAGATGAAGCAGCCCGAACTGCTCATGATGATGCCCCTTGTGTAGCTATACCATTATCAAGAACGGACGCCGCTGCAAGGCTTCGATCACTTGTACGAGAACCGACACTCGCTCAGTGGAATTCACCGGCATTCAGCAACGTCCGCCTTCATAATTTGGACCCACACCTACAGCTCCGTCTTCCATCAGGAATAACCAGAGCAGAGGGGACACTTTTGTGCCGTCTGTGGATTGGGGTGGCCTTTACGAATGCTTATTCGTTTCGAATAGGAATGGCCAGCAGCCCGACATGTGACAACTATGGCTGCGCAGAGACTTTCTCCCATCTTCTCTGCGAGTGTCCTCGCTTCAGCGTGCCAAGAAAAGAACTGTCGAAAGCTTTAGATAGAATAGACAATCGCCAATTGTCGGAAGAAAGGGTATTGGGACACTGGCCGAGACCGTCCTCTGCACGCAAGGCATTGAGAGCGTTGTTGCGCTTTCTGCGGGCAAGTGGTCTTAGAGACAGACTGTAAACAGCGTCGTGGATCGTCTGATGACCTTCTCTCTCCTTCATTTTTTTACAACGTCTCTTTTCTCTCATCCTTTCTCCCCCTTAGCCCCTTCCCCAGTACAGGGTAGCCAGCCGGTCTGAGAACCTGCTAACCTCCCTGTCCTTCCTCATTTATTCCTCCACCTCATTTTTAATATTGCGTAAAGATTCAAAAGCCGGGTACTAACTGAAGAACATATACTAATATGTCCTATAATGGGTCATTTTTTTGCCGCGCCAGATGTCATTCATTCGAACATCTTGTGAAGCCCTATTGCCCCGATAGCAGGCTTTAGGAGACGCTCTATTTCCATCGCCTGGGCTATCTCTGTGTTGCGAGAGTATATATATCGCAGTGTTCACACCACCAGATAGTAATGGCAACGTTGTTGCGACGGCAAGAACACTGCAGCAGCCAAAACATCAAATAAAAATAAAACTATTTATTGCAGGAATTAGTGCCCAGCAAAGTCCATGTAGCACTCGAAGTACAGTGGTAGTGGCGATTCAGGTAATACTTCAGGCTATAATTCAGGCTATACCACGGGTACAATGCGTCGGCTGTTTAGACGCCATTCCGGGAACATTGCAGCATAATCTATGGTGTTCGCTTATGTTGAACAACGCATGCTCCGTTCCTGGCGCATAGAACATAAGTATCATCGAAAATATCAGTTTTGCGATGCGTCAAAGCACTGCCGGCACTGATCGATGACACGCTTGACATTATTAGCCGACGAAACCGCGTCAATTAAAAAACAACTATACGCGTGACTAAAAGCAGATACACACATAGATGCGATTGCCGATCATAAGCATGCCTCGTTTCCATGCAGATGCAATTGGATACGAGCCTGGCCAAATTTACCGATGTGTTATGGGTGCAATCTCGTTTTAAGATACCAGGTGACTATAGATAACAGACGTTCACGAAATGATGTGGTTGATATGAAATAATTGTTGGGAGTACACGCATTACGATACACGTGCAGTGCGCCAGCATCACACAAGAAATGCGGACGTCATAGACCTTAAGCTAAAGGTTTGGCTGCACGTCATGGTACAACGGCTTGGCGAGTCCTATGAAAGTAGCCCTCGAACAGGACAGGAAGCAGGGGCCGTCCAGCACAAAGTAGTCTTGGTTGCTTTCGGGGGCGGGTGCCCTCATCCACGTCATGCGCTTGTCGGTGTCATCGGGTCTCTCCAAGTAGTGTATGTGCACGCATAGCAGGCGAGGCAGGCCAGCCTGCAGTGCGCGCACGAATTTGAGTACCGCGTCTTCTGGAGTGGGCGTCTTCGAGGTAAGGTACATGTACTGGAGGCTGTCGATGCTGCGAAGGCCATCCTGCAATTGAAGAACGCACAGACTCATGTGAAATAAGCGTCTCGAGGGGTGTACAGCACCGAATGTTACAGAGAATTGAAGCTGGTACGTGTCCTTTTTGAATAGCACTGTAACACAGTAGAAGTTAAGATTTTATAAGGGACGCGCGGTCAGAATAAGCACAATCGCCGATTATTCCTTAGCAAAACAGCGCTGGCAATCGTTTTAGGCTATGGCGTCAGAAGGCACCATCTCTGACAAAATGTATTGCTATCTGAAGCAAGGAAGCAACTACGAAGAGAAATGAGAATGAAACCGGAACGGTTCTGAAGAGTCTTGCTTCAATTTATATGCGACAGTCACTTTCGCGATTCTATAGTGTACCCGAATACCATAACCACTAGAGAACCGTGATGGGTCCAGAACAGAATTGAAATGCATATGTTACGAGGCAAAGCAACTAACCAGCAAAGACATGTCGCCAAACTGCAGGTGGTCGTGATGAATAACGAGGGACTTCGGCACGCTTCTGTTAATTAGCGCTTGGGTCAAGCTAAAGCAGTGGGGCCGCGAGGAAGAGTTGAAGAGCCTCACGGTAGCTGTCGGGGAGCAGCTCTCGATGAACCACGATAGCCATTCTATGTCGTGTACACCAGTCAAGGTCAGTCTATGAAGCCCAGAGCGAAACAAGGGGCTCCAGCCCTCGTCCCGCGTTCCACCAGTGTCGTGGCTGAACCGAGTCAAACAGCTGGCACACTTCACGACTCCACTGCTGCCCCTTCCCTCAATGCGCACATCGAGGTCCTTGAATTCCGGGCAGCTCTGTGCCAAACGGCGCAGGGCCGAAGGGCGTCGGACTCCGCAGAGCGACGCCGCGAGTGATTGAAGGTGCTGCAGTGACCCGTGCTGAAGGAGTTCTCCGATGTCGAGGCCTTCTCCGAAATGGAACGAGATGACGTTAAGCTCGACTATGTACTTGAGCACCGCGGAGAAAAAGTTGCTGAGATTGTCGCGGTACGTGCCACCTGCAGTTGGATGGAAGACGCTAGAAGGATCCGGCGACAGAAGCAGCAGGCAGAGTTGGCGCACGTGTCCCCAGTTGCATTCGAGACCAGCCAGGTGAATCAATTCCTTAGTGATGCCTTCTTCGGCGCATTCGACAGCGGTCAGGATCACCTTTTCAGGCAAAATTTGAGGCGGCTGACCCCATATTGCATTACCGGCGGCCAGGTCGCACAGCCGAACACAACTAAACGAGTCTGTCGACTTTGTGTAACTGACGTTGGCGCAGACATTGGCGCAGCCCATGAGGTCCGACGGCGTCCTGGGCTCACGCTTCACGTACTCCGACAGCTCAGATGTGAACGTGAAGGTTTCCACGCACACGTCATTTGCGAAAACAGCATTGTGGCACGGCAGAAGAACATTACATAAAGTTCCCCACAATAGGTGAACATGTAGGCTGTGCAGATAAGGGCAGTAACGCAGAAGCGTCGCAAGAAGGTTGATGTTGTGGTCGCCAGCCACTTCAACGTACATGCGACGAAGGCCGTAAGCCTTTGGGTCATTGCCGTACTGCGCCGCAGCGTGGACTATGTCACGAAACTGCAATTCTGTGTCCTTCTCAGAATTGAGTGAAACCTCGACTTCGACTAGAAAGCGAAGCTGCCACATCAAAACGAGGATGTCTGTCGCCTCGAAGGAGCAGCCCAGGCACCGCAGAAACTGGAGACAGCTGCATTCGGCGATGAGCGGGAGCAGCTGCTTGGAGTTGAGACGAATGCAATTGGTGAGGTCTAATTCACTTACTGCCATGGGCCCGTCGCCACGGTGTAAATACCGCACCAAGCTGTCCACAGTTTCGCTTGCATGCATACGTACGATCATTTCGGTAGCTGGTCTAGCAACGCTTCGCACTCGTTGCGAGAGCTGGTGATAACCGAGCCTACCAAACATGCTGTAACAGGTTATGGTCAGTGGACATGATATATATGCATATATGTACACACGCGAGCTGAAAGTGTGACGTCACGAACGTGCAGTGGCGCAGTAGTCACATTGTGACATACAAAAAAAAAGAACTTCGCTGTCGCTGTTCACGGAAGGCTCCCTGGGCGCCGCCATAATCGCTGCGGTGTCGTAAATAGGCGTGACCCCTAAAAAAACGTACTGCTGAGGCAGTGACTTCAGCCATTGCAGAGGCACCTCTGTACCATAGTCCGAAAGAAGTTGTTTTTTTTTGTTGTTGTTGGTAGATGCATTTCATTCCGTTTGTCCCATATATACCGTTCGTCTCATATAGGACTTTCCACGGCTCAGAAGAATATCGTAGACGACACCTTCCGCACAACGGCTGAAAGCTTTCGCGTCCTTTTTTTTTGACCCCCTTCGAAAATCAGTACAATGCAACTTACCAACAATGAGAAAAGAATGAATCAAGCGCATTCAAGTACGGCCACTCGAGAGTAGTCAAGAACGCTTATAACGTCTCCTAATATTCACGTGCATGACGAGTTGCTCCACGTATATAGCGATAACCAAGCGTTTCCCTTTCGGCATTGACTGATGTCTCTTCTCCGCGACAGCACGTCTTCTCTAGCCGATCGAACCACACTCTCATTTCTGCGTTATAACGTCTTCACTCACTGACCAGCACATTAAAGAACCCCAGGTGGTCGAAATTTCCGGAGCCCTCCACTACGGCGTCTCTCATCATCATATATGGTGGCTTTAAGACGTTAAACCCCACAATGAATCAATCAATGATCAATCACTCACTGGCCACTGCTTCCGCGCGCTTTTAAGTGTCAGACTCTGTCCAGGTGGCCCTGAAAAAAATGCCATCAGCCCACTCATCGCAGCTCCAGCGATAATTGGGTAGTACAAAGAGCTGTCCGCAAGCGAATGTGCATAGGCCACCATAGGCCAATGGCGTAGCTACGTCACGGCACACGGAGCCCTTGCACTCCCCCACCTCCTATGATTTTTTTTTTGTGGGGGGGGGGGGGGGGGGTGCATGGCATACATAGCGCCCATTTGACTGCTTGGCCTCCGCTTCAGATCAAAGAGGTAGCCCCCCCACCCCTTAATCCCACTACACCCCTTCAAAAAAAAAAATGTCTGCCTATGCCTCTGCTTTGCTATGTCGTGGTTTTCGCCGACGTCCGACACAGTGCAGTGCAGTAGAAATAGAATGCATTTATACTGAGTCATTATGATTTGTGTGATGTTTTGTTCGCGTCTGATTGACTTCCTTTCCTCCTTTTGTACACAGCTCTCCCAATACGAGCTCGTCTGAGTTTCCATTTGCATGCATGAAGCACAGCCTCGGGGTCATGCTACAAGGCATTTACATCCAAGCGAAGGAGGCTGACGACGCCTCGAAGAAACGTCCTGAACATGGCTACACTGGCCGCGAATAACGTACGGCAGCGAATAAATTTTAGCCGGCCCTGCGTTCTCACGTGTTTCACACTTCAGTTTCGGTGATTGCGCCCAACGCACCTTTTCAATTTTTCCGATTGCCTGTGTTGGCTTAAAATAAATGGCCGGCGCAAAAAAAGAAAAAAACTGCTCAACTTACTATCACGCAGCGGCACACACAGAGGACGCGCGGGTATGGAGCGGAGTGCCGAGTTTCTCGGCACTGGATACCACCTTCGGGGAAGCAGCCAACAGTTGATGCGCGCTTTCCCTGGCTCCGTCCTTGCCCTTGTCATCCTATAGGCAACAATAGTCTTCCAATCATAGTCTTGGTCTGACGATGCCACAGCTATAGTCATAATCAAATTATTCACTACAGATCTACCCACAAAAGCCGCTAATCACCCAATACTAATGTCTTTAGCGATTTAGAACGGTTCCCGAGCGCTGTTACGGTTCTCTTCCGCCATTACGGCACAGAAACGAACGAGCGTAACTAATGGATGCAATAGAATTGATTCCTTTGAGTTGAGAAGCATGGTTCTGCCTCTTGATCGTTTCTTCATTTAGTTATAAGTGACTTACGGGCCCTTACGAGAGATGTACATTAGCATATACTCATCGCAAAATCGTCCCGCCTGGAGCGGACACCCTTCGAGATTTTCCATTTGGCTGCGTACAAATCCTGGGAGAGAGAGAGAGAGAGTAAACTTTTATTTTGAGCAAGCGCACTCTGCGCTAAATGTGGGCGGCCTCCTTATTCCCGGTCGCCGCGGGCCTTCGTCATCTGACGCGCCTGTTTCGCCGATTCTTCAGGTTTGCAATGGGTCTGATAGCTTGGCCTCCCACTGCTCTTCGGTTAGTGTAGTGGTTCCAGGGTTTTGTCTGCATACACATACCATATGTGATAGGGTGTCCGGGACATCATAGCACTTCCATATGTACGAGTATTCAGTTGGTGAGATGTGGTGGAGTAGCGGATACCGTGAACGTAGGTGTTAGTTTGCAGCTTCCTGCAGGTTAATGAGCCTTCAAGACGCACGTGTGCGATGCCACGTGGGGTTGACCATTTCAGACTATATATGGGAGGTTGCGGTGTGCGAGATGTTTGTCGCACGTGTCTTCATTCTGCCTGCAGTTGCTCACTCGGAACGTTTCACTTCGCGACTCGAAGAAACGATAATTCGCTGAGAAGCTATGCAGCTTATCAAGCCCAAAGCGAGATACGCCAGCGATATGGCGTACAAATGTAGTACAGGCGTCCATTTGGCAGTCATATTTCGGTACAAGCACGATGAGAAGCTTCTTCCGCGATGTCACGTGTAATATATCTTTTTGAAGAAACGTACGGCTCTAAGTACCGCGAAAAAACAGCCCTTAACAATATTACACTGTGGAAGAAAACGCTTCGTGAAATGGATTAGGTACGTAGAAAGCGAGTGTCCAGCCAGGCCGCGGCCACTCCGGTGGCAGCACTGGTCACTCCAGAAGCACAGCGAGACAGGTGGAGGAGAAATAAACATTCTAATCAAACAGAAACTGAGGTACCCGTGGGTAGAGCCCTTGTTCCGGGGAGCCAGTGTCTCGAGCGGCTCGCTCTATACCTGTTCCAACGTTGGCAGCCATATATAGCTATATACAGCACCTGAGAAGCTATAGCTTCCCATGTGCGGTATATAGCTATATACAGCTATTCCCAGGTGCGCCTCACCCGGCAGCATCTGGGAAGCTAGCTTCCCATGTGCCGCCGGCTGAGGCGCACCTCGATCCCACGACTGTTTAATATCAGATTTAGAGCGAGTACTGTGTCCCGCAGGTCGCGGGATCGAATCCCGGCTGCGGCGGCTGCATTTTCGATGGAGGCGGAAATGTTGTAGACCCATGTACTCAGATTTGGGTACACGTTAAAGAACCCCAGGTGTTCGAAATTTCCAGAGCCCTCCACTATGGCGTATCTCATAAGCGTATGGCAGTTTTCGAATGTGTAATACCATATATCCAGAGCAAATACTGTTAGCTGTGCTGCTGTTTTTGTCATCGTTCCTGTAATGTGGGAACTATTTTCTTAAGCTCACGCACACTTTTACAACGTGCGAGCCAGCCAATCGAGATGCGTTGTTCTTTAGCGTTCCTTCTGATTACAAAAGAAAAATTCATAGAAGAAAGCGTACTGGCAGCTTTCCCAGGAGAAGCATCCACGAAACGTGTACTCTTGTTCGTCTCCATCCCATTGTGCTCACGTGGTATAGGCACCATGCAGATGAGACTCGTGGAAACAGCGCCGTCTTTTTTTTTTTTCTTTCGCGCGCATCCACGCAGCATTCGCACGCCCATCTCCGTTTCGTTGCTTTGTCGGCGATGCCCTAGCGCGGCGGTTGGTGCCGGCAGCTCGTTCGCCGCCGACATCCGAGCCAGAAGCCAAACCGCAGGCCCGCGTATGGTTGTCGTTGCGCTGGGAAACCAGCTCGACGAGGTTTCTCAGAAGCGTAAACATATCTGAGCGAGCGGAAGCCATGCCGCCGCTGTCGCGTCGGTGATGAAAGAGTGCGGCGACAACGCGCAGATCGGCAGTCTAAGAACATGAACCTCTCGTCACGGCCTGCGGCGCATCTGCAGCCGGCACCGCATTCTCTCATACCGCCGAGCCTGAGTCGTAAATGATGTCATACTCAGAACAGCATGACCACCCTCTATTGTCAGACAGCGTGGTAGCATGCAATACCACTGCATCCTCGCGCACTCATTCCACACACTTCTTTGGACACTGCATTGTACTTGTTCACAGTGGACGCTGCTTACTCGCGCATGCGCAGTTTACGTCGATTTAGTAGTTGACTCATTTCGTCTCTTTCTATATTCTTTAACAGGCCATGCCCCAGGAACGGGGGCAGTACCCCCCAAATTTCTGTGCATCTGCGGACCAGAATTTCTGTCGTTTCTAGGGAGCAGACATGACCTGCCCCGTACGTCAACTTGTTATGGTGCTCAACTGCTGACACAAAGATCGCGTAGTCGAATCCCAACCACATTTTCCGCGCAGGCGAAAATTATTTTGAGCCAAGTGTACTTGAAGGGGTTTTGACCCAAAATTATGTGGGCGAGAAAGCCTGTTGGACCTATTCCTGTGAACATGCGTATATGACCTGCAAAATATCAAGAGGGAATATAGCTTGGAAGGCATTTTACATGAATTTAGAAGTTTGAATGCGCGATCATGCCTCGCAGAATTGACACCCTTAGATACGGAGAACCCCCCCCCCCCCTACTTCTCTCACGTAATCACCATGCAGGCAATGTAAGTTATGGCGTCATAGCTACCTTTTTTTTTTGTTCTGCCACGTTTGCTCCAGCAGCAGGGTTGCCACTGACTTTCGAGGAAAATTTGCCAAACGAGAAGTGAAAAGTCTCCAGAAGTCGTCATTCTTCTTCAAATTCCGTTAAAAAAAAGTCGTCACTCTACATATGCGTGGGGTGCCTATAGCATTAACAATTACTAATTATGTATAGCCCGTGCAGTACTATCAGCATCAAATGAAACGTGAACAGCGGAGTGCGTAGCACAAGCCTTATCAATGGCATATGTAGTGCGCGCCATCCAGCAGTCATCGATATATATAGACAGGGCCGCACATCCGGTGTGGACGCACTGCGCGATACCCCTATAGTGCAATACTTCTGCTTCTGTTCCAATTCTGCTATTTGAAAGGAAAAAAAATCAGAAGTGAAACTACTTCAGCCGAAGGCGAGTATTGCAGCACGGTTCGTCAAAAGCAACAGTGCTATCAACGCCAAACGAATCACAAATAGTGTCAGGCGTAGAGCAGCCTGTAACCAAATGATTCGAGATAGATGCACTCGTGCCGTTTCACGCTCTGGCGCCAAAATCATGCTTTCGATCGACAAACCTATATCGGGGGCAGTCGCGATGGTCGCCGGCATGCGTATGCCGACTGCTTTAGATCGTTTAAATTGTGGCGCTTGTTCTTTACTGCAGCACTGCAGCGCTTTCGCCGTCTGGGCATGATACAAGAAAGGATGAATCTGACTAACTATTATCATGACTATTTAGATTAACTGATGTCTCAAGTCGCGATAGCGAATCCATCTAAATATAATTACATTTGGAAACGAAGGTGCACCTAGGCTGAAACGCATATCACAATAAAGAAACGAACTAAAAGAACTAGTCTACTTGCAACATTGTTTTATTCCAGATGGTAACATAAATGTGCAAAAAATGAGCATCGTGTTCATGAATGCTCCTCAGCGAGACTTCACCGAGGAGAAGGCGCGAACGTTTCCAAGAGAAAAATTATTTGCCCCTTAAGTTGAATTCTTACTCCCCGACAACGCGAAGGAATTTCTCTTACACACATTCAACGAAGCATGGAACAGCGGCTGTCTTCCAAGCTCTTGGACATCATCTCTAATTTGCATGATACCGAAGCCGGGCAAACCTCCATCTCTCTCTAACATTCGCCCTATCTCTTTGACGTCATGCGTTGGCAAGACTCTTGAGCGAATGGCCTTGACTCGACTGTCTGATTTTATTGAGGCGAAAGAGTTTTTCCCTTTTTCTCTTATTGGCTTCCGACGCCACGTTTGTGCGCAGGACATGTTCCTTGTTGTTCAGCATACTTTTCTTTCACCTTCTCGTAGTCAGATCCATGCGCTTGTAACCGTCGATGTACGGAAGGCATTCGATGGCGTGAATCATGACCACATACTCGCTCAGCTCCCCTCCCTTTCATGTGGCTCCCGCATCTATTCTTACATCCGATCATTTCTTTCCAATCGAGTTGCTCGCTTTAGTGTCGATACTCATTTGTCTAACCCACACTCCCTCACCCGCGGCACTCCTCAAGGTGCCGTACTATCTCCTACTCTATTTAATATGGCTACGGCCCCCCTTGCCTCCCAACTGTCCCAAATACCTGACCTACACCATATTTTTTATGCAGACGACATCACTCTCTGGTGTACGTCTGGATGTCCCAGCCACGTGCAGGATATTTTGCAACGTGGCCTGGACCTTATCGCTTCCTTTCTCGCTACTGCTGGCCTGTCTCCTGCACCGGAGAAATGTGAACTACTTTTGCTAAACCGGTCTGCGTACCAGCGCTCCCACAATACCCTCATCTCCCTACATCTTTCTAGCTCTATCATCCCAACTGTTCAGCAATGCAAACTTCTTGGCTTCCCTTTGCACGCGACAAAGAACGCGCAGGCCCTACATCACGTTGTGAGGACTTGCCACTCGGTGACCCACCTCCTGCGACGCGGTGTCACTCGGCAGTCGGGGCTCCACGAGGCTCATGCGTGCCGGGTTGCACATGCGCTCGCCCTTAACAAGTTCTTGTACTTTGTACCCTACGTTCATTTCACCGAAACGCAACTCAACACACTCGAAAGAGCTCTATTAGGCCTCTACAAGGCAGCTCTAAACCTCCCTCTCACTACCTCTACCACTAAGCTCTTTGCCACAGGCCTCTTCCATCCATTACGTTCTCTTATTTCTCTGCACCACGACTCTCAGATTGCCCGTCTTTCTCTCACTCGTCAAGGCCAATGGCTATTAGCCCAAGCCGGTATCCCTCACATTCCCATTTCCATTCCCACCTTGCCTTCTGCCGCTAGCACTGCTGCTTCTAACCTTCGCATCCTTCCCGTCCCATCCAATATGTCTCCCGTTCTTCACGCCGGCCGGCGTCATGTGGCAGCACAGCATCATTCTCCTCTTCTCTCTACACAGGGAGTTGCCTACACGGATGCCTCATACATGGCTCCTCGGGGCTCGTGTGGCTACGTTATCTACCATCCACACCTTTCGGCACCTGACACGCACACCAGCGGGTCATACTTACACCCGCCAAATGTACTTTCGCTCGAGGTCCTTTCCATGGTCCACGCCATGCAGTCATTTTCCTCCCTCCCTTCTCTCCCCGAGTACACGATTTACTCCGAATCTCACGCCGCCATCCGTCACATACAGAACAACACGTTGCCCCCTGCTCTTAAACAGGAGGTCGAGCAAGCGGCCCCTGCTCTTCAACCCTCCACTGTCTTCCTCCGCTGGGTTCCTGGGCATTCGGGTATTAACGGCAATGAGCTAGCTCATCAGCTTGCCCACGATATATTGCACCGGGCACCGTTCATTCCCTGGCCCACACCTTCGGAAGACAGTGAGAGCTCCGCGAATAACGATGGGTAGATCTCCTTGCGTCATACTATCAAGGAGGTATATCTCCAGCTCCGGCTCGACAAGCGTCTTTACCCTCCCCCTCATACATCACTCACTGCGCTCGAGGCTCGAACTCTACGGCACATCCAAATGAACTGCCTGATAACCCCCTCTCGCCTTTTCCTTTATAAATATAGGTCTAACCCCTGCTGTCCTAATTGTCCCTCCCCAAACGCTGACCTGTCACACTGCCTGTTTTAGTGCCCAACTGCTCAGCAATCCAGCTATTACCCTCTCCCATCCCTTTCCATCACCTCCTGGCTCGACTGGATCGGTGCCGAAGGGGAAGAAGAACGGCGTCGACTGATCGCAGGCGGTCGAAATGCTCGGCCTGTAAATTTGGCTGAATAAAAGTCTATTACTACTACTACTACTACTACTACTTGGTGAATTCTCCTCCAGCTGCCACAACGGTGCCCATTCTTCCGGGAAGACAGTCCAAGAGCCGTGTCGCAAGAGCACATGCCCGTAGACGCTCCCATTCCACTTTTATGGCCGCCCACAGCGCATCTTGAGAGCCGCGCCGAATTGGGTACCGCGAGAGTGCCTTCTTCATCGCGCCCCACACATTCTCACATTTGTTCATGTCGGCGCCTTGTGGAGGCCACTCCAACAGCATCACTCCCAGCTGTTCCAGCAAGCGTGCTGTTGATTTGGTCCTGTCGACGGGGCTGTTGAAAAAGTACAACCCGTCAGAGAATGGTCCGTCGAGAGCATAGGGCACCACGACTCCTTCGATCAAATCGCAGTATGTCGCAGCGTTGAACCTGTCCTCTATGTGAACTATAGTGGTCCAAGGCCTTCCTTGGGCAACGCACCCCACACGCTGACGGAGCAGCGACTGCTTCTTGCTACGTGCTGGAGGTTCCGGGCCTCAAATCTGCAGAAGGAATGTAAACCATTATTTCAAGCCTTTCTGCCACTCTTGTCATTATCAAATATTGCGAAAATAGCTGGCTTAATAATAGCGCCCTGAAAAATATACCAAATCAATCATTTTACCAAAACGCATACTCGTTTCGGATTCACGATAACAACAAACTATACGTATTGAAATCACTCAAAAAACAAGACAGCCGACTTACTAAATTGAAAGAATATCCGGCATAGCGTTGTCAGTTCTCCGAATTCTCTGACGCTGGTCCCGGTGAGTGGAGAACGTTGTCTCGTCGGTCAATATTACACACCGCCAGTCTTCCACAGTCCATGGTGCGTGTTCTTGGGCATACACAATCTTGCTAGCTTATTTATCTCTGAAAGTGCAGGCTTTTGGTTTGGCCCACGGCTCCGCAGGCCTTTTTCATGCAGTCGACGTCTGATGGTTGACATGCTGGCCGAGAGGTTCAAGCTGTCCTTGATCTCTCGAGCTGTGATGAAAGAAGCCTCCTTTGCAGCTTGTACAATGAGAAGGTCCTTCGCATTGGTAAAGTGAAACAATATGCGCTGTCTTTTCCAAAGAAACGCTCGGCATTTTCAGTTAAAGTGAAGCCTTTTTGGGTACGTCTCTGAAAGAAGGGTGCAGATAAAGCAGCGCTGGCGAACGAGATACGACAATCGTTTGAAAATTTACCACAAACCGATTAGATTTATTTATTTATTTCTATCGTCCCTAGACACCGATTACACTGCGACGCTGAAGTGAAAGCAAGGAATGGCGAGTGATATGATCAAAAGCGCTTGGCACGCCCACGATGGCCACCATTGCAACGATACAAAAACTAGAGCAGAAATGAAAATAACGCACTATAGAGGGATCGCGCAGTGCTGCCAAACCGGATGTGCACGCCTGTCAATGGTGATGACTAGACGGCGAACACTATACTGTTTCTAATGCTTGAAACACGCTCTCCGCTGTTCACGTTTCATTTGATGCCGTTAGTACAGTACCGTCCATAACCCCTAGATTTTATTGACGTTTTCCAACGCCAGTAAGTGCTGGTTTTGGTTGTATAGCGAATGCAGGGCAAAGCAGTCGCTACAACAAGAGATGGACGGCGTGCGTAGCCTTCCTGCAGATTTAGCGAATTTCACTTCAGTGGAATCATGTGTCCGATCATTGAACAACTAAGTTACAAAAATATGGAAATAAATTAGAAAGTCAGTGTAACAGTCGGAATGCCCGCATGCACTCTTTCTGTGCGGTCGTGCTCATGCTACACATTCACCGCAGTTCAGTCTCTAAAGGCTGCTCAAAGAAGCGTACTTACTGACCATCCCCAAAAGTTATGGTAATAAAAAATTTAACCAATGCATACCAAATTAGGAAGTACTATACAGCAATGAAGAAGATGACAAGCTGTTTAGGACAGTTGAAGCTGTGGTTAACACATGGCCTAACAGTCACCTAGCCACTTCAAAAGCGATACTTCTGAAGCCTAAATAAGCTTAAAGCTCCTAAATCACCTAGAAAGCACCTAGAAAGCACCTCAAGCACCACCGCCTTGCGGCACGCGAAGCGGTCCACTGACCTAAATTTTGCTGGAACGTTGCTGGCGGACGCACCAGCTAGTGCGCCAGTTCCTCCAGGATCTAAGTGAATTGATAGACACGAGAAACAGTACAGACGTACTGAACAGCGCGTAAAGTGAACCTTCTATCAGTGGGTCTAAAACTTCGATAAATAGAAAAAAATCTTGTTGCCCATTGGCCCCATTCACTTTAAGGACACTGAGCATAGAATGCATAACTCAGGTTAGACCTAAGCCAAAAATCACCCGAAATTCACCACGTCGCCATTAATAAATTTAGGTCGCCACGGGCCTATAAAACTGGCCAGTTTGCCGAAAAGTAGCCGCCAGTGGCAACCCGGTCCAGCAGGCTCTCCTCCCCAGTGGCTGCTCGCGAGTCCGTGGCCGCGGCGCAAGCGTTAAAAGTTTTGTGTTTGGCGACACTGCTTTCCCGCGGTTTTCTGTTCAAAAACTTCTTGATGCGGACCATGTGGAAGTGCGTCACAGTTCTGTTTCCTGACGTGGTCGATCGTTGCGCACGCTAGGTGGTGATAGTTGCACCCGGCGGCTTGTCGTTCCTGTGGAGCCCTCTCAGACCGGAACTTAAACGGGTCCGTAATGAAGGGCCTGCAATTAACTATCTATCGCACGCTGCATTAAACGACGTACTCTGTTAGGACTAACAGGCCCCCAGCAATACATTGCAGAAAAGAAAACACACGAGGCAAAAACTTTTCATGTCACTACCCCTTTATTTTGAGGTGCATGCACGTTAAAGAATCCCAGGTGGACAATATTTTTGAAGCCGTGCACTACGGCGGATTTAGTTATATCGTGGTTTTGGGACATTGAACCCCAACCACTATTATTAGGGAGCATTCATTTTTGGCGGGGAGCATCAGCTAAGGAGAGATGGACGACGGCGATAGCATCGGGCGTTTCCTCATCGCATACTTGCCGACAATGTTCGCTCGCCATCAGCTGTTAGGCCGCGTTCACACTGAGCATTCCGGCCGCCGAAAGTGCTCCGAATCCGGTTCGGCGGCGGCGACATCCGCCGAAAGGGCCCTCTCCGTGCCGATCGCTCTCGGACCGATTTTTGCGGCGTCTGCCGCCGAATCGGTCCCCGCGGACCAATAGGAGCGCTAGTCAAGGAATTTAGAAAAATGGCGGCCAAGCCCTACTCACTTGTTATGCTGCAGTGCACGCAACTGAATGTTGAAACCAATGGGAGTTTAACCTGCTCTGTGCTTACTTCGCCTCCGTATTTCGTGAAAGAGGTGACCGAGCTTGCTGTTGGCGTGACCGAGCTTGCTGTTGGCGTGACCGAGCTTGTTGCGGTCTTGCAAAGCAAAACGAACCCCCCAACGCCGCTGGCATCGGTGGTTTTTCTGCTCTTCGTGCATTACAAGACAGCCACTTGCCAGCAAAGTAAGCAGTACTGTCTTTTCTTGCTTCTTGCGTACGAGAATCGTCGAAGTATACACCACCGGATAGCGTAGTGGCGTTTGCGAGCCGCGACAACAACCGGGTGACAGCACATCCATCCCGCGTTCGCCCCGTAGTAGATGGCATATTCGGCGGCGCGGGGCGCGTCCAGTGCGAACGACGCTGCGTTTCGGCGGCAGGGGAATTTCGGTCGCTGTAGAAAGCGGATATTTCAGTGTGAACTAGGCATTACATCATCAAACCCGTGGTTCATACATGACTGGCCGCGCCAACAGATGATGACTGGGGTCGATAGTATTATGTACATGCTCTGTATTAATATGGCTGTGAAATTAAGCCAGCCTTGACTATATGGCTATGGGCCCATTCGACCATTACAAAATTGTTCAACATTCTGCAACATCGCTACTATCTGTTATTGAGTAATATCTGGTCACATATGTGCAAATGCTTATTGTTGCGGCTGAAAGCACAGGAAGAGGGACGTATTCTAAACTCTCGTCTGACGTAAGTCGAAGGACTTATGCCGACTTACGTAGCGCTATAGACGCGCGGCTTTTCAATAGCCTGCCCGTGCTTAGGTAAAAAACAAACAAAAAACAACTTGATATTAGTTACAATTAGCAGAGGGGAAACCGGGCGGGGCAATTGCCTGCAAATTATGCAAGGCTAGATCAGCTGGATCCTATACAATATCCTATAATCCTAATCGAAGGGCAAAAGAAAGCTGAAGAAGCGCCTATATAGGCCGTCGCTGCGTAAAGTCGCATCCATAAATAATTGAACGTAATCTCAAAATTATTCAAATAACTGATATTTGGTTAACCTTAATAGCACCGCAACAGGTTCTTCACACTTTTTACATATTTCTGGAATTGAAAAATTAATGAGTAAGATGCATTTTCTGAGCTCTTTCGAAAACAAAGAAGTGGTTTCGTCAGAATTGCCATTATAATGTCAATACACATGCAATGCCGCCATTTCCTTCATGTGAGAGAGCGGGTACTTAATCAGCCGATTAAAGAGTGCTTTGCCATGTGGTGCTCGGCCCATACGCTCAGTATGATGTAACGCTCTCTGTTCAGCTTGCAGTCTCAGGGGCAACTGGTATGCTCCACTGAATAGTTGAATGGATCCGGCCTCTCGAGGTGACTCGGAGGGCGACACGATGATCCCGTTCCAATGGCAATGTTTTAAATCAGGTGGCCTATTCAAGACTCGCAAGGCATACATCAAGCAAGAGAGTACAAATAATTGGTTTATCTACAACGCTGTCAAAGTCCGCCCCCCTATCAGCCGAGGCGGCCACATTGTCAAGGATTGCAGTTGGCGCTGCATGTAACAGAAGAACGCCAAGAAAGGCGATCATCGATGGTTACGCCGTCCATTGTCTAGGTGTCTCTACAATAAACAACCGGCTAGAGTTACCGCGTGTGTGATATGTAGCCGAGTTGCACCTAGGTACGCAATGTTGGGCTCTGTCGCTGCGCAGAAAAGCGACTCTCCCTCTACGTTGGGTCCGCGCTTTCTGAACATTGCGAGAATGATTTTTTCTTTGCTTGTTTTTTTTCTTTCTTCCCTTACTTTCTATTTTTTGTAATATTAGTGAAACAAGATTGATTGGCTCATGTTTAAGAGCCCTAATTCCACGCTGATGCTCCCAGTATGTATTGCGCTAAATAGTGCGAATGACAAACAAAACACAGGTGCTGTAACTCTAGTAAACAATATGCGATCACCGTACTTCGATTAACCATCGAGCGAGAGTCTCATCCCATCTTTCGCTCCCGTATGACTCCCTTGCGCTAACTGTGAAAGGAGCTGAATTGTAGCCGAGAATCGCTACAATTTACAATACGCATGTTTATCGCTATCGAACCCAGCCGGGCTCGATAGCGATAAGCATGCATATTTGGTAAGGTTGAGAGCTGGGCTAGTTGATGAGATATCATTTCAACATATTGTCACGAGGTTGTGATACACGCAGCACTTGAGAGGAAGCACGCAGGAGTCAGGGCGGTGTCAGGCGAACTGTTTATTGGGCGAACTTGTGCCCAGCAAAACAGGGCCAAACACAACTCACAGCAACAGCGGCGTGAACAGTCGTCGGCCGACGGAAAAAAAAAAAGACCCCCAGTGGAGCACTGCGCCGGCTTTTTATACACGCGTCGTAACGCGTTCCAGAGTGGCATACAAGATAAACGCGGCCTGCGTTGCGCTTAACAGAAAGTGATAGCGGCTTTCTTCGTAAACCAAAAGAACCGCACGTGTCACTACCCCCCTCTGAAAAAGCATCGTCCCGATGCTAAAGACAGAACATAAGAGAGAGTATATGCAATAAATTACATTAACAATGCGTCACAGCTAATCAGCGCGCGTAATAGGTTTAAGTCGCACCACGTGTACGACTTCGGGTCGTGCACGGCGTCGTTGGGATGACGTTAAGCCATCGGGCACGACCTCATATGCCAGTTCACCACGACGTCGGACTACCTTGTAGGGTCCAAAGTAGCGTCGCAGGAGCTTCTCAGACAATCCCCGTCGTAGTATCGGCGTCCAGACCCAGACAAGGTCGCCGGGTTGGTATTCGGTGTGGTGTCGTCGAAGGTTGTAGTGGCGCCTGTCGACCGTCTGTTGGCTCTTGATACGCAGGCGGGCTAGCTGTCGAGCTTCTTCAGCGCGATCCAGGTAGCTGGCGACATCGAGGTCTTCTTCGTCGGTGCCGACCGGTAGCATGGCGTCAAGCGTCGTTGTTGGGCTCCGTCCGTAGACGAGCTTGTATGCAGCAAACTGCGTCGTTTCCTGCACGGCCGTGTTGTACGCGAAGGTTACATACGGGAGTATGGCGTCCCACGTCTTGTGCTCGACGTCCACGTACATGGCCAGCATGTCGGCGATGGTCTTATTTAGACGCTCGGTGAGGCCATTCGTCTGTGGGTGATACGCGGTGGTTCGGCGGTGGCTTGTCTGACTGTACCTCAAGATCGCTTGCGTTAGGTCAGCCGTAAAGGCCGTACCTCTGTCGGTGATGAGGACCTCGGGGGCTCCGTGGCGGAGGACGATGTTCTCAATGAAGAACTTGGCGACCTCGGCGGCAGTGCCCTTGGGCAAGGCCCTTGTTTCGGCATAGCGGGTGAGGTAGTCAGTCGCTACGACAATCCATTTGTTGCCAGAAGTTGACGTCGGGAACGGCCCCAGTAAGTCCATGCCAATTTGTTGGAATGGCCGTTGAGGTGGTTCGACGGGTTGCAGAAGTCCGGCTGGCCTAGTTGTCGGCGTCTTGCGTCGCTGACAGTCTCTGCATGTTTTTACGTAGTGGGCGACGTCGGCAGTGAGGCGAGGCCAATAGTACTTCTCTTGTATTCGTGACAGTGTGCGGGAAACACCAAGATGTCCGGCTGTCGGGTCGTCGTGTAGTGCTTCCAGAACCTCTGGACGTAACGCTGAAGGTACCACGAGGAGGTGGTCGGCGCGGAGCGGCGAGAAGTTCTTCTTCAGGAGGACGTTGTTTCGCAGGAAAAACGAAGCCAATCCTCGGCGGAATACTTTCGGCACGTCGGCGGTCTTGCCTTGCAGGTAGTCCATGAGGATCTTGAGCTCTGGGTCAGCTCGTTGGCGTTCCGCGAAGTCGTCGGTACTTATGGGTCCCAGGAAAGAGTCGTCGTCCTGGTCATCCTGGGGCGGCGGATCGACAGGGGCGCGAGACAAGCAGTCGGCGTCGGAGTGCTTTCGTCCGCTCTTGTAGACGACGGTGATGTCAAATTCTTGTAGTCTGAGACTCCACCGTGCGAGGCGCCCTGATGGATCCTTCAAGTTAGCTAGCAAACACAAGGCGTGGTGGTCACTCACGACTTTGAAAGGCCTGCCGTACAGGTAGGGGTGGAACTTTGATGTAGCCCAGATGATGGCAAGGCATTCCTTTTCTGTCGTGGAATAATTGGCTTCTGCCTTCGAAAGTGACCGGCTAGCGTAACTGATGACCCTTTCAAGTCCGTCGGTCCTCTGCACGATCACGGCGCCGAGCCCTGTGCTGCTTGTGTCCGTGTGAATTTCGGTGTCAGCTTCTTCGTCGAAGTGCGCCAGTATTGGCGGCGTTTGTAGGCGTCGCTTTAATTCTTGAAATGCCTCGACTTGCGGCGTTTCCCATTTGAAGTCGACGTCGGCCTTCGTGAGGTACGTCAGTGGCTCGGCGATCCGCGAAAAGTTCTTCACGAAGCGCCTGTAATAAGCGCAGAGGCCAAGAAATTGGCGTACTGCTTTCTTGTCGGTGGGTGCAGAAAAGTCGGCGATCGCAGCTGTTTTCTGTAGATCAGGGAGCACTCCCGACTTGCTGATAACGTGGCCAAGGAGCAATAGTTCCTCGTAGGCGAAGCGGCACTTTTCTGGCTTCAGGGTAAGTCCCGAGGCTTTGATTACCCGAAGAACAGCTTCAAGGCGCCGGAGGTGCTCGTCGAAGTTGGAAGAAAATACGACTACGTCGTCCAAGTAGACGAGGCAAGTCTGCCACTTCAAGCCTGCGAGTACTGTGTCCATAACCCGTTGGAACGTCGCAGGCGCCGAGCAAAGACCAAAGGGCATGACCTTAAACTCGAATAGGCCGTCTGGTGTTATGAAGGCAGTCTTCTCTCGGTCTCTCTCGTCTACTTCGATTTGCCAGTAGCCGGTTTTGAGATCCATCGACGAAAAATACTTGGCATTGTAGAGTCTGTCCAAAGCATCGTCTATCTGTGGGAGGGGATACACGTCTTTCTTTGTGATCTTGTTCAGGCGACGATAATCGACGCAAAAACGTAGGGTTCCGTCCTTCTTCTTCACCAACACCACGGGTGATGCCCACGGACTCGTAGACGGCTGAATGATGTCGTCACGCAGCATTTCGTCGACTTGTTGCTTGATGGCCTCGCGTTCCCGTGCAGAAACTTGGTAGGGGCTCTGACGGAGCGGACGGGCATATTCGTCGGTTATGACGCGATGTTTCGCGAGAGGGGTCTGACGAAGCCTCGACGACGACGAGAAGCAGTCCTTGTATTGGTGGAGTAAGGCTTTGAGCTCCTTTTGTTGCTGCCTGGAAAGGCTTTGATTGACGTCGAAGGCGGGCGCGGACACTGCTGTCGACGTTGCGGCTCCCTGAGAATCGGTGAGGGCGTACGGTACATGGACCGAAAAGCACCTCCACCAGATGTCACGAGGTTGTGATACACGCAGCACTTGAGAGGAAGCACGCAGGAGTCAGGGTGGTGTCAGGCGAACTGTTTATTGGGCGAACTTGTGCCCAGCAAAACAGGGCCAAACACAACTCACAGCAACAGCGGCGTGAACAGTCGTCGGCCGACGGAAAAAAAAAAGACCCCCAGTGGCGCACTGCGCCGGCTTTTTATACACGCGTCGTAACGCGTTCCAGAGTGGCATACAAGATAAACGCGGCCTGCGTTGCGCTTAACAGAAAGTGATAGCGTCTTCCTTCGTAAAGCAAAAGAACCGCACGTGTCAGTCTTTTACACACGCGTCATAACGCGTTCCAGAGTGGCATACAAGATAAACGCGGCCTGCGTTGCGCTTAACAGAAAGTGATAGCGGCTTTCTTCGTAAACCAAAAGAACCGCACGTGTCAATATGGTGTAGTATTGAAAATTCGACGGGTACACAGAGCACGAGAAAATGTAGCGACTGTCATGCTTCCTTGTACTCTGTGTCTCCGTCGAATTAGCGCTACTACACCGTGTGTTAAAATTCATATTTGGCATGTATGGTATACACGATCACAGCTCGAAAGTCTGCAATATGTGAATGCGCGATACGAGCGCGCCATCACGTCCAAGATAGCTCGTGCTTAAGACATGGAACATGAATCCAGTTGAGGTAACTAAAATGAGGTGTTGCACGAAGACTTTTTTGCGTCCCCTATTTGTTTTTTTAGCCACTTCGGGATATTAAATTTCAAAAACAACCATTTTTTCTACACTTCACCAAGTAATACACCTGAGTTTACACATATCTCGTCAAACAGAGTCGAAGAAACCACAGCGATAATAATAACAACACCGAATGATGTCATTGCACTTGGAAGGCCGGAACCTGCAGAGTGTTGCACTGCCTGCAAAGGGTCGGCTTCTCCGCAGTGCAGAGGAGCCCCCTCTGACCACGTGATGGCGCTCGTACTTCTGGAGGCGGTAAATACTGGTAAAAAACTGGCGGTAAAATTGACTGGTAAATACTTATAGAACAGCAGGGGGCCAAACCAAAAAGAATTATCGGTTAAGAAGAAGGTGAAGGAAGCTGAGACCGATATGTGAGGAAGTGGCAAAGTGGCATGATTAAGAAGTCCGCACTAGAGATCTATCGAACTTTTAAGCAGGAAATAGCCAAGGAAAGGATCTATGATAATACTCGGGGTAGTTCTCTACTGTTTGAGGCCAAGACGGGAGTATTGCGAACCAAGACATATCGGGCCGAATACGAAGGGGTAGATACGGTATGCAGTGCGTGTGGAGAGGAAGAAGAAACTGCCGAACACTTGATAATGTTCTGTAAAGGGCTTCACCCTGTAGTTCAGGATGATGGCGCAGAGTTTTTCAAAGCACTGGGGTTTAGGAACAGTGAGGGCAAAATAGACTATAAGCGGGTAGAATTAACTAGGAGGAGGTTATATGATTGGTGGCTAAACTCAAGGCACGAGTGAAAATTGAACCCTTCGCTGCAAAGTACGAATCCTCAACCTCACTATTTAAGGTAAAAAAATAAATCTAGTTTTTGGTTCATTAAGTATTACGGCTTGGTGGCGCTAGCCACCGCCCGATCTAAAGGGTACAGCCATATCCATCCATCCATCCATCCATCCATCCATCCATCCAGCGGAACGAGTGGTGCCAGGAAAACAGTGGCGCAAAACCTGCTACCTAAAGCATATACAGTAACTCTATAACTGGTCCATGCTTCGGAGAGTGCGCTGCTTAGGCTTGTTACGACCGGCCCTAGGGAACCAAGCAAGAAGAGTTTGGGGGAGAACCGGTTCTTGACCGACGGGGTCGTCCACCCCCACCTCCCCATTTAGGCTCCTCCTCTCGCCGGGAGAACTCCGGAATCTGCTGTGCGTTCGTGACCATGTTTGGTAACATTTTAGGGCGCGGGGACCATATATAGACATCGTGTTAGGTTGTGCCACTCCATGTGTTGTGAGAGGTGTTTCCCCCTCCCTCGTGGCCGAGGTGCCGGGGACACCGTATTGGCTGACGATGCGGACAAGGCGCCTAGTGTCAACAACGCGGCGCTATAAAATGCCGAAGACGTTTTGTACCACTCTCACTCTTCTCTCCTTGGATCAGTTGACCACTTCTCTACATGTAAATAAATCTCTGTCGTTTGTTCGGGCGCTTCTTTCTCGCTGAATTGTTGGACGATGGATCCTGCGACGGGGCCAGCTACCGAAAACGAGACCGGCAGGACCCGGAGTCCCAACAACTGGATGGCAGCGGCGGGATGCCGATAACCCCGAAAGCGACCACTGGACGGAGTGAGCCCGAAGTCCAACAACGGGACGACAGGAGAAGGATGACACGAGCTCATCGACTTCCAGAGGGAATCGAACGGCACTTCTGAGAGGCACGACGCCGGAGACATGACTGCGAACTGGGTGAGTGCCGGCTTTCTCTGTTAAATTTTACCAGGCATTTACTCTATGTGTTAAGTAAAAGCTGGTAGAGAGGGGCTGTCTTGGTCATTGGGTTAACAGGTAACTTGCGTCAGGCAGCAATTGTGTGATAGCTTGGTTAAGCTCTTTCTGTCAGTGGCGTCAAGGTTAACAGTGGCAGGGCAGGATTCCGTATAAGAGCTTTTTGAAGCTTTATTTGTAGACTAAGTTAACGCAAAACTTGAGGCAAGGCAGGAACCTAGAGCTGTCGTTGCCGTCAAGGTTAATTAGTTGCAGGACAGGAATCTTTGTGGAACAGAGACAGCGGTACTGGAGGCAGCCATGAATCTGAAATCCCTGCGAAAGTCCATGTTGTTGCTACTTGCAAGGGAGTTGAATCTGGAGGTGTCGGACTCTCAAAGAAAGCCAGAGCTGATAGAGGCGATTCTCGCATTGGGGGCGGAGGATGACGAGCTGTCAGAATGTGTCGAGGAGATTCAGGAGAGGCAAGCGGCAGAGGCCGAAAGAAAGGCGGCCGCGGCCGAGGCCGAAAGAAAGGCGGCGGAGGCCAAAAGGAAAGCGGCAGAAGCCGAGGCAGATAAGATGCGAAAGCACGAGCTTGAAATGAAGCGCCTCGAGCTAGAGATTAGCCATAATAGTAGAGCAGGAGGCAGCGAGGCATCCGGTACCGCAGAGCGGGTCAGGTTCAAAATGACGGACCTAATGAGATCGTACAAGCTAGGGGAGGACATTGGGCTGTTTCTCGTCAACTTTGAGAGAACTTGTGAAAGGCAAGGTTTCAGCCAGGATACGTGGCCTCAACGCTTGTTGTCCCTACTTCCGGGGGAGGCCTCAGAAGTAATCGCGCGTCTCACGAAAGAGGAGGCTGACGAGTACAGTGAGGTAAAGTCGAGCCTTCTCAACAAATACAGGTTGTCAGCGGAAGGTTTCAGACAAAAATTTCGCAACGCCGTAAAAGAGAACAATGATTCATACCCGGAGTTTGCTTACAAGTTAATGGCCAACATGGGGGAGTGGCTCAAAGAGGCAAAGGCGTATGGGAATCATGACAAGGTGCTCGAGTGTATCGGTCTGGAACAATTCTATCAAAGGTTACCAGAAAAGGTGAGGTTCTGGGTGCAGGATAGACCAGACGTGAACACCGTAACGAAAGCCGCAGATCTCGCTGAAAAATTCGTTACGCGCCGTGCCCTCGGGGCAAACAGCGAGCCTAAAAGGGAAAAATTCCTACTACCGAATAAGGTGCCGTTTAGAAAACAACCGACAAGTCTCGCACAAAAGGGTGAGGGAAACAATTCATCTAACCATGGGGCGTCGGCAGAGGCAAGCAAAAGGAAATTTGAGGCGAGAAAACCGGCTGCTTGTTTCAATTGCCATGAAACAGGGCACTTCGCGAAACACTGCCCGAAAGAAAAGGTGGCCTTTTTATCTATAAATGAAGCCGACGAGAACATGAAGTTGTTAGAGCCCTATATGTACGACCTTACCGTGAACGGCAAGCAGTGTCGGGTTCTTAGATACTCCGCAGCCACTATGGACGTAGTTCATCCGTCTTTTGTTCAGTCCGGACAGTATTCAGGAGACTGTGCCTGGATTAGAGAAGCCATAGAAGCAAACAGTCTGTGCCTCCCCATAGCTAAAGTTGTCCTTAAAGGCGCATTTGGTACGTTGGAAACGGAAGCCGCGGTATCGCCATATCTACCCCCTCAGTATCCTTACTTATTTTCAAATAAGTCAGATCAAATGCTGAAGGAGAAAGGTCTAACGTTGGGAGAAGGCATAGTGCAGGCACTGACTAGATCGAAGGCACGTGCGCTGGCTGCGAGAGCAACATTCACTGAGGCAAACAAGCCTCAAATCGACAACGGGCCTGGTTGCGAGTTGGACACCACGGTAACAAATCGACTTGTGCGAGAACAGGCTGCAGAAGCCGCAGTCGCGGAGGCAACCGTTCCTAAAGGCGACGATGAACCTCCTCCCGAATTGGAAAGGGTCAATTACGCCTCGTTGACCGAGCAAATAGAAAATGCCGTTGCTCCCAAGCCGATTCCTGGTAGTACAGAGGATAGCACAGAGGGTGACACATTCCAGGTACTAGGAAATACAAAAGAGTTGTGTGTCATGCCAACTTCGGATAATTTCAGTCGGCTGCTGCAGGTGAGCCCCGCTTCATTAATAACCGAACAAAAGGGGGACCCGACGCTTAAGCAATTCCAGGACAGCTCGAAAGAGGGAATCGCCAAACGAAATGTGAGATTCCAAGAGAGGAGCGGCATACTCCATCGAAAATATCTAGATAGGCGAGGAGTAGAGGTTGACCAGGTAGTCGTACCTCAGGCGTATCGTCAGGATTTGCTTAGTTTGGTGCATGGAGAATCATGGTCAGGCCACTTACGCGTAAAGAAGACGAAAAATCGTGTTTTACAGGAATACTACTGGCCTGGATGCTTTAAAGATGTAGAGAGGTTTGTAAAATCTTGCGATGTGTGTCAGCCAGTGGGTAAGCCGGGAGATAAGGCGAAATTTCCAATGAAGCTGGTACCCGTAATCACGGAGCCCTTTCGTCGGTTGGTAATTGACACAGTAGGTCCTTTGCCCAAGACAACTTCAGGCTACCGTCACATCCTGACCTTAATCTGCCCAGCTACTAAATTTCCAGAGGCGGTCCCGCTAAAAGAGCTAAGTTCCGTGGAAGTAGTGAACGCACTTCTGTCCGTGTTTGCCCGGGTAGGCTTTCCTGCCGAGATACAATCAGACCAGGGCACTATTTTCACGAGTGTCTTAACGACAACCTTTCTAGAGCGGTGTGGCGTGAAATTATTGCATAGTTCAGTCTACCATCCGCAGTCGAACTCGATAGAGAAGCTTCACTCCGTGATGAAGCGAGTGTTAAGAGCCTTGTGTTTTGAACGAAAAACTGACTGGGAAATGTGCTTACCTGCAACGATGTTTGCACTAAGAACTGCAACACATGAGACAACAGGGTTTACGCCAGCGGAACTTGTTTACGGCCGCACACTGCGGTCTCCTCTTCGTATGCTGAGAGAGTCGTGGGAAGGTCAGGGTGATGATCCTGTAGTAGTGGAATATGTCCTCACCTTATTGGATCGTCTAACAAAAGCCCAAGAACTGACCGAGAGTGCGATGACCAAAGCACAGCAGAAGGCTAAGCTTTACTACGATCGGACAGCTAAAGCGCGACACTTTGCTGTAGGAGACAGGGTCATGTTGTTGAGGCCCTCCCAAAAGAATAAGCTTGAAGTGCAATGGGTCGGCCCGGCCGAAATTACTCAAAAATTGTCTGACACCAACTATGTGGTAAAATTACCAGGAAGTCGTAAGGTACACCAGGTGTATCATAGCAACTTACTCAAATCCTATAAAGAGAGAGAAGCCATCGTGAACATGACTTTAAATGTTCCGGAAGAGGTTCCGGCAGAAATTCCTGAATTAGCTCCCGAATCGGACGAAGTCCCGATCGAGAAAAGAGTTGAGGATTTAGTATCAAAGTCACAGCTGAAAATGAAGCAGAAGCAGGAATTGCGTGGTCTTTTGACCGAGTTTCAGGACAGATTTGTAAGCGAGCCAGGCCGGAAATCCGTCCTCACTCATGACATAGAGCTTACCTCGTCGGAACCGGTAAGATCTAAGACGTATCGGGTGTCACCTCGCCGGCTTGAGCTAATAAAAGCAGAGGTTAACAGGATGCTGGAATTGGGCGTGATTGAGCCGTGTGAAAGTGATTACACTTCCCCGTTAATTCTTGTGGAGGTACCCGGCAAAGATCCGCGTCCTTGCGTAGACTATCGTAAGTTAAACCTCATCACCAAGGATCAGGCATACCCAATTCCCCACATTGAGGAACGCGTTGAGAGGGTAAGCAGCGCGCAATTTATCTCAACGCTAGACCTAGTGAGAGGTTACTGGCAGGTGCCGCTCACCGAGAGGGCGAGCCGGTATGCTGCATTTATTTCACCATTGGGGACATTCCGACCTAAAGTGTTGAGTTTCGGCCTAAAGAACGCGCCTTACTGTTTTTCAAACTTAATGGATAAGGTTTTGCGGGGTCAAGAGGGCTTCGCATTGCCTTACTTGGACGACGTTGCCGTGTTTTCCTCGTCCTGGCCAGAACACTTGGCGCAATTGAGAGCAGTACTGACACGCCTACGCGAAGCAGGTTTAACGGTAAAGGCGCCCAAGTGTCAGCTAGCACAAGCAGAGGTACTCTATCTCGGGCATGTTATCGGTCGAGGGCATCGCCGTCCCTCTGAAATGAAAGTGGCAGCTATCCGAGACTTTCCCCAGCCCCGAACGAAAACCGATATTCGGGCTTTTCTTGGAATAGCTGGTTACTATCGTAAGTACATCCCTAGATATTCCGACATTGCCAGCACTCTTACTGACGCGTTGCGCAAGACCGAGCCCCAAGTGGTCGACTGGGATGAGGAGAAAGAAAAGGCTTTCCGCGTTTTGAAAGCGGCCTTGTCGAGCCAACCTTTGCTTAGTTCACCGGACTACTCGAGGCCTTTCATAGTCTAATGTGACGCTAGTGATAGAGGCATGGGGGCAGTTCTTAGTCAAAGGGATGAGGGGGATGAAGAGCATCCCGTCCTCTATATTAGCCGGAAACTCACCCTTCGCGAGCAGGTTTACAGCGCTAGCGAAAAGGAATGTGCGTGCTTGGTTTGGGCAGTCCAGAAACTGGCTTGTTATATTGCCGGAAGCAAGTTCATTGTGGAAGTGGACCATTGTCCTCTCACCTGGCTACAGACCATGTCCTTTAAGAACGGCCGCCTGCTGCGTTGGAGCCTCGTTTTGCAACAATATACGTTTGAAATACGCTACAAAAAGGGTGTACTCCATGGCAACGCTGATGGCTTAAGTCGATGCCCCTGACGCGAGAGGATGTCTCGAGAACTTTGGCATTTTTTTTTCCTGACCTAGACAAGAGCTAGTGATTGTTTTTTTACTCTTTTAGGTGTACTTGTTTGAAAACGTTGAAGACACGGCTATCCAGGGTTTCGCGTTCGGTGTGCTTCCAGTGTTGTTGTTTTGTATCACCTTAAAGTGTGAGTAACATTTTGAATAAATTGTGTATTTCCTTTAATATCAGTTAAAGGGGAAAATTGCCTGGTGGAGTTTGGCGGAATTGTCCGGCGCTCACCGGCTTAGTAGTTGTGTTTTCATGTGCGTATGTGATGTCTGTTGAGCCCACAGTGAAGCAGGTGTTGCCCTCTACTTCATCAAAGATGGTCGTCACCAAACCGCCTGCCGGCGCTGATCTCTCCGGACAGTGGCTGCAAACCTCAGCCCATCGAGATCTTCACCCCCCCCCCCCCCCCGCGCGAGAGACTGTTACGACCGGCCCTAGGGAACCAAGCAAGAAGAGTTTGGGGGAGAACCGGTCCTTGACCGATGGGGTCGTCCACCCCCACCTCCCCATTCAGGCTCCTCCTCTCGCCGGGAGAACTCCGGAATCTGCTGTGCGTTCGTGACCATGTTTGGTAACATTTTAGGGCGCCGGGACCATATATGGACATCGTGTAAGGTGTTGCCACTCCATGTGTTGTGAGAGGTGTTTCCCCCTCCCTCGTGGCCGAGGTGCCGGGGACACCGTATTGGCTGACGATGCGGACAAGGCGCCCAGTGTCAACAACGCGGCGCTATAAAATGCCGAAGACGTTTTGTACCACTCTCACTCTTCTCTCCTTGGATCAGTTGACCACTTCTCTACATGTAAATAAATCTCTGTCGTTTGTTCGGGCACTTCTTTCTCGCTGAATTGTTGGACGATGGATCCTGCGACGGGGCCAGCTACCGAAAACGAGACCGGCAGGACCCGGAGTCCCAACAGGCTGTTAAGCAAGCACGGCATACTTCTGTGAAACATGCGGACCAAATTCCACGAAGAATTATGAAGTTTCCAATTCAGAGATTTCTGCGATATTCTAGAAAGACGTGGGTCATGGTTCGACGGACTGCTGCCCTATAAAACAATGTCATCAGTATAAATAGCTCTGCCTATCGGAAATCCACATTCTTGAGGCAACCGGTTTCGAAGTGCAGCTATAGTCACACCGTACTTTGTTTATTTTGATGCAGCTGGAATTCACGCACAAAAATGTGTTACTTGTGTTACAACATTGTGCAGGCTATGCAAGAACGCGTTGAAAGATTTACGATTGTTTAAAAAAAGGGGGCGGGGGGGGGGGGTAGCGCATTTTGCACGCGGCCTCATAGGTCTTCAACTTGCGCAAGCACCACTGACGATTCTTGAATGTACAGTCCCACTTTTAAAAATGCTGATGCGCTTCACCTGCTGATAAGATTATCGATTACTGTGCTCACTGCTATCTTTGTATTATGGGTCTTACTTATGTCGGGTAAAACTAAGTTTGCCCAACGCATAACTTTTTTTTGCACTTCATTGATTGTACCCAGGCATATAACAAGTGACAATATAGATGCGTTCGAAGTTTATTGGTATTTATTTTGCGATCCTAATGGCAGAATATTTTCGCATGTTTCTCAAGAAACTGTTTTGTTATATGTATGCAGAAATAGTTCGCGGATGAAGTCTACTGTGTATCTATTAAGCGGAGCTACTTATGCCAGCCGTTGATTGTAATCCGTCCCCAGAAAGTAACCGTCATCATGAACACCCTGCGCTTATTTCACAGAACACGGGCGCCCATTTGTCCGGCACACGACTTCGATACCTCTGAATCTGATGGGTCAGTGAACAAATACAGTAAAAGAAAGAAAGAGAGAGAGAAAGAGAGAGAAAGAGAGAGAGAGAGAGAGAGAGAGAGAGAGAGAGAGAGAGAGAGAGAGAGAGAGAGAGAGAGAGAGAGAGGAGAGAGAGAGAGAGTTGAGAAAATCTTGGCGAAAAACATTTTTGACGTAGTCGTATGGTGTAGCGTAGTATTATGGTGGCAGGCTCTAGACGCTGCCAACATCGGCGTAGCCAGGCGAGAAAGGGGGAGCGTAGGAGAGAAGAGAAAGGGGGGAGGGAGGTGCATGCGCAGTGGACCGCGGACGCCACCGGATTGAGCGAGCTCAAAAGATACCTCGCGTCTAAAACAAAGATCGCCCAGTTACGCTTTCCTTTCCCTCCGTCACGGTGGCACCACCAGTGCACAGCTGTGTGTGTGTGTGTGTGTGTGTGCGTGCGTGCGTGCGCGCGCGCGCGTTCGGGCGTGCTCTATTTCATTTCAACGGAGCGAATGGCGACAACTTTTACTGAAAACAGAAGAAACGTGCGCGTATAAGCAAGAAAGGTAACAGACGCACAAATGAACAAATATATATCAACATAACGTAAAGGGCAGTGACGATGCGCTACCAGCAGAGTGCTGCACCTTATTCCATCATATTCAACCAGCTTAAACCAAACCACTCACCAATAGTGTCTTTCTTTAGAGGTTCCGTTCGGTTCCTTTAAGGTTCGGTTCGGATTCAGGCATGTACCAAGAATATCCGCCCGGCTTCGGGTTCAGTTGCGTCTGAAATTCCGGTTCCGGTTTACTTCAAAACCCTGAGCGTAACGAGCTGTGAAAATCGCAGATCAGCAGTGTTCAACAATGATATCCATGGGCTTTTACAAAAATTTCAGTCTACTTTTCGATTATACTGTGGGCATTTGCTATTTACTTCTTCCTCACCGCTGCATGATCATAATGACCATCATCTGCTTGTCTCTCTATTCTCCTCGTCACCGTGTGTCCTTAATTATGGTCGTCGTGTGGGTGCGTGCTCTGCTCTTTCAGTTTCCGAGGTATTGCTTTGAATAAACGCCATCGGAACCAAGATGTCATATTGATTATTTCATAGTCATATTGAATATATTGATTACTTGGTGTACTAAAGTCATAATATATCAATTATTTGGGCGCGCATTCCTGTAGATCCACTCACTGAGGGCACTACGTCTACAAGAGCATGACATTCACGTCGTGTACCGCGCGCGCTCAGATGTAGTCACACGAATGACAATGTACGCTCTCCTCCCCAATGTTATATGATGCAAACTCGTGTATATAATTTTCTTCTTTTTTTTTTTTAGTTCCTCGATCAACCTGCATGTCTGGGCATAGGCGAAGAGAGCTTAAAGAAGGAAAAACACTGAAAGGCGCCCACATCACCACTTTAAAATTTGAGACTATCAAACTCTATCATCGCAACTCTCTTCTTGGGCCCCAGTATTTTTTCTCCTATATATGCTACGCCATCTTCGGGCATCTCAAAAAATGAACTTCGTTTCACACCAATCCGTGAAGCCTGCCCTCGAATGTTGCGTTAAAGATACACAGGCGCCTTCGAATTAGAGTATTATTGAGCGAAGGCTTGAAATCCATGGTGGCATCGTTGCATGACTGCATGTACACTTTCGGAGGATGTATCTGCAGCGGAAGAGTATTCGTGTCCAGCAAAGCGTAAGCTACCGAAATGACCTCGTGTACACGTTTCATTTTTTTAAGCTACATGGATAGAGCTAAAAAAATAATAAATTGGTCCGCAATCCGTGACTTTCCAATCGACTCCATTATATTTTTGCGAGGGATTGTTCGCGGAAAGGCAGCCATGTCTCGAACCATGTCTTCAGCTACATCTTTGAAAAAATGGGAAAAATTGAGGAAAACGTGCTGGCTCAAAAGATGGAGAAGATGGCAAACCCCACTTCTATATAAACGACAATTCTTAGTGATGCACTGAACATGTCTTCCGCTGAGGTTTAGTCCTCCGAAACACAGGCGCAGTCCGCAGGAGATGTTGTTCGAAGTAAGTGGGATGTAAATGTACTAGGGCATGTAAGTGTGCTTCCTGTCCTTCAGTTTTTTACTCCTACCCCCTTCCGTAAATGTGAAGAAAGAAAAGTGAACGAAAATACAATTTGCCATCTGGAGGATCCGTACCTGCTACCTTCGACTAACGTGTCCGATGCTCTACGCGTTATTCGAAAGCCACACGCTCGGATCCTGTTGGGGGAAGTTGTCTTTTCTTTCTTCACATTTACATTACAATTACTTCTAATAACATATGCTATACTTCTAATGGCATTATTGTCTGTTATTTCTAAATATTGTTGTGCTTAACAAAAAGAATGGGCTCCTAAATGTACACTTTTTTCGTTGGTTCAAGGTGCAGCTCCACGTGGCTTTCGAAAACCCGCACGAATTATCGAGCGCGAATGTTGTATGGTCCTAGCCCGCGCTTCCATCTGGCTCCTGACCGAAGATGCATGGTCGTGAGGGCGCATGCCCCTAAGCGTCACTGTTCATATCCGCACTTCAATGTCCTGCCACTCTTTAAAAAAATGGCAATAAATGAATTCGTGTGAAGACTGGTTGGTACCTATGTGTGCTGCCGGCTACTCCTCTTTTATTGCGTAACATTCGTCATCGTGATGTTGTCAATGATCCCAGAAGTAGGCAAATAAACACATAAATGGGCATTCACACACTCACTCTCAGTAGCAATAAATATGTTCATGCAACAGGAGAGTTAATTAGCATAGCCTAACGGGTCATAAAAATGCAAATGTCCATACATAAAATAAAACTTCAAGATTTTATCACAGATCATTGGGCATTGGCAAATTGTCTCCTAATTGCGGTACGCTAACTTCAACAGTCATGATTGAATGTTTGCATATTTGGTGTAAATGAAGCTGAGGATGACTATACGACAAAAGCTGCGGATGTAGATAAGCGAAAAGCACGCGAGAATACGGGAAGCACGAACGGGTGCACGGACCTTGAGCCCAGCTTCGAGCTTTCGTCTGTGCCACTTGCAACTAATGCCGGCGCCTGGATTCGTTCAGCGGGGAACAGCGACGGAGCATCGTGGAACTGTTCACCGTCGGCTCCAGCGTCACGAACGGGCCTTAAGGGCGTTGGCGCATAAACGCCGCACGGAGGCACTCGTTCGTGCATAACGCTATATCTGTCGCCAAATGCGAGAACAGATGGCCCGTGGCAGCCGATGCGTTCGACGTCGCAGGTCATCCCATGCAGGCAGAACAAGAGCGACTGCGGGCGCAACATGTGCTGTTCCGCGCAGGAGGGGGGTCGATCGACGTCGGGCGCGCGCCCATCGGCCGAGTGGCCTCTTGACGCCAAGCCTAACCCTCGCCCCCTTTTCTCTCACCCCTCCCGAACACGCAGCGCTCGCAGCTTTTTGGTGGTGTTGATTAAACACTGGGGAGCGCGGCTCCATTCTGCCCCTTGGGACACCCATCGCGCGCGTTTGTGTGGGAAAGACCACCGTCGGGCCGTGTTTGTCCGACGCAGTATGTAGTGATGCGCTGCGCTCCGCGCGTTGACTATTCCACGCTGCGAGGGCCATTCTTTTAGAACGCACACACTGACCGGGACACTCGAGCTGTGCGGGCGCTCTAGTGGGCGTGCTTTTCGTTTACGGCTGTGGCCGTTAGAAGTGGGCGCCTAATTTCTGCAGCCCGGTGGGGAGCATGCCTCGTTTATGCATACAAGACGGTCCGCGTCCTTCTTGAACTTTCCTTTCGAAGTCCGCTCCAAAAAAAAAAAAACTGTGACAAAGTGCACCGGTTATCTAGCAGCATCCCTCCCTCTCCCTTCCTCCCCCTAACGAGTGATGCTGTACGCAGCACCGCGCGTATTCGCGAACTAAACGCTCCTAACCCTTGCCTGCAAACGGCGCTAACAGGGTCAACCTTGACAAAAGCTATGTTACCACGTTGCACGCGTTAGGCTGCATAGTTTCTTTATTTTCGGCACGCATGAGCCCGAAAAAGAAGAAAGCGATGTCGAAAGACCATTGAAGTGTGCCGCAATGCGGGGTATCGCGGTGGAAAGATGGCGACGCGTCGTTCTATCACTTCCCGAAAGTTGCAGATGATGCGTCACAGGAGAACGGCGCAAATCAGGAACTTACGCATTGGAAAGCAGGCGACGAACACTAAGGTAGTTTGTTCTAATCAGTTCGCTCACGACGGCTTAATTCTATTCGGCGAGTATACACCGCTACGCTGCATGTGTACATTCTTACCAATATTCGGGCTTCTCTAAGCACTGAGCATATAGTTCGTTTATATAAGCGAGCACTTTAGGAAATTTGTTGCGTATCGTGTGTGTGTATATTTTTCGTATATGCTTGTTTTCTGCGCAAGTCGTAGTGCTACCAATTCTAAAGTTAAGCTGCGGTCATTTTTGTATTTCGCATGTATGTATGTAAACGCACACAAACGCATACACGAAGGTCGCACGTTCCTGTGTGTATACCACGTTCGTGCATTCGTAGCTTGCGTATAGTGTGCGTGTATATATCTACTTTGAATATCAACTACTGCCTACACAAACAAATGAATGTTAGGAAGCACACGACCTTATTTGTTAGAAATCAAATAACATATGAATCGGCGAACGAAAAGACAGGCGCACTCCTATAATATGCAATCGAAACTACGATTTGCCTTATCTCAAGATATACTGGCCCAGGCATAGCTGCGTTTTGTAATCAAGGGAACGGCATCCGTACTCAGCTTTTGACGGGACAACGGAACCCAATGGGATACATGCAATCCGCAGCGCGAGTCGCAGCGTAGTTACCTCAAAAACTGTCAATGCCTTGCCTGTAGCAGTGTAGCAACGCAGCTATAGGGCAAAAGTGCTAGCACTTTTGCGGAGAGGCCTGCTACGCATTGACATTTGTCGTCTTCAACCTCGGGCTCGCTAGACAGGTTCTTCAACTTGAAGTAAATCTGATGCGGTTCGCCGAAGGGGCTCGATGTTTGAACGCAGAGTGCAACTATTTCCGCTGTTTCGCCAGTGAAATACTTTATACCGATAATAATAATGCAGTCAACGGCCAGCACAGTTTCGCCTTCCACGAAGCCACGCGATCCGACGCTACAATCAACAAACTTTGGCTCAGCGCCAAGCGAAAGTGCCACATTGACCCCGTTCAGGATAGACATCTTTGTAATTTTTTGTCAGTGTTGCCAGCACACAGAGCGTTTTATGGAATTGCGATTGGGCGCCGCCATATTGCTCGGTGGGTGCTGCCATCCTTCGTCTGGCAACTCTTCTGGAGCGTGCAAAGATCGGCGTTTGCATGCATGGTGTATACATGAGGCCGCAGTTTTATTCGTTTTCTTGCGATAGCAATTATATGGACACTCTCGGCTGGACGTCACCGCTGGCGTCGTTCACCGTATATGTGTACGTAAATATATATACGAAAACGCAAGAAGAAAGAATAATCCACAAAAAGACTGCGGCGCGCAAAATCGAACGTCCGATTTATATGGCTTGTGAATGTGAACACCGGATGGTCGAAATCTCCAGAGCCCTCCACTACCACTATATACGGCGTCTCTCAAAATCATATGGTGATCTTGGGACGTTAAACACCAATTATCATTATTATTATTATTATTATTATTATTATTATTATTATTATTATTATTATTATTATTATTATTATTATTATTATTATTATTATTATTATTATTATTATTATTATTATTATTATAAATGTCCATGGTTGGCTGCTGATGTCTTGGCAATGCGAGACAGTCCCATCGTATAGGAGGTCATCGAGGTGTCGACTATATAAGAGCGGAAAAAACACAGCAAACATGCTATTTCACTACGGGGTCCCGCTGATCTCAAGGTATGTGCGTAGCAGGCGCACAACGGCCCGTGAGTGTCTTGCTTGTTGGTATGTGTGCCAAACGAATGAATCAGCAGTAGGGTCACATTAGCGTTCGTTCGTCACGAGGCTCTGCCGATATTCATGGTAACCACAGAATTTTTCATATTTGCTCATCGCTATCCCACACTGTTGGACGCATTTATAGCAGGAGCTTATCGGCCACAGCCGGGTGAAACGTCCCGCGGAATAGGTGCGACAGTTGCGGTAAAAATATAACGCCACGAGATCGTCCAACTCGTCACAGAACACCTACCAGCTCAATTACTGCGTGTTGAAATATCGCAGTGCTGCATGTGGTGGCGGGTAAGTCACGCAGTGCGCGTTGGCTTTTTCAAACTATATCGCGAACCCCAGGTGGTCGAAATTTCCGGAGCCCTCCACTACGGCGTACGTCTCTCATAATCATATGGTGGCTTTGGAGCGTTAAACCCTAGAGATATCAATCAACAAATCAAACTATATGGCGAACTTTTTTTGGCAAAAATATGGGTCCCAAACAGGAACTCAAAGGTGATGTTTTCAGATGCACGTTCTGCAAAATAAACCTGGTATATATTGCCATTGCAACCACAGTCGACAATAAAAGAAAGGGCTATTTAATCGGAGCAATCTATATTTCAAGAACACAGCATACATTATAGGTGCTTTTAAGCGACATTGAACAACTAAAGGAATTTTTTCACCGCCGGATTCACCAATCTTTCTTTTTTTTTTCTTGTGTACGCGCGTATATCGCCCCGCCTCGGTGGTGTAGTGGCTAAGGTACTCGGCTGCTGACCCGCAGGTCGCGGGATCGAATCCCGGCTGCGGCGGCTGCATTTCCGATGGAGGCGGAAATGTTGTAGGCCCGTGTGCTCGGATTTGGGTGCACGTTAAAGAACCCCAGGTGGTCAGAATTTCCGGAGCCCTCCACTACGGCGTCTCTCATAATCATATGGTGGTTTTGAGACGTTAAACCCCACATATTGATCGATTGTACGCACGTATCATGTCGTAACGTAATCATTGTTGAAATTTGAGTGCTATGTCCTTCCTTCTAATTGGTTGCGTACACAGCTCAAGCAGCCTTTATATCTTTATCATACAGTAATGAAAAAAAAAACTAAAAGTAGTCAGTGGTACACGACAACAGTATAGATAACGACGCATATACACACGACTGTTCACCCTATATATAGACGTATTTATTGTGTCGCTCAAAAGAAAGCCTGCGCCGTTGTTAATGAGCACTCGTGGTTTCTCTCTGCCCTCATTGTCACACGCTGTCTCGCTGAGGATTGGGTTACGAATTAAAAGAAGTTCGAGGGGGGTGGAGGGATTACGGATTCAAGCACAGCACCAGCAGCTCATACTTCCCATATGGCATGCAGCCGACAAGAAGGCTTGAGGTCAATGACTGCGAGCAGCTTGCGTTTTCTCTTGTAAGGCTATTTAATTACTACCGCCATCAGCTATGTGATACGCAACGAAAATACAATGTATACGATTCTTTTTTCTATCACTTTTTTTCTGCAACGGAATAGTGCCGCCACAGTTAGCACGAACCTTGTAGCCGTGCTGCAGGCTCAGCACCGCAATGGCGAAGAAATAGAAATGGGGAGAAATGTAGCGGAAAACGCGATTGGCGGCTAGTGAAGAAGCATATGCAGCAAAAAAAGGAGGATGTAAATAAAGCAACCAATCTGTACGTGTATATTGCGCACATCACGATACATATGCATGTTTTTTTTTTTGTGTGCATGTGTATACTCTCCAGCGACTATTGAAATGCCGCAAGCCCCATCCTACCCCTCTCTATATCTTTCTCACGTGTGCCACTACTTTCTTAATTCGATTGTAGGTGTCATAATGGAGCACGGAAACACAACCGCGAAGAAATGCGAACGCGCACGCGACAAGATGTTAAATGTGACCGTTTTCGTCGTCCTCGAAATATATTAAAACCTCTGTAATAAACTAATAATATTAATAAAATATGTGGGTTTTAACGTCTGCCAACCACGATATAATTATGAAAGGCGCCGTAGTGGAGGGCTCCGGAAATTTCGACCACCTGGGCTTCTTTAATGCCCACCTACATCTAAGTAGGGGGACCTCAAACATTAACACCTCCATCGAAAATGCAGTTACCGCTTCCGGGATTCGATCCCACGACCTTCAGGTTCACAGTCGATCGAGTGCTATAGCCACCAGACCACCGCGACGGCGCACAAAGCCTCTGCCTGAAGTTCGTCGCTTCCTTTTTTGCCCCCTTCGTCTGTCAGTATTGTTCTTTTTGAACGGTCGGCAGTTTGAATTTAGCGACACGTCACACGTGCCAAATGTAAGCCAACGTAAACGAAAGCCACTCTCACTAAGGCCACGACAACTGCTTAAAAGAAGCCACTGTAGAATAAATATCGCGCTATCACCCGTCATCAATCAACACTGATGCGTAGACTAACATAAACAAATTTGTCCGGAAAACCAAATTGGATGAAAATTTGGTTTATCGCGATTTCCCTAATAATATATTTTCTTTAATAAATGCGTATAAGGAGAGGTCGGTGCCAATGCGTGACACGGGCTACTCCTCTTTCACTTAAGTTGACATCGCATATTTTGTAGCAAACACAAGGCTATACATACGTACATATCACAACACTTAAGCAATGAGTCCATGTTTTTTCAATACGGAGATGTGTCCTCACCACACAAAATTGTGTCCACACCAGGTAGAAATGTGTCCACACCACGTAGAGTTTGTAAAGACACTAGTAATCACGCCAATTTGAGTGTCCACAAAAAATATGAAAGTTATATAAAATGTCAAAGGTGATCTTGTCCCTCAAGAACTGCACTGTTTTGAGAAAGGTTTTCTCAAAGATATCGCAGTGAAACACACAAATGCTGTTATGAAACACACCGATTAATAAGAACAATAATGCATTTTTTTTCGTTTAGTACTTTTGAAATATTTCTGATTCTCCCAGAAAGTATGAGTAAAATCATATGAGTAAATCGTATGAGTATGAGTATGAGAACTGTATGAGTAAAAAATTGTGTTTCGCCCCCCTCCATAATGCATTTGGCCCGGAGGGTATTACGAAATAAAGTTAAAAAAAAGTGAACGACTGCATGCGCTGCAGTGACTTGAAACTTTACTTTTGGCCGTGGACTCAAGATTTTTGCAATTAATGGAGGTCGCTTCTCCGAAGAATTTAGTTTTTGTAAAAGTTTCTTTCGAGGTCCGTCATAATTCTTACAACGTAGAAGAATGTGTTTGTTTGTTTGTTTGTTTGTTCGCTTGTTTGTTTGTTTGTTTGTTTGTTTGCTTGTTTGTTATGACTATATAATGAGAACAATAGCAGGATGAGACTTCGTTCGATCTTATCGACATATAATGTGGTCTCATACAATTAGCGCCCGCGAAGAGGGGGTGGAGGTCGTGGGAGAGGGGCAGGGACGACGCTCCAATAACAATTCCTGGCTGCAGTCCCGTCTTAAGCGTGTTCGACTTATAATTATATAACGAAACGAGGTAAAGTCTGGAAACTCTTTACGCAGGTACTATTGGCCTCTTCGGCCATTCGTATGTGCCGCCAGCGCGTATACGTGTCGTATACGACGCATGTGGTTCTCAATCACGAACCGCCGTCTGAATGGCGATTCACGCCGCAGAGTACAATACATTGCGTGGACACGATAATGTGGAACAGCCGCGGCAAAAAAAAAAAAAAAGTGTATCTCTTAGATCTGGTCCCGTTTTGAAGAACGAGTTTTCAGATGGTCAGTCATCGTGTGTGGAGTGCTTCCGCGTGAACTTGGCGCAGTCGTATAACCATGGATGTCCGACAGGAGCCACGACATCGGCGAATCCCCATCGCACGGTTCCCGTGCAGTCAGGCGCCAATTGTGTGTGTCACGCCTGGTTGCCGCGGTGTATACCGCACGGAGCCCGTTCGTACTGTAGGTGGCGTGATCGACTATAGAAGCGAATCAGGTATGGGTGCTTTAATTCACTCGCGAGCATACTAAAAACGTCAGAAGCGGAACCCAACAAAAAAAGCTTCAAAAGAAGCTGTAGGCCACAAAGCGAGCGATGCTGCGCAAAAAAGGATGCAGGCGTAACGTATGAAGATAGTGAAGCGGATTGGACAGCAAAATTGCGTTTGGGGTGACGCGCAATCAGATATCCTCATTTGCTCTCTGATTCGATTAACAGGAAGAAATGACACTTGGCATTCCGTTGCTATATGTGTACGATGTGCTTTAGTGACAAAGAACAGTGATGTGCAATAGTCAACTAAGTTTGTATACCTACTCAAATTATAATATTCGCAAGTGGCATAAAGAGGTGTCTGCAGATTGTTGGATATAATAATGTATGTGGTATAACGTCCAAAAAAACACGATATGATTATGATGGACACCGTTGCAGGGCTCCGATAATTTTGGAGATCTGGTGTTCTTCAGTGTGCACTGGCACAGCACAGTGCGCGGGCTTTACACCATTTCGCCTCCACCGAAATGTGACCTCGAACGCGCGACCTTCAGATCAGTGACCAATCGAGCCCTGTATAACCGCTGATCCACCGTGGCGGACTGCAGGCCAGATTAGTGGAAGAGGCATTCGCCCTGCAGTGGGGATAAACGGTGATAATTATGATAATGAATAAACATATTGAGGCGAAAGCCACCGCATGCAAAGCAAACACTGACTGCCGGTTGTGTCACGCGGCGTCGGCGCCAACACGAGTGACGTGAAAGAAAATTCCGTGACGACGCCAGTATATGACGCATCGCAGATCACCAAAAATGTGCCAAGTTCCCATTACGTCACTGTGACGACTCATCACGTGACGTCGCATAACGATGCTATATCACATGACATCGTCGCTTGGTCACAGATGCGCCGATCGCGGAAGCATTTGCAAAAAGCAGGTGAGATGCAAATAGCTTGCAACGTTTCGCACCGCGTTAGGTCCAGAAAGCTTTCGCAGGGTGAAGGGGCAGGATCAATACACCGACTTTAAATCTTCGAGTTGTCTTAGATGGTTGCATCAGCTTCAACTATAATTACTCGTATGAAGTGCTTGTGTCGTGCACTTGTTTGCTGTTCGTGTCGTTGTTGAAACTAGCCTAATTTGTTACATTACTCCGTTGAAGATCCGCACACCCCAGCAAAAAAAGTGCTTAGGCATGGGGAGACAAAAGCCCCGCCGCGGTGGTCTAGTGGCTCTGGTATACTCGGCTTCTGACCCGCAGGTCGCGGTATTGAATCCTGGCTACGGCGGCTGCATTTTCTATGGAGGCGAAAATATTACATGTAGGCCCGTGTGGTCAGATTTGGCTGCACGTTAAAGAATTCCAGGTGGTCGAAATTGGCGGAGTCCTCTACTATACGGCGTCTCTCATAATCATATGGTGGTTTGGCGATGTTAAACCCTAAATATCAATCATGGGGAGACCAAAATAGTTTCATATCACGTGACCTCCGCAGAGTTCTGTGAGCCATTGCAACACGTCACGGACGTTGTGCGAAATCATGGCTCAGCATGATAAGATACCGTTTTTATTCGCATGAAAAACAGGAGTAGCGAAAATAAGTTTAACGTGTTGCTCGAACGGAAGTCTGTTTCTACGTTTTGCGTCATTCCATCTTCAACTTTGCCTTGGGCGGTAATAACTGAACTGACGTCGATGTTCGCACTGAAGGAGTCAACAAGGAACACGTTCTCAGACACGCGCGAATCGGGGTCTTTCATTTTCTTTCCTTCGTTGTCACCTTTTGTTTTTCTTTTTTTCCGGTGGGACAATAATAATGCGACTGACTTCACCGTTCGCCTCTCCTTCCGTCTCCATTCAAGTTTTTTTTTTTTTTGCACATGCGGAAGGAAGCAACCTCTACTGCCCACGTCACGTCCGTTCCAAGACCAGTTCCGGCTACTTTGGAAGTAAGTGTTCAAGGGCGCCAACACGCTGCGGATGCTTTGAAGCGATGACATCAACCCTTTTTGCAGAAGGCGAGTTCAACAACCTATAGGCCGAGCTGTGCTACGTCAGTCTTTGGGCGCTTCCGGAGCCCCCTTCTGTTTGCCAGCTTTCCTAACGGAACCGGCTGGCTCTTGGTGCCGGTGTGAGCCTCCACTCTTTTTCACGTTATTCGGGCATTCTCCTTCACTGCTTGCGTGCCAGGTATAGTACGCATACCGTGGCGAGCTTGGAGCTTTGCAACCGAGGACTCGGTGATGATTTGCGGATGTACCCGACAGAGATCAGGGTTATTGCGTGTTGGAATGGTCAGACATTTTGCAGCCCGCTGAAGAAGGAACTCAACATGAAATAAACCGGCTGAGCGGTGGAGTATCATGCTTAGAACACATGTCGTTATAAGGTCCTAATTTAATAGCAAGTTAGATAGCTATATGGGAAGGCAGAGCACAGGGTTAATGAAATGTTATACGACAGCGTCTGCTGGCATTATTGAAGTATTGACTGAGTCGGCGAAATCTTTCCATTGTAGTATATGAGCTCAATCAGCGTATTTGCATAGCGCTCTATGCAGGTTCGTGTTTGCCGCAAACATGTCGAGCCGATGAAAAGATTCTGCGCCGCCTGTGCGTAGAGCCTTCACGAATGCCCACTCAATTTTTCATGGGAATAATGGCCAACAACCGTATACACACGCGACGATTGTAGCTATACGAAAAGACGGCCACCCATGGATCTTGGTGAATGTCCTCGTTTCAGTGAGCCCAGAAAAGAACTCGCAACGGACTTGACAATAGCCCTGTGTCACAGAAAAAGAAAGAAAGAATCCTCGTACGCTGGCCAAAACGTGTCTTCAGTGCAGGAAGTATTGAATGCGTTGTTGCGCTTCTTGCACCTACTTTGACGGATGTCGCGCGCTGCACCGCGTATTATAAACGTCTTTTTCCCCCTTCCTTGTAGCATCTCATAATCTAACCCCCACCTTCAACACAGAGCAACCAGCCGATAGAGCTCCATGGTTAACGATCCGGTCTTTCAATTGCATCGCTCCTGCACTTTGTTACGACCCTTTCACTGCGCACGTTCAACGGAGGAAAAAGGTATACAACTGCAGCAACAAAATATGTGGGCTTCAACGTTCCATGCTTTGGCCGCAAATAACAGACACACAAAGTAAAGGAACACTCAACGACACTTTACTTTGTGCGGGTGTTATTCGCGGCCAAAGCATGTCATTAAGCAAGTACCAACTAGGCCAACAGTCAGTATTGTTTCAACGTTCCAAAACCATCAGGAGATTATGATTGACGCCGTGGAGGAGGGCTCCGGAAGTTTTGACCATCTCGTGTTCTTTAACGCGGCAGTCGATTTTTAAGAAGGGCCCCGCCGCGGTGGTCTAGTGGCTAAGACGCTCGGCTGATGACCAGCAGGTCGCGGGATCGAATCCCGGCTGTGGCGGCTGCATTTCCGATGGAGGCGGAAATGTTGTAGGCTCGTGTGCTCAGATTTGGGTGCACGTTAAAGAACCCCAGGTGGTCAAAATTTCCGGAGCCCTCCACTACGGCGTCTCTCATAATCATATGGCGGTTTTGGGACGCTAAACCCCAACAACCAAATTATTCCATCTATGAAGGCCTCCATAGAAATACGACTGTCACGGCAGGGATCGAACCCGTGACCTTCGCTTCAACGGTAGAGCACCATATCACTGCTGCGGACATACTATAGTGTATACCTGCTCTCGAACGCAATATAGTTCAACGTGTATGAGGCGGAACATGACAACTCGCTCCACCACGCTCAGGCCGTTCATGTTCTTCGCTCGCTCGCCAACGCCAAATCGGAGCAGCATCGCCGGTAGAGTATTGTTGCTGGTTTTGTTTACCTATTTGTTAGTTTACTAATACCGTCCAAGACTAAAGTATGGTGAAAAGAGGGGGGTGAAACACGTTTCTTTTTCCCCGACATTAAGAAGAGGTACGTATAAGTCAAATTGCTTCGTTGTACAACGTTAGCTAGTACGCAACGAAACCCCTGATGATCAGTGATGGTTATCGCAGGTGTGAGAAGGAGGTTCCGGTCAAGATACGTTCTGGCAATAAATGAATTCGCAGCATGTTTCGGTTTTGGTTGGACATCATAAAACACCAACCTTATTGCAAGGAACAATCGCTGCCAATACGTATAAAAATGGGCGAAAACTCATGCCGTGAAGTGCAGGTACATTAATAGACTTCATGAAAATGAACAGCGGTGGAAAAGCTTACGACGAGAAGCAAGTCCTATACTGTCCAGTCAGCGGAGAAGCGTAAAGGCCCTTCTGAGACTACAGGGAGCCCAGATGAAACTGCGTGAAGAAACAGATCATCCAAAGCAACAGCACTAAGCAACAACAAAAAAAAATAATCAGCCCAATAAAATCTCTTGCCGGTGGAACTTTGAGTCGGGGAGCTGAATTGAGTCTAATTTGATGTTAGTTAAACGTTATGACTTAGTAGAAAGACCTTGAAAACTTTTTTTGTCCTGTGTTAAGCTTCGTCAGACCCGTGATGTGGAATAACGCTTGTGTTTCAAGCGAGAAGTCCGCCTCAGTAGATCAGTGGCTAGATATGGTGCTCGGCTGCTGAACCTGAAGGTCGTGGATTCGATCACCGCCACGGCGATGGCATTCCGATTAATCGAAGCGGAGTGATATAGGTCCCTGTGCTGTATGATGTCAGTGCACGAAAAAAAAAAAAAACACCAGGTGGTAAAAACTTCCGGAGTCCTCCACTACGGCGTCTCTCATAATGATATCGTCGTTTCGGGACTAAAAAACCATATTTTATTATTATCAATCTAGAAGAAATATAACAATAGGGGGACCCTTAAGCTTCGCCTTTAAAATTTGAACGCGATAGCGATGTTCTGTTCATGGCGTACTTCAAACACTTAGTGTATGAAATTTTTTTCGCGAACTATGCCATAGCATCCTTGTTTTACAGAAGAACGAATACATACCAGCTTTGACAGATAGCCATTATTAATTAGCAGAGTTGAACAATTATTGTAACAACGTTAAACACCTTCCAGCACAACAGAGCCTACATTTGCATGCTCCAGAAGGGAAAAGAGAAAGTAATGACTGGCACGGTCAAAAGCTTTGGCAAGGTGTATACCTGCAGCGTAGCAAGCTGTCCTTAACAACTGTAGCAATACCGAAAAAGTGTTCGAGTGATGTGTATGTTTGTTTTTATGTAGCAACCTCTAATTCCCCCCGTCTGGTGAGAACCAACGAGTATTGACATCACAAACTACAATCGACTTCATAATAGTTTAGCAAAACTTTTGTAGTCAACATTTTACAGCGCTATTCACCTGTAGCCTTCAACGGAACGAAGCTTTTCCTTTTCAGTAATTTTCTGAATGAGAACTGTATCGGTCTTTGCAAAAAGATCACGGGACGGTCTTCATGTCATAACTCTTCCTAAATATAATAGAACTGATAGGCGTTTTGAATGATTTGTAAAATTGAGCAGGAATACCACCAGCACCAGGTGTTTCTCACAAAGGTAGTTGATCAAAGATAGTTTGCCTGCTTAATTTTCTTCAACGTATATAGTGGGACCTCTAATGATTGGACAATCACCTTCGGTCAATGGGCTTAACAGAGACACAAAATTTGCTTTGCTTTCGTCACCATGGTAATCAAGAAGAGCACTAAACAACACTTTGTAGAACCTTCCGAAGTGCCAGATAATGTCTGTTGTTTAAAGTGCACCGTTAGAACGCTGATCAGGAATGAACTTGGACATGGGATCATGTCGCCCATCAAATAAAGATTGACATGTCGGTTCCCCAGAATTCAAAGCCCTGCTGTTTCGAGATTGAACATGTCCGCCTCTGTATAGCGAGCAGCATCAAAATTTTGTAGTTGGCACTTAATGTTTTCAAGTTCATTAGTGTTAACTCCTGGTTTTTCACATTCAATCTCGTAAAAGTTACTGGGGCTTTTAAAGAAGCTCTTTTCCTCGTTCTTTTGATAGTACGATTTAGCCAATCTGATTTGTATGGCTATTGCACGAGCATCTTGCTTTAATGGCTCCCAAGCAGCGAATAGATGTAATCCTTTATAAAAAAAAAATCTCTCACCACTCCTTAAACTCTATTATTGAATTACTGATACCTTATGGGGTCTGAGTTCGTCTTCCAAAGTGCACATTGTGGTCGGAAGTGAGTTCAGTGGTTTGCACTAATTTTTTACTAATGCAGTGATCCGAAAACCGAACTGGCTCAGTACTGCATGAAAGTTCCCGAGAAAGAAATAATGAAGATAAGTAGGTTGAGTATATGCAGTAACTTGACCCAATGTGCCGATGTAAATCAGTCCTGCATCATTACAATACCAGTTATAACTTCACCACTCCTGTCTCGGTGACTATTAGGATAGCTGTGATCACTATATAGATCACATATACAGGTAAAGTCGACCAGTAACACAGTGAAATATTCACATGTTCATTAGCTTTAACACCGGTTCATATAACTGAACCTGCTTTGAAACCACATTAAATGCATGCAAGTGGATAATTCGCCACGGCACTCCACACAACACGAAATCGCAGCATATGTACCTGCCAACATATGTATCAATGTTGACACCGCGGTGTCAACATTGGTACTCATTGCTGACTCTTTCTCAAAAATAACCAGCAACCCGCCGACAGTCCTGTTGCATGTGAAACGCAAACGACTCTGCTTATGATCTCAGTGAAAATAGCTTCATCTGCTTGAAAATGCAGTGAAAGTAACTCTTATGCTTTACAAACGCATGCGTCCTGTATACATTCTTCGCAATACAACATGAAATATTGTCGCAATAATGCGTGGTACAAGTCCGGAGAAAACCATGCGCGTTTTATGGCTTTTACAGCGAGTGCGAGCGATAAACGCGAAGTCTGTGCGCCGATCAATGGAGCACGTGAACAAGAAAGAAAGAAAGTGATAGAAAGAGAACAATAGAAAGACCGAGAAAAAACAGACATGAATGGGATAGCAGAACATCAGAGCAAGACAAAGAGAAACAAATAAAGAGATAGAAAAGAAGGCGAAAGATACAAATTGCGAAAAAAAAACAGATAGAAAATTAAGAAAGAAATGCAAAAAAATATTGTAAGCTATACGTACAAAAAACACATACAATAAACAGAGGAAAACTGGGAAAAGGAATAGAAACAATGACGGCCACCAATGCTCCGTTCTTCCTTCGGGTTCAGCACTGCTAGTGCGAAGCAGCCATAATTTTTTTCTCTTTTTTTTTCTCTGTGCCCATTTTTCTTTAACTCTTTTTTGGGTCTGGGTATTTCTATTTCTTTTTGTCTATACGAATTTCTGTTTTTCTTGCTCTTTCTTTCTATTTTTTGTGTCTATTTCTGCCTTGCTCCTTTTTAGTGCCTATTAATTTCTTTGTCTTTCTGTATTGTTCTGCATTTCTTTCAATTTTTTTATCTCTCTCTCTCTTTAGTCGTTCTCTCGCCTGTTAGATTTTTTGCGTTCCACGCCGGACAAATCGACACACGGGTTTTGGGAGCTAAGCATGATGCAGACGAGGACGAAGGAGGAGAAGAGGATGAAGACCGAGCTCACTGCCAGCTCTAACAGCTGAGCCGCTGTAGAAGAGACTATTATTGCAATAGCGCGGCGCTCGCTTCTTCTTAGCAAAACGCACGCGCAGAGAAGCACGAAGGCGGCGGCTGCCCCTGTTCCACGTGGTGAAGCCGCCTGAGCGCGATGCTTCGATCTCCAGGTTCGTCGTGCTGACGGTATGCTGGCCGGCCGGCGAACATGCGCAAATACGCTTATCGTGCATGCTCGCCCCTTTCGTGTCCACGTTTACGGCGCCGGCGTGTTGAGGATCGCGCATCGTGATGCGTTAAATGGGAAGATCGCGGGCGCGGCCCAGAAGCAGAACGCGCCCGCGCGAGCTCGCTAATTTCGTGGACCGTCACGCCACAATGCCTGGATGCGTGGCATCCCAGCATATATCTTGTTTGTTTGTTTCTTCAATCGATTTTACTGGCTTACTGCGTGGCAACTGTTCGCATGCAGACACGAAAGCGCGAACGTTCGCAGCGTTTATTCCGACCGCCGCGAAACTTAACCAGGCCAAGACGGTGTGAAGCGAGTGCTGCGGTCGGCCAGCAGTTCATCGACGAGACGTTTGCTTTTGTTTAAGAGACGCGCGCGCGCGCCAAGCGTGCAGTAAACTGCAGTTTGATTGATCACCACTTGACATCCGCGCATTCGAAGCCTCCTGGCGACATATACCGGGAGGAGTTATCTTAGCTGAGAGCACCCTTCGATCGCTTTCGATACAACGAACTGTTCACGTAGAAAGTACTCTTTCCTTTTTTTCTTTTTCTTGTTGGTGGTTTCGGACTTAATCGAACGCCTTTGTCGCTAAGCGTCTCGCGATTGGCAATCACGGCAATACGCACGCGCAAAAGTCGTCTCGTCTCACGCGCGTTTCGTTCACACCGCCCCTCGCGCTCTGGCACCACCACCACCACCTGCCCCCAGCCAGCCTTGCTGGTCCTTCGGCGCCCCGACTCAACACGTCAGCGCGTTTTCATTGAGCGCGATAATTTCGGGCACCGCTTTTGATTGTCGCCTCCTCTCCGTCGCTTCCTTTTAAACAGCGGCCTCGCGCAACACCACCTAGATCTAGGTGGTGTTGCGCGAGGCAACACCATCTAGGTGGTGTTGCCTCGCGCCGCAACATCCGCGTTCGAAGAACCGATTCGTATCCCGTCGTGAACTTGAACGTCTCCCACCCGTGCGCGCTTTAATTCTCCTTCGGCGGTTTTCGAAATCAACAGGCGGCAACGCCAGGTGGAGAGAGGTGCGCTCCACAGCGCCGAGAGACGCAACACGCGAGCCGCGCTGAAAAGAGTGAGGCGAGGCTGATGAAATAAAGACTGCACGCGTCCATGCACTGTAAGAGCCAATACAACAATAATAATAGCAGTAGTGGTGGCAAAAAGAAAAAAAACTTCAATAAAGAAGTGAGATTTGTCGAGGGGGGCGGAAGTGGGGAGTTGAAAAGGCGCGGAGAAACCGACCTCGTCGTGGGTGACGTCAGCGGCCAGCCAACCAGGAGGCCCGTGCAGGGGCCCTCCGTTGCATACGTCGCACAGTTGGGCCGCGAGTGGCGGCGCATTGGCGAGAGGGGGGCGGCCCGCTTCGAGGGCCGCCGCGGGACCATTGTTGGCGGGACTTTCCCACGCGCTAAAACACGTGCAGCAGCAGAAGCCACGAGCGAGGGAGCGAGCCTTCCTCTTTCCCCTTCTCAGGCCCGCATGGCAGCTCCACATGGCAGCTCCGTCTGTCGCGCCGTCCTTCCTCCGTCGCCTGTTTTGACTAGGCGCGCGCGGTCCGCCGGTGGACCTTGGCGCGCGCGCGCGTTCTAGAGCTGACTGCGGTGCCTCTTCGAGCGAGCGGCCGCGCCGAATTCGCGGCAGGGTCGACGAGAAGCGGGGCCTCACACAGTGCGGTCATCCTCGACCCCTGGCCGACACCTGACGGCCTCGCGGGGGTGGTAGCTGCAGCGGCTCTCATTCACGCCGAAAGATAACCGGAATAAAGCTAATCTAGGGCACCTCTCTTGGGAAGCACCGAAACGCTCATGAATAAGAATCGGCCAAATGGACAGTTGGCTTTGTACGTTGAGCGATACGCGCTAAAAAAAAAGAAACGCTGTTGGAATCTTGAAACAGAACACTCCACCGAAACAGCGGACGGATGTTGGTTATTGGAGTATTACTGGTGTAGCATTATTGTAGCTACGTGTGAAGACGTAAAACGATTACTGTATGAACACATGGCGGGATATAGGAATGGCGCTCAACGGAATTCTTTATTGGAAAACGAACAAATATACTACGTATGTGGCTGGCAAATACTGAACAAAATAATAGGGAACCCCCGATCAGAGTCGTGACGGCGAGCAAAGAAAAGTAATGCATGAAAGTACAACTGAAACACGAGCCGGACAAAATCACATTCGAATCGCGTAGGGTATATACGTGCACATGCTAAGGAGACATCGGATTCATTAGCCGATAATGAAAGCGAAGGCAAGATGCCGCATCAGTCTCCTATTCGATTGGTGTGAATGGATTACATTATCCCTCAAGTTGTTTGGTAATATAAATTCACAAAATGCATTTTTATCTGCACGTTGCCAGATACGATGGATACAAGATGCATGTAATACATGTTAGTGTTCTTTTTTATTTTGATAGTACATAATATTCTGAAATTGTTGGGGTTTTACGACCCAAAACCACAATATAAGTATGAATGAAGCCGTAGTCACCATCAGGGCTCCGGAAATTTTTACCATGTTATTTAACGTGCACCTCCAGGTACGTCGGGCCTCTGTCGTTTGGCGTTTGTCGAAATGCGGCCACCATGGCCAGGATTCGATCCCGCGACCTTCGGAGCAGCCAGGGGTGACACTAGCAGAAGGTACGGGGGGGGGGGGGCTCGAGTCCTCCTCCCACCAAACTTTTCGTCATATACCCCCCCCTCACACACACACACACACACACACACACACACACACACACACACACACACACACACACACACACACACACACACACACACACACACACACACACACACACACACACACACACACACACACACACACACACACACACACACACACACACACACACACACACACACACACACACACACACACACACACACACACACACACACACACACACACACACACACACACACACACACACACACACACACACACACACACACACACACACACACACACACACACACACACACACACACACACACACACACACACACACACACACACACACACACACACACACACAGAAACAGCTTGCAAGTTTTCAGTTTTCTTGCCCATCCCCCCTCGTGGACGAGTTCGCTTGGCGTGGTGAACCGGTTAACTCGAAACTGTATGCTTACAGCTGCAGTGCAATATGGGTGTCACCCGTGGCTTGTGAACTATACATCTTGCCCGAAACATCATGGTAGGCGGGTTAACTTGGCCGTAGCTTCAACGCACGAACGATTCTTTGTGGTGACTGCCTCAGCGAGATAAGAACTCTATATGCACAAGACTGCTTAAGGGCATGCTAAAATAACCGCGTATTTTAAGACATGAAGGCTTGTGAGTAGACGAAGTAATCTTAAAGCATATCGTTATAATAAAAAAAGAGGAGGGGGGAGCAGCAAGTGCACGCGCCCATGTTTCTTTCTAGTGCCTGTAGCCTCATAACATTGATCCCGGCTGTGGCGGCTGCATTTCCGATGGAGGCGGAAATGTTGTAGGCCCGTGTACTCAGATTTGGGTGCACGTTAAAGAACCCCAGGTGGTCAAAATTTCCGGAGCCCTCCACTACGGCGTCTCTCATAATCAAATAGTGGTTTTGGGACGTTAAACCCCACAAAATCAATCAATCAAATCAAATAGCCTCATAACATGGTTCAGCCCGTCAGCTGCGAAATGAACTATAATATAAATAATGAAAGAGTTAAGTAGTCAGTACCTTAATAGTCGTTTATGAGTATGAATATCTTGGGCAAGTTATATCCTCTTTTTGGAATATTCAAGGCCAGCGGCTACGATTGTGCTACATACCAAACACGATATCCAAAAATTCAGTATTGTCTTTGAAAATTTCAAAACAAACATGAATTCGTAAAATTAGCGTGTACACAATGTGCGATTAAACTGCGTATGCGGCATCACGAAGCAGCCACTCGGAGCGGGAAAGCAGAAACCTTTAATTAGCCCCACACAAAACAAGGATACGTTCAAATGGTATTTCACCACGTAGGTCTGGTGCTGGCCCGCGCTGGTAGCGAGATCGAATCCCGACGCCGGTGGCCGTGTTTTCGGTGGAGACGAAAATGCTTGAGGCTCATGTGCTTAGATTTAGGTACACGTTAAAGAACCCCAAGAGGTCGAAATTACCGAAGCACTTAACTACGACGTCCATATAGTAATCAACGTGCATGGTTTTGGGATGAGAAGCCTCGACCAGGCCCATAGCCAGGAATTCTTTTTTTTTTTTCCCAAGGGGGAAGTGGAACTTGTTTGAGGCCCTAAATAACCCTAGTTTTTATTCTTTATTTTCCGCAAAACACCCCACTCCATTTGAATCTCGGGGGGGGGGGGGGGGTACCCCTAGCCCCCCCCCCTCCTGGCCAAGGGCCTGGCTCCGAAAATTGTTAATATTATGAGGCACTTCAAAAATATACCCGAAGTACAATCGCATATACTTCAAAAGGTCACATACAAAACGCGGCAGAGCTGCGGATACGGTGGTAGCAATTGACGGCTATATACATTTAGGTACATAAAATTCCGGAAGTTATTACTATTTGATCAGATTGATGCTACATTTGCATAGGTGAATAGTCAAATGTGCATAATGGTCCCCATGCACCACAAGTGTGTACAACCGATAACTGGCGAGATATCGTACAGGGGAAAAATAAGTTTTACCCGAAAGTGATCAGGCCGCGGTATATACACTCGAAACACGACAAGACAGTCAAACGCAGCTAGATAGAAGGCTCCAAGTAGGCGATATCCGCGTAGACGCTTCTTTACATGTAGCAGCCGAAAAAAAAAACTGAAATCTTATAATGATACGTTATCGTGCGTTTGTTTCGCAGGCATTCACTTCCGCGAGTGTGCGACTTGCGCGGACGGCAGTGCTCTCCCACGAAGCGCAAGAAGTCTCTCAGGAACGCATGTTGTTGTTGTTTTTTTTTTTTTGCAACCATGCAACATCTATACGACAGCCGGGGCGTACAACGCCGAAGGCCCGGTGCATCTGCCCTGAAAAGTAGACGTCGTCAGCTTCACAATCAGCAAGGAAATTCTAGTCACTGCTATAGCATAGTGATCGATTGAATACTGCAGCAAATCGGGGGCAAGTCGCGCGTCAGCGCCGCATAAGGGGAGCTATATATACCCATATTGTCTCACTACTACTACTACAACTAGTAATAATAATAATAATAATAATAATAATAATAATAATAATAATAATAATAATAATAATAATAATAATAATAATAATAATAATAATAATAATAATAAGTTCAGTTTCAGTTGATTCACTTTCATATCAATAATAATACCAGTAGATCAACATTATCGCACTTTCTCATGCGCGACCACGGCTGTGGAGAACGCGAGTAATTCGCACACGTTCGCAACGTCCCGCGTATCCAGCACTCTCACCGTTCTGCTTCGCGAGAAATCGGTAAAACTGAAGTCCTTTACGTCCGTGGCGATTCACAACGCAACAGCAGCGTCGACTGAGGTCTTTCTTCGTAAAGTGCGAAGCTGTTGCGTCTCCTCTTCTTTTCGCCGTCGCTCTGGCGAGTAAATTCCAGCAAGCACTTCATGACGGTTCGGTGATGCACCCGACTAAAGGAGAGAAATTCGTTTATCTTTTTCCGGGTGTTGAATGCGCAAACATAATATTTAGCTCAATTCGTGTTTGGCACGCGCTTTGGGCACCTGGTTGCGCAGCAAACTGCAGGGGCGTCTGGCTTTGCACTACCCAAAACTGCGCCGATAGGTGGCGCTACGTGTCTGCAAAACACGAGAGTTTGACGTGTGTTATAGCCTTCTTGCCCGCTTGCCTGTTCATTTCTTTACCTTTCTTTTTCTGCGGTTCATGTGGGGTGGCAGGTTTTGCGTTATTCGCTGTCATTGCGTAAAGTACCCTGGGCACCATGATGTAGTCAAAGAGGCTGTGTACCATGGCCGCAAATTAGACAAAGCTTCAATGTCTCGCGCCTGAGTGCATGCACGTGTGTTGGCGAAACACGTTCGGTGGGCTGTCCTTCGCGTGTGTACACAGTGACTGTTTTTCCCATTTTACTTTATTTTTTCGCTTCATCCTCTTTCACGTACCTTGTACAACCTACGAAGATAGCACAAACGCACTCTTTCTCCCACGGCGGAGGGACGCTTTCACTTTTTTTCTAACAACTTATAAAGGAAGTTCTCAACCATTGCAATAATTAAATGAAACAGTCGTTCCCGGTGTACCTCTGTGTCTTCCTTAACTTCGTCTAATTTTGCCCATCTTTCTTGCAACCGCTTTCACAGCTGCTTGTCGGAATTTCTGGGCCCTGGCACCGTCGTCTCTAAAAAACGCTATAAGTCGTCCAGCTACGGAGCTCAGCTGCTGACCCGAAGGTCGCTGGTTCGATCCCGGCCGAGGCATTTGGATGCAGGCGAAATGGTAGAGGTCTGTTTATTTCGCGATGTCAGTGCACGTTAAAAGGCCGAACTATATACAGCGTTTTGCCGGCGTTTCGTACGCCGGTGTCACTCGGCCTCGACGCTGCCGGAGACGATGGCCGAAACGTCCACTTCTGGACGATTCAGATATCCGCAACGTCGGCGTCGACGCCGCGGAAGCGAGTCGATGGATAGAGAACCAATCAGGGCACGGCTGTAAGCGACTTCTGCTACGTAACAGCATCGTCGCTGCTGTCAAAATATCTGCCGCCCACCTCGGATCGATTAAGTCCTCAATGTGTCCTGTGTGACCCGAAAATTCTCAACTGTTGCTTGTGTTTGACTTAGCTTGTTCCCGAGAAGTAACGTACGATAGGAAGCGCTTGGGATTTATTCGAACCGTTTTCGAGTGCCATACTCAAGTCTATCGGTATAGAGTGAGGCCCAGTATTCAGTGAATACTGGGCCTCAAAAAAGTACAGCAACTTCCAAGCTCAGGAGCCGTATACTGCGAGTTTCTGGTTTTTCTTATTCTCAACAGCTGGCACTAAAAATTAAAAAAAAAGATAGACCTTCATACAATAATACTTAGAGAGGAATCTGGCGCTGCGACCGTGTACCCTCATGAGAATTATCGGAATTACAGGCTTCGGATTGGATAGCGTTAGCTAATGAACTGTCTACAGATTTTTTTTTTTTTTTTGAGCTTCAGTTTCGTTCTTCATGTTGCGCGGGTAGTATATAGGGTGTGGTGAAAAGGGCTGAAACAGTGCCTTTGTTGTTCGAAGAGGCTGAAGACCACTATGTCTGAGATTTGCTGCGGCTTCAAAGCTTTACGAGTCGTATCTGACAGTTCGAATGAAGCGTCGCCCATTAACCGCTGTGCATATATGTGTAGCGTCTCATGTCAGAGCAGGATATCGCATCAAGTTCATGATTTTTTTTTCACGAGCGCATCTTGACTAAACTAAATCGTATTGACTGCTAAACGATGGCGAAGCTAACTAGACGCACCGTCATGCTCCTCCGACTCGACTTCAGAACACAATGGGATGTGCGTTGGGAGCAAATCACTTGGACAGACGCACCTGGCATCGCAGCAGACGAAACGCTACGTGGTTCTCACTTGACAATGCACTGTTATTTTCATAAATTAAAAGGCATACTTTCGAGCGAAATACAAGCATGTTTGTTGTCAGGGTTTTTTTTAATATTTTATTTTTTATGCCAAATCTGGAACGCAATGGCAGAGCGACGCAAACCTGGTGATTCAATTTCTCCAGGTTTCACTTCTACCACTAGGTTACAGAAACCTTTTGCGAAAATTTTGCGTACACAAAATTGAAGCAAGTTTCAGTTGGATATAATTTCATATCACTTTGTTTTATGATCAGCAAACAAGCGTAGTGACTCTCAAGAACGTAATCCATCCATAGCAGATCCGAAGCCTGCACTTCCCATCATTCCCATGAGGGTACACGCGCTGCTGAAGGAGCCCACGTAGACACTAGCGCCAGATTCGCTCTAGGTATTACTGTAGGAAACTCTATGAAAAAAAAATACTTTCCGGTGGTACTGTGATTTGTTTCCCTCACATCGGAACTGCAAATGAGAGATAAAACCAATTTTGAGGAATATTTCTTGTTGCAGCATTGACGGTCACTGCACACTGCTTTGCGAGGTCCCGCGTTTATTCTCTTCGACACAATGTTAAGAGCGCCATGTAGTCGAAATTTCCAGAGCCCTTCACTACGGCATTTCTCATAGCCATGTCTTGGTCTTGGCTCGTAAAATCCCATATCTTAGATGCTAAGCAGTTCTTGGCTGGCCTGTGTAACGCTGTCCCTCCGTCCGCACCGCTCCCCTCGCCGCAGGTCTTGGAACGGTGACAAGTAGCTCATGCCCTCCTAGTAGTGCGCGGTAACGTTTCTCTCCCTCTCCTGCCAAGCGCTCGCCGCGTTTTCGCTCTCTCTCGCTTCGCCCTCTCCAGCGCTTGCAACGCTCGAGCCCACTCCTCCCGTGGGCTTCATCTCACCCATGCCACCTCTCTCCATCTGTTGGCGAAAAGAAGCCACGAGCTGGCGGATGCGCGCTATATAGCGTGCATTCGCCGGCTCGCGGCGTCTTCTCGAGGCGTATACGCGCGCGTATACGCCTCGGCGTATACGCCGACAATGTGGACGATGTGGCGTATGTGGACAATGTGGACGATGTGGCGTATGTGGACAATGTGGCGTATACGCCGACAATGTGGACAGCCCGCCGCTGCTTGCCGCGTGATCGCGCCGGCATGCTTCCCGCTAATGTGCGCGTACATTTCCCGGCTGTCGCTGGCATCGCGAGGGTTAGCGAAGCCGATCGCGTTCGCGAATGGCGACGTCAACACCAGCTAGGCGTGAGCCACGGAAGCCGAACGCGAGTGTCGGCAGTGGAAGACCAGCGCCACCGACGATGTGCGAGTCAAGAACACCAATAGCGCTCGAGAATACAGATGGCCTGTGGGTAACACAGACGAAACGCAAGCCAAAGAAGCCGAGCGCAAGCGTCGTCAACGCGTCCCGACTCCCGTGTCTTTGCGTTTTAAACAAACGTTTACTTGAGAAGGGCCAAACCCCATAACCGCGAAAATGCTCGCAACAGCGACGAGCGACGCGACGTAGATCGCCTTCGCGCGAACAGTCGTTTGCGCAGGCAAACCTGATTCACGCGACGGCTTCGACGAGCGAACTCAACTGTTGCTGGCATGAGGCCGTCTACTCGCACAAAAAATTACGCGTAGTTGGCAATATGCAATACAAAAATAAAATGTGTTGTTGTATAATGAAACGGAATGGGTTTATTATTACCTTGTAGCACTTATATTATATCAAGGTGCATAAACATTACGTTATTTCTTTGTTGTGCACACGTGACTAGGGCGGAGAGATGCATGAGAGGAGGTGGTGGTTTCTCGGCGCATGAAGAGAACTGGCGGTACTTCAGTCAAGTACACCCTGTTCCGGTGCTTTTGGCACAGCACTTCCGGGTGATGGGCGACGGTTTCAAAATCTGGAGGACCAAGAAATCGCGCGAGAAGTACCACGCGACACATCGCGCAAACGCCCTGTTTTGTAGCTCATAACATTGCTCATCGCTGTCGCATGCATTTTCGCGTTTATGGGGTTTAACCCGAGTTTCTCTTCAAACCGTTCTTCCAGCACCCACGTCGACGCCCATTTCAATCGGGTCAACGCCATGCGGACCACTGCTGTTTCGTATCCCACCAGGGTTCCCTTCTGGGAGATGGTTCATTGTTTTATTGATAAGTGATAGGTCAATTCACGGCCCGCGCTGGTTGTTTTGCTCAAAGCACGGTTGAGAGTGCTGGGAGGTCACGGGATTTTATTTAAAATTCCGCGGCCTTTCTTTGTACGCCGCAAAAGTCAACTACTGATAGGAACGAGGTGTCAAGACATCCCACCAAGTCCACTACTACGGCGACTTTGGGTAGCGCGGTCCTGACCGGGGCCATCCGGATCTCAGGAAAAGACGAGTACAGGAGCCAGAGTTGGTAGTAAGAACGTTTATATACAGTATTTAGATGTTTATGGCAGCGTGGTACAACATGAAATCATGAAGTACACACGATCGTCTCTGCGCTGGCGTTTTATATCCTCGGTCTTCCCAAGATTCCTTGCAAGAGAAAACAATTGGGTCCTGTTACATTTGGCCTGGCAGTTCGTCTTAGAAGATGCCATTGTGCGTGAGCCGCTCTGCGAGAAGGCTTTCACCCCGATATCGGCGCCTAGTCGGAAGCGAAAAGCACGATGCTGTCCTGCTGATGGGACAGGCAGTTTGCTGTGGCCGGGTGACGAGGTACTCGACGAAGCTTTGCGAACAACCCTTCGTTGACGGTGGGGTCGAACAGCATGAGACGGCGCCACTGTTGCAGTTCTCATGAAGTTAACCTCTCCACACAGTCATTGTCGCCTACGCGAGGTCGTGACAAAGGACTGACAGTTCGGAAGCGTAAGACGTCACAGTAGCAGTTCTCAGGAATCGTGCACCTAGACTGCCGTGTTTGAGAAACGTCTGGTACATTGTAGCAGAACGTGGCCATGGACCACTGCTGATGATCGTGTCAGCGGCCATCTTATCCCCAGGGGAGCTCGACTTCCCTCTCCACCGGACTCTACCCCCTCGCCCTGCGAAGCCTTCAAGGCATTGGCCGGATGCGTCATTGTGTGGTGCGCCCGTGTTATCCATTGGACATTTGCGCCCGTGTTCCTCATCAGCCGAGTGGTCTAATATCTGCACCCTTTCTGGTGGGTGGATCACTGAGACTTAACGTCACCTGATTCGTGGCAACAGTGGTCACCACCTTCTTCGGACTGCCGTCTAAGGAATCGACGGGCTATAAAAGCCGAAGACATTTCATAAATAATTGCTGAATTAATGTACAGTATTTTCTCTTCCATCATGTAAATAAACCTTCGTTCCATCTCGAAGAACGCGTCTCCTAACTGTCAAAGATCGGCTATGAGGACGACGGCGGGGAGCCAGCTATCAACCTCGAGCCCTCCAGGACACTCCAACGAGATCGTCATCTTCCTCTCCGCCGCCTCCGTCTGAACCTAGGAAAGGGGAAAAGACAAACCCAGTGCATCGCAGGGTGAGGGAGAAATACACACAACACACTACGTGACAGCACGGCAGTGCCGGCACAACTATAGCACAGTGCGATGACGTGGAATCCCACGCGCAGTCGACCCATCGGTGTGCTAGGGTTCAGGGTTGCCGGGCCGGCCGCGAAAACACGAATCCACCAAGGAATGTGCGAAACGTTCTCGTAGACTGAACCCATATGCTCGGTTCATTCGCCGATGTGTTTGACGATTCAAGCAACGCAGAGGGGATGACAGCTTATATACTGCAATAGGGGCAGTCTGTCGGTCAGGCGTGCACCTAAAAAGGTTTTTGGCGAGCGAGCCAACGGCCCCGTAGAATTCGCCGTACAACTATAATACTGTATAATACTTATACTGTGTTGGCGCCACTTCGGAATGTCGATTTACGTAGAACGACGATTGCCGGTAGTGGCACAACACGCATCATGTGTTTACACACAAAATTGAATATGTCGTCTCGGGTTCCTTCCATTACGCAACGAAATGTACTTGGCACGAAAGTACATGATTGAAAGCTATGCGCAATTGATATTATGTAATTAACCAACTGAGCGCATTCAGTATCAAGAATATCCCAACCAGCGCCACATGACGGCAAGCAGATATGTTCCGTTGGCGTCATTCAGTAGCGGTTAACCCTCATATAAGACTTATTGGGAAGCCCATGGCTAACCTTGATCATGTTCCTCAAGAGAGATTTCAATAAAAGTTTTTGTCATTATTACTGTCAGGGCAGGACGGAAGCTTGTGATGAAAATTCGTAAACAGGAGGTATGCGGTGAAGCCGAGCGCTCACATCTAATTTGGTCCCATAGCAGTGTTTCTTCGCTGTCGAGGGTACCATCGTTCTTGTTCTCCGGTTGCACCAGTGAGTTACGCATAGCTGTACATGAAATACAGGAATTTTGTCCTGTTACTGGCACAAAGGCGTATTCATAAATAATTTCTGGAAGGCCTGTACGGTTAAACCATGATTAATGTATGTTATTTTTGTGCGTTCGTATTTATTTATTTATTTATTTATTTGAATACACTGCAGCCCAAATACGGGGCTATAGCAGGAGCGGGTGAGTAATACAGGACCAAAGCAACAGAGAAAAAAAAACAGTATAAAACTAAAATACATTACAGCAATACGCGAGAAAACAACACTTTGCATATTACAAACAAGAACTTACATATGTTTGAAATGGTTAGTAGCGGCATAAGGGAAATATTTTGATGGTAGCTGAGCGAATCATCCCCGGTAGGGAATTCCAAAGCTCTATAGTACACGAAAAAAAAAACGAAACTTGAATGTGTTTGTATGAGCAAATAAAGGCTTGATCTTCAAGTTGTGGGAGCTGTGGGTGCAAGTTTCGTTCATAAATACTATGTTGTTACCGCCAAGGATGCCAGCGGAGGAGTTGACAACTGTATATAATAGTTCTAAAGATTCAATTCGGTAACCAGAATGCAACGATACAATGTTTAGTGATTGTAGGGCCTGTTATGGTGAGAAGTTGTGGCTGTATATATTTTCGGCATATGAAGCGGATGGCTTCACTTTGGACGCTGTGAAGTATTTTGAGGTCACATTGCTTGTGAGGGTAGCAAACTACAGATGTATATTCTAAAACAGGCCTAATAAATGTTTTATACCGAAGTAGTTTGGTATCCCGGGGAGAGTCGGCTAAAGTACGGCGCAAATAACCTAATTTTTTAGAGCTTTCCCGCTGATGTATTCGATTCGGCTAGTCCAGGAAAGATTTTCTGTTAGAATCACTCCCACATATTTATATTGTGCGTGTAGTACGCCTCAGCGGTGACTGTGACTTTCTCTCTCTTTCTCTCTCTGGCTAGATTGCTCTTCCGTGAGCAACGTATTGCTTCTTCTGCCTAATACCCGTAAATATGTGGAACAACAAACAAAGTTAATCTTCTCTTATTGTGCTTCAGCATCTTCTGGGCACGCTACAGCGACTCTACGGGAGGCATTGTATAAACATTCCGGTAACCACCGAGGCGTGCACGGAGAAGTGCTCGTCATCTCCTAAAACCCGACAGTACACAACGGCTTACAAATACGTGCATAGTATTATAGTAGAGCAACTGCACGTGTATAGAAAGCTCGAATTTGATTGCGTGCTTTTGACAGCTTACCTGTCTCGTATAGATACAGGCGTCTTTGTTGCCAACTTTTTTCTTCTTTCTTTTCATTTGCGAAGCTGAATGGTGGGTCATGGCTCAAGAGCCAACCGTGGTTACCGCATTTCGGCAGGAATTCAAATTCAACTTACGACACTTGAGTACCAATGTTACAAAGTGGGGGTCCTCCAGGTAAAAGGCTGTCATAAATAACTTGAAGGGACCAGGAAGTCACGCAAAGAAAAGCAATGAATGCATCCATTCAGCGAACGATCATCTGAAAGACTCATCACTGGCTATTGTGATATTATACCACGCAAGATAAAAAGAAGAGGTATGGTAAGTAAAGTTGTGGTAAATACGAACGTCTCTTCGTGCACATGTGAAACGCAATGATGTAAAAAGTAAGTATCCACTCATATAAGTGTTCGCGTGTTATAAGTAATCATAATTAATAATTGTTTAGGTTTTACGTCCCAAAACGACAATATAGCTATATGAGAGACGCCGTTGTGGAGGGCTCCGGAATTATAGCCATCTGGTGTCCTTCAAAGTGCACCTAAATCTAAGTACACGCTTGCGTTACAACAGTTCTTCGCTCATTCAATAATATTAAACGACACATCGTTTGTTACTTCAATTTGGAATGTAAAGCCCATAAGCGATCAAGTTCCGCGCTTCACATGCACGCATCCCGTGAACGCAAATTTTAGCAAGATCATTTCAAGGTCCAAGCCCATGTCGCGATCGAACGTTCATGTATACAGTGTAAGGAGGCTTTAATTACAAGTGCGCTGTATCTTATCTTACATTGCACGCACTGCTGAAGTGGCTATTATGTCCGCACAATCCTGTGCGGTGTTTCAGACGAATTAGAAATGTGCTGTGTAAAGCTTGACCAAGGCATACAGTTCATTCGCAAATACGAAAGGTACCTGACTGACATTGAATTGCGATAAAAGGTATGTGTTGTCAAAAGAAAGAAAGAAAGAAGGAAAGAAAGAAGGAAAGAAAGCAAGCAAGCAAGAAAGAAAGAAAGAAAGAAGGAGGGAAAGAAAGAAAGAAAGAAAGAAAGAAAGAAAGAAAGAAAGAAAGAAAGAAAGAAAGAAAGAAAGAAAGAAAGAAAGAAAGAAAGAAAGAAAGAAAGAAAGAAAGAAAGAAAGAAAGAAAGAAAGAAAGAGACTGCGGGAAATATTACGCACGCTACGTAATTTGAATGTTATTCAGTTTACTGCTCTCTTGATCGGTCTCTACTAATCCCCACCCCTTTTTCATTTTTATCTTTGGGTCCCTTTTGTACTTATGAATTTATTTTCATTTTTTTTCTTACTTTCATGTGTGCGTACGAATCAAGCACGAAAATATGTTGGGTTAATAGCCACAGTTAGTCTTTATTCGTGCACATTTTACAGAAGTATACACATCAACAGCAACATCGAAGGTCATGTGAGTTACAACATGCAAAATTAATGACCGTAACCCTTCTTAAACGTGACCATAAATGACCCTTCTTAAACGACGTGAAGCTGTGGGTAATTATTTTTCACACACAGCTGCCCTCTGGCAAACATTAAATGAAAGTATGAAACTGTGACTAAGAATTTTTTTGTTTTATCTCGCATAACGGTACCTCATTCAATCCTTGAAACAGAAAACCTTTTTTGGAGTATGTACGAAGCTGTTCGCCATTTTCGTTTCCGTTGTCATCAACTTGCACATCATTTCCCTTCGCTCTGTGGGGCTGTAATGTACATTGGTCACCACAGGCAATAATATTTATTTGTAAATGAAAGTCTTAACATCGTCAGTTCATCAGGCACTCACTCTTGGGAAAATGAGCAGATTTATTGTAAACGGGTGGTTGTTTCAAAAGGCGTTGCGGACTGTAATGCGTTTTTTTTTTCGTTTCACAAGCGAGCATGAGGGTAATTATTATATGAAGTCATTTTAACGAGAATGTCGAATCGAGTAAAAGATACGGGTTCGGTTCGTGCTCTAGTTCAGCCCCGGAAAAATAAAAACGATTAAACCTCGATATAACCAAGCCGGTGAAATCAGCAATTCACTTCGTTGTACAGAAACTTCGGTCTTTTTAGGTGATGTATAGTGGCGAAGAATGGAAGAATGTTTGGCAATAAAGCAACACAAAAAAGAATATTAGTTTCATGAAAGTGAAAAAAAAAAAAGCCGCATTCCTGAATCTGAGGTTCGGCGACGGCGGCTTCACACTGTGCCGGCGAGCAAACCCTTTCCACCAAACATCACGCGTGAATCCGAAAAAAAAAAAAAACGCAATACCAGTGAATTCGCTTCAGGTTATACAAGATTTGTTATATTGATGTTTAAAATGCATGGTGTTCTATGGATATAAGGTTGAGAAAATGAAATACTTCGTTATATCGTATGTCTAACTGCATGTATCGCAGTACTTGATCTGTCCACAAACCAGTTCGGTAAATAGAGTCTTTCGGCAAGTCGCGGAAATACAACGCTCCTCCTCTGTCTCTTGTTGTGCTTTTGCCGTTCCAAGTCCCAATGAGAGTGCGTCCACCCAACCGCAGGTTTTTCGTTAACAATGCCTAGGCTCACGGTCAAAAATGAGGCGTGACAACCCCGCAGCGATTCTTGGAAAAACATTTGTGGGGTTGGGGTGCATTCGCTGGCCCACAACGACCGGGAAAAGAGGAGTGGTACCGTCAAACGATACCGCTCCTCGTCGTATCTCTGTAACTTGCTAAAAGACTCTAATGAAACGGTATGTGTGAGTGATTCTTAAGAAAGAGAAAGGAAGAGAAAAGTGAGCCCCGTTATTGTCTGCTTCGATGAGCGACACCGCCACAGTAGCTCACAAGGAATGGGGGTGAGGGGGGATAAAAGGGTAGGAGTAAAGGTGTAGAAAAGAGGAAGAAGAAGCGACAACAAACTGAGGGGATAGGAGAGACAGGAAAGATGGAAGCACGGTCACTGGAGTCCAAGGACGGGGTACACTTGCGAGAGATGTTGTCGGCGTCTGTAGATGGCGTAGAACAGGTCCAGTAAGTCAGAGCTACACTGTGGTCGAAGGTCGTCGGCGGCAGGAGGTGACGTAGGGCGAGCCCAGTCGGCCATAGCTACGCTGACGCCGAAGATCGCAAGCGCGCGGGCGCACAACCGGTCGGCACGGAATCCAGCAAGCCAAACGGTATGACAATCGTGTCGTCCGAACAAACATGCTGTCTTCGAAGTCCGCGGAATGTCTTCCCCAATAGCCCACCTTCGGAGAACACTGCCGAGTTCATGAACCGAGTGCGTTTATTTAGTCGCACAAGTGATCGGCTGCCACGCTTTGGTCACATGAGCGTCCGGGCTTAAAGAACGGACACAGGCATCATCTACGAAATATCAATGGATAGTACGGTGGATACAGACCATGTTTTAAATCAATTTTAAAGTGTGTGTCATGCCACTGCACGCGAAACAGACCTTTGGTTTTTGTGTTAACCAACCGCCACCTGCGTCACGAGTTTGTGTTGGCTGTCGCGATCCTGGCGAGCGCTGTCCCCTAAGCAGAGCTTTTCAACAGAAAGGTGGTGGTAGTGGTTAGAAGAGGAGAAAGGCACCTAATTTCTGCAGCCCGGTCGGGAGCACGGCGCAGTGCCTGAGTGCGGAAGTACACGGGCACACGTTCTTGACTCAGCGGTGCATTTTGTTTTTTGGCGGGGGTGGGGGGGGGGGGGGGGGGTGACTCATACTTAGTGTTGAAAGGAGTCGTCAACGCGGTGACCATATGCACGCAGTTTTTTTGTGCTTGCGCAGTCAGCTATGTTTACACGAAGAATGGATGGATGGTGAAGGCTGTACCCTTTAGATCGGGCGGCGGCTCACGTGGCCTAGCCATATTACATAGTGAAGTTAAGCACTATCAGTATGTAATGAAGGATTAAATTTCACTCGCGCCTTGATTGTAGCCCAGCCTGCGATACACTTGTGGTGCAGCTAGGTGGGCATCCTAGCCCTCCACACATTCTGTAGCCACCGATCCGACAACATTCTCCTGGTCAGTTCTACCGGCCTAAAGTCTAGTATGCCTTCAGTGTCCTAAAACCGCAAAGCCCTTTACAAAGCATCATTAAATGCTCAGCCGTTTCCTCCTCCTCTTCCATAAGTACTACATAACCTGTCTATGCCTTGGTATTTGGCTCGGTACGTCTTGCTGTGCAGTACTACCGTACTGGCTATATCCTGGCTGTAAACTGCAGATAACTATACCCCGAGAATTATCGTAGATCTTTTCTCTTGCAATTTCATACCTGAGAGTTTGGTAGGTCCCCAGTGGCGATTTTGTAAGCGTCCCCATTTTCCACATGCCCCTCTCCATTTCCCCCACCTGCTTCCCGACGTTTCCTTTTGGCATCCTGCTGTTGTTTAAATATGTGATTGGCACTTTTCTGGTTCACTTCCTTCATTTTGTATCGACATTCCTCGTATACAAGTAGCTAAAACATTCATGACACAACGCTCCTTTCCGTTTTTTTCTCGATCGCTTCTCGGATTCTATCCTGCAACTAGGTTACCTGCCCTCGAACGATGTCCATCCCGTCTCACCACGTGGCCCCTTAATTTGTGCTATTCCCGTGTGCTCCCAAAGCAAGCCTACATATGCCACACTGCTTGATTTCTAATCTTGCTTGAACATGTGATGGCATGCACAAGACATTGTTGCCGATCGTCAGAGCGAGAACCTTGGCCCCTTTGCAAATCCCTCTCACAACGTCATACGTATTGTAATTCCATGGAGCACTAGTTTTCATTACAACTGCATCACCTTTACCTTTAGTCGTTACGTATCTTTCAAAAACAACTCATGTGTACCGTCTACTCCACGCTCACTGAAACCAAAACTGCGACTGGGTGCTACAAAACCGTCGCCAAATAATTAACCGTTGCGCACTCGAGTTGTGCGCTCGAGCAAATGAGCTTTCCAGCCTCGAAAAGTGGGTTGTTAGCTAATTACTGCAATAGAAAAAACACGATAAAAACTGGTGTGTCCTTTCTATTTAAAATTGATTGATATGTGGCGTTTAACGTCCCAAAACCACTATATGATTATGAGAGACGCCGTAGTGGAGGGCTCCGGAAATTTCGACCAACTGGGGTTCTTTAACGTGCACCTAAATCTGAGCACACGGGCCTACAACATTTCCACCTCCATCGGAAATGCAGCCGCAGCCTGCATACGAACCCGCGACATGCGGGTCAGCAGCCGAGTACCTTAGCCACTAGACCACCGCGGCTAGGCCTCCTTAAAGATTGCACCCGACTATACAATGTTCAAGAAGAATCTAGTAAAGCTATATGACCCGGAATGCTATGTTTATTCCGAAATATAAACTGGCGTTTCACTTCCCTACGTTTTTCACATAAAAATAAGAAACAGAATCTCTCGATTTGTTGTTTTTATTTGCTTTACTTCGTTACGTTATGTTTACTGTGTTACGTTAAGTTCGAGGGTTGCATAGCTTCATTGCATTCCCTTTGTTTCACTTATTTGTTTAGCTCAACCGGCCTTGAGCTGGCTTTGACAGCTACATTCCACAAGGACGCCACAACGCTGTTATCTTGAGCCTACAACGATTGTTCCCGGGTCCACTAAGTCATAGCGACAAATTTGTACTACCATCCCCGAACCATCTCTCTACACCTTAGAATTATTAAACACAAAGGCTGCACTAATGTACTCATTTTTACCACATTGGCTACATTTTAAAGAATGAAAAATAAATAATAAAGTAGGAACTCCAAGCTTTTTGTACGACACCATATGTTAAAGAAGTTTTAATGCTATCTTGAGACATAGCCGTAGAGTCTTCAATTTTCAGGGGGAGCGGAGGGGGTGCAGATTTAATTACCTCCTGTTGCTCTCATTTTTGGCCGATGTTCGCCCTCAGCGCACGACGCACTGCGGATGACTGGATGTTAGAGGCTGTTGACGGATGCAGGGTGCCTATCAGCATGATTGTCGAACAGTTTTTAAACTCTCAAATTGTATCATTACAAAGTTCTATAATTACACTTCACCTTATAAAACACGATTCTATAAAGACAGAGAGAAAGCATTCGATTAAGTAGTTTATTGTTCAAATTGACCAATCAGTAAAGACATGCTGTAGCATATCCCCTTGTTGACCGTTCAGGTGTCATAGGTTGGTTTAGCAAGAAAATTCTTCCCACCTTCTTCGAGCTTTTCTACTGAAGGCTGTAAACTTACTTACTTTCTTTCTCTCTCTTTCTTTCCTTCTTTCTTTCTCTTTTTTCTTTCTTTTTCTCTTTCTTTCTTTTTCTTTCTTTCTATCCTAATTTATTTATTTATTTCCTTTTTTCTTTCTTCCTTTCTTTCCTCGTTTGTTTCCTTATTTCCTTCTTTCTTTCATTCTTTCTTTCTTTCTATGCGTGTGAGTGAGTGAGTGTGCACACACACACACGCACGCGCACACACACACAAACACACACACCCTACCCTTTGGTAGGAAAAGGCATGATTGTTCAAAGGTTCTTTAGACACTGAAAATCACCACACAGAGAATCAAGCGCTTTTTACGCCTCATCGAATTCATAACCACTTCTACAATAACAATGGCAGCTTATCGACATGACAATCGTTTTGACATGCGCAGTTGGTGAATAAATGTGTTCGAATGTGTAATGAAACCAGCTGTTAGTGAGCGCGCATGCTGTATCGTTCTACTTCTAGACTATGTAAATTTAAGGACTCGTTTTCTTTGTTGGAAAGAATATTAATGAGAACAGACAACTGTTACAGACAACTGTTGCAGATTATTAGGCAGTGTGTTAGCTCTCATGAATACTTCTAGACGAGGCATTTTTTCTAATACCCACGATGATGTGGAAAGGCGGGTATGCAGGGGGTGCAGTTTGAAGTGCGTGGGTGGCACCCAGACGTATTACGAGTTGCTGGCGTCACACTCCTGCAAGGGTTGCATAAAATCGCTCTGTTCAGGGGAGAATGACAGGCTTGAAACAAGGTACTACACGTACTAAAATTTTAACTACAGGGGCGTATAGGCAGCAATGTTTATTACCCTGACCTGAAAGGGGGCCGGCGAGGCAGATGTGGCAGAGTGTCATTTGTGCTCTGTATGCAATGGCAAACAAAAATTTCGGCGTTTGAGGGAGGGAACCCCCTGGGTATACGCTACTGATTCACTATATCACAAAATGTAAATCACAGACCATCATTTAGGCCTGTAACCCTGCGCAGGAATCCGTTAATTTTCATACTACATATTAATTTGTATATAATAACTTTATATGGTTTTCATACTATTATTTTAATGAATATATAGTAAATTTTGATTTTTGTGAGAATCTTATCACCTTTTATTGACTCATTAGCAAGTGATTTAGCAATTATCCCCCACTTGCGAGCTAATCTTGAGCTCTGTCAGCCGTCTGTATATAATCCAAAAGTTTTCAGGAATGGCGGCGCTTTTCAAACCACAATTCAAGGCGCTTGCAGCAGTGATCGAAAACGCTTCAAATCGACATCGACCGCTAAAAGTATTTACGGTCGTAATTACGTTCTTTGAAATTCTTGCTGCGCATCTCGGAGTAAAAGCCGGGAGGCGTCCACATCGCGAGGGCGGACTGAAGTAAAGGGACGATAAAGAGGAGCACTAAATCAGTGTAAACTTATAAAGAATAACCTCAAAAATTACTCTCTTGCATTAACTTCGGGGCACGAGGCTGATGTTAGAATATCAGCAAGGTCGATCATAATTTCATTGCTGGTTTCGCGTGAATTCTAACGCCGGTACGCGAATGTGGAGCACGCACGTATTATTCCTTTATTTCGTTGCCTTATATTATTTTGGTCATGTATGCTTCACGCGATTTGTCGGATCTTAACAAGCCTAATATCCCACCGTTCTGAAACAGACGCACTTCGTACGACCCATATTTACGGCTATAAGGGTTCAGGGCATGGCGGCGTCGAAAACATGCGGATCGCTCTAAACCCGCTTGTCTTCATTGGGCAGATCATCTGCCTTCTGCAAGATCCAGTGTCATGGTGCTTGGAACCGCTCGTGGCTGCTACTGGAACGCTTCATCTGCGTAGACAGAGTCGATCGGTACGTGCTCCACAGTCTCAACTGGACGCCGTGGGAACGACCGGATCATCGCTCTATACGTCACTGCACGTGGAATGCTGCGCAGCACCACCAAAGGACTGCCAGCTTACTTCAAAGCAGGTAGTTTCCTGGGACCGCTGTTACTTTTAATTTATGTAAACGGACATTGCAAACACAGTATTACCAGAAACTCAAATCCGATTATTCGCGGATGATTGTGTGCTCTTTCGGGATATTACTTGTCCTAATGATCAAGACACCTGAACGTGTGTCTTAATGAAATACTAGTCTGGTGTAGTGACAATAAGGTACTGAACACACAAAAAAATTATCTTTTCATTACTCGTTCAAAAACACCCCTTCACTTTACTTATAAAATCGGCTCATCCTCACTACAACAGGTAAAAAACTACAAATATCTAGGCGTGACAATAATGACCTGTCTTGGAACACTAACATAGACAACGTATGTTCTTCTGCGTTCTGTAAGCTGTGTTTTCTAAAACATAAACTGAGAAATTCTCCTTCTAACATAGCACCGCCGCGGTGGTCTAGTGGCTAAGGCACTCGGCTGCTGACCCGCAGGGCGCGGGTTCAAATCCCGGCTGCGGCGGCTGCATTTCCGATGGAGGCGGAAATGTTCTAGGCCCGTGTGCTCAGATTTGGGTGCACGTTAAAGAACCCCAGGTGGTCGAAATTTCCGGAGCCCTCCACTACGGCGTCTCTCATAATCATATAGTGGTTTTGGGACGTTAAACCCCACATATAAATCCTTCTAACATAAAACTACTTAGTTATTATACTCACATAAGACCAAAACTAGAATACTCATGTGTTGTATGGGACCCTTTTACTCAATCAAACGTTAAGAAATTCGCAGCAGTACAAAGGAAGGCTATTAGGTTTGCTTATTCCTATTTCAAACTTACGGACTCGCCGACTGAACTCATGACTGCTAACAACATAGAAACACTTTCATTGCGACGAAAAAGAAACCGCCTTAGCTTCCTATATCTGCTAGTTAATCAAAAGTTAGCCCTTGACCCGAGTGTATATGTATCTCCTCTGTCCGCTAGGCATGCATACACGTTATCATCACGCCCATTTTTTAACCCCGTATTTTACCAAAAACCAAGGCATTTATATTTTCTTTTTTTTTTCGCGTACTGTGTCAGAGTGAAACTGCTTGGCTGATCTCGGCCAACTTTCTGTTGTTTAGAGCTAACATAGGCACTGTCAATTTGTGTTCTGTTTCTATTTTTTATGTAATACCTTGCCATGTTAACTTTTATGCGTTCCAATAGTACAAGTTTTTTTTATTCTATTTGTCGTGATATATTCTTATGTTATCACATGTGTTTTAGTATTTATATTCTGCCTCTTGTACCTGTCCTACTTGGACCAGTTCTTGGTCTACAGTATTCAATAAATAAATAAAATAAAATAAATAAATAGAATTGACGTAAAGACGTTGTGCATACCTACTACGTCATCACAAGTTTGTGCGGGAGCTTTTTCAAGGCCGCGCCGCCATACCTTTCTTTCTTTTTTTTTTCTTTTTCCCCCTCTTTCAAGTATGCTTGCCAACGCTCTTCGTTCTCACGATAAAAGTGACCTGTTCTGCTTTTGTCGACGGCTAACTTATTACTGTGCAAATGGAAAGTTTTCCTCTTTCTCTTAACTTGGCCCTTACGACATTCTCAAATCTGTAAAATTTTACGAGGGGCAGGGTCTGCTCGTCGAAGAGCGTTGACAGTCACCAGCAGATGTTGTCTGCATGTTCTCAGCAGCCAGACGTGGTTGAAGCCAATAGGTGACGTGAGTGACGTCTGCGGCGTAGATGCCTTGGCCTGTCCCCGCTGTGGTGACAGCGTGCAGCTTTTGCCCTTTAGAGAAGACGCAGCTGGACGCGAGCACGGCTGTTGTAAAGTTGGTGTGCAACGGCTGGAATCGCACGGAGAATTTGTTGCTTTAGCGGTCCAGTCTCATGTTTCTTTATCTCGTAAACTCCTAGAAGACGCTGACGAGTTTTCGTGTGATAGAAGGGCGTCAACCGGGAATAATTGCAACCGCCTGTAGCCCCCTTCAATCAAGCTCTTATTCAGTCAGAGAACTCAAACTGGTGCAAACCAAAACAACTTAACATTATATTTCGCACAAAATACAGTCATTCGAAGACACAAATAATTATTGTATTACTTGCACGTCGATCGCATAGAAACAACTCTTAAGCGAGCACACTTGTCCCTTGAAACTCTATAATCAGAGCTGTTTCATTCTCTTTAGAAAGGTGCCGCTCTGATAAATCTGCAGCTGCCTTCAATTCTTGCAAAGTACATAAAGTTCAATGCGAAAGAACGATTGCATTTCAAAAGAAAACGATGCCTTTCGATGACAATAATTAACTTCCCGCGATTAAACGCTCGTTGATGTCCGCCACAGTGTATCAGAGATTGCAGTGCTCGGCTGCTGACGCGAAGGTTGTCGGTTCGATTCCGGCAGCTGCAGTCACATTTTTGGTGGAGGCGAAGATGGTAGAAACCCGTGTACTTAGGTTTATCTGCTCGTTAATATAAACCTCAAATGGTCGAAATTTCCGGATCCCTCCACTACGGCGTCCCCCATAATCACACCGTGATTTCGGGATGTAAAACCCCAGATTTTATTGTTCTCGCCGATGCCATGGGCGTAACTGAATTTTTTTTCAGGGATTTGAGAAGGAGTTGTGTCGGACCGCTATCATGGTCGTGCTTGCAATTGCGCGTTTGTGCGTAAATGTACACATTAAAAGTGTACAAATTTGAAAAAGAGATGGGGGAGGGAGTTGAACTTCTCCCTCCGCAAGCACAGATAAGCGTCCTGGTTAAAACTTTGTACTATTACGACGTACTAAATTATTATTTTCCTTTTGTCGGATGTGGTGCTACAGTGTAGTTATATTCTAGTACAGTTTATAGCGGTGCAGAGCAATACAAGTTGCAGCAGCCGATGAGCAGTCGTGCTATCCCTGCCACATAGTCACAAGCGGATTCCGTTAAACTCCATAAACGTAAAACGTTCTTAGAGAGTTCGACAGAGAGAGAGTTGTGGCCGTGTCTGACGAAAGCTTTTTTTAACGCAGACCTTTTTTTTTTTCAAGCTGTAACCCCCCTGTCTTTGGGAAAAGCAGGATATTTCTGAATATAGTGGCACGCGTTAATTCTACGATCTTTGGACAGAAGCTGCAAGGGGCCCGGCCAGGACGCTGTTGCGCCGACATCGGCATCCAAGATTTAGAGTCTAATCACGAAAACATTCCCAATCGTACGTATAATTATAAAAACTGTGAAATGATGATCAAGCGGGCTTGTTGGTGCGTACACATACTTAGAGCCTGTATCGTGTGGTTTAATCTGTGTCCCGTTTCTACGCGGTTTATTCAGATCTAAATTAAAGTGCTGTTTTGACTTCCGTCACACAGGCGCGCTGGCCACACTGTAGACTTGTTTTGGTACGATGCCATTACAAGTTGCCCGACGCCATCACAACTACCCATACTGGTGCATGAAGTCACCAGAATTGACACAGGATTCTATAGTGTCAATGTCAGTGAGTCTACCATGAAAAAAATTGTCTTCATAGTGTCAAAATGAAGTATCTTATCAGTATTCACTGGCCTTCAGGTCTGCTCAGAGAGAAAGAGAGAGAAAAGATCACCTCAATTTTAGGACTGGCGGTCACACGCCAAAAATTTCCCACATGGTGGGTGCCCTCCCAAGCGACTATGAACTTCGTTCTGCCAAGCACCAGGCCGGAAATGCGTGTGTACCTATTTAACCAGTAGGTACCTTTCCCACAGCAGCGGCAAATGATCAACAATTTCGCCAAGGCTATGAGGGTTAAGCTGCACCTAGGAGCCTTCATTGAACCTTGCGTGGCTACCCTTCGAGATTAGTAACCATAAACAACCTAGTGCAAGGTCGGTGTACTCAAAAGGCGACACTTGCTCTCACCCAAGCTAAACCAACGCTCACCCCCTCTCCAAGCTGAGTTAAAAAACAAATGCCCCCCCCCCCCCTTCTTCCCCAAGGCAAACTCTTAATGCCACTCATGGAGAGTAAGCAAGATAACGGGCATGGACTGGTGGCACAGTATAAGCTCTTACATACATCTTATGACGACATGAATAAGGCAAGAGAAACAAATGATCTGCTGTAAAAGGCAAGCGAAAGTCTGAAAGCTTTCAGACTTTCGCGAATTCGGGAAGTCCTCGAGGAACATCATAAAGCATCAAGGGAGCATAGACAGCCAAAAGATGTGAAGCTAGTGTGCGCAGAACGAAGACGACGAAAGATGGGAATCATATCTATAGTGAAAACACTAGTAGGTTTACAGATACAGGTCGAAAGAAATATTGAAGATGAAGGGATCAATGGATGACACAAATTCATGAGAAGGCCGCGCCAAGGCTATTTTGGAGACGCATAAAACTCCTAGAACGGAAATCTCACTCTTCCGCCAGAGAAGAAGCACAGACGCCGAAGTGTCACAGCTGATTTGTCTGTGAACGATTTAAAATTGCAATCTGTTCGATGTTATTATCATTTGTCCTACTCACTGCCTGCTGCTGTCCTACCCAGGAGGGGCTGTCACTTTGTCAAGCTACTCACTGTAGTAGATTTTTGTGACAGCTCTTATCTTTCCGTTCTTCAAAAAATGAATAAACTTGAATAAATAAAAATAAAAACGCCGAGGGAATTATTTGATGAGCAAACGTATCAAAATGAAAACAATGGAGGGAGATATGTGTTCTTCAAAGTGCACTGACATCGCATATAACACATGCTTTTTTCCCCAGAACTTCAACTTTAAATAGAATCTATGCATTGAGTGTAGCACTCGAGGTAAACCTGTCCTCGCTGTCACAAAAACCTGGAAGCTTGTTCGCGCAAGGCTCCTGTGGCGGTGGTAGCGGTTAGAAAAAGCAGAAGAAGGCGTAGCCCGGTATGGAGCACGGCGCAGCGCTTAAAAGGCTCGTGTGGAGAATAAAATGATTTTAGGCATGCGTCTCGCGAGGACGAGATCCCCCTTGCCCTTTGGAAGAGTTCTGGAGAGCGCGGGAAAAGAGGTAAGCTCATCTTTGCCACCCCTCCCCCATCTTTTTCACAAGTAATACCTCTGAGAGTGTGGGAACGTCAACGCGTCGAGTCGCAACACAAGTTTGTTGGCGGGCCAGTTTGTACTGTTGTGAACCGGTGTCTACCCAACGCTTCCCCGCTGACGTGAGTGGCCGAGATGTCAGGGTTACGTCGAATCGGGACTCCTGTGGTAGTGTGGCGCAACTTCGGGTGGAGGAAACGATGCTGACAAGTTGGGGAACGAAAAACAAACAGGTTTATGACACTGTTAACTACCATTTCTAGAATAGAGGTTAGGAGTTCCGCAAACCACAAGCGTGGTGGATGAACCGTCAAACTATGATTCAGAGCAACGCAGCACCTTCAAACGTCGTTTTAAGCCCTGTCGGGCTCCTACTCCTTGATTGAAGCACCAATCACACACGAGATACCACCATCCAGGGCATAAGTCAATAACACACGGTCGTCGAATAGGGGTCGCATCTCCTGACGCAATGCTCCTCCGGTCCGAGTTCCAATAAGGAGAAGGGAAATGGATTCCTTCCCGGAACAAGGCGAAGGTTAGATTAGTGGTGCTTTTTTTCCGTGGAAGGGCATCCATTGAGTAGAGACTTTAATCGCTTGACACGACCTGCGTGGTCGGTCTGCTTCACCGTCTCGCCTAACAAGCCATCAGGAGGAAGTGCCCGTAGGGATATTGGCTCACAAACAGTCGGAAGTTACCACATTCTCATCCCTTCGTCGCTTCCCGCCGCTGGACGCTCGTTCCGAGAGAACTGGTGTTCTGGACGTGGGAATGCTTCCCGGTTATGCTTCTCATGGCCAGCATGGCGCCCACAGACGCGAGTCACAACAGTACATACTGAACGTGCAACAGCGCGCATTGGCGGGACAAGAAGTTACAAGGATTTTGACGGCGTTCAGGTGTCAAAACTAGCAGGGTATAGACGTGGTGGTCCTTTGTTAGTCTGTAAGGCATTGCGTGCATATATTGATCCCTTCTGCTTGTCGGACCATCCCAGTAGAACGGCAGGGGAAGTTAGACCCTTGCAGTTGTAGGAGGGAACGTAGCATGTTTCACCAGAAACGCGGACTGTTCTTCGAAACACGGATGCGTTCTTCGCGTAAAGTAGGGTAAAAAAAGAAAAAAAAATGGCAGCACATCCACGGGGTGAATGATGGAGAGTGGGGCGAAGCATCCGTCCGTCCATTCGTTCTTGCTTCCGTCCGTCCATGTGTCCCTCTGTGTGACCATCCGTGCGTCCATCCACCCGCCCGTGCGTGCGTCTGTTCGTGTGTCCACACGTCCATCCATGCGTCCGTCCCTAGCTGTGTTCGTCCATGCATCCGCCCCTGCGTCCGTCCATGCGTCCATCCGTCCGTGTGGCCATCCATGCGTCCGTCCATGCATATGTCAGTGAGTCCATTCGTCCATCTAGTCAACACTCCAAGTACCACCATCTCGCATCTTTTCATCATATATTCCGCATATAAAAGCACCGCCATCCAGCGGACATTCCACGGACTAAACGAGAGGTTCCACACGCACACTTTCTTACGGCTTGCGCTTCGTGTCTACTTCCCACCTTTAACCACCTCGTGTTCATGGTATATACTATAGTTCACTGTATTCATGGCACTGCGGCCCAACACTCGCTAAACCTTTCTAAAACCAAAGAGGTTACGCCCAGCGAGTATAACGTAGCAACCCTTTCTTGTCAGATAGTGCTCAATGTACATGTCAATGGCTGCTAATGGAGAATGAGAGACAGGAGAATTCGGCTTTTAGTTAACACGCACGCTGCGAATTTCTCATTGTTCAACAACGCACAGGAGAAATCTTCCACCGGCACCACCTTGCAGGTCAAAGCGTAATACATGTTACGTACTACGACGAGGGACGAACGGGTGCCGCTTTAAAAAGCTTCGCCCCTAAAAAACTTTGCTTCTGACCTTTTTTGGATGTGCGTCGCTCAGCCTGGTTTTTGAATCAAAGCGCCGAAATTTAATTCTCTCGGAGGATCAGCGTAGGGAGCTTGGCGTACGTCTACGCTCCCTGAATGCTCTCTGAAATCCAAGGCGAATCATTACTGAATGATCCCTAAATAGTACGAAGTCATTGCATTCATTTGCTACTTACAGCAAGGGCTCAAACACGCATGGAAATACAACCTAGACATAGTTAACACGCATCTAAATCACACAGGGTGCTTAGCATTTCACCCCCAAGGAAATGAGACCCTTCACTGTGGCCAGTCGGGCTCGCGTTCTTGCGCAGAGAACCAATACGAAATCTTTATGACTTTTAAGTATAGTAATGAAATGTTACCCCGGATGGTTTGAATTATTAACAAAACCTTTATTGCGTACGACATCCTTTGTTGACCATGTATGTGCTTCATAATTCGAAACGTACTCAATTAAGCGTCATTGTACGGATATAATATATAGAGACGCACGCATCATACCGCATTTCACAACAGCGAAGTGTGGCGGCGATACATCGCGGAGAGGCGCATCAGCAGTTTTTCAAGCTGTACGAAGAAAAAAAGAGACGCCTGATGCGTGCGTGCGTGCGCGTGTGTGTGTGTGTGTGTGTGTGTGTGTGTGTGTGTGTGTGTGTGTGTGTGTGTGTGTGTGTGTGTGTGTGTGTGTGTGTGTGTGTGTGTGTGTGTGTGTGTGTGTGTGTGTGCGTCCCGAAGCTTAAAACCTCGCAAACAAAGCAGTGACAGGTGCAATAAAAGCCGCGGTTTCAAGGCCAGGCTCTGCACAAACAGCTTTCGTCTCACAAGCACCGCTTGTTGTTCATCGATGGTTGCCTTCTTCGGCTATCACGAACTTCTACCGCCCGTTTTCTTTTTTTACGAGCCCACCATCTTTGCATACGCGAAGCTCTACGAATCCCGGCATGGTAGCTTGGCGCGCAGTACTAATGTCGGGGGCAACCGGCTCTACGAAGTGTCGTGATGCGTGTCTAAGCTGCGGAGCAGGCATATACATATACATATGTGTGCGCAACCACCACGTGCACCGTCAACCGAAAATTTAGCTTCATTCACGGTCCAGTTCCATCCAGCTTGCGCTTACGGCGTCACAGTTCAGCTGTACGGCGCTTGCTGGAGCCCGATTACGCGCGTGCCCCGTAGACATATTTAAATATGCTTACGTGCGCCTTTATGTAAAGAAAAAAAAATGAAATTATATTGGTCACCACAGGCCCTATACACTTAAACAACCAAAAATATGATCGACAAAACAACTGAAAACGAGCTTTGTTCCAGAACAGAAATAAAAGGAAGAGCTACACCAGCGTTTGGAGGAAGCCAACGCACTCACCGTATACGCTATGACCTCTTGTTACAATGAACTTATGTCCCCGGTGCGGTGGTCTAGTGGCTATAGGTACTCGGATGCTGACCCGCAGGTCGCGGGATCGAAGCCCGGCTGCGGCAGTTGCATTTTCGATGAAGGCAAAAAAGCTGTATGTCCGTATGAACAGATGTGGGTGCACGTTAAAGAACCCCAGGTGGTCTAAATTTCCGCAGCCTGCCACTACGGTGTCTCTCATAATGACATGGTGGCTTAGGGACGTTAAACCCTACATATGAATCTCAAGCAACTAATGGACATTCATACCAAACTTGACTGTACTATGGACAAAAATGGGGTGGGGGCACAGCTTAATGTATAGTATTTTTGTTTGTTGTAAATAAACAAATGACTACTTCTTTGTGTAATCAGCATACAAAATGATGCTCATGAGGCAATTCCCGAATACATTCAGGGGCACTCCGCTCATCATTGATTTGCAATTTCCCACGACATAATGGCATCCAGAAACTAACGTTTCCTGAATATTAAACAAAAATAAACTGTACACGTCACGCCACGTGCCACGTCGTTTCCTCAGCTACTTCATGCTACATATAGTCCGCTAGGCCACTGTCATTGCGTACTGTCACACCGCCGTATTCACAGGCAGTTTCCATCATACAAAAAGCTTTTGTGGCGTGTGTTACAGATTAACAGCCAGTTCCCGCAAGGTGCGTGCTCGGCCGCGACCTACTATACTCTGATAGCAGTACGCCCGCCGGGAGGTGATTGAAGAGCAACACTACATTGCATCCTACGAGAACGGCATAATATTTTTTTCTATATAAGGTTGTCATGCACGATAATGGCTAAGTGAAACTTCGCCTCCCGTAATGGAGAGTACACTCGTGTTTCGCAATACCAAAAGCACCCCTCCTACCTCGAGAAGGCACTTGGTAAGCGAGAAGACGCGCAAAAGGAAAATACAGGTGGTGACGCAACCTTGAAGTTCCCACACCAGCTAGCCGTGACGTCACAGATTTTGACGGCCGCCGGCTAGTACTTACGTAATCACAAATCGAGAAATACTGAAATCAATTTAGAGCTCGAAGAAAACTTGTCTGGTCCGTAATATTCTTGTTCAAATGGTAAAAGGAAGACGTCGATCAAAAAACAAAAGCACTTTGAAAGTAACAGACGTTTCGGCTATACCGTTCAGGGGCATTATTGAACTGTTTAGGCTATAGGCTATATACTGTTTAGGCTAATAGGCTATAGCACCATATAGCTTTTTTTTTGTTTTTCGCGCGTCTATATCACTCTTCGCTTTCTTTCCCATCTTTATTCCCCATTCTCCCTTCCCTTAGTACAGGGTAGCAAACCGGATGCTCCAATTTCTGGTAAATGTCCCTGCCTATCCCTCATTTTATTCTCTATATTTTCTTCTCTCTATTCTCTCTATTCCCTTACTTCTACAGTGTTTTTTTTTTGGAGGGGGGGGGGCATATTATTTTACTTTTTAACCATCGGTAAATCTTGTTTACGTTGTATTTGGGTTCTTTAGAACCAGGTTTAAAAAGAAGAAGGCATCACTAAACCAACGTGGCACGGACTACGTGAAAAAGACATTAAAACTCGCGACACCAAGGTGACATACGAGCTCAAGTTTCAGCGTGGAATTCAAAAACGCAACTTTGACAGTTTTTTCTTCTGATAATTACCCCATGGCAGCGAAATTATTGACAATAGCGTTCGGAAAGAATACGTTATCTGCCTAAATTTAGTTAATGTCTCACTTTAGTGTACAAGAATTTGTTATCCACTTGGAACAGATTCCGTATAAATAATAATGTGGTAATGCTGCGAGCTTGCGTATGTGAAACAATTAATTAAAACATGTAAAACGCAATATGATCACATAGTAATCACCAAAACTAACACGATAATTCACAGAAAACAAAACACGAAACTCTTGCAGCGATAACTGTATAAGCGGAGTTATTTTAGTGTACAGAGAGCTTTCATAGTGACGATAGCTGATACCGAATCGTTTGTTTTCCGTAAGCAGGGCGACGTTTTACATACTATACCGTTGTTCTGCTTTGTGAGTGGTTTGGTATATGCGACTGTATTTATTTTACAATAGGTTAGGCCTTATTTTCGGTTTTCTTATTTTTTAAACCCCCGGCCAGAAGGTCGCGGGATTGAATCCCGGCTGCATTTTCAATGGAGGTGAAAAGGTTTCAGACCCGTGTGCTAAGATTGAAGTGGACAATAAATAACACCAGATGGTCAAAATTTTCGGGGCCCTCCACTACGGCGTGTCTCATAATCATCAGGGTGATTTTAGCACGTTAAACTACAGATTTTAATATGATTTCTTAAACCCACTTTCAAATCGAAAAAAAAACTTAAATTTATAAACTTCAGAAATTATCTGTGACTGCACCATTCGTCCCGCTGTGTGAAATGCATAAAAATTGTAACAGAACAATTCAATCAATCACTCGTATACCAGCGCTGCTGTCAAGTAGGCGTGCAACGAAATTCAAGCATTTGTGCATCAGGTTGCATGACAGGATGGTATACGCTGTCTTTGCGACGTGGATGAAATATTACTGCGCTTGGGGCCTTATAAACTCACGTCCACTTTTATCGGCTGTTTTGCGTAGACAAATGCTGCACGAAGTCTTCAGAGAAATTTTCGAGAGACTCGCTTTCTCTGTCGCCACAGAGAAGAGGCCACGCAGCGATAAACACGTGATCACGCTTTTTTTTTTTTTTTCAGGGGCGAAGCTCCTCATGGCATCACCCGTTCGTCTCCCGTTATCGTTTGTAACCACCGGTGGCACATACCCGAGAGCGGGTATGTGCCACAGGGGAAGGAAAGAGATGATCGTGCGACTACGATCGCAATGAAAAGATGCGATGATGCAACATTTCATTTATCAAAAAGAAAAAGGAACAGGAGGTGCGAATGTCAAGGGTGGTTTCCCCGTTCCAGGACACCAGTGGCCGATGCAGCTCGCCCGGCTTGATTCAGGAGATCCCTTTGAGTCTTGAGGTCAGGTTGGGCGAAGACGGCCTCACAAGGCTCCCCCAGTAGCGTGAGTATCAGAGGTGACTGTACCTCCATATGCTCGCTCCGGAAGTCCCATGTGACGTGTTGCAACGTCGGTCTCGACTCGCACATTGCACGGACATTGGTTTACATATGCAGTGGGGTTTATGTGATGCCACCTCATGTGATGCGAGACGGTGGTACTAGGAGTGTTCGCTAGATGGACGGCCAGACGGACGCATAGATGGACAGACAGACAAGCAAACGGACGGATGAATGGACGCACGGACGGACGGATGGATGCACAGACGGGTGGACTGACGCACTGATGGACGCACGAACAGACAGATGGACGCATGGATAGACACACAGACGGACGGAAGCAAGAATGAATGGACGGACGGATGGACGGACTGATGGATGCGTCGCCCCACTCCTCATCATTCACTCGAGTATATGCTGTGATTTTTTTCAAGCGTAAATATTGTCATGAGCAATTGCTCGACAGCATCACGTCGCGAGTCGCTGCAAACGTGGCAGATAAAGGTAATGTTGAACGCGATGTAAGCGTTCAAGTCGAAATGAAGCCGATATGACAAGAACTGTAGACGCTGTAAACTAAAGTACGTGCTTTACCTATTGCCCTAAATTTTCGCGTTTTGATCCGCGAGCACTGTACTTCTACAACTAAATGCATTTTCGTTTTCCTTGTGCCTAATTCAACTTACACTCTATATAGTATACACTCTAGTATACAGTATATAGATACTGTATATATACAGTATCTCTATACAATCATGATATATCCAGCGGCGCCAAGCGTCGAGCGTTGCGGTTAGTGAGTGAGTGAGTGAGTGAGTGAGTGAGTGAGTGAGTGAGTGAGTGAGTGAGTGAGTGAGTGAGTGAGTGAGTGAGTTATCATCATACGTTCACGTGTGTACATGCGTGGATAACTTTTCGGGTGCAAGACACCCTTTGTCGTCAAAGATAAATTTCAGTATCAGGAGGAAAAGAAAACGGCTGATAAGGAAGAAGCAACAGACGAATGAGAATATACAGAGATTGTCACGTACTTCCCATGTCCTCGTTCTTCCCTTTCGTTCTTATGCACGCGTCTTGGTGCGATTGTGCTGGGCACTGACTTCCTTGTTTTTCCGTGCATGACAAACGCTAATATCTGCATAAATACACGCACTTGTTTGCAGATCACTATACGAAGCACAAAGTTTTCCGCAAGCGCCGGTCAGAGCTCCCATGGTATGCACGCAGGCCTCTTAGGTTCTCGGCAGGCGATGAGTTAACTTGCTGGAATTGTTGGCACGTCAACGAAGAAGTATAGTATACAAAAAAATCTGGCGTTTTGCGCGCCAAAACTACACCATGATTATGTGGGATGCCGAACCGGGAGACTCTGGATTCATGGTGATGACTTGGTGATATTTACTGTGACCTGAGTCGCGGCACACGTTTTTCTTCCAACTCTTGATTGTATCGAATAAACATCTGTACGCGTAAAAAGCATAAATGCGGGACGCGAACGTTCTCTGAATGTGTAAAGCATCTGTCCTAAATAACTACCGTAATATTGTTAGTTATATTGAATTGTTCATTAATCAGCCATATAGTAACTGATTGGCTAGAAACGGCTGCCCTTTATTTTTGATTAGTTACTATAATTCAAAAATAAAAACACCAAATCTGTGCGGTTGATAAGCCATAGTCGTTCTTCACAAGTTCTCGCTGCAACAAAGTTCGCGAATGTTTCAGGCCACGTAAATACGACGCATCAATACGATGAATAGTCGAATCAATGAACTCATCAAAAAAGCCAACAAAAGAAAAAGACTGCGCTTAAGTGATTTCACTTCGTTTTTGATGGCTATGGGCCTCGTGTGTTGGCAAATGAGTAGCTGCTGCAACCAGCTAGTAAACGGAGCCTCCTGTTCAAGTCAGTGTCTACGTGTGACGCGCCAATGACAACCGAGCAAAAGATGATCAATGTCCTCTGCCGTCGTGGACACCTTACTGTGGAGGAGTTAGATTACACATACATCATTCAAAATGCAAAGTTTTGTGTAAGCAGTTCCGATATGGAGAGACCACGTATGGACTTATATTCACGTCGAGTTCATATTAATAAAAACACATATGATGAAATTTATTTATTTATTTATTTATTTATTTTTATTCATTTATTTATTTATTTATTTATTTATTCATTTATAAAACACTACGGATACGTACTCCAAGCAGGGAGGGCTATAAAATTGGTGCAACAGTTTACAGTGAATTTAGAAAAAGAAGAAACAATATGCCGATACATGCGTGTTGTAGTTTTTATGTAATGGGCAGCTTTCGACAATCCGTTATTTAGATGTTTTAAAATAAATGGATGCGTTATTCGTAGGTCGCCGGTTCGGACCTTGCCGGCGGCAAGTTATCTGTTCGCCCACTCTTATTTCTTCACATTTACGTTACAATTATACTTCTAACAACAATCCCCATGCTTTCCCCTGGCATTGTTATGAGCTAGTTCTGATCAACGCAGTGTCACGTAATTCATGAGGCTTGCACGGTTCACAAGCTGTACCGAAACGCATGGCGGCGCTCGACGCAGTGACGGAACCGTGACGGTGGCCACATCCGACGCTCGTCGAGAGAAGATAGGCGTTGAGAGAAATACAAGACGCGATCGAGTGACAGTCACGTATGGTTGGTTGACTGTATACTATATGTCGACTCGCTTCAGTACCAAGCTTCGCCCCGAAGCGCTCGTGCCCCTGCTTTATGGGACAATACACTACAGCGGCCAAGTGAGCGAAGCCGTGTTCGAAATGGAGGTTCGCGTCGAAAGAGAGAAACGCTGAAGGATGTCCGGCGTTTTCACGGTCTTCCTTACGCAAGGCGTCTGAACTGAATCGCGCTGAACGTCCATTGCATGTTGCTCATCAACCGCGTTGCTTGTTAATATATAGGACGCAGGTGACAAAGAGACGGTCAGGGTGCGTGTGCTATAGATACGTACTTTTGTGGAAGAGGTCGGATGCCATAAATAATGAATGAACAGGATCAGTCGATAGTATAGATGCATAATCATTAATTATGTGCCTCAATGGGCATGCAATTTGATAAACATTATTTTTACACACGGTCGTTTTGTAGTGAGTGTGTGGCGAAGGAAGAAGCAGGAAGGATTAGATAAAACGATGTCAATTCACGGGACCCATTTGAAAAGTGGGGTTCATAGCACGTACTTTAATATGCATGTGTGCCTCGATCAGGCTTCAAGTAGACTGGATTTTCAGGGTCAGCGGCTTCGATATGTCAACAGCAATAACTATAATAGTGGAACGCGTTAACGTTAATTACTTATTTTAGTTAATGAGTAAACTATGCGTTTCATTTTTTTTTTCGCTGAATAGTGTCCGCTGCGTGGAATAATCGAAGTCAAGGACGACAAATATGCTGCCACCCTGTTCCAGCACTCTGATCGAAAAAAAAAGTGAGGGAGGGGGGGGGGGATAGACCAAAAAAAAAACAACAATAACAATACAAATATACCTTACATTCAATTTTCACGCATTTTGAGGCTCTCCAATAAAAAAAGCGGACTATAATGTTTCTCAATCGGCGAACTTGTCGTAAACTTATGAGCGTATACAAACCGAAATTCACGTTAACAAGTATAGACTACCAATGGAGTTACGAGCAAATCGAACAACACACATTTGATACGCGCATCGGGACGTTGTAAAATCAGCTGTCGGTACCAAAGGGCATCACAATAGCAATCCGCTCAGCGCTGCGTATCTGGCGGTGCGCAGTTCATACAGTGAAATAACATTCTTCAACGTTCGCGTTTGTAATATCAGTTCGTCTATGGCGCAGGCTTTGTTTTATCATCACTGTTTAGCAAATGTCACTATTGCACGGAGTGCAACCCCACGTTGTTGAGCGGAAATAACTTTGTCACTTCTCCCTCCCGTTTCCCCCCTTATTTTTCTATCGAAGAGTACCGACAGTAATAGTAATTGATTGATATGTGGGGTTTAACGTCCCAAAACCACCATATGATTATGAGAGACGCCGTAGTGGAGGGCTCCGGAAATTTAGACCACCTGGGGTTCTTTAACGTGCACCCAAATCTGAGCACACGGGCCTACAACATTTCCGCCTCCATCGGAAATGCAGCCGCCGCAGCCGGGATTCGAACCCGCGCCCTGCGGGTCAGCAGCCGAGTACCATAGCCACTAGACCACCGCGGCGGGGCAAAACGAGGAAACCCGACAGTAATAGTAATCACAGTAGTTAGAGTACTGTCAGTTAATAACGCATACTTGTCTATTATAAGCACACATGTGTTTGTGGTAACATGCCTCAACTCGAACAAGATTAACTGCCAGTAATTGAATCAGTAATTTAGAATGTGAAGTCAGTAATTATGTGTGTCCGAAATTGCCTAGACATTTCATAAATGCCACTACGTCACGCGCCTTTTCTTAGCAAAGATATGTGAAACAGAAAAACACCCCCACTGCGGATGCTCGCGTCTGTCACTCCCCACCCCCCTCAACTTAAGTTTTCTAACTGCATACTTGCAATTATAATGTCGTACAGGAAATAACATCAACCAATCTCTTCCACTACACACGTAGATGAGATATTACCATCTGGTAAGCTTGTTTCGGGAATTAGTCCAACCCAAACATCGCAACCGTGAAGGCAAGAGATAAGCAACCGCGCCTCACTATAGAGAAGCAGCAACTTTACACCATCTTATCATAGTTACTCCTGTTTTCCGTAGCACGACAGAGCAAACTGCAGCCCAGCTTGACTGCTTTCCGTAGATCGATGTCACTTTACTCTAATCGCACCATAGAAAGAATTTTCAGCTCGCTGACTGCTCGTAGTGATGATTGACTAGTGAACGACTGCTTGAGTAGACTAACATGTTTAAAGACAAGCAGCAGCTTGCAAGTGCGTAGTTCCTGTCCCCTTACATTTTAAAAAGATATCTTCTCTTTTGATTGATTGATTGATTGATTGATTGATTGATTGATTGATTGATTTATATGTGGGGTTTAACGTCCCAAAACCACCATATGATTATGAGAGACGCCGTACTGGAGGGCTCTGGAAATTTCGACCACCTGGGGTTCTTTAACGTGCACCCAAATCTGAGCACACGGGCCTACAACATTTCCGCCTCCATCGGAAATGCAGCCGCTGCAGCCGGGATTCGATCCCGCGACCTGCGGGTCAGCAGCCGAGTACCTCAGCCACTAGATCACCGTGGCGGGGCAATATATCTTCTCGTGCCGAAGTCCTCAGAATAAATTTGTGTGTCACTGGTGCGAACGCGCACTAAACTGTTTTTTTTTTCTTCTATAATCTCTGTTTACATCGATCGAGATTGCCTCTCTTCAACAGCTCGGTTCTCTACAGCTCAGTAAACCATTCTTTTGAAATACGATGCATAAGCGATGTAATTCAGAAGTGAACTGTCAATGAGAATAATGAGAACGAATAAAGGACCTGTAGGGAGTTCTACCGGGGACTCAGGTACGAAGTGCCACCCCGCACAGTGTGATTAGGATTAGGACATTACGAGAAATAATAACCAAACAGAATATAATTGCAAAGCAAGACGCGAAGAATATGTATTACTTATTTATTTTTTGTTGTATGTTTAATCAGTTGGTATGGCAGAATGATTGTTTTATTATTTGTTAGAGAGTTTAGAGAAGAGAGAAAGTATCCGCAGGTTTGGGACTCCTCGATCGAGTCGAAGCAAAAGAAATCACAGGTGGGCAAACGCAGTTACGTTCTCCCCTCGCGAAATTTTTACGATTGGTGGGCATATGAACACAAGCACGAACGTACATAATAGAGCGGCATCCCCTCCTCCCCGGAAAATACTGCCTACACTCCTGAACACAGCGCTGCCAAAACGGAAGGAGCCCGCCGTGAGCACAACTTTTCGAAGTACGCAGGCTACCCCTGCATCTCACGTTTCCAAAAAAGACGGCCATCAGACTCAGGCGCCCGTGTCTGTGTGGTTTTTCTTCATCTGTGTCCCGCGTGTTTTCTTGCGCCATTCATAACTATGGGCTATCAGACGGCCTGTCGATTACAGAAAAACTGGTCGCGCTAATGACAACGAGGGATCGCGAGTCGTTCCCCCCGTCGGGAGCTTTTGAAAACAAGATATGTACACGCGCGCAAAGAAAGTCAATCCCACACTGGACAAGCGCGTCAAAAGCATAATCAGAGAACCGGGGGAGGCTTCGCGGAGAAAAGGCCTTCGAGCGCTGAAAAGTAAAGACGGGACGTCGAGCAAGGAGGGGTCGACAAAAGCAAAGCCCGAAGGCAAGAGCCCGCAGTGGAAAGAAGCGGTGGAGGCGCTCTCCCTCTCCCAGCAGTGCGGAGCCGGACGCAAGACGGTGGAAAGGAGGAGACGCGATGCAGAGAGAACCACCTGGCAGGCAACATTCCTCCGCCGAGTCACGTGACAACCGCTCCTCGCTTTAGCGCAGTGTGCGCGTGGGAAAGTAGTGCGCGCGATTTGCGTTCGAAAAAGTTGTTTTCGGCCGAGGAAAAAACCTATCGAAAGTGCCAATTTTTTAGCGAACAAAGATGCTCACACTTTGTGAGACTTAAAGCAACTTGGCCACAGCGTGTAAAGTTTCAGACACAAAGGGAGGAGTTCAAAAACCTTCTTGCGGAGGTGGTTCCCAGACGGGACGTTCGCGGATGGGGCGCGGAAAAGGAGGAGCAGGAGAGGAGGAACACTGCCGAGAGGGGTTTTCGAACAGGTCCGCGTCCGCTTTCAGTGCTGTGTCGGTGGTGCTGCGGTGCGGCACGATTGTGTTCGCATCCGAGTTTGTTGAGTGAACGATGGTGGTTTGAGTGAACGGAAAGTGTCAGTCAGTGGACCACTGAGACTGTGCGCGTGTAAGGGGAAGAGTTGATGCGTGCCGGCGTGCTGTGGATTACGTGCTGCTGGATTACTGTGGCAGCGCGCACCCGGCAAACAATGACAGGCCGCTGGCGGTGACAGCGAACAGCTCAGCAGAGAGAACCTTGCGATTCGGATTAACGGACGGACGCTACCGAAAATGAAGCCTCGGAAAACCGGGGTGACCCTCGTCTTGTGGCTCGCACTGGTTGCTGCTACAATACCAGCCACTGTGCAAGGTGAGCAATTGTATTACCACTTTTTGGAAGCCCGTTGTGATGATGCTCGCCACTGTGCGACAACATCACGGGGGTGCTGCTGCGTCGTTTCTTCTTGAACTCACTCAGCACCTAACACTTGCTTTTCGGTAGGCACTGAGTGGATCTTTCATATGTAATAGTCACTTCGTCAGAAAACAGAGGTTTCCAACTTTGACACGTCTTTTGATTTTTCTAACAGCATTGTGGTCATTTCCCACTACCTGTCGGTCGGAAATGGCCGCAAGTGCTGACGACATGAAACGGTAATTGTACGCACGCGATCTGTTGTGGGGCCATGATTTTGCCACTCAATATGCAGTGTTGAAGGTATCCCCTCGCACGTACTATATGCATGTCATGGTTCAAGCGATCTGCCGCATGCGAATTTTTGACGGTATTCAGAACGCGTGGTCGTCACGCGACTTCGACGTCGTATTGTCAATGCCTCACTTTCGACCACCTCTGGGTTATCAAGCCCGCTCATTTGCCGGTAAATAATAATGCCACAAAAAGGTCAGGTTCAGCCTGTCGGCGTTTCGAGAGGTGCAGGATAAAGGCGCGATTATAGTCGTCTGGCTACGGCAGCGCTAGAAATCGGCGCGGCTCTCTTGTTCCTGCCTCTCGCCTCTTTCCCCCTTCTAGGGCCTCCAGATAAAGCTCACTACTCGAAAGATTGCGCCTATCGTCGAGAGCACTGTACGTGCAACATGCGAGTATTCTGACCGAAAGCGCGCTGCTCTTCGATGGACTCCATGTATTCCTACAAGTGTGCTCCACCATCTGGCGAACCTTGCGGTGGAGCGCGCTCTTGTGCCATTCTGTGCCTGCTTTTTTACGCGAGCGAGTTCATCGAAAGGGAAAAGGAACAAAGTGGTCGCATTGCGCTAAACGCTGCCGTCGCCGCTCTCTACCCCTTCCGCGTGGACGCGTGTTTATTTTTGTCCACGCTTTTCGAATCGGACCCACGAGGGTCACCACTGGTGTGATTAGGCCTAGTCGTCGTCTGCTGCTCCGCTAGCAGCGGAGGAAGGAGCAAGCCGAGCGGGAGGGCATTGTTCGGGCGCGCGCTGAAAATGAGCCCTCGGAGTTACTTTGCGACGGGATAAACGCCGCTGTAAAATGGGTGATGGGGCTTGATGGTGTATCATTGCTCTAGCGGAGAAAGCTGTTTACCTGAAAGGCGTCGCGCTCTCCCCCGAGACGCTCACCCCCCCCCCCCCCCCTTGCCGTGGTTAAGCCTAACTCCATTTGGGCAGTCAGTGGTTCGTTGACAAAAGACGGACGTTTTCCGATCGGAAACCGCTCAGCGCGCTCAAGCTGTCGGGTTTATAGCCGGCCTTAAGTTTGTTTAATGACTTTGTCACTTATTTAGAAGGTTAAGTAGTTCTTTATGGTGCCTGCAACGAGGCGCATAAACGGCGCTTGATGACCTGTGCTGATTTATTCATTGCTTAATTTGGTACTCCGATCTTTAGAGCATTATATTGTGAAAGAAAACGGGAAAATATCTTAGTAATCATCTTATGATTACTACTAACATATTTCTGGACGGGCTTGATAGTTTTCGACGCTTATCAAATTAAACAAGTGGTGCATGGAAGTAGGGGCGTGTGCTCTTGGTGGATGACTTAAGCTTATTGAACATCTGTGAAGATAACACGGCCGCGTTAGTGAAGCTTTCCGCGTTGAATAAGGTAAGCTGTTAAGGGCCTATCTATATTCTGTGCGCCTTCAAGATGCCCAAAAATGCCACTAATTACCCGCGTTGAGGGCCTAATAAAACGCACATTTTCTTGTTTTTAATTCGGCGCATTTAAACAGCATGAACAACTGGTGTAAAAAATAAAGATTCATTGCATTGTTTCAGACCTGGCGCATTCTTTACTGCCGCGCTTTCAGCGCTTGTCGACGTTGCATTCCTATTTTCTCACAGTGTTAACACTCGATCTCCCATTTACGTGACAATGCTAACTTGACCACAAGGAACGGACGCTAACATCAATTTTCTGATGGTACCGCAAAATCTATCCAGTTCTCTGGCATGCTAGGTTGTAAATGGTTACACTCGTCAAGAAGACGGGGGTAGGCTTTTTCTTCCTGCATGACCAATAGTACCGGGCATGTCGTTTATGCCCTTTTGAATGAATGACTGACTATTCAGCAGCTTCCCGCAAAGTTCAAAATTTCTGTCAGCGCCGCGCAACAGTTTGGGTTTCTCAGCCCCTCGCCTGCTCTAACGAGCATAACATACATGCCGCTTGGTACAGGAGCTGATCTTGGGTTTGGCTGTTCTGCTAAAGTCCCCTGGGGAATTTTAACCCATGGGAATGTCCATTAAACGGAGAACATTTCTTTCGCCAAACTTTCGAGTGCGCACCTGCGAAGCTTCGCTTTTCTTTGAAGATGTTTGAATACCTTTTATCAGACCCTTAACACAGGTAAGTCATGGTCATTTCGGGCATCTTTAAGGGGCACAAATTTTTCAGATGGACCCTTAACAGCCACCTTATTCAACGCGGAAGAGCTCATTAACGCGGCCGCGTTATCTTCAGAGATGTCCCATAAACTCTAGTAGACGTTTGATCGCATGAGCAATAAATAGACTTGTGCTTTGCTTTCTGCCCTCTTAGGCACCTCTCCTTCGACCACTTAGTGCTGGCACTACTCTTCACCACCTTGTGGTAGGATGACCTGCAGGTTGCAATAACGTCGGTACAGGGTTGATCTTGTTCAGCAGAACCATTTCACTTGTATTCGAGCTGGTAGAGCTACAATACAACATATGCTCAAGTTACCGCAGCTAAACGGGCCTCATACGAAGCCTAATAATGGCGGCCTAGATGACGTTAATGCAGTGTAATCATGCGGCGATTAAACCGCTTCAGTGTGGTAGCGACATAGCTGCAATGTGTTGGGACCTGAGTCCTGTGGGTCTCGTCGTTGGTAGCTGGCTCCCATCGGACTCGTCCCTTATAGCGAGAAGCAATGCTTATATGGGAAAACAGAGAACAGACGTTTATTTACATTAGAGAGAGGTCAATAAGAAAATTTAGATACATAGTGGCGTTCTTCGTACATGGCGAGCTCTCCACTCGAAAAAGCACACCGAATGAGCCGTGGGGGCTCATTATAAAGGGTCTGTCCTCCCCAGATCCCTAGATCGGGGACCGCGTACAGAGGGCACCGTCCAATCACGGACCACACATTACCCGCGAGGGTGACGAGCACGCACGGTCCACGCGAACGTTCAAAACTGAAGCGTGGTCACCGCACGGCCATGTGGCACGAACGCGGCTCCCCCCCCGTCAAGGTGTGTCGCTGGGCGAGGGGTCTGAAGTTGATGACTGCATCCATCGAAAGGGCCGCCGTAAACAAGCTTCAAATGGTGCCGAACGATTCGTTCAATTAGCGGGACGATTCCCGGCCGCCGCCGCCGCCGTCATCTTCCAAAGAAGAAGCTGCACCGGTGGTCTCTCGAACTGCTCACGGCGCCGCGGCGGCAGGACGCCGCACCCTCCGGCCAGGTGGGAACAATACATGGCGGACACAGGCCGCCAACCCGTTTGGCGACCCAAAAGGAACATCAAAAGGACCGCCGATCCATTGTCAGACCTGGCGCCGGTCCTAACAGCCTCTCCGCCGGGGAAAGAAGATCCCGAGGTGCAGTGGCCAGCAGGTACTGTGCAGCGGGATCTGTATTGCAGCTTGTCGGCTCTTCCTCTATTACTTTGGTCCCGAACACTGGATCCGATGATCATCGACCAAGAGGGCGTTGCTCGCAGGGATGAGGTGAACCCCTCCACCATATTCTCCGCCCACCACAAACGAGGAACTGCGGAAACTGCGCCGAAAGCACACCCACACACAAGCAAGCACACGGCAATTCTCTACTCAGAATCACCAGACTGAGATTCACCTGTGGAAGTCATTTCCTTCTACCTCAACTTTATTCCTGTGGCCCCCGCCGAGTCGCAACACCACATCAGCCACTTTTGAAGACATTAAACAAAACACTTGACACATGATTGGATAAATACAGAAAACTAGTGGGCCTCAAATCGAGGATAGAAAGCAGAAAATCGTTTTGAAGCCCTCGGGGTACTAGGGACAACGACTCAGACCATCTGCGTTGCTGTTGAGTTTACCCTTCTTGTAATGGATATCAAAGGTGTATTGTTGAAGAGCTAAGCTCCAGCGCAAAAGACGGCCGTTTTTCGATGACATGGACTGTAGCCATGTGAGGGGACAGTGGTCAGTCTCTATTGTGAACCTAGAACCGGCGATGTAACAAGCTAGCTTCTGCACAGCCCAAACAACGCAGGCACATTCCTTTTCTGAGGCACTGTATGCTTCCTCACGAACAGAAAGCTTTCTACTGGCATACAGTACAGGGTGTTCCTGGTCGTTCTCTCCCCTCTGACAAAGCACGACACCCATACCCCGGTCGCTGGCGTCACACTGAAGAATGAACGGCTTAGAGTAGTCAGGCGCGCTCAACACTGGCTGACTTTTTAGTGCCTTCTTTAGCGTAGAAAATGCATGTTCCTTGGCCCCATCCCATTTTACGGTCTGGGGTTCAGTCTTTCTAAGAGCGTCTGTCAAGGAACCTGCAATGTCAGAGTAACGCGGGATATACCTTTGATAATAACCGGCCAATCCAAGAAACGACCGAATGTCTTTCTTGGTTCGTGGTTGGGGAAAGTTGTCTATTGCGGCCAGCTTTACTTCTGACGGCCGGCGGTAGCCTTGGCCTATTACATGCCCTAGATAAGCTACCTCAGCGCGCCCCAATTGGCATTTCGCAACCTTCACTGTTAAGCCGGCCTCACGCAGACGACATAGCACAGCTCGCAAGTGTTTCATGTGGTCTATCCAGGAAGAAGAAAAAATAGCAATATCATCTAGGTACGGGAGGGCAAAGTCCTCCATACCCTGTAACACTTTGTCCATTAGGCCAGAAAAGCAATAAGGGGCATTCTTTAATCCAAAACTAAGGACCTTCGGCCGAAATGTTCCCATCGGGGAAATAAACGCCGCAAGCCTACTAGCCCTTTCAGTTAGAGGCACCTGCCAGTATCCCCTGACTAAATCCAAAGTCGAGATGAAATTGGCACTGCTGACTTGCTCAAGTCTTTCCTCAATATGCGGAATTGGATAAGTTTGGTCCTTTGTAATCGAGTTGAGCCTCCGATAGTCAATACACGGTCGCGGCTCTTTCCCTGGGACCTCAACCAAGATCAGAGGCGAGGTGTAATCACTCTCTCCTGGCTCGATCACTCCTAGCTCGAGCATTCGGTTTATCTCCGCGGCCATTATTTCCCGTTGCCTCGGGGAAACGCGGTAAGCTTTAGAACGAATTGGTTCCGAAGATGTCAGCTCAATATCATGAACTAGGGCTTTGGTTCTGCCAGGTGTGTCTGAAAATGTTTCTTTAAAGTCAAACAATAGTTCCTTCAGTTCCGCTTTCTGATCTGGCTCCAACTCCGCCTGTTCTACCAGGTTACTAATAGTCTCGCCAATGTCTTTGTTTTCTGTTGTTAACTCCGGGAAATCAATAGGCATTTCTTCCGGTTGATTGAGCGACATGTTTACAACGGCATGCCTCTGCTGGTACGGTTTGAGCAGATTAGTGTGGTACACCTGTTGCGTTTTACGCCTTCCCAGTCCAGTAACCAAGTAATTTGTGTCTGACAATTTCTGAACTACCTCAACAGGTCCCTCCCACTGGACCTGAAGTTTATTCTTCAGTGAGGGTTTCAGTATCATCACTTTTTCCCCCACTCGAAAGCTTCGCGTCCGGGCTGTCTTGTCATAATAGCGCTTAGCGTTGTTTTGAGCTCTGCGCATTTCCTGCTCCGCTAGTTCTTGAGCTGCGTGAAGTCGGTCCAACAGCTCAAGTACGTATGCTACTACCGAAGGGTCGTCCGCCCGGCCCTCCCAAGATTCCCGAACAATGCGAAGTGGGGAGCGAAGAGCACGTCCGTAAACAAGCTCCGCAGGCGAAAACCCTGTTGATTCGTGAGGAGCGACCCGAAGCGCGAACATAGCTGCGGGCAAGCAAGCCTCCCACTCCTCTTTTTGCTCATAACAAAGGGCGCGTAGCAGCCGTTTCATGACTGAATGTACCTTTTCTACAGCATTTGACTGAGGGTGGTACACTGAACTGTGGATGATTTTAACACCACACTTTTCTAGAAATGTCGAGGTTAGTGCACTTGTAAAAACAGATCCCTGGTCGGACTGAATTTCTGCAGGGAAGCCTACACGTGCAAAGATAGATAAAAGCGCTTTAACTACCTCTTCCGAGCTGAGCTCCTTTAACGGTACTGCTTCCGGGAATTTCGTGGCCGGGCAGAGCACTGTGAGTATGTGCCGGTACCCGGACTGCGTTACAGGAAGTGGACCCACTGTGTCTATAACTAGCCTGCGAAACGGTTCTGTGATAATGGGGACCAGCTTCATAGGTGCTTTAGCCTTATCCCCTGGCTTGCCAACGCGTTGGCACGTGTCGCAGCTTCTTACAAATGCCTCCACCTCCCGAAAGCAGCCGGGCCAGTAAAACTCCCGTAACAAACATTCTTTTGTTTTTTTGATGCCGAGATGCCCTGACCACAAACCTCCGTGGACCAGGTGCAGCAGCTCCTTGCGGAAAGGATACGGTACGACTAGCTGATTAAACCGAACTCCTTTTCGACTCGTGTACTTTCTGTACAAGACGCCCCCCTTCTTGGTGAACTGAATGTTTTGCTTAGCCACCCCTTCCTTCGCGTCTGGCGTTAGGTTACGGAGAGTGGAGTCATTTTCCTGTTCCACTATCAGTTCTGTAGGACTTACATTTAACAGCTTTATAGTGCATTCTACTTCTCGAGATGCCTCGGATTCATCCGGTTTCTTACATCTTTCTTTAGATATTGTGTTTTGAGGCTCCATTATAGGGTGGTCCAGTTTCGTGCCAGGTAAAGAAGGCTCTGCCGCTGAAGCTGTTTCGTCTGCCACCGGATCTTTATAAACTGTCTGAGCGGCGAGCTCCCTTGCTTTGGATCGAGTTAAGGCCTGTACGATACCCTCACTGAACCCAATTCCTTTTTGTCGCAGCAAGTACTCTGATTTATTTGAGAACAAATACGGGTATTGCACTGGGAGATGTGCCGAAACGGCAGCTTCAGTGTCTAGAACACCGAAAGGGCCTTCGATGCGGACTCTTGCTACTGGGAGACATGCACTGTTTGTCTCTACTGCTTGTCTTATCCATGCGCATTCTCCTGTAAACTGACTCTCCTCGACATAGGACGGGTGCACTACATCCATAGTGGCGGCCGAATCGCGGAGCACGCGGCACGGTTGGCCGTTCACGACTAGGTCTCGGATGTATGGCTCTAGCAATTTCATGTTTTCGTCATTACTACAGAGTGACATTAACACAACTTTCGGGTTCTTACAACCCAAAGAAATATGCCCCGTCTGTTGGCAGTTATAGCAAACTATCGGCTTCTTGGCCTCGAACGCCTTTTTCTGTTGCCTTTCCGCCCTTTTCTCGGGTGCTTCTTCCTTTCTCTTGTTTTTCTCATCACCGCTTCCTTTGGAGTCTAAACCCTCCTTCGGCATATACCGACCCGACTTTGTCCATCGCGGAGGCTTGTCGGCCCGATATTTACTAATCTCCCTCCTAGGGACATCCTCGCCTTCGAGGGCACGGCGATTTACGTACTCCTCTGCGAGCTCTGCCGCTCTCGTGATAGTATCTACTCCTTGTCTATCCTGAACCCAGTACCTAATGTTTTCAGGTAGACGCCGAAAGAATTGTTCCAACGCAAAACACTGCAGAGTCTTTTCCGCGTCGCCAAGCGCACCCTCCTCTCTAAGCCATTCCTCCAGATTTACCTTTAAGGTGTACGCAAACTCTGGGTATGACTCGTCTTTGGCTTTCTCGATCTCACGAAATTTTCGCCTGAACGCCTCCGCTGACAGTCTGTACTTTTTGAGCAGACTCGCTTTGACTCTGTCATAGTCGTCTGCGTCTTCTTTACCCATACGGGCTATAATGTCAGCTACTTCACACGGCAGCAGCGTAAGCAAGCGCTGGGGCCACGTGTTTTTAGCAAAATTTTCCCTCTCGCACGTGCGCTCAAAGTGCACCAGAAAAAGACCCATGTCCCCTCCTACCGCGTAGGATGGCATCAAATCTGTCATTCGGCGCTCTCTTTCTCGTGCCACTGCGCTAGCTCCGTTCATTGATTGAGCCTTTGCTAGTTCAATTTCTAGGCGTTTCATTTCCATACGATCGATACGTTCTCTTTCCCTTTCCTCTTTTTCCTCATGACGTCTCTGTTCCTCTTTTTCCTCACGACGTCTCTGTTCCTCTTTTTCCTCACGGAGCCTCTGCTCCTCTTTTTCCTCACGGAGCCTCTGCTCCTCTTTCCTTTGCGTAATAGCCTCCAAGCATTCGCTCAGCTCCTCGTCATCTGCCCCGATCTTCTCGATGGCGTCAATGATCTCCTGCTTTCTTTTCGTCTCGGCAATTACCTGGCCCAGCTCTCGGGCCAACTCTAACAACTCTGGCTTTTTTAGTCCCTTCAAATTCATGGCGGTCCTTGGTGCTGCTAACTCTTTTAACTAAACAACTTTGACGTACTATCAATACTTCCGTCCACCGTTACCAAATCACTGCTTTGTTTACAATCCTACGCAAAGCCTGGTGATATCTCAGCAAAGAAAAGCAGTGCACTCACCCTATGCAGTCATGAATTCGGACGCGTTCCTTCCAGTGTTGTCAGTGATGCCACGAAGCAGTTTTGTCCGACTCTAGGTCCTCCAGACAGCAGGTCTCAGCATTGCCTCCTGGTCGATGAGCTCGATCCCACCGCTGCCATCCAGTTGTTGGGACCTGAGTCCTGTGGGTCTCGTCGTTGGTAGCTGGCTCCCATCGGACTCGTCCCTTATAGCGAGAAGCAATGCTTATATGGGAAAACAGAGAACAGACGTTTATTTACATTAGAGAGAGGTCAATAAGAAAATTTAGATACATAGTGGCGTTCTTCGTACATGGCGAGCTCTCCACTCGAAAAAGCACACCGAATGAGCCGTGGGGGCTCATTATAAAGGGTCTGTCCTCCCCAGATCCCTAGATCGGGGACCGCGTACAGAGGGCACCGTCCAATCACGGACCACACATTACCCGCGAGGGTGACGAGCACGCACGGTCCACGCGAACGTTCAAAACTGAAGCGTGGTCACCGCACGGCCATGTGGCACGAACGCGGCTCCCCCCCCGTCAAGGTGTGTCGCTGGGCGAGGGGTCTGAAGTTGATGACTGCATCCATCGAAAGGGCCGCCGTAAACAAGCTTCAAATGGTGCCGAACGATTCGTTCAATTAGCGGGACGATTCCCGGCCGCCGCCGCCGCCGTCATCTTCCAAAGAAGAAGCTGCACCGGTGGTCTCTCGAACTGCTCACGGCGCCGCGGCGGCAGGACGCCGCACCCTCCGGCCAGGTGGGAACAATACATGGCGGACACAGGCCGCCAACCCGTTTGGCGACCCAAAAGGAACATCAAAAGGACCGCCGATCCATTGTCAGACCTGGCGCCGGTCCTAACAAATGTTATTGGGCCTCGGTGCATGAATCGCGAAAGAGCCAGCACGTGATGTACTGACGATGCTAACGTGACATCACAGAGCACACGTCCCACCATGTTAGTGCCCCAAACATGGCTGCTTCAGTGACGCAAGTCATCTTGAATGATACTTTTTTTTCCTCTCGTCTAAATTTTGAGAGACGTTGTACATTGCGAAACAATAAACATTTCGGTAGTGATTACGTTTCCATTTTGACCGAAGGCCCCTTTAAACCATCTTGTATATCATATTTGTTTACGTTACGCACGCCATGTTGGTTTTCGATTAAATTGAAATGTTCAGGTTGCGGTTTGCATAACGCTAATGAGGTATCGGGAAGCCATGTACTCGAGCGACCAGTTTACTCCAAAATTGTCCCAGTTTTAGGGTGGGGTATCGAGAGAGTGGCACGGTTGTCCCGTAGGAGGAAGTTGCCGGGTTCGGGCCTCGGGGGCCAGGCGAGATGGCGCGCAGGTGCGCTCAGTCACAGACGCGGCGGCGGAAGGGGAGTCACCCCCTCCGAGCAGCTGCTCCAGCCGGGGAGGAGAACGGGGGCCCGCGGGCACGGCAGATGGCCCAGACCGTGTGAACTATGCGTGCGCCGGCCCGAGCTGCTCCTCTCTCCTTGTTCTCCCGGCCCCATCTTGCCAACGACGCAACCAGGGCGGAGTCGCCTGGGCCCTCACGCGCGACATCAAGGCAAAAACTTGACGTCACGAGTTTTTGAGAGGGCCTGACGCAAAATAATCATTATTACCCCCCTACTTTCTTTCGTATCGAAGTACGCAGCTCCTCAACCCTCTCCTTCCTTTCTTTAGCGGTCTTGTAGTAACCGTGACATCTGCGGCTCCCTGCGCATCTTAAGATGACGACGCCACTTTATTAGTAGAATTTTTGTTCAACAATGGCTTCGACAAAAAAAGCCAGGAAGGGACACATGGCACGAGCGCTTGCGCTTTTTGCGTTTCTTCATTGTGAACTCGTTCGTTCAAACAGCAGAACCTAGCTCCACATCACCCCCCCCCCCCCCTCACCAGCCTTCCCTGTCAGCGATATGTAGGTCGAAGGTCATGGAGCCGTATATCGTAAATGTTAATTTCAGTTTCTTGCTTGAGCACTGGTTTCGTTATTGGCTCTGAACAGTACGTTATCGCCTGTATCCACCAACCAACTCGACGGATAAGAAAGGACGAAATAGAAACGGGACTGAGTCATTAGAAAGTACGGTGCCTAGTGGCATAATAAGCGAGCCTTTGAAGTAGCGGGTTGGAAGATTCAGAACGATGCTTTGCATGTATAAGTGTCGACGTAGTGCAACGCAAGCGGAATGTTGGCTGCGACGTTTTTTGCGGCGTGCTAAGACGGACTCCTCTAGTGGTGCTCACAGTGCCCTTACGTTATCTATTTATGAAACTCAATTCTCTCGTTGCTGCAATTTGGTCAGCCAAGCTGTCACACTGGCGTTGCGTATTCGGGTAAACAAAAGAGAAAACGTTGGCATATCGCTGGCTCGTGTTCATTCTGACCTAACACGAGGCAGTGGACGTTGTGCAACACATTTTTCGATCGCACAGAGAGATGCGCTTTTAGAACTATACAAAACGGGAAGCCGTTTAAAAAATGCGCGTTTTCTCTGTCCACATGCAAAATGACGAGTGTTTTCGGGATATGACGCAGCTAAGAACAATGTCTTATAAAACCAAAACATGTTCAAAGCGGGGAACAAAAAAAAACATTGAGGAAAAAGAATACAACCCTCACGGCTATGCATCTTAGAGCGAAATAACCGCATATGGCAGCTGGTAACACGGCGAAGAGCTATTTGCGCCATCAAAAGCCCACCAATTGGGGTTCGCACGATTTATGCTTGGCGTGTGCATAGCCGGGAAGCGACGCTGCATTATGTCACGGTGTCAGCGAGTCACTCGGCCGTCGCCACATGTCCGGCTTTCTAGAGAGCATCTCCCCCCCCCCCCCCTGCTGCTGGTCATTCACACCCACACCAGTATTGATCCCCGTCCCGAGTGTTAAGTTGCATACTCACCCATCTCGACGGCGTCCAAGTATAGCGTCATCGTCGCACAGACACGCGCGCGGAGTGGCTCAGTGGCGCAGCGGAGCGCGGCCAGAGCACACAAGCGGCGGCCACAAAGCCGCGCACGGATTCGCCTTTTGTCTCGGCGCGGGCTCTCTCATTAGACGCACGTCTCGCGAAGAGGTCCCGACGCTAATGCGCCTTCTAAGCACAAGCCCCCGGCTTTCTCCGAGCGCGCCTTTTCTGCCGCCGGCTCTCGCTTATTCGCGCCTTTGTTCTGTCCGCTCCGAGCATCGCCGGAGGCGCGCGCGGCATTGCAGCCCTACCGACGTGCTATCCGAGCCGCAGAAGGCCTCTAGCCGCACGATTGACGTAGGCGTCAGCTCTACCCGAACGCTTCCGCGTGCTGTGACTTACTGGCTTCAGCAGATATACTTTGTTTTCCCCCTTCCACAACTAGGAAGATATTGATACTTGAGATATGGTGCGCAGGGCCAGCCTTTTTTTTTTTTTTTTTGCACTGATTATTGCGGTGTTTTCGCCTGTACACGAAACGTAAGATATATTTCGCGACAGTGTGTGAGCATTTACGAAAGCGTTATGATAATGGTCAGTGAGAGCAGGGGTAACGTCGTGTTTAGATCAACGCTATGGAAATGTTTTTAGTGCAGTTGGGCTATATTGTTGACGTAAAAAGGTGCAGAAGAGATGATACAAGAAGGCGCGTCACCTTGGTCCAGTTGGGGTTCATTACATTTTGTAGAGGAGTTTGGACGAGAGTTTTTTTTTCCGCATCGTGTTCTTCTTGATCACGGTTTCACTCGTCAGGGGAAATGCTTTGGTTTCGCCTGCGCTAGACGATGGAGCTCAAATGACGCTTGATTCGCCGAATTAAAAAAAAAAACAGGCGGAGGCGTATACCACAGGTTCACGCTGGTCTTACTTCCGTTCTTTTTGACGTAAACTCGTACACGGCACTGGGAGCGTTTTCCTGTCGTTCGTTTCCGTTAAATGTGTGAAAACCTGCAACGATGCTAGCGTTGCAGCACAGACTGTGTTTCGGGCAAACGTGTCTTTTTTGACATAGGTATTTAATCGAAACAGCACATTATCAAATCACGTTTGTTTCCCTATTCTCAAGAAAGCATCTTCATGCGGACGTGGCGCCACGTTGGTTGAAGTTGAAAACAGACAAACAAAGTAAACGTTCCGCTTGGTGTTTCTTCAAAATAAAGCCACGTGTTCAAATTCGTGACGTCATACGTGGCCGCCATGGTGACGAGGCTGCCCGTGGGAAACGGCCGCACGGTACGCGAGCGTGACGGTGGGAAATGGGGTCTACAGCGCCGCGGTGCAAACACGAGCGAGCGGATGGGGAGCGCGCGTGCAAACCTGGCCGCCGGACAGAGCTAAATCCAGCATTGCGCATTCTTCGTTGGAGAATCGCCCTGCGATGTATTCTCTTTCTTTCTTCTTGACGTAAGAGATTTCTGCCGTAGTGAAATGAAACCTCCGCGGCGCACTATCGACATCATGACGTCACCATCATTTCAGTGTCGAGCGTGGCGCCACATATGCGTTTTGAGACAGTCAGGGTGTATCCACGGTGGGGAAAAGTCTCGATGTGATCCACTTTCCTTCGAAATAAATGGGTTCGTGGTATATATGTACTTTTTTTTTGAAAAAAATGACATGCGCCACCATTGATTCGCGAGTGTGTTTGTAAAATTTAAAGAACTTCAAGTCAGGTGCTCGCGGCGTTCTGCTATAGCTTTGGTTTACTAATCGTAAGGTGCTCCTACTTCGTAAAATGGACAGCCTTTCATGAGGCACGAGCACTCTCCAAAGATTTCCGTGAATGCATAAGTACAAGGACGATCTTTCGTGCTTACCGTATGTTTCGACGCAACAGTGGTAGCTGGAAATGAGCTAGTCGGTCCCAGATGGGTTAGCGTGTTTATGTGTTCAGAAAAGCAGAAAAAAATTGAGGCTTTCAATAATGGACGGGGGCAATGCGTGTAACCATTATGGTAGAATACGAGACGAGAAACACGGCGTGCATTTATTAGGGTAGTTTTTGTTGTGATAACCTACAGCCCTGTGGGTAAAGAGGCGAGTGAAAAACGGGTTTAAAGAAAAAAAACTGTGGAATCGAACAGTTCTGCAGGTTCACCCCCACGGCGGTGCTAAAGACGTTACGGAGAAAGTATGTGCAGCCCCATTACACTCCCATTGTAGCCGCTTGCTCGGCTGAACAGATTCGACGACAATGGCTAATTTTATGCGGAGACAGCCCTAGTGGTCACCTTAGAAGAGCGAAATAAAAGCGGTACGATGCTTATTCCGTAAAGGGCCTCCTTGTGCTCCAACACCCATCGGAAAATTCTTTATGTGGTGTTTTTCCAACGTAGAGGCGATCTTCGCCTGCGTAGATGGTCTGAGGTGATATGACTGTGTCCTGTCAAAGAAAAAAAAAGAGTCTTGGGTTTGACGTGCCAAATACACGAAGGCGCACGCCGTAGTGGTTAACTCCAGAATGCATTGGAATATCCGGGGTTCCTATGGGGCAGCTATAAACATAGGTACATGCTCGGGAATTTTCGCGTTTCTCTTCTATCAAAGGACGGCTGCCGTGACCTGGAATCGAACACGCCTCCTCGAGGTTAGCATCGCAACAGTTCCGCAGCATCCTTCGGCGTAGCGTCTTCGGACTCTCTGTCGCAATGGCGTCTTTTTGATATATTACCAGCCTTCAGTGTTTTGCTTACATCTAGGAAGAAGTCATATATCTTCAGGCTATTATTTCGTATTTTCGCGGCTAGCCAAAAGCAACAACCGTTTTTTTTTCCTCGACAACATTGTGCGTTCAAGCTACCCCGTTTTTGCACTTGGTAAACATTACAGCTTATATATGTATATGTTCTGTACGTTACCTGAGTCCCAAGACAGCAGTGTTACTTCTGGTGCGGCAACATAAAATCGCACAGACTCACGTTATCAGGGCGCGACCAGGAAACTTAGATCAACGACATCGCAGATTCGCTCTCGGCGCGCCCACTGCGGCGCAGAGCTCTAATTCCGGACTTCAACAAGGACTTGAACAAGCGATCCGTGAGGGGGCGGGCATGGCACGTTCGCAGACCTGGCCGGAAGTGCATACGCACTAAGTTTCTGCAATCAAATAATTCTACGAAATGCTCAATTTCTAGGATTTGCGTTTGGTTCACTGAACGCGAAAGTAAACACTTTTTTTACTACGACAGCAATTATCTGGATACCCCAAGCTCATTTTCGCCGTCGCCGTGATGTTCCATAAAAATTCCAAGTCGATAACATAGCCCGGTGTGTTGTATGTTCTTTGTACGAGTGAAAGCACGGGAGCGTTGCCGACGAACGCCACTCTGCGGCGTGAAAGGCGCATTCAGATTGAGGCGCATTGAGAAGGAAGCAGCGCTGTGCGGATCCGGCGGGAAGTGCGCGCTTTCATTGGCCAGGCGTGGACACTGAACCGTGTCTTTAGAGGAGATCAGCAGATATCGGCCTTGTAATTTCGTAGTGCATGTGATCTCATCGCCAACTTTGCGATGAAGTCATATACGTCAAGAAGGTCTCTTCGCTATAGCCGCAGCGGCCACGTTTCTTGAAGGGGTAAGCTGCTAGCCTTATTTGACGTGATTTTTTTTTCTAATACATAAGACGTTGGTCAGCCCACTTCCTCCCGTGAAGTCACCAGCACTCTGCATTGAACAACCGCAGGTTTCGTCTCTACTTTCTCACTTTTTTCGCTTGAGTTCTTAAAGGCGGTTTCACTTGACTTCTTTCACCTTAGCTCTGTAATTAATGTTTTTCAATGTTATTGGGCACGTGCGAGAAAGGATGTTTTCTAACCAAATAAACTCGACTAATGACTGTTTCCAGAACTAATTACCGTTTCTGATAAACACTAGTTCCTTCCTTCCTTTCGTTTCTTTTGTGTAAGAGAATTATGAGGCGTAACATGTTCGCAACATATTTTTTTTTTTTTTTTGAAAAGCCTTTGTGCTACTCGTGCGCCTATACTGGAATGGCCAGTGGCGAACAGAGTTGTGGAGAGAAACTTAGCACAATTTCGTGAACGAAATTTTTCAGTTACAAAAAAAAAAAAGCTTGCAGGAAAACCTGCTTACATGCTTTTGGAATTCATCTGCATGATGCTCAATTATCACCTCATACTCACTGCAGTGTACCAGAGCTACTGCACGCAGCTATGGCGCATTTCACTAGCTGTTTTATTTCGTTATTTTTCTTTATCATTGAAACTGCCCTAGGGCAACGTCGTACGAAGTGAATGCAGATCTGAAGTTTCTAAAGTGCAATTACTGCAAAGAAGCTTAGCGCGTGGACGTGACTCAAGGACTCGCATCACGTATAACCTTGCTTTTACACTATGCGGTGAGGCGAATGTGCACGCTATCGCGATGGATGGACAGTATAGTGCAGCAAGCGGTTTCGCGCAGTAACGTAACGGCCAAAACAACAAATCCCTGATAGTGTGGCTGTTACAGCCCTCAACGAATTGTCTCGAAAAAGCCCGTCCGAAGGTGTCTGCTATAGTAACTAGTACCCACTTGAAGCAACAAAGCGCGGATTACACTGTGCAAGGCACCACGCGCAGGTTAGTGCTGAGGAAGAAAGCAAGCGCCGGATTGAGCAGAAAAGTCTCGTCAAAAGCAGTGCCGGACAGGAAGCCCCCTTCTTTGTCCGTGCGGCCCGTGGAACCGGGGCACCGAGGCTCGTACTGCGCCCCCTGGCGTCGGTTTCCCGGAAACAGCGTTTCGGTGCTTTGTCCGCGCACATTGTAGGCTGAGTTATACGACGGGCCGCTGAAAACTGTGATATATAAGAGCGCGCACCTGGCTGCCGGCAGTATCATAACGGGACCAGTCAGCAATGCACGTGTTGCGCCCGTGCGGATGTCCGAGGTCGGCATACAACTGCGTTATCCAGAGCACAGAAATGCTAGCCTGTCGTAAGTGTACGTTGACAGGAGTCAGCCTAAGGATTCACAGACTTCGTGCTAAACATCACCAGGGCAGGTACCAGTAACTGCGCTCTCTCCATAATGGATGCCGGCACCTGTTAGTAAATGTTAGACGTGAGCAAGACGTACGATCGTCCTGCCCGAATATATACCCACTCTGTCCGCCGACCCAACGCGTGGCTATTGACGGGCGACGCTAGCTACACCGAAAGAAACGAGCCCCACAGCGTACAGTCGGCGAAGGCGTGCGCGAACCGCGAATTTGGCTGCACTGCCTCGGCCCAGCCAACAGTGACGAGCGGCGCCTTCGAGGCGTGCAGTAGAGTGTCAGCGCACACACCTGTGCGGCCCGAATCGCGGTCTCGCATCGACGGGCGCCGTGGAGCGGCCAGCTTTTCTTCAATGAAAGCGAACTTTGCGCCCACAGAGCTCGGCGTTTGCTTTCGACGGGCCGTCCCGGAGCCACGCTCCACGTCTTCCCCCGCCGTATGTGTACGCACGCGCTTCCGTTGTTCCACGGCCGTGCTTCGGATAATTTTCGGCGGCGCACCACAGCGCTGTTTGAGCGCACCTGTCGACCGCCGTCGTCATCCGCGCATATCGCACCTCCGCGGCGGCGTTCGGACGGTTCGTTACGTGGGATAGGTGCGAGCGAGGTTCTCTTTGAGGGATATAGGTTCCCCGTGGACCCCAGTTTCGCGCCCTTGGCACTAACAGAATTTCGCCGCGAAACCACCGAGCATGCGCTGAAGACGCAGCACAGTCGCATGTAGGAGTGACTTTTCTAGAGCATTTTTTGAACGCTCTTGGGGCAAATACTTGCATCGCACCCACTACACCATATATCATAATTTTTGTGTAGTGTGGAAGCGTCCACTATGTCCTAATTCTATTTTTCTGAGTGGTACCCGCTACACACTTGTATGTGCATTTGTTGACGCTGTGGCTGACGACGAGGAAGAATTCTGCCTGAGATTTTTCTAACGGGTGGTAGCATTCAACGACGAACTCGACACGCAATTAGCCTGGTTGTTGCGTTACTGTTCTAAAGCTCTTTATACACGAGTTAATGCCATTCTTTACTCGACATGAAGACTGCATGGAGTCAGCCGAGGTCTCAAGCACCGGCGTAGCTTATCGGTAAAGTACTGCGTTGCCACACAGAGGGCTTGGGTTCGATTCTCATTCTGCCCTCGTCTTTATACGCTATTCTTTGCGTTTACGTCCAGGTTTAGTGCGCTTTCCGACTACTTTTGCACCGGTGGAAATTCGGATATGCGCCGCGTTGTGTGCATGGGTCATCGCGTCAGTTCAATACTACGTTGTCATAGTGAATACTTTACTACGGCAAACGTGCCGCGCGGTATGAATTTGTCAAGTTACATTACTTGGACGAAATGTGGCTCATACTTTGCTGGACATTTCGTTAGATTGAACCTCGCGTCGCCTGTGAAATGTTCTCAGCATCGGCACAAGCGACACGAGGTACGGAAGGAGCACGTCGCCACAAGAACGATGTGCGCGTCCCACTTGACAGCAGCGTGCGAGCTTTGACAGGCTCCATTCAGTCGACATACGCGCCGCCAGCGGCGTAGCCATGAGCGGGGGTCAGGGGGTTCAACTCCACCTCCCCCCCCCCCCTACCAAAATTTTCACTTTTGCTTGCCTACGTGTGTATACGCACTCATACAAACGCACGCGAGAACTTACATGAAGTGTGGTTTAACACCCCTCCCCCCCCCCCACTCCTTCCCGAAAAAAATTCTAGCTACAGGCCCTGCGCGCCGCCATTCACAGCGTGTGTAGAAAAACTGCGAAGCTCACACGCTTTGAGAGTGTGATTCCTCGCGTATCAGTTGCGGGCTGCTTATCGCTTCGCCACTGAAACCACGGAAGTGGCTGGGGAGGTCGTTGCCGATGAGGAAGTGAAACGCCGAGACGTCTCTCCATCCGGCGAGGAAAAGCCCTGATGCGCCCGCGAATTGCGTTATCCTTGCCTTATCTATCCATAGTATCCCGCTTATCAGCTTATCACTTCCAGAGCGAGCAGCGCCTGTCACGGCTCTGTGGCCATTTCTGGTCTGCATCCACCGGTCTTATCAGCGCTCGCGTCGAGCTTGTAACAAGCCCAGACCACAATAAATAACCGATTCACGGGTAAATTCGTTCTTGTAATTACTCTTTATGATGAATTCATGAACGATTCTGTAAGCACGCCGCCTTCAATCCTGAGGTCACAAGGGGGTTTTCCAGTCTCTTACTACAGCCCCCAAAGAAGCTCCATTCTCGAAACCTTGGCTCTAGCCTCAGGAGCAGGGCTTCGATTTTCGGACAAGACAGCCTCATTTAGATGAGGACTAAAAGCTGAAACGCACGTGTACATAACTTAAGCGCATGTAAATAAACAACTCCCAGGCGAATAAAATTAAGTCAGTTCATTCGTGCCTCGTCGGCTTTCTTCAGATGGTGTAAAGGTTATGCTACGGGTCGAGTGGTAGCCGATTTTCGTAATAACTTGGTTTAGCTGAACATTGCGAAAACTTTTCTCGTTGCTTAACGCATTTGTTGTCATTGGCCGTCGGTTTGCCCGGTTGTTTGATCACAGCCAGCTAATTAGCGTGCGCAAATCATACACTTGAAACTTCCCGCACAGTGCGCATCTGTTGCGCATCTGTTGAGGCGCTCTACATTCTTTCTTTTTCTCTTCATTTCTTTTCGAACGCTCGGCAGTCTCGTTGAGTAGAGCAGGCGCTTTGCGTCATCGCCGATTCCCAAGCGCGTCGGAAAGGCTCCTCGATGCGCCCGGATTTCTCCCCGACAACGCCTTGACGCGCGCGCTGCAGTTCCGTCGGCATCTTACGTTTCGCGGTCGTCGCCAGATGCGCCATTCGAGGCCCACTTTTCCCACGTTACCCTCAGTGGCGCCTTCGCGTGCGGCCTCCGAATGCACACTCGGCTGGCGCGGGCACCTCGGCTGCTCAGCTCTTCTGGACCGACTTGTTCATTCCACTTTTTTGTTTTCCTCCCGAGACCCCACTCATCCCCAAGATGTTGCTCCTGTTATGTGTGTATGTACTTAATGAAAACTTTCATCTGCCCAGGAACCGCCACCATCCGTCTGTGCAGTTCTTTTTTTCTCCGTGGCTAAATTACGCGGTCGTGAGATTCTCGCTCCGCAAATACGGAAGCGCAGCACCCGACAGAAACGCGCGCAGATGTAAGCCCCCCCTCTCCCTTTTCATCTCCGCTGTCGAAGGAAGTAGCAGGCAGACGAGTCTAAACCCCGGCAGGCAATGTGCGGGCCGACAGTTGACGAGGGAGCCGCATTGCGAGGCTGGTGGTGTTCCTTCCAAGGCGCGACACACGACGCGAGCACACATGTGGTCGCCACTCGGCGGCGCGCTCTTCCCATCTGCGCCAGAGCCCGCCGGCCGTCACGAAACGGAACACCGCATCGGGCGGAAACATCTTGCGTCGCGTTGGGACCCTCCCGTCGCTGCTGCCAGTGGTCCTGGCCTCCACCGTGTGCGGCAGTGGCATTAGACGAGAGAGAGCGGGGGGGGGGGGGCGTGGAGAGTTGACAGAGCAAGAAGCACGACTATAAAACTGTTGCAAGAGCTACCGTGGAGCGTGCGTCCCAAACCCACCCACATATTTGTTTTACTTATTTTTTCTCCTTCTTATGTCACATTAGCTTGAGTAGCTAAATAAACGACGGTGCGTGGAAGAGCTCGCTTTCGTTTTGTTCGGGCTCCTTTGGAGAGAGCGCAGTCTCCGAGCCAAACGCGCGCTCCTGGGAAGCCGTAATTAGGGCCCGTAGCCGCTGTCGGCGTGGGAAGGAAACGGTTGACGCACGGTGGCAAACTTCTGTATACACAGACCGCGTAGAACAGCGTGCGTGCGTGTGCTGGTGTGCGCGCGGATTGGCAGATGCCAAGGACACAGAAATTCAATCCTGGGAAATGAAAAGCAAAAAGAATATCTCCGTAGCGCGCTCTCGTCGCCCGATCTCCTCGAGAGGAGGAGAGCACCCGATCGAGAAACGCGACGCTGCCAAGAAAAAAAAAACAAAAAAAAAACGCGCGCGCTTCCCACGAGAGGCCATCGATGCCCGATAACGAGAATCTTCGCGCGCTTCTTCGCATGGGATCGGTTCGGCCTTGCTTTCCAGCGACATTGCGCGAATATACGTCAGCTGGGTTGAGACGTGATAACTTCACCTTCGTTTGCAACGAAAGGAGAATTTAATGAACGGTGAATGAAAAATAACGAAAAGCCGTTCTCATAGTTGTGTCAGAGGCAAAAAAAACAGAAATCGATGGAACTGTTTGTCGCGCGGCTGCTCGATTTGAGAGGGGGGGGGGGAAGGAAAAGAAAAACCCGTAGCTCGGTCAGCGTGGGAATATCCGTTAACCAGAAAGGTAGGTGTTGCACAAGCGTCGTTGTCGAGGAACGTCAAGACCAGCGAACTTGCCTCATGGGAATATCTTATTGGCCGCATGGCGGTACGCTTACAAGAATAAAATAACGTGGCCATGATGGCCAAAAGCTTGGATATACGCTAAGTTGTTTGGCGCGCTGTAGTTGCGATAGTTTAGTAATACGTGAGGAGGAGGATGCAAAAACAGCAAAGAAACATAGTCGGCCTAGCGAAGGAGAGAGAGCCTTCAAGGCTGACGGCTACACCGTTTCGCTACGCCCTTGGAAAATCTGTAATAAGGTGTGAACGGGCCCACGAGCTGTAGATGTGGAGGTCCGAACGCTACGTGTCAACTTGAAAACCCGAACTGTGCCTTAACTTAAGCGCATGCACTGCACGATGTGACCTATACGCTACTCTCGTGTTTGCTCTCGTTTCTCGTAGGTTGGAACTTGAGGTCATGAACAGGCAAGTATATTGACGTGTCGACTGCCCGACGTGTAGTAGTGTTCGCGTGTCGACCAAACGTCCGCATGCGGCGCTGTCTTTCTCCTACTTTTTTTTTAAGCCGTAACGAATAGACCTGGTTGATTTCGAAACTATGCGCAACGCACCGGCGAAACTAAGTCGTGACAGGAGAAAAAGCGTACAAAATAATTAAGCGGGGTTGACGAACAAGAAACCGTCTCTCATTCGTTGCGTGGGAACAGCTTCACCTCGCTTTTGCGTCGCCTCCGCAGGAGGAGCACTGTCTTCTTTTGTTTTAGCAGAAGTAGTCGATGAGGCGATCTTTTGTCTCCAAGACGGGGTGGGAAGAAGACTCCTGGGCGTACAGCTTGTCCGCTGTCGCCGCCGCTCGTCATATCACCGGAACACAATGCTGGGACGACAATTTGCATGCGCCCGGGCGCCGAGCATTCTCGCGCTTATTTAACGCCGTCTCCTGTTCAGGCCCGCCGTGCGGGCTCGCCGAAGAACGGGTTTTGCGAACACGCCTCCTTTGTGGACCGCGCGCAAACTGACCGTCCGCTGTTTCATGGCGGAGCCTTTCTTCTTCTCCTTTTACTCGCTAGGAAGTACACACACACACACACACACACACACACACACACACACACACACACACACACACACACACACACACACACACACACACACACACACACACACACACACACACACACACACACACTGCTCACTCGTTGCTTCTTTTTTCTTTTTTAAATCTTTTCGCGCCGCTCTCAACGCGACCGAGCGTGCGGGCACTGACGCCAATGTTTGACCATTATACGGCTTTGAGGCTTTCACTCCAGTGTCGGTTTGTTTCACCGCGTTTCACGTAGCCGCTTAAGCGAAGCTTGGAGCGTTTGTTTGAAGGAGGCTGTAAACTAATGACGACATTACGGGTACAAAGAGCCGTTTTTTTGTAATGTCCGCGCGTCGAGAGTTTAAAAATTCAAGACGAAAATGCCAAGTAAACAAACGACCTCTGGGGCCTCATCTTTCACACTGTGGGGAGGAACTCGGCAAATGAGAACGGTTTTGCGAACTCATCTAGCGCTGCCGCTGCCCCACAATGGCGCGTGCGCGATGATTACCGCAAGAGTACGGTAGATGACGTCGCTGTGTTCGCATTGGTAAGCGTTGTGAAAACTCCCAAGAAGGCTATATCACTGATGAACAGTCCCAAAGCTGTGTTCGCTCGCGCGGAGCCCTCGTATTCTTTTTTTGAAGGCATGTGTGGTGTACAATACGTGCGCAGTAGCCTGACATTTACACAGTACATGGGAGAAGCGAATTGGCCTAATCGCTTGCAGGCCGCGAAGAAAAACATCGTTATGGGGCGCAACGAAGTGGCCGTTTCGACGCTGACTGGGCACGGAACACCGTTGCAACCTGGAAGGCGTTGTACGACGCTCGTTTGGCTGCCGGTAGCGACACTTACAAGGGCCTTTCGCGCCATGCCTTCGACATGCCTGGGTATTGGCCTCCGGAGGTTTCTCAGCCTCACTTTCCTCGATCAGTCGCAGCCCTATGATCCCACCGACCAGCAGGCGTGGCGTACGCAGCGCTGCAGCCCCTGCGAAAAGGGACAGCCGACCGGTGGTCGCAGAGCGCGGGCGAGAAGAAGCAAGCAAGATACGCCACCGCGAAGCAGTCATGGGAACCATGTCACGCGCAGAAGGACACACGGGATGAGCTCGTCCCCTGCACCGCGTGAGAAATTAGCCGGCGGGGAAGGAAGCGAGATGCGACCGCCTCCTCTCCTCGCATTGGCGGCCGTCATTACGGGCGGCCGAAATGGCCGCCCGCGATGCCCTGCAGCCAGCAGGCCTGCACCTGCACAGTGGTGCTGTGCCGTTGCCCTCATTGCTCGCTGCGGCCTCTTCGTCCACTCGGTCGACCTGCAGGGCGCGGCTAGAAAGCAGGTTTGCTGGTGGGGCGGAGACCCCAAGCTCCCGTACGCACGCATGAGTTTACACACGCAAGGCGACTGCGCCTGTGTGCTGGTGGTTAGCAGGGACAAGGTCACCGGCTTCCGAAGAATGCGAAGGATGCATTTACGCTCTCCATAAAACGCTAAATACTTTTGACTCATCTATACATCGAGCACCCGCAGCGTAGGACAGCAAATCTGCTGCTTGCCTGGTTGACGACCCTACTTTTCGTCTCCTCTTGTGCGATCTGATTGCATTTTAGATCGGCGGACATCCTAACTCCGTCACTCTATGCCTTCTAACCATATGCCGTCTTCTGCTAGGACTTTTCTCCATTCCGTCGCTCCGACCTATCATCAGTTATCTCTCCTTGGCAATACGTAACATACCCAGTTCCAGATTTCACCTCATCAACGAGAATGTCACCTATCCTTGTTCGTTACCTTGTCCGCTATGTTGCCTTCCTGTCTCTTAACCGTGTACGTCTTATTTTTTGTTCTATCGCACGTTACGTGGTTCTTAACTACTTGTCACATTTCATTGTGGCGCCTATCAAATTCTTCTTGATTTACTTCCACCGAGCTCTTCGTTCAAACCGATTGGACGCTTTGCACGAGAGCTATTTATTCAGAGGACTCAACTACAAACATGCCAGCTACGAGGAAAAGGCGCCCATCGTAGCACTTTTCTGTGTAGGACAATTTTATCGAATATACCTGCGACCGTATGAGGTCAAGTTCTCACCTGAACTGGATTGCAGCTATTATAGCGAACGCCTCGCGTCGAATGACCCGACCCTGAAGCTAGCGTGGTGAAATCCCGCACCTTTAACGGGTGGCCTGCACAGTTGACTCATGTTGCGCGTGACGCTGCGTGGCAGCACCTTGTCGCAGGTCACCCCCCCCCCCCCCCCCCCAAGAAAAAAATATAGCGCTTTGTTATCGAACCAGGGGAGTCGCGCCCCAGTGCACCTCATAGTCTGAACAGCAGTCGCGTTCGGATTAGAGCGGCGCAAAAGAATGCAGATCCGCGGACCAAGGAAGGAGCTGCCCCGTTGACGCGCGCGCAAGCTGGGGCACGCATGAGCGCGCGGTAAAATTCGGGCAGTGCACAATTCTGGGGCCACTTTGCTGAGAGGGCTAACCTGCTGGTAGCCGCTTTTGGTTCCCGATCGAGGTCAACGCCGGTCGCGTCGGTGATTGTGCCAAAAGGGGCCCGGAACACTCCCACGGTCGTCCTTGCATGCGTGCATCTTCAGTGTTTCCTGGCGCCGACGCAGGGTAGTCGCCACTGTCTGTGTGTTTTGGGCGATCTTGAAGCACTGTTTCTTGCCGCTACGTGAGCTGCAGGAAAGTGCTTCCGGCAGCAATGCATTCTGGCCATACAGAGGGAAGCTTAGTCTTAAACGCCTAATGAGCCTGACACACAACTGGATTGCGCATTGTTAGGACAGGCCAGATGCTTGAGCTGTAGCAAAACTTAAGCCGACTTCAGATTCTTTGCTTTACGCGATGTACTTGAGCCCCGTTAATATAAGGCACGAAAGCTGTTTGCGTTTGCTGAAGAGGGGGTGGGGAGCGGAATGATGGTTCATCGCATCGCCCCAGCAAACAATGTATGGGGCAGATTTTACGTTTCCCCCCCCCCCCCTTAGGAGGGTGCCCTACCCCCTGGTCAGTGTATCGAGCAGATTTTGCCCCCCCTCTTAAGTGACTAGGGGTAGTGGCGGCTGCCCCCCCCCCCCCCCCTGCCCCACTCGTGTGCACTCCTATGCTGAAGGGGCGTGAAGCGTCTCCAAGTAACAGCGACCGTGCGCAAGCTATATAGTGTGAATTGTGCGTAGCATCTGTTAACGTACGGTTTATGAATAAAATGTGCTGTCGCAGCCTTTTTCCAAGTATTTCTGTTTAGCCTGACAAACCGCGCCATATCGCGACTGCGCTTCATTTCGCCGTCGGTGCGCTGAAAGTAATGACCAAATAGCGGCAAGTCGCCGTTCCCGTGCGGGACCGTCCCGAAACGTTCCGATTGTTTCTCACCTCGACTTGACCAGTGACTGAATCATCATTATCATCAACAATTAGCGATGCGGGCGGCAATCGGTATGGTGAGAATCGGGTGACTGGTTGCGGTGTTGCTGGCAGTATCCCACATAATGGAACTGTTGTGTGCGCGCGTCTCTCTCCTTTTCTGTAATTACTCTTTGCAGAGGGGGCCGGGTAGGAAGATTGGGTCGAGTGCCATTTTGTACTCTGTATGCCACGTCAAAAAAATTTCAAAAACTCGGGGGAGGGAGCTTAACATTTTTGTTTTGCCAGTTTGACTGATACTCTTAGACGCAGTTGCCATTGACACTCATCATTTTCCCCTTCGTTTTCACGCGTTCCGACCGCTACCCTGGACACGTGGCCGAGACACATTGGTGCTCCGTAAACTGAATAAAGCGCACATCTCGCGATACGTGCTACGTTGCACGGGCTGGCACCGAGAGTCTCACGTCGTGGGAACGCTGTGAAGGAAATCCCTCGCCACGAGTAAGAAGAAGAAAAAGTGTCCTGTTTCGTGGGAAAAAAAGTGTAAGCGCACACTCTTGAGCTCCGATCGAACTCATCAAGTTGTCGACCTTGTGCAAAGCGCGACTCCCTGCTGCCAAATGGGCGCCGGCTTTCGTGCCGGCTTAAAAAAAATTGAGTAAGAGAGAATGCGAGGCAAATTAAACGTGTCCATCGGTGAGTCACCGATATCGCGTCAATCGCCGTCCTTTTTTCCCACATTACACTACGAGTACTCGGTGCTCGTTCGGCTTCGAAGAATATCGCAAAGGCATGTGCTAATACATTACGCGGCCTAGAATGGTTGAATGTCGCGTAATTTGTTTCGTTTCCAAATTGGAATTGACTGTTTCTATAAATTTCGCAAGATGGGCTTTCCTACAGGGACGCTCTCCAACCGAACACTCGCGTTCAGAGATTTTTGTTTTCACTCTAAGTGTATTCGCCCCTCCACGTTCCATCGAAAGTGGCCGAAGATACGAATTGTTTTAATTACTGCTCGAATATCCGCCTCATGATAAGCTCTCCCGGTCTACCAGGAGAAAGGGAGGAGGAAGAACGTGGGCTTGCGAATGTTGGTCATCCATCATAACACACATATGGGCCAGAGGTATCGCTGTGACCAAGTTGTACCTTTGTGTTTCTTTTGTGCGAAGAAAATGCGGGGATGAGCGTTTGAAGGATCTTTCTGGTAGACTATTGTCGATGTTGTTGATTTGATTGATTTTCAGGGTTTAACGTCCCAAAACCACCATATGATTATGAGAGACGCCGTAGTGGAGGGCTCCGGAAATTTCGACCACCTGGGGTTCTTTAACGTGCACCCAAATCTGAGCACGCGGGCCTACAACATTTTCGCCTTCATCGGAAATGCAGCCGCCGCAGCCGGGATTCGATCCCGCGACCTGCGGGTCAGTAGCCGAGTACCTTAGCTACTAGACTACCGTGGCGGGGCTATTGTCGATGTTATTCGGTTAGAAAATATACCGTCTCGCGCATACCTAGTACCGTTTTTTTTTTTTCTGGCAAATTGTCTCTTGCACGCAGAAAGCTGAGGCAAAAATTCGGGAACAGTTCGCGATGTGAGAGATCTTCATTTTCAGCTCATTCTATGTCCGCTCCTGGACGAAGACCTCTCCCCACGATAACCAATTTACCCTACCTTGTCATGTGCGAGCTGTTTCCATTCTATGTCTGTTAAATTACCGTTTTCGTCACTCCATCTAACCCTCTTCCGGTTATGTTTTCCATCTCTTGCCATTCATTCAATCGCTCTCTAACTGACTATCGCTTGTCTATCTTGAATTGAAATAAGTAAAGAAGGTGGGGAAATTCCACCTCCGTGGAACAGTGGCTAGGGTGCTCGGCTGCTGCCTCGAAGGTCGTGGGTTCGATTCCGGCCGCGGCGGTCACTTTTCGATGCAGGTGAAATGGTAGAGGCCCGAGTACTGTGGGATATTAGTGCACGTTAGATAACACGAGATGGTCGAAATTTCTGGAGCCCTGCGCTACGGCGTCTCTCATAATCATATGGTGGTTTTGGTACGTTAAACCCCAGAGATTATTATTATTATTATTATTATTATTATTATTATTATTATTATTATTATTATTATTATTATTATTATTATTACAGAAGGTGGGAATAATAAGTCAAATAAGACGTTTGGTAGTCGCCCACGGTGTTTAATAGGAAGGCCCACCAAAACACCACCCCGCACTTGTTTCCTTGTGCTGTTGTTAGAAATGTTAACCTCTTCAGAACGTAGCGGTTTTACACGTGAAGTGTGGTTTGATGTGCCTGTCACGCTGATACTCGAAGAGTGCGCACAGCAGTAAAAAAAGAGTGAACAAAAAAAAAACAGATGGTTTCATAGACCGGGCATAGAGAGGGAACCGGTAGTAGTCGGGCCTGTGCTCGGTCTGAGGCAGAGCAGGCCCAGGAACCGGAATGGAGGGAAAGAGGACCGCGGCGACGGCCCACCGACGAGACTGCCCCGCCGGCGGGGGGGCTCTCCTCCTATGCACTGGCGACCGAAAAGCCGAACAATGGACCGACGCTCTGCCTTTGCCTCACCTGCGTGTATACAAGCGCGTGGCGGCAACGGTACGCTTCAGATGCGACACGTAGTGCGTCGATTTTAATTAGCGGTGTCAAGACCGCGTACCAATCGTTGAAAGCTAAGCGCTCTTATTACTTTGTCCCTTTGTTGTCCCTAGAGCTATGTCAACAACTGCGTGCCCGAACTAAGTCGCGCTAAGGCAAGAACTTCATAGCTCCGCATACGTGTGTTTGCGGGCGAGAACACCGGCGTTCGCTGTGCAGACGTACGTGCTTATATCGTGGCATTTTATTATTTATTTTTTTTCCTTAAAAAATCAAACAAAAAGTTTGGGTCGAACTGCTATGCGCCGGCGGCATCGCCACTTTCTGTCAAGTCCATACGGAACCGCTCGGAGAAGGTTCATTTAAACTTCATTTAATGACGAAAAGAACAACGTGGAAGCGAATCTAGCGGAAGCCTGCGGAAAAGCGAAACGCCCCGTTGTCGTGTGGGACGCAACAGCGCTCCCCCTCGGCGACGCCTGGCTTGGGGATGACGCGTTTCTGTGCCGGGGCGCTCGCTCCCACCGGCACTGCTTCACTCTGGGGCCTGCTTTCTGTCAGCCGGACGTCTTCGCGTCTTGCCCTGTCGCACGCAGCCCCGTGAGTGCGTGCCCCCGCCTGGTGACTGGCACTTTGTTTCGAGCTCGCCGAGTTGCTGCTTCGTGGAAACAAGACTCAGGGAGCGAGCCTTGACAGGGAGGCAACACGAAGGAGAGAAAAAAATAACAATAATAAGCGTCGTCCCCTCGTATGAGAGTGACTCGCATGCAGAAGTGAGGAGAACGAAAATACGCAACGACAAAACTTCTAAGGCACGGAGCAAGCTCGCGCGGCACGCAGCAGGCGATCGAAAGAAAAAAGGAGCTGAAGGCCGTACTCATAAAGTAGAGCGTTTTAGGGCCCTTGCGGAGTCGCAGTATATGGGCGTCTCTGTGTGTGCGCGGAGAGAGGTCATAACAGGCGAGGAGGTTCCTTTTGAAATATGGGCCTATAATTCCTGAAAGTAACAAAAAAAGCGCGATCGCATATCTAATGTCTTAACGCGAACGACCGTCTTTCTTCTCAAAACCTTTGTTCCTCCATCCAGCTTTTGTTCTGGAAAATCACTTATCTATTCGGACCATGATCGAAAGCTGCCCAGGAGCCGCCACCGACGCTTATTCATACTCTCTTATTAAATATTCAGTACTGCCACGCTGCGGTGATCTAGTGGCTAAGGTACTCGGCTGCTGACCCGCAGGTCGCGGGATCGAATCCCGGCTGCATTTTCTATGGAGGCGAAAATGCTGTAGGCCAGTGTGCTCAGCTTTGGTTGCACGTTAAAGAACCCCAGGTGGTCGAAATTTCCGGAGCCCTCCACTACGGCGTCTCTGATAATCATATGGTGGTTTTGGGATGTTAAATCTCACAAATCAATCAATACTCGCAGGAGCACATGCTGACAGTTTTTACGCACAATCATAGTACAACGTCAATCATCCGCCTCGTGACATATACTGTGAACCGGGCAGCTGCGACTGTTTGTTATACCATTATTCGTCGGCATTGAAGAAGTCATCGTTTGCCTTTATTATAAGCGAACAATGAGAACCGAAAGCAACGGGCCGCGGACAAAACTAATCATACGCGTTCGCAGGGTTCACCTTAAAAGGGTCGAATGTTCATAGAAAGCCCCCCCCCCCCCCTTCCTGTTCGAACCCGGGGCGCATGCCTGTGAAGGTAATGACGCCTGTCATCTGGAAAGTAACTTTCATGTAACGGCGCGGTACAAATTATTTGTGTAACGTTATTCGAGGACAAAAGCTTGTTGGTGTCTTTACGGCCGAGGCCCCAAGTCCAGAGCTCCAGTAGCCTTAGGCACCCTCCGGACTTGATCTAGCCGCGCGACTTGCACTCCTGGGTCTCCGAGCGGGCGAATTGTGCCTCCCACTGGTAGGGACCGAAATGCCTGAAGCAAATGCGCAAAACGAACGCGTGGTTTCCTTCTCTCGTTTTTCGTCTCGCATTCTCACCTCATACCCGGTTCAATGCCGAAAGGCCCTAGAATATTTCGTATCATTCCAGAGTGTTTGACCTTGACGCCGACTCATTACAACACCGCAACAAGGAAAAAAAAAAGAAAAACAAGCAACAAAAATTTCAACCTTACGAGATCTAAATAGACTACGTATCTGGTCTTAAGCACGGTTGTATTGCGTACAGCCGCAAATAATTAAGTTTATTCAAATTTACGCAACTTTCGGCCGGGGTTGACATTCGAGCATGCGGGAGGCAACTTTGCGCGTGACCGTCGGACACGTCTGTGGACTCTCGGGTGTCGATATTCGAGTGCGCATACTACGCTTCCCACAATTCTCTCTGTTCAGTGTATGTTACTAGTCTCCTGTTGTATGCAGGACAACTAACACCATTGTTGTTTTTTCGTGCCTCCTCTGTCGCAGCTTTCGTGTCCTGCTCGCCCAATCCGTGCAAGAATGGAGCCTCCTGCGTGTCGTCCAACCCAAGCGGCGAGTCTCATTGCAAGTGAGTACATGCAAAAGACGTTTCGTGTGCGCAAAAGGTGTTTCAGCATCGCAGGCATGAAGTGCGTAGCATGGCTTGCCCTGCTTGAGTATCAAATACGCATCAAATAACGATAGGGACCAGCGGGGTAGCAGAAGGCTCGATACTGGTTACGCTGCTGTCTGGTAACTGTGACGCGGAAATGCCAGTTAAAAACAAAAAAAAGCCGCGACTTTCATATATGTTTTGACGTTTTCTAAAGATACCAGCAAGGGCGTAAAACAGTAGAAAAAAGAAAACAACTTTTGCGATGGCTAACTTTGCATATATGGATGACAGGACCAAGGTCGCGTCATGATCACTTACGCGGGCTACAATTCGGGTGCTTGATAGCGTCATTAAAGTTAAAAGGTCACGGGCTAAGTTCCAACTCATGCGTAGCAAAAACGAATACACCATTGTTCCTCCGAACGTAGTTAGTGAAACGAAGACATACACAAAAAAGGGAGGGGGAGGAGAATAGTCAACCGCATCGTTCGCTTTTGTCATGAGCTCGCCACCTAGTGTTGGCGAAAGCTGTAACGAAGTCTGAACGCCCTGAGGAAGAGCGTTGAGATTTGGTTGTTGCTTTGAGTTCTTTTAAAGAACCTTCGCATGTATGCTCTAGGATTTTAAGAGGCAGTGAACTTATGAATGCTTTCAGCGACTTGGTTTTTGTTGTGCGTTGATGTTTACAGCTTGTCGAAGGTACCACATGGCACGCTTCTCGCAGCATCCAGACGTGTGTTACTAACTTGCAGAGGGCGAGAAGTTTGGTAATGTATGGGAAAGCTGGGGGAAAAAAGAAGTCGTAGTAGAGTGAGAGCGTGTATGAGGACTTAACTAAACGAATGACAAACGAGAAAAATGAATGAGGCGAAGTTCGTACGTATCACTTGCTTGTTTGTATTTTATTTATTTTTCATGCTCTCAACTGTCTTGTGGTTTAGCTAACCTTACGTTTTACATGGCGTAGATACAGCCGGTGCCGCTACATTTCCCGAGTGAGCAACAGACTAGCAACTTCGGTTGAAGCAACTCCCGCTGAATGTCTCCCACGTATACCGCAACTCAAGAGTTTCGTCAATGTTAAGTTACGTCGCTTGCGAACCAAACGGAATGGTGCGATGTCAACGCAGACCCGTAAGTATGTGCATGTACTACACGCCACGTCCCGTGGAGAGGGCGTGGGCAGCAACCGAATCCTGACTACGGCGGCGGCGCCGCGCAGGTGAGGCTATAGGAAACAGCGGTTGCACCACTTCCCGCTTCATGGTTCCGCAACGGCACGCTGAACTGCCGCGGTTGTCTCGACTTACTGAACGCGACGCGTCCGCGACAGATGGGTGTCACCGGCGTCAAAGGGCCTGGCCGTTCTCAGGATTAGAAGTGCTACTTAAGCAGAAATCGGCGTTGTGGTCGATGTATGGGGCCAACAACATGTCTCACAGAATTGTAGAAACTCGGAAAAAATAATATTTTTGTCTCAGTTTTGAGCGAGATGCATCAAACACGGCACAGAATGCTGCAAGAAGAAGAGGCTGATACAAAAAATTAAAAAGAAAGAACGAGATTGGATAAGCGTACAACGCATGGCGTAGGACGTCAAATTCACAAGTTGCTACGGAAATTCGGCGAGTGCGCGGTAGAAGAATGTTTTGCATAAGAAAAGCATTCCATTCTGAAACATTGTCTCCGCATGATAAGCAGTGTTGAGAAAGCGGGCAGATAGTAAAAATTTACGCTGCGGTGAGAGAGAATCTGTTTCAATCATCTTTAAAAAAAACAACCCATTATTACCAATACTTGCGAGTGATTTAACAAGACTTATTGCCCGTCCTTTTTTTTGCAAAAAAATACTTTCATCTATATGCTTTTTAACCGTACACAAATAACGATGAGCATCTGATAACTACGTTCCTTGTTTTTTTTTTATTTTTGTATTGCGATGCAGATGTGCCCTTAAGGCCCGGTTGTCGTGTTTGCCATGTTTGTAACACACGTCAGTAATGAGAAGTCACTTGGAAAAGTAATTATGTTCCTGTGTCGTCTTCGGCTTGTAGAAGGGTAAGGGAACTCGGGAACATGGTGTTTCGGGTTCAACCGAGGCGTACGCATAGCTCATAGCTGAGCGGTTGAAGTTAGTGCAGATTTATTGATGTGGTCTTATTACCTTTGACTAATGGCACAACAGTTAGTTGGTTGATTTCGGCAGCATGGTGTCATACACAACACGGGTCGTGTCGTCTCGATAATCAGTGCAACTGCACCAGGCAGGTAGGTAGGTACTGAACATAATTGAGGTACTAACAAACAATTCCCCAGTTTTCATTGAGGGAGTGCTTTACAGTATACCATCTAAAATCTGCTCGTGCATTCGCGGCTATCCCGCCGAGCCCCGTGTGACGCAGTCCCTGGCCGGCAGTTTAAAATACGTGCTCCCTCTAGGACAAACTCTCGGCTGCACTGGCGAGATGGCGCCTTCCGAAGCCGCGTCGAATTATACAACAGAGCGCGGTCGACGGGACCGCGCTGGCACCTGGTATGATACAAGCGCCGCCGGCGCACGAGCCTCGCGGATACGAGCGAGCGGGGAGACATTTAATGGTTAAAGGACGCACTGGCTGGCGTTGGCGCATCGCGCTCGGTGAACATCTGTCACTCGCTCGAGGCGCAATGCCGTTAGCGGTCACGTGACAGGGCAGGTGTGTTGCGCGGCGGTGGCGGTTGGAGTCTGCCGGCTGCCGACCGAGGGAGATCCTCCTTTCACGGCCGACCGTTGGCGGCGGGGAGCGACCCTTTATTGGATACCCTTATTTTCCCCTCGCAGTGCTGCTGCTCCCCAAATTCGGCTGGCAGGCGGGGAATGTCGGTTGCGTGGCGGCCGCCATTAGACGTCGCGCAACGCGCCATGCCGTTAACAACGATCGCCGTCGTGCCCTGGGCCGCAGCGCCTTTCGCAGATACCGTATTTGATCCGCGGGTCTCGACACTGTGCACCGGCGACCAATAGGGTAGCGCCGACTAAGGGTCTGGACAATGAACATTTAAAAACCGGGACGCCACCGCGGTACCGAGTCGGGGTCTATGTAAAACGAACGATGCCGCGACATTACATGAACATTCATTTCGAGAGATATCTACAAAGATGGACAAGAAAGGGAAGAACGCTGCACTGTTCTCCTTTCTTCTGTCATTTGAAAGCGCTGGAAGCATTGGATGCTATTATCGTTTGCGACGGCCCCAGCTTATACTGCATTAACCATATCGCTTCGACAAGCGTGGCTGACGGTCATCTACATCAGGCATTGTAATCATCAGGCATTGGATCTACATCAGGCATTGTAATTTTCAGTAATGCTGCTTTGACTGCAGCGGTTGCTCCCACACGTGGAACTGCTCCACGTTTCGTGCGTCTCGACGTGAAAGCTCCGTGGGACGCCTCGCACGTGGAAGAAGACACGGTAATTATTGCCTTCTGGTTAAACGAACGTACGCTAGCCCATGAGACGGTCCGTGTTCAACAATTGCGCTGTTTAAGTGCGCTGCCGCCGCTCGAACGACTTGCGTGAAGGGACGAGAAAGAAGGCCACGCTGTGTTCGATGGGCGACCATGGTAGAATAGGACCGCGACTAGATTTATTTTTTTCCCCTATCTGCTTGCGGTGGGGCGTCGCGGAAGACGTAAATAGCGCCTTGCGGCAGTCAAATTACTGTCGACATCTCCATGCATTAGGACGTGCAACATTTTCCGAGTGCTCCCCCTTCCCCCTTTTTTTTCCCTCGGCAAGGTTGCGCAGATATTTGCTGATTACTCGAACGTTTAAAGTACCCGAAATTGCTGCTTGCTGGAAAATCCCGCATCTCAAGCAAACGGTCGACCAGGGGCGACTGATTATGCCGCAATAACACATGAAGCGGGACAACGCTGTCCGGAGGTGTTTTTGCCACGGGAAGGATCGGCCACTCTGTGGTTGATGAAAAAAAATTCACAAAAAGAATTTAATAAACGTTACTAAACACTTTTAAACGTTACTAAACACAAAAAAGGAAGGGTCCATATTCAAGTAGCATGACATCAATAGCTATATCTTTTTACGCGCACAGCTCCTTAAACCGTCACCCCGCCGTCACCGCCATCGAAGCTCCATGCAACATAGATACAGCGTCGGCGCTAAGATTCGGCCGCTCTAGCACGTACGGCAGGATCCTGTCGGGCGTAGAAGTTGTAGCTCCGCGCTCATCGTGCCTTAACCGCGTCCCATTTTCAAGGAGCTGCGCTCATCAATTGTATTCGTGCACGGAACAACTGCTAGTTTTTTTTTTTCTGTTTGTATACGCGAAACAGCGTTTTGTGTCGAAAATAAACGGAGGCGAAGTTGGAAGCTCACTTATTCTGTGCCAGCATGCAGGGTGCGCAAGTTATTTTACTATAAGACATAAGATGAGGCAACTAAGTTTAATTTAGCAAACGTTTATAGCGCTTCTTTCATCACTTTTTGTTCTTTCTCACACACGCGCAGAGTTTTCACGCTAGGGCTGTTAGTTCGGTCGCATCGAACAGTGCACTATAGTTCTATATAGTACCATATATATAGTAGCACAGTGCCGTATAGTTCTCTGACAAGGGAGTGCCGTTTTAGCTTCTCACTATCCGTCTTCAAGTAGATCTATCTATCTATCTATCTATCTATCTATCTATCTATCTATCTATCTATCTATCTATCTATCTATCGATCTATCTATCTATCTATCTATCTATCTCACAACCGCGATAAACTAACTCTTGACGCGCTTCGCATAATATATTCAATCTCACATTTACGTTGCACCCCACCCGCTATGCGCTGACTGCTCTGGTTCGTTACGTTACGTTACGTCGCGTTACGATGTGGCGTAGTGCGAAAATTTGCGCCTGATCGTGGACAATGTTCGAAGACGTTGCGACTACGTTTTCCCCGACCAGAAATTAGGAGTCGCGTTGGCGGAAGCGCGACCGAGGCATGGGCTTGCGTCACTGATATTTCGCGAGCGATCAACCACTGTTAAGAAAACACGACGGGGCAGTCCACATTGACCCGCGCGTGACCCCCTGCGCGGCGCGGAACAGACGGCCTACCCACGCCACAAGAGAGCGTAACATTTGAGCTCAACGCGGCCGAAGCATCGCTTGCTACGTAGGCCCGACGGAACGAGTCTGCGAGCATCGCGGGAAGGCGCCACGATGGTCCGGTCTTTGGCGTTCCGCGCAAGGACACACCGGCGCAGGCTGACCCAATTAGTGCCGCGAACCGGCCGCGCGCTGCGGAAAGTAAATGCGCTGCTAGAGTCGACCGAGGTCAGGCCGCGAGCCAACGGTGCCCAGCGGAAAGCACGGATGGCCGTCCCTTCGATGAGCGCTCGCTGCTGCAACGATGGCGACCGAGAAGGCCCACTCTCGCATTCTTCTTCGTCCGGAATGGTCAACTTGCACATCCCTGCGCTCCTTTACCTCGCAGGAGCCCGCCGACGCGCTTTTCGTATCAAATCATACGCGTCCGAAAAAGTTATACAGAACTTGAACGGTTCAACTGGCGCCATTGCACTTTCTCGTCCACGTCACGCGCTGGAATCGTGCAGAATCAGCGTTGCTTGACGCTTCGGCCTCTCTTAGGCGAAGTCAGAAACTGCCGTTAGTAGACTATTGTGATATTGTCTACGAAGAACGTGGTGCTCACAGAGGCGAAACCCTGGGAACCCCGGTGCCAGTTGAGCCCAACCACCTTTCATTTTGCCGCCGGGGGTCGCCCCACTGCAGGAACTGTTCCGCGCAGGTATCGACAGTTTTTCGAGCATCCCGCTCGGCCTTACGCGTACACCCCACCACAATCGTCGCCGGCAAACGGAACGGCGCTTTCGGAAACGAATCCCTCTGTTCGCGTTTTGAAATGCGCGTGCGTGCTATAGTGTCGAGCCAAAGCTCCCCTCTTCCCGCGGTCGCACCTCCGGAGTCACGGCCTTGGGAACCGAGTGGGCACAGTGCGATTGTGAAGAGAGCATGTCCCATGCGAGGAGACGGCAGAGGGAATAGCAGACAGCTCGCACTCAAGACCGTTTTGCTTGGTTGACTTGGGCCTTCGGCCTTGGGAATGGGGGGCTCCACGCAGCTTGTATTCAGTGCTTGGATCCGCACGCAGTTGCGACTTCATCCCTACCGCCTCAAGTTTCCCGGCTATGAGACCATTGGGCTAAAAGAGAAAGTACTCACGCAAAGTCAAGTAAGCAAACGAAAAAATCCGTTGTAGCGGAGCTAGTTCAGAACAATCTTCACAGAACCCGGAGTTCTGCTATAATAATAAAATTTGTAACTCTAACAATGGTTGACACTTTATCGTTGTGAGAATTAGTCAACAGTTATAAGCTTTCGGTTCAGCGCGTGAGATGAAGTTGGTAGTGGCATTGAAAACGCACAAAAGTTAGATCACTTATTCATTTATTTACATGTACTGTAGCCCATTGGTTACGCTATACATTACTAATAACAGCAGATTATTGTACTTAATTAGATAGATAATAGCCCTGGCCCTCACTGATTGTTTTTCTCGTCATTAATGCTAGTCGACAGCTGACATGTACCCTGAACCATGGGTTTCTCGCGCGACTCCACTGCGAAAGCCCGTTTCCTCCATCCGGGCCGTTGTCGTCCACTTTTCCGGTCTCCCTTGACGGCACCGCCCGGTCGGCGCTGCTCGGCGAGGGGTAGCCGTACCCTGATCGCACATTTCGGCGCTCTCTTCGTTTCGGTCTCCATTGTTTGAGAAGCATCTCCAGGAAGCTCGGCGGCGAGGAAGCGCGCGCCTCGAAAGTTGGCCTCCTCCGCACAGCTGAGTCCAGAGGCGAGCGATTCACGGGTCTAAAGCCACCCGCGACGCCACGCTATTGAGAAAGCGCCGCGCATGTGGGGTGACTCTTACAGTGGGTGCCTGGTTGCGCACAGTCTTGGATGCATCGCATGATGAGTTACGTAGCTAGCCTTCGGCTCGTCGCCGTGCATGGGCTCGATGGGGCGATAGCGCGTGCCTAAAGAGATGCGTGGCGCGTTCGTCGTACATTCTCAAGTAAACGTCGGAGTGAAACTATGTCGAAACAATCGCATCGCAGGCTTGGTGGCATCACTAACGGTACGCTGGCGAATACTAGCCTCAACGAGGTCGTTTGAGTATTAGATGGTTACCTTTCTACATTAAACAAATTATTTCGCTACCCCTACAAGTGCCGCGTTAAAAAGCTTTTACGCCGTCAGCAGATCGCCCCTCTTTGCGCCACACTCCCCAGTGGACCGTGCGGTTTCTTTATTAGCGCGCGCCTACACTTCCGCAGATATGACACCACCCATCATCCTCATTGAGACAAACAGTGTCGCTCGCTGCGTTACAGCTTTCGTTGGCCCCTTGACGATGATCTTATTTTTTTGTACGGTCTGTGTGACGGAAATGAAGCGTCCTCCTCGGTCTCTGCGGAAGCCGACGGGCTGCGACCACGGCGTAGTGCAGCGTTGATGAGGCCGGCAAAGTTAGGAAAACGGGAGGGGGGACGCAGTAGACGGAAGAGCGAAAACAAGGTCTAGAGGGTGAGGAGACGAGCGAAACGAGCAAACTGGACCGGGATGGCCCACCCGAGCGTCGGCAGTGCGGACAGGATGGGAAGAGGGGGGGACGGCGTGACACGGCTATATATGAAGGAGAGAAAGAGCGGCCGTCGCTGATGTTCCGGGGCGACGCAGGAAGGCGCCAATTAGGCGCAAACAAGGACGGACGGCCATTCGGCGCGCCGCCCCTTTATTTTTTGTGTTTCGCCAAGCTGCGTATCCCTCGTGCACGACCCCACATCATGAACTCGCGAGTGTTTTTTTTTTAATTATTATTCGTAACTGTTAGTTATTCTTGTGGCTTGGCATGCAAGCACGAAGCCTTTGAACGACCGGCTAAACCAAAAGGGAGAAAATGATGGTTATATCGGCCTAACTCTTTACATTGGCCTGTGTGCTTTCGTCGCTTTTTTTCTTTCTTTCTTTCTTTCTTTCTTTCTTTCTTTTTGCAGCTCAGTTTCTAGAGCACTATCTTGTTTTGACAATGGGAGACGCAAACCGCGCGCTTCGCGGCAGTGCGTGCAGATGCGACATAGAATGCAGGGCGGTGCAGGCGGAGATTCGGCGCGCACACCGACTAGCGCCGACGAACGAAGACAGATTAGCGTCGTCCTGTGGGACACGGGAACAGCGAAGAAGCCCGAGATATGGGAAAACGGAAATGGAGCGCCCTGACGCCAGCCAATCGCTTTCTCGCTGCCAATCGAAGAAAAAAGAAGAAAGGTGCGCTTGCGCCGAGTCGTCGCACCGTGAGAAAAACTGGAGAGTGCGACATGGGACACCAGTGGTCGTACGCGGCTTGGCTGCTTGCATTGCTTCTTGTCGAAAAAACCAACCGGATCCGCGCGCGCTCTCAAGCCGGAAGGAAGACGTGATCGAACTGCTAATTTGCCTCTCAACGACGCGGTTAGCGAACGTCGTGTCTTGAAACCACCGCGTGTGTTGCTGGCTATCGGCCGTTCCATCTTGTCGCGTAGCAGCGCAGTCCTCACGGTGCATTGCGATTCACTACGAGATTTAAAATGAGTCCTGTGACCCGACTCGCCCGCGAAGCGGTTTGTTGTCGACATTGAGCAAGGATGGCGCTCACGTACACGGCGCCCCTAAAACAACGGGACAAAAATAGGTATACGCGGAATATTCCTTACGAAGCGCGGGATAAACATTTAGTTCGCTAGAGAAACGTAGTGTGTGGCGCTTCGAAGGGAGCCATCTCGACATCTGCCGTGCGCCCATGGAAAGCAGCTGCCGTATGGGAACGTAACCCTTGATGATAAGACAGCCTCGTAGCCGGCTCCTCTTTGTCTCGCACTGCTGTACAAACTGACTAAAGGGAGGATGTGGCGTGCAGGCCAGATCGCGAGGTGGGTTCACGTGCTTACAGTTAGGCACAGGAATCGCTATACGCATTGAGAAGAACCAAACGGCAACCAAGAAATAGATAACAGCGTAGCAGACTGAAAGAGCCGCCGCCGCCGCAAAACAGTGCTGCATCCATTCCTGTGCATTGCACTGCGCGATTTGCTTGCAGAAGAGGATATGATTTATATGTGGGGTTTAACGTCCCAAAACCACCATATGATTATGAGAGACGCCGTAGTGGAGGGCTCCGGAAATTTAGACCACCTGGGGTTCTTTAACGTGCACCCAAATCTGAGCACACGGGCCTACAACATTTCCGCCTCCATTTGCAGAAGAGGAAGGGAAAAAAAAAAGGCATCTGAACTGCCTTGTGTTCCAGTGCTGTTGCTCCATCGGGAGTCCTGCTGGGCGTGATGACTGTTCTCTGTGCGTACGGCCGTTTCGACCGATTCTCGTGCAAGGACACGTGCTTGGTGTGCTCTCGCAAGGACATCGGGTGAGGCAGCCGACGGAACGACAGGCAGAACTACTTTACGCCCCCGGGGCGAGAAAAAAACATCGTTTGTGTTCGACGCGTGGTATAAAATGGTCAACAAGTGTTCTACATGGCTGGCGCTGTCGCCTTAGAGAATGAGAGAGAAGTACATTTGCAAATAAATAAATAAATAAATAAATAAATAAATAAATAAATAAATAAATGCACACAATCAACTCTCATCGTCGCGAGAGAGCTATCCGTACAAAGGCAATGTAGCGCTTCTAAGGAATGCGTCTGAGTCGATGCATGGTCTTGAGCGTGTTCAACGGGGCGTGCATTTCTAACACGATGCGCGTATGATCCAATCGGTGCACGTCGTTGAGCGAAATCAGGCTGCGTTACGTGTTGCAGATGCCGCGCATAACAAGAAAGAAAAAGCGGGCTTGGAAAGTGGAGCAAAGATGGTTCTGCTTCTCATGAGCAGCTCACCCCGTTTACATCTTGCGCTGCCCGGAGCGCGTCTCATTAGCAGCGGCGGGAAGCAGCTATCGGCGCTGATCGTCGCCACCGGTGGGAACGGCCACCGATGCGCTCCTCGGCGCCATCCATTTGCATGCGGTCCGCGAGGTCGTTCCGCTCGCCGGCTACCGCGGCCGCGCGCAGCTTGCGGTTCCTCGGTGTGCATCGAGATGCCATGGCGAAACAGCGCTCGGCGGTCGGACGGCCTCGCCGCGGTGACCTCGCCAGCCCTGAGCCACAGTCCTGACCCGTTCTTTTGATCTCGGATGACTTCTGAGCATCGAACAAGTGGCTGTTGTTCAGAGCCGCGCAGGCTTGAGTTGGCCGATGAAGCGTTCGTGTGAAGCGCATTATACATATCGGTACAAAATAAAGTGCCTTCTCGTGCTATCGAGACACAGTACTTCTGAATGCGACTGTGAGGCCATGACACCTCTTTGCCGTATGAAGGTTCGCTGCAATGCCACGGTGCGGGTTCTTTGATGCGCTGAACGAAATATATCCCATGTCTGGCCCTACTGCCTTACAAGGCACTCGTACAGCTACCAGAGCTTGTGCGGTGACGTTGTCGTAAGCACTTGACCGGGACTTCAACATGCACCATGCTCATCTTTCATCGTTCGGACAATCACCAGAAGAAAAAAAAAACACGAATAAGATTTGAGAAATTCGTTACGTGACTGGCGTCTGCTGAAAACTCGTTATGGGGCATCGTGACTCGTGAAAACGCGTCGCGTGCAATAAGGCACGGCTTTGAAAGCTCGCACTTCCGGGCTCGCGAGTTACTTTCTTCCGGTCACGTGAGAGCTTCTTCGAAGGCGCCGACCGCACGCGCGTCGTGTGGTAATCGGCCACAACGCGCGCTCGTGAGCGGCCGTCCGACGACGCACACAGGCCTTCGCGGTTCACCGGGGTGGGTCACGAACCGGATTCGGTGCGGCCCCCGCCGCTACAGCGGGACAGCAGCCTCCGAGGAGGGGCCGCGCACCGCACGCCGAGAACGAAATTATACGGGACCAGCGACGGCGGGGTCACGTGGCCCGGCTGATGGGCAGCATTCCGGGAAAGGAGGCTGCTTGCCCACGTCCGGCGGTGACGAAGACCTCCGCAAGCCAGCCGATCGACATGGAAGAGATGAGAAAGTGAATGCGCTAGCATTTGTGGCGTTGGACCCTGAAGCTCAAAACTGTAGCCCCTTGACGACCATGCCGCGCGTTCACATTTCTTTCACCGCCGATCAGTTGTCATTGCTGGTTAATCCGAGGAAAAACTGGCGTCGTACGGAAGATTACGCACAAAATATACGGCTTTCTCTTACACAACAGAGACGCGCACGCACAAGCGTGCTTTGTTATGCGCTGCCCTCTAGCTCACTGACTATCCACACGCTTATTCACCGCAGCCTTTTCTTGGAACAGAAAAGCGTTTCAAAGACAATATAATATTTACGACAGTGTTTCTTGCTCGCTTGTTGGTGCGGAAGCGCGCTTGCTGACAGCTGCCTGCAGACATATGGGCCTCGACTACAGAAAGGTGTTTCTTTCTCTCTGTGTGTGTGTTTGTGAACAGGCATCGACGTACGGCAGGGCTGTGGGAAAGGCGGGCACGAATTCAGATGTGCTGGACAGCCTTCATTGCCCGTTCGAAGAAAGCAGAAGTGCGCCTTCTATGGCAGTACAAGCTCACACGGCGCTCCGCCAAGTTGACGTAGCGCACGTCAACTTGCGTGCTCTCCACCCTGGATCTTTGTTACGCTGGATGCTCCAATAGAAATTCGGGAGGTATCTTCACAACTCCGCTTTCCAGTATTTTATTTTTTTCCCTTGTGATACACACTTTTTGGCGAGCGAACGCGGAGCGGCGTCATACCAAAGCATATCTTGAACACAAAGAAATCAAAACTATAGTGGGATTAGGTTGCTATATGACATATATGCACCCCGAGTAAGCCAAATACATGTTAGACAGTCCGCTGTCAAGTGATCATACCAAAATTCAGGTCTGACTCAAATGCTAAAACTATGACGATAGTTATAGCGCGAGAACAGAACGACGACACAGAGACAAGAAGGACACGAAGGACACGAGCGCTTCTTGTCTCTGTGTCGTCATTCTGCTCTCGCGCTGTAAGTATTGTCATTTCATACCAACTATCCCAAGCTGCCACACGCTAAAACTATGCCTTAAACTGCGCAACGTCTACACGGATGCGAATTCACCGCATATATCGAAATGACGGGTATAACGAAACTGTTGTTTCGTGTCCGTCCAGTGTTTGTACAACAAAAGTGTGCCTACTTTGCCCTCAGTTTCGTTATAACGAAGTTCGATGAGTGTACGCCAGTTCTCTTATCGCGCCGTTTCCTATTCGTAGTGAAGCTTGTGGCAAGCCATAAATGCGCCGAGCGAAATGCAGTGTGCTTGTGTAACCGTTTCCGAAGATGAAGAGTGCAGACACTTGCAGTGTCAGCGGCCTTTCTGTTCGAATTCGTCTGATCGGCGACCCCTCTCTATCTTTGTTGCCACTGAAGACAGATGCACCGCGGCATTCCAGCGGCATGGAGCCGCGCGGACCGGTTGGCGAGGCGCACTCCCGCTGACCGGCATCGCCGTCTCTGCATGGCGATCACGCGCGCCCTGGGCCGGGATGGACGCTGCGGTCGTCTCCCCCAGCGAGTTTCTTCCTCGCGAGAGGAGCCGCAGCCTGTTTTCTTCTTCACCAGCGTGAGAGAGGGTCTTATCTCCGCCGCTGTTCAGTCGGTTCGAGGTGGCTGCATGCAATCGCGCCCTTCGGCGGCCGGGGGTGCCGTCGACGTGCGCCGCATCCCAACCGAGGCGACGCCTATTTGGGGCGCGCGCGGATTTCGCACGCGTTGCGGCGACGGGATCGGTGTCCTCGTGGTGGGCCGCCGTTCCCAATCTTCCGCCGTCGCGCTTGCGACGGTCCTTCTGCACGACTCCCTGCCCACGCCCTGTGCGAGTGCGCACCGCCGTTTGGTAGAGCATCAGCAGCCACCTCGTCACTGATGGCCCTCTGGCGCGCTTGCGCGAGGGCCGTCGAGCGAACTGCGAGCAAGTCGGCCGCCACCCCAATCTTTTGGCGGCGCGTGTTTATCTATGCATTGTCGCTGCGAACACTTCTTACGCAATCCTCCGCTGCGGGAGAGCAAAGCAAGTTGAGCAAACATGTCGCGCCTCCTCCGCCTCGCGGAGAATTTCAGTAGTCGCGTGCGAAGCGGCACTTGTGCTTTCCGGCTTCTGAGCCTTGCGCCGACATGCACCACTGCTGGGGTCATCCCTGCGAGCAGTTCCTGGGAAACAATGAGCGACCGCCTCGGTTGAAATCGGGTCGTTATACATCGGAGTCCGACCAAATGGTCCCTTCGGCATGATTCAAGCTCCTGCAGACCCTGTCTCGGCCGTTCTGGTCGATCGTCGTGTTAGGCGCGGTCCCAGGTGAGCCTAATGCGTCCCCGTGGCTGACCACGGGAGGATTCCAGGACAATGGGAACTAAAAGAAACCGGCGGCTCAGCGGTGTTCCGCCCATGCGGCGTCTCTGCGAAGTCGCTTTGTTTGCGGAACCACCGAGGCGGCCGCGCAAGTGCTCTGCGGTCATTGTGCGGACAACTCAGCCAGAAACGACCACCACAAGCGCATTAAGCCGCCCGTCCATCCAGTAGCTCGACTAGGCACGCGGATGCAGATTGTTGGTTCGACGTCTGCGCCGTCTCAGCATCAGCGGCTATCATCGGTGCTCTTGAATTCCGCCCACTCCATTAGACTGCAGAAACATCCAGCCGAGATGAAAGCACTCTAACGTATTTGCAAAACGTCGGAGTTGCTCATTCGGCCCCGGATAGCGCGTGTCCATATGCTTAGTATATCTCAAGACAGCACGCACGCGATGCTCAGAAATGTTCCGCCGTTACATGCATGCAGTAAATAACATCTACTTGCGGCTCTCAACGGCATTGCAGAATTGGCACGCTCGGCCTGCGGGAGCGGAAACACCGCCCATAATTTCGCACACAGCAGCGTGCCAGCGCGCACGCGTTTGGCGGCGCTAGCTGGCTCGCAATGCGAGGTCGGCCGGCCCACTCTTCTGGCACGCCTAACGCGCAGCTCTTGACCGGTGGCAGCCAATGAGCAGTACTCTGGCATCCAGAAGCCGTGGGCGCACATCGCCCGCGTTTCAGCCCGAGCTCCATGCTTCCACGCATGGTCTATTCTAGCATGCCAACGTCGGAGGAATGGAGAGCTCGCATCGAAGCCGCATTTTATGGTTGTGACGCATCAGTTCTCAAAAGTGTTCGAAGACAACACAGACCACAAACAGAGCATTGGAGCTGCTGCATAAAAGAGCAATTCCCATAAGAAAATCTCGGTATTCGATGGACGTTTTCGGTATCCTACAGTGCCGTCCGTATTCGCTCCTTGAGCCTAACCTGATGACGAACCTGTCAGTGAAGGTTGGGGCTGGTCTCTCGCAAAGAATAGTTACGCCTAGAAACCATCGAAATCGACCGAGGTTTCGTTTCTCACATTCGCGTTCTTATCAGCCGAGCGAATGGAGGTTATATTTCAAGTTCGCCGCATAATCTGCTGCGAGAAGGAAATTAGTTACGCAAAGTTGTCAAACTGATGCGCTGGTAGGCTCAAAATGAAAAATAAAAGCAAGACATGAAGAGTGCGTTTGTAAGCACTTTCAGATGCAACCTCCTCTACACTGACTAGGCTAATGCATTCACTAATACGTGTATAGGTCGACCGTCAATCATAAGTATGTCGCCTTAGCAGTATCCGTCTGATTCATTTCGAGATTTAATGAAAACGCTGCAAGAGGCACACGGGGAACGAGAGCAAGTCGTGGTTGTGTTGGGCCTCGCCACCACGAAGCACACCACGGAGAGTGATCTGGGGGCAGCGACTATCTTGTCGATTTTCGAGCCGTACTGCACGTTGCGTGCGCGCCCGGAGATTGCAATCGGAAAGTGATCAGCCGAGCGCTCTTCCGCGCACGACGAAGCACACCTGAAGATGCGCCCCAGGGATGGCGAAGCACGAAACGGCCGCCCCCCTCGACTCGGTGGGCATGCTTCGAGCCTGGCATCATCTCTGTGCATGACGTGGGCAGCAGCGAGCTCGACGCGAGCCGGAGCTGCGCCAAGGCCGCCGCCTTGCCAGTTATACATGTGTTCCCTCTCCCTCCACAGCCGTGCCGCCCGGTGGCCAAGAGGAGGCAGCGGCCGCCCGAAGGCCTGTCATTAGCTTCGCCCGCAGCGGCCTCCCGGTCATGTTCATTTGCTGGAGGATGCTGGCATCTTTACGGCTCCCGGTTAGTTAGCCGCCGGCATGCGAGTGCTGCTGGAATGCGCCTCCCCTGGGCCCTGCCCCTGCGGCCAAGCCACCGTTCCCCCTCGGCTGTTTTTCGATGCTGACCCATGCCACTCCTCGTTCGGTAGATGCGTGCTCAGTGGAGCGCGGTAGCGCCAAGATGGCGCTCGACGGGATTTGGCGATGCATGCCGCCTCGGCGCCGCGAAATTGCAGTGCCTGATCGGGGCCGCATGACGCGGTGCGCGGGCCCGATTCAGTGCACTCTATGAAGCTTCCTGTGATGCTCGAAGCTTTCATACACATGGCTGCGCCAGCGGCAAGTGAGCGTACAACCTGTGCCGTTATGGCGAAGACCTCTTGTCGCCTAGCATACATTAGGATGCTGCTAGCCTCGCATGGGCTTCGTACCTTGCTAACAGAAAGGGTGAGAGGGCACCTTTATTTTTTTGTAAAAGGCTAACCCGTAACTATGAGGATGAATGCACCTTGGCATATATACGCCTTTATATTACTGGTACGACGCATATGCCGTGTCAAGGCTCCCAATACAAACGACGTTAAAGAAGAACAAAAGCATTGAGGATGGCCTGCATCGTCTTCCTTATACCTCATGCGCGTAGCCGGGGAGAGGGGGATTTTTAAACTTTGCTTGCGTATATGTACATGCACACATACAAACGCACGTTTGACCCCCCCGTAAAGCTACGCTCCTGTTTCACCCGTTCCTCTATGTAGCGGTGCTTCATTTCGGACTGTCGCATATTACTTCTGTCCATGGCCGAAACGCCGCTGCTAGCGTTCGCTTCAAGTCGAACGTTGCTCTTCATACGTCGCACGCAAGGCATACGCCAAAATGTGCCTCCGGGAATGCTTGCTCTTCACTCAAGACAAGAAGACAAGCTCTTGTTCCCAGCGCTTTGTGCGCTACCAGTGGGAGCGGAGTGTTCGGGACTCGCAAATGGCCCTTCGACTGCCATCCCACGCGTTCCCGTCCGAACGCTGCTCACTTTCCACCCACTTCAAAAAATAAAAATAAAAATGCAGAAAAGGGCCCCCAGCACAAAGAAAGCCGCCCGCTTTCCGCCTTCCTGATTGCCTCTCGTCGCCTCCCACCTTATGACTCGTTTCTCGCCGAAGAAATTGTCTCTCTCTTTGAAATTTATCGGTGGCAGCGTTCGTGAAAGTTCAGGGACGCTCTTTGTTTTGACTGCGGGGCATTCGGTGGCACTGAGCTGGTGTTTTTGTCAGTTGCTTCGCGACCTCCTTCGTGCGTGTCGTGAGTCAGGACGGTGTCTTCAAAGGTACTTAACGCGAACGCGATGCCCCTCTCGGACACTTTTTCTCTCGCTCTTTGTGGGCAGCAAACGTGGCAGCGGTATGCAAAGACAAGGGCTGCTGCAAATGTGCGATTTGACCGGCAGGGCGTGAAATTTCTCACGCTTCTCTTGCCACTTCGCCTTCTCCAGAGATGCTCGGCCGCGCAGGTTCCTGACTGTGCACTGCGTCTGTGCACAGTTCCCAAGCTTTTCGTCGCTTGCTTTGTCAGTAGCTGTCTTTCGTGCTGCCACCTTATTGTCTCCTAAAACAGAAGAGTGCGAGAAGCGTTCAACGCAGGTATCCCACACAGAAGGTCGCCTGCGAGACATCAGCCATTTTTTTTTTTCTCGTCGGTTGTCGCGATGCTCACAAAAGTAAGGGTCCGCACCAGAGCCCCAAGCAGACATGCACCGACGCGGTCACAAAGAGGTCATGCACGGGCAACGAACGCCCGCGGCCAGTACGCTGACGTGCGTGAGCCGTTTGAGTGACATCGATGTCGAGTGGCGGCTCCAACTGTTTCTGTTGTCTTTTCAACCCGTCTCTGCGTTCCCGTTGCCCTCATCGCCGATTGGTTGTGCCAGTCCCAGCTGCGACTAGAAATCGGAGTGTGGCTTTACAATCGCGCTGAGGAGGGCTCACTGCCCGCGTGATATAAAAAGATGCGGGCTTTGTGGTGGAGTAAACTTGCTGCCTGATGGCGAGTGTGGGGAGGGGAGAGAGAAATGCTGCAGCACCAAGCGCGCGTGCACGCTCTAAATTGGCGCTGAAAAATTGCGGCCACAGCGGTGTCCGCCTGCGAAATTGCAACGGCGCGACGCACGCAACATCGCTTCGCCGACAATAATGGGGATCCGGAGTGCGCGGGGCACACACACCGAGTCAGAAACCTAACGGAACAAACAAAAGCGCACAACGACAGAAGGCATTCCTTCCGTCAGGGCTGACAGATGGCGCAGAAGAAAGGGCAGCCAGATACGACGAAGCGTCTTTTGGCGGACGGTGACGGAGGGAGCTTCGCTCGTTTTATTATGCGCGCACAGACGAGGCGGGGGGGGGGGGGGAGAAAAAGGAGCGCTCTGGACGACTGGCGAAAGGGGGATGAGCAAAATGAAAAGGGACGCGGCCATCGCTGGGCGCGCCTCGGCGGCACCGTGCAGCTCAGGCCGGAATAAACGGTGCCGCCGCCGTGGAAGCAATCGAACGAGCAGGCAAGTCTGCTGGCCGCGTGGATTCGTCGACCTCGGCGAGCAGGGCAGCGGCGGCAAACATGCCTGGATGGGCGTCGCTCCTCTTCTGCGGCGAAGAACCCGTCCGACCGGTAGACCACACTCGCCTCGCTGTGCACGCCCTGGGACGGGCCTCAGCAGCCATAACTCGGGTCTGCCCTGTGCGAGGCCGCCGAGAGCATCGCGCTTTCAAATCTCTGCTCGCTCGCCATCAGAGCAGGCCTGCGCCTGAGCGCACGCTACTCGTGGCTCAGAAATAAACCGGTCTCCAAGGTTTCTTTAATTTACGTCCAAGGGGGGACAGCACACCGACTGTGTCGCCGCTGCCTTACACACATAGGCGGAGTACTATTCGAGTGAGCCATCAGCATGCTTCTCGAGTGGCACAGCGAGGCATGCCACTTGGTGAATTCGTATACCCATCCCTTGACCCCCGCCGGCCGGGTAACGCACGGCCGCGCCCTGGCCGGCGCGGTGAATGTTCGGGTGGGGCACGCGTTGGCAAGGTGTCCGCCTGCGAATAGCATGCACGCCCAGCAGGCGCGGTCGCCAGAGGCTCGGGCAGGAGATTCTTTAACGACCGACAGCCGTCGGTGGCCGAGAGCTTGGCGCGGTCATTGCGCACTCCAGGCAATGCTGTTCTTGCAATGTCCCCAAGCACCTTTCGCACAATAAGCCACGGGCTCATGCCGTGGCGAGATCAGGCCACTGAACTTGCTCGGCTATCACCTACAATTCATCTGTGAAGACCACTGAAAAAACATCTGCAGCTTGACGACAGCATGGTAACCTCGCTCGAAAGCAAGTCTCTCCATGGTGGCGTCTTCGATATCATCGGGGTCAAGAACGAATAGGGACCCGGATGGTGTTGCATGAGCGCGATACTGGATAGCGTTGCCGGCAAGGACGACTGGTCGCTTCTTCGACGACTTCAAGGCTGAGAGCCTGGCCGCATGGCTCGGGCGCCTGGTCGCATCTCGGCCGAGGACGCGCGGCGCGTGAGAGAATCGGCGCACGCTCAAGGCGGGTCACGAGGGCACATTGCGACCAGGTGACCATACGTCACGCGAACTGAAGCGCCCACTTACAGCAAGGATGCATGCAGTGGAAAATTATTCTTAATGCGTGGGAACAGCATTGGCTTGACAGGTAGATGAGAGGGCAGCAAAGGTCTCGCGGCCGATGCAATGACCGTATACTACAGATGAAAATGGAGCGACGCAGAACGTATAGTACATGCTTTGTGATGAAGCAGTGGAAGCGTCGAAAGAAACTTTGCCGTACGCAGCTGCCTTCCCAAGGGAATTTCTACACAGAGTGGCATTTGGGCACGCGCGTTCATTGCTTTTTTTTATAGCCACCTTTTTGAAGATAAGTTTTATGTGTAGCCGAGAAATATTCATGTAGCAGCACAGTGCTAGTGCACTGTCAGTCGTATACGAATAAGTGGGTGTAAAGACTGGCTCAAGCTACAGTGCGACAAGGACAGCCAGCGGTAGCGGTGTTCCAGCGTTTCGAAAAATTCAGAAGTATATGGGTGTTTGTTTCCGTTGGGCACCTGTTTTCGCTCCTCTCACACACACACACACACACACACACACACACACACACACACACACACACACACACACACACACACACACACACACACACACACACACACATAGAAGCGACAGATATGCGTGTTTTTCCTTTTCCGTCGGCTTAGAAAGGTTCAGAGTTCAAATGGCATTGAGTACGTTGGCTGTAATGGCAACGCGGGTACATCACAACACACCGAAGCACCACCGCCTTCGTTATGCCTTACATTAAATGTGATGTAGTCAAGCAGCGCGTTAGCACTTGCAGTTCGCCTGGCTAGCTTTTGTTGTGTCATGTATTGTACCATCGCCCAGGGCGGAATAGCGCTCTTGTAAGCGGGGAAGCAGCTCGTTTCCCGTCATTTTCAAAAGTGCACAGCTCTTGGCGGTAAGCCCGAGCATTTTCTTCGTCGAAAGAAACTGAACTCTCTTGAGTCGTTCGGATGTACCCCAGGAAAGAAAGGCGACCAGCTCCCCCGTCCTCTTCGCTCTGTCGGCGAGCACTCACTTCCCGGACGTGGGTGCTCCCCTCGACCGCTGTCGCCCGAGGGTAGCGGCTAGAAAGCGTTTCTTCCCGAGCATCCGCACTGCTCCCAAATTGTTTTCCTACACCCCAACCTTCCTCCCACTGCTCTACGTGGGGGCGCGGTGTCGACGAGCGCCTCGTTTCAGTGTGTGTGCACAGGCTCTGCGGGATTCCGGCGTTGCATTTTTCCCCCCTGTCCGCGCACCGAATAGGCAGCAATCTAGAGCCCCATTCATGGGACCCCAACGCCCGCAACTTGTACGCAGCATTGGCAGGCGGCTACCTTAAGTGGGGATGCTGTTCTTTCCGGGACAAGAATGTCGGCGTGCTACTTCGAGACATACACATTCACACCAGTTGCTGCATCTGCAAGCGCATATCGTTAAGCCTGTCTTTTATACTTCGAACATACAGCATTACTTCTTGCATTTCTTCTTCTTGAAAATAAACTACATTTAACACTGAGCATTGGCTGATAGTGTAGAGAAAGAAAGAGGGAAAGATGAACTTGGGCATTTAGTACGTGGCAAGGATATAGTTTACAGGTGCAGCTAATGCGCAGCTTCGTCGCTCAAGCGCTTAAGCTAACCCGTTTATACAGCGCCGTTGTGAGGAACGCAGATAACAGGCCTTCTGCTGTCCCCTTTTCACGCCCGACGTCGTCCGGTCAGCTCAGCAATGTTTTGAACCGAACAAGATGCCACAATCATGGCACGGTCATGGTTGCTTGAAACGCTGTGGTCCATCTTGGCCAATTAATTTGCCCAACTTTCTACTCTGTGGACCTACCGTATATCCGAAATATCAATAGTCGCTTACACTCGCGTGCACAGATAAAAAAAGAAGAAAACAAAACAAAAAAGCTCTCGCATCGGCCACGAAGAAGCGATGACGCCTAAGATCCAACTGCGCGCACCTGCTCTACGCACACTGACGTCGAAGCTTCGGCGAGCAAAAACAAATTGAATGGGTGGTGACACTCGATGACATTTCTTACGAGAAAGCGAGACACCTGCTGGCATCTTTCGCAATCACAGGAGATTGATGTGGAAGTGACGTCGTCTGTGCGACGAGGCTTACATGGGATATCAACAGCTTTGAAGTGCAGCTCAGCGTCGTTGCTTTCTTGTTTCTGAAAAAAGGTTCAGCATTACGCAACGCACGTGTGGATTTATCAACTACAAACTGATTCCAATGTACCAACATTACTTTTTCGTCAACAAGATATCCGCACGAAAATTTCCTCTTGGTCATCCGCCGTTTCATCCATCCACTTATTACTAGTGACCGTTTTTGTCAGTAGATAAGACGCTAGCGCAGTACCGTGTAGATGATGCGAGCTGCGCGAAGGGGCTACGTAGGTGTTGGTGCCAGTGTTGACTAGAAGACGCTTCTAGCCATAGAAGAGGTTGAAGTGTCTCAGTCTCAGAACCGATATTCCATTTGCGAAGCTAGGTTTAAATTTAACCACAGAAAATGTTCTAAGTTTTGGTGCCTCTGTTTTGGGAAATTGCCACAAAGATGCATTCGATGCGGTGTGTAATTTTATTCAAGACTCTAAACGTTTTGCAACATAAAGCCCACGTTAACAGATACTCAAAAAAACGGGTCAAAAAGTAATTTTCAATTCTGGATAATTCCGTGACATACCAAATTAATCGGGTTTGGCAAAACCAGCTGTCTGGTCGGCTCCCAAAATCAAGTTGTAGCTATTAGTGTCTACTTTGTTGTTGATTCTTTTTTCTCACTATCTAAATCTTTGGTTTCTTTCTTTTTTTTAACATACTGTCTTCACTATACAACCCCCGGCCCTTTTTTTTTCGTTGTAAGCAATAATGCAGTTATCGTCCATATGAGACTATATGTTCTCTTGGCCAATCCCCCAGAGTGGGTACGAGCCATGGATTAGAGGATACAAACAAACAAACAAAATAAGAACCGATTGTGTCGCACTTGCCTGAGGGCGTATGCAACTTCAACTGCAACTGTACGCGCATCAATATTTCAAGAAGCTCTTTTGCTCCTTGTCCTCCGGACCTGAAGTGAGTTATTCGAGTGGTTCACAGCTGTTGCATAAATGCCCAATCAGAACATTTTTAAGAGCAGCGCTGTTGCTCTGCTGGTATACAGTCACTGCTGAAAACCAGGAGCCATTGTTGCTTGCTATTGGCTGGCTGGCTTCGCTATTGACATGTGCTCGGATTAGGATAGACTGATATTTAGTTGCACAGAAATTCTAGAATACTGATTTCTTTTTGTCAGAAAGAGACCGAAGTGCGCGTGTTGCTTTCATCGCGGATCTCTCTCTTTCTGAAACGCACACACAAAGAAAGAGATTTTGTTGTAAGTGTGAATCGCCCATTGGTCGGGCCTCTCTCTCTCTCTCTTCGCTAATGGTATGCCCTACATTACGATTGGTTGACGTTTTCTCTTTAGAACGATTCTGGTGCACCAATCATACGAGTGCTCCTTGTTCTGACTACTTATAATCGTCTGGGCTTCTTCCACCATTTTACGCGCGCTCTAATCTCCCGATACACTTAACCGCAAGAACTGCTCGAATCAATCAACGCATCACAACTTGTACCTTGATTTAACCTATATAATGTAATGTAGGCCTTCTTTCAATTTGCGCTTTCATTTTTTAATAAAGGCTAAAATCAATGGCGCTGATAACTGCAAGTGACAGCGGATCGAGAGAGCGTGGCGGCTGGCCGAACGGCAGCTGCTAATAGACGTTTTTTCTCTACAGTTGTCTTTACCGGGGCTGCTACAGTAGCGCCTTTTCCTCGCCGTATTCACTCAAGCGACCCGCGCCTTTTCGAGGCAGCGGGGTGAGGTCTCCTCAGACGAAGACCGCGAAAGGGCAGTGCTGGGCCGCACGTGCCTCGAAGACGCCCGAGAACAACATGGTCGATTGGCCTCCGCTGCAGCAGCCCCCGTCACGGCTACCGGTGAACTGATCTAATCCCCTGGCAAATATCCATTTATTTTCGGGGATGGTCGAGGATTCCTGGCCGGATTAAGCAAGTGGCGCCGGGGGTCCCCCGCAGTGAGCTCGACGAGAAATCCGCCCTCCTTTCCCCACACCGCATCGTTACTCGGCAGACGCGCCACGACGGCAGCTGGGGGCCGCCCTGTCCGAGGCGACTTAGCGCTCGCTCGATCATCGAAACGAATATATATATATATATATATTTTTAGGCTCTGCACAAAGGACACCCAGTAGGCGCCACGAGTCCTTACCTAGCCGCTAGCCAGACGCTGATTAGTCAATCGTTGCGCGCCGTCTTCGCATTGCATAGTCGAAACAACCGACGTCGCGGCACACGAGCAACCAACCGGTTTCGTCGTGTTGCAGTACCAACTCAGGCGGCGTGAGCGCTAATAGTATTCACCTCAGTCTTATTACTGTTGTTAAAATCATCTATAAAATGACGGTCCACAATGCTGTACACGTCTGCTACCTGCTGTATGAACGCATTGTGGTTTGTCTTGTATGAAATATGGCGTTAGTAAAGCCGTCAGGTTCACTGCCAAATGAAGAAACAAGACAAGTCGGCAAAACTCGCGATAGTGATAAGTTTTGTTCACTGGCATGCAGCAACTCTCTGCAGTGTCGTGCACGCCGACGGAACCTTCGCTGCAGACAAAATAAGTAAAAGGAAAAGCGAAGCATCGGCGAGAGGTAAGCGGGGTCCAGTACCAAAGCGAACAACTCCGCCCGAGCCTTTTGAACTTGTCGGGCCCCTTCCCCCCACACATTCTCTCTCACCGGCCCGCTGCATCTATTGTGATTTTGCGAGCATCGCAAGGTCCCGCAGCCGACTTGCTGAGCGAAACGCGAGCATGAAAGCTGGGGTGGTGGCGGTTTATGGAATCGACATGGCGGTGACTTTCGCGGGGTTCGGTCCCCGTGGGTGCACAACCGTGGGCTCGTTGTTCGTGAGCCGACAAGGCATGCAGCGGGAGTCTGTTGATCGCGTCGCCGATGAACGGAAAAGCCCCCATTACGCTTTTCGTCCTTGCCAGTCGCCGCCGCCGCGAAACGTGCACAAATTCGCAGTGCTCAACAACTTGTCTATACTTAGGGGCGCTGGAAGCGTTGAGCATTGTCTGCAAACGCGACAGAAATAATCTTCTGTCGAATCCGTAGGAGGGCAGTTGAGAACATTCCAAAAATCTCAATTCGGATTGCACCTTCTGTACGTGGCCACCTGAATACCATTTAGGAAAGAAGAAGGTCAGGGTACTTCCTAATTGCTTCGAGGTGAAATAAGCAGATCGAATTTTTCTCCCCGAGTGCAGGGCGGGAATGGCAAGGGCACCATGTCTGTTTGTCACGTTTCTCGCGGCATGTAGCGCCGTCGGTAGAAGTTGCCTGGCCATGCCACGTTCTTTGTAAGCACAAACAGCGAACTTAGTGGAAGCCCATGATATTAATCGATGCCACATTTCTCTTGTCTCGCAGCTGTCCTCCTCTCTACGTGGGCGAGTACTGCCAGCACGCCAATCCGTGCCACACCGGCGGCCCGGGTTTCCGCTGCCAGAACGGCGGTACGTGCAACGTGGAGATGAGTGTCACAAATGGACCCAAGTTCTCGTGTAGATGCCCCGTGGGCTATTCGGCTACCATGTGCGAGATCAAGGTGCCCAACGCCTGCGACTCGCAGCCCTGTCACAACGGGGCCACGTGCCAGCTGCTCACACTGCAGAACTACACTTGCGTGTGCGCCAACGGCTTCCGAGGTGAGTGGCGACAAAGTCGTCGTTAGAAAATAGCTTTACTAGGGAATGTCGCTAGAGGAAACGTTTTGAGAAAAGGCCTTCGTCGGGGCTGCTAAGAGAGGCAGCCGTTGACCTTGTGAATACAAGTCTTCAAGTCTCGACGTTGCCTTCAGCAAGACTACCTGTATAAAGATTTCTCATCACTTTTAAGCTTCCATCTTCTCCTAAACATAAAGGAACAACCAAATTTTGTGGATATAAGAACAAAATTTCCATTCCGTGTCAGGTACCTGTAAGTTTCAGTGTTGTCTTCAATCAAGAAACTGAACCGCCTAAAATTTCACATAACGAAGTTTTTTCTAAAATAAATGCGTCAAAAACTGACGGTTTCTTTCTAACTTTCAGGGATGCTGGTTTATCTTCGAGCGAGCTTTTACAAGTTTGCCATAAAACACATAGCTGCTCTTGTCACGACCATAGATTCATTTTGACGGACATCTATGCCGCGCTCACGCACGGAATCGGGCTCTTACCTACTGGATAGCATTAGAAGCAGTGCTGGTTTGAGGTCTCTGTAAATGCTCCCACAAGAAAACTATGTTGGTTGCCTTCGTTATTTAACTGTTTGTGCGACAGACGACACCGATCGTCTCCTGGTAATTTTCTTGCTCAGACATCTCGCGCAGTCACTGTGTTCGTTTCCCTGCCATCATCATATCGGCAGCCCCGTAATAGCTTGACGTGGCCGTCTGCTCTTGGCCCCCAACGACCGTACAATGGAAACTCCTTGCTCAATTCTATAACTCACGATATTTTTACTTCAACAAATGTTTTGCGGCACAATTTGGCCGGTTGTCAGGCCATTTAGGAAATTACATACAGCAAGTAATTGTGTACTGCACATCAGTGAGTCTGATCTAAGTGTGGACTGGACATCAGTGAATCTGATCTGGGCTTACCCGTTGATGCAGGCAAGTACTGCGACAAGGTCGACCACTGTGCCTCGCAGCCGTGTCTGAATTACGGTAGCTGTCAGTCCAAGGAGGACTCGTATTCGTGCATCTGTGCTCCGGGGTACAGCGGAGCCTCGTGCGCGGTCGACGTGGATGAGTGCCAGACGAGACCGTGTATGCATGGAACATGCCTCAACACCCAGGGTTCCTTCAGGTAGGTCTCGGTATGATGCGGCACGTGCGTTTGTGTAAAGCTTCCAGGAGGCACGGTTCTTAATTCTGCATGGTTTCTTTTCTTGTCGCAGTTGCGTTTGTGAAGCCGGGTACACAGGACAGTTTTGCGAATCTCAGTATATCCCGTGTGAGCCCAGTCCCTGCATGAATGGCGGAACGTGTCGGGCCATCGACTCGCTCAACTACCAGTGTTCCTGCCCTCCCGGTAAGAAGTCGCTCAATTAGAACACTATTCTCGTCGCGATACGGACCTCGCTTACAAGTTTTTTTTTTCTGGCGCAGGCTTCACAGGCACTAACTGCGAGACGAACGTGGACGACTGTCCGGGAAACCTGTGCCAGAACGGCGCCACCTGTCTGGACGGCGTCAACTCGTACACGTGCCACTGCCCGCCCACGTACACGGGGCCGTACTGCACCAAGGACGTGGATGAATGTGCTCTGCGGCCCAGCGTGTGCAAGAATGGCGCCACGTGTACCAACACAATAGGTGGCTACTCATGCATTTGTGTGAACGGCTGGACGGGCGCGGACTGCTCAGAAAACATCGACGATTGCGCTGTGGCTGCGTGCTTCAACGGTGCCACATGCCACGACCGAGTCGGCTCCTTCTACTGCCAGTGCGCCCCCGGCAAGACGGGACTGCTGTGTCATTTGGACGACGCGTGTGCCAGCAATCCGTGCCACGCGGGTGCCATCTGCGACACAAGCCCCATCGACGGCACGTACCTCTGTTCATGCCCCAACGGCTTCCAGGGCGTCGACTGCACAGAAGACGTGGACGAGTGCGCCCAGGGCTTCCCTTGTGAACACCAGGGTCTCTGCGTCAACACGCCTGGCTCGTTCCGTTGCAATTGCACCCGTGGTTTCGCCGGGCCCAGATGTGAGGTGAACATCAATGAATGCGACTCGAACCCCTGCCAGAACGAGGGCACCTGCCTGGACGAGCGCGGCGGCTTCCGCTGCGTCTGTATGCCCGGTGAGTACGCCCCAGGGTTGCGAGTGGCCTCTGTTGCTCGTGCTGCGAGTGCTTATGTCATCTACATCGGTCTCAGCAGGAACAGACCTTGTCCCTGCTCAGCCATTATGACGACGTCAGCATCTCATCTGGTGTTTGGACAGTGTTGATGTTTGCATTAGATATAGCGAGCAGCTAGCTTTCATGGAAAACAAAGCTCATGTAGTTTATATGGGCCAAGAGCGAACGATGGTAAGGGTCATGTATTCAGCTTCCAGACATGGAATGCTGGATACAGTGCCCTTGCCATCATTCACTTTTGGACGGCCCACACAAAATGATACCGTATATGTAGCCTAAAGCAAATACTATGCCTCGTTATGAATAAAAGGAAAACTTGCATATATGCTTGAACAACTGTCATTCACAGAAGCTGTTAACAACTTTGTTTGCTATCCTCGAGTCACAGAAAAAGCTAGTTCACTGCTGCTTTCGTAAAATACGTTGAGGTTCCTTTATAGGTAATGAAAGCAGAACGTGGACGCTTTCTCTTTAAAATGATATCGTGTGCATGTTGAAAAAATAATAAAAAGAACGTCTATAGTAATAATAATAATAATTATTCATTTATCTGACTGCCCAGGAACAACCATAAGGTCTTTGTGTAGGCGCAAGCAAAATAAAACAATAAAAATAAACAGTACAATACAGGTTGTCTTCAGAAAAGAAATTAAATAAAGAAACCGAAAATGCACAGACAAAAAGAAATCAATGCAAGATGGAAAGAATGAAAATAGAACATCATAATTAATAATAATAATAATAATAATAATAATAATAATAATAATGATAACTGCAGTTGGAGTATAGAAGATGGACTGGTGCAAAATTATTTCGTGGTACTTTTCTCTTCTGTTTGCAGCTGTAAACAGTTGCATGAATGTGAATAACTTACGGAAGGAGGCACTTCTGCTTGTAGTTGTTGATTTTCATTCGCCCTGGTTCAAAGATCTGCCTCACTCCTCGTTAGCTACTCTCCTTGCTCGGTGTCTGCGTTTTTTCTTTGTAGGAGGATGATTCGTGAAAATGACTGAAAATAAAACTTCTCGCAAGCCTAGAAATCGGTAGTACTGAGTGGTTTGAAATTATCCATATTCATCATAACCACATGAGGTTTCGGCATGTAAATTTCTGCGATTTATTTATTTACTTATTTCTGCCGCATCAATCATCAAGGTAATTGATTTATTGATATGTGGGGTTTAACGCCCCAAAACCACGATATGACTATGAGAGATGCCGTAGTGGAGGGCTTCGGAAAGTTCGACCTCCTGGGGTTCTTTAACGTGCATCCAAATCTGAGCACACGGGCCTACGGCATTTTTGCCTCCTCTGAAAATGCAGCCGCCGAAGCCGGGATTTGATCCCGCGACCTGCGGGTCAGTAGCCGAGCACCTCAGCCACTAGACTGCCGCGGCGGGGCAATCATGAAGGTGGGGACGGCGGAATAGATGCTTCAACAGCTGCAGTAGTGTGCGAGGCGACTCACGTACGAAAATTTCATAGGCACACACCATAGGTAAAGCCAAACGGTGGCTTCGCCTATCGCGAGCACAAGTTCACAGCTGAGTGACTAAAAACCACGAAAGGTTTTTGTATATACGCAACGGCCCGGAAGGGAAGGTTCCGTTATTCGGCGAAGGCACCGGAGGCTGCGCCCTGTCAATCGGACCTCTTATAATGGTCGAACTCGGACGGCCAAGCTGGAAACGGGCCACGCCGTCTATTAGGTGGACGTAAATGAAGAAGGTTCAAGACGAGTATCGTGCGAGGGCTACTACCGACAGCTTGCCACCGAAGGCAGCACGCACTGCTTGAGGATGAGTCGATCAGCTGCGTAAGAACGGGTAAAAGAATGGCTACTTGGGCTGGTTGCTATCGCTGAAAGAAATATACATCATATCTGTCTTCCTTCTGAAACGTGCCCTGTACACTAAGGAAGTATAATTCTTTCAAAAAATAAAATAACGGGTGTCACCCTCTTCTGGATTACAAAAAACTGGCCTGAAGTACGTTGCAGATAAGGGGAGGCCGGACTGGCAGTTTTCTTCGACGGAGTGTAATGCAATGGAATCACACCAATACACACAGCAAGTGCAGAATTAGTACTCAAATGCATAACTTTACGCCTAAAAGCAAGCGTCCGAGACGTCCCGCGCAGCTAACGTGTGATTAAGGTAATTTCAAGGCACTGTTCAGGGACTTCGCCGTACAATAAAGCTGAATCCAAAAATTTTCTCACCGTACTCTTTCCTTCATGAAACAAAAATCGTTTACACACTCTGATCATGAGACGCGTAAGAGATCGTCGACTTCAGAAGATAAGGGAACGCATGCACGCGTCGCGCCCTGTTCTGAGCGCGACACGCAGCCAGATACGGCCAAGCCTTACGCGCTAAACAAACGCGCACGTCGTAGATCCAGTAAAATTTTGGGAGCAAAACAGCGCGGACTACCGCACCGCAGCGTGAGCTCTCTCCCGAGTCGTTCCCAGAGCAGTCTTCCCACGTCGAGAGCACGCGAAGAAATAATCGTTCCTTCGCCACTTCGCGTCACTCTGCCTGAAGCCGCGGCGCAAATGCGATTACGGCGCGCCGACGCATGTGTATGAACACACTTGCCGAAGGAAAGAAAGAAAATAACAAAACAAAAAAAGATGCAAGCTCTTCTTTCAAGTCGAGTGCGCACGCTGTGAGAAAACGAGGAGCATCGGGAAAACTAGAAGACGCTGCGGCGCAGGGAGGACGTGAGAAAGGTACCGCCATAGTAGTACGGCCATGGGCAGTTCTTGCTCGCTGGCGCTGAAGCACCGCGGGCCACGGAGCGTACGCCCAGTCGCGCATGCGCATCATCACCTTGTAATTCCGGCGGTGCCGCTGCACGTGAGCGCAGTTCCACTGTACTGCCCACGTTGTCACCTGCTTAAAGGAAACTTGGACAGGCTGTGAATTCTGGCCCGAATCGCGTTTGCGTACGAACAGCTTTGTGAGCGCCCGTTCTGACCCAACCTCGCAGAGTTGTGCTTACGCAAGAACACTTCGTTCGAACGAACGCTGTCGTGCAGCCGGCTGAGCTCTTTCTGTGCTTGAAACCGCAACCTTGTTGAGCGCCGAAATCAGCATATCTAAGAAAGCGCTGCAGCTTGCTGGAGCTAATACGTCCTCCATGGTGGCTTAGCCGCTAAGTATGACGTCACTTTCTTAAGCATCAGGGTGCGCGTTCGATTTCCATCCACGGCGACCGCATTTCAATGGGGGTCAAATGCAGAAATCGCCTGCCCAGGTGGTAAATCCCAGGTGGTAAAAGGTAATCACCGCAGCCTGGAAATCATACTGGTTTATTCACGGAGAACCCCAGAAATCATTATTTCAATTCACAGATTCGCTTTTTTTGCCTGAAGTATTTAATGTCGTGTAAAAAGCATATGTAGCACAGGAGCTTATTCACTCAGTGTTGGAAAACTCGTGCAATCCAGCGCTCGTGCGTTGCGGTAGAAGCTGTCAAGTGTGCAGCTGCGTTCGTGCAAGTAACTTCTTTGCCACTTTGTCGCGAATGCGCTCAGGTTAACATCCGGATTTTCTGATATTTTATATATCAGGAATCGACGTGCTTATTAAAGTATTTTCTTACAAGTAACTTGCACGTGCTCAGCAGCCGGGCCCGTATTAACAAAAACGTCTCACGCTTAAAAAAAAAACGCCATAGAATATTTCAGACAATCACGATGTCGGATGTGTACGTGCGTACGGACTTACGATAGAAAAGTTTTGTGAACTCGGCCCCTAATTATTATTTTTTTCTTGGCGATCCGTTTCCCACCTGCCCCTGTCCACTGGTTAATATCCACTGGTCTCCATTCACTGGCACGTAGCAATAATATAAGCAGATCCATCGGTCCCAGTATGCGTTATGAAAACCACCAGGAGGAGTTCGGAGCAGGGGGCAAAAGTACGAACGCAATTTTAAACTCTTGACCTCGTATGCTGGAGGTTAATTGCGCACAGCAATTTTATGAGGAGATTGGTTCGTGTGTTTGCAGCATTGAAGGTACAGTAAAGAGCACATCGCTTGAGCTCACAGGCGCAGCCAAAGAAAGAGATGGAAGCACACGTGCATTCGTGTAGAGGGGTTGGACCCTTCCCGAAATGAAATCTTGGCTGCACCCCTACTTGAGCGGTAAGGCTTAATTATGATTATCCGATATATACCAATGAAAATAAGCACATGCCTTCACCGTGCATGGTCCTTGTTCTATAGTTCGTGCTGCGACTGAAGATGCAGGCGGACTGACTTGCGCACTTAGCTACCGTGCCTAGTCCAGACTGGCGCAAGAGAAAAAGATGGATCGCAATATCCACCAGCTTACCGGGAGGTCATATTTATTGCGATGCTGTTTGTTGGGGCCTAGTTAGGTTTTGTCAGAAATCAAGGACATCATACTGTTTGTTCTAAGAGGGTCAATATTCCTCCGAGGACGCCAGGACAGGTCAAATGAAAAAAAAAAAAGATCACTGACATCGTACCGAGGTATGGGAGCAAAATTATCATTCAACCTTGGTTTTTTTTTCGCTTAATGAGTCTCTTCATTAAATTAAAAAGCATGTAGGTTTTCAGAGACTGTTTCAGCAGGCTACAATGAGTCCAAGTGTTTGAGCCCCTTTAAGCTCGGAAAATATATTTAGCGCCAAAGGGCGAAGACATAAGGTAGACTGTGACAACACAATGCGCTAAATTCAGCAATTATATCCCCCGACAACAGTCCCCGATATGTTTGGGAGCCCTTATGTCTTCCGTCCGTTGGCGCTAAGTATGCTTGCCCAACATTCGGCAATGCTTAGCATTTAGCCTGCTATCGAGCGGCTGCAGCCAATGCACCGACCAGCTGCTTGCCTTCCACTGCCGCGACCACCGTGTAGCGCTGTCTTCGGCATAAACAAAATTTCTAATATATTGCAATCGACATGTGAGCGTTTATGACTGGTAAATACCGGAAACTACAGGCCCTGCGAGCGTGCATCTACAAGGTGGGGGGAGGGTTGCTCTAGTGTTCCCGAAGACGAAGGAAGCGGGCGGCGCAATCGTGAGTCGACAGAAAGCGAGCGGCGCCTCTCTTTGAAAAAGGCCCCGTGCACCTGGCCGAAGCTCCCGTGGGCATGGGAAAACGACGAGGGATCTGCACCTCCTCTCCGGGCGGCCTTTCATTCCTGCCAGAACCGACCGGAAGTGCCGGCACCACTGGCGGTAGCCTCCTCCTTCGGGCGCAGATGTCTCGCGCAAGAGGCCCCCGTGCACGGACCGCAGTGCAGATGTTTTCCGCGCTCCGTCGTAATTCATGACCTCGGGCCTGCATTGCGTTGGTCGCACCAACGTGGTCGGCACCGCATGACGGCATGGTGCGCTACGATCGAGGTGAACGACCACACGCGCGATCTTCGAGCACACTTTTCTCTGCCTATAAAGTACCAGATATGCCATTAGAAGCCTCTCAGTGTCAGTATTCCGTGATAGCCAGCGCAAAAACCATCAGCTTAGTTGAACTGAGTGTTCACGGGATGCAGCTAACGCACCGCAGAGCGAGTCAAGGTAACCGCTGACAAGCAATTGTCGAAGCAATCATGACGTACATTTCTATCGAGGGTACATTTTTTTATTATCTTGTTGGTTACTTGAACACCAAACGTCGGTACTGTTTAGGCGCGCCCTCAGTGAGGCAGCAACTAGAACCGTCTACATTGTGTTCCTTACGTGCATTGAAAAATCGGTTTCACTTGATTTCCCGTCTGATTTTCGAAAGGTAGCAAAACATTCTATGAGACCTATGCCTCGGCTGAGCTTTCTGGTCTGTTCAGTGTGTGCGGCACAAGCGGTCGGCCTAGTTTAATCACCGAGAAAAGTGAACGTTAGAGCAGCCAGTACGAATGTTGCGTGCCAAGAGCAGCCACTCAATACCGCGGCAGTAGCTTCGAAGAAAAATTGCACGCGCGCGAGATGCCCAAGAAAGAGAGGCACGGAACTGGTTTTTCGTTTTTGGACGGGGCCGCGGTGGTTGCTTGGCGCCGTTCTACCTGAGGCCGCCTTCTCCCTTTTTTTCTGCCGCGGCGCTCTCTCTCCATTGCTTCCTCGGTTATGTTACGCGGCGGCTGTGTGAAAAAGAAGAGGGTAAGGGTGTGCGGAGTGATCACGTGCGTGAGCAAGGGCAAAAGATGCGGAGGAGGAGAGTTGGGCGCAATGCTGAAGATGGATGCTGCGGCGGCAGTGTGCCTCCGAGCAGCGGCAGCAACTGGGCTGCGGCGTTCCCAGCCCCCAAGTGGGGCTGAGCGAGCAAGGCCCGCCGGGGAAAGACCACTCCCATGACCCTTGGCGGCGGCTGCTGTGTCTCTTCGATGGAGAGGAGGGACACTCTTGAGGAAAAAGAAGCGCATAACAAACAAGTCCGGCTCGATAATTTCCCGATTGAGGTGGATTAGAGCGCGCCGACCAACGCGTGTACACCGACTGCGGCGAGAGAGGTCTACTCTGAGCCAGCGCAACGGGGTAGCGTGTGTAAAAAACGCAAAGGTATCGGAGCGGTCCCGCCTATGCCTTTCCCTCGCAAGAAGCGAGTGAGAAAGTCTCGCGCAAGACAAGGAGGCCGCAGCGGCAAGCATTTTCGTGAGAATGGAGATGATGCTGATACGGGCACTTGCGTACGCGACCCGGCGTGAGACGGGCAGTCCAGCGTCCGACCACTCAAACACGTGGAGCCGTGGAACACTGGCTGAACCGCGTTTTAATACAGACACCTATTTCCTGTTTTCCCATGGTGGCTATTTCATTCATAACACGATCGCAGAAGAGGGGCTTGCAGTGTTGTGTCTAGTACACACCCGACTGATTCTTAATTAAAGATAAGATAATGCACCGCAAGCAAACTGGCAGTAGTGTTTAAATGTAATGTAAATGATATACTTATCACAAATAAAAGGTGCCACTAAATGACCCTTACCTACCTTTTGTCTTTATGATTGATAAGCACAACCATCATTTGAGTGCATTATCAACAATGAAAGAGTGTAGTTCCATGAAAAAAATGTATATACCACTTTGTCTCATCTCATATTTGAGAGCAAGCTCAATGTGTTTTCAGCGTACAAGAACTGGCACCATTGCGTTACGAATACTTGAGTTGTCATATTTGAAAAAATGATAAGCGGTCAAGCTCCTCATAATGCATTGAGCGTGATTTTACGAAATCACACTTCTTGCAGCGCACTTATGTTGATGTGATCTTTTTATGAACACTACTTGGGCCTTCGCGAACACAAACGTCAGGTTCTCTCTGAAAAACACACGACGACAGCTTGTTTTAAAAGACCACTGACAGCCAAATTATTGTTTGTGACTTTTATACTGGTCATCGATGGTCACGCAATAATATCTAAAGCATTTTAATGTAGCGCATAATCACTTGTAGCGTCGTTAATTTTCATCAATTTTGGCAAGACCTGAAAACACCCGCCGAAAAAAATATATATATATTTGTAGTAACTAGCGCCCCCAGATGACGGAGCGACATACTATCACGTGCACACGAACTTCCGCGGCGTTGAAAGTAGATGATAATGACACGATGTTTCAGCTGCGGTGTTGTGATGTGACATACCAAACAAGCTCTTGGAAGATAGGCCCCCGTCGTGTGCCGTCAGCAGAGTAGTTGGCGTACCGCAAATGTGTTTTTCGTAACATCAATACTTGTGGAACAAGCGAAACGCCGCAAGGTGTCACAGCAGCCACTCTAAAGAGTTATATTGATGACAATGTCGCAAGGTGCTGCCAACAGCGCCTGATGCATGCGCTTACTTTCAAACAGTATAAATGTTCAAGCCTGCATTCGCCACTGATACTTAGTCAGGGGTTTCTATGTATGCAGGAGAATGGAACAACACCAACATTTCAAGTTAAAAATTTTGGTATAAGGGGTAGATTAAATGTGTGGGCCCTTTACTGTGACGATGGGCCACACTGTATCTAGCCAAAAAATACATCTTTTTAGGAATATATCTAGTTTAGTTCTGTGAGAGCTGGCACACTAGCATTGAGAAGATGCTTTTGACTGACAAGCACATACATGTACAGGGCTGGTCAAAATTCCCCAGGCCACTATCCCATGTATTTCTATGGTAGCGTGGCTTAGGCACTTTTGAGCCCCCCCCCCCCCCCCCCTGCACTTGTACTTGCTTTAGGAAAACACCGGATATATGCTAATAAAATTGCCATACAGAAATTTCTCGCCACATTGTCACATGATTGTGAAGTTGTAGAAGGTGGCAGTCGGTGTGTTCAATATGATACTTTATTTATGTGAATTTGTATCTGGAAAAAGATTGACACTGAAAGTGCAACGATATTAGTGCAGACAGTCATTGGTCTTTGAATACTCTGTATTTCTGTATACTGTGTATTTCTGTAAATGGAAAACTCGACTATCGAAGCAAGTGTGGCTCTTCCTTTTAATAAGTATGTATGCACGTTGTGTTTGAATGCAGGCTACCGAGGGGTGCACTGTGAAGTGGACATAGATGAGTGCCTGCCGAACCCATGCCTGAATGGAGGAATATGCAGTGATCGCATTAATGGCTTTCAGTGCCTGTGCCCAGTAGGGTTCTCTGGCAAAAAATGTGAGACCAACGAAGATGACTGTTCCTCATTTCCATGTCGTAATGGAGGATCATGCCATGACGGAATCGCCAGCTACACCTGCCACTGCCCACCTGGTATGTTTCCTATTTTAGGCCAGCTTTTCAGCTTTAAAAGCAGTAATTTACTGTTTCTTTTGTTGTTTTTTTGTCAGTTGTCATCAAGTTTTAAGTGTTCCACAAAATTAATCCAGAGCTCAAAGGGTGCATGCTGACTGATACAGATGGTTATTGCCATTTTTATTAATTATAATGTCTTCAAATGCAATGAGCCCTCATTGAGCAATTGCTTATTTCATGTACTGAATGTGTACATGTCGCAAAGATTAAGGGCCACAGTTTTAATGGCTGTGAAGCAGCTTTCATGAGCCAGATATAGTGGTATGTGATTTTAACAACAAAAACTAACAGTAGAAACACCTACGAGCTATAGTGTGTGTATGATTGTATCACATTGTTGGTAAGCAATTATTGAGCAAGCAGTCTAACAATGTTGATGTGATTGCACTGAGCTGGTAGCACTGAAACTCATGCACTCATACACCTTTTGATGTGAAGATAGCATAAAAATGTGTCCAGAATGTTTCTTACATGAGCTTTTATTGAGATGAAAGCAAGGTTTATAAGGTTAGTGCACTCTACACTACTAGGTAGATGTGTTCACTGCAGACTCAAAATGTCATACAGGTTGTTGAATACTCTAGACTTTAGTTAATATTCTGTCTCTCGCATGACCCATACATGTTGTTAGTGTTCAGGGATAAAGTGGTCAGGTTCATAATCTAATGTGGCACTGACTGAGGGTAGTGATGTGATGACAGATGTTAGTGCAAATGAAGATACACAGTCAAGCTTATTTTTTTGCACAATTACTGAAAGTGCTCGGAACAGCCATATAATACTGCTGGTCATATCACAAACATGCAAAGATTCTTAAACTTAAACATATCACACTGTAAATATGCATGCACAAAATGCTGAATAGAATGAGTTAAGATGCAAGATTACTACAGCCCATGTTGGGAAGAGAACTTAGAGAGGTGCTCAGCCTTAACCCATGTCAAATATCTATAAGAAGTGCACACTGGCACTGGTTATTAACTAGAAAGAGGCACTGTATAGAAGCCATCTGAACATTATTAGACAGGTTTATTTATTTCTTGCAGGTTTTACTGGAAGTAATTGTGAAACAAATATGGATGACTGCCAATCCTCTCCATGCCATCATGGAGAGTGCATAGATGGCACAAACGCCTTCACGTGCAATTGCCACCCTGGATATACAGGCCTTCTCTGTCAGAACCAGATCAATGAGTGCTTGAGCAGCCCATGTCAGCATGGTGGCACTTGTGAAGACCTTGTCAATGGCTACCAGTGCCGTTGTCGTCGTGGTACATCTGGTCCAGACTGCCAATTCAATGTCAACGAATGCTTTTCCAACCCATGCCGAAATGGTGCAAAATGTGTGGATGGAATCGACTCTTATATTTGCGAGTGCCTTCCAGGATACACAGGTATGTACCATATAAAGATTGCATGTGTTTCTCTAACAGAAGAAAAAGAATAAATGTGTGCAGCATAGGACTGCAAGATAAGTTAAGAATGCCTATGTGCAAGATGGCTTCGAGTATCATTCTTTGTGTTCGTTTATAGTTTTCTGATACTCACTACTTGTATTTAGTGTTTAACTTTGTGCTGTACTCTGCTTTACATAAGATGCATCCACTGGTGCAGCATTAATTTTTCTAATAACATACTTGTCAACATATTTTAACCAAATATGCAGCTTAATGCATGAATCAGAATTTTGACAACCAACTTGATATACTTATAATGCCCATATGAGAGCTTACTACAGAAAGTAAGAGTGATGATTGATATTTTGTCTGTTTTCAGGTATTCATTGTGAAACAGACATCAATGAATGTGCCAGCAACCCCTGTGCAAATGGAGGTGTTTGCATTGATCTCATCAACGGCTTCAAGTGCAACTGCCCTCGTGGCTACTTTGATGCTCGGTGCCTGTCCAATGTGAACGAATGTGCAAGCAACCCATGCCAGCATGGTGGTACCTGTGAAGATGAAGTCAATCATTTTGTCTGTCACTGCCCTCCTGGCTATGGGGGCCATCGCTGTGAACAAGACATTGATGAGTGTCAGTCTAACCCATGCCAGCACGGAGGGAGCTGCCATGATGCACTGAATAATTACTCATGTGCCTGCATAGAAGGCTACTCTGGGCGCAACTGCGAAACCAACCTGGATGACTGCAGTCCGAACCCTTGTCGCAATGGAGGAAGTTGCATTGACTTAGTGGGCACATTCCGCTGCGTGTGTGAAGTGCCTTTCACTGGCCCAACATGCGAGGTTGAACTGAATCCCTGTTCACCAAACAAGTGCCGAAATGGGGCACAGTGTTCGCCATCTTCAAACTATCTAGATTTTGCCTGCTCTTGCAAGCTTGGTTTTACTGGCAGGCTTTGTGATGAGGACATTGATGAGTGCGCCGTGTCATCACCGTGCCGCAATGAAGCCACATGCATCAACACGAATGGCTCCTACGAATGTGCCTGCACCAAAGGATATGAAGGGAGGGATTGCCTGATCAACACTGATGACTGTGCATCCTGTGAGTTGTTTTCTAGTAAATTTGTCATTGTAGATGGCAATATAAGCTCAATTTATGCAAACAAATTATACTGATTAGCTAAAAAATTATTATTATTGTTCTTAATGTGGCTTTCTACAGGGCTACTGTAGTATGTTTTCTAACAGTTTTTGATACCTTTGCTACCTGCACTTTGAACAGATCCCTGCCAGAATGGAGGCACTTGTCTAGATGGAATAGGAGAGTACAACTGCCTTTGTGTGGACGGCTTTGGTGGCAAGCACTGTTCAGAAGACATCGATGAATGTGCCAGCAACCCTTGCCTCAATGGTGCTACATGCAATGACTACGTCAACAGCTATGCCTGTGCATGTCTGCCTGGCTTCAGTGGCACAAATTGTCAAACAAATGACCAAGACTGCACGTCAAGGTAAGCCTTTAATTCTCTCATATGCACTAGAGCGTATAAATGGGGTGCGAATTCTTTGAGCACAATTTATATTAAACCTGATTTATGCATCACTGTAAAATACAAATGTTGGTTGTTCTTAATATAAATTTAGTTGTTTAGGAGAAAAAGAAGGCTTTAAAAACACTTGATTTCTGCCACAATTGCACTATTAATCATGACAGCCTTTGATAAATGCCAGCTTCAATGCCACAAGTTCACAGAAAGGTTGACTAGGGCACGATTTAGTTCAAGAGATGCATACTGAGACTCGCTTACTCTTAGTGCTTTGAATACATATTTGTTTTGCTTGACTAACAACAGAGTGGCTTTTTAGACATAGGGCAGACACTTCACGTTTTGTGCTTGCATACTTGCTTCAGTCTCACTTCATAATTTTATGCAAAAATGTATGCATAAAACTAGCTGGCCCAATGACAAATTTTCCTTTTAGATTAGGTATTTAAAACTTTTCACATGCTTACATACTACTACTTCCAGCAGAAAGATTTTTCTGTGGGCATGAGTCTGAAGTTAACATATAAAGCTCTTAAGTTTCATTAGTAATAATGCTACCAGTTATAGAGTGCTATTTGCATAGGTATTCTGCATGCAAAATTCAGATATGGGCCAAGAATATATAGCTGTTCTGTAAACAAACAAACATTTTTGCTGCGTGCACTTGGTTGAGGATAGTACATACTTGGTTTAGGATGAGGATGGCACATACATTCACACTTTGTGGTTGTGATAAACCTCAACCAAATGTGTGTGGCAAAAATGTTCATTTGTACTTACAATAAGTGGTACCTGACCATAGTGTGTGTATATATAATTTAGGTTTCTTATAGAGAAAAAAAATCTTTTAATTAACATACTCTTAACAGCTACTGTGTGTGTATATTAATACCATAATTTTAAGCTTATCAAATTATATTTCATTAGCCTCTGCTCGGGGTGCTAAAGAGGTTTTGAAAAAAAAAAAATCATGATCAGAGAAACAAAAAGAAGTTCTAGCTTACATAATGTTCTGACAAAATTTAGTAATGCTTGTTTGATTCTTCTTCACACGAGCATGACTAACCAAATAATCTCAAACAAATAGAGAGAGAATGCACATCATTCAGAAGCCAACATTGAGAACCTGCTCGTTTTTGACATATCAACTAGATATGAAGGGTACCTGGACAGTCTGTGCTTATTTTGAAACATTGGCTTCAGAAGTAATCCAAATACTTGTTAATTTAACATCATTGAGTATTGTGCTTCAGATGAGAGCACTGGTAGACTAAAGTAGACTTTGCCCACATGTTTTTTTTTTTTAGTGGATAATATGTTAAGGCAATTGTTCGTTACGCCCACCTGTTACATGAAGGTTCAATTTATTGAATGTTGTGGGCTCATTACATCCTATTATTTTGAAATCATCAGCTATCTTCAGCTGAGCACTTATATGCCACTTATTTCTGAAAACATAATTTATTAAATAATGCCATATATATTTTGTACGCACTGCCACATAACTCAATAGCAATTAGATAATGACAGACTAATGAAAAGTACAGCACCGCAAAATCCCAAGCAAGAGCACCTGCCTGAGCAAGTGCCCCTTCCCTTTGTCGGACGATTTGAAATATGTACCAATAAACGAGCAAGCGCTCCCCTTCACTCCCACCATGTTTTCAACCTGTTCTGCACAACAGAATTTCGCAGCAGTGATTCCTAGGAACATAAGTTCAGAGAGTTTAGACATGTGCACGATTTCTTAGTGCTTTTACAGTGTGGTGCCTCGGGGCTGCATTCTGACTGGTAACATATTGTCGGAACATTTGAAGAATGCTCTTCCGCCTTTTCATCATCATGATCAGCCTGACTACGCCTACTGCATGGCTAAGGCCTCTCCCATGATCTGCTACTCAACCCGGTCTTGTGCTTTCTGCTGCCACATTATACGAATTTTTCATCTCATCAGCCCACCTAAGTTTCTATCTCCCCCTCGTGCATTTGCCTTCTCTGGGAATCCAGTCAGGTACCCTTAAGATGACGAGCGGTTATCCTGCCTACACGCTACGCACGTGCCTGGCGGATGCCCATTTCTTTTTGATTTCAACTATGATATCCTTAATACTGATTTTTTTCCTGACCCAGTGATAACACATAAAATTTCACACTATGACACTTATTACTTCAGTAAAAAATAGTAAATACATGCGTGTGCAATAAAACATTTTATTATAAGCACAGGTGTGCATTCTTCTTAGAGAATTTTCTACCACTATATTAAATTTTGGTTGGCGATCTAGCAAGGGGGAAGCCTTCAAATCTTGTTCGATTATCTTTTACCCTTGGGGTTGGGGGGCACTTGCTTGAGATACAAAGTAGATGGCTGGAAACATTCACAAGCTTGCAATAGGAGTTGCCCAAGTGAGCAAATGGCTTCAAAGTGCAGCTCTTTGTGATGAAACGTCATGCACATAATAATGCAGTGTGAAGAGAGGCTTGAAATTGCAAAATTAAATTCAGAATTGAGCTCGTAATATGTACTAATAGTGTCTGAGCTATGGTATTTGTTAAAGCTGTACAAGCTACAAGTTAATTTGATCTATTTAGACAGAGTAAGCAAAGCTTAGAAGCTATGATAGTGGGGGCTGCAGCTCAAAATTTTGTATTGTCACTTTGTCATAGGGTAGGGTAGCATGGTTTGGGGGGGGGGGGGGGGAGAGAAATGGCTGATGTGAATGAGGGGTTTAGACAATCGGGTATGCATTCATGCAGGCCAATTTCATCTAGCGTGCTGTTCATGTGAAACTTTAGTTATTAATTTTAAAAAATTCATTCAGAAAGGTAATCTGTAACGGAGCTTAAATTGACAAAATCTTACTGCACCTGAAGAATGGTACTGCCAAGAATATTTATGTACCTTGCTTTCTCTTGTGCAGTTCATGTATGAATGGTGGAACCTGTGTCGATGGTGTGAACAACTATACCTGCCAGTGCAGTCCAGGCTACACAGGCTCAAACTGCCAGTACCACATCAATGAATGCGACTCCCAGCCCTGTGCGCATGGAGCCACTTGTGTCAATCACATCGGATACCACACCTGTCACTGTCCCTTTGGCTACACAGGACCTCGTTGTGAGGTGGGTGATGACACGTCACTGTTTTCTTGAATTTCATGCTAAACGTGAACTACTGAGCTACAACATATTGGACTAATGTTTTTCAGTAGCCGAGACTGTTTTTGATTGTGTAAGTGACACACTGTAGTAGTAAGAGCTTGTGTACATTGTGTACAATAATGCCAGTTATTCTTCAGATAAATTGTTTGTTACTCTGGATATTATTCACTTTTATGGCATGCAGTTAATATATGAAAAACTTTGCCAACTCATTTACAGAGTATAATGAAGTGTTTTATTGGCTGGAGGAGAGTGCCGAATTTTGGCACTACTGTAGTGCAAAGGAAATATATTCTTTTATTATAGATGTCACTATAGTACTACAGATTGCTATTTTAGTTTTAATAGCTTCCTTCTTTTTCTTTTCTTTTAACAAAATGAAGCGGTTGGTCAGGTCAATGTAATCCTGACCGCATTTTTTTTTATGTTGCAGATGCTGGTCGATTGGTGTGCAAAAACACCTTGTCTCAATGGAGCTACTTGCAAGCAGTCCAATAACACATATCGGTGCATCTGCAAACCTGGCTGGACTGGTCTGCTTTGTGACGTATCGATGGTCTCATGTGAAGATGCTGCATCCCAAAAAGGTTGGTCTGAATTTATAAAACTGCAATACCCAAGAACAAAATGATTAAATAAACATCAGTCTCTGCAGTTGTTCCAGCTGTTGCAAAATCCCCCCTTTTTTTATAAATATGGAAATGACCTGAAAAGTGCTATTTGTGTGCAGGTATCAAAGTAACAGACCTGTGTGAGCATGGCGGCACATGTGAAGATGTTGGGAACAGCCATCGCTGCATCTGTCCTGAAAGCTATGAAGGCAGCTATTGCCAACGTGAAGTCAATGAATGCCTTAGCAACCCTTGTCAAAATGGAGCCACCTGCCAAAACCTAATAGGCCAGTACAAATGTGACTGTCCAGAAGGTTTCCAAGGACTCAACTGTGAATACAATATCAATGACTGTGACCCTAATCCATGTCACAATGGAGGCACTTGCCACGACCTTGTCAACAAATTTGCCTGCTCTTGCCGTCACGGGACAGTAGGCATTTTGTGTGAACACAACGTCAATGAATGCTTTGAAGGGGCTTGCCATCATGGTGGAACTTGCCTTGATAGAGTGAATGGCTATGAATGTGAATGCAGGCCAGGATATGTGGGACCACGGTGTGAAGGAGACGTCAATGAGTGTCTCTCGAAGCCGTGTGATCCTGTGGGCACACTGGACTGTGTCCAGCTAATTGATGATTACCGTTGTGACTGTCGCCCTGGGCATGCTGGTAGGCACTGTGAGCTAAAAATGGATCCATGTTCATCAAACCCTTGTTTGAATGGTGGTATTTGTGCTGCTGGACCTCGTGGACCAATCTGCATCTGCCAAGAAGGTTTCCGTGGTGAGACTTGTGCCAACCAGAGCTGCACTGACAAGTGGCCATGCCGTAATGGAGGTCAATGTCGGGGACACTCCTGTGTCTGCCCCCATCGAACGTCTGGAAGCCTATGTGAAATCATTGAAGAGGAACTCAGTAAGAGTGCATGCACACTAGGGGCCTGTCGAAATGGAGGCGTTTGCAGAGAAGTCGCAGGTGGCAGGATAGAGTGCGATTGCCCTGCCAGGTGGAAAGGACCTCGCTGTGAAGAGTATGATGGCGGCTACAGAGGAAGTCTGCCATCACCTGTAGAAGGCTTCTATGACCTATTTTTGAAGTCCCTTGAAGAAGAAAAGAAGCAGTGCACAATGCGTCGGTGTGAGAAGAAGGCAGGCAACCGTCATTGTGATGAAGAGTGCAACACATATGCCTGTGACTTTGATGGTGGAGACTGTTCATTAGGTAATTTCAGGCTTCATGAGGCCATTTGTTACACTAGCGTCAAGGAGTCACAAAAAAAAATTTTCTGTGCACTTTGATTCTTCTGCACTGACACTGATTTTTTTTTTTTACTAACTAGGTATCAACCCCTGGATAAACTGCACTGCTGCCATAAAATGCTGGGATGTGTTTAGGGATGGTAAATGCAACATGGAATGCAACAATATTGACTGCCTCTTTGACGGTTTTGATTGTCAGAAAAACCTTCAACGTTGCAAGTAAGCATGCTTTGTTTACTACAGTAGCAATGCAAAGGATACCCGAGTGAAAATTTAAAATACTTGTGTCTTATAGAAGTCTTAGCAAAGTTAACATATGACTGACAGTGTTGTATTATTGTTTGTTTTGTAGTGAACACTATGACACTTACTGCATGAGGAACTATGGTAATGGATATTGTGATCAAGGCTGCAACAACGAAGAATGCAACTGGGATGGCTTAGACTGTGAAAAAGGACCCCCATACCTTGCTGAAGGTTCCATTGTCATCATGCTTTCTATTGAACCAGAGGTTTGTTCCTTGTTTTTATTGCACAATATTTAGTAGCATAGTAAATTACATGTAACATATATAACATATTAAGGGGAGATGCCATTCGGAAAAAAAGTTGGAAGTATTCTATAGCCCAGGGCAAGAAAATTTTCGCTGTATATATTGGATTTTATGCTGATTTCAATTATATAATTAGTTTTATAGTTCACTTTGCTGTTTAGCTTTGTGTCATGACATTGTGTAATGTATACTAGTTAGTTTTGAACAAGTTTTTTGTGCCACAAAACATTTACAGTTTTCACTCATTCTGTACATTAACTGTAGAATGCAAATAATAGTCAAGAGAGTGTGTATAAGACATTTTATTGGACAATAAAAATTGTAATTTGAAAATGCTTAGAATCCTCAGCCCCTACTAACTGTTCATTTTAGGTTTGCAATAATTATACAGGTGCTATCAAGATTTAAAAAATATACTTGCATCCTTCAAAAGGTAAGGAATAGGTGGGCAAAAATTCAATTCGATCAGGCTATCATAACTACCAAAAACATAAAGTGTAAACTCAAGAAGTTGCCCTAAAATGGGTCTTGAGAAAATTGCATTTTAAACGCATAAGTGAAAGGTCATATATGCAGAAAAGGTATGTTTTTAATGTGATTTCTTCTATCATGATACCTTGGCAATGCATGTGAAATGCATTGGCAAGTAAGGTGACAATTTCCAGGGCGCTTCAGAAACTTAGCTTCTTCTAGCTTTTAGTAGCCACATTGTGCTCTTTAAAATTGATTTTAATGGCACTTCGAGTTTACTTGAAATCTTCAGTTTTTTGTCTTGAAAGTAGAGAAACTATACTTGTGAAAGCAAATAAAAATGAAAATATGTAATTTTGGAAACAAATTGTGTTTTCCGATTCACATCTCTCCTTCAAAAAAGACAGTTAAATGAGCTATCTGTCAGAGCAAAATGTGAAACCAAAGAAGCAGGCTTCTTCAGATATATTTATCAAACCGCAATGCACTCACAGCAACAACTGAGGTGGAGCTTCATCAGGGTTTTGTGTATGCTTAATAATTTTGTAGCAAACTGGGGTGATACCAGGACTTAACAGTTAAACTCTGCAAAGCACTGTTAATGTAGTGACATGTTCCCATTAACCAGGATTGTGTGCACCCATGTGTACTGTCTAGGTTTATGTTAGGAAGGTCTTTTTCATGCATTTGGTGATACTGGCACAGTCTCGAAATAACATCATTTCAATTTTGGGGGAAAACTCATCAACCACTACTGCTGTAAATGTGAAAATGAACACTAGTTCTAAAATTCTAAAACATCCTCATAGCTTCAGTGAGGTCATTACCACACAGTTGCATTTCATCTTATAGGTTTTCAAGAACAACACTGTCGCATTCCTTCGTGACATTGGGCATGCACTGCGCACGAATGTACTCTTCAAAAAGGACCCTAACGGTCAGGCTATGATTTACCCATGGAAAGCAACTGAAGGTCAGATGCCCAACCACTCTGTCCTTCCAGTACCACGCACTGGGTAAGCATTGATGACCTGTGATGTTTCTGCCACCACTGGAATGTTAATGCACAAATGCTGAGCCAAGTTTTATCTGGTTTTTCAGAACGCTTGTGCACCTTGAAATTGACAATCGCCGCTGCCTCAAGTCCCAGGGAAGTGAATGCTTTCAGTCTGCTGCCAAGGCAGCTGAATTTTTGGCAGCAGCACAGGCCAGACATGCCTTGGAAACACCTTTTCATATTCAAGAAGTACTTGGCTCTGGTAGCGAGGAGGGCGGTGGTGGAGGCGAAGGCAGCCGTACTAGTGCACTGAACATTGTCATCGGTCTTATCGGTGTACTATTAGCTGGACTTTTTATTGGTGTCCTCTTCACCACCCAGAAGAAACGTGCTCGAGGCATCACATGGTTTCCAGAGGGATTTCTGAGCACGAGCAATGGCCAGAGACGCCGCTCGAGACGTAAGGGTCCCGATGGACAGGAAATGAGGCAAGTCACAAGTTTAAAGAAATTGACGTACAATTTTCTGCTTTCTTTAATGCAACAGAAACCTTACCACTGAAAGTGTCTAATTATGGAGTGATGAAAAATTGGAACATGGGGTGTCACTGGAGCTCAAGCCCCGTGTTCACAAATTTTTACCTATTGAAGTACCTATTGAATTTTACCTATTGAATTTTTACCTATTCTAAACTTCTGCCTAATCATAGAGTGGTAATGCAAAAAACATTGTGAAACACTTTTTATCAGACTGTTTCGATTTACAGCACCCACAAAGTTGTGCACACAATATATGCTCCAAACAGTCGTAGGTGAACATGATAGCTGTTCCTGTTAATATGCTGTGGTTTTTACGCTGCAGTTCACTGCGAATATGCCACAATTCAACATGGTTCCACTTGTTGCCTCGAAGTCAGCCCCGCTTCTCAGAGTAAACTTCCCTTACTTTGTAATAAACATAGGGTAAAGTAGGCATGCCTAATTTAATTTTAAAAGTTACTCATTTTATTCGTGAAATGTGGTAAACTTACACAACAGGAGACTACATACAGCAATGAGAAAAACTCATTATGGTGCAGTACCAAGGCTTGTCACCAGGCAACGCGATGTTTGTGGCTTTTCACAGAATGCTCGATTCTGTCATCATAATTCAGTTTTTTCACTTGCACGTTTTGGATGGTCGTCAGACCCTTTAATCCTCAAGCCTGCAGAGAAATGGCTGCTTGTGTGTTTGCATGCATGTATGTATGCCTGCTCATGCATGTGAGGTTGTTTACTAGCAAGATGCTGATTGATGCAAGATGCTGATTGGTTTTAGACATATTGTGCCATATATTCTATGCGTTCTTATCGGTGCTGTTCATGTTAAACTCCCTATGAGTTAATATTTATTTTTGTATTCACTGATTCTGCTAAACTGTCCTCTAATTTATGCTAAAAGTCGATACCACGAATGCTGACTAACAACTGAGAAGGCACATAGTAGAAAAGAAAGTAGGCATGAAAACTTGTCTGCACATTTTCAGGCAATAGTCTATGTATATTTATCCAGCACACGTTGGGGTCATAGTGAGAGATAACCTGCTAAAGCATTTGACTTCTTCTTTTTGCAAGTTAATCAATGTTTGGTTCACGCATGTGCTACCACTATTACTGACACGCCACCATGCCTCAATCATTAGACGCGTTTCTTCATTCAACGATTCTCTTGTATTCGTGTTTGCATGCTCACTGTTTTCGAATGAATACGTTCCAGCTAGCTCAGCTGCCTGTTAGTCTTGTCTTTGAATTCTCGAGGAGGCTGAAATTGGGCTCTTAATCGTAGCTGCTTAATAGATGCTAGTGGTAAGACTGACTAGTTGGTAACTTTTCACTGGTAAATTGCAGAAGTGCTACTGCTTTCACATTCACAACTTATTCACACTACATTGCAGAGTTGCTCAAGCAAACGGTGATGGATCACCAGAGGCATGGAGTGATGATGAGGGGGAGCGACCTCCAGCGAAGCGTGCACGCAGCTCACCAGACTCGGGATGTGGGGATACAGTTGTCTCAGACTATGAAGATGAACGGGACCCACGACCATGGACCCAGCAACATTTGGATGCTGCCGACGTCCGTCTGCCTGAAGTGCTGCAGGCACTCACCCCACCACAAGGAAGTGATCTTGACCATAATGTTGACGTAAGAGGACCAGGTGTGTATGCTTCAAAGCTCCTCTTTATTGAGACAGTACTAAGCTCAAACCTCATGAACAGAATAAGAAAACAAAGTGTTTTGAAAACTTAAAAAAAAAGAAAAAAACATTACAGCATTGGTTTGTAAGCAGTAGTTGAGCAGCTCTGTTTTAGGTATTCTCCAGACCATTGCTTTTCAATCCTGCACATTCTCAGTAAATATATGTGAGCCTAATTGTGCCTTTGGTTGCAAAATAGTGGACTGCCAGTTATGGGACTCATATTCTCAATAATTATGTGTGAGCCTAATTGTGCCTTTCATTGTAAAATAGTGGACTGCCAGTGATGGGACGCATATGTGAAAGTGCTGTTGAAAGCTAGCATAAAGGATGATCTACGATAAGGAAAGCTCATGTCTTCCTCTTTTCCTTATCACGTGACAATTTTTTTCTTTCTTGTGGTGCCGAGGCTACCATTGGTACTACCGTATTTACTTTCACAACGAACACACTCGCATAATAAGCACACCCTGAACTTTAGTCGTCAAAATTTGGATTTTTTTTTCCACTGAGTAATAAATGCATCCCTTACCTTCATCCGCTGCAGTCACGCTAACCAACACCTGGCCCCTCCTAGCCTGTTAGATCTCTCCTGCCTTTTATTATTATGCCGACCCCCTCGGCCACCTCGACTCGCTTCCTCCTCCCTTCACCCTCTGTCCTGCACAGTATTATTCTCCTAGCTGTGTGCAGCACGTCCCCAGTCTTTTTTAATTATCTATGCACCATAATGGTGTTCACGAACTGTGCGATTGTAGAGACATCGCAGCTGACCCGCACACAGCGAGCGAAGGTCACAAAACTGCCCGTGCCAACCGACGCTCGCTTCCTGCAAATACGAAACTTTAAGGCTCAAGCACATGCACGCAACTTTCGAGCAACGTCGACAGGATTTCCTGTCGTCATGGCTGTCGCGAAGGGCCATTCGTCGCCATCGCATCACAGGTTTTTGGAAAACTAGAAGAAAATTTCTTGTCCCCCAGAAAAGATCTTGACTATTTCCACAACAATTTGCTCTTCATGCTATGTAGTTATCCGTGCGTACTTCAAGGAATGCAAGATATAGGCTACCTTTTCTACAGTAACTTCTCATGTGGATAGCGAGGTGGTGGCCGTATTTTGTCATCAATCTTGTTATCGATGGCTTGTTTTAATGCTTCGGTGGTCGCTTTCTGCAATATTGGTTACTTGATGCAATGTCAATGGCGTCGTTGCGGTCTTTGTGAAGGGTAGCCGCAAAGTTGGCAAAGTGCGTCGTAGCACACGCTTCTGGGCGCCCCTCGAGATTACAGCAGATACCACTGTTGCGATATAGTGCCTATAGTTGTGGTCAGACGATTGCGAGAAAAAATAGCCACAAAACGCTTTTATGGCGTGCGGAGTAGGTGGGTGGGTGGGGGGCAGCTTGCTGAAGATAGTGCCGTCAACCACCAAAGATGAGTGAAGTGCAGCAAAGAAGCTGTTTCAAAACACTCTCAGCGTATGCAAACAGCGAAAGGCTGAGGGACCTAACTTTTTTTTTATTTCTGCATTTTCCGCTTATGGCAGAAAAGTTTTCATAAAATTTGCCCCGCATAATAAGGACATCCACAACTTTGCTCCGATTTTTCCAGAAAAAATGTGCGTACATTGATTGCAATATTCATGTCATGCAGTAAAATAAACATGCAATGCTGGCTCAGCTGGAAACACCAATAGAGAGGTTATAAAATAGATCAAATGTATTACATACATGGCTTTTTTTGTGTACAACATACACATGGACAAAAAGATACAGACACCACGGGCGCATAAAAAATGTGAATCATACGTTGATGAATGGTTGATGTTTCTGACCTCTTAGATGTTGCAGACATGCATGGGGCTCTTGATAACTCAGAACTCAAGGTGACCCTAAGTTTTATTTCAGTTATAGAAGCTCTCATGAATATGACTTGGAGCAGCTTATCAACTCGTGTTGCAAGAAAAGGTTCACATTGTACAGTAGACTCTTGTTAAACAGAATCGTTCTGAAGGGTCCAAAAAAATGTGTTTCATTTTACCCTTCAAATCCTGAATTATGAAGCTGCTGACCAAAACGAAAATTATTTTCATTTTCCAGCTTTAAATAGTGACCTTTCTATGATTTTTGCAGTTAAATTATATAAAATGCAACTTTGATGCATATTTTTATGTACGTCGTGAATTCTGTATATGCCACAGAAGCGAGGACCTTTACCACTCGCAGGTCCCATTATTTGAAAACAGGGCGTTCAGCGTAACCAAAGCTTGAGGGCACGTAGTCTCGGGCACTGTCTCTCTCTGGGGCGCTAGTTTTTTAAAGTATTTAGGCGGGCGTTTTGCACTGACACAAAATCCTACAAAATTAACGATGTTAGCATAAATTATACAATGTGTTGGAGCATTTACGATTCAATTTCGGCATTGCCATACACAAAGATACAAATCACTGCAAAAAAGTCACAAACAAAACTTTTGCTGTCAGGAGTCTTTTAAGAAAACTATGTCACATGGTCACGAGCAAGCATACCTAATTATCATTGACAAGACTTGAGGTTCTCAGTATATTTTAGCAGTGCGAACAAAGTTTGCCTATAATGTTTGTATAACAGGATCTGAAATTTGCAAGCCTTTCAGTTTGTGTTTAACAGTTAACATCCCAAGGGTTAATACATCACAAAAGTTCACAATATCTTCTAATTACACTCGAGAATCTGTGCAATGTTTCAAACATTCATTCACTACATCCCTGTTGGCGTCAGTGGAGATTTGTGATAGAGTGAAAGGCATCATAATTGAGCTCAGTGGATGATTTGATAGTTGTAGAATATTTCTATATGAAAGTTGTATTACTACATGATAAACTGCCAAAGTGACAAGAGAGTATTTCTAAAGTGTTAGTAATTATGTTGGGAAAAAAAAAACTGCAAGATACCTATTTCATTCATCTCCTAATCCTCTCCCATAATCATTGTTGTCATGCTTTTCACACAAATATTACTGCACAGTAATAATAATAATAATAACTGCATGACATGTGTGCACATTATGAAATTTAGAGCTTCGTTTAAGATGAGTTGACACGAATTGTGCCGCTTGCAGGTGGTCTGACACCTTTGATGCTTGCATCATTTCGTGGTGGTGGTGTGGATACTGGGGAGGAGCCCGGAGAAGAGGACACTGGATCTGCTAGCATGATTCAAGACCTGCTAATGCAAGGTGCCCAGCTTGGCAGCACTACTGAGAAGACTGGCGAAACATCATTGCACCTTGCTGCTCGCTATGCCCGGGCTGATGCTGCTAAACGACTTCTTGATGCTGGAGCTGATGCCAATGCACAGGACAGCTCTGGGAGGACACCACTTCACGCAGCTATAGCAGCGGATGCTGTAGGAGTGTTTCAGGTAACCATTTTTTGACACAACACAGTTCTGTTCTTTTGGTCCAATTTTTAATGCAGGATACTTGATCAAAATGTTATTACAGATGTGAATTATATTGTCACATGGTGCTCTTTGTGAGCAAGATATACTAGTGGTTGTCATCCTCATGCTTGGCAACAGGAAATACATAGTTACACTGAGACAGACTCAAAAGTGGTAGTTGGCATAAGGTTGGTGAAACTTGCCTTATATATATTTGTCTTTCCCTTTTTCTTTACCAGCAGATCCTTCTGCGAAGTCGTGCCACAAATTTAAATGCCAAGATGAACAACGGGATGACTCCACTCATCCTTTCAATTCGCCTTGCTATGGAGGGTATGGCCGAAGACCTCATCAATGCAGAAGCAGATGTCAATGCTGCAGACTCTGACTCGCGTACACCACTTCACTGGGCGGCTGCTGTCAATGATGTTGCTTCAGTGCGTATGCTTTTGGCTCATGGTGCCAATCGTGATGCTCAAGATGTGCATGAAGAGACCCCTCTGTTTCTTGCGGCACGTGAAGGAAGCTTGCAAGCGGTGCAGGCATTGCTTGACCATGCAGCTAATCGAGACATCACCAATCACATGGACAGGCGGCCACGTGATGTTGCTCGTGATCGCATGCACCTTGATATCGTCGAACTGTTGGACAAGTATGTGCCAAGCCCCCATATTTCAGGGCTGTCCAGCCCACCAATGCTCCTGTCAAGCCCAACAGTCATTGGGTCTACTAAATCTGCCAAGGGCAAGCGACGACAGCCACTGGTCAAGAATGGTGCAAACAGTGCCCTGCAGCAGCTTGACATGTCAGCAACATCACCAAAAACTGATGCTGCTGCAGTTACTATTCTGAAGAGGAGGACACCATCTATTAAAAAGTCTAGAGATCCACCACCACTACCAGACGTTGCACACTCGCTTGACTCACCTCATGAGTCACCAGGGGGACCCCTGTTTATGCCACAAGAGGCGGTGGCAAGTTTTACTAAGCAACCACCGTGCTATGAGGATTGTGTGGGGCCTGTCTATGCTGGAGTGTACGATCTGCAAGCCTATGCTAACACAGGTCCTGCTGCCATTTCACAGCAGCAGCAGCAGCAGCAGCAGCAGCAGCAGCAGAAGCAACAGCAGCAGCAGCAACAGCAGCAGCAGCAACAGCAGCAGCAACAGCAGCAGCAGCAACAGCAGCAGCAGCAGCATCAACGCCAGACCTCTGTTCCTTCCAGTATGAGCAGCTATGGCATGGCCTCTTCACCTGCCAAGCAGAGACCCTCGCTTCCAACATCGCCTACTCATATGGCTGCCATGCGAGCTGCACATCAGCACAAGTTGCAGCAAGGGGGCCCAACATATGACTACCCAGTACAGCCCGCCTACTACCACTACCCTACACCTCCATCTCAGCACAGCCATGGCAGTGGGGCTGAGGTCACACCTCAGCACTATCTTCATCCGGGCGAGACCTACCTGACGCCATCACCAGAGTCGCCAGGACAGTGGTCCAGTTCTTCTCCCCATTCAGCACAGTCCGACTGGTCAGAAGGCATTTCCAGTCCTTTGGGACAAGCACTGGGTGGATCAGCTGACTCGAAGCAGCAGACGATGCAGCAGCCAGGACTTACTCACACTGACTCTGTATTTATCTAAGCCATTGTGCAGTGCAGACTGAAAGAAACAATATATATATATATTCTGGGAGGTGGACTACTCTACTGAGCTTCCCAAGAACAGTGTGTGTTGTGCTCTTCAGTGAAAGACTGATTCGCTGATTATCTTTGTGATGGACTACATGTAGACACTCACAAAGATTTTATGTACACATGTTTTATTTTTTTATTTTTGTAGGTTTATAGATTCGCTATGTATAGAAATGCCCAGTGGTGTCACTCCATATGTTGGAGGAATGCTCTTGCTTGGTGATTGATTTAATAAAAGTCAAAAGCAGGCTTCAGGCAGCGAGTGCCATGGACATGAGGTAGCTCTGTCCCAGTACATTTTAATATAGTCAGCCTCCAACATATGTGTTGCGATCATGCACTCAAGTTCTAAGTGTTCCATGAAACGGCTCAATTTGAGACCAGAATGTTATTTTTATACCAATGGATTATTGCTTAGGAGTAAAGCTCATAGGCAGGTTTCTGTCTAGCAGCATAAAGCATTATTTATGATAAATCTGTTCTGATGCTTTGCCCAACTGTTTCATCTTTAAAAGGCCTGTCCATGCTTTACTAGAGTTTGTCCTACCAGTCATCTACTTTTACACCAGCTTCTTAGTCTTTCAGGGCTCATCAATAATATTTTGCCACCAGAGTTGACCTTTCTGACATTCTTGCCAATTTAACTTTAGCTCACTAAACAGCCAAACTCTTTTAATCACCCTTCTTATGAGATTGCTACAACTTTTAACGCTCCCTTGCTGCTCTATTCCTCTAGCCTGCTGCTTTATTAACAATACTCGGATATAAGTCACTTTGCTTTCTCTGTCATTCCACAGATACATTGCAGTATCCTTGTTTGAGCAAACATTTCCTTTCCTCGTAGAAAAAAAAGAAAGAAAAACACTCGTTAAAGTTACCTTTACCCATGTATAAAGCAATGCTGGTCTTATAATGCCTCATAAGCTCACCCCATCAATATTGTTAATTTTTTATTATGCAGAAACCTTGAAAAATCCTCCCAATTCTTCAGTTCTATCAATATTTTTTACATTACTGATGATTGAACAAAAAGTCCTTAAAATGAGTTATATGTAGCTCGTGGTGGTGGCCAATATTAAGCCCTTTCTGAAGGAATTTCCCATGTTGCATGCTGTGTGCTCTCATTTCACATCTGCTTGTCTCTTGAACTACTACTGAACTACTCAAGATTTGCTTCAACTCTCAGACAGGTTTGGCACTGTCTTTTAATGTTGTACACAATAGTCTGTGCAAAGAATGTTCAAAAGTGCTGCTTTTGTACAATACCTAAATAGAAAAGAGTACCGTGGCTAATAGTGGTGGATTCTTGTGGTCCCTTTAAAGCTTCTACTTTTCACTGAGCATGGCTTCTAGGAACATTCATCTTTGCTTTCCAGAGCATGATAATCAGGCACACTTCTGACTGCCGAAGTCACAGCTATGTCGTTTTTGTTATTTTAATTCAGCTGTAATGCATTTGGTACACCCATCTATATTCTTCACTTTATTAACAGATATGAGTACACTGACCATTGGCAAAGTAGCAGATAATTGTCCATCAGATGACAGTTGGTTTCAAAACATAATCTAGGTTCAAATGGCTAGGCGTTTTTTTCCCCTTATGTATAGTTCTTTTTTTAACAACTTCAGCTCTGTTATCTAAGTCCAGTGCTGTCACATAATCAAACTCTGGAAAATCTAAAAGTCAGAAAAAAATAAAAGCTCTGCATTTTGTGAAGTGGCAGCTATCGTGTTAAAATAAAACCCATCTGTGACATTGCAGATTTCAACTGGAGACTTTAGGACAAAAAGTATTAAGCATACTTTTAAGTAAACATTGGTTTTACATACATTCATATTGTACTTGCTCTGGCAAGCATATGCCAATTTGCTCACAGTTACTCAAGATTGTAAGAATGTGCTGTATTGACAAAAGTGTAGCTTAGGTTTTTTTTTTCGTTTTATTGTTATTATTTGTAAATAAGATTGTGATAATAACTGGTTACAGCATTTCAGCTACTCTTTGTGACTAACAATAAGCAGTGAATCAGTATTCAAACTTTTAACAGCTCACCCTGGTCAGCGCACACACAAGTGTAGCAGACACTTAAACGTACCGAGAATTGTTAAAAAAAGAAATGTCTCTTCCAGCCTTTTAAGTATCTTCTGCATGTGCTGAATCTTGCTCAATCCCGGAGACCTGCCGGTATACTACAGTTTTGTCAGATTAAGTACTCCAATTTTGTTTATCAGTGCCGCATAGTTATTTCACAAGATGGGGCCAAAAGATTTTGCACTCTTGACGCTACAATTCTCACTACTAACTGGCAACGCTGATTGCTCTGTAGGCTTGTGAGAGGCTGCACTTATTTTTAGGATGCAGCAGGAAACTCGGCAAATAATGTAGTCTTATGTGTACTTGTAAATAGTTTTTTTTCCTTGCAGTGCCTCTGCCTTATTGTATGCATTTGGCTCATCGTAAAGCTCATTCTAATCCAGAGAGTTTGTTACCACTCATTGAAAATGCTGAAAGTGTTTTTCCGCAGTGTGAAAAGCAGGCTGGGCATGAGGAACATCGAATGCACTGTACAATATGTGATGTGGGACTATGCAAATATATATATATATATATATATTATATATATAAGATGTATACATATGTACAAAGTCCAAGAGTGCAAGAGCATTCAGAACAAGGTGGAAACTTAGCAGTGCATGTACATGCAATCCTGCCAAATAATGCGTATGCCCAATTCCCTTCATTGCCAATGCCAGAAAAAAAAAATTTGTGTTCATAAAGATTTCTGGTTGGTCATTTTCATATTGTTCAACAGAAACATGCACAATAAAGACAGTTCTTTGAATATATCATGTCATTGCTGCTTAGCTTTTCTAACTGAGGTGATCTCAATTCACCACCAGCTGTTGTCTATATACTGCAGGTGCAAAAGCTTTGTAGATGTGAACTACCTGAAAAGAAACCCTGACATGGCATGGCATGGCAAGAACAACCGAGCACAACATGAAACATTTCTTCGATCTGGAGTTATGAACACGTGATCAATAAAGAAGCACTGACACAAAATTTCGAAGGCAAGATAATGAGAGAAACTTATTTTTCTAGAGATATAAACATCTATGAAATATTAAGGGCAAATATAGCCTAGAACATATTTAAAATCAATTTTCAAGTATATGCCGTGCAACTGAGTGAGGTGGGAAGCCCCTCCAAACACTGATATTAACTGATATTAATGCGGCAGGAGTGTAAGCAAACTTGTGTCAGAAGTTTGTGTTAGCTGTTTGCTTGGCACGCACCTTGTGCTTGTGCTACCAACGATTTTTCTTTCCGTGTCTGCGACTTTGGTGCGGCGCCCATGTCACAATTTAGGGCGGCCATGTGGCCAGTTGTGTTTACCTTGCAAATGGAACTACTACTGCCCGGCTCGGAGCCCTTTGAAAACGATACTGCGGCTGGCAACTCTAAGTACGTCCCTAAATAAATGACCATTGCACACACGTGCAAATGAAGTTTCCAGCCGTGATAAGGGAATCATAATCTACCTATCGCAAAAAAAAAAAGAAAAAAGTGCAAAATACTTGTATCAGTGCTCTTTTAAGTACACTGAAGACTTTACATATATCTTTTTATTTACTAAGTTAGTTTGCCATGGTAAAGTGAAATAAAACTGAACTCTGCAAATAAAATTGGAAAAGATGAGAAAGGAAGCATTCAATCCAGTGCTACAAGCCATTGGTATCAAGGTGAAGAACAGCAATTTGTGGCGACTTAACAAAGTCTTCATAAAATTTTAGTACAGCAGACTTGTCTTAAACGGAACCTGAAAAAACCAAGAAAATGTGTTCTGTTTAACAAGAGTTCTGTTTACTGAAGGACGAACAAGGGTGGAGAATCCAAGTATAAAACCAATTATGCTGGAGGCAATTGTTTCATTTAAATTTAGGGTGAACTTTCGGTTAGCAGTACATTTTCTAGGCTTTCAAAGGCTTGACCTTTTCTCTGTCACAGGAAAACAACTGAAAACTTTTGTGTCAGCACCTGTTTAGGCAGCAGTTTCGATTATTAAATTTCCTTTTACTGATAGACTGCTGTATGTAGAATCTATATACTAAAATTAGTTCATTATGAATTGTCAGTATTAAGAAAATAATTTGTACAAGCCAGAAGCAGTGAAATAAAAAAAAAATCTTGCAGCTATGCTGGCAGATTGTTAAAAACGAGTTTAATATTTAAAAAATAAAATGTAAACAAATGGCACATTTTATGGCCTTACAGGATGTGCTAGTTACTATATGGGCTTATAATTAATTACAAATAATTTATGGACTTGGCATGCAACATGACAGTATGAAAAGTACTTCCTGTTAATGTAGAATTTTATTGAAGTGCAGCTTCAATTGTTGCCTGCTAGCCTTCATAAATTCAAGTCCTTCGTGCAATTGATGTGTTGTGTAAAAAAATTTTTTTTAATTATAAACTTGTGTCATGGATTTAAAATGCTGAGAAATTATATTGTTCAATCTTTTTTCTTTTCTTTTTGTACTGCACTGACCTATTATGTAAGCATGGGAGATATTTCAATCAGACAAACTAAGTTCCGAAGTTCTAGATAGAATGTGATGCAGACTGTGCCCACATTTTGGATGGGTCATTTAAGTAGACGCTTGATCTTTTATGACTTCGTTAATAATTCTTTCAAGATTCTGCAAAATTTTAGGGTTTGTCAAAAGTTATGCTGATAGACTCAATGGTAGTAAGATGGATAACCAAATTGAATTATTTTTGTTCCTGTTACTGTTGGTTAGTTCTTACAAAGTGAGCAAATTTACCAGCTCAGCATGGCAAGCACCCAATTCAGCTGATAGGAAAGCTATCGCAGAGAATGTAAGCACAGCAAGGGTGGTTAGGGGTGTTCAGTTCTCCCCCTGAAATTTTATTTTGTATTGTACATGCACCTGTAAACACTCCCGAAAATATCTGCCAGACCCCCCTGACAAAATAATATCCTTAGATACAAGGATGGAGATATTTTTGGCTGGCACCCTCCTTAGAACTGGGGTTTGATTCCATACCTCCAGACAGATGTGGCAACTTCATTGCACATACACATGAGCATATTTTACGGAATAAAATCAAATTGGCATGCGAAAAACAAATTAAGTAGAAAATCATTGGAAGAGGCCTTCATACTACGATTGACATCGAATAATGGCTTATTCTGGCAATGATGATTATGACATATCAGCTAGCAACATAGAGTGAAATTGGGATTTGGAGGAACATTAAAATATGATTGCTATGAAGTGTCTAGTGAGCAAGAATACGTACCTATTTACCGGCACAACATAACAGAAAGGGTAGTAGGGTGGCAGCATTCTTTCTGTCCACTGAAGGCAGATGATGACTGCAACGCTAATATGTGTGTGACGGAAGGTGCTATTTTAACAATGAGGTTTCATAACACTCGAATAAAGCGCTCAGCACTTCATTCCAGTACAAAGAATAGTTGCCGGAAAGATCCATCAAAAACAAGGTTGGTTACACAACTGTACATAACAATGAACATGCACGAAAATCTTCTCAACTTCCTAAGAGATGAGTTTATGAGCATAAAAGAAAAATTTATGAACTGCAGAAAACAAGACAAATTTAGTACAATATGAACATAAGTATCACCAGTCGAGCATTAGAGAAGAGAGAATAATTCAGTAGTTGAACGTTCCATTTGGTAATAGTTCTTGAAAAGAAGGAATATATATGTGTTGAGGCTAAAAAGGTTGATAAAATGCTCATTTATATCGCAATGTTCTTGTCTTGATTGTCTTGAATGCAGCTGCAGCCATATCTTCTGACAGTCCTAGATTCGATAACAGCAGAGCTAATATGTCCCTGAGCCCATGATAGTTCATCAGTTATACTATCATCAAGGTGCCCATAAGTTGTTCATAAGTAAATTTTCCATTTGGATACCGCTGTTCTGAAAGGGCCACAAACATGAATGGTACATATGTAACCCATTTTTAGCAATTACAGAATGGTACAGGGCTATGTAATTAAAACGAAAAGTGACAGTATGAAATGTAAAAAAATAATGAAATGTGCCTGGCCAGTTTTTCACCAACCCAGTCAGGTTTTTTTCAAAGTGCTCAATGCTGGTTCAGTTCCCCTACCAGCCCATTATTTGAAGGTACTCTGCGTGGTTCTTTCTGAATTGACGCATCTTCTGATGCAGCATAAAAGAGAGAGACAAAGAGAGAAAATGAACATTAAATTGTCGCAGATGCAGTCTCTTAGTGCTTCACTGTTCGCTGTCATGAAACTGACATGCCGATTGACATAGTGAGGCTGGTTAGTCTTCTTTCAGTTATTTCATTTTTCTGTGAATTCTTGTACGAGTCAAAGCGCAGCTTCTGTCCAATAGGTCCTGTCAGCAGCAATCTATGCATCATGCATAATACCTGGCATAGCAAGTTTTTGATCAAAATAGTTGCACATTGTTATCTACCATCCCCAGTATACTTGCACTACAAGTACAATGCATATTCAGTGGCTTTTCCGTACACTGTTTCTTATGTGTAATTTTGTGTAAATGCTTGTACAAAGCAATTTATAAACTTCAGTCACACAAAATCTGTTCATGACATCAAAACTATTGCTATTATTATTATTTTTTAATTCAGACACAGTATTTTATAAAGCCAGCTTATAAGGGTTCAGCAACACCTTTTTAGCATGGTCAAAAAATGCTGCCGATCGGCAGCCGAGGCTCCCGAGAACACGCTAGCCAAACACCAGGAATTTACAATTAATTCTCAGTAAGCTAGAAATCGTTCCCTTAGACAAATGATGCCATAAACCCAAAGTTCACAGCCACTGGCTGATTTGGTCATTATCAGCTGCACTGTCACCGCGGTCAACGCAGGGTGCAGCTACGTGCCCAGGATTGCAAGCACACTGAAAGTGAGGCACGCGTTCGATGGGGGAATGGGGGGGGGGGGGGGGGAGTGTCTGCTTAAAATCATGACACATGCTGATGAATGAAAGCATAATCTCGCCCCTTGTCATCCTTCTGCTTGCGTAGCTTTCAGCGTACTCGCTAATACGCAAGGAGAAAGTGCTTCGCTTGCAGCATGCAACAAATTCCTGTAACTGTGCTTGTACTTGACATATTCTAAAAATGTGTGCACCTTTCAATTTGTGAGGCAATAAGCTCTTTTAAAGAAGCCCTTTGATGATTGTGTTGCACGGCCCCTTTCTCAGAATCTCGTTAAGCTTAAGCTAGTGTGACAAAGCAGAATTGTCATGAGTAAGTGAGTGAGTGAACTTGGTTTCGTAAAACTTTCGCAAGTCAACAAACGTTGTCAGCAGATCTGAATGCTTTTAATTTTCCTTGCTATTGTGGTGGTCGCGCAGCCAGGCCAGGCAACATAAGGGCAGTTCTCCACTCCTCTCCTCTCCATTATCCGATTCATAGTGCAGAGGCACAGCCAGTTCCTCAGCCTTAAAATGTGACTGCAGCGCATACGAAAACAAGAGACAGACAGGCCAATGTAGATGAGCAGTGACTTCCAATTAAAATTTTTATTGTGAAAAATAGACATATATATGACAAAGACAGAATGTTAAAAAGCGCTCTCTTTGAAAACATGAAGCTAACATGAGCAAGCCTTGAAAAACAGCCAAAGTATGAACAGCCTACTAAATATGAACAAGAGCACATAACATTTCCGATGGAGGCAGAAATGCTGTAGGCAAGTGTGCTCAAATTTGGGTGCACGTTAAAGAACCCCAGGGGGTCGAATTTCCGGAGCCCTCCACTACGGCGTCTCTCATAATCTTATATGATGATTTTGGGACGTTAAACCCCAGATATCAATCAATCAAATCAACAAGAGCACATGAGTAAATGCAAGAAAGTTCCTTCAAAACAAAAGAGTTCAATTGTAACATTTTTCAAAGAAATGAAAAACCCTACTTTTAGAACCGGCAGTCTGCAGCAGCATGCAAATTGTAGGTGTTATTTCATAAGGACTTTGGCATGACTGGCATGAACTGGCTATATCTGTTGGCGTTTGTCATTTGAGTGCCAACTCTAACTGCCGAAAATTCATTGCCAAAATTCATTGCCGAAAATTCATGCCAAAAAAGCAAACAAAATAAAACGAAAACAACTCTCAATGGATCTAACAGGCGCAATATTTAGAGGATCAAATCACCGGCTACAGTGTACAGAAGATGCAACGAATGATATGGGTGCTAGAACACTCGAACCGCAGTGTGACCTATATATTTATGCAGGAGGATGACACGATTGCAAGTGCACTGATGTTTGAGAGGGGCTACCTGCAGTGATAAAACAAGCGCATGAAAAGTAGACGAGGAACGCTGGCCATAGCTACGAAATATAAGCAGTATTGATTTAAAAAAATGCAGATTCTAACATGGTTATGTCATGTGTGGTGAGGCAACCAAACAATCAACGCATATTCGAGTCTGACCAAAGTCTTATGCACTGTCAGTCAGCATTCTTTGTCGAGTTGCTTAACGAGCGTTAGACACAAAAGATTGTTGCAGATTGTTTTGACGTGTGTGTGCCATTTTAAGTTTGCTGTGGAAGTAACAACCAATGTACTTAAACTATATAAAACCTACTAGACTAAAACCATCATCAGTATATGTAAAACGAAGAGGCTGTTTCTTATTTCAAAAGGTCGTGACTACAGTCTTTTTGAGGTTTGCCATGTTTCACTCCCACTACAAAACAATGAAAAAAAGAAAACACTATACCTCGTGCATCCTGATCTTGAGTAATATAAATTAATGATTCTATAAAAAACGAAGCCGCCAGCATATATATATATATATATATATATATATATATATATATATATATATATATATATATATATATATATATATATATATATATATATATACTGAAGGAACTAAGTGTATACATAGAGGCTCGCTTTTTCTGGTTAGACAGAGATCTAACAGACAATAATGCAAAGAAAGTATAGCTGAAATTATTAGACCTAATTGTAATGTAAATGTGGGGTCGGTTACTGCTCACGACGACAAGTTACCATTTCATTCACTTTTCTTTCTTTACATTTACACTACAATTAGGTCTAATAATTTCCCCTATACCTTCCTTGCATTCGTCTGTTAGATCTCATATATATATATATATATATATATATATATATATATATATATATATATATATATATATACATATATATATATATATATAAGGGACAGAAGTGTATACCTAAGGGCTTGTTTTTCCGTGTTTTAACACAATATTAATGAGATCTAACAGACAGTAATACCAAGGGGTGTACTGGGGAAGTTATTAGAACCAATGGAATGTAAATAAGAAGAAGAAAGAAGAAAGAAAAGTGGATGAAAAAATAACCAGTCGCATATTATATATATATATATATATATATATATATATATATATATGACGAGGTTTATTAGTTGATAACGGCAACGGCAAGACAGCGTGAAGAACCGTCCAGCAGAGATCAGCACAGCAGCGAGCCGAAGCACGAGCCGAGAGAGCCGGGCGTTGGCGATGCTGCTCGCCGCAGGCCCATCTTCTTATTCACAATCGCCCCCGCTGAAAAAGGAGCCATCCTGGCGACTTAAGAAGTTTCAGGCAGAGGTATGGTGGCTAGAATTCTAGCCACCATAGCAGAGGCTCACGGTATGGTTTCAGTCGGAAAACATGGACGATGTCACGAGCGCGCCGGCGCATGTCGTCCGATCGGGAAACTGGTTCAATTAGAAAATTAACCGGAGAGGTTTTCTCCAAAACGGTGTAAGGCCCCTCGTACCGGGGGACAAGTTTCGAGGAGAGTCCCGGTGTTTGGTGTGGAATTGCGAGCCACACAATAGACCCTGGGGCATAGCTGGGATCTGAAAGGGCGGTGCTACGGTGTTCTTTCTGGCGTTGCTGCTCTTTTGAGGTGAACGCACGGGCGAGCTGGCGGCACTCTTCGGCTTGTCGAGAAGCATCGGAGACAGTTGGGCACTCGGAAGCATCAGGACGGTAGGGTAGTAGGGTGTCGATTGTATGGGAAGGCTCACGTCCATAGAGAAGAAAGAAAGGTGAGAATCCCGTGGTGGTTTGAACTGCCGTGTTATATGCGAATGTGACGTATGGGAGAACACGGTCCCAGTTGCTATGATCAGATGCCACGTACATTGAGAGCATAGTATCACCCAGCGTGCGGTTGAACCGTTCCGTTAGCCCGTTAGTTTGCGGGTGGTATGCTGTCGTTTTCCGATGAATGACGTGGCATTCCGAAAACAGAGTTTCGACGACCTCGGAGAGGAAAGCGCGGCCTCTGTCACTAAGGAGCTCTCGAGGTGGACCATGTCGAAGGATAAAGCGGCGTAAAATGAAAGAGGCGACATTCTGAGCAGTAGCGCTCGGCAAAGCGGCTGTTTCGGCGTAGCGTGTCAGGTGGTCAACTGCCACTATAATCCACCGATTACCATTTGATGTCAATGGAAGGGGGCCGTAGAGGTCAACGCCGACGCGATCAAATGGCTTGGCACGGCATGGAAGTGGCTGCAATGCGCCAGTAGCACGTGGCAGTGTTGGTTTCGTCGCTGGCAGTCAGGACTGCACTGCACGAATTTGCGTACAAAATTGTACATGCCGCGCCAGTAATAGCGATGGCGAAGGCGTTCATATGTTTTGAACACTCTGGCGTGGCCGCATTGCAGATCGTCGTGAAGAGAGGCGCATACTTGCGATCGTAAAGTGCGTGGAATGACCAGCAGCCACCAGCGGCCATCGGGAGCGTAGTTGCGTCGATGAAGGAGTTGATCGCGGATAGCGAAATGGAAAGCTTGACGTCTGAGGGATCGATAACTGGAAGGTTGAGCGTGCCAGATAGATATTCGATGAGAGATGCGATCCACGGGTCATGACGTTGTTCGGTGGCAATCGAGTCGAGATTTAGCGATGACAAGGTCTCGAGGCGAGTGTTTCCGCACGTCGGATCTGGTGGTAAAGGTGAGCGGGACAGGGCGTCAGCATCAGAGTGTTTGCGTCCGCAGCGGTATACAACGTGAATGTCGTACTCCTGGATGCGGAATGCCCATCGCGCAAGGCGGCCAGAAGGGTCTTTCAGCATGGAGAGCCAGAAAAGCGCGTGGTGATCAGTTACTATATCGAACGGGCAGCCATATAAGTACGGCCCCGGAACTTTCCAAGCGCCCACATCAAAGCCAAACACTCTTTTTCTGTCACGCTGTAATTAGTTTCGGCTTTCGTCACAGTGCGGCTAGCGTAGGCTACAACGTATTCTGAATAGCCGGGCTTTTGTTGAGCGAGGACAGCGCCTAGCCCGACGCCGCTGGCATCGGTGTGCACTTCGGTAGGAGCCGTCCGGTCGAAGTGGCGAAGAATAGGTGGGGAGGTGAGGAGACGGCGCAGAATAGTGAAGGCAACGTCACACGCAGGGGACCAGGAGGAGAGGTTCACGTCACCGTGAAGAAGCTGGGTTAATGGTGACATGATGGATGCAAAATTGCGAACAAAGCGCCGGAAATAAGAGCATAGGCCTACAAAACTGCGAAGTTCCTTCATGGTCGTCGGCTTGGGAAATTCTGCGACTGCTCGAAGTTTTGCTGGGTCAAGTAATACGACGTGCTTCGACACGATGTGGCCTAGGATGACGAGCTCGCGTGCAGCGAAGCGGTATTTTTTCAGGTTAAGCTGCAGGCGAGCGTTTGTCAGACAAGTCAAAACGTGCCTGAGGCGAAGGAGGTGCGTAGGAAAGTCGTGCGAGAAAACCACGACATCGTCGAGGTAACAGAGGCACATATTCCCCATAAGACGTTCAAACGTGGAAGGCGCGTTACAAAGCCGAAAGGGCATGACGTTAAACTCGTATAGTCCGTCTGGTGTAATAAATGCCGTTTTTTGGCGATCGGCCTCAGCCATTGGGACTTGCCAATGGCCAGACCGCAAATCTAGCGACGAGAAAAATTCCGCTCCGTGAAGGGTGTCGATGGCGTCATCAATGCGCGGCAAAGGATAGACGTCCTTGCGGGTTATCTTGTTCAAACGACGATAGTCCACGAAAAATCGGATAGATCCGTCTTTCTTACGCACGAGGACGACAGGAGACGCCCAGGGACTGTGAGATGGTCGAATGACGTCTCTACGAAGCATATCTTCGACTTGATCGTTGATGACGCGGCGCTCTTCAGCGGAGACATGGTATGGTCTTTGACGCAGTGGCTGGTGTAGGCCGGTGTCAACATGACGTTTGGCTTGTGACGTGTGGCCCAGTTGATGCTGCGACACATCGAAAGAACTCCTGAACTCTTGCAGAAGATCCAGCAGGTCGGCATGTTCGGTGGGAGTGAGTGTCGGCAATGGCGCTAGAAAACGTATCCTTGGACGACTCCTCGAGTGCCGACAGTGATTTTGGGCGGTCGCAGTAGTCATCCGGGACATCAACCAAAGCCAAAGGGTCGAGATCCGTTGATGCTGCGACACATCGAAAGAACTCCTGAACTCTTGCAGAAGATCCAGCAGGTCGGCATGTTCGGTGGGAGTGAGTGTCGGCAATGGCGCTAGAAAACGTATCCTTGGACGACTCCTCGAGTGCCGACAGTGATTTTGGGTGGTCGCAGTAGTCATCCGGGACATCAACCAAAGCCAAAGGGTCGAGATCCTGCACTGCCGAGACATCCCCCCGCAAACAAAGTGACAGGTGTGGAAAGCGGATTGCGTACGAACATATTGCTTCTTCCGGCGGCAAGGTCAATTGTTGCAAAAGGCAGCGGCAGAGCTCGACGACTCTTGAAGATATCGGAAGGCATAAAAAGGCATGTAGCGTAGGCGTTGCATGAAACGGGAACAAGAGCAAAATTTCCAGGTGGAATATCGGTATCTTCATGAACGAGCAACTTCGCCGGCTGATGAAGAGCGTCAAGTAATGGGACATCACACAAGGGTGATTGATTGATTGATTGATTGATTGATATGTGGGGTTTAACGTCCCAAAACCACTATATGAATATGAGAGAAGCCGTAGGGGAGGGCTCCGGAAATTTAGACCACCTGGGGTTCTTTAACGTGCACCCAAATCTGAGCACACGGGCCTACAACATTTCCGCCTCCATCGGAAGTGCAGCCGCCGCAGCCGGGATTCGAACCCGCGCCCTGCGGATCAGCAGCCGAGTACCTTAGCCACTAGACCACCGCGGCGGGGCATCACACAAGGGTGAAAACTCAACTTCGGCGCGAGCGCAGTCGATGACGGCATTATGGCGGGATAGAAAGTCCCACCCGATGATGACGTCATGCGAACAGACAGCGAGAACTAAAAAATTCCACGATGTAAAGATTGCCTTCGATGGACACTCTTGCAGTGCAGGCTGCGAGAGGCGTTACTTGCTGTGCGCTTGCGGTGTGGAGCGACAGTCCCGAAAGCGGCGTCGTGACTTTGCGCAATAAACGGCAGAGATTAGCGGCAATAACAGAGACAGCTGCGCCGGTGTCCACATGGGCGAAAGTACAATAACCTTCAACAGTTACTGCGACCACGTTAGCAGGAGAGGGGCGAGGGCTTAGACAGTTTGAAAACGGCGCAGTTCTTGCCTCTTGAACTGCGGAGCTTAGTTTTTCTGGTCAGAAGGTCCGGGCCGGCGACGCATGGGGGAGGGCGATCGCCGACGAGAAGACAGTGCGCGCTGCGGCTGGAAGTCAAGGTGGTCAGTAGGGGCATAGCGAGGTGACGAGACCGGCCCGTATTGGTCGAAGGGTTGGCTGCCGGGTTGCGACGACCGGGCATAGTTGCCGAACGTCTGAGGTCGACGGCGGCAGTAGCGGGCAACGTGTCCGGGAGTGAAGCAGGCGAAGCAAATCGGTCGGTTATCGGGAGTCCTCCATGGATTGGCGACTGGTGATGCCGCCCAAGGTGTAGTATAAGCAGCCGGGTGTGCGCGCTGTGAGCGCGTGGTGTAGGGCGGTTGCGGGAGCCCACGCACAGCGTCTGCATATGTGAGTGGGGCGGCTACGGGCTGCATCTCTTGCGAACAAGCGACAGGAGGAGCCACAGGCTGCGCTGCATACGTTAGGGGCGCGGCCACAGGCTGAATTGCTGGCGGATAGGCGACAGGGGCATCTACCGGCTGTGTGACACGTGGGCAGTGGACACGGCTAGATAGAGGCGGCTCATAGTGCGCAAGGGGAACAGCTTGTGCCACCTCTTCCGATATAGCAATGCGAAGCGGGGCGGGTAGACGGGTGGTGGTCTCGTGAGCAAAAGGCACTAGAGAAAGTTGGCGGGCGACTTCCTCACGGACGAAGGCTCGGACTTGCTGAAGCAATGGTGAATTGTCAGGCATGGTGTCGAAACTGGACAGCGACTCACCACCACGCTGAGGTTGTCGAGTCTGAGGGCGTTGCTTCTTCAACTCGTCGTAGCTCTGACATAAGCTGACGACTTCAGAAACTGTGCTCGGATTTCTAGCCAAGAGCATTTGAAATGCGCCATCGTCGATGCCCTTCAGGATGTGTTTGACCTTGTCCGACTCGGGCATGGTGCAATTCGCGCGTCGACAAAGATCGACGACATCCTCAATATAGCTGGTGAAATTTTCTCCAGTCTGCTGAGAGCGGACGCGCAAGCGCTGTTCTGCCCGCTGCTTGCGGACAGCCGGCCGACCAAACATTTCAGCACATTGTATCGTTTAGCTCAGAGACAAGACGACGATGAACACGTGGCTGGGCCTCGCCATAACGAAAGACCCCTGGCCGTTTATTTGCTGGGCTTAAGTAGCCGCGCTCACAGCGGGAAAGGGGGAAAGAAAGAAAAGGAAGGAACGTAAAGCGCACGAAACGGTGGAGAGAAGGAGAAGACGATATCGCCTAGGGCGAATGCTGATAGCAGATAGTCCGGTCTGTTACATCTTCTCTTCACACATTTTCAAAACACTGATTTCTTTTGCACTCATTTACTTGATGGAAGGATGGCCCGTAGTGAAGGCGCTTCGGTTCGCTGCGCTGGCGTCCTGACCTGCGCAGGCCAGCCAGTGGGCTTTCTGGAGTGTCTGGAGAAATGGTGGCGTTATAATCTTCTGGCTGAGCTGGTTGCACCTGGTGACACCCCAGTGAGTTGTCCGGCGTGATGTTGCCGCGGTGTCCATCACTGAACTTCGTCGGGGGCCTCGCGTCGGGGTTCGGATTACCCTCGGGGCTGACCTTGTCGTTGAAGTTTTCGTCCGTTCGCAGCAAGTGTTGTCGGTTCCGTCTCAGGAGCCCATGGTCTTCCGTTCTTACCACGAATGATCGTGGTGCGGTCTCTCGTACCACTTTCGTTCGGCGTGACCAGCTTCCATGTTTGATCCGGACCACATTTCCGGCTTCCAAGGGTGATAGTGGCCTGCCTCGGAAAGACTGTCGCTGTTTCCATACGGGTATGCCTCCGTCGACGTTGTATTCTGGAAGAGTGGCGTGCAGGCGACGACCTTGCAGTAGTTCTCCGGTTGAGTGACCGCTGTCAAGGGGAGAAGATCGATAAGCCAACAGACCAAGCCATACATCACCCCGGGACTCGTGGGTTTTCTTTAGAATACGCTTCACGATCTGTACCCCCTTTTCAGCTAAGCCATTTGATCGTGGGAACTCTGGACTTGAGGTGATATGCTCGAAGTCATATCGGCGCACGAAGGACTCGAACTCTCGCGATGCAAATTGAGGCCCGTTGTCGGTGCAAACTTGGTTGGGAATGCCGTATCGCGAGAAGATAGCAGATATCTTGTCGATTACTTCCGCCGCCGTGGTACCTCCGAGTTTCTCGACGTCAGGAAAGTTAGAATGGGCATCAAACACAACTACGTAGTGTTCTCCAGCGAATGTAAATAGGTCTATGCCTACGCGATGCCACGGTCGGTCGGGCGTTGGCTGTAGCAGGAGGGGTTCACTCGGTTGACTGTATGCGTACTTTCGACATACGCTGCACGTTCGCGCTCGTCGCTCAATGTCACTGCTCATTCCCGGCCAGAAAACCAGTCTACGGGCTATAGCTTTGCACTTGTTCATACCCAAGTGGCCTTCGTGAATTCGCTCAAGAATTTCCGCAAGGATTGATTTAGGCACCACAACTTTGCAGCCCTTTAGCACCACTCCATTGACCACGGATAGCTCTTCCGCATACGGTTTCAGTACACCGTCTATTGCCAGGCCATCTTCCATTTGTTTCATGGTGCGGCTGAGAAGCGGATCTTCGAGGGTTTCCTTCTGCAGCCGCAACATAGTCGTTTTGCTTATGATGCTGGTGACTACTTGCGTTGTGTGGACGTCCACGTCCTCGACTTTGGTCGCCTCCGCCAGTTGGTAGTGCAGCCCGAGACAGCAGGTCTGTGAGTAACAGGTCCCTACCAGGTACAAACTGCAACAAAAAATCATATTTCATAAGACGGATGAAAAACCGCTGTATCCTGGGTGGCATATCTGCAATGTTCTTTTCGGCAATCGCAAGTAATGGCCTGTGATCAGTTTCTATCGTAATGCTTCGTCCATACACGAACTGATGAAATTTTTCACAAGCGAAAACAATTGCCAGTGTTTCCTTTTCTATCTGGGCGTATCGCTCTTCACTCGGCGTCAGCGCTCTTGAGGCGTAGGTCACTGGGCGCCAGTCATCCCCGTGTCTTTGCAATAAGGCAGCGCCAATACCTGTTCCTGAGGCGTCCGTAGTTATCTTAGTGTTTCTTTTTTCATCAAAAAGAGCCAGCAATGGAGGATTAGCAAGCGCTGCGCAGATCTGGTCCCATTCGCGCTCATGGGCTGTTGTACACTCAAACACCGATGCTTCTTTCACCAGGCTACGCAGCAACGCCGTTTTATCACTCAAAGCTGGCAGGTATTTCCGAAAGTAGTTCACAACCCCGAGTAATCTGCGCACACCCTGTTTATCTTTTGGGGCTGGCACGGCACGGACGCTTTCGATTAGATCGGGGTCCGGACGAATTCCGTCTCTTCCGATAACGTCGCCAAGGAATGCAACCTGCGTGGTGCCGAACACGCATTTAGCTGGATTAAATGTCAGCCCTTCCTCTTGCGCCCGCCTTAGTACTGCGATGACGCGTTCATCGTGTTCTTCCTTTGAGTCGCCCCATATTAAAACGTCTACGTAGACGCGCACTCCCGGCAGCCCTTCGAACATCTCTGTTAGAGTCCCTACCTACCTGTTAGAGTCTTCTGGAACACCTCGCTGGCTGAGGAAATTCCGAAAGGCAGACGCAAAAAACGGTACCGCCCAAATGGTGTCGCAAAAGTGCATATTCGTGAAGTGGCCTCATCTAAAGGAAACTGATGAAAGCCGGCATTAGCGTCGAGCCGGGAGAAATATTGTGCTCCTGCCAGCTCGCTCTCTATGTCCTCTCTTGAAGGGATAGGATAGTGCTCCCGCTTAATGCTCCTGTTCACTGCTCTAGGGTCCATGCAAATGCGAAGGGTACCATCCTTCTTGTGCACAACTACCAGGCGGCTCACCCATTCAGTTGGTTCATCCACCTTGACGATGATTGAGGCCTTTTCCATTCGTTGCAGTTCTTGTCGCAGGCGTCCTTTCAACGCTATGGGTACTCTGCGGGCAGGCTGCACGACTGGAACGGCATCCTCTCGTAGCACCATTTTGTAGGGTCGCCTGACGCAGCCGGTGCCGATGAAGAGGTCAGGAAATGCAAGCTGGAATTTCGTTTGCCCATCGCCTACCTTCACGGCGTCCACCGTCACCGGTACCAGACCAAACTGCTGGCATGTCTTTAAGCCAAGGATGGCTTGGCGCCCCTTTTTCACGATAAAGAACGAGACTGAATGCTGTGCTTCGTTTATCTCGAGATCTTCGGTCGTTGCGCCAACGTGTTTGATTGTACTGCCGTTGTAGGCGGAGAGGACAGCGGCGCTCTTTCGCGGAGTGCTTGCGTGGGCGATTCGGTTGAACAGGGTTAGGGGCAGCAAATTTGCCCGAGACCCGGTATCTACCTTGAATTGTATCTCCTGACCGGCTATTTTTCCGCGAACCATCCAATCCGCTCCTATATCTCCGGTGACGCCGCAAATGCTGATGCCCAAGATGTCAAAATTTTCATCGCTTTCTTCGGCTTTGTTAACCTCGCTTATCCTGCGCGCATTGTTGCAGCATGCGGCGAAGTGATTTCGTTTCTTGCATGCATAACAAGTTTTTCCATACGCCGGGCACCACTCGGGGGCATGTACCTTGTTACAATTTCGACACCGAGTTCCATTCGCAAACTTCGTGCGGTGTGTGCGGCGTGTAACGTCAACGTGCAGGCTTTCATTTGACCATGCTGCGCTCTGAATGGCAGCAATCTCAGCAGCTTTGCAAATTTCTTCTGCTTTCTGCAAGTTTAAGTCTTTGTCGCTCAGCAACTTTTCTCGAAGTTTCGCATTATTTGTCCCAAACACCACTTGATCCCTGATCATGGACTCTTCAAGCGTACCGAAGTTGCACAGCTTTGCTTGCTTTTTTAAGTCCCGTAGGAACCGCTCAAAAGGCTCGGCCTCTTCCTGCTTTCGCAGTCAAAAAATGTGCCTTTCGTAGACTTCATTACCCTGGTCGACACAATATTCTTCAAACTTCCGCACTAACGTGTCATAATCTTCTTTGCTCTCACCTGCCGCAAACGAGAAGTTGTTGTAGACCTCGAGCGCCTCGTCCCCCGCGGTGCTCAGAAGAATCGCTGCTTTTACGGCCGATGGGCGGGGCCTCTCCGGTTCCGTAGCGGTGATGAACAGCTGCAGCTTCTGCTTGAATACCAGCCAGTTTTTCCTGATGTTGCCGGACAGTTGCAGCGGTTCCGGGGGCTTGACGAGGTCCATTTCGAACGTCAGCACCCCACTTCTGCCACCATGTATCGTTTAGCTCAGAGACAAGACGACGATGAACACGTGGCTGGGCTTCGCCATAACGAAAGACCCCTGGCCGTTTATTTGCTGGGCTTAAGTAGCCGCGCTCACAGCGGGGAAGGGGGAAAGAAAGAAAAGGAGGGAACGTAAAGCGCACGAAACGGTGGAGAGGAGGAGAAGACGATATCACCTAGGGCGAATGCTGATAGCAGATAGTCCGGTCTGTTACATCCCCACATGACGTCTTAAAGACGTTCCATGTGGGGATGTTGTGTTTGTGGTTGTTAAACCACAATTCTGCGACGCCGGTGAGATAAAATATGACATGGCCGAGCTTGTCGGCTTCATCCCACTTGTTATTGGCACTCACCAGCTCGTAGTGCTCAAGCCAGTCTTCCACGTCGGTCCTATCCGCACCGCTGAAGACCTTCGGGTCCCGTAGCCTAGGATGGCCGGGACAGTTGAACTGGGGCGACGACGCCGATGGATTGGCGTAGTCAGTCATGACGGGCTCTAGCGTGCGGCTTCGCAGCTCCAGGGTGTAGCGACGGGGATAAACAGCACCCTCCACCAAATGTGACGCGGCAAGACAGCGTGAAGAACCGTCCAGCAGAGATCAGCACAGCAGCGAGCCGAAGCACGAGCCGAGAGAGCCGGGCGTTGGCGATGCTGCTCGCCGCAGGCCCATCTTCTTCACACACACACACACACACACACACACACACACACACACACACACACACACACACACACACACACACACACACACACACACACACACACACACACACACACACACACACACACACACACACACATACATACATACATACATACATACATACATACATATATATATATATATATATATATATATATATATATATATATATATATATACATCCTGGTTTATCCTGACGAAGGCCGTGTCACGGCCGAAACGTAGAGTAAAGAAGTATCCAATTTTTGTAAGTGTGCTCTTTTATTTGAGAACGTTTTTTCTGTATTATATATATATATATATATATATATATATATATATATATATATATATATATATGTGTGTGTGTGTGTGTGTGTGTGTGTACATATATATAACCTCATGTAGACAACAAACACATTTGAGTATCACCAATAATTTCTTCTCCATTGTTCACAATGAATAAACAAACGTTGACCAAACACCGAACCTTGAGGCCATTCGATATGTACTATCGTGAGCAATATGAGCTCAAACACGCGAGCGCATGGCAATTAGCCTCTAAAGCAAGGTAACGTAATACGTGGATGGCGCTGCCGAAAACGAACGGGAAAGATAGGGTACTCTTCCACTGTCTGTTTTGCACACCTGCTTCACAAGCGTTGTGGGCAAACGGCAGATGATTGTGTGCAATCTGCCGCCAGCGATGATCACACGAAGAAAAATGCACGAAAAACAAAGGAAGTGAAAGATGCGCACCAAAATGCGCATGCAACACCGACTACATATAAAATACAGGCATGGCATCACGACAGCCTACGTCACAGCTAGCAGATATCTCAGCAGCTACATGGGTGATTCGTTATGACTATGCGTGTTATGCAAGTTAGTATCACCACTGGCAGCTACTAACATGCAATAAGCTGCCGTTTTGCAGCAAGAATGCTAAAGGCGGGAGTTTCAACAGACGCCAGAAGCGCACCGCCCTTTCCACTTTGCTTCCGACAACAGCCACTGTGAATCAGCTGATGTAGGATTCGAAGCTATTTGCCATGCGTTCGTGTGTTCGAACTCATATTGCTCAGCATAGTACGTCAAACGACTTCGTGTGGCTAAACGTAACAAATTTTGAGCTTGACAGCAAGTAACCTGCTGTCTAATCAACCAGCTTGTTATCGCCCAAAAATTTGTGCGAAAGCTTAGCATGGCAAACCCTGTCAAATACCTTCAAAAATTCAATAAATATAACATCAACCTGTTCTCGGTTTTTAAGAGGCAATGCCGTGCGTAAATTGAAGCAACTGTATAACAGTAAAATCGCCAGCACGAAAGCCGTGCCGTGGTCGAGGAAGAATTTATTGTGTGCATTTAGGTATTCTACTATGCATTTGTTAATGATATGCTCCCGAAATTTAGAGCTCGTGAAAAGCAGTAATATCGTCCTATAGTTTGGTATTATTTGCTTCTTTCTGGACTTAAATATGGGCATGACGTTTGCTAATTTCCACAGCTGGGGAACTGCTACACATATTGATTTATTACAGTAAGATAATGTGCATACCATTATGAATACCACTTTAGAAACATATTTGGAATAACATCTGGGCCAGATCGTTACGAAACCTCGAGATTTCATATAAAGTTATGCACTCTAGAGGAGCTTAATTCAAGATTAGAAAAAGCAGGTAATTTGCTGCAGCCAGAAAATGGAGTGATGCTGTTTTCAGTAGAAAAACAGATTTGAAGTAATTATTAAAGACATTTTCCACTACTGCTTCAGGATTAGAGGATTGACCATCAAGAATAAACGGTGCAGAAATAGACAATGCAGGAATAATTATACGACATTTAGAACCTGGGTACATTTTTTTCCCATAAATGTAGCGAATGCATTGCTAAAATAGTAGTTCTTAGCCTATTAGTGAAGTGATGAATTTTATGCCCAGATTCCTCGCTCGGGTTAAAATAAGACAAACGGCGGCCCGCCGCAATTATTTCGCGGTGGCGGCGTGGTCTCTCTCAAAACTTCGGCTGCAGCGTGAATGGCGTGAGCGAAAATGGGCGGCGGCAGCGCACAGCTCTAGCGAGAATAGGGGGAAAGAGTTGGCGCATGCGCATAAGGGTGGTCACGCCGCAGACTAGATTGAACTCCGCTATAAGCTGCTTCACATCTAAAAACAAGCAGATATATTTTTGATAAAGTGCTCACCTGCCACTTAAAAGTGATGCCGGGGGGGGGGGGGGGGGGGGTGTTAGTTCAGTAAGTGCGTCATCTATTTCATGGCCACTATTTTGTAGCAATGCATTGCACTTGATTCTACGCTAGCCTTATCATCCATTGCTCAGAGCCAACTGATCCAACTGGTAATGTTGGTCTGACCACTGGCCAAGCATAAAAAGTCATTAGTGTCACAAAAGGTACCGCTACAAAATTCCAGCCCTATCCAATCAGTGTGTACTTAAATACAGTCCAATAGGCACCCGACAGTGGACCTGAGGGCGCGACGAAGCTCTTTGGGCCGCCTCAGCATTGTTGCTACCGACCACCAGGGATACTTGGAAAACGGAACGCTTGCTGAACACAGTAACACGCTCAAGTGCCAGTGCCTTTTAGGCACGTTTTCAAGGAGCGCTTCCTGGGCGCTTACATAATCAACTGTGACCGCCTTGCTCACAATTAAAAAAGAAAATGATATGCACGTGCAAGTTCGGTTTTGCTGCGTCTACTCGCTAGGCTTCGCATTGGAAGACTCGGTTTTGCTGCGCCTACTCACTAGGCTGTGTGTTCTGGCGCTACTATCAAATCTCGTAAACTGCATTGCCGGGTGCCTATAAACGAATTCTTACAGAATACCAAAACTGGCATATTTCATCAATGTGTGTGTGTGTTTTGTGTCTATGCTGATTATAGGGTGGCGTCTTCTTTGAATGCAATATTGAAGAGCATGGCACTCAGTGACAAAGGCTGCTAAAAGCATATGGGGGAATGGCTTGCAAGGCTGGACACTTCTTAAGGTCTATGTTTTAAAAGCCTAAGATGGGTCTACAAAGATACATCAACAAAGACTGCTGGGAGAATGTGTCAGAATGAGCTTAAGGCTAAAGAGCAAGTACTCATTTTAAACAGAAAGTGACCAGAAAACAGTACCAAGCTAATTGCTGTTATACCATCCATTGCCAAAAGTCAGTGATGACTATTTGAATCGCCTGAAGTTGTGCTCATTGCAAAGTCCCGCTCTACAAGACCCAACGCTTTGTTCCTTGTTTGACAATGATGACCCAAGCATCTCTTAAATAGGCAAATCATTTCTCTACTGCCTGATAATGTAACTAATATTTTGCATTCAAAGCTGGATATATGTTTGAGTCTACTGAATAAATTTGAAATGTTTGAACAACCACCTGCATAAGGTGTCATTTGCATAAACTAAAGGCAACAGTTCGCTGAAATAGCACTGAAACTTATTCTTCCTTCAAGGTTTATGTACATATATTGCCAGATTTTATTCTTTAGCTCAAGTATGCGAACTTAAGGAATTAATTAATCGATCAAGCAATATCTATGTACTAGGTTTAAGACATTAGCCGATGCCCAGTGCTACACCAATGTTTCGGGTTTGTTTTTATTGTCTACATACAAGCAAATGATTATAAGCATATTTTTCATATGGAAAAAAAAAATATTCCTGCGATTGTAACTTCGCACTATCTAGTATCTAGTAACGTTGTAAAAAATGATTTCTTTCAGCCTGTAATTCCCAGGAGCAATTGTACATTACTTATAACAAACATTGTAACTAAGTCTCTTATTATGAATATGACTGCATACTTTTAATCAGCTCAAGAAACTCAACAATACTATGTAGTTTCATCAAATTTGGTAAAAGAAGCCTTAAAAAGGTCTTAATTAACACTTACCTTTTGACCAGCTAAACCACACAATGCCCCATTAAAAGCCTTGGTTAATCACTGGAAGTTATGAAGTAGCTTAAAGAGTGTGTTCTACTAAAGAAATAAGTTTTTGAATTGGTTCATTATTAACTTTTTAGACGAAATTGAGCTGGCTGTTACTGTGCCTCCAGGAATCAAGCTTCACTCTCTCTCTCTCACTTTCTTTTGGCTAGCATTCAGTAGTGCAGTGTATTCCCAACTGCCAGAGGCAAAGAAGTGCTTTTATGTTGATGTGACATGCCCTGCATCCTTTTTTTCTGTCTCAGTTTTTGGAACTGTTAGGCTGCACTATACATTGGGTGAGAAGTCAAGATGCACGGCATGGTCAATGATGTTCACAACTGGTCCAACCAGTTCAGCTGACGTGCTTGTCAGCTTGCACTCTCTCTCAAAATGCAGCTTTCACAACAAGAAGGGTGTGCTACATTCAGTGTTAATTTTTGATAGATTTTAGCCACAAGATGCTTTATAATTTACAGACACCATCACTACTGAGTTACTTACACACTGCTCCTGTTTGTTTGTAATGCTGAAACTTAATGAGAATCCCCTTATTGACATTAAAGTGTAAATGTACTTTATCTTCAACTCTCATCTGTGCTTCTTCCCCTAAGGCAAGGGGAAGAAGCACAGATGGGAATAAAGAACCGCTAAGTGTGAATAATACTTTCCATTGAAAAGCCTGAAACGAAAGCACACAAATTTAGTGATAAAACAAGGAGACAGCACAACCAATGCTCACAACTGCTGCTGGAAAAGAAAAGGTTTTTATTGTGCGTGTCAAGATGGCCACTACGTTGCCAAACACCTTTTGAAATGGCCTCTTTAAATCGTGATACCTTCACCTTCAAAAGACACCCAAGCAACATCTCAGCAACCCTACATTTAATAGCACTGAGCTTACATATGAATGGAGCAGGAGAACCAAATGATAGGGTTCATTTCTTTGAGACATAACAATATCACACCAATAGGGAACAAAAGCAAAATGAAGTCATCTGCATGCTTAATTCAGACATTAAAAATGAAGAAAAAAAAACAGACACAAAAAAATAATTTGTTGCTGGTGAAAATTGAACACAAAACCTCCACTTTATTTGGACGGTGAACTACCCAAGAAGTTGGCTTCTCTTCTGATAATTGATATGTGGGGTTTGACGTCCCAACACCGCCATATGATTATGAGAGATGTGGGCTCCTCCTCTGTTCACTGCTTTAAGTATATATATAATTGTATAAGATTTAAGCATGGATATATCAGCCAGTGCTACTAGTGTCCACAGTGGCAAATGCATTGCATTCTTAATCCCCAGTGGCATCATGTAGTGCATGAATTTTAAGTAGTGAGCTGGCAAGGTATTTCTGCTACTCCACTAAAGCTACAAACAACTTCACCTATGCTTCACTTGTATTTATTACTTGCTGAGATAACTTCATGTTTAGATACCTGCCACACTTCTCTGTGCGATCACCCCATATCAACATTCTTCCATCAATAGGCATCACGTCATACAATGTATTTGTCGTTATGACACAGAGAGCGAGCAGTTATGGAGAAAAAGACGTAAAAATTTCTTCATCTGGTACCTTTAAAAACTTGAAAACATAAAATAAAAAAGCTTTAAGCTTTCTATGTTATTCGTAACTGATACTGCGATTCAAAATTGTGCCGCAAACCCTGAACATAAAAGTAACGAGAGTGTGGACTTTGTGCCAGCAATGGCAGTGCTTTCAAAAGTGGTTTTATAAAGGTAACACTACTTGAGGCAACTTGAATGCCTGATAAACTTGACAAAGCAGCAGTGTAACAGCAGCAATACGAATGATTTTTTTTTTTGCTTTCCTTTGGTTGTGCTCTTTATCACTCCCCTGAATTGGTATGTACAGATCTGATGTAATGTCAGACAGCTTCCAGCCAACAGCTGCTGCTACTGTCCTATCCCTTTATCGTGGTTGCCCAAGTGCATCATTGAGTAGCATTGATAGCGACCGCTTTCAGAAGAGCTACAGTTGCACATGCGAGGTGCATGGGCACACGCTCATTTCGCATACTTATTCACATCTAGCAATACAACTTTAATGTGTATTAACACACACAAAAAAGAGAAGAACAAAACACCCAACAACGAATGAACACAGGGAACTGGCAATTATTTAATGTAACGTTTTTTTTAATGCAGGGCTAAAGTAGGCATTCCAGTTATTACAGGTAATTGATTGATTGATTAATTTGTGGGGTTTAACGTCCCAAAACCACCATATGATTATGAGAGACGCCGTAGTGGAGGGCTTCGGAAATTTTGACCACCTGGGGTTCTTTAACGTGCACGCAAATCTGAGTACACGGGCCTACAACATTGCCGCCTCAATCGAAAATGCAGCCGCCACAGCCGGATTTGATCCCGCGACCTGCGGGTCAGCAGCTGAGTACGTTAGCCACTAGACCACCGGGGCGGGGTGTCATTACAGGTAATTAACTTTGACTAATTAGCTAATAAATAATAGCTGCAAAGGTTTGTACAGGAGACTGCTGCCAAAACATTGTTGGTCTCATCATGTATTGTAACACCTTCACTGAAAAATCTTGGCTAGCATAAGCTGGACCACTGTATACAGCCCTCTAGCTGCCAGGAGTAATCGCAGTTAAGCTAAAACACGGAGCTAATTACAGGGCACTGGGAGTCAACTTCCGTTTCATTTATCCGATTAAAAAAAGAAAGCACCATCAAATACACTGTATAGAATACTATACAGACATCACAACAATGTAAAATTTGAGGATCAGCATTAGTCAACATGATTTTTTTTGGCTTATTATTACTTTTCAAGTACAGATCCTGGTATTTGAAATGATCAAAATTTAGGTTTTTGCATAAACCTATTTACTTGAAAAAAATCTCTATATCCTATTCTGTAAATTTTTCATTGCTTAAAAGGTATAGTGAAATGCTTAATTGGTGAACAAAATTTTAGTTGTAAGAGCAATCTTAATTACCTTAGTCGAAAAATATTTCTTGATTTCTTTTAGTCCTCTCATGATGCATGCCTTCAAGCCATATGAAGTTCTGCTGATCCCTTCCCTAGTTGAAAAATTTTTGGGGAGCATATTATTTATCTAAGTGACTTTTTGTGTTATAGTGATGTGCATGGTCATCGGCAGGAGTTTTTTTAGAAGGGTGCGAACCAGTGTTGCATAGCGACTGGGGGAGGGGGTAAGCATAGCTTGGGTGAGGGCAAGTGCTGGTGAGGGTTGAGTGGGGGAACCCTTTTGCAACCCTCTGCCATATTAATGAGAACTGACAATGACTAATGACTAACTGACAATCCCAGTATTATAGATAACTGATAATGATTTGACAGAAATTTCCGTTTCCTTCCTTGGTTATATTTATGTGGAGTTTGGGTTCATTGCGTCTCTCATAATCTTATACTAGTGGTTTTGGGACATTAAACTCCAGCAATTATTATGTGAGGGTTCATTGGTTGTTGGCCACTTGGCTCTTATTAGGCTATTTTATTTCCTTGCATCAAACATGTGTCTTTCAATGGCTCTTTGAACAAGTAACGCACTGGCTGTCCTGCACTCGAGTGGGCTGCAAGCCAGCATACCTGTTGGGTGTTTTTCTCAGCTTGCTCCACTTTGAATTCTTTCATTTTGCTACAACCATGCCTGTAGGCTTCTGGTGAAGTGTATCTCAGCCAGAGGAAGTTATTGCTCTGTATGTTTCACTTCTTTTTCCCCCTTTTTCCCATTTTCATAAGCAACTATCTTGACCTGCTGCTTGGTATTCAAAAGCTATCAACTGCATTTCTCCCCCTAAGTCTGGTAGCTACAATGGCATCTTGAATGGTGAGGGCCTTTTTAGGACTTCCACCTTACTTCAGAATTGGATAGTTAAGGTCCGTGGTAACTCAGTGAATAACTTCTGTCAGACTGAACAAAAGTGCAGTAAACAGCACTTTGGACCTGCTTGTCTCAATTTACAGCTGGCTATGGATGTTTACACTGTATTTGTCACATGCCTCTGCAGAGAGAATATTTTGTTCAGTTATGCTCTGCAAACAAAAATCAGAAATGGCATGGTTTTAGAATTGCCTGAACACATATTGCTTGTAAAATTTGGGCTTTGGAAACAGTAGCAGTGTTGCAAAAACTTCGAATTACCCAATTTTTCAGTCATCCATTTATTTGTCTTTATTTTTTTAATGTTTTAATATGCAAGACGTACATCTGCTCAGTGTTGGTTCTGAAAAAGTAAAGTAGACTCTCAGTAAATAAAACTGGCTTAAATGAAATTGCTAGTTAAATGGCACAACTGCTTCTAATATAACTGGTTTCGTACTTGAATTCTGTGCCCCTGTTCATCTCTCAGTAAACAAAACTCCCGTTAAACAAAACATATTTTCCTGGTCTCTTTATGTTTTGTTTAACAGGAGTATAAATGAACGCTTGCTTACTAGCCTTAAATCTGTTGGAAACAAATCATTTAACAACTTCTCCTGCATTGTGTGCCTTTCACAGTGTACAAAACAAATGTTCCAGGAGTGTTTGTCTGAGGCTATCTTAGAATATCATTGTCGATCATGAGTGGATACTCTTCAACTATTATGCGTAGAATTGACGAGTCCCTTTGTTAGCACTCGGCAACTCTGTCACCTAAGTTGTCGTGCTTGGTATTGAGCGTGAGGCCAACCACTGGAGGTGTACGCGCTGCAATGGCTGTGACGTGCAGGGTTGGATCATGTGATCACGCCTCGCTCTGGCGAAGGAAAGCTGGCAGTTGAATGCGTTATTTTTAATGGCGACTTTAACAATTTTTCATTTTTTGAAAGCTTTGTGTTGCTCTGACTTCTTCTGTGTGGACTTCTGTAGACTACAAAATGTAGAAAGTTGTAGTAAACGTTACCGGCGGCGTGCAACAGCAAGCTCTGTACGTGATGCCACTGTCGCAGCCGCTGGCAGTGCCACTGCCACATCTCTCTTTGTTGTTGTGGTTATAATTTCCAGCCTATGGGGTTAAAATAAGCACAGACCATGAATGTTCACATAAAAGCAGAACGTTTTAGTTTCTGCAAGGGAGCCTCATTCACAATGAAAAACGAATGTGCAAACAGTTTCATTACGTATATTTTAAAATAGGACTCTGAATTGTCAGAGAGTCAAGATATAGCCCAGTCCAGTTTCTTTTCCTTTGTTTTCGTTATTTTTACCCTATTCCGGTCTATTTCGTGGCCAGCTGCCTCTGCATGTTCGACCAGCCCGTTCAACGAAACCTTCTTTCTTAGATCATACATGCGCGCTCTAGTCTACGCTAAAGCTTACTTCTCTCGCCAAGGTAACTTTTACTGCAGTTTACGCCACCACCATCCTCCCCAGGCGTCCGTCCCCATGTGTGTACCAGACCACGCGTGTTTCCATCCACCAGTGGTGTAGCCAAGTTGTAGCACACCAAGCCCGTGCACTCCCCCCCCCCCCCCCCCCGAAATTTTCCCACGGTAAATAGCGCATAAAATAACGGTCGCCCACACTTGCCTGCCCGGCCCCCAGTTCTAATCAAAATGGTGCTCCCTCCGAAAAAAAAACAAAAAAAATTGCCAACGCGCCTGCCGTTCGCGACTTCAGCACACAGGGTTCCTAGCTTATAGATTACGTCTGTATGGAGTGTGCCCATATAGCCACTGTCACTTCCTCTTAATGTTGTTTTGATTTGCAGGTGAAAACGGGGTAAGCTTCGAAAACTGATTTGTCTTCGAAGAGCTGCCATGAAATATCACACAACGTATGAAACTGCAAAAAAAAAAAAGACCGGATACAGGTAATATCACTGAAACATAAAATTGCCGTTCAGATGACGGTGCACACGACCTCGCAGCATGCCCAAGGGTGTAAATTCATACAGCTGGCTGATCCCAATTTTAATTACCTTTGTACCTTCATTACCTTATTATTTCTTTATTACCTTTGTAGAAGCTCTGGAACTCAAGCAATCATTCATAATTCATTTTCACCTATGTGGGGCTATATAGTGATCAAATGTCAAACGTGTCACCACCGTAAAAATTTTGCACAATAAATATTAGGAGCGTGCCACAAAGAAAGGTTATAACTCTGAATGATGAACGTGCGTGCGTGATTCTCACGTTTGCACGCAATCACAATAGAAATGTTATGGCTGCATGCGGCTGTAAGAATGTTGTGTTGCTTCCTACAAATCGGGGAATCCGCTTGCACTGTGCTTCATAGGATTATGTCTGCTAAACATAAATGTATTTTGCGCATGCTTGTCATGTCAACCGCAGCCCGTCTTTAGATGCAAACCTGCAATAAATGAGGTTGCGTAGTTGCATGAATTTCTAGCAGCAAAGATGAGTTTCTTTGCCATTAATACCCATTCGATGCTTCAATTCGACACAGAATGAGTTTCACCTTTTACAGATACGGCGCGCTTGGCCGCCGTGGTTGTTTCACTTAGGTGGCCATAGCAGACGACGCCAGCAGTAAGGCATTGTGAGAAGTGTAAACGCGTAATACTTTTCCAGGGCAGTTATTTAGCACTTCGTACAGTCAGGAAAGAAGCTACAGCAGTATTTTACTGATTTCATTTGCGAAGTACAAGAATATAATAAAAAACAAGACGCGAAAGTGGCTGTGGGCTGTGTGTGAGAAGGCGGCGGAGCAATCCAACTACGCACGTCACAGGGATGCCTCCGCATGGTGAAATAATGAAACCCACTCACCCCCCCCCCCCCCCCCCCCCCCGTCTAGAAACCCACACCTAAAGCAGTCTTCCCTTAACACAAGGTGTGACATCATGTTTCTCCATTTCACTGACCGATTGATTAAATGTACCATTGTTTGGTAAAGAATGACCCCATACAAGGAAGGAAACGGGAATGAATGCATCTTAGAAGGCGAAGATGTGCAGCAAAGAGCAGGATGTATATCCAAAGCAAAAGCCTGGAATACTTGGATCTTTCTTTCTATTTTCCCCTTATCCCCGTGAGGAGTAGCAGGCCAGAAACCTGCTTTCGAGGCCAACCTCTCTTTCTTTTCATTAAACACCTTCTTATTCTTCTGGAATACTTGGAAAAAGCTGAAAAGTGTTTCAAGGTTAAGTGATGGTCCTCTCTAACTAAAAATAATAAACAAAAGCATCACATTTAATAGAAACATCTAGGAGTTCACGCAATGCATTAGTTACGCAATGCATTCTGAGTGCATTGCGTAACGGTGATTTATATTCCCCTTGTCTTTTATTTTTAAAATGTATCCCTCTGTCGCCATGTTCATACCAACAAGTGCTGTATTCCCTCAAATTTACCTCGCCCTGTATAGCCTAAAATGTGACTTCATTTATATATATATATATAGTTTTTCGTTGTTCTTGCACTGATCCTGCCTGTAAACTGTTCGTTACCTGTCTGTACCATTCCGATTCCTCCCCCCCCTTACCCAATGCCCTGTTCTGGGGCCTGTAAGGTTTTTTTTTGAATAAAGAATAAAGAGTGATGAAAAAAAAATCTAGTTCCAATTTGTGTTGCATTTTTATTATTTTCTGAATTTCATAGGGCCAAACGTGTGGCTTAGAAGCTAGTGATGCAGAACTATCGTTAAATGAACTATTGATAGTATCAATAGTTTTTAAAACTATTAATAGTGTAAAGAAACTATCGATAGTACTACTATCGATAAACAATCTACATTATTGACAGAACAATCAATAGTACCATCAGGAATATTACTGCTGAGAGTATAATCAAGAGTGCTGTGAATAATTATGCCATTGTTGGGCAGCAATATTGCCAAACAGTTTTCAATAGCGCCCTATCAGCAGTAATCAGTTTGCTTAATTTATGAGTAATCTTTTGGCAAAATAAATTATTGCCAAAATATGGATGGATGGAGGATGGAACTTCATTTATGGTCCAGAGAGGCGCGACTCTCCATGAATTTATATTCAAAAGTAACCAGTTGCACCTTACAATCAAAAACTTAGCTTTTGATATTTCTATTTTGAAATCCCGATATGCAATATAAGTTTGAAAGCACAGAGTTTTGCCACATATAACAGCTTAAGATAACATAAAAGCAGAGCAGTTCAGCTTAATTATATTCTGTCAGCAAGTAATTCTGCTGAAGGAATGCAACCTTATCAACTTTTTTGCTCTTAAGCTTGCTTCTCCGGCTCTACCATATAGCATCACACGGTCGGGGAATCAAGCTTATGCTGCCGTGAGCTGGCGCAGTTAATTTTATACTATCAATAGTACTAAGGAACTTAGTGACTAGTGATAGTGCTATAGATAGTTTCTTCTACTATTAATAGTTCAATAGTGACTCAACTATCGATAGTTCTGCATCACTATTATGAGCACCGTGCACTTTTCAATAGATCGTCAATAAATTTCTAATAAGGAGTTAAGAAATTTCTTTAGGCACTACAAAAAGAAAAATTCATGATGCTTAATGTCACTTTAATTAAGCTACATTTGACATTAAAAATATATGCATGCAAGAGAACTTATTAAGAAACATTAGGCCTGTGCGGAAGGCACAGCACAGTCACAGCAAAAGCTAGAAGAGTGTCCTTTCAAGCCTTTTCCAAAGATTCATTGGATAACTGCAGCAAGCACACTTGCTGGGTACCCACTACGACATTAATAATAATAATTTCTGGGTAGTAGACCAGCATTTGCTATGCTTTTTTTGTCATTCTTCTGAGAAGCGTTGTATCTGCTAAACACTCAAAAGAAATTTCATGCCAAATGTTCGTGCAGTGGCTGACAACGATGAGTAATTACGCCTGAAGTGGGTATGTGCCACAGTTAATAGGTGATCAAAAAACAAGCTTTTGTAAGGGTTGGAGCATTGACGACCCACTCATTATGCCATTCCCATTGTGTGATTCCTTGTTGTTCTTTTGCTGTTTTAAAACGCTTTATTACACATATTAACGCGATTCCTTCCCTGACATCAAGCCTGCTTAAGGCAAGTTTGCGAACAAGTACCAAGCACCGGCGTGGCTCAGTGGTAGAATACTGGGCTGGCACGCAGTGGACCCGGATTCAAGCCCCACTGTGTCCTTGATACTAGGTTTTTTTCCTTATTTTGCAAAAGTGGTTAAGGGTGGCGGCGGTGGTGGACAACTACAGCGCCGCGCATGACTCAAGTTCTGATCTCATAACAGCTTTCACTGTAAAACCTGCCTCACATTATTACTTAAAGTATAGATCTAGAGAACTGCTATGGTGGCACTGCTGCTCCTGAGCAAGCAGCATTATCTGTGTTGCCAGCGGAACACTTATAGGTAGAACATTTACATAAGCAACTGCGCATTTGTGAGGCAAGCAACTTCACGGTGGCGGTTGCAACAGCCGCAGTTTTCCTGAAGCAGCAACCTTAATTCACAATTTTGTATATAAATGCACTGTGGAAACTCACATTTATTTGTTGTTCACTTTTTGGCAGCACACCTGTCTGTCAGTGACTCTCGTTGATGAAAGTTGGCTTCAACGAGTGTTTTGGCCCCTTTTCACCTCAAGGTATTTGAGAAAGGCAGAGACTTCTTGGTCCCTCCTGTCACCCAAACCAAACTAGTACAAGCTCTCACGTTCACAGTGTGGGAGCTGTGGGCACCGGAAATGTAGAACAATTAGTGGTGCTCCATTCCTTGGAAACAACACAGGGAAGAGCAAAACATACACCACTTCGAATCATGAGGTTAAGCACCCGTCATTTGGTGACTGGCTTTGGTCTCCCAGAAAAACAAGTTGCCAACTTGCGCACAAACATGACGGTGAGAAGCGACCCTCATGAGTTATTCTGCGGTTTCCATATAATTGAAAATGTCGTCAAGTGCCTTAGAAAGGGTTGCTTGTCACTTGGCATGAAGTTGTATGTGAATGGTCAGGCGTGTGGTGTGAAAGAATTGCTGAGCATAACTGGGCCTTAAAGATAATTGGGAAATACCCAGTGCGAACAAAAACTGTGGAGTACAACTGACGAATGACTTTGAGCTTCTTATCTTTCAATTCTTTCTAGCCTCCTGGTGCTGAGCTATTGAACTCGTCTCATTCTCCTGAAGTGGAAGCTGCAAATGTGTGTCTGATTCTGCATTGGCTGCCACAGCTCATCGTTCAGGCTGGAAAGAAGAAATAAGGTGTGAATGCAAAAGGCGTTAGCAGACGTTGTGTCCCCCTGTGTGCCAGTTCAACCTGCTTCCTTGCGTTTCTTTTGTGTCCTCATATGTTCATGCTGTAGTGAAGAGGAACAAATGTTGTAGTGAAACACTCTCTCCCGTGACATTTAATGGATCTGCGGCTACAGCCCATAGCTCGTGGATGCCACTCTCGCTCAGGATCCCTAAATTTTGTCATTGATCAAGCTACCAGTTGACCCCTACACCAGCGTTCAATAAACACCTTCACAATGTATACATATCAAATAAATAATAAAAGGTGACAGAAAGAACACAAGTAATTGAGGAAATTGTATGACAAAGTTAAAAGCCTTGTTTACATTTGATGCTGCAGAGCTGTCATTAAAGGTTGTCTTCTTTGATTTTGCAGTCATTTTTATGAAAACCAGCAGAATCTTACAGGCGGTTGTTTGCCAACTGTGTTTGGGCAGCTGTGTGGGTGCCATCTACGCAGCAGCACAAATAAGTGCCCGACTTTCAGGACATTTGCATGTCTTTTTAGCGAGACGCTAAGCTACTCAATCATGACTACACGGCTGTGAGCAACCAATCATCAACCTAACTTTTCTGCCATCTACATCAGATGGTGCTGCTAGCTTGGCTCTAGACAGCAGTGCAAGAGGCATTTATATAGATGCATTGTCAAGTAAACATGCCTTGAGGATATAAATTTTGAAGAACTTGAATCAACTAGATTAAGAGAACTGAAAGCTGAGCACTTGGTTTTTTTTATTCAACTTTTATGTATAAACAACTATTTTTCTTATATTTTTCTATGTAGCTTTGTGTTTTTCAATATGAATTTATATAATGTCGAGAAAGAGCTAAATAAGCATTCATTAAGAACTGGTATGATAAACGCTTTCGCTCTAGATGGGCGGTCACCTTAGTCTAAGAACTGTCGATCCTGGCTGTCTGCCTTGCCCAGTACATAGTGTGACATTGATATAATGGGCGAGGGAGATGGCCAGAGTTTATACATAATTTATCTCGAAAATAACTGCCACTTGACTGGTCCAAGACTTCCTACTTAAAAAAATACTGTAGAACAAGTAAGCAAGCAAAATCACAGCAGGCTGTTTAATTAAAAAAAAAAGAGACCAACTGATCAATATACTGATCAGCTATGTCAACACCTTTGTTTGGACCCATAATGTGCAAGGGTAGCTCACAAGACTTTCATGTTTTTTAGAAGCTCAAATGCACATTTACTGCAGCAAGGGCAGCAGTTACCCAACTAGGATAGTCACCCATTGGATAAAAGGTCTTCATGAATGCCTTCACAAAGTCTACGAACGTTCCAGCCTTGATGTTGTCTCGAATCCTCTTCATAAGCCTCATCTAGACAGGAAAAAAAGTTAGGTTGCTCAACTGTCACTCTCTTTCAAAAAAGAAAAGAAAGAAGGAGCAGGCTGAACAGTTTCCGATCTTCTAAGGTACCATTATTCCATTCCCAAATAAAATGTACTGCCGCGGCCACGTCTGTGTATAGCGCGCAAGCAGCTGGCCTTGCTTTGTGGTGCGACATCTTGCAGCCGTTGCGGGTTGTGACGACATGTGCACAGGAGCATGCACGACCTTACAAACATGCGGGCCTACTCTGCACGGGTGACAACGTTGGAAGGCGTGCTTGTTCAACCAGAGATCTGCGCTCGCTCAGAGCGCTTTCATCATATCTATTTCATAGGATGAAGCGCACTTCGACTGATAATACATGTACACATGCATAAACGATGCACTCTTTGTGGTCGTTTTGATTTTGTGGCCGTCTAGATTTTTTTATGCAGGTGTTGGCATTATCGTGTCTTCATATGATCACATGTCTCAAAACGTCCACAAAACATGCATAGTTGATGAAGGCGCGTGTTATCAATCGAAACATGCTTCGGCTTATGAAATAGATGTGACGAAAGCGGCGCAGATCTTTAGCTAAACAAGCACACCTTCCACTGTTGTCACTCTTGTAGAGCATGCCTGCATGTATGTAAGGCCGCGTAATGCTCCTGTGCACACGGCGTCACAACCCGCAATGGCCACAAGGTGTCGCCCCGCAGAGGAAGGCTGGCCGTTAACGCGTTATACACAGATGTGGCTGCGGCTGTACATTACGCATAATTTCAGAGCGACCTCCTCGATCATACATGCCTTATGACAGTCTCACATGCAAAAAACCTACTGGCTGTCACATATACTCTATATATCTGAGTTACATTAATTTAGACAATGTCTAAAGCCAACAAAGACATTTTGTTGCACGTCATGTTATGTCACCAAAACAGAAACCATGAGACGCTTCCACCTTACATCAAGTCAATACAAAACTAAATGAAACCTTTTGTACAATATGAAATGAACTTATGTTATTAGCAACATCCTAAAAAAACCCATCATTCCTCCACTCTTACTAGTACTGAATAAATAGCAGCTTTTTCAGTTGTTACCTTTTCGGTCATGATATCAATAAACGGTATCTGCAGCCTATCTAAAATGTTCACTTGCAGGTGATTGGAGACAGGCTGTCTTTTTTTTTCTCATACTAGTAATGTCTGAGAAATTTTGCACAAGCCAAAAAAAGTGACATTTGCACGCCACAGCAGTGATGCTTGCACAACTAACACATGCGCACCATCTATTTGTAGGAGCTTTTCACCCTGGTATGGTTGCTAAGCTTTTGTTAGAGGCAAGGTTCTGTGTATCTGATAACTTGCAATAGCACAAACCAAGCAGCAAAAGCCTATTTATTGGTGACCATGGCACATGATATTAATCTGCCACCCTATGTGAAGCTAAACAGTGGCATAAATGTATAAGGACTGCAAAAGCGGACCCAGGAGACATTTTCAGATGTCTTGACCCCACCCCCCCAACCACAAACTTCAAACCTTTAAGAACGGTACAAAAACACTTTCAGCAATGACAGAACTTTTTGTGCAGAAAATATTCTGATTAAAATATAAGGCATGGATGTTTGAAAAATTTCTGCTCTGAAAGTTGACATTTGCAAGAAGCAATGTTTATTCTACACAGTAGCACTGCAACAAAGATAGCTTTCACGGCAGGTCGATGTGGTCTTCGACTTACCTCAAAATCAAAGTAGCAAACATCGTCACTATGTTTTCTCAGAAAGTTGAAGTTCACGACTGTAAGTAATTTTTTTGTACATAACGACAGAGGTGGATCTCAGTGCAGAAATATGAGCTGGCCACTGTCATGTGAGGCAGTTCAATATCACTTGAATATAAATATGCTTTGTTTTTTTCTCTTTATGCGCAACACAAACCAGGGAGTCATTTTATGGGGAATACCATTTTGATATATAAAAATTGGCTAGCAACAAAAAAAAAGAGTCTATGCTCTCAACATTATTCTTAACAGATTTCTGTAGATCTGGTATTATTTACAAGCCCCCCAAAATGTCCATCACCAATATGAAGAGCTGAGCGACACATAAGCTCAAACAGCCTTAAGCCTTGCTTCAAATGCAAACAAACATTGGATGAGCTGGGCTCTTCGTTCCTCACTATTGCAAGTGCACACTTTACAAGTTTAGTTCCTATTCCATCATGCATAAAAGCCTAATCAAGGTAAAAGCTCCTCTTAATTTTTCCTGATTTTTTGAGAAGTTAAGCAAAGCAACATTCTATGTGATTTGAGTTTTCTGACCTACAACAAACTTTTGCTCAAACAACATCAGTAGATATATATTTGATATAAACTTCAAAGAAACACTGGTGAAAACAGAAAAACTATTTACTTCCTTTTAACACTTTTAGCTAGTGGATTAACCTGCCTCAGGAAATTTGGTTGAATGAACTGAACTGTCCAAAAAAAGTATATTTCTTGAGCGAGTCTGAGTGAGTTCCACTTGCTTTTGCCGACCTAAGGTCCTATCTAGTCATCTTCAGCACTACTATCAGCCTTACCCGGATTCACATGTGCACTTTACGTGTACTCACACGTATTCCAAATAATCACAATATTTATTAATTAAAGGCATGAATTACGTTGGGGGGTGCCTTGAACTCCCCTCACCAACTGTTCCAGAAAATTTCTGGATTATTAGGTATATCTTGTGTTGTAATCTCTTCCAAGAAAAATGGCCTTACTGGTTTAGAAGCACTCAAAACTCATTTTTAAAGATACTCGGTCAAACAGCACCAAGAAGAGCTCTGATTACATGAGATAATGGTATTAAAGAGCATTGACACCACGGTCGAAGAAGCTAATTCTAGGCTGGTGGACTCACGAGTCGATTCACTCGGACTGACTCAGACTCAAATCGAGCCGCGAGTCCGAGTGAGAAATGTTTTAGTGAGTTTGAGTCTGAGCGAGTTCGGCCGACGAAAATTTTCGTGAGTGTGAGTTCGAGTGAGTCCGGTTCAGGAAAATTTTCGTGAGTCCGAGTCCGAGTGAGTCCAAAGGTCAGAATATACTTCATGAGCGAGTCTGAGTGAGCTCGACAAGTTTTGCCCACCTATGGTAACGGGGCACTTACAACATACCTTCATGGGTTACAAGGTACATAGATAAGAAGAAAAATTGGGGGAAAAAATGTCCCCTTTTGACCATGTAGTGTACACGTATCTCGAAGGAGTACGGCCACTAGCGTGGGTCCGGTCTTAGCGAGCCGCAGGGCACGCGTTGACCGTCGCTGTGGCGAGAACACGATATTGCTCAAGGTCGCAACACTTTATTGTCTGCAGCAACACCAAAAACGCAGTACAGAGCCCGTAGCAAAGGCACGGAGGGAAAGCAAATGGGCTTATCCACGCCACTGGCGAGAAGTATTACACAGGAGTGCCGCGAGCACGTCTCCGTGGTAAAAGTGATTCACGGAGACACCGGGACAAAGGCCTAGTTGCTCGAGCGAAGGCAATGGCGCTCAAGCTGGCTTCGGAGAGATACGGGTCGGCGTAGCCTGGCCACGCCCTAGGACATCGCACCGCTCTTCGGCCTAGCGTTCGGAGGGGGGGGGGCGACAAAGGTAAGCGTTTGCCGCGGGTACAAGGTGCTGTTGGCGAAGTCCAAACGAGCCCCATACAAAGGGAGCCGACGGACGGAAAAAAATGCGTGCTTACCCCATGGCGTCCCTGGAGTGGTCTAACTCGCTCCCGAAGCGCGCGCGCAAAAACATCCCGGGAGACTGCGCGCGCGGCGCCACAGTCAACATCCGCTACCGGGTGAAAGGTGTTTGGTTTGGTTTTTTATAGTGCATAGGCAGCTTAGGCCATCATGCACCAAACGCATGGTATGATTCTCTTAAAATGTTGGGATGCCTCGCCGAGTCCTTACCTAGGCAAGGGCCTTGAAGATACCAACCAGGTCTAAAAAACCTTGATCGTCTTCTCAAAAGTGGAAAGCCCTACGAGGTGTTCCTGTGTATTTAGACGATTCAGTGTATAAGTTTACAGTTCGTCTAAAAAACCTGCTTCTTTTAGGAAGCTAAACACTTCCGAGTTATCAACATCCCGGCTGCGGCGGCTGCATTTCCGATGGAGGCGGAAATGTTGTAGGCCCGTGTGCTCAGATTTGGGTGCACGTTAAAGAACCCCAGGTGGTCGAAATTTCCGTAGCCCTCCACTACGGCATCTCTCGTAATCATATCGTGGTTTTGAGACGTTAAACCCCACATATCAATCAATCAAATCTGAGTTATCAAAAAGCATGTCTTCACTTAAAAACAGCGCAGGATGAAGAGGTATATGTTCATTATAAAATACGATACAATGTTTTTTCCGTAATTTTTCTAGTTTAGTGCATGACAGTAAGATATGATTTACTGATAGCTCGCCTCCGTATTTTGGACACCGAGGTTTGTCCTCTTTTGCTAGTAAGTAATTGTGTGTGAGGTATGTGTGTCCAATGTAGGGTGAGAGGTGTTGAACATCACTCGTCGCTCCTCCAGCGCGGCAGACCACGTAGGAGGGGAGTCATGTCGGGACATGAGAACAGAGAAAGAGGCGGCAAAGCCCGTACAAAGGCGGTGGGCTAGCCTCGATTCTCGCAACCTTACCAGATCAAAGAGGAACCCTGTCAAGGGGGAAAACAAGGGGAAAACCAGAAGCTTAATTGAATGACCGCCCATCCAGCACATTTTGTGACTAGTCTGATGCAGGTACTGGGCAGTGCACAGAAGACACACTTTCATGTGTAGCTAGGCATACCCCGCACCAGCTTCTTTCTAATTTATGCCATGATGTGCAACCTTTCTGGCTATAAGATACTGACAAGAGTAGACACTCATACTGTTAAATTAACTAGTTAATTTCATGGCTGGTCATTGTAAGAAAAAATGATGGATAGAGTTCCACTTTTTCAAAATTTGCACCAATACATCATAATCAATAAACCATCTTAGTACCACAGATTTGGAAGCATATTTTACAGAACTTTTTGTATTGAAGATATTTTGATTAACATATAAGACATGGATATCTGAAAAAGGTAAACAAACCATCTCCGGTTTAATTTTTGGCTATTTCAAAGTATGATGCAGTCCATTTTTTATGAATAAACAATTTTGGTGTGACCAAAAGACAAAAAAAATTATGTTGTCATGGCAAGGGCGTGACGAAAGTTTCATTGGGCATTGCCATCCATTTCTTATTTACTGAACCTTTCCCGGCTTACAAAACATCTTTTTGTGATAAAAGTGGATTTTTTCATATTGCATAATAATTAGTACTTTTTCATACTTTCAGATAATTTACAAACAAAGTATAAATAATTTTATCTTTCAGTCTTTTCCTAATCTTATCAGACTGCACCAAGGGACAGTTGCAAGCAAATGGCAAAGGTACTGAAAAAGCTACACCAGTGGACAATTATGACTTGCGCCACTTATATCATCAGGCACCACAGACATGCTTATTTCGTGAATACATTAATGAAACTCATCGGAACCGCTAGACAAAAGATAGAATGCATTTCACCTGATAGTTGACATTGTGGATCGAAACCAGATGACAGGCAACTGTCTCTTGCTTGACAATGTGATGCAAATAAGCCCGAGTATATCGCAGACATGTAGAGCATGGGCAGTTACTTTCGATAGGTCGGAAGTCATGGCTGAACTCAGTGTTCTTCAGGTTTAATTGGCCCCCCATTACCAAAGCACAGCCGAATCTCTGAAAAGAGAAAATAGATATTGCATGCAAATAGCTCATTCTTGATTTGCATTGCACTTTTACGACAGCGTACCATTTCTTTCAACATGCTAGAATGCATAATTGTGTCTGCATAATAGTCACGCTTCTCTCTTTCACTTGTTCAACCCAGAAAGCTCAGCATGGAGCAACAAAAGTCTAAAGCATGTGTGGCGACTTCACGGTTGCACAGCAGCAGCCCCAGACACCTTTTTTCCATCTTTTTTTAGTGAGATCTCACTGCGTTGTGCGTGAGAAAGGAAAGTGGTGTGAGGGTGCGTGACCAAGCCATAGAGGCTGTACAATCACAGGAATGAAGTTGTTGTTTGTCCTTCATAAAATGCACTAGTCGATTCTGCGTGCTGATTTCCAGCTATGCACAGTACATGTTTGAATATACAGAATTGAACAGAATGAAATCCTTCTTACAGAATTCATTGGATTATGCGACAACTTAAAATTAGAAAAAAGAGAGACCTGTCAAAAAATTTTGGCAGCTAGCGTTGAAATCTGTGTGACAAAATTTCACAAGGTCAAGGAAGTTCAAGCGGATGGGAGAATGGGTGCCCATCAGGAGACCTCATATAGTCTCCATTTCACACGTGGCATATTGTTTTTTGAAAAGAGACAACACACTAATCTGAAAACAACACATTTGTCTCTCGAAGAAAATACTGCTGCTATATCACTCAAATCTATCTTATGCAATGTTTGAAACTTATAGTATGATAAAAAAACATAAAAAGTATTCTCAAATCATCAAATTAATATAATGCAGTTGTGCATACTGCACCTTAAAGCTTCATTACAGTACTGAAAGGGAAACAGAAAATTTTAAGGGCTCATTTTTCGTAGACACAACAACAATTACAGCAGCGAAGAAAGCCAAGGAAAGTATAGGGGCTGTTATTCGTAGCAATTATAATGTGAATGTGAAGAAAGCAAAGAGGACTAAAAGATAACTTTCCACTGGCAGGTACTGAACCTTCGACATTTAAATATATTGTGTCTAATCATTAATTTCAGCTTACATCAAAGTTATAAAATAGAGGCCATATAGTGTTTAAAACATATCTATAACTACTTAGTGAGAATCCTCACGCTGGCACTATTTTAACACATTCATTTCTGTGTTTAGTGAAACATGGCACAACCCTAAATCACCTTGCTGCATTTAAAAAAATTGATATTTCTAAAGAATTACTAGTAACAGCATGTCTGGTAAAACTGCATGACTTCAGCCCTTTTCTTTCAATTCGACATATGCAACATGTGCTGTGAGGTAATTAACAAAACATTTTGCAGCATTTGGCAAATTGGATAAGTGAATATTGTGATTTGTCGAAAAAGTTAAGCGAATTAGTTTAACGAATTTCTTTCAGCAAAGAGGCGTGACTATGTTGTCCCAAAAAAAGTCTGTTGGCAACAACAGCCAACAAATGGTACAGTCGCAATGAAAAATGATTAGTACAAGTGACCGGTGGTCGGAGTGGCAAAATAGTGCCACATGTGATGCTGTTGTTTTTGAGCACATCGATAAGGAGAGTGCCAGGCACACATTTTCTAAAGAAGAGGTTTGATGATTGATATGTGGGGTTTAACGTCCCAAAACCACCGTATGATTATGAGAGATGCCGTAGTGGAGGGCTCCGGAAATTTCGACCACCTGGGGTTCTTTAACGTGCACCCAAATCTGAGCACACGGGCCTACAACATTTCCGTCTCCATCGGAAATGCAGCCGCCGCAGCCGGGATTCGAACTCGCGACCTGCAGGTAAGTAGCCGAGTACCTTAGCCACTAGACCACCGCGGCGGGGCTAAAGAAGAGGTGGCTGGCAGAAAGCAGCCCATCTTGCAGCTGGCCCATCCGAAAACCCATATTTTAAATAAATGCTTGTGCATTCCTTAACGACAAACTTGGCTATGCACATTTCAAATTTCTTTGTTTTGCTGGAGTTGCAAGCAACCGTAGCTTTATTGAATTGCCCTGAAAATGCTGTTTGATGGAGTGCTTTTCGCTGGCCATTCTCACTTTAGAAAATGGAACGCTCTTGACACTCTCCCTACTGGCGTGCTTAGGAGCACCAGCGTTACATGTTACAATTTTGTCACTTTGGCCACTGGTCACTTGTGTTAATCTTTTTCTGTTGCAACTGTACATATTTCCCTTCTCCTCATACTATGCCTAAAGCAAAAAGTGCCACTGATAACCACGCATTACATACCGCTGTCCTTGTTGGAAACACACAGTCAAACATGTCACATCCTAAGGCACTGCAGACAACGAGGTCAACTGCAAAGCTGAGGAAAAAAATAAGATCATATACTTTTTCAGTGTAACTGTGTTGTTAACAAATTTCAAAATATTATAATCCTTTTCAGTAAAATATTTTCTTTAAATGATGTGCAAGAAGTTGATGAAGAAAAAGTTTACACATATGACACAACTAAAATTTAGCATGCAAGAAATCTCAACATGTAATTGCTGCTTATTATGCTGTGATGTTTTGATAAAAATATACATTCACCTAATTGATATAATCAAGCATTCGATGAACAATCGTCTGGCGAGAAAACATACTTATACAATATAACAAACATAGACTCACCATGGTAAAAATAAAAACGAACAAGCATTAGCATTTCAGGCCCCGTATGGGTCCCTTGATCTCAATGAAGATGTTAGCATGAGCATGCGGCTATTCATGGGCCAGGTGGTGCAGCACGCAGGCGTATATCTCAGGTAGATTGCCCTTTGTCCTGTTTATTGAGCGGCTAGTTGATTGAATGTAAAATGATTCCAAAAACAGATAGTGATTCCTTACACAGAGGGAACACGTGAGATTCTTGAAAGAATTTTTAAAGGCTATGGTGTCATAACGTTCCTACTGGAAAACAACAACAACAGCTTGTTCAAGCAAAGGATCCTCTGGAGCACACAGACTTTCTGGGGGTTATGTACAATATACCGTGCGGGGGATGTGACGAGGCATATATCGGCCAGAGTGGGAATTTTAAACGGTGTTTGAAACAACACAAAAACGATGTTGCCAAGAGCCACACAACTGTGAATGCCTAGGTGGAACACAACAATCAAACTGGCCACAATATTGGCTGGGATGCAGCAGCTATCACTGCAATGGAATGACATTTATCTGCACATCTGCTTTTCGAATCATTTTACATTCAGTCGACTAGCTGCACGATAAACAGGACAAAGAACAATCTACCTGAAATATACACCTACATGCTGCGCTACCTGACTTATAAATAGCCGCATGCCCATGCTAACATTGTCAATGTGACCAAGGGGCCCGAAATGTTAATGCTTGTTTGCTTCTATTTTTACCTCGGAGAGTATGTTTATTGCATAAATTCACCTAGCTGAGTGTTGCATGCTTTAATTTAGAGTATCATTGATACGCCATAAGTTATTGGTTGTTTTGTTTTAGAGAATAGAGACTTGTTCCTCAAGAATCAGCAAATTCGAAGGGAGAATATGCTGTTCATATACTACTACTCTTTAGCACGAATATTGGTAACTGAAAGGTAAAAAAATAAAAAGGACATAAATGTTTCCCAGGAAATATTGAAGTATGCATGGCAGCGACCTCGCTTCGAGAGCTAATAACAGCACCAACAAATAACTCTTAGAAAAGAGAGTTTTTTTTTTTTTTTTCAGCTTACATCAAACTGCTAATGTTTATACCAGGCAAATATTAGCATAAAACCAAAGTGTACAAATGATCAGACATGGATAACAGAGCTATGGATTGGTCAGTTAAGAATAATGCCATTGATTTTTAACAAAATAAAATGACCTCTGGGTTGGGAAGAATTCAGAGAGAGGTGGGCAGTTTATAAAGATACATCTTTTTTTTTTTCTGGGCCATGGTAATGTCAAAAACAATTTTGAACGGTGACAAGCAGAGTTTATAGACAAACATATCTGAGCTGGGGATTGCAATTTAGCGATTTCCTTATGGTTCACACATTTGTTGCATTGCATCAGACTATTATAATTAAAGTAGATTGTTATTCATAAGAGCAATACATGTGACCTTTACTAGTTTGTATTACATCATGTTGTTCCCTCTACTGCTTTTAACTTTTCAACTAAAAATTTTCTAACAATGAGTACTGAAATTTGACTGTTACTGAGCGAAAGCACACCAGTGTTCTAGGTGTTATTGCTATTTTTATAACATTCATGCACATCAGCTATCAGAATTTTCATGGTTTGTTTAAATTTAATGTAACTGGTAAGCTCCAACGCAAATATGGTTAATCTAGAAAAGTTCTAGCTAAGCTGCCAGAACTTTCAAAGGCCAACTTTGACAATTTTTTGACGTAAGTTGATTTCACTAAAATTAATTTATTGTTATTTTGCACGTTCTCATGATTTATGAAAATTTACAGCCTGGAGATATAAACATATTGTTTATAAACTAATTTTAGTGACTGCCTCGAATTGCCCATTTGGCTTCCCACAGATGTTGGCAACATTAAGAATGTGATGTCATTTATGGCAAAGTGAAGGAATCGAGGTGGCATTACAATGTTTACTGTCACAAGGCAAAGATCGTGTTTGTTTGGCCAGCACTTCTCTGATCGAGTGTGCGAATTTCAGTCCCCTGTAGGCAGGTATGTGATAGATGGCAACTGGTGTTGAATGTCGACTGTGCATGATTCCCCGTTAAATTACCATAGCAGTCAATAAACACTCGCAGAAAATGATTGCCCTTCGTCTCGATATTAGAGTCTTATAGCTAGCGGTCCTGGTTTACTGCATAGAAAGTATGGTTATGCTGCACTGGCTAAAGAGTGTGCATGCGTGAACTTTACTGCACAGAAAAACTTTCTGTAACGTATATAGGTTCCATGTTGACCGAGTTTATCCATATATGGTAAGCTGCACATCGTGTAAAAGGTGGTGCATACTATTCTTAGGTTAAGCTTCATTGAGCCTACTGTCATGATGAAGAACAGCACTAACTACAAACTTATGCACTTTTCCCATAACTGCATAAAAATGTTTTAGCGTGTACACAAACTTCCTAGCATTAGCATTTTACCCAATCACAGCGGCCACAAATTTGAGTTTGAGTGGCCTGGACAAATGGTGCCATCTGGCGGTATAGTGCACAAACAGGCAAGCACATGAATATACGAATGTGTTCTATTTGATTGAAGACGAATGGCGATTCTAACTGATTTCGGAACGTGTGCGAATCGCTGCTGTCATTTTTTGACAGCTCCGAGGAGCCTGTACGCATAGCAAGGTCACTCACAGACATGATACCGTTGGCATAGTGCGGTCACATATCTATTGACTGTGCTTTTCGTAGCTTTTGCAGCTTTCCTACTGCATGCTGGCAGAAACAACACTTTACCAACTTTTAGATCACGTACAGACAGTAAGGAAGAGTTGGGAGGATTGGGACACTTTTCACAACTATATTTCGGTTTTGTTGAACTTAAATGTAGAATGACGTTTGATTGACAATAATTAAGGTCTAAAAAAGCTGCAAAACTTTTTGAAACGCACTGGTTTCTACAGCTCTAGGTGCAGCTGCAAAAAAATAGTTTGTGATGGCTAAAATCTGTTCCATTCCACCCACTTCTGTGGAGTGGGACATCACTTCCAGAAAGTGGGACGTATATAACACAGTGGTCCAACTGTCTTCAGCGACCATTATAAGCAGATAGCTCAACATGAAACATTGCACAGGGTTGCACAAACTTAGCTGCCCTGATAGTTTTTGACTCTGACAGCTTCCTCACAATGTCTGTAAAATTGATGCCTGCAGTGGCTCCTTGAATCCATGCTCATAAACAAAGCCTTTTACCATAATGAAAGGAATCCCTTGCTATTGTTACAATTTCATTTTACTTTTACTGAAACAGCTGCAGTGTGGTGATGGAAATTCTTGTCTTGCGCCTGGAATCTACCAGCATTTGTTACAGGTTTATTCACTAAGAAAAAAATGCCCTGGTTCATCAGCTTTCAGCTTAACATTTTACGGTGAAGCTATGCTGCAGATGTTTTGAAGATGCTCTGGAATGTCATGTCTAGGCAACCTTGCGGGGGTACATATGCACCAATATAAATGAAGCCAAAAGTAGAGCTGCTCTGTATATCACTCCATAAGTTGTGTACACATGGAGCAACACATGGAGCACATAGCACATGGTGCACAACATGGTGACTAAGGTGCTTGCTAAACAAAAGACTGTGGTGACTGGCTTGAAAAAGGAACAAGCTTTATCACTGCCTCATCAATAATACAGCTGATATGTAGAAATTTTATAATAATTACCTCCTGGTTTCACATATAAATAATGTTATCATAAAAATTCCTGCCACATAAGTTAGTATTTTTCAAGCTTATTGATAACCTGGCTCCTTTCTTTTTTTTTCTAAACATTTATTAAATGGTCAACAATGAACTAAAGGACAAATTAAATATGTAGCTGTCAAGAAACTTTGCATTAATGCAACACAAGTCCTCCCACGTGACATACTTATGAAACATTTGTAATATATGGCAGATATACATTCAAAGTATTGTGCTAATTTAGGATATGGGAGAATAAATACAGAGAAACAGACAAAAAAATAAGTTTGCGTTCCCACACCATAAATTAATACTGACTAGCCCGGTTATTCCCTTTCATAAAGTTTTGCTGTTCAAGTTTAGTTCAAAGGCATCATTTAAAGAGTGTATATGAAATGCAGTATAGGGAATTTCGCATCGTAGTTAAATCGGGCCCACCAGCAATGTTAACGCTGACATCAAGACTGCCTTTTTTAATCATAGCTGGTTACATGTCCTGCAGCCACTGTGCCCCCCTCCCCCTTTTTTAAAAATTAAGTGATTAAATTTATTTTCAGTACATAGCAATGTCAGCATAATTTTTTTAAATATGGAGAATGCATAACCAACGTAAAACATTGTTCACTCCTCACTTTTATGAAAATGCAATTCAGACTGGCTCAAAAAAAAAAAAAAAACTACACATATTTAAATACAACAAAGCAGCACCAAATAAACTTGTTTGTGAGCTTATGCAGATCGAAAGGAAAGTACAACTCTTCTTGGGAGAGAACCCTTTCTCATCTAAACATACCAGACCACTGGATTTCCTTCTTGTCATGTGTATACTAGCAAAGCATACACGACTGCTTCGTTACATATGGAAGATCAGTGTCCTAACCTGCCGCTAACACTAATGTGATACTGTCTGTGGTATCACTATGCAACATATTGCCAACAATCCCAAAACTGAGTGCCATATTCCTTGCCTCATCCTGCGAAGTCTGATGTTATCTCATGTGACACCCAGCAGCCATTATGCCATCCACAGTGCAGACATCATGAGTGAGTAATAGTTAAGTGGCGCAGTGGGCCAGCGGGCTCAATGAAGGAGCCAACGGGGCAGTGGAGCACAATAAAAAAGGTAAAAAAGGAAGAATAACAGCTGAGCGATGCCCCGCTTGTTTCAGCGAGCCGCATTGCTGTGCCACCTGTTGAACAAGGTTGAAATTGCTGTCAATCAAGTAGATGTCTTGCTTGGAAAACTCTCGCATGCTCATCTGCTGTGTATGCTTCGCTGAGGAGACAGTATAAGTGGGTGAGCGGCTTGCTCAGTAAAAATGCTGGCTGAGCCAGCATGCCACCCATGTGCAGATGCCATCTCCGCTCGTTCACTGGGCCCGCTTGGCAGCTTAGCTATTACTCTATTATGTTTGAAAGTATCCACAGCACTCTTGCATACACATACATACTCCATCATCATAGATGGTAATGTGCAGTGCACACAAAGCATGTAGAGAAAATTTGGAGGTACGGAAGTTGCATTGAATACTTGCGAGCGGTATGCAGGAAAAGCATGAAGTTAGCATTTGCTGTGCAAAAAGATATACATTTAAATGGTTCAGAAGGAGAGACTTCTGGGCGAGTAGGCAAGTCGTCTTCGAATGATAGCACGTAAAAAAAAAGGGAAAGAAAACACTAGAAGAAACATGGACAGCGTCCATGTTCCTTTTTGAGTTTTTGTACTTATTCTATTGCACACCACCATTTGAAATTTAAATATTCAACCAGTATGACAGGAAAACTGAAGAGCATCAGTTGTAAAAATCAGCTCATGAAACAAGCTACAACCTTACCCAACACCCATAAGATATCGTGGCTTATTCTTCGGAAGCAAGTCTGTGCTAATGTCCACCATTGGCCAAAAATCATCCTTGCTCTCACCTCCACTAAGGCCCCCGATAGCATAGCCAGCAACGTCTCGTTTCAGCAGTTCTAGAGGAGAGAAATTGGGTGTTCAGGAGCATCTATGCATGATGATAAAAGCAGCACTGCAGCTTCAATCACATGAAGAGCCAAAACATAGTCAGAATCCTCACCCAAAGCACACTGCTTCCGCAGTACAGGATCCAGACCACCTTGAACAATTGGAAAAATGTTTTGTGTTGCCGAGTTCTGATGGGCCATTAAGCACCTATCAAGCCATCTGATGGTCCTACAAAAAAAGAAAAGAAAGAAAGAGAGTAACAAATATATAACCTGCTATGTTGAAGAACAGTACAAATAGTATATTTCAGCTAAATTAATCTTGAATGCATACCCTTCTTGCATAATAGGTTGAGTAAATATATTGTGGTGTCCCCTTTCATCCCAAGTACCCGGTGATGTGATTGCATAATACCTCCATGAGTCAGTGGGACAAATGTCTCCCTCTTCAAGCAAAGTACTGGTTTAATTTTGATGAAATTTTATACTATTTTCTTGTGAATTATATGTATGTACCATAGCCAGTTTTGATTATATCGGGACAAAAACATAGGCAAACCTATAAAGGGTTAAAAGTCAGCCAAAATAAAATTTCAAGGCAGAAAAAGAGAAAAAAACAAGGTTTTGTTTTTCTGTCTTCTTTTCTCCCACAAGTGAGTCATCATCATCAACCTGACTATGCCCATTGCAGGGCAAAGGCCTCTTCCATAATCTGCCAATCAAGCCAGTCTTGTGTATTGTGCTTTCTGCTGCCATGTTATACCTGCGACCTTTTTAATCTCATCGGCCCAACCTAGCTTTCTGTCTCCCCTTCGTGCACTTGCCTTCTTAAAAATCCGGTCAGTTACCCTTAATAACCACCGGTTATCCTGCTTACCTGATACGTGCGTGGCCCACATCTATTTCGTCTTCTTAATTTCAACTAAAATATCCTTAACCCTGGCTTGTTCCCTGACTCACTTCGCTCTCTTTTTGTCTCTTAAGGTTACACCTATCATTTTCTTTTCCATCGCTCACTGCGTCGTCCTCAATTTAAGCTGAGCCGTCTTTGTAAGCCTCCAGGTGTCTGCTCCATAGGTAAGTACCAGCAAGATGCAGCTGTTATATACCTTCCTCTTGAGGCTTAGTGGCAGATTACCATTCATGATTTGAGAATGCTTGCCGAATGTGATCCACCCCCATCGTTATTCTTTTAGTTATTTCACATGCAAGGTTTGGCTCCACGGTTGATGCCTGTACCTAAGTAGACATATTCCTCGACAATTTCCAGTGTCTCTCCACCTATTGCAACGTGCTGTTTTCTGCCGAGACTGTTGCACATTACTTCAGTTTTGTGCATGTTAACTTTCAGACCTACTCTTCTGCTTTTCGTGTCCAATCATGAGCTACTATTTATCCCCTGAGTTACTCATCAAGGCAATGTCATAAGCGAATCGCAGGTTACTAAGATACTCTCTATTAACTCGTATCCCTAACTCTTCCCAATCTAGGGCCCTGAAAACCTCCTGTAAGCAGGCGGAGAACAGCATTGCAGAGATCATGTCTCCCTGCCTCATACCCTTCTTGACTGGGATTCTGTCACTTTATTCATGAAGAAATATGGTGGCTGTCGATCGATCCATTGTGGATTTCTTCCAGTATGTTTATGCAGGGTTCATCGATGCCCAGATACCGTAGTGCCTGCAATACTGCTGCCGTCTCGACTGAGTCAAACGCCTTCTCATAATCTATGAAAGCTATGTATAGGGGCTGGTTCCATTCTGTGCATTTCTCTATTACCTGATTGATTGTATAAATGTGGTATATTTTGGAGCAGCCTGTACGAAATCCTGCATGGTCCTTTGGTTCATTGAACTCTAATTTCACCTTAATTCTATTAGCTATCAATTTGTAAATAGTTTGTAGAGAACCGACAGTAAGCTGGTTGACGTGTAATTTTTCTGACATCTCCTTTTTTATGGATTAAAATGATGTTGGCGTTCTTACAAGATTCTGGTCCTCTTCCCGTCAAGAGACACTTCGTATACAAGGTGGTCAGTTTTTCTAACACAATCTTTCCGCCATCATTCAGCAGGTCCATTGTCACTTCATCCTCACCAGTGGCTTGGCCTCTTTGCGTTCGTTCCTTCTGGAGCTTTCCCTACTTCCCCTTTTGTTAATGGGAGGATGTCGAATTCCTCTGGGCTGTTATTGCTCCTTACGATATCATCCTGGTTGTTTCGGCTTCTGTACAGCTAGCTCTCTGCAGAACTCCTCCGCCACCTTAACTATCTTATTCATATTGATTATGACATTGCCTTCCTTGTCCCTAATGCATACATCTTATTTTTGCCAATGCACAAGTTTGCGTTTGCAGCTTTTAGGCTTCTGCGGCTTTTTAAAACCTGCTCAATTCTCTCAATGTTATATCTTCTGATGTCAGCTACCTTGCGCCCACTGGTTAACTTTGAAAGCTCCACTAGCTCTACATTGTCAGTTGCATTTGAGGTTTTTATGGTTTCTTGTCACTTAATGAGATTTTTCATCTCTTGTGATAGTTCGCGAGTGTCCTGTCTAGTGAATGTACCTCCGACATACATTGCACGCTCATTGAAAATACCAGTAAGATTATCGTTCACTATGCCAATGTTAACATTGGTTACTTCGTTTAGAGCCTCGAATCTATTCTGAAGTGAAACTCTGAATTCCTGTACTTTCCCTCTCCTCGCTACCTAATTATTTGGCTTCTTGCGTATCAATTTATGCCTTTGCTTTTTTGAACCTAGGCGAATACGAGCTCATACCATTTTATGGTCCCTGCATCGGATCTTGCCAACTACTACTACATCGTGTACAATGCCTGGGTGTGTACACAGAATAAAGTCCATTTAATTTTTAGTTTTACTATTAGAACTTCACCACGTCTACTTCCGCTTAGCCCATTTTCTGAAGAAGATGTTCAAGATCCATAAATTATTACGTTCGACGAACTCTACTAGTAACTCGCCTCTGGCATTTCCAGAGCCGATACCATATTCCCCCCCTGCATAGTCTCCGGCCCTCTTCTTTCCTACTTTGGCATTAAAGTCACCCATCAGCATGGTATATCGTGTCTTTACTTTATTAATGGCTCACTCTATGTCTTCATGGAAGCAAATGGGTACTCCAGTTCAACAAAGGCATGTACTAACATTTGCATCATAGGACGCTGAGTGTGGAGGAAAAAAATTTGAAAAGAATGGCACCACAGCAACATGGAAGTTCCAGAGATGCTAGTAACAAAAACTACAAAAATACAAAAAAACTAACATTTTCACAAGATGACATGGAACTCCTTCACTTCGATGCTGATTGCATTATCATTGATATGTATGATAAAAAAAGTACAGGCAGACTTTCTCAAAACAATTCTTGTAAGGCATAATTTGTATTTGGAGAAGGTGTAGTATATGCTCAGAAGTGCTGACACTATTTCACCAAGTTGTCCTACACAGAATTTCCTATTAGAGGTTGTTGCAGAAAGAAGCCCACAAGATGCGTAGTAATATATATTAAGGGTATTTTGTGAGCACAGTTTTTCAGTAGTTGCAAGTGTGTTTTGAATTAGCATTCTTTAAATAAAAAAAAAAGTTTATTTTGGCTCTTATTGACAGGTTAATATTTTTTTAAATGAGCACATGGTTCCATTTTCCCAATGAAGTAATTCACAAGACTTCACAACCTACACGTGACATAACAGAGCCTTACCCACCCCGGTCGTCTGGTGCTTCACTGCTGACCCAGAATTCGTGTGATCGAATCCTGCCCACGGAGGCCACATTTTTGATGGAGGCACACATTCTTGAGGCCCATGTACTATAATTTGGGGTGTACCGCTTCAGAACCCGAGACGGTCGAAATATTTGGAGCCCTCCAATCTCGTAATTATATAAATCTCTCATAATTATGTGGTAGTTTTAGGACATTAAACTCTAACAATTATTATTATACATAATAGAACATTGACAAATTGATATTTTTTTCTCAATCAGAATTAGTGTGCACTGCACATCAACTATATTATTTACATTTACCATGCCTGCTTTTCTATTTGTAGTTTTGATGCTAATTACTTTCTTTTGTGGCTGACATCTGAACTTCACAAAAGCATACTTTAAAGTGATAAAAAGTTCTTGAATAAGGAATGTCTCCAGGATGAACATTTTTATAGGAGGTGAACATTTCGACTTAGCCAAGATAGCCACCAGGAACACTAGTCTCTTTGTCGAAATGTTGGCTTTAGCGACATCCCCCGCTCCGGAATTATTCATCACTTCAAACCTACTTTTTCTCCTGAACTTCTACCTTATTTTAAATGTTTCAGTGATGAAATTCGGATGTGTTCAGCAATTTCTTTTGCCGATATTCCTGCAGGCCCTGTGATAAATTTTCGTGATGTGGACTAGCTACAAGTAGTACACGAACATTACTTGAGCAAGTGCCTTCACTAAGAAATGCTCTGCATTTCTTTTTTTTTCAGCAAATACAATTACCCTTTTGAAAATTCAGGCCCAAGTGCACTTAGAAAACATAGTTTCTGCTCCAATGACGTGGGTATGAAAACTTTAGAGGCCAGAAATTTCGGGTTCTGATGCTAATATACTATACAAAAATTGCAATGTACATACATTTATATATGCAACTATTACTTAACTTGCATCTAAGAAGCTACTGTAACAATATACATACGTTAAAAAAATTCCAACCAGCATGCAATAGTGCAGTAGTGGTGTGAAGTAAAATAGACAAACACCTGTGCATGGCTTCTTCAACCCGTGGTCCAGAGATTGTGCTGCTGACAACGTCATCCAGCTGCATCATAATGTCAGCGTGAATAGTGTTCTGTATTTCAGTCGACTTTTCGGGACTGAGCATGATCTCACGCTGGTCATACGGTGACACAAACCTCACGCCTTCTTCCGTAACTTCACTTAGTTTGACAAGAGAGACCATTTGAAAACCGCCGCTATCCTGAAATGTAGACATTGGCTGATGCTTAGTAGCCGCATAGAAATGCATAGGTTAAAGCCGCATAGAAATGCATATTTGGACGCTCAATCACAAATGAATATTAACATTAGGCAGCACATGGTACTTACAGTCAGCAAACCGTTTTTCCAATTCATGAACTTGTGAAGGCCACCAGCTTTTTGCAGTATCTCTGTCCCCTGCAAAGTGTGCACGCAATTACGTCGCGAAAACATGTTTCAACCACTTAGCATTCTTGTGCAGCCAGCATTTTAACGTTGCAGATATTGTGCCCGCAGTAGCCACTAAAGTGCTCTAAAGGTCCGTAACATACGGTGCCGTTTCGCTCGTGTCACTTCTGCCAACGCCAGGCGCGTCATCGCCGACGCTAACTTGATTTCTTCTTAAAATACAATTACGGCCCCTTCGTAGCATTCATGTTAATACTTAAATAATTAGAAGAAAAGCGAAATGATGTTAAACGCGTGATACGAATTAAGTTCATGCGCCACCAAACCCAAACTACTCTAGCCACTGTACCCAAACGACGGGAGTGCCGGCACGCCGCTTCATAGAGTGCCGGCAATTTTATATCCCCTCCCTGCTGTTGACACGTGGCGTACTACGTGACATGTAACACACGCCAGGTTTATTAGATTATTCAGCGTAACACAATGCATGAGTTTCACACGCGCAGCGCTTGCGAATTTGCTGCATTGACGACTACTCACTGGACGCATGCCGAGATGGTAAGTGTTGGCAAGAATCATGTTGCATCTTTGCTCCTCAATTTGTTCAGGCGCAAGACCCTTCAGGGTACCCTGCGTGCCCACGGGCATGAACACTGGTGTTTCGACAACTGCATGAGGAAGAGTTAAGATTGAAGTCCGAGCCTTTGTGACTGGGCACTCGGCGACGATTTCGAACTTTAATGCATGTTTCAAGGGCGCCGCCATATTGTAAATAAATAAATAAATAAAACTAATTGTAATGGCTTGGCTTGCTTGTGTTACGATTTGTCAAAAGTCTGATGCGGCTCCTCAAATAATAGTTGATGCAAATTTATCTTTATGTATCTATTTATAAAAGAACTTCCTGCACAATTAAAGTTAATTAATAGGGTCTAGGTGAGCTTGAAGAAAAGTTTTGTTTTACTTTTTTTTTTCAAGCGGGTTTTGGGACGTCGTATGCAGTGGCATTTATGTTTATAACGCTGCCTCTGCGGGAAAATCGCCAACACAACATGGCCGGTGGTCGACCTGGGGATGGTCCGGTACCTGGCGGTTTTGACAACGAAATTCGATCATGGGTGCCGCTGTCCCTGACCCACGTCGAGTACCCTGCCGGTAATTAGTCTATAGACTCTATCCGACTACCTCTAGTATTCATTTTGGTGCTAGAAACCTCGTCAATAGTTGCGTGATTGACGGCTCCTGTGACTAATAATCGAAAAGTGATCAGACGCATCGCATCCGTTACGTTTCCGAGGAAGGAATTACTGCGTCGTTAATTTATTTACCGGATAGTATGCTCATCGATTTTGTAACCACTCACTTCATTCAAGAGGGAAACTATCAGTGCGCAAATATTTGTTTGCTATGTCGACGTTTGAACAGTGGTCTGAACTACTTATCCACGTTGGCGTGTTTCGTGTCTCGTCTGGGCGCACACGAATATGAAAAGAGCTAAGCTTTGCAGATGTTATTTTTGCTTGCTTTGCCGAGGGCACCTCAGAGCGCTGTTGTGTAGTAATTGAAAAGACATCATGTGAGGCGCGTGCGATGGTGTAAACATAAGTGTCGATTATGTTTACATTATCATACTGCACTTACCTGTTGGTCGAACTTAAATCGTGTTCAGTGACACTGCCTTTTTTCATCTGAGCGACGGTCTCTAACCACCTATGTGGCGGACAACAGCAGTATAGAAGGGCTTTAAGTCGAACTTGTGTAAGAAAGCTACTCATTTCTCGGGTTTTTTGTTTTTTTTTTTTGTTTTTATCCCCTCAACTAATCAGTCAACCCAAAAGCGATGCTTCGGGTGGTAACTGTAGAAGTAACATGTTCCGAGAAGATATAACGCTAAATTTTGTTGGGCTCGTTGTCCCATGTCATTTCTTGCGCTGTAAGCACTCTTGGAATGGCATACCAACGAGCCCGCCCCCGCACTTTGCATCAGTATGACGAAGTTGTATGGCAGCAGGGCGTTATTGAAGGTGACGTAGGCGGCATCACAATTGCGGTGTTTTTATTTTTTAGGTGACTGGCTGGGGAAGACTTTAGCTTATATTTCCCTGTCACCATTGGTGATCTTGGTGTCATTTGGAACGCTAGTCATTTTCAGAAGAGATTTGCACACGGTAAGTTGGATACACTTGTAGAGTTGACTAATGTGTTCTCTGTTTTGTTGGAAAGTGGAAAAGCCGCGAGAAAGTGTGAAATTGAAACAGTGTACTAAATGCTGCATGTAGTGCATTTTATTTGTTGAATATTAGTATGTATAAAGAAGGCAGTGGCCATTCTACTAGCAGCCAGGAGAATTCCTTAAGAGAATTTCACCCAGCAGTCGTCTCCTGTAGGTTCCCTCAAGTGACACAAGAAACTGCTGGGCAAACCGAGGAACAGTTTGCTAAAGGCATAGTGAAGTGCATAACATCATGTTTTACGTACCCCAGCGATACCAAACAAACACTTCTTTGTGGCCACACCTATAAATTTGATAACAGTGAATACAGTCAATAAAAGAGTGTTAATTTTTTGGAGTACTAGCAACTTTTTGTCAAGGCTACTTGTGCTGGTTGACGTTAAACCCCACATATCAATCAATCAATTTGTGCCGGCTGTCATTTTGGGCACCCAATGATAAGTAAATATGGAGAAATTCTGCTGGCATCTATTGGTTACTGCGATGCACTCGGATATGTGGTTGCACGTGGTATGAAGTGAAAGTCATTGCTTTAATAGGCACTGCTTTACCTGTCAGTATAAAAATATTAAAACTTCTGCATCAAGTTTTAGGTGGCCGTAGGACACACTGAAATATGTTTTATTTTTTGAAGGGTCAGTTTTTTATTATCAATAATTTTTTCGAAACAAGCCAAATATAGAAGCCAAGACTTCCATAAATTTAATGGTGGGGCGAACACATCTAATATTTTTTCATATAAAAAATACTTCTAATCAAAATTAAATAATTGGCAATTGTAACGTCCATTCAAAAAGCTAGTTTCAAGTAAAAAGTTAAATTGTGGGTTTTTCAAAATCTTAGTAAGACATAAACGTTTAAGCAATGGGTGCCTCCTCACCAAAACTGCGTGGCTGCTTCCAATTCATTTTAGGTCTGGCAAGTTACTTAGCTTTCATGCTTTTGTTCCAAGCTAAAGAAATTGTACGACTTTTCATTACTTAAAGCCAGTGAAGAACATATCACTCCAAGTGTGGGCCCGATTTATAAAATTCATGTGTTTTTCTGATTGAATAATTAAGAAAGTCTGTGGGAGAGCTAAGAGAAGTGTGTCCAAAAGCACAGTGGGGCATATTCACTTGGTTTTGTGTGCGCGCACCTGTCGAGTGGTGGAGATTAAAGAAAACTAATTCCCCCACCATGAACTGTTGACAAAAATACAGGTGGTCACGCAATATGAAGTTTCTGCAACAGATGAGTAATCTTTGGTTGACAATCTGGTACTGTAAAAATGTACGACATTGTGTTCTAAAGGAGCTAGAGACTTCACATGGCAAGTTTGGAAAACTTTTATTGAGTGATATTGCATCAAATATCAACAAAATAGTTTATAACATCATGTTTACGTATCTGTGCAAAGTTTTGGTGTGAAAAAAAATTTTTTTTAGATGGGCCTTTATACTTTTTTTTGTAATAGAACGGGAAAAGAACTTGGTGCCCCTCTAAAAAGTGTAGCGAATTATGAAAAAAAATGTTGGTGCTGTACTAAATAACTAGAACAACAAAAAAGACTATAATATAGCTTACAAAGTGAATTTAGTGAAACTGAGAAAAAGTGAGTTTGGCAAGTAATGCCATAAGTGATACAAATACAAATTGGAGCAGTGCACAGCAACTTTTGAAATTGACTTCTGCACCCTGGTAGTATGGTAACAGGGCAGTTCAATTTAACACAATAGCATTAAAGAGCTAAAGTGGTTGCTTGGGCATGTTGGTACAACATAGTAAAAAATAAGAGTGAAAAACAAGAAACTCGTTTTTCACACTTTTTTTTTTACTTTTCTGCATTGCTGGTTTTGCAGAAATCTGAACGTCGCTGTTGGCATCGATGGTTGCGAGTGAAAAATCATGTTCATGACTGAAAAATTGAGAAAAATGCAAATCAAATAAATAATAAACATTTCCAGGTTTGAGTGAGGATCAAACACAGGCTGTCTGCGGGTCAAGCAAGTGTCCTGCCACAAAGCCACGAGATTTGTTGAATCTGCTTTGGAAGAAAACACTATATGAATGTCATATAGTAGAAGGAGTGTATATATTGCATGGCAGAAGCGTAGAGTTGCTCCAGGTGTCAAAATATGTGAATTGAGGACCGAGTGGGTGTCTTAAAGGCCCACCCATTAAAGAGCCCTCGAACATCTAATCATCATCATAAGCAGAACCTTGAACAATGTGAACAGCTGCACAGGTTTGCGTGTTGCCCTACTGATGCGTAGTGGGCCTTTGGCTGATTCGCAAAAAAATAATAATGGCATAGTGGGCACTTGACAACCGTGCTTGAAATAGGTATTGAGTGATACTTTGTAAAAACGGTCAATCTTACATGTCACGGTCATTCATTTCCTTATGGCAAGATTGAGGAATGCACTGAGAATCGAAGCTGGTTAGCAGGTCAGAAGGCGATGCACACAAAGCCCAATCACACTATCTCGACCTCATCTTGAAGGTGAAGCGCCAGATTTCTCCAGTTTTGCTTACTCTTTTAATTAATCCTTTTTCTTTTATTATGCATTTGCAAAATTATTCCTGTAAAACGCTTTCCAGAGGATGCTTTGGATGTTCAGTGTAAAACGAAAACTTGCAACAGGGCCTGTTTATGGGCCTATTAAAGACGGCACAGTGCAACAAAAAGGAAATAGAATGTCGTGTATGATAATAAGATGTGTGCACAATTTATAATCGCAAAAGCACAGACAAACTAGTATGTAACATATTCTGTACTGAAACATGGCTGCTGAGTTATCTAATAAAGCTGCAACTGTAATATCGACAATTCTCTTGCCACGGTGTTCCAATACTTTTATAACAGCAGAAGTTGCAATGTAATGGCTCTTGATGTAGTGCACTAATAATATGATTATGGCTATTCCATGAAAATTCACTGCCACTTTTTTTTCAGATCACATTCTTGTGTGGCACTCTACTCAGTGAGGCCATAAACTTTGTACTTAAGCATGTAATTAAGGAAGCCAGACCATACAAAGGTAATTTTTTTCTCTCCTTGAAGATGCTTCATCTTGAGAACATAAAGTAAGCTTGCTCCATAGTATCACTGATGTTTTGCTTCTTTTATGTGTAGCTCGTGATAACTTCACCGAGTTCGGCATGCCATCCAGTCATTCTCAGCTCATGTGGTTTGTGGCAACATATCTGGCTTTCTTTGTTATTGTTCGGTGAGCCTGCTTTTTATAGTAACAGTTGATTGCCTGTATATTTTTTTGGCATGCATTGCTCTGAAAGTATGCCGTCCTTGCAGGTTGCACCATGGCAATAGCAGTTGCCCTTGGGAGAACCTTTGGAAGTGTACTGTGATAATCTGCTGGTTCCTGCTGGCAGGAACTGTTTCATACAGCAGGTGCGGCTAATTGTTTTCCAGGCGACGTATCTCTAACAAAATGCAAGCAGAGTGCTACTGCCTTGTGTAATTTTGTGGTAGTTATGCAGAACATTTTAATGAAGTAGTTGGAAATATTGTAAAGCTGTTTAAGATGAAAATGAATGTGTACTATTTGCAGGAAACATGTCTGTGTGCCTTTTTTACGAGTGAGCATATGTAATGTATCTCCTTTGACCAAACCTTTTCTAGCAATTGCAGCAGTAAGTATGTGAATTCTCATATATTCTTATTATTCATGTCAGAGCACTGGCACCAGTACCTAAGGTCTGCTTACGTTCAGAAAAATTTTATTAAGAATCATGTCTGAATTTCAGTGATTCATGACAGTAGAATACATACATGGCACTAAATTTAATGGAACAATAGAAGGGACAGCTGTAGCATGGTTGCCTATTCATCTTGTTTTTCATCATCTTTGCGCTGTTTTTCCTCTTTTTGCCAAACATCTCGTGATATATTCACATCATCAAAGCATAGGCTGAGTCGTGGAAAAGTAGATCTACTTGTGGCTTAAATAAGTTGCAAGTGTTTGTAGACTGCGTATACTGTTCCAAGAGAGGCAACAGGAACCATCCTGGCCTTCCATATTTAATGTGGCTGTGAAACTTCCTGTTGTGCAACTTCCAAAACTGGGCACATGGCAGGAAAACCCGTACGCATCAAGCAACCAGCCAGCTTGCACAGTCTTTGCACTTCCCACAGATAACCTCCAAGATAAGGTGCCCAGGCTGTTTGTGCACTCATCTGAGCAGTGCACAGCTGTATTATAGGACTGTGGCTGTGTGCTTGCATTTAAACGTGTCACATTGCTGTGCAAAATCTTGCTTTGTGCATTGTGATACTATGTCAATGGGAAAGAGAAAGGCACGTCTGTTTAAGGAGATGGTGAATTGTAATTTCACAATGAAAAACGAAGACATTATGAAGAAAAAAAGGTTTTATTGGATAGTAAACTTCTTCCAATCTCTTATGATTTTCACGTAGTTTCTTAAAGGGGTACTGACACAAACATTTTGGCCTTGCATTTTTTTTTTGCTGCAATGTGTTTTTGGGGGCCTGTTTGGGATAACATGACACATTGTTTTTTCGGCATGTGACTGATAATTAATTACAGGCTCGTTATTACCGACCAGTGTCAGTTTTAGTTTCAAAAACCACAAGCCACTGGGTGCAACTGTCACCACCTAGCGGGTCCAATGCTCCATCATGTCAGCACACAGAACTGTGACACACTTCCGCACGGTTCGCATCAAAAAGTTTTTTCGAAGAGGAAATGGGGCAGCAATGTCATTAAATGCAAAGCTTTCAACTTGGGCATCATGACCACGGACTCGCTAGCAACTGCCGAGTAATAGTCTGCTGGAGCAAACACAACAACAAAAAAATATGGTGGCTATGACGTCGGCACAACTTGCTGCAGCGTGGTCATGTGAGGGAAGTAGGGGGTCCCCAAGGGTATCTTTTGAGGGTGTCAATAGCGTGATAGAGTCGATTGCTCACACAAACTTCAGAATTAATTTAAAATACCTTGCAAGCTCTATTCACTGGTGATATTTTGCAGATGAAATACGCATGCTCACGGGAATTGATCCTGCAGGCTATCTCTGTCACAAATTTTTGTGTCAGGACCCTTTTAAGAAACATATAAATAGAACTTTGCTGCTTTTGGTTGCAAATGAATATGGTCTACTATGTGATACTGGCCAAATGTATATTAACGCAAATATTGTTAAAAGAGCTTGTTTCACAGAAATTCTGGTGTTGGCTTAGTTAGTTGTGAGCGAAAATTCAACTTAGATGCAAATAAATTGAAGAGTGTTCGGTTCGTGCGGGAATCGAACGCAGGATTCTTGCGTGGCAAGCCGGTGTTCTACCATAGAGCCGACCCCATGCTCGAGATTCTTTAGAGAAAAATCCTATACGAACATTTTGTAGTGCGAGGAGTGTCATTACACATGTCATATTGCAGCAGAAGCATAGAATCACACTGTACATCAAGACATGAATTGTGAAATGAGTGGTTGGTTTAAAGGTATGCGAATTTCAAAGGACGGAGGTAAAATTCATTATCTTTATCAGCAGCAGCATCAATGTGTGCAGACGCACCGGTGGGCATGTTTTCTTATAGATGCGTAGTGGGTACCTTAAAAACTCGTGAAAAAAAGAATTAAAACATAGTGGGCACTTTGCAACTGTACTTGCAGTGTGCATTCTAGGGTAGTTTGAAAGGGCTACGGGTGCACAGATGTTCGTTTTCTTGCTGCGTGGTCTAGGTGTCCACAGGGTGAACGGTAGTCAGGCTAGTGATTCAGGATGCGATGTGAACAGGGTTCAATTATGCTATTGCATTCTATTCTTGAAGTGGAAGCTCAAGCATCTTCAAAATTTTTTGTTTAAAGCTTCGATACTCAATGGAAAATCTGTCGGATGACAAGGTTGGGAAGACTGCAGCAAAGGTTAAGAATAATGTGGTGGTGACACTTCAAGTGGTGCAGCGGGTATTGATTTCATTTGATTCCTTTAGAGTTTTTTAGAGGCATCCTCTCAAATGAGCTGTGGCTATGTATTCATATGGCACAAGGCTGATCAGGCATGTTTCCCACACTGTACTTTATATGTCTGCCTTGAAGATGTACAGTACTGATAGATTGAAACAGGAAAATTTAGGACTAAGTATCCCAGATACTTTCGTTTATGCCATCTTCAGTTCAGGTCATATTGGCACAATTTTAACTCGAATGCGTAGATAAGAGCAAACATTATCTTTAGAGATCATAATTGTGGTGACATGATGTGGTTATCTCAAGCAGTTGCTGATACCAGCTGATACTAAAAGTTTTATGTCACGTTTGAATCCTTGAGTACTGTGCACTCATCTCTGTAACAATTGTGTTGAAGAAGTGCAATACTGTGTGTGCATTCTGTATGAGCTGTGGCATAACCTTCGCGGTGGTACAGCGGCTGCTGACCTTAAAGTCACAAGTTCGATCCTGGCCATGGCGATAGCATTTATGAAGGTAAAACACTGGAGGCCCTTAGAATCAGGTCTACGTTAAAGAGTCCCATGTGGTTGAAGTTTCCATACTCCTCTACTACGGCATTCCTCAAAACCATATCCTGGCTTTGGTGTGCAAAACTCCAGATATTAATATTATTAAATATTATTATTATTATTATTATTATTATTATTATTATTATTGTCATCATCATCATTAAGCTGTGGCATGCTGCATATAATCTGCCTGATGAGACTTCAGTTACAGTGGTAAGAAGAAGCACACTCCAAGACTGAGTGGTCACTCGAAAAGGTGCAGAAACAAACTCATTATCTTGAAACTAGACAACGGTGGTGTAGCTAGATTGTGCAGCTTTTGCATCTGTAACGGTATGGAATACAAGTTGAAGTGGAAGACTGTTGCATGTGAAGAGGTTAACTTTTAAGTGTATACTGTCCATATCTGAACGATTCTATTCTATTGGCAACTTTTAATCCATTTAGGTGTGTTAAAGTTTTAATTAAGGGTGCAGCTACAGTAGCGAAGATTCTTACAATCAACTGCATTCTTATAAGCAACCTGCATTTTACTTTCTCTGCTCATCAGTAGGGCTTGTTAGATCGACCTCTGCTTCATGTCACAGTGGTTTCACGCGCATTTTTTTTTTTTTGGTGTCTGCAGAGTGTACCTGGAATACCACACATGGGCACAGGTGTGCTGGGGAGCTTTGATAGGCTCTCTGCTTGCCTGCCTCTGGTTCTGCTTAACCCAGTTCATACTCACACCGCTTTACCCCCGAATTGTTTCCTGGTGAGCACCTTGCACATATTTTGCTATGGTATCCTACTTTGGCCAATTCGCTAAATGAGTGCACTTGTTTTGCATAAGGTGTAACCTCTTGTTTTAAAAAGATGTTTTTGCTATATATATATATATATATATATATATATATATATATATATATATATATATATATATTTCTTTTTAAACAGTACATATTTTTTATAAAAATTCTATAACGTAAAGCTCTTGCCGTCTTTGCGCACAAACTATGTTGATTCGGAAATACTTTTGCCACAGTTAACACGACACTGTTGTGACTAATTAACAAACATTTGTTAATTAGCTTTTTAAATGATCGATTTGAGGGTGGGTGTTTATATTACAAAGTTATAGTGCACACCAGTTTATGACATACCTATTTTTTAGAAATCGCAATTGTTGCATGTAGGAGATATTCATTATTGAACTAGACTGGCGAAATCAAAACTAATCGCTCGAGGCGTGCATCGAGCGTGGTAACCGTTGTGCTACGTCAGACTGGAGTTGCCCATCACATGAAAGTTTAAAAAAAATTCGAATGACTGTGTGCTGCGGCTCGTGTGTTTTCATGAAAAGCTGCAAGTCATCTCACTGTGTCACCGCATCGCCTTACTTTTGCGCATAGTCTTTCGTGCTTATCTGTTTTTGTCGAACTGTGCATAGGAAAACCAAAACAGCAACTTTTTCTTTGTTTGGGAAACATATAAAACTTTGGGGCAACCACTGTAACACTTCTTGCAGGCAGTAGAAATAGTTTTTCGTTCCTCTTTATAGTTTAAGAAAGAAATGGATAAGCACCACCCATGGTACGCCTAGCTTAAGCTGTCGACTGGCATATTTCAGAATGCTTGCTGATTTTTCTGACCAGGCTCTGCTTTGGCGTGCCTTCATTAAAATTTCATCACTTCCCTGCCACATGTTATGCCCTGTCTTCCCCCACACTTCGTGCGCACCTTCCACAGTCAGTTTTGATTTCGCCGTCAAGTTCGATGATGAATATCTCAAAGTATGTGCAACATTCACGATTTCTAAAAAAAATAGGTATGTCATAAATTGGTGTGGACTATAACTTTGGAATTAAACAGCCACCCTTACGTCAATAACTTAAAAATGTTAATGTATTTTTGTTAATTAGTTGCAATAGTGTCTTGTTACTTATGTCAAAGTATTTCCGTCTTGATGTGGAGTTCAGTTTCAAAAACGCCTGTCATCTGAACTAAAAAAAAACACCCTATAAACACACACACACCACACACTTATTGTCCCAGCGTGTGCACTACAGACAATTTCTTTTATAATTAAGTTTTTAGTTAGGATTATTCACCTCAAGTGCTGAATATTACTTATAGTAAAAAAATGGGAAATGCAAAGTTCACGGGTGTCTTCAAAAACACCCATTGGAGTATTTGCAATAAAGAAAGTATCATACATTCCATTTTGTTCGAAGTGCTGCTCTTAACCGTGGTTTGAGCGAACAAAATTGGTTGTGGCTGCGACACGCTGGCTCTATTTTAGAGGTAGACCGATAAGTTGGCGGTGGTTTCTTGGTCTCTTGCCAGCCAGTTGGCACGTATGATGGTGTGACTTGTCATGAGTGGAGGGTGGAGGGGCGCTCACGACATTCGAATCATACTTCCTTCCTGGATCTGCCCTTGAGTTAGTACAAATACAGTGAACGTGTACAAGAAACATTGTATGTATGAAGCGAAGCACCTCATTGCAATAACTGTTCAATGTAGCTTTCTACGTTTTAGCAGTAGCATGCCTATCACTGTTTCTATCAATTTGACAAAAGGAGAGAGACCAATACCAAGGTAATAAGACTACTGGTGTGTGAAGTAGAAGTGTTTAGACATGTGACTAGGCAAAGCACAAGTTATGTCTTCCTGTTATTATGCTGCTAGGATGTTGATGCTGTTCTTTTATTCCTACCTTGTATTTCAAGAAACATTGGGACTTGCACTTACTGTAATGCCTCTCATGCAATGGCTTGAGTATGTCAGTGGTAGTTTTATTTGCTACATATATGTTTGATAAACTATTGAAGTGCTCTAATAATCAGATTCGTACTCTTGGAATCATAGGCACCTCAGTGAATTGCTGATGCTGAGAGACACCACTCTGATTCCTAATGTGATGTGGTTCGAGTACACCTCCTACAGAACTGAGTCGAGGTACGTCCTTTGAGTGCTGCTCTAAGTCTATTGTTGCTATGTGCTGCTAAACTGAGAAGACTGGTGTGTGTGGGTGGGGGGGGGGGAAGGGGGGTAGGTGGGGGGTGGTTGGTGTGAGTGTATGGAAAGGGGGGGGGGAGTTAAAAAAAACAGCAGATCGGAGAAAAAAAAGCTCCTCTTCCAGGTCCAAGTTTTCCAAGCAGCTTGGAAAAAAAGGGTAAATTCTGGGCATCTGGAAAAGTCTGGTAATTGTCAGGGAATTCTCTGTTGTTACTATAGATAAAGTTGGGGAAAATGACCAACTGGCCAAATTGAAAATTCATGTACTATTCTTTGCAAAGCTGTATCACGTTCTTTTGCAGCATGTTTCTGTGTGAGTAATTTTATTCTCAGTCAGCCTAATCAAATGCACACTTATCAACAGCTGCATGTGCTTGAAAGATAGTGTTACTCTACCATATTGCAGTTCTCTACATGTAAAGCTTGTCTCACACAAAGCATTTTTACACATGTTATTGTTGTGAAGCATGTTGGTGCTGGTGGCATGGACGAACATAGAATGCAGGGGATGCATCACTGACGTACAAAAAGTCTTTTGTGCTGCACTCTGAACATACACTCTGAACAACGTGAAACTGTTCAATTGATGGCTGATTTACCTCACCTCATGTGAACCTCTGGGACTATCTTGTGTGGGAATGGCGAGCAGGTTATTTCCTCATAAGCTGTGGCCACTGGTTGCCGACTTTATGGCTTTTTTGGAATAGCGCTTTTGTGCTGTTTCACTTGTTTTTCTTCATGAGCAAACTTTATATATACTGCGATTCTATTCAGATTTTATCATGGCATGGTTACGTGGCTCATAGAGTCCAGTGATGTAATAGCTGTGCCAAACTGCGCTAAGAGGTGAAACTGCACTAAGAGGTGATTCTTGCAGTCTTTCAGAGAAAAAAAGAGAACTGGGCGTGCTTGTAAAATGTATTTAAGTTAGCAAGTTATTTTCAACTGGCCCTTGGAGCATGCTGTTGAGGGCGTTGAAGTTGAAGTACTTGCTAGGCACAACCCTGCCCAACAATTCAGACTGGCTTATACTGTGTAAATAAAGTTCTCTACCACTATTGTGCCATGCTGTGAGGTTACATTCTTAAAAGGGACCCTGCAACACAAAGGGACACTGCAATATTTAATGGCTTCATTAAAAGAGCTTATTACCTCATAAGTAGATTGTGAAAAATTTTTACACTGGATCAAGTACGAGTGAAGTTTTGGGATTTGTTGTACACTGCCAAGTGCTTTCTTTCTCCTTTTGTACGAGCAAGCACACTGAAAGCAATGACTTGGGAGGAGGGTGGGGGGTCTTTCTTCCCTCTCTTGAGTTCACGGCTTACTTTCAGTGTGATTTTGATCGCGCAAATGGGCACATGCTGGAATCTAGCAGCAGCTATGGTAACTATGCAGCTCAAAATCTTAGAATCAACCAAATGGTCGTACACTTTGGGTTTATGGCATCATTTGTTGAGAGCGATTTTTAGCAGATTTTGAGAATTAATTGTGAATTTCAGGCTGTGTGCTGTGCTAAAATGTTTGGCTCGCATGTTCTCAGGAACCTTGACTACTGATCAGCAGTGTTTTTGTTTTTTTGACCCTGCTGGAAAAGTGTAGCAGGGCCCTATTAAAGGGATACCAAAGAGAAACAATGAATCAGTTTAGATTTATAAATTTTACTCTTAAGCGATTTAGAGCACATGCTTTGATGGTGCCCCTCGTTACGTGCGGATAAGGACCCCGCAGAGCAAAAATGGAGCTCGGCTCTCAAGAGCTTGGATTATCAGCATGAACATTGGGCTGTCCAGAGAGCCTGTGATGCGGTGGTTAGGCTAGGTTTAACTGTCCCCACGTGGGAGCGGCCCGCTGTGTCGCCCTAAGAGGTGGCACTTCTCCGGATCTTTAAATAAAGTTCGTCATATTTTACTCTGAGAACTCTAAAGTAGTTATTTTCACCATCATAGGTTCAGTGATAGAGGAGAAAATCAAGTTCAAAGTTTCATTTTTAAATTTAGTGCCGAAATTGCCGTGTGTGATGTGTCAGATTACTGAGTGTATTTATCATATTTTGGCGTTCAGTAATGTAGCTTTTAACCATTGTTCATCAAGCTAGAGAAGAGTAATGCTTAATGCAAATATGCAACTTGTTGAATGACAGTATTTTGATTGCTTTCACTAATTACAGTACATGCACGTACCTGTATAAGCCATTCTGTTATAGTTTGTTTTAGAAAAATTGTAGTACTTGTTGTAATATACTTACATAGAAGTTCATGAAGGGTCAACAACTACATACACTGTTATAAACAATTCCACGCACTGCAGAGGACTGTGGGATTATACTCGGAAAGCATGTTATCCCAGTTTCCTGGTATTTTGCTTCTGCTTCTTTACTGCAGCAGCAGTTTGTGCTTGAGAACTTATCAATGTTAAATACAAATCCTTTTATTATCACAAATTTAATGCACTACAAATGACATTTAAGGCAAAAAAAAGTCCTATTGCTGACCCTGTATTTTATTAATCACACATAGACCGGGATCCTAACAATTATCTCCAAAGAAGCACAACAGCAGGCACTTTACCATGCAGCTGAAGCATTGGTTGTGCTGAACGCACAAATGCCGTATGAGCAGTTCTCATAGTATAAATAGCATGCATGCTAAATTTACACAGTTTATGCTTTCAGTACTGTAACTAAATCTCAGGCAAAGTCATACAGTGAAATCTCGACCAATAATCAGTTTTGTGCATAAACATACACAGCTTTAAAAATAGGCTAATGTAGTACATAAACTGAAGATATTTTAAAACTTTCTCTTCACTTTTGCAGAGACCAGTGCATGTTGACACTTTCAATAGTGGGCTTGCTGTTGTGCCATCATATGGGAAGTCCTTAAATATTGGTACATAACTCTTGAACAATCCTAGACAAAATTTTGGGCTGAAATAGCACAAAAGTTTTTTTTTTGTGTGTGTGTGGTCCCTGCTTTGTATGCAGTAGGTGTGCTTGCATTCAGGATGAAGGTAGAGTGTGTGTCTGTCATGTGTGCACTATACCGTAAAATCCTGAGCAAGCACTTCCCTGCATTTTTGGGGTCATTTGAAATATACCCCCCCCCCCCCTCTTCTTGCACCATTTCATTCACTGCTTTTATTTACCTGACAATGGCAAATAAAAGCAGTGAATGCATGTATATTCAATGAAGCATCTAATAAAAAATATGGGCGTGCATCCATTATTCTTAGCACCTGTACCTCTGCCATCATGAATTTTGATCCGTGACTGAGCAAGGGCCCCCCCGTCAATTCTTGTTGGATTTTCCTTTACTGTTGGGGAAGGGGGGCTTGAACAGGATTTAATAGTAGTTGAGGCACTAACAGATAAGTATTATCTATAGCAACCATTAAATTTTATGCTTGCAAGAGGAGTGCTTGCCTGGCAGTCTTGGTTCAAAGTGGGTGCTTGCATCATATGAGAAAGAAGGGCGATTTATGTGCTTGAAGCAATGGAACACCATGAATTATAATCTTTTGGAATTCATTATGAGCAATTCTGCTGTAATCGTTGTAGAATGCTGTGGTTTTCTGTATAATCTGAAAGGGGGAGTTTAATTTAGAATGTTTGCCACCTCTTCCAGCCAAAAATGATTGTGATGCTTTGTTGATGTGTCACTTGATGCCGAATATGGTGCTGGCTTTTCTTCAGGACAAGGCAACGGAAGCTTGTGTCCATGAAGTCTCAGTGACATTGGGACACCCGCCTGCGCAGGCATTCCTACACAAGTCATCGGAATGAAGGGATGACAACACGACTAAGTCTTTTTCTGGGTGGTCTGGGGCGGATGCGAAAGGTGCAATGAGGACGTCTGTGAACAGAGGCGAGCAGATCACTCCATTTTTAAGTGTCATGCTTGTGTAAGGAAGAAATTATAATAAAAGGGTGGATGGGCAGCAGCTACATGTCCACTTCATGTCAAATGTGCCAGTGTGCGTGCAGAGTGCAGGTATGATAGACTTTGGGACATTGCCTGCACTTGTTCCATCAACATGTGCATACATGGTTCGGCCCTCTCGTTAACCTGACGTCTCTTCAGAACCATTGATCCAACAATGATCTCCATATATTTAAGACTGGTTGTGGCCAGGAATAAAGCCAAGCCTTTTCATCCATCACCTCTGTGTGCGTGCGTCACTTTGGTTGTTTTATCCTTCAACCACCTTTGTATAACCTCCACGTTTTAAGGGAAGCTTCCTTTACTGATCGATATGCTTAAAAGCATGGCTCAGTAGTATTCCTCCTGCAAAAAACTAGACTAACAGTATGCTTGATCTACTCTTTCAAATCGGCCTTAGTATTTTGTAAAAATTTGGGAAAGTGAGTAGTTTATTTTACGTAAACCACTTTTGGAGAAGGTTGACAGCATAAATGATGTATTGTAAGTAAGCATGAATTTCTTATTATTGATGTGTTGGGTAATAAAAACAGGGAAAAGGAACAGGTTTGATGTCGGAGCTAACAGCCTCACATTACAGGTACGTCGCGGTGTTGGGACTTTTCACTGTGCTACCCATTGTTGATTCAAGATTCTAACATTCAAAAAGCATTTGTCACATGTCTGTGCTGTGTGTGCTTGAAGTGCCACTTTTGTAACCTACAATGTTTACCATGGTGTAAAGACATTTAGGTTGTCCGAAAGGAATTTTCTTTAACCCTTTAAGTGCCAAGAGAAGCTTTAATAATGCAGCAACAACTGTTCTCATTTTGCATTTACAGTTATTTGTCAGTTATATTTAGTGTTTGTGGTTTACAGTGCCATAAGTAGCAAAAGATCAGTGCCCAAAGAATGAAAAGTTATGTGAAGTTGTTCTGCTGGTTGACACACAAAACATTCTTGCAGAGCTAATGGCACTGTCTTAGCAAACCAGCAATACTTTGAAGGGACAAACATGTGAAAATGGTGCCAGATCTGTATGTATGTAGTTGACATTTTGTTTTTCACCTCACTGAGCTTTCACATTGACTGTTTCAGTATCTTCTAATGGCTCACACTCTCCTCCTTATTACGTTTAACACAGCATATCAAGGAAACCAGAGTCACTATGAACATTGTGAAGCTTTATTATAGCGCAAGTGCATTTGAAGGCTTTCTGTCTGCAGCCACCAGCAGCAATAGGCTTTTTTTGTAGCAAGGAAGTATTCATCACGTCCTTGACGCATGTTAATATGGCTGAAGGAATGGCATAAGCATGATGCTGCTAAGTGCTCATACAATTGGCTGCTAAGTGTGGAAGTCTGCAGTAAAACTCCTGGAAACGGACTATGCACTTCTCTGTGATTGTGCAGAGTAGTGAGTTTCTTTTCACGTGAGAGGCAATGTAATAGTCGCATGCTGTTATTATTCTTGCCTACAAAAAATTCTGAAGGGCTACACAATAAAAAATGTTTTTTTTTTTTTATTTTTTAAGCTGGCACTTGAAGGGTTAAGATCTATGAGTAATACAAATGCTATCAGAAAACAACATGCAAGGTTTGAGAAACACATCTGCTTAATTTAAAGTTTTGAATAACCCAACCTGTGGAAAATACTTCCCTTTATATTTTAACCAGCTACCTTTGTTAATTCAGCCTTTTATCATAATGGTCACTAGAGGCTCCAGCAATATCTACTTTTGAATATCTACTTGACTGAATCAAATGTGGTGTACTTCTCCGCCACCAACTTCAGCATTGCATTAAGTTACAATTTCTGATGTGTAAAATTAACCGTGTACACAATGTTGAGTGGACCACTCAGACAAGCAGAAAGTATATCAGACATTGACTTGTGTGCTGTGTGGAACAAGTGTGTTACTGAACATTGTCCTGTATCTATTGTACAGCATTTCAATGCAACCTTGTGTCATCAGAGTTGGTAGCCACAAGTAGATTCATGATAAGTACCATTTCAGGTGTTGCACCAGTATATTCTGGACCATTTTCATAAGTTGTTGCATCTCTAACAGTCTGTTCTTGTACTCTGTTATATCAGAATGAATATAGTTAAACCTCTCCAGTTTGGTTATTGCTTGCAGTCCAAGCATAACTTTGCAGTGTTGAATGTGAAAGTGGACACATTAGTTTCATTTGACAATTCTGTATCATACCAGTGCCATTCATTTCTGCAAAATCAAATTCGGTTTTTTATTGCTGTTTTTCCTTATGCCAGTCTAGACTATACTAGGTCTTAAGCAAAATGTTTATTGATTAGAATTAAATATATATATATATATATATATATATTGACATACTGCCAAAAATTTTTATTCTCCCAAACATAATTTGCATTAAATCTAGGAAGCACTCATCCATTGTACTAGTAGTACTTAAAACAGCAAGAGTGAAGACTCTTTGGCATGAAGTGTAACAAATGTGAACAAAAAGCATGTCTGGATGAGTGTAACATTTGCTACTGAAAGTACGCATATTCTTCTGATTCAAGATGGATGTAATAGCATTTTGTAAGTTAAAGGGACACTAAAGTCAAATAACAATTTACATTAGAGTGAAAGCTCAATGTATGACAACATCTAAAACGACAACATTATCAACAACAGTGCCCTACTTACTGAGAAATAAAGTAAGTGCACAACAGCACAAGTGCCGCAGTAGGACATTTTCAAAATGATCCTGATGAAATCAGACGGACCACCTACAATTTATCACTAGTAATCGATCTAACTGCACTAAATATAGAACCTTCCATGCATTAAGAGACGCAATAAAATGCTGCTTGTTCGTTTCTGCTTGATTCATGGCAAAAAGAAGCGCCAAACGTTACTATGGCGAATGGCGTGAGTGGTTCGAAAATTCAATTTTCGCATGGTTATACGGGACAGGTGGTGCCATCTAGTGGGGCGCAGTTAAAACACATCCACAATCTCGAAGCAAATGGCAGGAAATTGATCAATGGCCGTTGTTGCTGCTGTGGCTACCGCTGCTTTCGGTCTTCTGCTACTAGAAGCCGGGCAACGTTGTGCACGGCAACAGTCACATGAATCGGTCCGGTCGGTTCGCTTCTTGGGGTGGGTAATTTTAAGTGCGCTAAACCGATGCGGACTACTAAAACGTAATTTTATTTCAAAATAGGCCCTTCCTTGGCATAAAAGTAGCACTACGAAGTTTCTGGGCCGCTATTTCAACAATCGTCGACTTAATAGTTGCCTTTAGTGTTCCTTGAAGCATAAACATTGGGGCGTAAAGTTTCAAGGGTGCAATATTTTTTTTAACCTGCAGTCACACAGGAACAGATTGTAGTGGACATATGGATCATTACAGTCTGTCACTGTGTTAGTTAATATAAAGCATAATCTAATGCTTGGGGGGAAATGCCACTACATTTGTGGATGTTTGTGGTCACTATTAAGGTCCCAAGTTAAAGAAACTTTAAGGTTTCCCCGTCTGTTTTGAAGCGTCTACAAGCACACATACAAGCTACTGCTTCTCGACATTAATGATACGAGCCTATTCAAAGATTTTGTGGGCCCAGAACTACCAGGTAACAAATGCCGTTGACCCCATCATTCTGGAGATTTCTATGCCGTCCAATGACCAGTTCTCTTGTGTTCACTGTTGATGCTGATGTCTCGGGGTCAGTAACGAAAAAGAAGCATGCTTCAGTTAGCAACAGGAACTTCTAAATATGCTTATATTTACTAATTTAGTGTGATGTCTGGCGATCAGTAAGTGAAAAGAAGCATGCTTTCTTGATTGACACAAACTTTGTTAAGTGTGCTTGTATTTATTACAATTAATGGAGATGCCCACAGTAACAAATACAAGCACGTAGGCCTGTATTTAAATAGGTGCAGATGTATGTTGAATTGTATGCCTGTGCTTATTGTAAATATTTCATGTGATTAAAGTTGCTTTCCGCATTCTCGCTGCACCTGTCTGGTTAATGTTGATTTTGTGAGCTTTTGCAAAAGCAAAATTTGGCAAAGGCAAAGCTTGAATAAGCACCCAGTGGTAAGTGAGAAAAATCTGAAAATGTCTCACACATGCAAACAGAAAACCAATTCCACTATGCTACTGTTCAGTGCACTGTATAGCTGGTCTTTGCCTTCGTCTACGACCATGCCTGAAAACTATCATCATTGTGAACAGGTATGCACCCCAGAATATGAGCGAGTCTCGCTACTCACCGCTACAGCATGGCCTGTAATAACCCTGATCGGTGAAATAAGGCATATAAAAAGAAAGAAACAAACAAACAAGAAATGGAGTGACAGAAAGGAAGATGTAAAAAAAAGAAAAAAGCCTTGCAAGAAAATGTTCTTTACAAGGTGGGCTCCGAACACGCGTACCCTTCATTCAAAGGCGAGCGTCCTAACCACTTGGCTGTACAGCATAGCCTTGTATAATAAAGTGTAGCAAGAGGATGGGAAAGTGAATCGAGTGGGAGGAGAGAAGAGAGTAAAAGTGTAGCACAGAAAGAATGAGTAATATTATTATGAGTAATAAAGCATTTTAGAACAACACAAAAACAAATAGTTGTCACACAATGGGAATAGCATAACAAGTGGGTCATCCAATACTCCAACCCACTACAAAAGCTTGTTCTTGATCACACATTAGCTGTGGCACATACCCGCTTCAGGCATAATTCCTCATCATCGTCAGCCACTGCATAAACAATTGGCACAAAATTCCTCGTGAGTGTTTAGTGGATACTATGCCTCTCAGAAGAATGACGAAGGATAGCATAGTGAATGCCAGGCTACAACCCAGAAATTTTTATTATTATTAATGCCGTAGTGGGTACCCAGCAAGTGTGCTTGCAGCAGTTACCCAATAAGTGTTTAGAAAAGGCTCTGAAAGGACACTTGTCTAGCTTTCGCTGCAACTGTGCTGCGTCTTCGCACAGGCCCGGCATATATATATATTTTTTTCACTATGGTTTGAGTGAGAGAGGTGTCACTCAGGTGCAGGAAATCCAGAAATATGCAATGTCAGTGGTTTTTAGAATAATGAATGATAAATTGAGGACAGAATTTTGGAAACACTCTAACAAAAATACGAATTCTGTAATAAGTTAACCTCAATGCTACAGCAGGCTCTTGATGTGTGCCACTCGATTCTTGAAGGAGTCCTGAACCACAATTTCTCAAACTTGAAAAATATTTTGAAACAAAGTAACAAAGTGCCACCCAGAAATGTAATACAGAGATTACTCTTCAAATAACTATTATAAGAGCAACGCTTGCTTTTTTTATCTACGCTCTAAATTTCTCTTATTAAAAGAAAGTAAGGCGAGGCACCACTTCTACTGCCTCGCATTTCATTGGGGCAGATTTCTCTCGAAAGTATGCTATTCCTATAAATATTAAAAATGTGCACTTCCAAATACAGCCTGTTTATTTACCAGAATAAATTAATATACACAATAATTGTAGGAAGGAATGAATTGATACAAGCATCTTGCGTAGTTATAGTTGGTAATTGGCCAATGACAGCTGTATATGGGAACCTCACCGATGTTGTTGTGGTATGGCTGCTGACAGCCGGCCCATCTGCCTTCGTTCGAAAAGAGGGTACTTAGAAACATTAAGTTTGCACTCTGCTTGTGAACTCACTTGCTGCACATAAGTACGCAAGTTAGCTGGGATGATCACAACTTTGTCTTCTGCAGAATGCTTTCTCATAAAGCCTTAGTCTTTCGCTCCTTATTTAAATGTTACAAACATGTGGACTAGATATGTGCTGTGAACAGCCTTGCTGACAAGCTGCATGTACCAGTTTTTATTAATGTGATAACTAGCACTATACCCTGAAAGCAGGATCTCATGCTTATGCCTAACTAAGCATGGCTTATCTTTTTACCCGTAAAAAATGATGCGCACGTTTGTCAAGAATTACTACAAGTAAATGTACATTTTTTATTCGTTCTTAGAACGGCACATCAACTGTGTGGAATCCCGTATGTTGAAGGAAGGATTGAGAAAAAGAAATGGACAACCACCCATCTTTCCACCACCATGTATGTGTCCATGCACTTCAGAGTTGTTGAATTCGACCTTGAACTCCCAGATAAGCTCAATCGGTAGAGCGACCGTCTCGAAAATGCATTGGTTTCTTCCTGAAAAAATACGCTAGACTTCCCAGTGGCTTTGTGCTACAAACATGTGGCTGTCAATTTCATTTAAGTTGCCAAAATGTTGTAGTTTAATGTAGATTAAAGTTGTATGTTGACTTGTACACAGTATTAACTTTATTTACTTGGAAACTTGCTCTTTCAAACACGCACATGGCAATGACACACACGTGGCAGATGCTGATGAAAACTCAAGGTACACCTTTAATAATGCATTTGGAAAACAAATTGTACATTCACTGTTGTGCCTTGAACAATATTAAAAATGGCTGAAGGCCCACATCAGTACGGCAGTAAACACTTACATGAGGACTTGCTATTCAGCTTTTCCTATAAGCACCTACTAAAGACGTGCGAATGCCAGCAACAATGGGGCAACACAGACACACATGCAACACAAAAGCACAAACACTCCACTCCTTCTTCTTCACCAAAGTAAACATGCAAAAGACATGCGCTAGATGACATCAACAATAAACTTCACTGACATTTCATTCTTGGGCACGTTAGTTTTATATCACATACACATACTGACAAGCAGTATATATATATATGTATATATATTTATTTATTATTATATAGTATTACTATTCTGGCATGTGTTTTACTGCTTGTCATCGTTAGAGCCATATAAGTGTTTTTCTTTATCACAACTACTACTTCCAGAACATCTGAAAGAATAAAGCTATGATTTTGGGATATGCTTCACTGAAAAGTACCTGAAGTTACCCCGTAAATTTTAAGTTCTTGCAATATATTTACATTGCTTTGTGCATAACATATGCTAAAAGAAAAAAATTCTTTTCAGACTGGCCTTTGTAATATGTACAAAGCTTGCCAGGACGTACATAGCACAAGCGAGACAAAAGGAAAAATGACATTAATGCACCATGCATGGTATTCATAAGAAATATGTCATGTATGTAGTTTGTGATAACTGTACAGCACCAAAGGTAATTTTTTCAGTAGATAGCTGCAAAAGCATATGACTGTGCCCTTCGCATGCTTCAGCAGAAATAGCGATGCGCACGGCAAGCTGTGCACCTTTGAGGCTTTGTGAAAATGACTGCAATGCTGGAAATGCCATATGCTAACATTCGCCTAGACACAAGATTTTACATTATCAGGTGCTGTAGCATAACATGCAACATAAGAGCACCAGCTTACTATGTTAAGCTCCTCCTGATTGTTCTTTTTTTAACAGGTTGAACACCAGTCATATTGAACAATAGTTAAAGAAAATGAACATGCACCAGCCTTAGCTTTTATGCCAAAAAGCTATTGAAGAATGGTTTCATGAATATCTTGCACACAAAATTGTCACATTAATTCACTGCATACAAACTCGGTCGTTAGTTACAACATGCTGTAATCAATCAATAAGCATTCACAAACCCAAGTTCAAGACCACAAATTACAAAAGAGGGGGGAAGAAAAGGGCGAAGACAATTTGAGAACACGAAACTGAAGCAGAGCTGATACAGCATATTCATAGACTTGAAAAGAGTGCAACATGATAGGCAGAGGTTCAAATAATAGCAATAATAATAAAAAGAATACAAGCATATTCCAGTGAATATCTCTCCATATTAACTTAAATGGCCTATTAGTTATTCATGAAGTTCGAGTTGAAAAATTGCACCATTTTGCCTGAACCATATAGATGCTTTTTGTAGCTTCCAGCGAGCTCTGCACAATTTCATCAAGTAAAAGGTATGAAAGAGAAAGAGCAACAATAATTACCAAGGCACACATTGTATCTGCTATATAAGGACAGATTATCTTAACCTTTAAAGGCAGGGTAACAATGAAAAATATGGCAATTGCAAGTACTTATTCAAACATGCTGATTTTGTAATTAAAGTGAATGTTGCTGTAAATGTTGTGGTACAGTTGAGCCCACTTATCATGACCCTAATAATAAGATGCTTAGTATGAATGAAGACAGTACAAATGTGTCTTCATGCAAGCAGTGGCAACATTTGTCAAGCAGAACAAGCTTGAAGACTAACAACTGACGAATCGGTGCAAGTGCCCAGTCTAGTCACATGACTGCTTATGCAACACGCTGGACTGTAAAAATACCCAGTTTTCTCATAAATTTTCCAATTTTGTTCACCAACAGGCTAGTGTGTATGCAAAATAGGACAGGTTCTTTAGTGGAATTTCCTGTACCAGTTCTTCCAATGCAATACCAGTGTAAATTAAACAGCAAACAATTCAGATATTATTCCAATGCACTGTTCCAGTGGTTTAATGAAGACTACAAAGCATACACTCGGGACTACTGCATGCTGAGAATCTAGCTATGGAGTGATTGCACATTGCCCTCCACGTAATTACACATAATAACTGTTCATTTAGTGCTGGCATTTAAGTTTGTTTTTATGGTATCTACTCCTTTATTTTTCCTGTCAATTATGTCATCACAGATGTCATGAATCCGACCTGTGGTACTGTTCACCGAAGGTCTATAATACATGCCACAATAGAGGACAGAATATTTTCAACTACCGGAGCAAGGAAAAAGGCACACACGATGTAACAGGCTCACGTTAAAGGGGCCCTGCAACACTATTTAAACATGGCAAGTAAATGCTGCCAATGGGTGGTTAAGGCTCCGTTGAACATGTGAGCCAAATATTATAACACTGTGCGCAGCGAGGAATTTACATTTACATTTCAAAGATGGCAAGAAATCACTCGCTCTTCTCTCTGTGAATTTGGCGATAGACTGCCCAGACTACATTATAGGCGGAGGCGCACTGTGATTGGCCATTTGGAGCAATCATGTGCTGCATAGTTAGCACGGCTGCCATGGAGTGTCACCACGTACCTACACCCTTTATGTTCTCTTTATATTCCTTTTCCCTTTACATTCCCTTTATATTCTGGTTCAAATGCGAGTGCACGTTTATTTTAAAAGATATGTCATTTTCGTATGTCAGGGCTCCAGCAAAAAAAGTCGAGGAACAGTCCGGGAGATTGTGAAACTGCTACGTCAAAAATAACCCGTACACTGAGCTCAGACCTTATAGCCAAAAGGTTAAAAATGCTTCGAGCTAATGATCCCAAGAAAGGGTAATCCTTTGAATAGTAGAAAGAGAATGGAGCTGCACTATAGCGGGTATCGCCATAATTGCTTTGCAATATGTTCCTGCTCCCTCATGTACTGAGGTGCCTAGTGAGCGCATGGTTACAACTTCAGGAAACACCAGAACATCACGGTGAGAGAGCCTGAAGCCAGGTCATCTGGAACGGCTCGCGTTTCTGCATGAGAATTTGTAGTGTTTCGTTATCGATAACACTCACTCACAGCGTTACTTCCTTGAAGACATGAACACACATACATATATATGTATATATTCTTGGTTTCTTTCAACCATTAATAAAACTTTCCGAAGTCGATAGTCAATTTGATATTTTATACTTTTGGCCACTATTCAGCACTATTCGATTTAAATCTGATTTGAGGTGAAATTTCACTATTTGCACACATTTAAAGAAAAGTGCTCGAGGTCATGACAAACCTTGTTGACGTGGCTTCTTACCCGTTTGTCAACACTTCCCTAGCTTTCAGCATGCTTAATACTAAAAGAGATAATGAAAAAGTGCTTAAAGCGAGAGACAAATCCCTGTAATCCCACTTTTACTAGACAAATTCGAAAAAACTTTCAATTACAGAGGCAATGAACTTTGATAGATCATTCCATCATTACTCAGAAAAGTGCTGCAGGGCCCCTTTAATGTAAATTGAAGAACTATAGGTATGCACGTTTTTGTGCAAACAACTGGTGCATTTTCTACAATCAGTTGCATCGTGGGCCTCCATAGATGTGGCATTGTGGGGAGCCAAAATTTATGTAGAGTATTTTTGGCTTGCAAAATCCAGAGTGCAACTCTGGCTGACACAGCAGCATGGTGTGCTTACCAATGTGGCATGTTGCACACTAGTTTGAGAGACAATAATGTCATGTCTATGTGTTAAGGCCACTATCATTGGTTGCATAAAGGCTGCTAGTACATGATCCTTTTTTTTATAAATAGCATTGAATATACGAAAATGAATAAGCTCATCAAATGTAGCTTGATTACAAGCAAGTGGAGATAGCACTTTGATCACGGCATGTACATATAGTGACACAGAAAATGCAATCGTTTGTAGCAAAACTGAGTAAACTATCCAATAACCATTCTCAGATTCTTTTTTGCAGTTTTATAATGCACTAATATGTGTGTAAATTCAACATATCTACTCTGAAAAGAAATGCCACTGAATTCAGACGCCTGCCACAGGTGTAAGCAATGTTTAAAAAGTGAAAAGAATGCAACCCTACTGACACTCACCAATGGCATCAATTTGGTGAGCTAACTCACTTTTCAACGAGCTTCACACTCTTACGAAACAGTGCAACTGCTCGCAGGTAGCTACTAGAGACTGTAAACAATGCCTCCAGATAATCATAACTGTTGGGGTTTAAGATCCCTGAACCACGATACAATTATAAGAGACTTTAGTGCAGGGCTCCGGAAATTTCGACCTACCCGGGTTCCTTAAAGGAATTGAAAACTGGCCAGATGTGATTAGACCTAAGTAAAAATGAAAAGACCATGAAATATAGTCACAGACTCCCAACATTTTTTTTTTTTTGCATTGTGAATAGGATTTATATTTTAAATCGTACTTAAAGGTAATAAAATCCGTCATGTTGCACAGCCTAGCGGAAGAGAACAGCTGGATTATGAAGGATGGAGGCTATCACTTTCCTGCACGTAGTCGCGTTGCCCGGTTTTGTCATGCCCGCCACCCCTCAAAATTAGAGTATGTATATTATTATCCAGCCTCGCTCAATTCTGCGCAGCTTACAACACAAAAGGAGTTGCACAGTAAGAAGTAATGCTGCCGTCGCGGCCCCTAGTGAACCAAACCGAGCCGCAGAGCATGCACATAAAGTGTATGCATGCGCAGTAAACCACTACGCTCGAACACAAACCACTCCTGCACTCACTGTTTGCAGCATGTGAGTATACGACTTCATATTCACAGTAGATAGAAAAATTCCTATAACAAATGCTTGGAGGCGTTTTTGACTGCCATTCTGAGATTAGACTGGTAAGCTTTCCGTTCCGCAAAAAAAAAAAAAAAAAAAAAAAGCAGAATAAAAATTGGTTTTCAGTCCCTTCAATGTGCACCTACATCTAGGTACACGGGCCTCAAGCATAATGCCAGCAGAAGATGATGCATACTGCTCATTCTGTGAAAAGCAATTGATTAAATGAGCGGTGCTATATTTTTAAGTGTATTGCTTTAACTTTAACAAAACCTTGCTCAATCATATTTTAAAAGGTCGATAAACTGTCAGCTGCATAGTTAGACAACTGTAGCTATGACAGTAGCATTCAAAAGTATTTTGCCACAAATATACAGTTCACAGCACTGCTGCATGAACAGTCACTGTTGATGATTATACTAGGGGATGATAACCACTGAGAAACTTTGCAGTTTGTTGTGAGCACCACTGAGCAATTAACCTTATGAGACAGACATACGCACTTGGCCAAACAAATTGTAATAATTCTGTGCAAGCAACTTGGAAAACACTGCTTAAACATAAAATATGCAGCGCAGTTTACGGTGTGCATGCTATGATACAGATGCAGAGCACATGGCACAACGAATTTCAAGGTAGTGGTCTTTTGAGGTAAAGATAGCAACACTTAGTGCACACAAGCGTCTCGCGTCAGCTCGAACCACTTGATGGAAAGGTTTGACAAGTACTTACAAACATATTCTATACACCATATGGTCAACATTCTCAATTTAATCTGCACAGTTATCAGTGCTCATGAACTCGCTGGTCTGTGTATGCTATTGCTATTGATCACATACATTATGACCACCCTATGTTGTGGCCTTGTAAAAGACAGTTTATGCCATACATGACCTGGTTTATGCCAAAGCACTCTTGTACAACACTTATCTGCAGTAAACAATCTGTTCCGATTTTCAGATCACAATATTCTGAGTGATTGCTGCCCAAGTTCTGTCATGATGTGCACCTCCTCTCCCTTCCCATGGTCTACATGTTTCAAATGCTGCTTTCTATTAGAAAAGAAATAAGCCGAACCAACCTGCATCATTAAAAAAAAAAAGCCACACTGCCATTGAGGCTGTGCACTTTTGCAGTTTGACATATATGTCCTTTGTTTTTCAGATAAAGGGGCTATGATATTGCTATTGCACAGGTGCACAGGCAAGCTAACTGTTCTTGCTGAAGCCGCCGCAATTGGAAGCTACATTAACCCAGCGGCCTAGGCAGCTTTTTGTGTGCGATGAAAAGGGTTGAATGACTAGAAAGAATTCCATGCATATGCACCAGCCATAACCAATTAGCAACATATTTCAAGTGATAGGTGACAGCAGACATGAACCTATATAATGTTCAAGAGCGGAGGAAGTCTATATATAAGTGGGCTCAAGTATACGCAGAAATCATCCAGCATGAACCACCATTTCACAATTGCTATGTCCACTCATAGAAATTACTGTATCTTAGATCAGCTCAATCTCAGCCACAATGCACCATATTAAGAGAGTGTAGGCCTGCCTATTGGTATGCTAGTTTAAATAATGTTGAACCTCGTTATAACAATGAGTACAACAGCTTGTCATAACTCAAATTTTTCGGCATGTTAATATATGACAAAAACACATTTGATTGAGTTTGCAATTAGCAAATAAATGGAAGGCACAAAATGTGTAACAAGGAGAGTAATGTAACATGGTGACACAACAAGCATTTGTGTCATACCCTTTTGTCACTTGCTTGCCAAACTATGTGCAAGAAGATGACTAAAGGCGATGTGACCCGATGCTCAGTAGTTGTGACACGCTTAAAGGCAAAAGCACTTTAAGTAAATAAGCTTTACTAATAACAATTAAATGACATAGGTTTCTCAATGTTATGCCCAAGTACTTTAAATAAATAAATAAGCTCTACTGATCACAATTAAATGACATAGGTTTGAGTATGCTGATATTCCTTTGCAGCCTTTAGTGTGCGAACTAACGCAAGGACAGCAGTAAATATGACATACAGGTGCTAATCTCCAATAATTTTATTTTCAGAAGTATCACATGTTTTTGAAAATAAAGCATCACATGTTTCACATAGCACAATCATGTACAAGGTGTACACTGTATAGAGTGATGAAAGTGCAGATTACCAAAAGGCAATGAAAGACCACTTCACAATCTGTACATGCTTGTGCTAAGTGATGACAAGTTCTTCAAATGCATTAGTACAAGCTGATTCCGCCTATATATTCATGGGATGTTTTTGGACATAAAAGTGTTGGAAGTTAACAACTGTCTTGGTCATATCTAGGTTTGTAGCAACTGTCTTTGTAATATCTAACGCTGTCCTAGAACTGTTTCCCGTGCTAACAGACTCAAATGATGAAAATGAAGTTGTTTCAAGCAAGTGTGCTATGGCCAGAGGCTGTGCCATGACTGCTTCCACAGCCACCTAAAGCAGAGTGGTATTGGGGATTGAACGTCCTTACACTTAGCATCTCATCCTGCACTACACATTTCCATGATCATACCCAGCATATTTTGAAGCACCAAGTAATACATCTTTCTTTTTCAAATTGTTGGACTGCCATTAATTAATATGCACAAAACTGAAGTAATGTGCAACAGTCTCGGCAGAAAACAGCACGTTGAAATAGGTGGAGAGACGCTGGAAGTTGTAAAGGAATATGTCTACTTAGGGACAGGCATTAACCGTGGAGCCAAACCATGCGAGTGAAATACCTAGAAGAATAAGGATGGAGTGGATTACATTCGGCAAGCGTTCTCAAATCATGAATGGTAATGTGCCACTAACCCTCAAGAGGAAGGTATATAACAGCTGCATCTTGCCGGTACTTACCTACAGAGCGTAAATCTGGAGGCCTACAAAGAGGGTTCCGCTCCAATTAGGGATGACGCAGTGAGCAATGGAAAGGAAAATGATAGGTGTAACCTTAACAGACAAAAAGAGAGCAAAGTGGGTCAGGGAACAAACTCTGGTTATGAATATCATAGTTGAAATCAAGACATGGTAAGGTCCCGTAGCATGTCGGCAGGATAACGGCTGGTCATCAAGGGTAACTGACTGAATTTCCAGAGAAGGCAAACACACGAAGGGGGGAAAGAACGTTACGTTGGCCGATGAGATTAAAAAGTTCGCAGGTATAATGTGGCGGCGAAAAGCACAAGACCGGGTTGATTGGCAGATCATAGAAGAGGCCTTTGCCCTACAGTTGGCGTGGTCAGGCTGATGATGATAAGAAAGGACACCTTGCCACTGTCTCATGCCAAATAATTTCTGCGTGACGCAAGCGACACACATTTGTGGTGTTTGCATGACCAGTTTCGTCATGCAAAGGCTCAAAGTGGGGAGCGAAGCTTCAGCTTGAGCTTGTTAGTCTTACGTACCTACGCACAAAGACTATAAAAAAAACAATTCCCATTCTGCCAACAGTGCATACTGTCTTCTACGTGCCTAAGTAAGGGTTTGGCTTTGACAAGGGTCAAGTTGCCCTTAAATTTCATTTCCCTTTCATTTATTAACATTCCAAACATAAACCTAAGTTTAATTTTGGCAACTTAAATAATTGAAGTTTATTATTTCTTCTATTGTTTCCTTTGCCGGCTTCTATTGTCTACTGGTTTTACAAGGTAGCTACTTGAACGTTAATTAAGCTTATGTACTCCCAATTTTTCTCAGCTCAAGGTTTACATTGTCATAGCTGTTACAGCATTGAGTAGCTGATTTGTACATAGGGTTGCACACTATAATTTCTTCACCAAAACACACAAAGGATCAGGTAATGTGACGTTTGAACAATGGAGTTTGTGATCTGACATTATCTCGTATATCATGCATTAGTGGCTTAGCTGGTGCCTTTTATACGTGCCAGGTTACAAACTATTTTAGTGGTATCTCCACATCACTTGAACTAAGAGCCCATTACTGAGGTGTCACACCTGAGTAGTGGGCTGAAGTGTGACACCTCAGCCCACTACTGAGGTTTGACATGAGGTGCGACAGCATTGCTCATAATGAATTCCAAAAGATTATAATTCATGGTGTTCCATTGCTTCAAGCACATGAATCGCCCTTCTCCCCCTATGATGCAAGCATCTACTTCGAACCAAGACTGCCAGGCAAGCACTCCTCTTGCAAGCATAATGCCTGCAGTGCATCAGATGCATACCTCACAAGGCCTGCTGCATATGACAGCCATGTGCTGCACAGAAGCACTCATAAATGTTCGGACGGCATGTTTTACTAGGGAATCCAGGGCGACCTTAACATGCCCCAATCAAGATTCATGCACCTAATAAAATTTCATAAGAACAATATTAAAGTAATTAATGGTTTTAACATATGCAATAGTTGGACACTATAGCTGTGTTTGATATAACGAGGTTCAACCATAGATTGCTCCTAAAGGAGGGGAATAATTGAAAGCTCTAAAATATCACCAGAGCATCTTATCTTTGATAACCAAGTGCAGTTATGAAAACAGGGTCTTTTTCTTTATCTCAACAAGAAAATCACACATGGGTGCCAATTAAAATCAGTGACTATAAGATACAGAGTAGGTTTCTTTGGAGCAAAGAGGAAAAGAAAATGGCACTGCAGACATGGTCTAGCATTGTCACCCTCACAGCAGACATAGCATGGTTTGCAGGCAAAAATCATTAATGCAGAGCAGAACACTCTTCATAATGAGGAGAGAGAGGGAAAAAAACAAGCCTGGTTCTAGCTCACATGAAATTAAGTAATATTTGTTCACATAAGTTCAAAACACATCTCCCCATGGAACTAAATAGTTAAATCACTTTTGGTATGCAAATAACCAACAAATTCACTGAATTATCTATCAATCTAAACACCGAAATTCTGCACATTCTCTATTTTAGCACACCTGATATCAAAACATGTCTACATATGCGACAGTTATTAATGAAAAAAAAAATGCTGCACTTCTTAAAGTGCAGCTAAAAAATTAAGTAATCAAGCATACCTGACATTCCATAGCTACTAGTGCATGTTAATGACTGAAAAAGTGCAGTCTGACACTGCACTACGGCAAACATGAAAGGTTCAGTGAACTGCCCACCTCATGAGATCTAAAGTCCAATTATTCGAGTGACCACTTAAAAGCACCACATATGCCATTATCTGCCACCACCCCCACTTTGTTTTCTAGCTTTCATTGGCTTCATTGTTTTATTACACGCAATCTTGCACAAGATGCAGTGCAGCTCACACGAGATGTCAGAGGTGTCATTAGAAAAGAGGTAACATGCTAATCTTAATGCATTAATATAGGGACACGAAAGTAAACTGGACATGGTTAGAAGACATATGTGCACTGGTGTACAAGGACGCAAAGGGCATTCCACACTTACACTTAAGTGCACAATTATTACAGCAACACATGGTCACACTATGACTCCTCAATTTCATTACAATGTGTGTCAGTACAACTAGATGACAGCACCATATCCTGCTCAGTTTTGGTTGCATTTTTGCACTGCATCAAGGAGTTCTGATGCATGAGCAAGGTAACCCAGCAGACTCAAGTGTGCCCTCTCAAGAGAGGGTAGAAAGCCAATTAAGGAAGTTGATTAATGCCAGAGGAACGTACAAATGCAGCTACTGCCTGACAATTGCACTATTGGAGACTTTCCCTTGATCTGAAAATTGATGGAAAAAATTTTGGTTTCAAACACAATAGTGTATTACATTTCAATTTCTTTACAATGAAAAATGCCATCTTTTTTGTTTTCATAGCATTCCGACACAATGTTTAGTAGCATGACAAATGCATCCACAATAACAAAAGCTTTTTAGGGCTATACTCTTGATAATGCAGAACTTTCTTTTCTTTTTGTAGCTAACCACTGCTCTACCAAAAAGTAATAGACTGGTTGACTACTTGGACGAGTTATAATAGAAAAAATGTGGCATTTCTACTTTTTCACAAATGGTAGGGGAATCTTTAAAGGAGCCCTAAAGCCAAACCCCAGAACTTGAGGAACTAGCCAAAATGAATCAAACAAATCTTTTGAAAAGTGTGCGTATTAACATAACCTAACCTCAATTGCAGAGGAATTGAATGAGTTTGAATAAAACAGAGTTCAAAACTAAGGAGGGCCCCTCTGATCATAGCATAAAGTTCCTATGCACAGAGCTCATAAGATTTACCTGTGCAGTGCTTGCTGCACTTTAACGTCAGGGCCCTATCATGTTTCTAACTGGCACTGCTTGCGCTAGGGTTGATATGGGAAGGGGACAAGGTGCATGAGAGTTTACTATTAAAATAAATGTTTACATAGGCCAGCTGTGCAGTTCAAATTATTTTCTAAAATGAAGAAATATCAAGTTATTAGAATTTTCGTGTAACAGGACTGCAATGTTTACTGTTGACCTTAATGGGACCTTAAAACAGTTTGATGTTTACAAACACATTGGGCCAGTAGACCAAGTCCTAAGGGTAATTTACAGACTGATGTAAGCTCTCTGCCTAAATTGTGTAGTTTTTTACAACACTTTACAGCTGTGAATCACTGCAGATCACTGCAGCTCAGCCAAATGCGTTTTCAATCACCCATTCACAGTACGACATCCTCTGGTAGTGCGACGTCACCTAGGCTGCTTATCTGATTGGCTCGTAGAGTGGTGGCACCTGTCGGAGCAGATATCAACCACTCCTTGATCTTCGTTTCTGTTGCCAGACAGCCACTCCCTGATCTTCGTTTCTGTTGCCAGACAGCATGTGTGCTGCCGAGCGCATTGAGCTATGGTCTCTTGAGATGCACTTGCAACCTGTCAGCAAGCAATCTCCGAGGCCATGAATGGGCGAAGCTCGAACTGCTGAGTGTGCTCATGAGAGTGCTACGATTGCCAGGGATGCCAGCATGCCTCATGAGTTAAGGCAGGGGTGAGAAGAAAGACATAAATATAATTGTTCATAGCAACCTTCAAACACAGCATGTCACTAAATTTGTGGTGTGAATGATTTAATGATGTTCTAGCCTAAACGCTGACAAAACTTCAAAAACCATTTCAGGGTCCCTTTAAAGTAATCCTTAACCATTAGAAGGGGCCATGCCAACAGCAGTGCACTATGTATCCTTTTTGCTTTGGTATACTGATGATAACTTTATGAAGGCTTACTGTTAACCTTAAAGTCATTCACTTCCATTAGAAGAGGCCATGATAACAGCAGCGCACTGTCTTTCTTTGGTATACTTATGGTAACCTCAGGAGGCAGAGCTCTGACAAGGCTTTCTAATAGCAAAAGAGGAGCAATGATGGAACATGTTAAAAAGCTTCACTTCTTTATTGTCTAGTAATCCCTGACAAAATTAGAAGGGAGTGCGAATATGCACAAGTGATTCATAGAAAAAAAAAAAGATTACACAGTGCCTGGTGTCAATGGGCAGCAGCCACCTGACAGCACTAGCTAGAATTTTTTAAAATGACATGAAAAAGTCCTCTATTTGAAACAAGGGGGCAACAACATCTTCATCTGCTACTTGCTAGCTCCATGTGCTCTCTAGAACTACATACCTTGGCCAAGACATTCACAGTTCTGCATTTTATCCACAGACTATGTTAACTCAACAGCCTGGATGAGATTATTCTGGGCACTTCAAACTAAGGTTTTATACATTAAATTCGATGACAATAAGTTGTGCTTCAGTCTGCTGGGCACCGTCCCACACATGAAACAGCTTGGACAGTGAGGAAGGGCTCAAACATTTTTGGCAACATTGCATAAATGGTAGTCACAGGTTTGGTAAAGTTCATGAAAAAAGAAAGGGCCTTGCCTGGTTATAGGTCAATAAATAGATAGAGCACTATATAAGTCAAGAGCACTATATAAGTCAGAAGTCAAAAACACTTTGAGGCTTGTGCATACTTTTCACATCGGGAAGGGCAAGCGAGTCCCAAAATAAATTTAAATGACAAGAATAAATTATTGGCAATATTAACACACCTATACAACAACAAAAAAGTCTAATAAAATAATTGCACTCTGAAGGTTTACATTGCCCTACTGTTCGTGGTTGTTGCAAAAGCACCAGTGATTGCCTTGCCTTATAATGACTTAATAAAGAAAACACTCTACATGGTCCACAGCTGTCACAGCTGTACACTACATAGATTATAGGAAAATCTTAAAAACTATAATCATAAAAGCATAAAACAAAAGCAACATTGAAATGAACATGAGTAAACATAAAACTGCATAAGCTTAGCTTTATAACAGCGCTCACGGCTCTGAAACGGCTGGTCTAGTAAGTGAACTAAGCAAGCAGGCACCATGAAGGGATGCACATGATAAATGCAAAGTGTAAATAATAAGTGCTTCAGCTGTAGTCTTTCTTCTTTTGGCCTGCACGTGGCTTGATATTCTCAGAGATCTCCCACATTGCATCCTCTGAGAGGTAGTCTTCAAAATTGTTGAAAAAGTCGATGATTTGCTCATTGCGTTTAAATGTGAATGGCCTGCAAAGTAGAGTGTGACAAGAGTCAAGCATGATTGTAATTATTCTACATTAGACAATGAGCATGCACCACATCCTACTTCCACCTTTATCATTAACTTGAATTTAAAGGATTTATAAGAATGTGCACTCCCTCTATTTATATCATGCAGGCGCAAATGAAGTGAATGTGATTAAAAAATACTACTAAATTTATAGCAATTATTTTCTAAATCCATTCTGTTCATGTTCTGGCACCTGCACATGCTTGCTGCTGCATGTGCTTTTTGCTAGGGCTAGCCACTGAATAAGATTAAAAAAAAAAAAAGAGGAGAAAGAGCAAGTGAAAGAAAGTGTTTAACTTCTAAAATATGTGGTACTGGAATTCAAAAGTTTGAAACTTAGTAGTAGAGTTTTGCATGGTAAATGGAAACAGCTGCACAGGTCTACTGCACGTGGAAATCACGGAAATTGCCTAGTAAAATTGTAAGCATGCAGTTAACCAAGATTTAACATGGGCTTAAAAGGAAGCTTTACCTCAAGGGCTTTTATCTTAACACAAGTAAATGGAGAAATCAATTTCATTTAGTAACCACTACATTTCAGGAAGTATGTTACATTTAAAAATAAAGCTAAAATCTAGAAAGCTTAGAATATAACTTTAATTCAAGTTTACAGCTTTCTAAATACATTGAAAATATGATCAATATTCTGTAAATTGCACCTATTAAATACATCTAAAGCCAATGAATTTAATGTATATTAATTATACACTCGCTGGAATCCTGTACCACAAGCAATACTTTTGACATGGATGTAATGAATTAAAATATCAGAAGCATGTGAACTACGCTTAATGTATGTCTACTGGCTCGTTCCTTAAAGGGCCCCTGAACCCCCTCCGATATTTTCCGAAACATTTCGTGTAAACAAGTGAATCGCATGCAGAATGCTGTCACGATCAATGATGCCACACGCTGCAGCGCTACAGTAGCGGGCGTGCCACAATATCAAAAATACAATAGCTTCTCTTTTTCGGTCCCCGCCATTCACACCACTAACATGTGTGACATTATCAGTGAAACTCGATGACTACCACTTTCGATGCTTGCGAGTGGCCGAACGACAACCGACGGCTTCCATTCACTCTGTAAACAGCTGTTCGCGCGCACATTGCCGCTCTTAGTCGTGTTGCCGCTTGCGAATTGACATCTGCGGCTCATAACTTAACACAAGGTCCATACCGGCACGATTCGTAAGGGCACGGGCCGGCACGACAGCAACAGCGGTTAGTCAACGATCAGTGCACCCAGATGACACGCACAACACATTTGACGGCAAGCTGGGTCATCGGAGTGGCGAATCGCGGCAACCGGAAGTAGACGCTGTCTCGAACAGCACGTCAGCGGTGACGTATGCCACGCGAGATGAGAACGGGGTCTCGGCTGACTCAGCGAGGAGGGGCCAAGCAGTTTCGGAAGAGGGTAGCGTAGAAAAGGGGGAAAGAAGCCATTGTCGCGTTTCGATCTTCAAACGCATGTAACTCCGCTATTACGGCACAGTTTAGAAAAGTTCTCACGGCTACATGTTCGTTGTAAACTCGAGCACAACTTCCTCACATCAACTAAATTTCGATCGCTGGGTGGTTTAGGGGTCCTTTAAATCCAAGCCAAAAGTATTGCTTAAAGCACAGTACTCAATCATCAAACAGAACCAGCAGACCCATTAAAATGCATTATTACACAATGCTTTAAAGTATACCCCTAATCTGCAAGTAGTGCTCCTGCAAATTTTCATAACATTGTAACAATGTCATGTGAGCTGTAAGTTTGTACATCAAGTTTATGCACTTTGGATGCTCTAACAGATGCAGTTTCCAAAACTGTAATATGTATGTGTTCTTTTGGTGCAGTCATGGATTTGTAAATTTCATGCTTCTTTTTAAGTTTTCCAATTTTCAGAAATTTTCTGGAAAAAGTTTCAGACCTTTAACTACACTTTTTTCTCTTTAAAATTAGCCTTTTCTCTGAAATTTCATAAGTTTCACCTAAAATAGTTTAATGGTTGCCTCATAAAAAAGCATTTATGCATTTTACATGCAAATTAATGGGAATATCATATGTGGCCTTCAGCTAAAGCTTCCTCTTGAGTGCACCTGATTTTGAAATATCAAAGCATAACAGGCAAACACGAAAAATTAGGCATGTTCAAATATCACAAAATGATGTGACGAACTACTTGCTTTTTCTTGAAGCACCTCATAGGCTCAAGAATGTGAAATTGCTGCCAGCATTTAGTGAAGTTCACAATGGAGTCTGTGATATAATCAGTGTTCCCCACATGCACAAAAGTCAAATCTTGCAGTATCAGACCACTGAAACAAAAATACAGTATTTAACAATGTGCCCTGTGAATAAACTAAATGACACAATAAAACACCACAAAAAGTGCCTTTAAAGACCTTACTTACTAAACCGAAGCTCTTCTGATGCCTATAAGCTTTGAAAAGACAAAAAGAAATGAATATACTGGACAGTGGACAGGTGTAACACACCTAAAAATGCTAAAAATGTTAGAATATATAGCCTTTTAACATTTGGAGGAATGTATTTGGACACCAACAATGACTTCAGCCAAAACTTAATATATAATAAACAAAGATGTAGCACATTACAGGATGCTAAAGTAAATGAGCAGCTTTCTGGTCATGCTTCGTTTATAACAAAGCCAAGAATGTGGAATCTGACATAGCACTTGGTACAACAAAGCAATTTTTTCTTTTTACATGGCTCAAAATACTGTTACACTTCATGTTTCATCTTATAGACCTATGCGATGGTCCTCCACATGCTGTCATTAGCAACTGGGGACTTCAGTTCATCACTGACGAAGAAATCCTGCGTCTGCCTGCCTTCCAATTCTACCATGCCACCCCCATAACCCAAAGACCAATGGCTTCGCAGAGCATACCGACTGGACTATAACAAACATGCTATTGATTTATGTTGATTACAAGCACATACGCTTAGAACACTGCGAAACGTGAGACGACAAAATACCCTCCCTTTTTTTCTGCTTTACGCTTGCTTCCCTAGCAGCTGTGTTGACACTATCCTGCCTTTTACACTGGATGTGGAAACAGTGGCTGCCAAGTCAATTTGCCGCACTGAAGACACCAGTTGCATCGTATGCCTGTGAACTATGGCATCTCAACAGTGCTTCATGACCTGTTATGACGCCTGATATCACTTCGTTTGTTATGCCAGCGCCTCCTCCATTTTTTTCAATGCCAGCCAGATGCACTCGATCCTGCCGTTCACCACCCTCTTCTCTAGCCCTTTCTTGCTTGGCGGTCACACGGGCTCAGTAAGAGACAGTGTTTTGAGACAGCATGCCTTCATTTGTGGCCCTATGCGAACAACTAATGGGGAAGTGCCACTGCAATGCTGCTGCATGCACTGACTTTAAGAACGCTGTGAGGCAGCGGCGGCATTGCTTTGAGCCACAAGAAAGGAGCACAAAGGAACAAATCTGACAGATGTATGACATTGGAAAGGGAAACATGTCTATCGCACATCCGTGGGAAAGCGCTCAGACACACGTGTGACGCAAGCAGCCTTACCCTTTATGTGGCATCACATCACTGGCTATCCCTGAACTAAGGCTGAGTGACGGCTGCCACTGAGGAGCATGCGTTTGTAGTGGCATTGAAAGAAATACAGGAGGCGCATGTGAAACCTTATTACCGTTAACATTCCGACTGACACTACCTGTGGGCATCGTCTACAGGTGGGGAAGAAAAATGTGCTAGTATGGGTAGAGGAAGAGGAGGAGGGTGAAGCTGGACTGGCTCATGAACAGCGCTGTGAACTGCTTTTGCTCCGAGTGATAAAATTTCCCACCCTATAAATAAATACATTACGCTGTCACAATATATACTATTTAAAGAAAACCAGAGGTACAATTCTCGATGGATCTACCTAGTGGACGTGTCCACTTCGGCGAAGCGCATTCCGTAACTTGAAAAAGCGGCGAGATGTGACGTCATGGTGCTCTATACCACATCGATGCATCAAACCCGCCAGAGCATTCCCAGTGTAAAGAGAAAGAAATTGTACAAAGTGTACAGTACCAAGGCAGTTAAATAAACTTGACAAGTCTGAACTTGCATAGGAACATGTTCAGCTGTTTAAAAATGATGAAGGCAATGCGTACCAACTATCAAGGTACGTTAGGTGGGCTGCCACATGAAACCCAATTTAAGGACTAACGGGATTAGAGTTTATGTACAACCTCCGAGATGTGAGTCTTCCGGAGGATGCACATCTCTGAGATGCATAGCCGATGTAAAGAGGTGTCCACTGTTAAAGGGAACACCGTAGCGCGTCTTGTCTGCTCGGCGCCACCGCCGGTCGGCTGCAGCAACTAGTTTCGTGCAGGAGCAGTGAGCGCTGAGGGCGGCATTCGTTTGTCGTCTGCTACAGTTGGAGCCGCTCTTCAGCTCACTGCGATGGGCAGCCTAAGTCGCAAAATCTTAAAAATAGTCACTTTCTTTTGAGCTAGAAGGAAAATGACGAGAATCATCTATAATCAGCGAAATGTCACCTGACATATCAGCCGTCTTTCGTTCACATCTTGTTAGATAAAGTAATTGCTCGCATTGAGAAAGATTTCTGGTGATGTCATTTAAAGGTGCTTGTCAATACTTTGTTGAGCTTACGCACTGCAGCACCTCAAATCTGCATTAGTGAGCATCAAATACGCACACCACAAGAAAAAATATTCTTTCACATAGTTATGCTAGAAAAAGACGTCTGTAAAGAAGAAGTCATGCTTCTCTAACCACCAAAACTATCAATGAGGTAGCATTTTACATAATCCAATATCTTTTGAGTTTTGCCACAGCTTTCCATCTGAATGTGGCCATGCAGCCTGCGGTTGAATTTCAAAGCACAAGGACGGCTGGCTTCGTGATGAGCTGAAGCGTGGCCGGAACTGTAGCAGACGACAAACGAGCACCACCCACAGGGCTCACTGCCCCTGCGCGAAACTTGTTGCCTCAGCTGGCTGGCGGTGGTGCCGAGCAGACAAAACGCGCTCCGATGTTTTCTTTAACAGTGGACCCCTCTGTACGTCCCAGAAAATGCACATCTACACTTCTGGGGGTAGCATTCATTATGGTGAAATGCATTCCGTCATTCTAATATGTGTTGAGAGTTGTGAAAGCTTCATGACATCAAAACGACATCCCGGATGAAGGACCGAAAACAGGGGGTGCACTGCTTGCTGAAATCCAGAAAATTACTGAAGTCCAAAGTGGACAGTCCACACGATGGTGGATACATCAAGGATCATGCCCCAGATCAAACATGGCTGCCTCTAGGTTATGTGTGAGGTACTGTCCGGAACAGCATGGCAGGAAGGAGGAACTTAGTGTGTGTTGTAGCAAGACATGACAGATGTGGCACACCAAAAAACAAGCACATTCCATCGCACAGCATAATCAGCAACATCAAAACAGAGGGAGCTGACATTGCACAAGACCCCACTGAAGGAAAAGAAGTAATATTTCAACAACTGTTAATTCATTTGCGCATTAGATTTTATATAGTGTAATGACGAAAACCGAAACTGGAACTCTCTCTGGCACAGACTCGCATGCTAGGAAGGAAGAGGAGGAAGACGAAGCAGAATAAGAACAGCCGGCCTGCAGCAAAGGCGTTGTGTCTTATTTCTCGTCCTTACAATGGCGCAGTCGACGAAGAAAACGGCTTACGTCTCGGTTTCGTCATCCACAACGCCCGCCGACGTGCAGCCGCGGTAAGCGTCGCTTGAGGACGGCGTCAAGCCCTCCTCGGCAGCTGTTTACTGACACCACCGTTCGGGGACGGCGTCAAGGCCTCCTCGCCGTCACGCTTCTTCGCTGATGGGACCCGCAAGGCGTCCGTCGCGGCCAGCATCGATCCCAGCACCGACGGATGGCGTCCAGGCCTCCGTTGTGGTTCCGGGAAACTTGTCCTGGGACGCGACACGTCGCGGCAACCATGCGCACGGGCCTCTCTCACCTAGGGATGGCGTACATGCCTCCTCCATACCTGGCAACCTGTCGGCGCTTCAAGCACCCACCGTGTACGGCGTCGAGGCCTACCCGGCGGCGCAAGACCGCTTCATCTACGCCACAGTACCAGGTCACAACTCATCACACGGGTTCCGCTTGCCTGGGAACGTCGTTGACGCTTCCAGCGCCCTGGAACCCATGTCCACGAATCCGACCACAGCTGGATTTCCAAGGGACGCCGTCCACGCGTCCTTGGTCAAGAATTGTACCACCTCCAATACCGCAGTCACTGTATCCTCCGCAGAGGCGGGCCTTGGCTCTTCGTGCGGATCACACGACAGCGCAGCGGAGCTGCAGCATACCATCGCGCAACTCCGTGTCACGACCAACGCCCTCATAGCGTCGAGTTCCAAGCTATGTCCTGCCATCTTGCCAACATTGTGCGCACTCAATGCCATGTTGGCTGCGGCCGCCGCACAAAACTTCGAGGTAAGCTCGCCCGAGAACCGTCGCAATCTCCGGCGTTCTCTCGCGGAGGTATCGGAGCAAGTGAACTGCTTGGCGGGGGCACATTTCGGAGTTCTGCCCGCCGTCCCGCCATCGCCGATTTCCTTCGCGCTACCGGAATTTTGCGGCTTCCAGGACGACGCCGAGGAATGGGTGGCAACCGTCAACGCTCTCGGAACGACTGAAGAGCAGAAGTGGGACATGGCCATAGATCGCCTGCGGGATGCTGCCGCAGCATGGCACAGGTACGAAGGCGTCAGGCAGCAGTCCTGGGCAGAATGGAGTGCAGCCCTGATTGCCGCTTTCGGACGGATTTCCTGTGACTCCAGCAAGTCCAGCTCGATCTTCCCCGAGGCCGAGGATGGAGCCCAGGCAGCGCCCCGCCTCGAGGCTGCAATCGTTCGTTGCAGCTCGTCAACGGAATGCTGCCAGGAGTTCCCTGCTGCTGACCCTGACCGAAGTGGCTGGAATCCTACACTACAGGTCCCGGACTCTGCATCGGTATTCGACCTGAAAATACCCCCACCAGACCTTCGTCCGGAGATACGGCCCTCGCGCTCGTCGTCTGAGGACATCGAGGCACTCAATCCTATTGTATTAGACACAACTGAACCCTACCAGACCACGATCATGCTCAGCCACGCAGACACTCGGCTACCAAGGAACGTTTCCTTCGAGAAAGCCCAGATACCTAGCTACGCTGAGGCCACTGCCATCGAGAACTTGCCGAGGACCAGCCCTCCTGCTGTTTCCTCCCAGCATACGATGTTTGCACATGACAGTTCGCCAGAAGCCACCGGCTCGACTACGTCTGGGAGTTCTGCTGTGGTATTTATGCCCAACCATGAGCTGCGTCCCATCTCATTTCAAGAAATGGCCCAAACGTCATCATGGCTGCCTCGCAGGGCATCCCGCTGCAGTTCAGTCCACCAGCGACGGTGGGACAAACACCAGCGTTTCCAGGTTACTCTGCGTCCTTGCCGGAACAGTCAGGGCCGTCCACCTGAACTGCATTCTACGAGTTGTCAGGAAACGTTGCATCATGGACGAGTTCGACCACGGCGACAAAGTCAAGCCCACCCACCAAAAACTTTACCGCCAGCTCCGCGCGCGCACAGGACCCAGTCTCCATCACGACACGGTGAACGACCCAGACGACATAGCCAGTGTCGGCCGCCGGAGCCAATTTCGACAAACTTCCAGCGTGGTCGAGACCGACCACGACGATGTAGCCAACCTCGCCCACCTGAAGCACTGTCAACTGCTGCAGCTAGCCTTACCTACCAGAACATTGTCGTTTGGCCCAACGACAATGCTAGCAGTCATGGCCGAGTGTAATGACGAAAACCGAAACTGGAACTCTCTCTGGCACAGACTCGCATGCTAGGAAGGAAGAGGAGGAAGACGAAGCAGAATAAGAACAGCCGGCCTGCAGCAAAGGCGTTGTGTCTTATTTCTCGTCCTTACAATAGCTAGTGTCTTTGGTGGGACAGGCTGATTTCAAGGGGCTGCAGGAAGTGCTTTTTACAAGAGCTCCTAAACTGGCTCCATGCAGACTTAAAATGATGCAAAGAAATGACACACCAGATGCTTCCACTAGCTTCATTTAGTAAAAAAGCTATTGATACAGCAGAAAATGAAGCTGACTATCTTGGCCAATGCAAGGAGCTCTTGTTATCCTGGTATGCATACTGATCTGACAACATGGGAACACTTGTCCTGAGCTTTTGAATTGGCTCTCCAGCAGAACAAAGCTAAAACCAAAGAAGAACAAGTGTGCGATGTGTTCATTTAAGGAGGTGACATGATGGTGAATTATACACACCTATTGGTGCAATGCCAACAAGGATGATGCTGCTACTACCTACCAACCTGAACCTACCTCCCCATTACTATGTAATGTAGTAATATCATTTCTCAACCCCCCCCCCCCCCCCCAACACGATTACCACCTCTCTCTGCTTTCTCTACTCATACTACCTGTTTACTCCCCATACTCCATTGCCCTTTTCATGCGTAATAAAAAAAATGTTTGTACAGTAGACTCCTTTTAAACGAAACCTGAAGGGACCAGGAGAATGTGTTTCCTTTTTAAGAGGAGTCTTATTTACTGAGAGACAAACAGGGGTACAATATTCAAATAGAAAACCAAACATATTAGTGGCAGTTGTTCCATTTAAGCAGCAATTTCATTTAAGAGAGTTTCATTTAGAGAAAAGAAGGACAGCTATGTAACTACTAAATTCCTTAAAAGAGCACAAAAAAGCTATTTTATGAAAAGACCACGCACTAGGATGAGCACAATTGTTGCCAGAACATTACGTTCAACACAACAGACCACCATTCCTAATATATAGTCGTTTGAGTAGTCCTTATTTTTTAAACTGTGTGTGAGACGCATGGTGAACCATTGCAACATAAAGCAATTGCAAAGCTTCATTACCATTTGTCATGAATATTTTGACCTACGGGTGTGGAGTGAGCAAAAAAAAACATAAATGAAGAATTTCAAATGAAAAATAAAACAAAAAAGCAAATGATACGAAAAGAGAATTGAAAAAAAAAAATGAAGAAGTAGAAGTAGAAAAAGGAGCGTGAACGGAAGACATGGCCGGCGGAGAAGAAAGGGAGAGGTGGTAGAGCACCGGGACCAGGACGAGGTATGAACGAGCAGCTGCAGCAGAATGACATTCTACCAAGGACCGCGTGCAGAGATCCTGGCAAGGACGTCCCCCAGCCATTGCAGTAACGCCCTGTAAGCTGTGGGGCACAACAAAGAGTGGAACTTGGCTGAGCAACGTCATCCTCGCGAGGACGCGCAAGATGTTCTGCGGCTACGCTCTGTAGGCTGTGCACCTGAAGGAGGAGTGGTACAGCCATTGTGAGGACCCGATGCTACAGTGACCTGACATTACAGAGACCTGACGGTGCAGCTGACTGCCCTGTACCAGCGACGCAACGAGTATGCAACTCGACACTGGAACCGCTGCCACGTCAAGGCCATGCATCTGATGTGTATTGTAAGTATGACTTACTAGTTTCTGTACATAGCGCGTGAGAAGTGTTATAATACTTTGTGTCTTTTTGTTAAGCGGCTTTTTTTTTCATAAATAAGTCTTTCACTTATAAAGAATTTTTCGTTCTTCTTAGGGCTCCTGCGTTGTGATTTAACATTCATAGAGACCATGATTCCCATACTGATTAAGATTCAAGATACTGAAAAGGCTTCATATTTGCGGCGATTGACAGTGCCTCATCTTTTGTGCCTCATCCTTTAGCTAGCATATTAGGCTGGCCTCAAGTTGCTTGATTGCCACAAACAGACACAAAACAACAGCATGGTGACCATGCCATTGAAATTCATTTCTCACACAAGTCATGCTTCTCCCTCCTAGTGGTAAGATGGTGGAATGCCACACACCATGCTAGCAAACATCATGTCCCACCCTAGCTCATTCGCTGCCGCCCATGCTGGCTCTTGGACCCCCTCTCCACCTGTGCTTTCTTCTGGCTGGTGCTAGGTTGGTTCAGAGAGATGCTCACGGGCGTGCACCAAGTTGGCTACATGCTGCATTTGCAGGCAACTTCGTGTGTGTGCTTGGTGAACCCCTTTGTGTGGTAGCTGATAGCACTGCAACCATGTGTATTCGATTGGTCTTGCGGCAAGTCCTTTTTGGCGAGCATTCATGACTATCACATTATGCTGCATCCCAAGTTAGTAAAGCCCTGTTTCTGGCAATCCACTTAGGATGCCTTTTCTGTGCCTTGTCGGAGAGACGACACGCCTGACTGCAGCAGCTTTGTGCACTCCTGGGCGGATTGTCCCTTTCTTGGCTGTGCTCAGAGCATAAGCCTCACGAAACCCACCTCCACATAGCTTCTGACAACTCGTCCAGCTACACCTATCGCTTGAGGCCTCATGCACCTGTTAGAGCTGAAAACCCTATCCTCCTTCATGTTATTTACTGACCCTTTTGGGTCTGGCATGAATAGTAACACCCCCCTCCTCCTTTTTCAGAGAGACCCCTTAGCCAAGTGCACCAAGTAGCCTAGCGGTACCTCTTCCCGAATACAGCCGTTATTCAGACCACACAAGCACTACTGAACACCTCTAGGCACAGCACCGCTATCGAAAGGCAATCTGGCTGAACGACAGCATAATGTTAGGCAATGCTTTGCCTGCATTGCTGGCAAGCAAAGCAGCATCCCAATAAATCTCTGCTCAAGTACATCACGGCTATCCCGGAGCCCTACCTTCTGGCCAGACCTATAGTACCCAACACTGAGAAGGTAGAGCAGGCCATTTGCCAGGCTCATCCTAACTTTGTCGCTTACCTTTGGCAAAAGTTGAATGAGCCACAAACACATCTCCACACATTAAAACAAGGTTTCCATGTTGTTAGCTTTCAAGTGGACATGAGAGTAGATTCTAAATGACTACCAAGTGAGTTGAGAGGACCTTGACAGCTAAATATTTTGGAAACATATATATAAAGAGATGAATGCCTTGAGGCATTACATATCACAACTCAACAGTATCACTGTAGCATGCAGAAATGTCAAAATGAAAGCTTGAATACATGCATAAGCAACACAAGAACATCAATGGCTAGTAGGCAAACATAGCACGAATTGAATGAATGACACTTATAATTGCTATAGTCAGCCTCATCAACCACAAATGTTCTTTAAAACTTATGTTTCATAAACACTCACATGTAAGGAATACAAGGTGGTGTCGTCTCTGCCAGAGCTTGTCTATATGCACGAAAAGATGATGAACTATCTATCAAGGCGCAGTACTCCTTGAGGCCCTAGAAAAAGTACCAAAGTATGTGAATAAAATGACATCAAGGCTTAACGGGATAGAAGAAGAACAACAGGAAAACTTTGCAAAGTGCCAGCATGAAGCGTCATGTTTACCTCAGTGATGTTTTTCTGCCACTCCAGACGACGGATTGGCGCGGAATCCAGTGCTGACAGTATGGCCAGGTAAGAATTAAAATTGTTGATCTTGCGCAAGTGCTTCATGATTTTAATAAACTTCACCACCACCCGCTCGCGATCTTTCGCGTCACACTGCTTCAAGATGCTAGAACGTGCCCTGGCAGGAAGAGAACAAAGTGGGAAAATAATAAGAAACATGTTTGGCAAAACATACATACAGTCAAGACCATAATACAGTAGAATCTCGATGATACGATTATGGCTGATGTGAATTTCGTGATGATACAAATTGTAAGGTTGCGTAGGATGTACTACATTATATAAAATATGCCATGATTCAGTACTACACAACCTGTTTTCCTAGCAATCGTGGATGATACGAACGCACGATTGACTGCTGCATGTGAGCGGCGCAATACGGCTTGTCTGTGGGAGGAAGGATTGTTCACATTTGGCCTCGAAGGAAGTGAATGCGGCAAGACTCACCGAAATTTCCCTCGCTTAGCCGCCGAAAAAGTGGCCGGAAAACCATGCTGCGAGGCCGACGCAGAAAAATAAGTCCGAGACCAATTTTGCTGCCACGCGGTAGAGGACCGGCTCTCTGCTACAGCTTTGGCTACATCGACTGCCGTAGGTCTCAAACCATTTGAGGTAAACAAGCATACATTTAAGATGGCGGCAAATGTGTCGGCGGTGGCTCCCGTCAGCGCAATTGCACGCGCACCACAACAAAGCTCACGGCCTTGAAAAAGACACGTTCATTGGGGGCCTGGTTTGAATTATGATCGCTGCGAATGCCGGAAGTAGAAGAAAGTGCAGCAGCAGCAAGTTGACATGCCCTTACGTGTCTCGCTTTTGCACTGCCGGCTGAATCTGTCGCCGCTGCTGTCGGTGCATTAACTTGTGTTGTTTCTTCTGCCGTATCCCTTATGTAAACTGTTTCTTTTCAGTGCTTTGCATGCATAACTAAAACTAGGTATGGATTTTAATGCTGAGAAATAAATTCTCGAGTGGCGAAAGCGGTGATGGCCGAACGAATGCGAACATTCTCAGCGGGCATGAACATGCTTTTGGGGCCGCACTGGCGTTTTCGCTTGAATTCTCCAGGACTGATTTATTTCATGTCGACTTCGTGGCGTGTTTTTGCAGCCGCTAAAGCGGCGAAGCTAGTGAATTTTCATCACGTTTTGCCGCTTTCTCTCCCTTTGATGCCAAAAGTGAACGCGCCTCAAAGCGCCAGCAGCAACAATGGCCACTGAACAATTATCTGTTTGCTTGGTTCAACTAGGGCCCGCTAGATGGCACCACTTATCCAGTCTAACCAGACAAAAACAGACCATTTGAACCACTCCCACCATTCCCCATAGTAACACCAGTCGGATCTTTTTTCTATAAACCAAACAGAAATGGACAAGCACAATTTTATTAAGTCTTTTGATGCATGGAAGGCATTTTTTTTATTGCAGCTAGTTAATTACTATTGATTAAATGTAGTTGGATGCTTTCACGTCATCGAGGTCATTTCCAAAATATTTTGCTCATGGCACACATTGTCTGATACACTTAGCTTAATTTCTCAGTAAATAGGACACTGCTGTTGATAATAATATTGTTGTTTTAGACGTCAAACATTCAGCTTTCACTCTGACATAAATCGTTATTTGCCTTTAGTGTCCCTTCAAGGATTTGGAGTAATTTTTGGAACAGGAAAAAATGTTTCAGAGCAGATTTGAAGCAGGAGGAACCATGTTTTGGAGCTGACAAAATTGAATTTAGGATCACTTGTAGCAGAATTCTCAGTTTTCAGCGAAAATTCTTATTCATGTGCGTACTGAACATAGTGCTTCAATGTAAACAAGAAGACAAGGCTAACACCTAAAGAGCAGCCATTACTCCTTAACAGCTCACTTTTTTTTTTTGTGAAAATGTTCAGTCAAAAGGTGCCTATTTATTTTATTGCTGATTTTAAATCTGATTGTACTAAAAAGTAGCTAGTCCATGTTGAAAAAAATTCTCTGCATACTTAGTCAAATCAACAAAATAAAGTTCATTTCTCAACAATACATAGGGAACCAGCTACCTGCAGCTAATAACATTTAAAAACCTAATAAACCAAACAGTTACTGATGCCACATCTTTGTTCACTTCTGTAGGCTAAGCACCCTTGTGGTACTTCACTCTGGAAGCTTCGGGGCTACGTGGGAAATTTCAAAATGCAGAATAATGCAAGGCGGCTTCACTGGCGGGCACTCGCAATGTTCGCGTCCGAGCTGTCTTCATCATCACCGAAGCAGCTACTCAATTCACCGTTATCGCTATCTTCGCTTCAGGACACATGATAATTATTTTTACTCGAATCGTCATTCCTCTGAGAATATTGCGAAAACGAATAGCATTTTTTTTTCCCCTGTTCACGGGCCAGCAATGCATGTGTCGCCGCCACCGCATGCCGTCTTTCCCTACAAAGACCACGCTCCTGCCGCAGGAGAAAAATAAATTCTCAAGAAAATGCTGCCATCTGGTGGATAACATGCACTGTAAGCTGTAAATGCGCGCTACTCCGCCTGAACGCTAGAGGGGAGTACCTATCGCGCTAAGATGAGTTCTACTCGTCCAAGGCAGTTAAGGGGTTATAATAGCTCTTAGTACAAAAAGGTGTCACACTCTGGTTTCACTGTACTGCCCGAGATGTGTTGAAGAGAACAATTAGTGACAAGGAAAGCGTGCACATATAGTTTTCACAAATGACAAGTGTCATAGGGTCATTCAAAAAAAAAAAAAAAAAAAAGGTCCCATCCAGAAAACCAGCAATCTAACAATGAAAGAAAGAAGGCGAAGAAAACTCATTGCAAATGAGAACATACTGTCTGAAATTGCCAGCGTAGATAGCGAATTCAATAATCTCAACAACTCACTATGAATCAGTTCCGTTGTACTCAATAATTTCTAGAGGTGTGCACACTGAATAGAATATTCTTGTTTTTACTGCCAAGGACTGTGGGTTGAGCACTTCGATTTTGCAAATACACAGAAAAAGTCTTGTAAAAAATAAAACTGGCACAAAATGAACTGCCACCAAGCCAGAGTAGGTGATCAATTCAAGTATGAAAGGGAGGGATGCTCTTCTTCGAGACAGCCTTGAAAAAGACAAGTCTGCTTGTCGAAACATTGGCTACAGCGACCCCCAGCGTTCAAGAAACTTTTCACTTTAATATGCTTATCAAGAAGAGATCGCTGTGTATGAGTCCTCATGAAACTCACATGGTTGGGCAATAACATGGCTTCTTGCAAACATATTGAAGTTAGCCAAATGACAGATGACAACCGACTGGTTAGGTGGACGGAGAGCCAGCAGTTTTTTTATTTCCTTCAGGGTCCTAGGGTTAGGGGTGGGATGGGGGGATGGTACGGCCAAACACCCCTTTTTTCCCCACAATCACCACTCCTTGGAAGACTGGGCCCGGATGGACATTTTAGGGTACAGCAAGTGCTGAACCCTGAAACGTGGGCAATTAAGCTTAGCTTTACGAAAGGCATACCAAAGAATGTTGCACAGCACTGTTAAAAGACATTTACATTTATTGCAAAATATCAAACTTTTGCACGACTGAATCTTCATTTGTGTAAAAATGTTTACATTGGGCAGCGCCGATATCTGTTGCAGCGGTGTCTACATTACAATATGTGAAGTTACTCACGAATGATAAAAATCACTTTTATATGGGTTATCGCCGGTTCCTGAACATATAAAAGAGACTATCGATGGCATACCTACAAGAACAAAGGCACATGTGGTGTCACAGACACTGCTGTTACGCTGAATATAATAACAAAAAGTACATTGTTGAAATTAATCAAGGGGCATTGGGGGCAATATACAAAAGCTTTAGCAATGTTTGTTGCGACCAAGAATATTTTTGTACCTTAAATGGTCCAATGCCATGTAAACAAGTGGACTAGGGAACTTTGGCACAGTTGGCACAAGAAGCACTTGAATGTTAGCAGCAAGACACAGGGATATGGAATTGTGAAAAAATGGTGCAATTGGTGCAGCTGGACCACCACTGAAGGATGCAAAACTCAATTGAAAGTTCTTAAGTGTGCGACTCAGCACACAGCAGATGGTCCTCATGTTAGGACTGTCAAATGTGTTTTTTTTTAAGTGTGTACCGTGCCACAAAGAGCAGCCACCAAAGATGAGCAGTGTCGCTTTGGCGAAATGCTGCCCGCATGTCACTACTAAGATGTCTTGTTTTTTGCAGGCACACATTTCAGGTAATCACGACCGCGTTTTCTTCTTTTTTTTTTTTTCGGAGGCAGCAGCGAGGCTCACCGTTCCTCCATGTTCGCGGCAAAATAAAGACTAGGTATAGCTGAAAGACATAACCTCTGGAGCTGCAAACTAGCTGGCTAAGCAAACGACAATCACTAATTACTTTGAATAGTTCCAAGTTCCTTGCATCCCACTTGTATGTTCTGTTAATTTGAAAACCCGCTTAATTTGAAGCTTTCTTGCGGCCCCAGTGACTTCGAATCAACAACATTTACTGTATGTATTTCTGTGGTAACTGACTGAACTTGCGGTGGAGGAAACCCAGTGAACTTATTGCTTTATTCTTTATGTTTCGAATGTGTCTATTTCACCTTAAATCAGACGCTATAAAAATGCCTAGATATTTATATTCTTCAGCTTCTTTTTAAGGTGATATTCTTCAGCGCATATGTGCAAGACTGAAATATGCGTTTCCTTGAAAAGGTGACGTGAACACATTTTTAAAGATTTAAGGACAATAATCATTTACTACACCATGATCCTTTAGTGTCTAAACCAGCCAGCAACAAAGTAATATCACTCTCTTTATGTCTAACTCTATAAATCACAAAGTCATCTGAAAACATTCTAAATGAAGATTTTAAATCGTTTACAATATCGTTAATAAAAAGCAAAAACAAAGGGGGACCCAGAACTGACCCCTGCAGAACACCTGAAGCTAGTGGAGCTTATGCAGAAGAGAAATCACTGAGCACCACACACTGCCACCTTGCACAATGATTATCGGCAACCCATGCGACAACACTACCGTCTAACTTGTCTGATTGTAGTTTTGAGATGAGAAGACCGTGCATCAAATGCTTTCCTCAAGTCAAGGAATATGCAGTCTATTATTTGTGTCTTATCTACTGCTGAAGCCAGACTGTGAAAAAATTCAACTAGTTGGGTAGAGCATAAAAAATTTTGTCGAAAACCATGCTAACAAGAGCTTAGAAGGTTGCTTTCCACTAAATGTGAGATGATCGAAGAATAAATTACGTGCTCCATTAGTTTACATGTCATACTTGTCAAGGACACCAGCCTGTAGTTCTGAACGGCATTTCTTGATACATCTTTGTGAATGGGTACAACATATGCCAGCTTCCAATCGTGCGGTAATGAAACCTCACACATTTTCGAAATACAACTGAACCCCTTTATAAGAGGCATGCTCCAGGCAGCAATTCTTGTCTTTTATATGAGATGTCTCTTATAGGCAGAGTACCTCGTATGCATTTTCTTATTGACCTGCATTTTACTGTAGGCACACTGGTGTCACTTATACCCATTTGTTTCTTATATCAGCGTCTCTTATAAAGGGGTTCGACTGCAAATGAGACAAGTGAAAAAACACAATATCCCACAACAATTTTCAAGAATAGCTGCCGCGATATCATCCGGACCGCATGCAGTGGACGGCTTCATTTTCTGTAATAACTTATGCAAACCACATACACCAAATACAACCTCAGGCATTAGAATAATGTCAGTCTGACAGGTCACATTAACGATTCAAGAAAGCTTTGGCCAGAATGCTGATGACAAAAAATTACTAAAGAGTGTCACTTCATCATCAACTATGGTTTCAGAGTTCTTTAAGGGAGGAATGGAATCATTATCTTTACCGTTAGACCTAACGAATTTCCAGAATTCTTTGGGGTCTTCAACAAGCCTTTCGCAAAGATTTACAAAGTAAGATTGATTAGCCTTTTCAGCCTTTTCAGCTAAACAATGAAAGCCGCCCTGTAAACATCTCAGCTCCAACAAGGCATCCCAAGATTGCCTTTTCTTATACTTCAAGTAAACTCGCCTGACTTTTCACAGAAATGTGCACAGCTGACAATTAAACCAAGGCTTGTCTTTTGATCGACTAGAGGAAATAACACGAGTCGGAACAAAGTCATCACGCAACTAAAAGAGCTTGAGTTTAAACAGCTTCCACAACTTTTCACTAGTGGATTCAATAACTAATGCATGGAAAGTGGGAAAATAGGACTCAAATGCTGAAATCATAGCCCCAAAGTCAGCCTTTTGACGCATGTATATTTTTCTGGGCTCCCTTTTGGCACTGACGCATTTTGAGCGTTTACGTCAGCAACAAAACACGACGGTCACTTAAACCAGGCAGTGTGTTGATGGTCGTTATAATACCAGGTACATTACATACAAGCAAGTCGAGTATATTTCCTGTGCCATCATCACGTGATGTATCATGAGTGTATTGCTGAAGCGCAAAATCGCTGACAAGATAAAAAAAAAATGCAGAATACATAAAGCCAGAGATAGATGTGGCCGAATCAGCGCTCGACTAGTCTATATCCAGAAATTCAAATCCCCCCCCCCCCCCACATATTATGATAATATCATTGCCAAGTGTATCAAGAAAGGAGGACAGTTGAGAAAACTGGTTGTGCAATGATCCAGGAGGCCAATAATACGATCCAATATTTAAGCTTTTTTCATTACGCAGCCACAGTCTCGCAGACCACTGGGGAACATTATAATGGCACACATGATAAGACCGAACCAACAAGAAGAAATACCCCTCCCCTCTTGCTCTTCGATCATGTCTGAAACAATGATAGCCAGCTCATCGGGTCAAGTCATGACTCGGTACCAATAACTATTGTTGGTTCTGCCAATCTTGCAAGGAGATGGAAGGGCCCAACTTCAATTCTGATGCTCCTGTAGTTTACCACCAAAACACTGAGGTCTTCCTTAATCCCAGAATCTGATTTCCAGAGGCTGGATTTATAGGCACTAAAAAACCCAGTTTTTTGAGCCAAGGACAGGCGGGCAAAACACTGTTCTAGGTTCCGAAAATCGTAAACATAGGCACAATTACCTTTGACAAAATTCAATTTTCAAAGAAATATGCGTGGGATCAGTTTCTACGACAGCAAAGGAAACAGAAATGTTTTATTTTTATGATGGTACAAAGGCGCTAATGGTTTAGCATAGCCATGCTATTTTTTCCAGCAGGTTTTGCAGAATACAGTCTTTTTTAGTCCAGCATGGCGAGTTAAGTGTCCACAGTCGAATAAACATGTTCCTGGGTCTCTTTCTTCTCGGCATGGCTGAGAAGGGCAACACAGGAGCAAACAGCCAGAGTGCTAATAGGCCAGTCTTTTCAAATCATACGAACTTGGTATGGTCCCGTTGCAGTCTTGTACTTTGGGACCCTCTTCTGTATATTTTACTTCCTGTAACATCCTTTTATGACATGATAATAAACTGATTGATTGATGATTGATTGATTGATTTGTGTAACAGCACAGGGTCATTTTCTCTTCTGCCCCTAAAAACCTTAGAGGGACATTAGAGACAACTGTTAAAGTCGACGTTGATTGTTGAAATCGCAGCCCAGAAACCCCGTAATGTTACTTTTGTGCCAAGGAAGTGCTTATTTTGAAATAAAATCATGTTTTAGTAGTCCGCATCAGGTTAGCGCACTTCAAATTACCCACCCAAACGGAATGTCTCATGTCACTGTCGCCGTGCACAACGTTGCCCGGTTTTACTGTGCGGCCCCCGACATTAGTAGCAGCAGAACGAAAGCAGTGGGAGCCACAGCAGCAACAACGGCAATTCAACAATTTTCTGCCATTCGCTCACAGAAGGCAAACATTATTGGTTCAACTGGGCATAGCACGACCTGTCCAGTTTAACCATGCGAAAATTGAACCACTCGCGCCATTCCCCATAGTAATGCCTGGCGGTTCTTTTTTCCACGAAAAAGAAATGAACAAGCAGCATTTTATTACGTGTCTTGATGCATGAAAGTTTCTTTATTTAGTGCAGCTAGTTCGATCACTAGTGATTAATTATAGGCGGTTCGTCTGATGTGATCAGGATCATTTTGAGAATGCCCTGCTGCGGCACACATATTTTTGTGCATTTACCTTAATTTCTCTGTAAGTAGGGCACTGCTGTTGATAATATTGTCGTTTTAGACGTCATACATTAAGCTTGACGAGCTCTGATGTAAATTGTTGTTTGAGTTTAGTGTCCCTTTAAAAAGCCATTCACCAGGTTTGAGAATTTCGAGCAGGCAAGAGAAATGCATCCACTGGGCACTCACGATCTCATCACCGGATCCCGAGCCATCCGGGGCGCGTAGCATTTGCAATGCCACGCGCCCTGGATAGAGGTGAAATGTTCTAGTCAATGATGCATGACCTTCATCTCACGGGCGTGCCTCCCACCAAGATGGAGGTGATGTATACAACAAGGAAAGGTCCTGCATATGTCAAATCAGCACGTCACACTGCGAGAATTATTTGAGGCGATGTGTGTAATTTGTGCAATCTGTTGCCGAAATAGAAAGTTGACAGAAATATGGAAACATACAAACGCAATCTATGCGCATTATTTTGTTTAACTTCATATCGAGCGAGATGCAAGACTAAGCTGCCTCCATTTCGTTTGTTTTGGTGTTCTCGCCATTCTCACATCATGCCGGCACTAGTATTCTCAATGGTTGGTGCATTTTCGTGCATCACTCGTCAGAGAAGTTCCAGCAGTGCGACGCTATGTATCTTGGTAAGAATATGCCATCCATGCCAGCCTCTCCAAATGTTCATGCATAGAGCGATCCATCCTACAGGAATGGGCAGTGCAATACAGAGAATGTCGAAACGACACAACACCGCTTGCGTGCACAACCTGGCAAGGGCATGTTATGCGAATGCAGCATTGTATGCGCATGACGTGTTGATGCGCTTACGTCATGTGATCTTCCGGCTCCGAATCGCTGAGATACCAAAGAAGGCAGAGAAAAAATTTGGCTTGCGATATCTACACTGGGCGAGTGGCTCACCTCCTCGCATCATGCTTTCGTGGCTTATAATGAACCAATTAAAAAATTCTAGTTTCTAGTGGTACAAATATTTTCATTGGGCACGCAACAACTTCCAGTGTCTAAACAAAATTTTTGATGTTACCAAGTGAAGCACTGTTTTATAGGCAAATGACAAACAAAACACCACATAGACATTTTTTTCCCTCTTTTGATGTACACAATGCTCTCCCCTGATGACACTCCACGGTTTCGCATTCGTTTTTCATCATCCTCCGGCTGCACAAAAGTACATCCTTTCATCTATACGCATGCGAGCAGACACCGGGGAGATGCCCAGCAGACGACGCGACGCAGATGAATACAGTAGAACCCCGCTGATCCGTTTTTCACGGGACCGTAAAAAAAAAAATGTAGGAGCCAGGAAACGCGAGAACCGAGAAACACGAAATATTGAGAAATAAGAGTAGTGGTGAACTGCACATAGTTTCATTTTAATTCTTTCGCTTGAAAAAATCATGCAGCGTTGCCTGGTGCATCTTCTCACTCCCGAGAAGCACAAGGCATTTTTCAAGCACCTGTAGTGCCATGTGGTTCTCGCCATCGTCACTGGTGCGCACATATCTTCGCAAAAAAATCCAGTGCCGCTACGGCCGATGAGAACGTTGGCTCCGGTATCCGCTCCACCTCCTCCTCAACTTCCTCGTCACTGGTGCACGGATCGGCACACTCAGCTACGATGTCGTCGACGGACAACATCGCGGAGGTGACAACGGCGTCGTCAACAGAAGCGTAGTCACTGTACGCGATTCCACTGGCACCAACAGTCTCCATGGCAGTGTTCAGTTCGTCGCAGTCTGCGAACGCATCGTCTCTAACAGCTTCTGTTGTGTCATCTGCGCGCACACCGAAACACTTGTTGAAGCAGTGTTCAACTGTAGCAGCAGTGACAGCGCTCCACGCCGATGCTAAATAATGCATGGCATCTAAGATGGTGACGCCTGCCGGCTGCTGCCCACGCTCCACGCTGGCCAAAGACTGCTTTACAATGCACTTGCGGTAGAAGCGCTTTACATTTTTTATTATTCCAGCGTGCAAGGGCTGAAGGTGGCTCGTGGTGTTGGCAGGAAGAAAAACTACCTTTACGTTCGGCAGTGACGCAGTGTTCTTGGGATGTGCGGAGCAGTTGTCGAGAAAAAGGACGACTTTTCTGTTCTGGCAGCCCATCTTAGAGTCCATGTATCTCAAGAACTCCTCAAAAAGTGAACACGTCATCCACGCACGCCTTGGTATTATTGTTGTAGTAGCAGGGCAGGTGACGAATATTTTTAAGGCAGCGTGGGTTTCGAAACTTTCCTATCACCCACGGTTTCATCATTTCCGAACCATCAGAGCTGCAGCCAGCAGCACCGTTAGTCGTTCCTTGCTGCATTTTCCACCGTGGCAAGCCTCGCCTTTCAGACTCAGCGTCTTAGAGGGCTGTACCTTGAAAAAAAGGCCTGCTTCATCGGCATTGAACATGTCTCTCGGCTCGTAGTCCTTTATGATAGACACCACGGTCTCTTTCCGGGCCTCAACAGTCTTAGTCTTCACGCTAGCAGCCTCTCTGTTGACAGAGCGGTAGCATAATCCATGTCTGTTTTCGAAACGGTCGATCCAACCGTTAGATGCACAAAAACCGTCGATACCGAGCTTGTCCGCGATATCGAGTGCCTTCTCTCGCAGGATGGTACCGTCGAAGTTAACTCCTGCGGCCCTGGCTTGTTTGAACCATTCAAACTGCAAGCTGCATGTGCTCCGAACTGCATGTGTCAAGCTGCATGTGCTCCGAACTCTGGGCTTGCTTGCACTTGACGTCGAAGGTTCGGGAATTTTCTTCAATTTCGATCCATTTTGCAACGATGGAGTTCAAGGTAGAAGGCGTCAGTCCTAACTCCTTCGCTATGCACACCTCCTTCCGCGTCGAGTTCTCTTTCACAATGCGGAGAATGTTCAACTTCTCTTGCAGCGAAAGTGATTTCCGCTTTCTTGATGTCATCCTGTTTGAAGACTATTTGGAGCGTTGGAAGTGTAAAGGCACTATGCTGCACGCTTGTATAACCTGCGCAACGGCCGACACGAAGCAAACGCGATGCGAGAAGACCGCAGCAAGCACGGGTAGCATGGGCACACATGGGCGATGGTGATGGCGATCGGGCTATACCCTTTGAATCGGGCCGCCTGCGCGACCCAGGGGCAATAAGTTTAAGCCAGCGTGACATCCCAAAAAAACAAAAACAGATCTCGGAGACCTTACTTTTACATACGCCAAAACCAATTTTAGGGCCCCAATGCGTCATAGACACAATCTTTCTTAGAGTGCAAATACGGATCTCAAAGGTCATGCTTTTGCTGGCAAGAACCGAAAATACATCATAGGTGTCGGCCCCGGCACTTTGGGCGGCCAATCCCATCGTCAAGCCGCCAAGCCAAGCTACATGAAAGACAACATGGCCGCTCGGGCTGACGCGTCGTGTATGATGCGGGAACGGTCTCACAGTTGCGACGCAGCAGCGGGGTTCCCAATGCATTAGATCCTATGGGAGCTGTGCCGGGACCGGCCGAAAACGACGTAACAGCCAGGAAAACGCAGCACACGAGAACGCAACAGCGGGGTTCTACTGTACATGCGTAGAGGATAATCGGCTGTGAAGAGGTTTATTAGCCATTAAAGACAGCGATGAGACAGCGTGAAGAACCGTCCAGCAATCGGCACAGCAACGAACCGAAGCACGAGCCGAGAGAGCCGGGCGTTGGCGATGCTTCTTGCTGCAGTCACATCTTCTTCTTCACAATCGCCCCCGCTGAAAAAGGAGCCATCCTGGCGACCTAAGAAGTTTCAGGGAGAGGCTCATGATACGGTTTTAGGCGGGAAACATGGATGATGTCACGTTCACGCCGGCGCATGTCATCTGATCGGGTAACTGGCTCAATTAGGTAATTAACCGGAGAGGGTTTCTCTAAAACGGTGTAAGGCCCCTCGTACCGGGGGACAAGTTTTGATGAGAGTCCCGGGGTTTGGTATGGGATGGCAAGCCACACGAGAGACCTTGGGGCATAGCTGGGATCCGGAAGAGAGGTGCAACGGTTTTCTTTCCGGCGTTGCTGCTCGTCCGAGGTGAACGCACTCCGAGGTGAACGCTGGCGGCACTCTTCGGCTTGTCGAGCAGCATCGGAGATAGGTGGACATTTGGAGGCATCAGGATGGAAGGGAAGTAGAGTACCAATTGTATGGGAAGGGTCACGTCTATAAAGAAGAAAGAAGGGTGAAAACCCTGTGGTTGTTTGAACTGCCGTGTTATATGCGAATGTGACGTATGGGAGAACACGGTCCCAGTTGCTATGATCAGATGCCACGTACATTGAGAGCATATCACCCAGCGTGCGGTTGAACCGTTCCGTTAGCCCGTTAGTTTGCGGGTGGTATGCTGTCGTTTTCCGATGAATGACGTGGCATTCCGAAAACAGAGTTTCGACGACCTCGGAGAGGAAAGCGCGGCCTCTGTCACTAAGGAGCTCTCGAGGTGGACCATGTCGAAGGATAAAGCGGCGTAAAATGAAAGAGGCGACATTCTGAGCAGTAGCGCTCGGCAAAGCGGCTGTTTCGGCGTAGCGTGTCAGGTGGTCAACTGCCACTATAATCCACCGATTACCATTTGATGTCAATGGAAGGGGGCCGTAGAGGTCAACGCCGACGCGATCAAATGGCTTGGCAGGGCATGGAAGTGGCTGCAATGCGCCAGTATAGCACGTGGCAGTGTTGGTTTCGTCGCTGGCAGTCAGGACTGCACTGCACGAATTGGCGTACAAAATTGTACATGCCGCGCCAGTAATAGCCATGGCGAAGGCGTTCATATGTTTTGAACACTCTGGCGTGGCCGCATTGCAGATCGTCGTGAAGAGAGGCGCATACTTGCGATCGTAAAGTGCGTGGAATGACCAGCAGCCACCAGCGGCCATCGGGAGCGTAGTTGCGTCGATGAAGAAGTTGATCGCGGATGGCAAAATGGAAAGCTTGACGTTGGAGGGATCGAGATACCGGAACGTTGGCCGTACTGGATAGATATTCGAGAAGAGATGCGATCCACGGGTCATGACGTTGTTCGGTGGCAATCGAGTCGAGATTTAGCGATGACAAGGTCTCGAGGCGAGTGTTTCCGCACGTCGGATCTGGTGGTAAAGGTGAGCGGGACAGGGCATCAGCGTCAGAGTGTTTGCGTCCGCAGCGGTATACGACGCGAATGTCGTACTCCTGGATGCGGAGTGCCCATCGCGCAAGGCGGCCAGAAGGGTCTTTCAGCGTGGAGAGCCAGAAAAGCGCGTGGTGATCAGTTACTAGATCGAACGGGCGGCCGTATAAGTACGGCCGGAACTTTCCAAGCGCCCACACCAGAGCCAAACACTCTTTTTCTGTCACGCTGTAATTAGTTTCGGCTTTCGTCAGAGTGCGGCTAGCGTAGGCTACAACGTATTCTGAATAGCCGGGCTTTCTTTGAGCGAGGACAGCGCCTAGCCCGACGCCGCTGGCGTCGGTGTGCACTTCGGTAGGAGCCGTCGTGTCGAAGTGGCGAAGAATAGGTGGGGAGGTGAGCAGACGGCGCAGAATAGTGAAGGCAACGTCACATGCAGGGGACCAGGAGGAGAGGTTCACGTCACCGTGAAGAAGCTGGGTTAATGGTGACATGATGGATGCAAAATTGCGAACAAAGCGCCGGAAATAAGAGCATAGGCCTACAAAACTGCGAAGTTCCTTCATGGTCGTCGGCTTGGGAAATTCTGCGACTGCTCGAAGTTTTGCTGGGTCAAGTAATACGACGTGCTTCGGCACGATGTGGCCTAGGATGACGAGCTCGCGTGCAGCGAAGGGGTATTTTTTCAGGTTAAGCTGCAGGCGAGCGTTGGTCAGACAAGTCAAAACGTGCCTGAGGCGAAGGAGGTGCGTAGAAAAGTCGTGCGAGAAAACCACGACATCCTCGAGGTAGCAGAGGCACATATTCCACTCGAGGCCACGTAGCGTATTATCCATAAGTCGTTCAAACGTGGCGGGCGCGTTACAAATCCCAAAGGGTACGACGTTAAACTCGTATAGTCCGTCAGGTGTAATAAATGCAGTTTTTTGGGAATCGGCTTCAGCCATTGGAACTTGCCAGTAGCCAGACCGCAAATCTAGCGACGAGAAGAATTCCGCTCCGTGAAGGGTGTCAATGGCGTCATCAATGCGCGGCAAAGGATATACGTCCTCGCGGGTTATCTTATTCAAACGACGATAGTCCACGCAAAATCGGATAGATCCATCTTTCTTACGCACCAGGACGACAGGAGATGCCCAGGGACTGGGAGATGGTCGAATGACGTCTCTACGAAGCATATCTTCGACTTGATCGTTGATGACGCGGCGCTCTTCAGTGGAGACACGGTATAGTCTTTGACGCAGTGGCTGGTGTAGACCGGTGTCAATATGATGCTTGACTTGCGACGTGCGGCCTCGTTGAGGTTGCGACACAACGAAAGAATTCCAGAACTCATGCAGAAGATCAAGCAGGTCGGCATGTTCAGTGGGAGTGAGGGTGTCGGCAATGGCGCTGGAAAACGTATCCTTGGACGACTCCTCGAAGGCCGACAGTGATTTTGCGTGGTCGCAGTAGTCATCCGGGACATCAACCAAAGACGAAGGGTCGAGATCCTGCACGCGGCCGAGACATTCCCCCGCAAGCAAAGTGACAGGTGTGGAAAGCGGGTTGAGTATGAACATATTGCTTCTTCCGGCGGCAAGGTCAATCGTTGCGAAAGGCAGCGGCAGAGCTCGAGGACTGGTGAAAATATCGGAAGGCATAAAAAAGACTGTAGCGTCAGTGTAGGCGTTGCATGAAACTGGAACAAGTGCCATATTTTCAGGTGGAATATTGGTATCTTCATTCACGAACAACTTCGGCGGCTGATGAAGAGCGTCAAGTAATGGGACATCATAAAAGGGTGAAAACTCAACTTCAGCGCGTGCGCAGTCGATGACGGCATTATGGCAGGATAGGAAGTCCCATCCGAGGATGACGTCATGCGAACAGACAGCGAGGACAATAAACTCCACAATGTAAACAATGCCTTCGATGGACACTCTTGCAGTGCAGGCTGCGAGAGGCGTTACTTACTGTGCACTTGCGGTGTGGAGTGACAGTCCCGAAAGCGGCGTCGTGACTTTACGTAATGCACGGCAGACATTAGCGGCAATAACAGAAACAGCGGCGCCGGTGTCTACAAGGGCGAAAGTATAATAACTTTCAACAGTTACTGCAACCACGTTAGCAGGAGAGGGGCAAGGGCTTAGACAGTTGGAAAATGGCGCAGTTCTTGCCTCTTGAACTGCGGTGCTTAGTTTTTCTGGTCAGAAGGTCTGGGCCGGCGACGCATGGGGGAGGGCGATCGCTGACGAGGAGAGGGTGCGCGCGGCGTCACGAAGTCGGGGGTCGTTGGGAGGGCCATAGCGAGGTGACGAGACCGGCATGTATTGCGCGAAGGGTTGGCGGCCGGGTTGCGACAATCGGACATAGTCGCCGAACATCTGAGGTCGACGGCGGCAGTAGCGGGCAACGTGTCCGGGAGTGAAGCAGGCGTAGCATATCGGTCGGTTATCGGGCGTCCTCCAAGGATTGGCGACTGGTGGTGCCGCCCAAAGTGCAGTATAAGCAGCCGGGTGTGCAGGCTGTGAGCGCGAGGTGTAAGGTGGTTGCGGAAGCCTACGCACAGCGTCTGCATATGTGAACGGCGCTACTACAGGCTGCATCTCTTGCGAACAGGCGACAGGAGGAGCCACAGGCTGCGCTGCATACGTTAAGGGTGCAGCCACAGGCTGCACGGCTGGCGGATAGACGACAGGAGGGCCTACCGGCTGTGCGACACCCGGGCAGTGACCACGGCTAGATAGAGGCGGCTCGTAGTGCGCAAGAGGAACAGCTTGTGCAACCTCTTCCGATATAGCACTGCGAAGCGGGGCAGGTAGACGGGTGGTGGTCTCGTGAGTAAAGGACACTAGGGAAAGTTGGCGGGCGACTTCCTCACGGACGGAGGCTCGGACTTGCTGAAGCAAGGGTGAATTGTCAGGCATGGAGTCGAAACTGGACAGCGACTCACCATCATGCTGAGGCTGCACAGTCAGAGTGCGTTGCTTCTTTAACTCGTCGTAGCTCTGACACAAGCTGACGACTTCGGAAACTGTGCTCGGATTTCTTGCCAAGAGCATTTGAAATGCGCCGTCGTCGATGCCCTTCAGGATGTGTTTGACCTTGTCAGATTCGGGCGTGGTGTCATTCGCACGTCGGCAAAGGTCGACGACATCCTCAATATAGCTGGTAAAGGTCTCGTCAGTCTGCTGAGAGCGGACGCGCAAGCGCTGTTCTGCCCGCTGCTTGCGGACAGCCGGCCGACCAAACACTTCAGCACATGACGTCTTGAAGACGCTCCATGTGGGGATGTTGTGTTTGTGGTTTTTAAACCACAATTTGGCGACGCCAGTGGGATAAAATATGACGTGGCCCAGCTTGTCGGCTTCATCCCACTTATTGTTGGCGCTCACCAGTTCGTAATGCTCGAGCCAGTCTTCGACGTCGGTCCCATCCGCACCTCTGAAGACCTTCTGGTCCCGTAGCCTAGGATGGCCAGGGCAGTTGAACTGGGGCGAAGGTGCCGATGTAGTGGCGTTGTCAGTCATGGCAGGCGGTAGCGTGCGGCTTCGTAGCTCCAGGGTGTAGCAACGGGGATTAACAGCACGTTCCACCAAATGTGAAGAGGTTTATTAGCGTTAAAGACAGCGACAAGACAGCGTGAAGAACCGTCCAGCGATCGGCACAGCAACGAACCGAAGCACGAGCTGAGAGAGCGGGGCGTTGGCGATGCTGCTTGCTGCAGGCACATCTTCTTTACACAGCCTTCTTATTGGCTAAGAGGCCTTGCCACCTTAACAGCCCTGAAAGCAACTGATGAGATGAGTATAAATTGGACCCCATAGAGTTCTTAGAGCTCAATTTTGCTTTGTAACATGAATGCCGATGTCCAACTGTACTGTACTTGAAAGAAAAATTTGAGGTTAAATAGCGTTCATATAGGCACCAATTTTGAAAAAAAAAAGGCATTTGTAGGCACCTATAGAAATTTAGGCACATACGTCTGAACTAGGTGCTTATAGGCACTATAAAAACACTGTAAAAGGTCTTCTTAACCCCAAATTCATGCCCATACATCAAAGTGACATGATAGGAACGCAAGAAACAAAATAGACAGTTGCCTATAATCCGGTCTCTACTGATGACAGTCACGTCTGCTTTAATTCATTGGGTCGCGCTATCAACTTGATAATGTTTGTTGCCTATGTACAAAGTGTCAAACTTTAGCACTGCTTTGTTACCGTCTTGCCAATTCTGCTTTGCAAAGTTCCACAAGCGATTTCTTTCATCACTCACAACACGGAAAAAATCCTTTGAATTACTAAGGTTCGTGCCTGTTAACTTACTGGCATTTGTTAGTACTTGTTGACATCCCTTATAAGAAGAAAATTGGGCAATAATTGGGCATGTTTTATCTGCTCAATTCGTTTTATCTGCGCACTTCTCACATTAGTGAGAAGCTGCCTTAATTTTTTTTTGCTCTCACATACGATGTTCGCCTTATGTATAGCACTGATTAGTTTTCTTAAAAACTGCTCTTTATGCAGCCTCAATGTGTAGCTGAATGCAAGTAAATGGCCAACCTCAAATAATATTTCTGTACTGTCACTCACAGAATTTATGTTCATGTGCCTTCTATTTTTAAAGCATGACTCTCTTACATACTCTGCTTTTATGGGGTCACTATTAGATTGTAAGTTGTAAGAAAATAGTAAGCAAGGAGGTGATTGAGCAAGATATGTTAGAAGCATGCTTCATTAGGAAGAAAAAAAAATGCAATGTAGACGTATATCACGCACTTCATCCTCATTGGAGGAGCAGTCAGTCATCATCGTCTCTTTGGGCTCATAATCATCATCGCTTTTCAAGTGCGTGCTGCTTCACATCCGTGGTGCTTGTTCGCTCCAGAGAATAAACAGAGTCGTCATACACGGTTACAACCGAGTCATCATACGTGGTGGAGGTAGATTTATGATCCCCGATCCTCTCCTTGTCTTGTCTACTTGCTGGAGTTCCGTTCGGGCCACAGTTTGGACCCTCAGTCTAACAACATGTATCAGAGCGAGTGAGCCGACGCCCTTGCTGCTCCCATCCCTGCGCCTCAAGCCCCTTTTTACATCGTCAACCACCAGCACGACCCTCTGAACTTCGCTGGTCTCTGCAGCGAAGATGTGGAAGACTGGCTTGATAACTACTAGCGAGCAGGCGCAACTAATCACTTGGACAACTCTACCAAGCTCCGTCGTGTTTACCTTTATCTCACGGGTGTTGCAAAGACATGGTTCTTCAACCATGAGATTAACTTGATTGACTGGCCTGGCTTCAAGCAGCAGCTTTGCCAAGTCTTCAGCACACCAGCGGTTCGGTTCGCTTTTGCGAAGAGGACCCTTGGTGTTCGCACACAACAGCCCAGCGAGTCGTACACTTCGTACATCGAGGAAAAGAATGTCCTTGCCCTCTGCCGGCGAGTCAGTTTATCAATGTCCGAGTCGTACAAACTACGCCACATTCTGAAGGGCACAGGGACCACTGCCTTCAATGTCCTGGCTGTTCAGAATCCGTCTACTGTCGCTGACATCATCACCACATGTCAACAGCTCGATGAACTGGACTCTGTCCGCCTGCAATCAGGCACAAGCGAACACCGACCGGCGAATCGAGGCCTGTAACACTGACCTGCAAGACTTGATCAGGGAGATCAAGTCTTGCAGGTCCAGTAAATGGGCTTCTCGCGACCACCCACTTCTGCCATACAGCTTTCAGGCATGGCGTTACATGACATCATCAGGGAAGAACGAAAGTCCTTCACAGGCTCAGCGCATGTACCGTCACCTGCGTCGAGCCCGCTAACGCACGCGCAAGTTGCAGCCGCGCCTCCATGCAATGTAAACTCTACGTTGTCACTGCCATTGTTCGCGTCGTTTGCTGCTGCACTACCAGTCCATTTCTGATCCATGCTGCCCGACCTTCCATCTGCCCACCTAAGTGCCGCCCTTTACAGTGTAGACCACTTATAACGTAACCGCTTATAGTGCAGAACCACTGACAATGCGGTCTTTTTCTACTCCCGGTTACCCTCCCATAGAACCCCATGTATACGCACACCACTTAATGTGTAGTCCCCCAAAATGAAAGACCGGTTATAATGCGGTTGCCGGAAATTGTTTGTGACAAATGCAGCAGTGAGTGGGCTTCTGAAAGGAGGCGCGCTGGGTACAGGAGTGGAATCTGATACGTCGATGCACCGGCGCCGACGCGGCTACAGCGTACTACGTCGCTAGCGTGGCTTCGGTCGCGCGCCCCTCAACGTGACACATGCCATCCCGTCCTTATTAAATGCATGCGCTTAAAAGGTTCCTGTCCGGAAAGGCATCGTCATTAACGAGCTTGCAACAAATATTGTGTTTGCTTCCTTGTCCATAAATTGAAAACCTTTTATGGTTTTATGACGCGAGCTTTCACTTTTGCTGCCAGTGCGCTGTCGTACGTAAGCTTGGCAAGTTGTCGTCATTGCTGATTTGGCAGCCAAGAACGCGAACTTCGTATCATGCAAGCTGTTCTTGGTTCACTGCTAGTGCGATCTTTTTGACCCCGAATCTTCATGTTCTGGACAAACTTTTCGCGACAACGTACCAAACGGCAAGCTAGGCCTAATCGGCGTTAGTTGCGCTGCAATCAGTAGCGGTCGCGTGAATCTAAGTTGCGGTTTGGTATACCGAATCAATGAAACTCTTTGCAGTGGCCGCACTTGACGGGAAGAGATACATATCATTAATTAAAACGAGGGCGGCACCTGTAGCGCTCGAATAGTGGTTCGCGATTCGAATGCGATGTCTTAAATTGGGTGTACATGCGTCGATGAAATCGAATGGTTGGCATCTTTCAATGCGTCAAATTCTGGACGTGATTCGACATAGTTTCTATGTAATGCGCATAATCGAGGTGGTCTAGTAGTCGGCGACTTTCCGCGATGGTGCTTTCATTTGTTAGACACCCTCCCACCTTTTCACATTCATTTCATCGGCATTGTTAAATTCTTTTAACATTCAGAAATTTAAATGTTAGCAAGCATGCATCACGTTTCGATTTTCGGACACGTGAAGCTGTATGTTCAACACGTTTTGCGCAAGTACGACCCTTGAAAAAAATTGTTTTGGGTGCAGTGCGGTACCGCTTATAGAGCGGATATTCGCGACTCCCGCGACTTACATTATAAGCGGTATATACTGTACTACCCATATTGACGACGTCCAACATGCTCTTACTGTGGATAACGTGGCCATATATCGCACTTCTGCCGCAAGCGCCAGCAGGACGTGCGTCGGGGTTACGACATGCGCAAACAGGATTTTTCTAGTTGTGGTTCTTATGCCCGGCACTATTCATCTGTGTGGAACACTTACCGCTCAACCCGACGCCGCTCATCTTCGCCCTATCGTTCCACCTCTTTTCCACTTCGCCCTGCCTTGTTTATAACTGACAACCGATCAGAAAACTAAGTGATGCAGTTTTTGGAGGAGAAACTGCATGTAAGAGTAGGACTGCTATTCTTCCAGCACGTCCGTTCAATATGATTTCCATCGTAGTGGAATGTATTCTTGTGGATGATTTGGTGAACACCAGTGCGGCATTTTTTGTGATTAGCTATGATTTGTGTAAACGTCTCAAGAAAGTCACGACGCCTTATAAGGACCCACTCCACTTTCAGCGCAGGGGAACACCATTCGCCCTTCCGCTCTTTGCACTACCCGAGTTTTCATTGACGATATCCTTCACTAAATTCAGTTTACTGCGCTCACCCAGTGCTCTCACCAAGTAATTCTAAGCTGGGACTTTTTGTCTTCTTCTTCGGCTGCGATATGTTGTGGAGAATGTGCTCTGCTCCTTACCGATACCGACTCTATGGTCGATGAAGACATCAACAAGCCACCTCGCCTGCTCGTGCCGAAAGATATTGAACTACTGCCATGTCAAGAGTGAATTGTGACCCTAACATCTAAGGACATCGACCATGATGACGTCTTGGTGTCCCCTTTGTCCAATAGCGTAAGTAAAGGTCAGGTGTGGTACACTTTCGCAACGACTCTGCGTTCGTCATTGTCATGAATGCTACATTGGAGAAAATTCTACTTCCACAGGGCACCACAGAAGTCTACACCGTTGATGCTGAGCCTCTTAGCATTGTGCCACTGAAGCCTGTCTTCACAGAAGATCTTCCTACTTGTGAGCCTGGACCTTCCTTCCCCTTGAAACCTCTTATCAGCGATGATGTCAATGCTACTCAAGCACAGCAGCTGCTTGCTTTGCAAACAAAACACGCTGAATCTTTTGACACCTGCTCCTCGACATTGGGCCAGGCTACCACTGCAGTGCATTGCATTCAGACAGAGGGAACATCTATTGTGCAACGCTGCCCATACCCCCTGTCTCTCACTGAACGAAAAATCACCGGGGGAAACGTCCCCGACATGCTCCAACGAGAGGTCTACCATCCATCAGCTAGTCCTTCGTTATCGCCTGTGGTTTTGGTACGCAAAAAGAATGGCTCCCTGAGCTTTTACGTCAATTACCGGGCACTTAATAAGATTACACGTAAGGACGTCTACCCCATGCCACGCATTGACGATGCCCTTGATCCTCTACAAGGTGCGGAATACTTTTCAAGCCTTAATTTGCGTGCGGGATACTGGCAAATCTTGATGCAAAAAAGATGGCATTTGCAACTCCCGACGGGCTATAGGAATTTAATGTGATGCCTTTCGGGCTCTGCAATGTGCCCGTGACCTTTGAGCTTATGATTGACATCATGCTGCGTGGCCTTAAATAGAAGACCTGCCTCTGCTACCTTGATGACATTATCGTCTTTTCCTCAACGCTTCCTCAGCACCTGCAACGCCTCGATGAAGTCCTAACATGCCTCGCCGGTTCGGGTCTGCAACACCAAGAAATGCCGTTTCACCAGCAAACCCATCAAGGTTCTTGGTCATGTTGTGAGCAAAGACAAAATTCGCCTTGACACCGACAAGATTTCTGCAGTCCTTTGCTTCCCGCACCCCGGAAGGCCGAAGGAATTGCAAAGTTTTCTTGCACTCGCATCCTATTTTTTTTGTTTTATACGAAACTTCGCTTCAATAACTGTGCCACTACACAAGCTGCTTGCTTCTGATGTACCTTTCCTGTGGTCTGAAGAATGTCAATCGGCGCTTGACCAGTTGAAGGAAGTTCTCACGTCGGAGCCTGTTTTTTGATGAGACCGCCCCTACACTCTTGCGTACAGACGCCAGCAGTTGCGGTATAGGTGCTGTTCTTCTGCAACACGATGACTCTTCACGAGAAAGAGTCGTTGCATACGCTAGTAGAGTGCTGACCACTGCCGAGAAGAACTATACGATCACTGAGTAGGAGTGCCTCAGGGTGGTTTGGTCAGTACAGAAGTTCCGTCCTTAGCTGTACGGCCATCAATTCTCTATCGTAACAGACCACCATACCTTATGCTGCCTTTCTACATAGAATAACCTGTCTGGGCGCCTGGGTCAGTGGATTTTACACCTAAAAGAGTATCAATTCGAAATTATTTATAAATCTTGCAAAAGATATCAAGACGCCCATGCTCTTTTGCGTCGCCCACAACCTACGGCACCGCCTGACACTCCCGCAACCGTTCCCAACAGCACCAGTTTAGACACGACTTCCAGTCTGGTTGCCTTGCTCGCCTCACTGTCCGCCCACGAACAACCGTTCAGCTCTCACCAGCTGGCTGACCCGTACTGTCGACACATTATTGACCACCTTTCTCGAGCTTGGCGTCCACCGAACGCATGGCTTCGTCATCAACTCGACCAATTTAAGCTGGAGGATAGTAGACTATATCGTCACATTTATCACTTTGACGGTCAACGCTAGGTACCTGTCTACCACACATTCTTCGACATCATGTGCTTAACACCTTTCATGACAATGCGATGGCTGGCCATCTCGGCTTTCACAAAACCTACGACCGCATTCGAAGCTGATTTTACTGGCCTGGCCTTTCTACCGGCGTAGCGCGGTACATAGGTTCCTGCTCTCCATGCCAGCCAATTACAGTCAATGACGTGCCCCACAACACCATTTGAGGTCATAGGAGTTGATATTTATGAGCCTGAGCCTCTTCCCATCACTGGCGCTGGAAATCGATGGATAGTGACGGCCGTTGATCATTTGACGCGTTATGCCGAGACAACTTCTTTGGTTACTGGTTCCGCTGCGGAAGTTGTGAATTTCGTTCTTCAGGCCATAATTTTGCGTCATGGTGCTACTCGCATACTCCTAAGCAAACAAGGAAAAGCAGTTTTATCCCAACTGCTAAGTGAAGTTATGCGCACTTCCAGTACTACACACAAGACAGCGTCTAGCTACCATCCTCAAACGAACAGCCTGACCGAGAGATTTCACCGAAATCTTGCTGACATGATCGCTGTCTATATTCAACCAGACCACAAAACAGGGATAAATTTCTACCATTCCTTACGTTTGCCTACAATACCGCTGTTCAGCGCACAAAGGGCTACTCGCTGTTTTATCTCGTTTATGGACGTTCACCAACAGTCTTTATCGATGTTTCTTCATTGAGAACAGCACTCTATCCGCGTCATCTTGCGAGGAATATATTTCTCGCAATTCCCAGTGTCGCCTGCATGCTCGTATGAACACAAAAGCCACACAACAACAAAGGAAGGCCGCTTATGACACTTGTCATCGGAGTGTCTCATTCCGACCGGGGGACGAGGTGCTACTCTTGACACCCATTCGCACACCAGGTCTGTGCGACAAGTTCCAACTTCAGTTCATCGGCCAGTACATAGTTTTGCTGCAGACTTATTTGGTAAACTATCGCGTGACACCACTTGTCGTGCCAACTGACCGCCGTTACCACGGCACCGAAGTTCTCCATGTCTCTCCCATGGAGCTCTTTGCGCTACATTTCTTGTCACCTTGACTAGCAGTAGCCGGGCTGGCCGCTTCCACATGGTGGGAATGAGTAAGCATAAATCACGCACTTCATCCTCATCACAGGAGCAGTCAGTCATCATCGTCCCTTTTGGGCTCATAATCATCATTGCTTTTTGGGTGTGCGCTGCTTCACATCCGTGGTGCTCGTTTGATAAAAGGAGTCGTCATACGCGGTTACAACAGAGTCGTCACAGTATTAACGATACGTCGGTGGCACAGCGTTCAGCTGAATTTGATATTATTATGGGTTTCTAGGGTTTCTAAACTAGCACATGCATTGAGAGTGTTCAATTGTGTGATGTGACATATGGGGTGTTATTGCGTATGTGTGGCAGGGTGAATATGATATTGCTTTAGCGCAGCTCGGTTTGAGCGTGAAGAACAGATGCTATACAGTCAAAAAGGGGAAATAACAGACGACAATGTGTTTAGCACTTACACTGTGGTTTGTTACTGTCATATGTTTTCTCCCCAAACTTGCACATGTTTTGAAGCGCTGGCGTGGCTTTTGTCGTTCATAGAGATCCCCTAACTACAGAATTTGGCGCAGCTTGGTGCAATTTCTGTTGATATTATCAGGATGGCACAGCAAATCTGATTTGACACATTATGGCGCAGTTAGTGCAGGAGTGGAATCCCTGCATGTGCTAATCAATACTTAAAGGGGCCCTGCCACACTTTTTGAGCATGGTCAGAAAACGCTGCCGATCGGTAATAGTAGTGGCTCCCGACAACATGCGAGCCAAATATTATAGCACAGCACGCGGCCTGGAATTCACAATAAATTACTAAAGTCAGCTAAAAATTGCTTTATCTTCTCTCGACAAATGGCGGAATATGCCCGAAAATCACATGTGAATTACCCATCTATCAGCCATTGGCTGATTTGAACATGGCGCGCTCGCTCGTTACAGAGATCGCCGTGGGAGACCTCAACTTGTCCACGCATGCGCGCCAGATCACACCGAAAAAGCAGCTAATTCAAACAAAAAAAAAAAAAAGAAAAAAGAAGTGCTCAAGGCCAAGAGGCACGTCTGACCTTTTTCTGTGGCCCTGCCATCTCTCCCTGTTTAGCTTCCAGCGCTTTCATCGGGACGAGAGAAGAGAGAATGCAATTGCAGCATGTGACAAACTTTTGTAACTCTACTCGCACTGGACGGATTCTTATCATTTTTGCGGCGTTGAATTCGTGAGGCAATAAGCTTTTCCAGTGAATTCACTCCGTGGTTACTTGAAAAAGCGTTCCAGGGCCCCTTTAAAGCTCCTATTCCATAGCTACCAGCCTTGAACCTAATAAAATAGTGTGCTCGATATTACTTTGACATTATTTAGAAAACACTTGTTCACACGTAAAACTTCTTCACAATTTTCTGAAGCTGTAGCAGCTCTTAGTTAGTGTCCCCAAGCCTAGTCATGCTCTTAGCAAACCAAGAATTTGCCTCAACCAGAATCACTCCATGAGTTTATATGTCCTCCATGTCATTCATGACTGACCAAACAATACTGAAGAAGACAACAGTGTACACGAGACCCAAAGAGAATAGCTCTTGTGTTACTTTTGTAGACAGAAAGGTATGTGTAGTTCCCACAAAGAAAGAAAAAGAAAAGTCACAGTTTCACTCGAATAGTGAAGCAATAATAGCAACATCAATGAATCAGAGAAATGGTTAAAGGTTCATTATTTTTAGGACTACCAACTGTGGTGGCTTTGCTGCTAAGGTGTAGGGCTTCTAAAATTTAGGACATGGGTTCAATTCTTGTAATTTCAGCCGCATTTTGACACGGGCAAAAAGCAAGAACACTATTCATAAGGTGCACGTTAAATCGGATGCAGAATGAGGAACATCATATGGTAAAAAATTTCATAATTAAAAATGAACATTGTGTTCTATAAAGCGACAGACAGCAGCAGAGAAGCCCCAAGAATACTTTTTAAGCTTCAGTGGCGTCAAACACAAAAAACCACTTGGAAATCTGTGATGTCCCACAGAGGCACCTGCGCTGGGGTTTTAGCACGAAATTTTTGAAATGCTATGAAATGTTTGTTGTAATTCTTCTTTCAAAATATTTTTTTCGAATAATAATTTGCTTCTTCTTATGGTATGAATAAAATTTAGTTACTGAAAATACGGTCGTTTTTAAGTGCTTTGGCTAAATGGATCAATATGTTGCTTCATCTTGATTTAGTTGTTCGAATAAGTTGTGACTTGCATAAAATTCCTCTTCAACAAAGCTGCATGAGCGATCAAAGGCACGGTTTCTGTGACATAACAACCTATTCACAACTGAAAATATATGAGTACAATAGAGCTCCCAAAGGGCCAGTCAACAGGCTCCGACTTTTTTTTTTACACCCCCCAAACAAACTCAGTAATACGTAAAGTAGACCGCAGCGATCCCGTTTTCTGAATATTACAGCGCCGTGCACTGCGCACAGCCTCCATTTCGAAAAACAATTCCCGCGCTCCTTTCCTACGCTTGACCAATCTCTTTGCACGTGCAGTGATGACAACTCGGCGATCGGCGACGTGACGCAGCACGCAGCTCATCAATTGGTCTAAACCAGGTCTCAACAAACAGTAGTGAAGTAAACCACAGTCCCTGTTCCCACCCACAGCTACGGCAGAGCTATTCAATCATAAGAGTTGTGAAACTCCCCATAGGCTCCATGCATCGAAATTGGGCTACTTCACTGACCCAGTCTTTGGGAGTAAGCAAATAGTCGTGCCACTTGTTGATAGGCACACCCACTATTAAAAGCCTTATTTGTGTTTTGTGTTGCTGCTCCCAGATGGCACAGCAGTCTGCTCCCAAAAAAGTGAACTCTATAAAAATCGGGCCAACTTCCTGTCCAGGTTTTGGAACGCACTTTTGCTGCAAATCATTGTCGGCTGCAAATCGAGTGACTGGGTTGTGGAGAAGCATCGGCACCGGGTAAACGGAAAACAACCAGGCATCGCAGCAAGTGGAAGAGCATTGCGACTGATCGAGTTCGCCGATGACATAAATCGCTGACGTCTTGTCACATTGCCGAAGTGGGCAGAGTCGCGACGATAGGCCACGCCTTCCCCTTCCTCTGAAGGAGAAGGGTGGCGAGACCGCGCCTTAGAAATTTGAAACGAGCTGAACGCAATGTTTTAGCCCTTGTAACTTCCTTAATATAGCACGCATTCCCAAAATTCTTGCGGCACCATGTTCACGAAGTATATGTGCACGTATTTCTCTTTACAACATTTTTTTGGACCTTGGGGTTGTTTACTGGCCCTTTAAATAAAACTCTTACCAGTAGGACATTTTGTTGAAGTGTTCGGTGAACTTTGTCAGGTTTGGACTTGAATCTTCATTTTGCTCTTTCGCCCAAATGAGAATCTCGGAGATCTAAAGAATAATGAAAGATTATTTGGTATGAATTGTTTAGTTCACAGTGCAGAAACTTATCAGTGTCAGTAAAAGATCGGTCACTGAACTGTCTTCTCACATGTGCAAGTGAATTTTGGAGTACTTATGAATGATTTCGCACCAATGACTTGATTACTGCAGTAGCAAGACAGGCAGTTCAATATAAAACATGCATGGAAACTGAAGGCAACATATCTACTCACATAATGAATGCACTCTTTGAACTGCGTACCGTTACTTGCTTTCACAGATGTAAAGCAAGTAAGAGTGTGCTTTTAATCTAGGCTGATGATGATGCATTTGCATAATGAATGAACCCTTGAACAGGTCACATATTTTTTTTCTTCCTGCATAATAACCGCACAGAAATGCAAGCAGTGGTGTCATTTCCATCATAACTCATGATGCTGATGGCTGGCGGAGGATGCACATATAGCTTCATGTTTACTTTGGAAGTTTGATTAGGCTGTATATCCCGTTGACACAAGCATTGAGTGAATGGGCTGCTGTCTTGTATCTATTCAATTCAAATGGGTGGTGTGTAAGCAATACTGCCAGCTTCAAGCTCAAACCTGTTAAGTAAACTTTGCAGAACAGCAACCACAAATCAGGAAGATATTTTAGTATCAATGAAGCATCTGCTAGGGGAGCTGGCAGCATGAAAAGTTGAACGTTTTCAGCTTGAAGAATGTTCAATGTTTTATGTTCAACTACGGATATAATGGCCCTCTGATAAAATATAGCAAGGCACTCTTAGTAAACCACAATATTGACAACCCTGTTTCTCAGCGGCAAAAAGCAAAAGTGACGCAATAGCAACTGCAACAGAAGAAATAGTTTGCAAGCTCATGCTGAGATGAGTAACACACAAGCATGAAATAAATGCAGAGGGTGTGGCGCAGGGAATGGTAAATGAAACATCCACCAAAAATAAATAAATGCCCTAGGCTTGAGATGAGGTGATAGGTAGTGTTCTTCACACATTGCCTGCAATCTGTTAGACAAGGCAATAAAAGCTAGCTGTAAGATGCACTAGTGGCACAAGGATAAAAGTACAGTGGAACTGATCGGTTCCTACACTCGGCGACAATGTTACTTGACAGCACGATACCCATAACATACCCATAACATGACACTAAACAATCAAAACGTTTCTCTCAATCACATTTTTGTGCATAATTTTCTAAATGCATTAACATCGCAAACGAGCAATATCAAAATCAGTCACAAGCTACTGCACTAATTGCGGAGCAACAGAAATGTACGGGATCCCCGTCTCTGTAGCCTTCATTCCAATGTCAAGATGAGTTGTTGCCAAGTGATGGCCAAGTTCCAGATAAGTCCAGCAGTTTCGCTTTGGCAGCACGCTGCGATTCCCAGTAAGCGGCTTCTTCCTTGGCGGTGCGAACCTTATTATGTTTCCCCATGTAAGCGTCTGGCATTGCATGCTGCAGCCATACACTGGCTTTACACAGTACGAAGGAGTGCAAGTACAATTGGCCGTGACCTCACTACTGGCACAATTGACAGGTTGCACGCAGAGTCCAGGCAGGCAGGCAGGCAGGCAGGCTGGCAACGGAGCAGTGTATATATAGGCTAGTGAAGCAGTTGCACAGCTGTGCAACCACTTGCTAGGCAACGTACGCTGGTGTCATCGCGGCACAGAGTTTTTTTTTTTTTTTTTTGTTCGCGTTGGATACGTTACGGCCAGTTTAAACAGCTCTGCTGTTAAACTATAAATTTTTTACACATGCAAGAGTGGTGCTAAACCAATAATAAATGTTGTGCCTTATTCACAACATTGCTTACCACACCAGCTGCATGCTCTCCTAATTATCACTATCATGTATTGCTGTGAATGATAACTCAAAACGGAGTCAAATATCTGACAGCTTCGATAATGTCAAGGAAGCTGTGGTATAACAAAAACCCACAGTGTGAAAGATATGAATAACAACAACATTCCTAACTTTCACGGCAAGACTCTGATGACATAAACCTTTTAAAGGCCAAAAGTTCTATAGGCATTACAATATGTGCTTTTGACATTAAACCAGTGAGGAGTGCATCCTTACATCAATACGCTGGAAGAGATGAGCATCAAGCAGGGTCATCTGCTCGGCTAGGAGCTCTGATTTGAACTGGAGCAAGGTGGCCGGCTGGGTGGTGACACGCAAGTTGGCAAGGCTACCGGCACTACCAGAAGGGGCTCCTCCCGCCCCTGTAGAGCTCCAGGGGCCCCCATTGTGCAGTTGTGCGTGCGCTTCCCACTTCTCTACCACCTTGGCCCGCAGAGCCCTTGCCAGGCTCAGGTCTCCTCGGCCCACAAGTTGGTGCGAGAATGCTGTCAGACAGCGCACCATCTCTGGGCCCGCGTCACTCAGCCTACACACAGCAACAAAAAGAAAACCACCCAAAAAGAAGGTTCACTTATATTTTAGACATGAAGACATAAAAACGAGCTGTGGTAAATTGACATAAAGTACAAAAAAATAGCATAGAACAAATTTTATGAATATTAGGCCAGTACTTCAATGAAAACAAGTGAGACATGTATGCCCATAGACTCATGAGAGCGTTTTGAAAAAGTGCGAAAACATTGTCGCACTGACTCATGAAGGCACTATCTTGCAACTGCATAGAGTGGTATTTGGGATGAAACGGCCAAAGTAGGTGGCACAGAGCAGCACTCCTCAAGTTGTGCAGAGCAAAGTTGTGTGGACCTCACTTCCAGCTGTAGAACAACTGCACCTGCACCTTTTGTGAGTCTTCATAGCCCTGTGGCCTGTTCCTGTAAAGCAAGTCTTCTTGAATGCATCAACCATTTTTTTTTGTACATTTGCCTGTCCGTTCTTTCACTGTGGAAATTATTTAGTAGTGTGTTGCCCCTGAATATGTGCCCATCTTTCGAGAGGTAGGGGACAGTTGGGAGAATTGAGACCTTTTTCACAATTGTATTTTTAGTTTTTTTGGACTTGAATGCAGAACAATGTTGGCATATTATAAAACAGGCCTAAACAAGTTGCAAAACTTCTGAGATGCACTGGTTTGTACGGTTTCTGGTGTAGCTTTATAAAAAAAAAAGTTTGTGATTGCCAAAATTTGTCCCATCATTCCACCTGCCTCTGTGGGTGGAGTGGGACATCGTTTGTGAGGATTGGGACGTCTGTAACACAATGGTCCAAATGTCTTCAGCGACAATTATAAGCAGATGGATCAACATCAAACAACAAACAGGGCTGCACAAACTTCACTGCACCCTATTTAACACTGGCAGGTTCATTCCATATTTTTGTAAAGTCGCCACATCTTTCTTAGAAGAAAAGCAGAACTGCAAGCTCCCCCCCCCCCCCCCCAACAGGAACTGCGCAATGATTTCCTCACTAAAAATGACAAGAAAAATATCACCATTATTCACTTGAATACTTTAATTAGGCTAACTGATCTTACATATGCCATGCCAGCCATTATCCAAACCTGGTGTCATTGTCAGGCTCGTCAAAAAGGCAATGGCAAATTCGTTTTCTTCACTTCAAGAACAGGAATCCTTCAGCAAACACCATTTCATTGTTGGATTGTTGGATCGGCTGTGGCAGCAGTCTTGACTGTACTGCACTGCTACTTGAGGACTGTTGTGCTAACCCCAGATATCTTGTTTAATCATACACTTTCCCATTGTACATGTAAAGTCTTTTGTCTTACCTTCTTTTTTTTTTTTTTCGCTGTGTAATGCGGTGTGGCAGTAGGATAGAGAGAAATAGGACAGCGTCATGTTCCTCCCTCAACTCAACAGTCCCACTCCTCCCAAACTACATTTGCCAAAGTAAACAACATTCAGTGGATAAAGTTCAATCATAATGCCTAAACTTTATCTCTGAAAAAGTAAAGCGCTGATGCTTGCTTTCCAGATAAAATTTATATTAGCATTCACAAAGAGGTTGAAATCACAGAGCATTACAAGTGAGATAGCAGAAACTTAATTTTAACACGTGAAAAAGGAGACTTCCAGTAACAGAAAGCTCTATTCGCCAAAGACGCCCGCCATTACTTCCATGCAATAGGTCTCTTAGCACCATCTCATGTGTCATCAGCTAACGTCTTTGAAGTAACTGTAGATGAGATAGCCGCGTTGTCCCTTTCCTCCAATTGACGCAAACCTCCCGACTCTACACTATATGACATAAAAAAAAAATTTCCAATCCCATGCACAATTATGCTAAGAGATGAACGGGCAATTTCACTGGTCATTGGGTTTCGGTCAAATTATTGTGCAAATTTACAAAAACACATGATGACTGGAAGTCAAGATCAACTCTGAAAAATCATGAGTACAAAAAATTATCCAGCATTTTGACTGGTGGGCTCTTTCTATCTGAAGAGGAGGGAAATTCAAAAGTTATCATTAAGAAAGGTTTATCGAAATTTAACGCCACTGTAACACTACTTTCACTCTTAGAAAGTGTGGTAAAAGATTTCTCCTCGAGATTATGAAGACTAAGGAGCAACTTAATGTTGCGCTAAAAATCTGATGGGTGATGTGAGGAAAGATTTTTTCTGCAGATGGGAAAGTGGAACATGTGTGTCCACTGACACACGAAGGGTTAAAAGGAAGATAGATATTTTTTTTTAATGGCTAAGCTGGACTAGACACACTTCACACCTCAAGTTATCTGACCGGGGGATAGCTTAGTGTTCAATAAACCATAGTGTAAAAAAGAGGAAGTCTTGGACAACAAGCACAAATTATACCTCATGCCTTTGCACATCATTATTATATATTGTATAGTAGTTGCACACTGCATAAAACAATGACTGATATGGGGGGTTTAATGTCCCAAAACCACCATATGATTATGAGAGATGCAGTAGTAGAGGGATGATTTGATTGATATGTGGGGTTTACCGTCCCAAAACCACCATATGATTATGAGAGACGCCGTAGTAGAGGGCTCCGAAAATTTTGACAACCTGGGGTTCTCTAACATGCACCCAAATCTGAGCGCAAGGGCCTACAATATTTCCGCCTCTATCGGAAATGCAGCCGCCGCAACCGGGATTCGATCCCACGACGTGCAGGTCAGCAGCCGAGTACCTTAGCCACTAGACCACTGCGGCGGGGCCGGCACAAAACAAACAGCAGCATTAGTGGCACAGGCAGAAATTTATTTCCGTGGGCACACGCCCTTGATCCAAAGTAGGTGCTGCACAGGCGAGTGCGCTAAAGTGTTAATTTGTGCTCTGTATCCTATAGCAGAAAAAACATTTCTGGAGGGTGCACGTGCCCGGTGTGCCACCTCTTGGCTACCCAAATGAGTAGCGTATCCACTAAAGAAAGAAGATCAGGATAAGATAGAAGCGGGAAATGATAGGAAGTCATTCAACAAGGAATATTGCTGAAGCCAATCCTACGAGAAAATGCCTTCACCAGGCCGTAAGGTGCCAGAGGAAGTTGCGGCCCTGACAAAGACCCTTTATCAAAACAGTGACACAGTACCATTCCTTGTTGACCGATCCATTTGGGGGTGGGAGGGGAACTGTGCTAATGCAATAATGGAGAAAGAAACATTATATGAGGATGGGTGCTGTCTTTGTGCGATGCTTCTCTGCCTCTGTTAAAATTAGAGCTGTTTTTTCAGATGGATCTGTACCAATGAGCTCGCAACCAATTACTTCCAAGTCATCTTGTTGAATGACTTATCACATAATGTAGCAAGAAATCAGAATCTGCATTTCTCGCTATGACCACAGATCAGTGTAACACTTCCATCACAACGTGACACTCATATTCACTAATACCACCATATTACTGCAAACATCTTTCCTTGAAGGGACACTAAAAAGACACAATGACTTGGTTTAGATTGGCAAACTGCACACTGAGAACTCTAATGCCATGCATTTCACAATCATAAGGTAATTATCAAAGGAGAAAATCAAGATTAAATTTTTATTTTTAAATTTCGCACCGAAATCTCCATGCGTAGCATCAAAAATTTAAACAATGTTTTTTTTTATATTTTTGTGCCTGGCTTGATGAAACTCCGTATGCTAGATCTATGACACCCATAGATGACAATGTACTTGAATTTTATCAATTAGAAGCTAAGTAAGACTCAGTATAAGCCTTCAAAATTTATGACATCATGGTGCTTGTTGCGAGAATTTCACAGTGACATCTCCACCCGCATTTACTTTTGCACATTTTCTCGTTTACCAAGCCTTGTATCACGGTAAGAATGGTGTTTTCGGGATTGTGAAATTGTACTATACTACTGGCAAAAAATTGCTTTGCTCTTTAGTGCCCCTTTAAGGGATGCTAGAAATAAAGACCATGTCAGCCTGTGCCAATTATGTATTCCTTAAAAAGAACTAGGCTAATTCACATAGCAGTAAAGGGTTGATCATGGTGGCATAATCACAGAGGAATTGAAGGGTTCAGCCCTTGACACCTGTAACAGTAAAAGTTTCAAGAGACTAGCTGTGAAATGTATCCGAGAACAATAAAAAGTTAGAAGGTTGCTGCTGGATGAAGATAAATTGACCATAAAAGAGACTCAATGTAGGGTACAGTGCCAGCTTTAAAACGAAAAAGGGATCACTGAGGGAGGCATGGTAATAATAATAATAATAATAATAATAATAATAATAATAATAATAATAATAATAATAATAATGTGAGCATTATTCATACGTGTCATCTTATATGTACATACTCATCATCATCAGTCTGCCCTGTGTTGTGGGGCAGAGGCTCGTCAAGTAAAAGAAGTGTCTTGCAGCCAAAACGTTGCCTTACAAGTGGTGGAGAGTGCTTCCCGGTCCCCTGGTCTTCTCCCTGCAGCGCTTTTTCGTTATCTTCGACTACGAATCATCCCTGGAGCTCCGGTCGGGTCGCCGTCTGCGCAGTCAGCCTACGGTGATGTCGCAAGATGAGCACAACAACACGGCTCCATCCACCGCGCCTGCACCCCTGGGCATGCCTTCTTGGACTGTCACCGCCCCTCAGAAAGATCCACCAATGTTTGCCGGCCTTCGAGGTGAAGATGTTGAAGACTGGTTGGATGAGTACGACCGTGTGGGTGCGCTTAACTATTGGCATGATTCTGTGAAGCTGTCCCGCGTACCGTTCTATCTGACGGGTGTCGCTAAGACATGGTTTCTAAAACATCAGCTGGATTTCCCAGACTGGCCTACCGTTAAGCAGCAGCTCCGTCAGATATTTTCCAACCCTTCTGTACGTGCAGACATCGCCAAACGGAAGCTTGTTGAACGTGTCCAGCACTCCGGCGAGTCCTATACTTCGTACATTGAAGATGTCCTCGCCCTATGCCGTCGCGTCGACAGCTCGATGGCGGAGCATGACCGCGTTCGCCACTTGCTTAAGGCCATAGGCGCCGTCGCATTTAACGCTCTGGCGGCAAAGAACCCGACCACGGTCGCCGATATCATCAGTACATGTCAGCGACTCGATGACCAACTGATACGTTTACAGCCTGAAACAGCAGATATCAGGCCAACGCATGACGGTGAGCTCCGTGCGCTGATACGGTCCATGATCCGCGAGGAGCTGCAACTCCAAACCACCTCGTCATCTTGTGAGCTCCGCATGCAACTTCTGGAGGCAGCCTCTGCAACATTGTGAGGGAGGAACTAGCGTCCATGAAGTGTGAGCAAGCCCCGAGCTCACATACCACTCCAAGACCAACGTACGCTCAGGTGGTTGCAGCGTCACCTCCTCAGCAATCAACGCAGTATGGGTCAACTATGCAGCCTTCACTAAATGTCCTCGCCCCAAGAGCAACGCCTCCTTCTTTTCAAGCCTGGCGTCCATCTAAACCAATTTGCTATTATTGCGGAATACGCGGCCACATCTCACGGTTCTGTCGTCGACGTCAACAAGACGAAAGGCGTGGCTATGCTGACTTCGAGGGGGATGAGTTCGCCCCCTCTCCACAACATCGCCACCCATACCAACTGTACCAACGCCACTCACCCTCTCCACAGCACTTGGATGCAGCCAGTACCTTCCGCTCCTCGCGCCGTCGCTCCCCGTCACCTATGCGCCGTTCCTCGTCACCACTTCGTCCTGCTACCATGACGTCTGATCATCGCCCGGAAAACTAAACAGTGCAGCTTCAGGAGGAAAAGCTGCATTTTGCGGACTGCATCGAACTCCTCCGGAACGCCCCTCAAATGTACTTTCAGTGTGTGTTGAGGGTATATGGACTGAAGCCTTGGTGGACACAGGTGCATCGCTCTCAGTTATTAGTGTGGACTTGTGTGCCCGGTTGCGCAAAGTGAAGACACCGTATGATGGCCCTCCCCTTCGCTGTGCTAATGCGGTTTTTGTTTAGCCTTCTGGTGTTTGCACAGCACGAGTTTTTATTGAGGGCATCCTTCACCATATACAGTTCCTCGTTCTGTCATCGTGTACCAATGCGCTCATTTTAGGATGGGACTTTCTCTCCTCAGCTTCAGCCGTGATATCTTGCCGTCAGAGGGTCATTCGCATGTCAGATACTGCACTTTCGTCTGATAACTATGCCCATAGCCAGCGTTTCATCACCGCTGATGACTGTTTTATTCCTCCAGGTAATGAGCATATTCTGACCCTGACATCAGATAAGATCGGTACTGGTGATGTGTTCCTAGCACCGTGTGGACGCTACATCTCTGATGGACTTACCATCGCTCCTAGCCTGGTGCGCTTTCGTGATGGCAGAGCGTTAGTTACGGCAGTTAACCCGACTTTATTGCCTGTTGCACTGCCCCAGGCCACCAGCGTGGTTTGCTTCACAGATACCGAACCACTTTCTCTGGTGCCCCTTCACGCAGACTCGCCATCTTTCTCTACGAGTACTGATGACGATGCTACAACGGCTGCTTTAACAGCCACAATAAATCCCGATCTCACGTCAGCACAAAAGCAAGAACTTTTGGGTATGCCTCATAAACACAGCGCTTCATTTGATGTATCTTCCAAGCTTCTGGGTCGCACTTCTGTCGCCGTGCATCGAATTGAAACGGAAGGCAATACAATCGTACGCCGCCGCCCATATCGAGTGTCGTCCGCACAGTGGAAAATCATAGAGGACAACGTTGCTGATATGCTCAAATGAGATGTTATCCGGCCTTCGTCCAGCTCGTAGTCATCACCTGTAGTGCTAGTCGGAAAGAAGGATGGTTCGGTGCGATTCTGCGTCGATTATCGAGCACTTAATAAGATCATGCGCAAAGACGTCTACCCGATGCCACGAGTCGACGACGCACTTGATTCTCTGCAAGGCGCTGAATTTTTCTCCAGCCTCGATTTACGGTCTGGTTATTGGCAAATACCTATGCACGAAGCGGACAAAGAAAAAACTGCCTTTGTAACACCAGACGGGCTGTACGAATTTAACGTCATGCCTTTCGGTTTATGTAATGCTCCTGCCACGTTTGAACGCATGATGAACACAGTTCTACGCAGCCTAAAATGGAAAACATGTCTCTGTTATCTAGATGACATCGTCATTTTCTCCTCTTCTTTTCGTCAGCATCTTGATCATTTAGATGAAGTTTTGACGCGTATTTCTAATGCTGGACTTCAGCTAAACACAAAGAATTGCCACTTCGCCAACAAAAACATCAAGGTGTTGGGCCACCTTGTCAGCAAAGATGGCATTCGTCCGGATCCTGACAAGCTTGCTGCCGTGATACGCTTCCCTCGGCCAGAAAATCAGAAACGCCTACGAAGTTTCCTGGGCCTGGCATCCTACTTCCGCCGCTTCATTAGTCATTTTGCTGCCATCGCGTCGCCATTGCACAAGCTGCTGACATCCGAATCAACTTTCGCTTGGAACGATGACTGCAAGCGTGCCTTTCAAGCCCTCAAGAATGTTTTAACGTCCGACCCTGTTCAGTGCCATTTCGACGAGAACGCACCTACATGTCTGCACACCGACACGAGTGGCCATGGCATTAGTGCAGTTCTTCTACAGCGGGATGCCACTTCACGGGAAAGAGTAATAGCGTATGCTAGACGTGCTCTTACGGCTGCTGAACAGAACTACTCTATAACTGAGCAGGAGTGCCTTGCTGTCGTTTGGGCCATACAAAAATTTCGACCGTATCTTTACGGACGCCACTTCACGGTTATTACAGACCACCACGCCTTGTGCTGGCTCTCGACACTGAGAAACTTGTCTGGTCGCCTCGGTCGTTGGGTGCTCCGCCTACAAGAGTACGATTTTGACGTCGTCTATAAGTCTGGCAAAAGACACCAAGATGCAGATGCTCTCTCTCACTGCCCCCTTCTACTTTCATCATCAAGTATGTCAGCTTATTGCTCGTCTGGTGGGCAATGCACGGCGTCACCCCTCACATTACCACACCTTGCGGTTATCGACACGCCGGCTTCAAATCGCTACACCGAGTTCGCCACACGCCAGCGTGATGATCCATATTGCAATCGCATTATCCAACGCCTAAATGGCATATCATCTACTCTTAATGCTAGATTGCGCCAACAACTACGGCAATTTAAGCTCGATAACAATGTGCTCCATCTTTACGTTTACACTACTGATGGACACCGCTGGGTTCCAGTACTTCCGCGTTCTCTACGTCATCAAGTCCTCGAAGCCTTTCACGACGACCCATGTGCAGGACACTTGGGATTTCACAAAACACAAAGCCGCATCAAAAACCGTTTCTTCTGGCCGGGCATTTCTACCTTTGTGGCCAATTACATTGCATCTTGCCATCTGTGTCAACGGCGGAAGCGACCAACTTCGTCTCCTGCTGGCCTTCTGCAACCTATTCCGTGTCCCAAGACTCCATTTGCCATCGTTGGCATAGACCTACTCTGACCTCTCCCCATCACGCCAGCAGGTAATCGTTGGATTGTGACTGCTGTCGACCACCTGACACGGTACGCAGAGACTGCTGCACTACGCACAAGTTCTGCATCAGACGTCGCAGACTTCTTTCTCAACGCTATTGTATTGCCTCACGGTGCACCTCGCGTCCTCCTGAGTGATCGCGGCAAGACGTTCTTGTCTACCATAATCGAAACCCTGCTCATAACCTGTGGCACAGTACATAAGACGACGTCAGCCTACCATCCCCAAATTAATGGGCTGCCAGAGAGATTTCATCGGACACTAACAGACATGCTGTCGATGTACATCGCACCAAACCACGACAACTGGGATACGATTTTGCCTTTTGTGACGTTTGCCCATAACACCGCTGTTCAAAGAACTACTGGCTACTCGCCTTTCTACCTCGTGTACGACCGTTCACCGACATTCACCATCAACGTCTCTTTCTTAAATGTGCCAACTGACGCCTCGGCAACCGTATCAGAGCAGTTCATCACAAGGCTCGAAGAATGTCGGCAAGGGGCTCGCCTTAATACAGAAGCCAATCAGCAAGATCGCAAGCAACGCTACGACAGCTCTCATCGCAACGTCTCCTTCAGTCCGGGGGACGAAGTGTTGCTTTGGACGCCTATTCCTACTCCAGGATTGTGTGACAAGTTTCAGTCACGCTTCATTGAACCATATACAATCAATGAACAAACGTCCCCAGTGAACTATCGTACCACTCCCACCGACCTTTCTTCGATCGCCGCTGTCGTGGTTCGGAGATTGTCCACGTATCGCGTCTGAAGCCATTCGTTTGACGTTCCGTTTCCGTGTAAGACGCGTTCGGGCTGGCCGCTTACGCATGGCGGGGGGAATAAGTGTGAGCATTATTCATACGTGTCATCTTATATGTACATACTCATCATCATCAGTCTGCCCTGTGTTGTGGGTGGGGCAGAGGCTCGTCAAGTAAAAGAAGTGTCTTGCAGCCAAAGCGTTGCCTTACAATAATAATAATAATAATAATAATAATAATAATAATAATAATAATAATAATAATAATAAGTATCTGGGGTTTTACGTCCAAAAACCACGATATGATCATGAGAGACCCTGCTGTGGAGGGCTCTGGAAATTTTGACAATCTGGTATTTTGCAACACTGATGACCTTCGGGTAAGAGGCCAAGCACTGCTCCACCGTGACTGACAGAGAAAGGCGTGGTAATCTTCACTTTCAGGAAGCATTGGTATTCTATGCTTATGGAAGCAATAACAGGCAAGCTGTCTACATTAGCAAGAAACATTCACAATATAGCTTAAAAATGCAGTGAATGGTCTGTAGAGATACATATTATATATATATATATATATATATATATATAGGAATACGACATTCGTGTTGTATACCGATCCGGCCGCAAGCACTCCGACGCTGATGCGCTATACCGCTCGCCGCTACCGGCTGACCCAACCTCCTCGTCACCTTCTTCAGCTGTCATAACACCAATCGACTTCACAGACATGGCATCGGAACAACGCAAAGATGTGTGAATTTCCCAACTTCTTGCCTTTCTGACTGATCTGTCAGCTAATTTGGTCTCAAGAACTATCCGCAGTCAAGCCACACATTTCGCTATTCGAGACGACCTCCTCTATCGGCGGAATTACACGTCTGAAGGTCGGAGGTGGTTGTTAGTGATACCCAACCACATGTGCTCGGAAATCTGTACAGCTTTCCACAACGACCCGCAAAGCGCTCACGCCGGGGCTCTCAAAACGTACAACCGTCTACGTGAGCGGTACTACTGGCGCGGCATGTACGCATTTGTTCGCAAGTACGTACGTGCTTGTACTGCATGCCAGCGACGTAAAGCACCACCTCAACGCCTTGCCAGTACACTTCAGCCTCTGCCTTGTCCAGCGTGTTCATTTGACCGCGTCGGTATCGACTTATACGGACCACTTCCCACGTCGTCTTCTGGAAATAGGTGAATACTTGTCGGCGTGGACCACCTCACGCGTTACGCGGAGACGGCAGCACTACCCCGCCCTCCACCAGATGTCACGTAGTTTCTTTCCGTATAGACCTACTGGAAGGCCAAGGAACGCCAGAAGAGCGAGGAACGTCAACAGGCCGAAAATACAAAACAAGCGCAAGCTCGGGTCGCGCGTGTGCACCAACGCTGTGGCTTGCCGTTTCTTGCTGCTTCGTTGTCGTTCGCATAGCTCCCTACATTTTATATATATATATATATATATATATATATATATATATATATATATATATATATATATATATATATATATATACACACATAAAATGTAGGGAGCTATGTCGCGCATGTGCACCAACGCTGTGGCTTGCCGTTTCTTGCTGCTTCGTTGTCGTTCGCATAGCTCCCTACATTTTATTTATTTATTTATATTGTCACAGGTAATGGGTATGAGCCATCAACTGTAGGTGGAATCCTTGGGAAGTGAAGAAAGAAGAGGGCTTTTGCGTCCTGGTCTGAGGCAAGCAAGACGTCGTTTCGTCGCTGTCTGTAATTACGTTCGTGGCACTGGTGGAGGTGCTGGGTAAATGTGCCTCGGCTGCAGATTTTCAGCCGACACACCGAGCTACTTGGAGACAGCTACAGCTCCCACGGCAAGAAGCAGTCGCCGCCTGCGAGGACTATCTCCCGAGTACCGTCCCCTCTCTCAAGGCGAGATGGCAACTTCAACTAACAACCAGGCGAGTCAAACCAACGACGCCTATTCTTTTCTCCCGCATGTTTTTCATGCGCCGCAAACACCACGCTCATTTCACGGAGACATTTATGAAGATGTTGACGACTGGCTTGACCACTTCAATCGAGTTGCCAACATCAACGAATGGGATGAAGCTCGCAAGCTGCGGAGAGTTTACTTTGCGTTAGAAGACTCTGCCAAAACGTGGTACGAGAATCACGAGGGTTCCTTTGCGACGTGGCATGAGTTCAGCCGACAGTTTCGTGATGCGTACCGCAGCACTGAAAGGAAAGAGAGAGCGGAGCAGGCAATCTCGTCTCGGAACCAACGACCCAACGAGAGAGTTTCGATGTTTGTCGAGGACATGCTTCGACTCTTCAAGCGTGCTGACCCTGCAATGTCCGAGGAAAAGAAGATGCGGCATTTAATGCGTGGGGTAAAAGAGCAGCTCTTCGCAGGACTCGTGCGCAATCTACCGACGACTGTGGCAGAGTTCATAAATGAGGCAACCACAATGGAGCGTACTCTCCAGTTTAGGTCGTCACAGTATGAACGCCACGACGTGACCCCTGCTGCATGCTTTATCGGGGCTGACAGCTAGAGGCATGCCCTCGCTGAGTTCATAAGAAGCGTCGTGCGGGACGAGCTGCGCCAACTCCAAGCAGCGGGACCCCAACCACCCGTAAGTGATCTCACAGACTTAATCCGAAATGAGATCCGACAGGTGGTCACCCCACTCGCGCCAACAAGGCCTGAGGCCCCTGTGCTGACTTATGTGGCGGCTCTGCGATCCCCTGCACCACATGGCCCTGATCCCACCATGGGAAGAATGGATCAGGCTAGCCATCGATTCCAGGGCACCTCTTCGACTCCGCCACCCGCCTAAAGGTTTCCGAGTGCACCAACTTATCGTCCGTCTGGATCGCGGCAGAACGCCACAAAGGCCAGTGTGTGGCGTACGTACGATAACCGTCCACTCTGCTACCACTGTGGCGAAGCGGGTCACGTCTACCGTAACTGCCAGTACCGCCAACTTGGTCTCCGTGGCTTTCACCCTGATGCTCGGTGCCCGCGTTACGGTGAGCGTCCTCGCGACATCTACGCGTACCTTACGGGCCAGCAAGCTCCTCGCCTTGGTCAACGCCCCCAATCACGATCACCATCACCTCGCCGCCCAATCTCTCGTCATCTCTCGTCATCTTATGCAATCTCTCGTCATCTTATGCTCCTTTCAGAGGCCGGTCACCGAGTCCCCACAGGGGAAACTAGAAACCGCGGCTCCTAGGGGTGAAGCCGCGTCCCAACGAACTGTCAAAGAGCCTCCTTCGACGCAAAGACTCGACGAAGACCGTTCTGACTTTCCAGTCGTTTCCGAAAGTCATAAGACTGTTTCTGCCGACATCACCGTACACGTCGATAATCACGTCGTCACTGCTCTCGTCGACACCGGCGCCGATTATTCGGTTATGAGCAGCGCCCTAGCATCCCAACTGAGGAAGGTAACTACCCCTTGGCAAGGACCACGGTTGCGCACGGCAGGGGGCCACCTCGTCACGCCGACTGGAATGTGCACAGCCCGTGTTCGAGTCCGTGCTTCGACGTTCATAGGGTCTTTCCTCGTATTACCTGTGTGCTCCCGTCCACTCATTCTGGGGCTGGACTTTCTTCGCGAACACGGCGCAATTATTGACCTACGAGACTTGCAGGTGTCGTTCGAGGACCCGTTTCATCCTGAACCGGAAAACGCCCGCTCATCGAAGGCTGCCCTACGTGTATCCTCCGAATCTGTTACTCTGCCTCCTCGCAGCAGCCTTTTTATCAACGTTGAATGTGACCAAGACGTCCCCGAAGCAGGAATTGCAGAAGGAAATTTGTCCCTACTTTTTGCACAACAAATCTGTGTTGCCCGAGGTATTGTTCAGCCCAGTAGAAAGCAGGCTTGCCTATTAGTCACGAATTTCAGCGAGGAGTATCGCCATCTTACCAAACACACTGCGATCGCATACCTTGAGGATATTGCCGACGTCCCTGGTCCCTCAACATTATCTGCTCTTTCGTTGTGCGACGATTCCGCCCTGACATTTGCAAGCACTCTCAACGTAAACCAGGGTCTACCGTCTGCACAACGGGAACGTCTTTTGAAGCTACTCGGCTCATTTCGGGACTGCTTCGCTACGACTTCGAAAGTTAACCAAACACCGCTTGCCAAGCATCGTATCATCACCGAGCCTACCGAGAGACCCATTCGACAGCATGCCTACAGAGTCTCGCAAAAAGAACAAGACGTTATACGCCAACAGGTCCAGCAGATGCTCAAGGACGATGTCATCCAGCCATCGACCAGTCCCTGGGCGTCCCCTGTTGTGTTAGTAAAGAAAAAAGATGGTACTCTGCGATTTTGCGTCGCCTACCGAAAGTTGAATAAGATCACGAAGAAAGACGTGTATCCTTTACCACGAATAGACGACTCGCTGGACCGCATTCGCAATGCTCGTTACTTTTCTTGCATGGATCTACGCAGCGGCTATTGGCAAATATCTGTCGATGAGCGCGACCGCGAAAAGACCGGCTTCATTACTCCTGGCGGACTCTACGAGTTCAAGGTCCTTCCATTCGGCTTATGCTCGGCACCAGCTACTTTTCAAAGAATGATGGACACGGTTCTTTCTGGGCTAAAATGGCAGTCGTGTCTTGTCTACCTTGACGATGTGGTCGTCTTCTCGGACACGTTTGAGCAGCACGTCCAGCGCTTACAGGCAGTTCTTCAGGCGATTCGAACAGCTGGACTTTCTCTCAAACCTGAGAAATGCCACTTTGCATTCGAGGAACTGAAATTTCTTGGTCACGTCGTCAGCCACGCCGGTATACATCCAGACCCTGAGAAAACGAAAGCTGTTGCCGCATATCCTGTCCCAACAAACAAGCGCGACCTCCGCCGATTTCTGGGACTCTGCGCATATTACAGACGCTTCGTCAAAGGCTTTTCTAAAATCGCTGAACCGCTAAATGAACTTACGAAAGACGGCGTACCATTTGTTTGGGGTCATGATCAGCATCACGCCTTTGACACGCTACGAAACCATCTCCAAGCCCCACCTGTACTCGGTCACTTTGACTATAACGCTGCCACAGAGCTACACACGGATGCCAGCAACGTCGGACTTGGAGCTGTACTGGTTCAATGGCAAAATGGCGTAGAACGCGTGATCGCCTATGCAAGTCGAACACTATCATCTGCAGAGAAAAACTACTCTGCAACAGAAAAGGAATGCTTAGCCGTTGTTTGGGCTATAACAAAGTTTCGCCCTTATTTATACGGTCGACCATTCAGGGTAGTTAGCGACCACCATTCTTTATGCTGGCTCGCCAACATCAAAGACCCTTCCGGTCGTCTAGCACGCTGGAGCCTTCGGCTGCAAGAATTTGTTGTTACAGTCATTCACAGTCAGGACGCAAACACACTGATGCTGACTGTCTTTCACGTGCACCAATTGGAAGTACGAATGCGGACGTTGAAGAGGACGATACATTCCTTTCCTCTGTGTCAGCAACCGACTTGGCTCAACAACAACGCGACGACATGGAGCTAAGCCCACTGATTGACTACCTCGAAGGCCGAAAACGCAGCCTTCCTCGAAACTTCGCACGTTCGCTAGCCTCGTTCTGCATCAGGGATGGAGTCCTCTATAAGAAAAATTTCGACCATACCCAGGCTACTTACCTACTGGTTGCGCCGACCTCGCTTCGGGACGATATTTTAGATGCTTGTCACGACGAACCATCATCCGGACACCTTGGCTACACGCGCACATTGGAAAGAATTCGCCGCTCATACTACTGGCCCCGCCTCGCGAAGACAGTCAAGCAGTACGTCCGCACATGCCGCGACTGTCAACGCCGTAAGACTCCACCTGTCCGACCAGCAGGACTACTACAGCCTATCGCCACGCCGAAGACACCATTCCATCAAATTGGCATTGACTTGCTCGGCTCATTTCCCACCTCTTCGTCTGGAAACCGGTGGATTGTGGTTGCCACCGATTATTTAACGCGTTCCAGTGAAGCAAAGGCCCTGCCCAAAGCTACCGCAGCCGAAATCGCACAGTTCTTTGTCACCAGCATCGTACTTAGTCACGGAGCGCCAACTGTAATAATTACTGATCGTGGTACAGCTTTCACCGCAGAGATGCTTCAAGAAGTGCTGAGACTAAGTGGTACAGAACATCGGAAAACCACGGGTTATCACCCCCAAACAAATGGACTCACTGATTGGTTGAACAAGACCATTGCAGATATGCTATCAATGTATGTGGCCGTTGATCACAAGAACTGGGATGATATACTCCCTTACGTAACTTTTGCTTACAATACAGCAGTCCAAGAGAGTACAGGTTTCACCCCATTTCGCTTAGTTCATGGTTGAGAGGTCACTACAATGCTCGACGTAATGCTCCTTCCCAACAACTTGAGCATGTTCAACACGGACGCTGCATTGTTCGCTCAACGCGCCGAGGAGGCCCGTCAACTCGCCCGATGCCGTATTCAGGCTCGCCAAACTGCCGACGGACACCGCTACAACCTTACACACCGAGAGGTTACCTTCAAACCAGGCGATGAAGTTTGGGTGTGGACTCCCATCCGACAGCGTGGTCACTCTGAGAAGTTGCTTCGGCGCTACTTCGGCCCTTACAAAGTTCTGCGCCGACTCAGTGACGTTACGTATGAAGTTCTCCCTGAGGGCGCCTCAAGACGTTCCCGTCGGTTTCCACAAAGTGATGTGGTGCACGTGTCAAGACTCAAGCCATATTTCTCGCGTCATACATCGAACGTGGACTAACTTACCATGCAATGACTATTTTTTGTCACTTTGGTTTTTTTTATTGTCTTGTGTACTTACCCCTTTCTTTATTGAGTACTTCTATGACGCTAGCCTATTTTTTTCCCCTTACGACGGAGTTGTTGGGTTCCATGGTAGCATATTTTCTTTCTAATTTTTTTTCTCAACGCTCATTATCAGCATCGAGCCGATGCTTTTCGAGGAGAGGGAGTAATGTCACAGGTAATGGGTATGAGCCATCAACTGTAGGTGGAATCCTTGGGAAGTGAAGAAAGAAGAGGGCTTTTGCGTCCTGGTCTGAGGCAAGCAAGACGTCGTTTCGTCGCTGTCTGTAATTACGTTCGTGGCAATATATATATATATATATATATATATATATATATATATATATATATATATATATATATATATATATATATATATTTACACACATAAATTTTCATATATATTTTTACAAAAAAAGAAAAGAACAAAGAGATAAGTGTAATTCTACATTGCAATAAATATGTGCTACATCATGCTATGCTATATATACAGGCCTGTCCCAGCCGTTACGGTCATGAATATTGATAGTGATACGGCAAAGCTGATTATGTTCCCTGGATGCACTGAACACACACACAAACACAAACACACTTTTTGCCCAGTAGTGGTGCAAAACAAGCAAGCCACTTTTTCTATCACATAAGTAGGGCCCTCACTTCAACTCATCGTTAGGGCCTTTCCAAATGCTCATCATTTAAAAGACTCACAATCAGGAGCTATTTTGTCATAGGTACCTACCCAAGGTCATCTACAACCCGAACGAGGAGTGAGAAGGCCCACCGAGCATATTTTTGCCGTGTGTCTGAGAACTGGATGAACTTGTTGTAGCGGTAGATGAGCTTGTTCACTAGATCAGTAGGACTCACAAATGTCTTGTAGGTTGTTAAGAAGGCTTCCTGATAGAAGTACTCTTTTTCTAGAAGGAGGAATAAGCAAATTATATATAAATATATATACACACACACACACACACACGAACACACACAAAAATAATTAATTTTCGGTACTTAACAATCAGGTAGGACATAAGAAGCAAGATAACTTCATAGGGTGACTGCAAACAACAAAGCATTAATTTTTTTCTCACATAAGACAGTGAAGCTAAGACCAGTTGGGACAACTTGAATATGCAGATTCATAGTAGATTGATTTAGCAAAAACTGCTGCATGATAAATTTGCAAATTTTCCCTGTTCTACTAAACACCATCCATCAATTTCCGTAACACTCAAGATAATTTTTTTTCTGCAATCACCATGAAAAAGTATTAAAAAACGTGTTGTGAATAAGATGTATTTACTTGCCAGGGGTTTTGTGAATAAAAAAAGAAAGACAAACATTACCAGACAGTAACTTGATCTCTGCATCTAATTTTGCATGCACATGTCATCGAATAACCACTAAAAGCGTGAACAATAAATAAAGTATGACACGAAACAAGCCACTCTACCACTTCGCCGTTTGTCATGCGAGTATGAAGGCTATGCTAGGCATGTTTCATTCGTGTTCACAGTCTAGTGGGCATGTTCCCTAAACATGTAAACAGCCTGTTCAAGGAAATTAGTTTTAGCCACCCCATCTTAACCATGCTACGCCATTGACCTTTGTCGCATTTTAGATATTCGTCCAGTCAATTTAGTCGAAACTTCAAATACAGTATAGACCGCTTATAACCTAAATTGTGGAAGTTGCAGATATTTGCACTATAAGTGGTACTGCCCTATAACCAAAACAACTTTTTTCAAAGGCCGCATTTGCACAAAACATCTTTAGCATGCAGCCTTACGTGTCCGAGAATCAAAGCATGCCATTAAGTGCTTACAAACGTATAGATTTCCAAATGTTAAGAAATATTGATATTCAATGTTACGCATTGCTAACGAAATGAACACGAAAAAGGAAGGGGGGGGGGGGGGGGTAACAAAAGAAAACACTATCGCGGAAACTCGCTGACTACTTCTCGGGCTACCTCAATTGTGCACATTACGCAGAAACTATGTCGAATTACGTCCGGGATTTCACGCGCTGAAAGGCCCCAATCATTCGATATCACGAGTATTGACTAGATCGCATTCGAATCGCAAACCACCATTCGAGTGCCACACAGGCCACCCTCATTTTTAATTTACGATATGTACTTTTCTTGTAAAGTGCAGCCAGCACAAAGAGTTTCGTTGATTCCATACCAAATGGCAACTTATAAATAGCATGCGACCGCTACTAAAACTAATGCAACGCTGATTAGGCCTAGCCTGCGTTTGGTAAGTTGTCGTGAGAAGTTTGTTTCAGAGATCAAGATTCGGCGTCGAAAAGGTCGCACTCAAGCACTGAACCAAGAACAGTGTGCGTGACACGTAGTTCGCATTCGCAGCCGGGAGATCAACAACGATGAAAACCCACCAAGCTTACGTGGGACCGCTCACTGGCAGCAAAGGCAAAAGCTTGCGTAATAAAACTGTAAAAGTTCTTAAGGGAACAGGGTAAGCACTATACTCGCGATGTATTTTAGGCGAAGTTTACGCATTTTTTTCCTATCATTATTTTACTATCATTGTAATCATGAACCATTGCTTTTCTTATTGAAGCAGATTTAGCATTGAAAATTGTAATGCTAGTTTTTTTTTTTCCTTCAGCTACCTTTTTTCCTTCAGCTACCTAATTATCACTTGATAATAGCTATTAGCCGTCATGTTATAGAAAAGCACTTCTTCACACAACAATAATTCTGCTTCAGCGTATTCCTTATTACGTTATCTAAATACTGGCCAAAGTCTATGATTCTAGATACAGTGGTTCCCGAGATACAGTAATTCCTGAAAGCACAAAAAAGCATGTTTTGAGACAATCGCATTTAAAGTTGAAAATATGCATTATTTCAAAATTACGACAAAATAACATCGAATTGATGGACCTGTTCAATGGCCACTAGCCAGATACTTATCACCAATATAATTTTTTTCTTTTTGTGTTGAAACGTCTTGCCTGACGAGCCTCATTTGTTGCCTGCTATGCAGCCATATCAGCACAGTAGTGTCGACGCAGTTCAAGGGTGCGTAGGCCCTGCACTCTGCAGTGCCCTGGCAAAATGTCCAAATAGTTTAGCACATTCACACTGGCTATATTGCCATCATTCAAAGTGATCAAAGCATAAATAGTGCATACTTACTGTGTTTGGGGCCCGAGGAAAAGTTTTTTTTTAGCGCACTCCCACGCGACAATCCAACGACTCGTTACAGTTTTGAGTTTTCCCATGGAGGCATTAAGCGAAAATTTCTCTATGCGTTAGTTCCAGATAGTTTGGCTGAAGAGCCTGAATAACAATGCTGGAAGGTGTTCTTTATGAACGAATAATTCACCATTCAACTGGGCTTTGCTGAAATTACGCCAATTTTCGGTGCCTTTCATGCAAAGGTCGTAATATTGATTGGTATCCTTTGATGCCATGTGAAAATATGTGGACCGAACAGCGTTTTGCATGTCCTCCAAGCTGGCAATACTTTTTTAATTGCCCGACGATAATACTTTCGGCACTTGCCAATGATTACACCAGTAAGATGTCCCCTACCAAATAAAGATTTCCTGACATAAACCTTGATGCCTCAGATTCTTTTGTTATTGCAGTTCTGAGCCCATTATTTTCTTAATGTGCCAAATGCACTCCAGCTTGCAAACTGTAACCTCTACATATGGCTATAATGCTTCGACTGCAAGGAATTCCTTGCTACATAAGAATGGGGGCATGGTAGGCCATTCTGAAATATGGCAATTTTAGAGAAACAAATCGTACTAAGACAAACAAGCATCTGATTCTGGTTCAAAAAAGGCTGCAGATTTCAAATAATGCAAAAAAAAAAAAAGATTTCTTTTCCTTCTTTCTGCTTACCCTGTCCCCTTGAGTTAAAGAACGCGATATCTGTAGTAAGCTCGATAACGACGGCGTCTTTGAGAGAAAGAGAGGTTCATGAAAGAGGAAGAGATAAAAAGGACGCTATTTTATGCCTTCCAGTACGGGGGCACGGCTCAGCGCCTTTACGAATGGGGGGGGGGGTAGGAAGTAAAGATGATGGGAAGAAGAGAGGAGAGAAATAAAAAGTGAAACACATATGGCAAGAGAATGTCTTATCAGTGCAGCCAGTCAATAAAATGAAGCGAAAGCGGTCGTCTATGAGGCAACGAGCTTCGCTGAGAAAAAACTGTTAAGTGCAGTTACGCAGCTACGGTGTACGCGTCGCTAGCATGGCTCCGGCCGTGCGCGGCTCAACAGGGAGCGTGCGATCACATCCTTATGAACTGTTAAGCGCAGTTGATAAAGACTTGATCGCACATGCCCTGTTGAACCGCGCGTGGCCAGAGCCACGCTGGCGACTAGGCTTGTGCGAATAGTGATTTTGGTCATTGAATTCGAAGAGAATATGTAACATATAAAGAGAAATGGGCATATTTATCATGACCTAACTAATCTACACAATATTGTTTTTTTTTAACTACGCCTCTATGCATGAGCTTTCTTTATTATTTTTCCATTCAAAGGAAATCGAAACAACTTTGAGAAGTAGCAGGATTTGACTTCCGGTAGGACGTAAGTGATAACCTGTAAAATACGTAACATTATTCATTACAGTTAGAGTGTATAAGTTGGCAAAAGAAGCTTTTAAGCTTAAGAAATTATCAATCAATTTGAGGACATTATGTTCATTTAAAGCGACTCTGCAAGAGCTTTTCAAGTAGCCATTGGATAGATTCACTAAAAAAGCTTATTGCCTTATGAATTAACCGCTACAAAAATCTTTAGAATCTGTCCAGTATGAGCGAAGTCGCGAAGATTTGCCACATGCTGCAATTGCATTCTCTCTTCTCATCCCGACAAAAGCGCTTGAAGCAAAGCCGGGAAAAATTGCATAGGGAAAGAAAATACGTCACATGTGTGTCGTGACCTTGAGCACTCTTTCTCTTTCTTTTTCTTTAAATACACGGCTTTCCAGTGCGATTGCGCATGTACCCGTGGACATGTTGCAGCCAGCTGCAGCGGCCCAAGTAACGATCGAGCGCCCCATGCTCAAATCAACCAATGGCTGGAAGAATTGCTGTGACGAGCGATTTTTGATATTGTGGCGTCATTTGCCGAGAGAAGAGAGCAATTTTTATCTAACTTTGAGAATGTATTGTGCATTCCATGTCATGTGCTGCACTTTAATATTTAGCTCACGTGTTCTCGGTAGCCTCGACTACCAATCGGCAGCGTTTACTGACCATACTCAAAAAGTGTTGTAGGGCCCCTTTAAATTTAAAGTGAGGCTTCGCGGCAGGGCAAATTTCCCCTGAATAAATGCTTTCACGGCTTAGTACCAAAATACTGCCGTGAAACCACCTTTACAGGTAGTTATATGCGGTTTAGTATACATTTATTCATTCATGTCGATTCGAAATATTCGATCATTTAAATTCGAATCGAATATTCGAAGCATTCGAATATTCGCACAAGCTCACTGGCGACACATACACTGTAGTTGTGTCGGCGCTGGTGGTGGTGGTGGTGGTTAAGGCCTGACCACACGCATCTGTTACAGTGCGTCAGCGCGGGGCTTTTTGACGCAGCGTCGTGCCCTTTTTGATGCGGTGTCGAGCGTGGCTACGCGAAGCTGCATGCTCACTCTTTCCATAGGGAGAAGTGACGACGCCTTGTCAAAAAGCTCCACGCTGACGTGCTGCAACAGATGCGTGTGGTCAGGCCTTTATATAGAAGAAGGCACTAAATTTCTGCAGCCCGGTAGGGAGCACGGCACAGTGCCAGCAGGAAGGGGGAATGGCAGAAAAGTGGACAGAAAAGAAAACGTTCTGAATGTAGGGGCACAGACGTCTCAGCACAAACCGCAGTCCACCATCAAGAATAGTGGTGGCTAGGGTCCTGTTCTCAGCAGTAGACCAGTGCAAAGGCGCCGAGCCCGTGCAGCATGCCGGGGTCTTTTTTTTTTTTTTTCTTTTCTTCTCTCCGCACTTCTTAGTTCTCTCTGTGTCCCCTCCCTAATGACCTCATCACTCGCCCGCTGACGGCGCACTCAGCTGAGCATTTTCTATCGTGTTTGTCCCAAAAATTTTCCGGCAACTGCATTATAAGCAGTCTTTCATCATGGGGGACTGCACAATAAGCGGTATACGTATACAGTCGCCGACCGATTTTCCGGACTCCGAAAATTCGGACTTGTTGGATATTCCGGACTTTATAAATGCACCGTCAGGAATCCCATAGAGCTAATGCATTGTTTCGACCGATTTTTCGGGCGAATTTGCCCCTGAAAGTTCGATTTTTCGGACTAAATCGCTCGTTTTGTGCCACGCCCCAAGCCATTGTGAACGCCGCCATGTTGGATTTTCCGTCGGCTTGGCTAAGCTTGGTCTTCAGATGCCTTTCCTGCCTCCGAGATTGGAATGCGCACGCCATATTTTAAGTTTCGGAGGCCGTGTTTGCTTTTTAAAAGACGCGGTGATGGATGCCGTTTTTTCGTCTTCGGTCAGCACTATCGTCATCACATCGCACGGGGAGAAGGCGAAAGAAGGATTCTTTTATTGTCGTTGCAGCTTTTTTCAGTCGCCATTCTGCACGTGTTGTGTCGCGTAGCGTCGAGACGTTGTGTGCTTCGCAGCGGCTATCTGCGGCATCAAATTTAGTGTTCTCGGTGCCATGGCTCCGCTATCTGTGCCATCGCGGGAGCCAGGTGGTGTGAAGAAGCGTGGGAAGTATACGACCCTGATGATGGAGAAGAAAGCTGCCATAATCAAGCTAATAGAGAGTGGACGTTCGCAGCTAGATGTCGCTGGATGACGGTCGACGCCGGATGGCGGTCGTCGTTGTCGTCGGATGACAACGACGACCGCCCGCAGCCGTTGGAGATCGCCAACGCGGTGACAATTTTGTCGAGCGTTTACGGCGACGATGTCACCTTGGCGCAAATACGGGCAAACCAAATTGCCTCCAAGCGTAGTTTGAGGCAAGGCAGCATCAAGGACTTTTTTAAACCTGCCTGATGCAATAAACTTCAGATTTTTGGCGAAAATGAAATTTTCGGACTGTTCGATTTTTCGTACTTTTTTTCGGTTCCCGCCAGGTCCGAAAAATCGGTCGGCGACTGTACATGGGGTTATATGGGAGAATAAACAAGAGTCGAAAAAGACTGCATTGTAACCGATTCTACACTATAAGCGGTTACATTATGAGGGGTCTACAATGTGCTACTAATTTGAAAGTCGAATCGAATTATTTGATAATCTATTACTCCATTCCATTTCAAAACTCAAAATATTCATCCACCTCTGGTAATTTTGCATCAGCAAGTGCGGATACTTTACCCATTGTATCGCACTGAAGATTCTCATGTAAACAAGCCCAGCAAGTGACCAGATTTTATAAGAGGGGAGGGGAAGAAGAAGAAAAAGAAGCACGAGTGAGAGCCAATGCAGTTTTACTGCTGCAGTGAAGACAGCTGATTGATTGATTTGTGGGGTTTAACGTCCCAAAACCACCATATGATTATGAGAGACGCCGTAGTGGAGGGCTCTGGAAATTTCGACCACCTGGGGTTCTTTAACGTGCACCCAAATCTGAGCACACGGGCCTACAACCAGTGAAGACAGCTTGTCAGCATCTTGGACCATACCTTTTACAGGCCCAAAACCATTTTAATCAACAAGGTTGCTATAAAACACTTAACGATATTAATTTATGCTTATTTATGTTTTTGCCACCATCCAACACAAATACAGAAAAACAACAACTTGCCACTGTTTTCTGGTACTGCTGTTGCATGAATTATGAGAGCATCAGCTGGTCCTCCCTTGAGCCCTCGTACATCATTTGGCTATTGGTATTGATAAAAAAATCAAATTCAGTCAAACTAAAAAAAACACGTAGAAAGGGCATAAAAAACACACATAATTAAAGATCAAGCTGCAGTGATAGATTACGGTGACAAATATTTAGCAGAATTACTTCTGTGTATTTTAAATTAGTTAAATTGCAGAGCAGATAACAACAGAGGACAACAGACTACCAAATAAAACAGATGAATTCATCATCTAAATGCTCAAGTTACACGGGTTAGGCACAAATAGTGCTCACAGAACAAGGTAAACCCGTAAAATCAGTGAGCTTAGTACGAAAAACTACATGTTTGCTAAACTATACTGGCAGCAATAAAGGGGTTATGAACCAGTCTTTGCGCTTGGTGAAGCAATGAACACCATTCTATGGTGTTCATTGCTGAACACCACATTCTATGAACACCACACATTCTATGAACACCAGACACTGCTGTGAACAGTGCAGCCAAATTTGGTAGTTGTGCGTGGCCCAGAGCGTTTACAAGTGGATCGAGAAGTTGCCATTTTTTAAAGTACCTTCTCCTAATATCGAGGTCCAATCCTCACGCGCTTCGGTGAGGGGCACCAGCTGTATGTCACCAAACAGCAGATTTCTGCTATTGTCTGATAGCCGACGTAAATCAGGAGCGGTGTTCACACCAGATGTGCTTATTACCACAAGGCGTTGTCATATGCCGGTTCTGCTCTCTATAGTGTGCTAAAATTGCGTAGGAGCATTAGTGCGCAGAAGAATCAGAACGAGCAAGAGCAATCGCATTTGATGACATCCATTGATGTAGCTCCTTTTTTAGAAGTTATCTCTCTCAGTGGAGCTTCTCGTGCATGTCAGGAAGAGCAAAAAAAGAAAGTACTGAAAGTGTGCGACAGCTCCCATGCACCTCTACTCGTTCTTGAAATTGTTTGTAGCAATCGTTTCGTGTGGCAATCAACTCAGATATAGAGGTCGTTCAATGATTACTTGAAAAGGTGGTTCAGGACTCCTTTAAAACATAGATATATTTATATAGTGTACACAGTAGACTCGCAATCATTCAAACTCTGACAATTCATACTTTTGGTTAACTGAAATGAACTTAATTCAAATAAAGTTCAATTTTTTGGTTGGCCCTCCATTTTTTCAATGTACTTAAAAGCCTCTTAATTCAAACACATCATCTGGCTAATTCAAATTTTTTGCAGTACCACACCAGAAAATATCTACCGTTTTCCCTCTACCATTTGACACTTTGTGTGCTTACATAATTCTAACAGTCTAAAAATGACAAATAAGCACCTCAGCCCTGAAGGAAAAGGCTTTCCTAGTAAACAAATGTTTTAAATGAGGCACACACACGGTAAACCGTGATGCTTCTCAAATGGTACAGAAAACTTTGTGCTGAAGGCACATATAGCAAAGAAGCAGTTGGCAATTCACGATTTCTTTAGAAGGTCTGATCAGCAGTAAATGGCTAATAAACTTGTGGACCTTACACCTCTGCTTTTTGTTCATTAGGTGCAGTTAGGACTTAAAAACGCTTAAAAATATTTTAAATGTGATCAGATTAATGCCTAATCATAATGTGTAGTGTTACCTCACTCAAAGTCATATATCTGAGAACTTCTGATAACTCAAACAAAATTCAGAGGTCCCTTCGAGTTTGAATTAACGAGAGTCGACTAAATAAATGAACATCTAGCTTGATTCACTTTGCATAGCTATGACATTCACGATTTTATCTGCATTAGATTTATCTTTTACATTTTATCTGAATTATACTGTGATAAAGCTAAGTTACCAGGTGCTAGTTCTGTGGATTTACTCAGATTGGCAACAATTGCACATCACAGCTATACACCATATCTGCAAGCCACAATAAAAATATGTTAGAAAAACTCACATTGTCACCAAAGATCAAGTGATCACTGACATCTTGCAAGTCAATCAAGCTCTCTCCATTCTCATCAGGCAGGGCATCTTCAATAGCTTTCAAGGGCTGAGGGGTACTGGTAAAGACAGTGCCCAAATGAGAAAGAGCCAGTATAATTGCATAATTGCTTTGCATTATCATTCTACCCCCCCCCCCCCCCCATGACTTGATAACGCATATTTTCAGTACCCCACTTTGAAATCGTGCATGAATTTGAGGATGAGAATGTACTTACTCTAAGCAGGTCCCTGAACCAAAAGACGCATAGGACTGGCGTGTAGGTAGCATGAGACCATCTTGGATACCTAGGGAGCTACTCTGTAAGCATAAAAAACAAACTAAAACTGTAACTTTGTTCAATAGGACAGTAAATAAAATAGAGCATGCCATAACTACTGAAAATAAATATAGTCTGCTAATGACCTACAGCTTATCCCAAGAAGGCAGTATCTCAAGATGGCAAGTGCTAGCAGAAGAGTGCCCCAGTGTTGCAGAACGAAAACCTCCATTCCAATTCCACTCCGGGGAATTGCAATGTGCCATAATTACGTTCTTTTCAATTCCTCAGAAAGAAATAACTTAGCCTATTCCCACTCCGGGAATGGCCAGGTAGGTCAATTGCATTTCTACCACTCCTCAACGTAGGAAAGACATATCTTGATAACTATATCGAGCTTAAAATGATTGAAAACACATAAAGCTAATGTCATCAGATGCATAAGAACTGTAATCCTATGCAAAACACGTTACAATGGTTGAGGAATAATGGCTTCGTGACTTATCTCGTGCAATACAACCACACTACTAGTTCCCACAGGGGCAGTTTTCCCGCTACATATAATATTTGCATGGTCAGCTCAATCTTGAAAAAAAGTGAGTAATGAGTCGGCAACGCATGCATTTACTCGTTTCAAGTGTATTTTACTACCGTCACAGCATCTCTTTACTAAAGCCAGCAGCTAGTAAAGCTTGAAACTTTTGCCGTTGCTAACCAGGAATGTTTCTAGGTCTTTTCAACTAGGTAACTACTAAAACACATACATTGCCAGATCTCTCGTAAACACCGCCGTATATCTTGCAGTAATCGTCACACTCTTGAGAAAAATTTAAAGCAATCTTAATTTCGTCAATTTCTTTGGAATAAAAAATTTAGTGCTAAGTGATGACACACACATACAGAAGGGCAGACCATACGTACAAAACGTCCATTATCTTTCTAAATTTCATGGCTTTTAGCCAATACACAGTGTTCAATTACAAAGTAGGAGCATAAAAACTTCTGCTACAGTATACGATACCGGCTAACTCATGATATTTTATGTGCACGTTCGCGTGTATGTCCTTGCTGTGATTTGTTCATGCCTCTACATATCTTAGTGATAAGTGACCACTAATTAGTGAATTTATGTATGTATCTTAGTAATTAGTAACCACTAAATAATCTGCATGGGCAATCGCACTTAACTTATTATCCTATACATACTTTTGTAATTGAATTATCTTGATGTGGCAATGCACATGCACATATAAACACCTGTTAACTAAATGTTCAGTATTGTACTACTTATTCAAGCCAGCACTATTTATGCACTATTCTGCATACTAGCAAGTTTCACTAATCAGCATTTTACTACCTTCACTTACTAGAAGGTTAGTGCTTTTCGTGACAAGTAGACTGTAAGTATTTAGTTAGTGAATAAGCAGGCCTTTTCTTCCAGAGTGCATGTTTGAACGACTGATATATTGATGTTCTTTAAGCTTAAATATGTTAATTCTAAAATGATGACTTAGTGAATCGTCGCGTAGGGATTCAGGGAGGCGCCACCTTGGTTACATGTAATCGTCTGCTTTGGCTGGCTACCCGTACCAATGCTTTAAAAAGTGCTTCTCTATCTGTCTTTGTACGGTTCATCTTGTACAACAGTTCATCGCACACACAGTTCACACAGCACACAGTTCATCGTGTACGATTGTGTGTTGCACTGGCCTAAGGCCTTTTCGATAGGGTTTCAGGCAAAGGCGCCCATGTGTTGGCAGGACAAACCGTATTAAAGAAAAAGAACGAAATAGGGGGGGGTAATATGTAGCGAGCTTGCACACAAGCTGGTATCAAAAGCTTGCAGTAAACAAGCATGTCACTGACAGCGGCAGAAGTAACACCAAAGTGAAGTATGGGGAGACAGAAGGCAGCTGAGGCGCCACCGAGGGGGAAAAAACGCCAAGCCTGCGCGGAAGGCGCACCACAGTCACAGCGAAAGTTAGAAGAGCGGCCTTTCAGAGCCTTTCAAAACACTCATTGAATAACTACTGCAAGCACACTTGCTTGATACCCACTAGGGGCTTAATAATAAACTTTTGGGTAGTAGGCCGGCATTCGCCATGCTATTTTTCATCATTCTTCTGAGAAGCGTGGTATCTGTTAAACACTTGCAAGGAATTTCGTGCCAATTGTTCATGTAGTGGCTGGCGACGATGAGGAATTATAGATGAAGTGGGTATGTGCCACAATTAATAGCTGACCAAGAACAAGCATTTGTAAAGGATTGGACCATTAGATGGCCCACTTTTTATGCTATTCGCATTGTGCGACGACTGGTTCTTTTTTAGCTGTTTTAAAACGCTTTATAAGCCGTATTAACGTGAGTGCTTTCCTGACATCAAGCCTGCCTAAGGCAAGTTTGCCAACATGTCACAACTACCAGCCTAGCTCAGTGGTAGAATACTGGGCTGGCATCCAGCGGACCCTAGTTCAAGCCCCACCGTGTCTTTGGTGCTAGGTTTGCCAACAAGTCACAAGCACCGGCGTAGCTCAGTGGTAGAATACTGGGCTGGCACCCAGCAGACTCAGGTTTCAAGCCTCACTGTGTCTTTGGTGCTAGGTTTTTTTTTCTAATTTCACACGATGTGGTTACGAACACCGGCAGCGGCGGAGGACAAGAGTCATCTCTTCATGCTGGCTATAGGTCACACAAAAAGTTAGGCTATGCCTTATGACAGATTATTGACAGCCACTTCACAGAGGGACTAGCACGCTTTTTTTGCTGTGAGAAATAAAACTATGTTTTGTTTGTCCAGCACTTTGTTCGCATGAACACATTTTTTTGGCATAAAGTTCCATAAAGTGTATGGATGCTGTAGCGTGTGGTTGGTGGGCACTTTATGCCACACAGGTCGCCGCCAACCTTGGGTTGATGGCCATCTAACACGGAATCATCCTCAGTTGCTTTCTGACGAAATAAAGTTTTTCCATCCATCCATTATGCTCAACGTAGCGGCTTGATGAGGATTACAAATTTACCTATGTATTATTGTGAAATTTACATCAACATTTATGGACTTCTTGACTAAATATAACAGCCCAATGCAACGGCACTAATACTTTGCTTCCAAATACCTAGAAGCATCAACTACTTCACTTTCTGTCAATTTTCTACATGTTAAAGGTATATGAATTTAAATAGAAAACTTGGGGGTTCCACGACACTTTGGAGAAGCCATAGGGGTTACCCAAGGCCAGAAAGTTTGAGAACCCCTGGCGTAAGGTTTCTCCTTGTACAACATATTAAAAGAGAATATACACAGTATATCTTAGCAGTAGAGTGGCCATTTTAATCCAATAAGGTATCATGTTGTCTTGTCATTTTTCTGAGACTCGGCTTTTTACTAGTTTTTATTTTGCCCCATTCACACACACCCATAAGTCTCGCAGTCTCACTGCTGCCCTGACAGCATTGAGGCTGGGGAACTTCACCAACCAATTATCAACATTAGCCCACAACCCCACCTCAAGCTTTGAAGGCTATGATTTCAGTATATCTGTAACAAAATCAGAATCAATGATTGCCACTTAGAAACCATAATCTTCTAATTATCCAGTCAAATTTAAATGAGACAATAGAGCACTGTAGAAATTCCAAAACTTATGTGAGATTTCACTTGAACCAATTTCAATTTACTGAGGTTTTAGTGTACAAGCCTACATCATTTATTGTGAACACAATGTTTTCTTGGGTGACAGCCGTTGTGGAGGCGCTAACACCCCCTGTAAAGTTGTTCGCGCCTCGTGGCACACACGTGTTTCGCACATAGGCCGCATTTAGGATTCACAACTATCGCGCGGTAGATGGCGTTGTGCTCGCGAGCGTTCATTACTACCATCATCAGCATGGTAGCGGGGCAGTGCCGGCAGTGACACCTCGCGGCGACCCTGTGTGGCGGCACATGAGAGATGAGCAGGCCTCTTTGGCGCGTGGTGGATGGCGCGAACAGTTGTCTCTTGCGGTTGGTCCGCGGTAGACGACACTGCGGGTCATCTGCCGTGGGCCCTCGTGGCGAGTAGAGTGTTGCCAAAGCTGCCTTCACGCTGCCAAGTTTGTGTTTGTTGTTATTGAGTCTTGTAAAATACTGTGTAAGGTTGTTTAACAAGTTGACCACAACTGATTTATTAGTTTGGCTGGCAAAATCGTCAATCTAAAAGTAATTAAATAAATGTATTGTGTAAGTGGTCCGACCACATGTACAGTTTGTTCGTTCATGCCGAGAGCATGGTGCCTCATTTAGAGACCCCACACCGTAAGATATCAGAACTGCTGATCATGTTGAACTTTGTCCCCATTCATAATGCATGACATACAGTCGAAACTGAAACTGATGCTCAAGGTACAAGTGGCTGCCATCTACCCATGCGAAAGTTGTGACACTACCACCCTTGATGTCTTAGGTAGTTAGAAGAGACATATGTACATAAGGCATTGTGCACTGCAAGTGCTTAAAAGAAAACTAAAGTTAAATGACAATTTACATCAGAGTAAAAGCCAATATTGATGTCTAAAATGTCAATATTATCAACAGCAGTGCCCTACTTACCGAGAAATTTAGGTAAATACACAAGAATACATGCCCCGCAGTAGGACATTCTCAAAACGATCCCGATGACATCAGACGGACCGCCTACAATTAATAACTAGTAATCGATCTAGCTGCACTAAATAAAGAACCTTCCGTGCATCAAGAGATGTAATAAATGCTGCTTGTTTGTTTCTTTTTGATTCATGAAAAAAAAAAAAAAAGAACCACCGGACGTTACTACGGAGAATGGCGCGAGTGGTTCAAAAATTCAATTTTCGCGTGGTTAAACTAGACAGGTCGTGCCATCTAGTGGGGTGCAGTTGAACCAAAACACGACTGCCATCTCAGAGCCAATGGCAGGAAATTGATCAATGGCCATTGTTGCTGCTGCTATGGCTCCCGCTGCTTTCTCTCTGCTGCTACTATGATGTCGGCTATCATGCATTAATACAAAGAAACGTTGTGCACAGCAACAATGACATCAGACGTTTCGTTGATGCGGGCAATTTGAAGTGCGCTAACCCGATGAGGACCACTAAAACGCGATTTTATTTCAAAATAAGCCTTTCCTTGGCCCAAAAGTAACCCTACGAGATTTCAGGACTGCTATTTCAACAATCAACATCGACTTAATAGTTGCCTTTAGTGCCCCCTTAAAAGGAGGCCATTATTATCAAACATAACAAGCGAGTGGCACATGCAAATCACAAGTTCAGTTCGGTAATTTAGTTAGTTCAATCACAACCACTTTTTATTTTGTGACATACAATCAGAGTCTAAACTTAAGTGCAGTAATGGCAGACATTGTTCAGTGTGATTTCAATATATCATCTTAGCATTGAATTCAAACTCAAATAAAACTTGGCATTGAAGTAGCATTTTACCTCAACTATAATGCTGTCACAGACACCATCAGATGTTACATTTTCCGAAAAGGGGCCTTTTTTCTGGGTTCCCTAAAAATGTACCATACAAATGGGCTTCCATTGTAATTAGGTGGCCAGCCTCCCAATAAACAATGACAACTTGTACAAATTGATATACAGTGCTAGATGGGGGGGGGGGGGGGGGGGTTAAAAGAAAGTTGAAAAAAAAAAAACTACTAGAACTGAATTCTACACTGAAGTTGAAAGTGCTACTGTACTTTCTACATTAGCTTTGACACTAGTTTTTTTCTCAAGTAATTTTCTTTAATTGCTATGTAAGCCTAGAGGCCTGAGCCTGCCAGACTGGAGGCATAAAGTGATGCTGAACACAAAGTGCAAAGCCACAGCTCAGCTCTGATAAATGACAGAATTTGATACATTAGTATAAAAAGCTGTTAATAATTCACGTGAAGTGTTAACCGTACAGCGCGTCTTGCATATTTAAAAAAGATAAGGCACTTGGAGGTTGCACGGTGCTCAGAGCAGGCTTACCCTGTTCTTCTTGGGCGGCAGAGCAGGTGGAGAACTCAGTTCAAACGGCGCTGCCAAAGTTGCATCTTGCAAAGAGCTGCCAAGGAACTCGTCACTTCCCAGGCTAGCAAAAGACATCTGCACTTGCTTGTAGAGTGCTGCTTGGTACGTGTACAGGCGACCACTGTTGAAGAAATCGTGCTGCTCTGCGGGCTGTGAGTAGCTGCCGAATGTCTGTATATACTCCTGGACTGTATCACAAATACAAAAAAAGAAAGCATATATATATGCTATGTACATAGCCCTGCCCTTTGAATGAGAATAACCAGCCTCAGGCACATTGAGTAGGGTGCCACCCAAATGAAACTTCCAAAGTTGTAAATTAACAAGAAACATATATTTCTTACAAAAATATATACGGTATATCTTTATACCAAATGCATTTTAAAATTTAAAATAAATTTGTTATGGAACCCCACATACAAAATCAAGAGACCAATCGGGATGCAACAAATAAAGTTAAGCTTTATATAAGTGTCGTTGAAAAGGAGGGAGGTAAATAAACCTCATTTATTATAGTAAAACTAGGCTGTGCAAAAACCCCATTGCACTCCAGTAAGGAGTCACCATAATGGGCTGAGAACCTCACCATTTTGTATCTTTAACCCCTTCAGGATTTTCACCATCCCTGTACGGCATCGCCTGTATGTTTAAAATGCATGCCTTTTTCTATCATTTCTCTTTTTTAGCATGTACTGCCACAGATTTAGAATGCATGTAATTTTTCTTCATGCACCGATGTCTCTCCGTGTATTTTATTTTTGCTTCCCAAAGCACGCGCGTCCAAGTATTTTCGTGGTGTAGCTGGTTTAAAATGCACACCTTTTGTGACCCTTTCTCTTGCTTGCATGAGCTGCTACACTTGGGGATACCTGGAATTTTTTCATGCACCGATGCCTCTCCACCATTTTTTTAATATGCTGTTTTCCAAAGTGGCTCGGCGGCTTTCGCTTGCGCATCCGAACGTGTGCACGTGGTGTGGCTGGTTTTGGTTTTATCCTTCGAATGGTTATCACTTCTCATGTACACAAAGCTGATGGCTATTTGATTTCTAATGTCTCAAAGGGTGACCGGGATAATGTACATGCTAGAAACCTCTCATGACTTTGTGCAGCAATGATTAAATAGTATGAAAATTATGCACTTTTCATGATGATTCAATCTTATCTAAATCAAATATAGTTTGAATCAGTCATCATCTCCATTTAGTGGCTTACACAAAGGTAAAGGTATACGTTTAGGCATGTACGTAAACATTTACATATGGGGAGCTAAAACTCTTCTAAAACGTGTTTCGATAACACGGTAGCTGCTATCTGGTATTCTGGTTACCCAGTAAGGTTAAAAAGTATATGTATATTGCTAAAGTTTCGAGTGACATAGAAATTACAAATACAACATCTGCAACATGTTTTTCCATTTGTCCCAGTCTGTGTTGCACTGCAGCCAATTATCGTGGCTCAACTTAAGACATTAAAATAAACAATCAATCAATTAATCACATACTCATTTTTTTCTTTGGAGGCAGGGGTGGTGGTCGGCCATCCTCAGCTGCAGTGGAAACATTAGTTGAAGAGGCATTTGTCAGCTGGCCATGTTGTGGGCATGATGGCTCATGTCCAATCACCTTGCAGCCCATCATATCTGTGGTATGTGTGCTGTGCCAGTGTTCACTTTTCCATCTCTCTCCATCTATTGCATCCTGAAAACATACATTCAAAGCTCTCAATCTCACAACACAACATGGCTGCAGCAGTTCATGGTAAGGCACTGCTGGGCAAGTTCTATTGTGACTGATTCATGCACACTTTTTCTCACTATATTACTACATGCCATCTGTCAAAGAGTAAGTAAACACCTTATACTTGAGCTTTTGAGTAGCTTAGTTTTGCACCAGAATGAATAGAAGGTGGGAAAAAGTTTCGGACTGCAAAAGGTCAATGATACCATGCTTTCTTTAGGTTTGATGCAAACAAAGTAATAGTACATCTACAACCCTAATACACCCAATTCACCATGTACACCTGCAGCTAGGTTCATATTCTCCATGAAGCAGTGTGTAGGACTTAGTTCTGATCAGTGGTGGCCATACACAAAATAGATTTTCTGGCATTATCAGCTTATCTTGATTTCCAGACATTTGCCAATGACCAATGCCTAAGAAAAATGTGCATAGACAGAGCATGTAGTGCAAAAGAAAGGTCACCACAGTCATTAAGAATAACAGACAGTAATTTAATATCTGGTGTTTTATGTCCCAAAACTATGATACGATTATAAATGTCGTTGTGGAGGGCTCTGAAAATTTTGACCATCCCATGTTCTCTAAAGTGCGCTGACATTGCACAGTACATGGGTGTCTAGCATTTCGCCTCCATCAAAATGCAGCTGCCACAGCCAGGATTACCGTATTTACTCGCATAATCCTCGCACTTTTTTTGACGGAAAACCAAAGCAAAGTTGGGGGTGTGAGAATTACGCGGAGAAAACTTATGGGGAAGGTGGTTGCAAATCAGGATTCTCACACCAGCAACTAACAGCAAGCTTCTAGAAGCACTAATTAAAACTTTCCTCAACAATAAAAGCACAGGTTCAACACAAGGCAAGTTTTATTTGAGACACAAAAAGTGCAAGGAAACAGTCGAGAATTTCAGTACCAAACGCAAAGCTTGTGGGCGTTGCGGGCGTAGCGGTAGCGTTTGTCGCTCAACAGGAGCCCTCAAAAGGTAAGCGTAGGGCGTCAGTATTGGGTTAATGGCTATCTAACAAAATCGTCTGCAGTTTCCTTCAGAAGAAATAAAGTTTACCATCAATCCCAGTTTTAGGCACACGGAAGGCCCAACGCGTCTTGGTGGCTTTCAGCTGCCGTCACCAGTAGCGAACACAAAACTCGTAGACTCCGAAAGGCCTACCGGAGGCCCTGTTGCCATTGTTTAGTGCACAATCTATCACTTTCAGCTTGAAATTAGCCGTGTAGCTTTGGTATCGCCTCATAACGTGACAAGATTACCGACACAACATACAAAACATGCCGCAACGCGCACTTGGCACTTTGGCTTGGCTTGGATTGAATTGTATCTCCGTGCAATAATAGAACGCTTGATGCATAAGAGATGGCGCCAGACGGTGTGTGCTATCATCATCAGTGGTCTGAATGAGCAGACGACATTATTGCGGCAGTTTTTGGGGGTGCGATAATTACTCAAGGAAAAAAAGAAATCATATTTTTGTGGGGCGATGTGGGGGGTGCGAGAATTATGGGAGTGCGAGGATTACGCGAGTAAATATGGTAAACCTGCGACCTTCAGGTCAGCAGCCGAGCACTGTAACCGCTATGCCACACAGTGAACAGAGCTACAGACTGGATTCCAAGACAATGAAAACGTGCTAAGGTGAGGCTAGAAGTTAGGTGGGCAGATGAAAGACAGAAATTCGCGAGGGTAACAAGGTAACACCAAGCACAGGAGAAGGTTAATTGATGAAACATGGGAGAGGCCCTTGCGCTGCAGTAGGCACGGTCAAGCTGATGATGATGATCAGGTAGGTGTCAGGAGGTTTCTCCCCTCATTCAGAATTTCCACACTAAGATTCAAATTCACTTTAATATAAATTGCGGCACCATTTGCAGATCACAAGTTTTGGTGACTGATCTAAGCGATGCCAGAGACCATTGGGCCTCACGTCATTCGGAGATATTTCAGACAGCATCGATCAGCTGCTTGTACTGCAGCACACAAGTGACTTTTCGTTTGTTTGAACGGACTGTGGTTTTTGGTATGAGATAGGAAACACAGATAATGACACCTGATGATGCAGAGCCTAACTAAGGACCCACAAAACTTACATTGCAGTGAATTACATGCTTTACTGACTCTGTATAAAGCATTGACAGTGAGATAAAAATCTACTTGCAGTACTCTCATTATTTTACTTCAACGAGAACACTGATGCGCGAAAAAAAGAAAATTTCAGATGTATTGTAGTTGGACAAATTGCCACAAGATGCTCTTACTGAATTCATTGCTGCTGTCAGAAGCTTTGGTAAACTGGTACCTACACACGTTATGAAGTCTATGGACAGACTGAAACTCTCTACTACCAGGATTGTACTGATAGTGGACACACAATTGCTTTGACTCTCTGCATCACATGGCGATGTCTGCATTGCAACTTATGATTAATGCAGTTCTACATCTCGTTGAATGAAAATAGACGTGTGTGCCACACATGGGATTAGCAGAACTTTAAAACTGAGCATGGCCTAATCTATATATAATCAGTCGTCAATAGATATGTCTAATGTAAATTGAGTTACAAGATAAGCACCATGGTTTCAGTACCAAAGAAACAAGCACATCCAGCAGCACTAACATAGTAGATTAAATAAGAACACTAGCGACATGGTAGTCTATAGAGGATAGCCAGTGATATCACTGGTATACGTGATCAAGTGATCATAGTTGTTTACAAGTGTTTGCAAGTAATTCCAGGTACGCTATGAAGCTGCGAAGTGCTCTTTGGAATCAGAAGTGCCATTGGCTGCTAAACATTCATTTCACACATGCGCAAACAAATTCCTTTACCATAACTAACAAGTCAGTAGCCAGCGACTAAGCGAAAAAAACAGATTTAATACTCTATCAGTACTAATCTGAGATCGCACTTTGGAGAACTAGTGACTGTTGATTCAACAAGGTCATTTTTTCTGGGATTGCAATAAGCAATAAAAAGTGAAGTGAAACTGTTGTAGAGAAAAATACTTCCTAAAAAATACACTTGCTACACGTAACAAATTGCATCCCTTATTTATAACAAGTACTATGTCTTAAAGAATCTTTGCATGCATTACTTGTCCGAGTTGCTAGACGATTGCACACGTGCATATATACATGAAAAAACACAGGAAAAAAAGTTGCTATTAGAGATAACTGCCAGACCTCAGCATCTGAGACATTGTCATATTGAGATGGTGTCCTTGTTCTGGCAGAACGCTGCTTGATGGGAAGGGCAGGTTTGATATCATCTACACTAGTCCCAAGAGCAGACCCCTTCAGCTCAAATGATTGGTGGCTGACCGAAGCCAGTGTCTTGTCCACCTGCATGCAAACAAGAATAGCATGATTTCAAAATTGATTGCACTATAGTGCCATAGTTAAAAGCAGTAGAAAACAATTATGCTAATTATTAGTAGCAATTTCACCTGAAAAGCAATGTTTTGATAGTGATAGCAAAGCATTGGACAACTACATAAAGGAAGGTGCTTATTTTTATTGGCCATAACACTTGTGTGCAACAATCTTTGTAACACTTGTAAATTAAACTAACAAGCATGGTGTGACATGCACATAGGTAAACATGAACACAAATCATTTAATGACAACAAATACTACTAGCTGTCACATTACTGGCCTGGTAAAGAACAGTAGTAACGAAGAGTAAACTTTTCATGCTGCTCCATCTCAGCAACTCTCTTCGCCGCATCTTGGCCACTTGAGATTGTGTAACCTTCAATATCAGGCACACAGGAACAAAGAGCACATGCATCTACCAGTCGTCTTGGCTTGCCCTAAGTATTAGTGCTCCCTGCACAGTAGCTCCAACGCGGCATATTGTGCGTTGGCTGTGTATATGCTCAATTGTGCAGACAGCCATGTGTCCTCACAGACGATATAAAGAGGAAAGTGAACTTGTTGAGAGTCCACGTTGTCTGGACGGCCCATATACTAACTGCTAGTTCCACAATAAGAACAGCACTCAAGGGGCACTGCAATGCTTTCCCAATTAATCATGAAACGGCTTTATTAAAGGGGCTCATTGCCTGAAGAATCGACATCTGTCAAGTACAAGTGGAATTAAGGGGATTTGTCGCAAGCTTTAAGTGCTTCCTCTCTCCTTTCGTAGTAGTGAACGCATTGAAAGCTATGCAGATGAGAGGATGACCAAGAGGCAAGCAAATAAGTCCCTTCGTCAACGCACGTTAAGACCTTGAGTGCTTTTATTTTTTTTTAACATGACTTATTTGCATTGTGGTAACAATAGTGCGCACGGGCACGTGACAGTGTTTTGCAGCGGCTACAGTAGCTAGACAAAGCTTGCGATGCTCAAATCAGCCAATGACTGGAGTTTGGGTGAATGGCAAAGTAATCTGGGTATATGACATCATTTGTAGAAAGATGAGGAAGTGATTTCTAGCTGCTTTTGAGAATTGCAAATTTCAGGTAGCGTGCTGCTCAAATAATGTTTGGCCCATGTCATTTCAGGAACCTTGACTACTGATCAGCAACATTTTCTTACTGTGCTCGAAAAGTGTTGCAGGGTCTCTATAATCGAGTGGTGACACAAGAATTCGAACACAATTTGACTGCGGTATTGCACTGATGGGAACATAGAGGTACCATCTTTCATTTTTTCATTTATTTACCTTAAGGGCTGAACGTGGGCATTACATAGGGGGGAGCATAACAATTCTGCACAAGATCAGCGGCAAATACAGCCTTAAAAGTATTTTAATTGGATTTTCAAAGTCATTAAAGAGCCAAATCACAAGCTGAAGCAAAAAGCAATGAAGTCATCATGTGGAGACACTTTGTAAAAAATTTGCACCACATATTCTGGCTGGGTTATGTTCTTCATCCTCGGGTCACCTGAGAATGGAGAGCCCAACCACAGACCCACAAACATAACACTGTAGCGGCTTACCCGTTTACTGACTACATGCAAAGCATGGTCAGTGAGATAATTATCAACTTGCAATATTCTTGTTGTTTTTTACAAAAACAGTGACGTGAATGAAAAAAAAAAAAAAACAGACAGCTGGTATTTTTAGTCACCTGACAGTATTTCTTTATGAGTATGCCGAGTGTGTTGTGGGACCATCGAGTACTCTTCAAAATTGAAACTGCCCTCAGTGATGAGTCATAACACATGAGCACTAATTTAAACATTAGTTTTGCACTGTGGCAAATGAGTTTCGTTGTCACTCTCAACGAGTCAGTATTAACGAGTCAGCAATGTCACTGTGCACAGGACTGAAGCTATCCACCCGAGGTCTGCAAAGCCGAGGAGGTCGCAGCTTAAAGAGATCCTGAACTATGCTTTGTGCGTGATAAAAGGCACTGCAGAAGCAGATGCTGCTTTGAACAACTCAGCCAAAACTTGCAGTCATGCGTGGCAAAGAAAATTTACAAGTGGAGTGCGAAGCTGCCACTTTATCAAGCACCCTCTCGTCATACAGAGACCCATTCTTATTCTTTTCAGAGCTGTTATTGTCAACTTTAATCTATGTCGAAGAAGATTGCTGCTAATGAGAGCTGATATACTGTAATTATTTGAATACAGGGTGAGCTTTTCTTTTCCCGGAAATGTTACGGACAGTCAGCTATCAATCTATATTCATGACCATAAAAACTTGACCTATATTAGGGATCAATTTGCGCAACAGCACAGAGCTAAAGAAGTTATACTGTCAGGTGCACTGTTTTTCAAGCGGCGCCAGCTAGGTTGGTAAATTACGTATGTGTATTTCCAGTGAACTGAACACCACCAAGAAAGATAAAGGAGAGATAATGTTAAGAATTTTAATAAAAACATTCAGAGATCGCCATAACCATTGCCGCTACACTTCAGACTCAGCTACCGCGGCTGCACACGAAAACGCACTGAGCTATCTTTTGTCGACGAATAAAACCATGGACAGGAGAACGGCATCATCCGAGGGACCATAAACACTGCATGCGATTCCATAACTGCCTTCAGTTGAGGGGGTTAAACTAAACACACATAGCACACATGCACGACAACTGACAAAGTCAAGAAAAACAAACAGAAGGTGATCATATTGCAGAAAGCATAGAAGCAGTTTCAATGATGATAAGTCCATGCCCCCGTGCTTGTTCTTGACACTTCAAAGTAACTTAGGCACTAGGCTTACATGCATATATAGACAAAATAAGTAGCAAACAAGTACTTATGTGTACCTGCTTCATGGCTGATATATGTGTTGATGATGATGAGTGACTAAGCAGCTGGTCAACACTGTCGCTTCGGCTGCTGACAGTAGTAGTACATGCATTGTAGCTGAAGCTCTGATAGCTTGTCTGAAAAAGAAGAGTACGTATCATCATTTCAAGTCAACCAGTTGAAGGATTCAGGTATAGTATACACACAATGGCAATGACAAATTTCCCACAGAGACCTGCTCCTTCAAAAGAATGCTAGTAAAAAAAAGCTTCAGTCAATAACGTATATATACGACATGAAGAAAGATGTAGCTACCATTTTTAATGAGGGCACAAACTTAGGTGAACTCTGCCTTGTGTCTTTGTTGTTGTCAATAGCTCCCAAAATAAAATTTAACGAGACTTCCCTGATGAACTGTTTTTGGCTCCCAGGACCGCACTTGATGTGCAAAATGCGCCTGCCTTCTAAAGTTGTATCTAACTATGACAAGTACAGCTGTGGTAACTGTGGTATCTTTCCATGCAGCTTAGTGTATAAGCGGCCCGTGTTCCCTATTTAGCAGATACTCTGCACTGGGTGCACAGGCTTGATATGCCGAAAAGGTTGGTTTACAGTTACGCAGTATAATCTTATTGCAACAATATAGCGAGTTGGGCTAGTTCTTGTACGTTCATGTCCATTTTCAATGTACGAGTCTTCAGTGTGCTTGAAACTAATATTTAATCACGAATTTCACTGATACAATCCTGCATAACTTATTTTTGAAATAACAAGAAGGGATGTTCAAATATTCAATCTTTCAAATAATTTTGAACTAGTATTTACTGTTTCATTCAATTTGTGCAGAAGAGTTTCGCTATTCGAAGTATTCGAACTTTCAGAAAAAAAATATAATGGTTTATACTAACAGAATAAAATAAAATGACACTAAATTGGCATGCAGTGTGCTTGCTCTTGCGTTCTGGGTTGCCAACTGACAAAACTGTTAGCCGCTTCCACCAGTGCTCCAAGCGGTCGCTGCGTAACATGCTGCGCGATGGGCTTGGCCGGAGGTGTTGCTACCAATGTGTAAAATGTCCATCTATTGCTCTACAACATAGAGAGTTTCCTAAAATTCACAAAACGGGATTCTGGCATAGCGATCCTTCAGCCACCATAGTAATGATGTGTAATACATGGATTTGCCTAGTCTTCGTACTTGCGGGCTTCAAACACACTTGAGGCTTAGTTTATTGTTGTGTTTTGTTTTTGTTTCAAATAAAAGAACAAACCGTTGTGAACTTCAAGAGCCAATGAGAATTTATGAGCCTAAAGAGGTCAAAGTGGTGAAGCGTAACTGCTGAACTTCTGCTGAACTTTATGTAGCGGCAAAGTAAATTCAAGCCCCAAGAAGCCAAATGGAGCTGAAAGAATGAAGATTTGATAAATCTGTGTACTACCCATCATTATTATGCTGGCTGATGTGCCATGCATTGCAGCTCCCATAAACACTAGCGCTAGAGCCACCTATAGTGTATATAGAAGAAACTACAAGCTCTGAGGAGCTAGCAGGCAACGCAATTTATTCCTTGCAACGAAGCACATTGTGGCTGCTTTGCTTTTGCATTCCCACTAGCACGTTGTCCTTCCCCGTGAAGTTCAAATTCATCTCGCAGATCACGACACCAAGAGCCAAGTTAGGCCCAGTAACGACGCCCGATGTTTCAAAGTACGCACGTCATGCTCCATTGCAAGTACAAAGAGTGGTTGCACTATGGTCTCTGTCTCGAGGTCCAAAGTGGTGATAAGCAGAACTTCCAAAGGCCTGACCACACGTACGCATTACAGCTAGTACGTGTGGTCAGGCCTTCGCAGTATTCCTGATGGTGACATGACAACTTTCAACAACTTCAGCACCTGCCAAGAGCCTTTTTACATATGTCAGGTCCCCCTTTTCTCGGTTTTCATCAAGTACAGTAGCAAATTCTCATGCCTAGAATGACAAAATGTTGTGGCCGAAACTTCACGAGCGACATCTGCAGTCATAAATACGCGACATGTGAGCAAGTGTGGCACCAAAGACACGCCTCCATTGCATTTCTTATCACCGCGGATGCAACAAAACAACTGAGTTGGCCGTCAAAAGTGCTCTGAACAATTTGGGGAGGGGGAGGATCGTTCTTGGTATGATATGATACTATGAACCAAGAATAAGTTCAGAGTATAAATGGCCCCTATCCAAGTGAATACACCTTTTTTTTTTTTTTGCGCTGCTAAGTTAACAGCGCTTCGACGGCTTAAAACAGCCATCACAGCTCAATGATAAACAAGCACGAAAACTACACGGCGCTCTGTTGTTCTAGACATGAGAGGTGACCACTGTACATATATCCAATCAAGGCACCTCCCTTGCACAAGCTTTACTTGGTTACGAAAAGGCCGATATACCTCTGGATGCTATTTATGCGAATTTCACAGCTTCTGTATAATGGTGCCAATATAAAATTCAGGAAAGGGCAATGAACATGGACATGGAAACTCATACCATGCTCTCTGCACTTCTTTGAAACACTGAGTATGACAAAGCCACATTCTAGGAACAATGCACAAGGGGATAGTAACCTTTTGCTTGTGTGTCGCTTATGTTCATGGAGTGAAACGTAACGACAACTTCTTTTTTCTTGGTCAACGTCTGACAGAAGCAATGTGTTTTCATATGGTTTTCAACTGAAATTGAATCATACAGCTACATCAACGGGCTTTTACCGAAGCTTCTAAAGCTTAAAACTTCCCATTTATGCCTGCAGCTGAGCAGATACAGCAGCAGCATAGATAAATAACCATTGGGACAGAGCAGAGTGTGCACAAATGCTCAGCTGAGCGAAGAAATGGCAACTTTTTTATTTTCCTTCCAGAATAACCGTTTTTGCAGCTATTAAAAAGAAAAAACGTCAGCACTAACAGTCAAGCTATTTTAACATTATTGAACAAAAAAGTGTTGGCTGTGGTTTATATGGCATCATATGATACTGTTCTGTATGACACGTTACGAGGAGCAATATCACTTGATGACACACAAACCTTTGCCGCTGAGCTTGTCACCAGGTACTTCTATTTTCATACATTTTTGAGCTCACTTTGCATGATACAATAATCAGAGAATATATAGTTAAGATCATGATTAGATCACCATGTGCTCTCCACCATATAGTGGGGAAAGCTGTGAATCTGTGATATGCACAACTGTTCCCCCTTTATGGTTTTTTTTGCACATCCTCCACGATAAGAATTATCAGTTATAATAAATTTTTATAGTCCTTGCATATTGATATAAGATGGTTTGATCACAAGTTGCACCTTAAAATGCAAGACAACTTGTTTCCAAGTTAGAGGCTTGAGCTCGCAGGAACTTGCCAGCACACAGAATGTGAAGTACTCAAGATTCATTTGCGACATCAAAACTTTTAGTATAACTGATATTCAATATTGCTCAATATAATCTCATTATGCCATGACGAATCTGGTTTTTAAAAACAATTTTGGCCCTGAACTACGCGTTTCAAGTAGAAGTTACACATGCATGACCCAAACTAAAGGCGGTCGAGACGAAAGTATGTGTGTTACTTTGCCATAAATTGTCCTGTTTTAATCAGTAAGTAATCTCTATAGCCTATAGACATGATCACAATATACCAAATGTTTTAAAGTGTCACCCATAAATTTTAGCAATTAACATTTTTTAAAGTTTATAGTTCTTATTTCATGAATGCTCAGTTTACTCTAAATGCTTTTTATCTAAGCATACAGCACCGCCATCACTTGGTTCGTCGATGGCCTCTAGAATCATGGGGCTTGGTACAAACGCTCCTACCTTGACAGCAATTAACACCTAAAGAATGAAGAAAACTAAGCAGGCGTTGCCTCCCCACTTTTCTGGTGACACACAGTTCTTAGACATCAAACATTCCAGTATTTCCAGTGCCCGTATATATGAGATAACTATAACAAAAGAGTCCAACTAGAGCAAACACACATGTATAAAAGTACTCGATAATAGAAATGATACAAAAAATATAAATTTTTTTTTATTGATCCTTCATCACTATATTCGCTGTTAGTAAGATTGTTCTGCCTATTGGCATTTTATGGCAGTTGTAGAGAGGGTGTCCCAAGTTTCAGATTGGTATAAACTAACGACAATGAAGAGGCAGACCTTGTGGGTGGTGGCTGTCCAGGCAACTGGTGAAGACATGCCCAGAAGATCGTCAGCTGAATGGTGTAAACAGGACTCGAAGCTGCTGGCACCACTAAGGGTGCTGCTACCTTGCCAGTCCCCAAAAAGTGGTGAACGAAGGGCTGCTGACAGAGGCTCCAGCAGGTTAGAATTGGAGCTGAGTGTCCCAGACTTCTTTTTCGGTGGCAGGGGAGGGGCCACTGTATCCAAGCTGGAACCACCAAGCTGGCTTCTGCATTCCGGTGGCACCCGCAGATAATCGGAACCTGTTTCTTTCACACTTAACCAAATGTTCTATGTTCCTGGGCCACATAGTATGCATGCCAGCTCCAATAAACCACAGTTAAAACATGCAGTGGTAATCAGCTTAGCATTAAATGACACAACAGGGAGGCTATCAGGCAAAGGACTATGTCAGTTCACCCTTTAATGCCTAGTGTCGTGAATTCACAACATACGAAAAAGTTCGAGGAAGCAAGTCATGGAATGCGTGCTGCCTTTTAATGCCAACTGTCAAGTACTCGCGGGGAACATAGCTTTCAGCATAAAAAATCTAGCACTGTCTTGCACGATGTATTTTATGGTAGAGCCAATTGTTTTGCAGCTGATGGTAGACAGTGCAAAGCACGTGCAAGAGCACTCATTTCTTCATTCTTTCTGTCTGACTGACGATTATATCTTCAATAATTTTGTTTATTTGGTATGTATGTTCTCAACACGTGGCACACAACATGTTGCATAGTCTTGAAGTACGTTCTTGTTGCAAGGTTCTTGTTTCTGTGGCTTGTGGAGAATTCGCGACATACATAAAAGTATTCATTAAAGAGGAATTTAGGATAATTTAACTGTGGAATCGTTTAAAGATTGCTATTTAAAGCTGGAAAATGAAAAAAATATTTATTTTCTTTGGCAGTTTCATAATTCAGGCATTAAAGAGTTGATGGGTCACTTCTCATGCAACTAAATAGCTTCGAGCAATATGGTTATAAAATAACTTACAAATTAGACAATTCACCCCATAATCCTTTGTAGCTAGAAAGCCCCATAGAAGATGTGGCTATTGGCCAGCATTGTGCATGCCTCGCTAGCTTTTCTGACCTCACTACGGCCAATGATATCACTACCAATGCTTTACAATTTTTCAAAAAAAACAAACAAACTAGTGGGCTAGTCAGTACTGCATATCTTAAGATATAGCATGAAAAGTGACACAAGATGAAAGAAGAATTGTGCAGTGTCCTTGTTTCTTTTGTCATCATATTTTTTAAATGCTAAATGTAATGATCGTCAATGAGCCCTACTGAGCTTGCTTCATTCGAGATAGTTCATGGATTAATCAATGGTGCGTTCAGTTTCTCTTGGTTTGTACTTATAGATCCAGAGATTAGCAAATTCAGCTACATTATACTGTCTTATACCCCTGTGAAACTGAACGTTTAAATGTCATTTCAATAGGATGACATTTGCACCTAATGACAATATGCAGCTGCTACACAGAGCTATATAATATTGTAACGATGTTGAAAGACTCGGGGTGTAATAAAACGTATTTATTAAAGGGCGAACCTGTGCCCACAACTCAAAGGGACTATGGTCGTAGCACGTTACAGCAGAACACCAAGATGTCTCCTTCTTCTACTTCTTCAAGAAGAGTCCCAAGCGCGTGGCGCACATCAGCCGGGGCCAGCTGGGTTCTCGTGCTATCATCATCGTCTATGCGCAACACTAGGAGGCGCCCTGTGCGCGCGGTGATGGGCGCGTTGTTTGAATGCAGGCACTATGTCGCGGCATAATCCCCCTCCTCATATGCATCGTCCCGATGCGTCAGGCAATGAATAGATTAGTGGTAGGCATCACTGGTCTTCCGGTGATCTTTTATAGTAAGGCTTCATCCGGATTACATGTACAACCTCTGTAGGGTTGCGGCGTTTTGAGCTCCCGTGTATAGCGGATCTGACTTGGTAAGTTGCATCGCTTACACGATGGAGTACTTCGTAAGGCCCGAAGTAGCGGCTCAAAAGTTTTTCAGAAAGTCCACGGCGACGCACTGGGGTCCATATCCATACTTTGTCACCTGGTTGAAAATGCGCTTCGGTACGACGCTGATTGTACCGATAGGAGTCGACACGCTGTTGGCGGCGTATTCTGTATCTCGCCATCTGTCGTGCTTCCTCGGCTCTTTGCAGGAAGTCGTCTAGGCCAGGTGGATTGCTGCTTTCATCATTCAGTGGTAACATGGCATCCAGTGGAGTGGTGACTGTTCGGCCGAATACAAGTTCAAATGGTGTCACTCGCGTTGTTTTTTGAACGGCTGTATTATATGCGAACGTGATGTAGGGCAATATTTCATCCCACAGTTTATGTTCGACGTCGACATACATTGAAAGCATATCAGTCATAAGTTCTGTTCAGGCGCTCCGTTAGGCTATTTGTTTGAGGATGGTATGCTGTAGTTCTTCTCTGGTCTGTATGGGTCATTCGCATCAGATATTTCATTAGGTCTGCAGTAAAAGCTGGGCCACGATCTGTAATTACGACGCTGGGTGCACCATGTCTGAGGACTATGTTGTTTATGAAGAACTTGGCAAGTTCAAGAGCTGTTACACTGTACAGCGAGTCAGTCTCAGCGTAACAAGTGAGATAGTCCATGGCTACGACTATCCACTTCTTGCGTGCAGTCGATGTCGGAAACGGGCCTAGGAGATCCATACCGACTTGTTGGAATGGGGCATGCGGTGGTTCTATTGGCTGGAGGAGGCCTGCAGGTTTCACGGATGTAGTTTTGCGTCTTTGACACTCACGGCAAGTTTTCACATAGAGCTGAACTGATGATAACAGTTTTGGCCAGTAGTATTTTAGGTGAATTCTGGCGAATGTACGGCTGACACCCATGTGCCCAGATGTTGGCTCATCATGACATGCGTGCAGAATCTCGCTTCGTAAAGGTGCAGGTACAATGAGTAAAAATTTGTCACCATGAGGTTTGAAGTTCCTCTTGTAAAGGACCCCTTCTCCAAGACAGGTCGAAGGGAGCCCTCTGGATAAAGTGCGCGAGACTTTAACGTTGAATCCTTGGAGACGCTGTATAAGCGGCAGCAAATCGGGGTCATTTTGTTGTTGAGCGATTTCTGATGCCTGGACGACACCTAGAAACGGGAAGTCTTCTTCCTCCGGCTCACTCGTCTCCACTGGTGCACGTGACAGGCAGTCTGCATCACTGAGCTTTTTCCCAGATTTGTATACCACAGTAACATCGTACTCTTGTAGCCTAAGGCTCCATTTTGCTAGTCGGCCAGAGGGATCCTTAAGATTCGCCAGCCAAACAGGTAATGGTGGTCACTGAATGCTCGGAATGGTCTACCGTAGAGGTACGGCCGAAACTTACTTATGGCCCAGATGACCACGAGACACTCTTTTTCGGTTGCAGAGTAATTTGTCTCAGCTTTCGAAAGCTTGCGGCTGGCATACGCTAGCACTTTTTCTTGGCCGTTTTGCCGTTGAACTAGAATGGCTCCAAGGCCAACGTTACTCGCATCAGTGTGAACTTCAGTTTCGGCAGTCTCATCGAAGTGGGCGAGGATCGGAGAGGCTTGCAGGCGTGTTCTTAACTCATCAAATGCTTCCTGTTGTTCACATTCCCACATAAAGGGCACCTCGTCTTTTGTAAGATTAGTAAGTGGTTCAGCAATGTTAGAATTCTCCACAAATCGCCGATAGTACGCGCATAAACCCAAGAAGCGACGTACTGACTTGTTGTCTTTGGGTGTCGGGAACTTCACGATGGCAGCTGTCTTTTCGGGATCTGGCCGAAATCAATAAAATCATTATTAGAATCATTAGAATCATTAGATATCATTAGAATCGAATGACTTAGGCTATCGAATGAGTTCAAGAAACATATTCCCGGTCGCAGTCAAACCGAATGTGTACTCTTGATCCCAGAAATTACTAAAAAGATGGCATTCGGCATTCTCAATTTGACCTGCATTCATGGAAATCCACAAGTAATGTTGCTTTTTCAAGGAATTTCTCAATTTTACAAGGTCAGCTGTACATAAGGTTGTTGCAAAATGTTCTTACTCTCTACATCATTGGCATCTGGCCGCTTTCGGCCATAACCTAAACAAGCAGATGCCTCTGTGCTTCACTTTTTTACCACTCTACAGTTTCCTTCTTAAACTTCTCCGGTCACTTTTTTTTTTCTGAATTATCGACATTGATATCATAACAGAATGACATTACTTTTTTCCTGTGTAACACTACCACAGATTGAATGACATCTATTGCACCGAATGACATTAACACTTCCAGTGTGACAGAGATATTAGTTCAGTGTTCTGCAGCTGCTGGAAGCTGAGAACCAGCTGTTAACTGCAAGAGCCAAAAGGATGGTGGTAGACTAACGCTGCACTAGGGAGGCCAATTTATGTTCCAGTGAGGAAGTGTCAAACGACTTTCCTAATTTTAATTTGGCTGCGTCTGTACTAGTATAGCCCCACTGGCACTTGGCAATATTTACCGTTTCTTTTGCTACTTCCAGGCATCATTTCAAGTTTGAAAATATATTGGCCAGGACAAAGATATGAACTCAATGTTCTGCCCCTACATCACACTACCGGTATATATACGCACGGTGCACTTATAGTTACAGAAAGCCATATAGTAAACTCTTGTTATGTAGTGGAAATTCTGTCCTAGCCAAAAAGAATCGCTGCTAGTCTTTTAACGTGAGTTATAATGAATCCTTTACAAGTAATACAAAAGCACTGTATTTCACTCTGAACTCTATCCCACCTCAATTTCTAAATCAATTGAAGCATGCAGACGTGGTTTTTCAATCAATTCATATAATTCTAAATTTCTAAGGTGTGTGAATTTGGCGTGACAATCCTGCTGCAAAGAGCCTTTGGAAAACATGGTAAAACATGTATTTGGGCTGATTGATACATCCTTACTCAGATATAAAAAAGACACGTACCATCAAAAATGCAGTCAAGACAGAACAATAAAGGGCACTTTTTTGGTTCATTTCTATTCAGAAAGAGGATGCCCTTTTCTGTTCTGTCTAGAATCCATCTGTAATAGTATCAGTCTTCTTTGTATCTCAGTGTGGAAAGCATTATGTAAAATGCTTAAAAATTCTGGCACAGTTAACTACATCTCTGGTGGTTGAAAACACCACACTTTTTTAAAAACATAACAATGCCTCATAACTGATTCCCTTTGAGTACCTTTATGCCTTGAAGACGTAGAATTAGAATTGTGCTGAAAGAGTGTGGCTGTTAGATACAATCTTCCCCAAAAGCAAAGTTGCTGAGCGCAAACCAAACACCATGGGTTTAAATGAATGATATTTTAACAGTAGTTACATGCCCGCTAATTTTATGTTACAGCTACAACTAAAAAAGAACAATGCAATGCACTATTTTAATCCCTTACTTTCCCTCTATAATAATTACCATCAGATCCTTTATCTATTTGACTAAATAACTAAATAAAAACAAATAAAAATAATTGTGGTGATATATTATAATTTCAGATAGAAAATAACACTTATATTACTTAATACAGTAAATGTTTCCAGCACAACGCGCCATCATGCAAGCTGCACAGACGTCACATGCTACACATAACATAAGGCCAATCAAACACAAATGCACAAGCAACGCTGACAAACTAATTTCTTAACCATAGTAAAAACATCGTAAAGAAGCCAGTGCACAGGTATATTGCCATCGCGCATTTTTATCAATGATTTAAAAAATAGTAGTGGCCTCTTTTGCTGGACAGGACTGGAATGAACGCTTGATATCTAAGAGGGACTGCCATAAGCTAGCAGTCAAAGCAAAAAATTTCTGTGAGACAACCACTAAGCCCATGATTTTCACGCTAAGGAAAACTTGATACCCTTAAACCTTGCCATGTTGCATGTATGTCCGAAGCTGGTGCCTTTGCACAAAAACTGAAAATATAAGACCAGATATAGCATCAATTTTCCAAGTTAGGCAATCACAATCCATGATTTCTTGGATACCAAAGTTTATTATTTGAATTATGCTTGTATGCTATACAAAACAGTGCCATCACTAGAAGATTAATTAATGAATTATTAACCATGGTTTCACATGCCAAAAGCATCAGACAATTATGATACACACGTCAATTATGATACCCACACTACTATGCCCACTCAGTAGTGTACATTGGATTAATTTTTCACCTAAATCTAAGTAAATGGGCAGAGTTCTAGCACTTAGACCAAATCAAAATGTGGCCGCTGTGGCCAGGAATCCACCCATGTGCCATTGAAAGAATCATGCAATACCTGCCTCGAGAAGAAGGTGGTGTGACAGTCGGTACTTGTCAGTATATATGTGTCAAAGATGGTGTTGCTGTCGGTACTTACCACCAAGAAAAACAGAGACTGGAAAGAAGGTAAACCTTTCCAGTTTCTTCATTTTTCTTCCAGACAGCAAGTACCAATGTGATATGACGTCAACAACTAACCCACTTTATGCCTAGCACACCGAGGCGCCTTTGACAGACAGGTTCACCTATCTAAATATTGGCCGGCTTGTCTGGGACACCCGATCCTATTCATTCAACCTCTATAGCACAATGCAATATTTAATACGATGAATATGAAATGCTACACTGTGCCAGCATTCAAAGAGGTCCTTATTTTTTATGTACTTGCCACAGCTTTACACAAGCTTTAGAAATAGTGCTGACAAAGCAGCCTGTCAATTAAAAGAAAAAAAATGAAAACATTGAACATTTGATCAGCTTCATGGGGACTACAGATGCACATTCCACACATTTGCATTAAAAGAAAAAGTACACATGGCAACAAAGTCCTTTTAACGAAATGTTCTTGAAGAATACCAAGTCAGCAGAACAATTTATGTTACTTTAAAATTGCTGAACATATTGAGAAAATAGACGTAGTATATAAGAGGTACAGTCACTAGTTACACAGATGTGAAAATTGAAAGTGCATTTTTCAAACATACGCAGGACCGACTAAGTTTTTGCATCATATGTCAATATACAGGTCTAATATGTATACAACTGGTTTTGAATATCACTATCACTGTTAATATACTTAAAAACATGACATGTCACTATAGTGTGTACAATCGTAAAACAGTCTGAAGGGGTATACATAATGTAAGTACATGTATGTAACCTATGGAGTTTACCCCCTACTGTTATCAACTATTTATTAAATCTGCAATGGTGAAGAATGTCAGCATTGCTTTAGCATTATTCTAAAATTCAGTGACTATGTTATACTAACCACAATAGGCCAAACACACCTGAGGAAGTTTTAGTAGGGAACACGGTTAGTCAAGGGGTAAGCAGGCTTAAGAAGTAGAAAACAGAGCAGATAAAAGTTCCTGAAGCTCAACCCTTCTGTTTCATAGAACTGACACAGCCAAGCCATACCAGTGACATCAATACACAAATAAGCTATTTATGACATCCATATTTTTATTAACAGTATTCGGAGCTATCACTGCACTTGTAACATAATGAATGTGGGCATATAAAAATGCAGTGGAATATCTCCAATGCACCTTATCTTCAAGTCACTGAATGGATTTACTTGCATCATTTCACACAAATAAGCATATCCCCAAAAGTTATTGAATGACAAGTTGCTCTAACATTAAAGAGAGTCACATTCTGCCAGGCATGCAAATAGGGTGCTCAAATGACTGCAAGAAGACTGCAACAGAAAATTACAAAGGCTGGATGCAAGCCTCCATGCACTAAAATAGAAATCACATGCTTTGGCTCGTAGTGCATTTTTGATGCCTGAAATTAGCATGCTTGCTGTATCATAGAACTTTAAAAAAAAGTAACCATACAAAACCTAGCTCAGCTATGAATATTACAAATAGATTGATTTTATGATGCCTCCGAATAGCGATATGCTCACTGAGGTGCAGAAGTTGAATTCTTTTCAAATTTTGCACTGTAGTTCTCCATGATAAAACAATTCATTAAAATTCTGCCAATATAAGCCAATTTTACTTTTATGTTTTAGCTAAGCCGCACTTCCATAATTTCAGCTTATTTTCTAATATAAAAGAGAAAGTAGATACTATTAACTGTAGTGTTTAACAACGAAAATACCATCTGTTTTGGCAACAATTTAAAGTAATAGTCATCGAATATAGTGCAGGCAATATTAAATAGATATTTATGTGGTAAAGTTAAACCTGGATATAATGAAATCGACAATTTTCTGAAAAAATTTGTTATAAGGAGGATTTTGCTATATGCAGGTTCGGCACAAAAATTAGAAAAATAAACTCCAAATTAAACAAAAGGGGAACTGAAGGCAGAGCTCACCCAAAACACTTATTTAGCGGTAAAAACTGCATTACTATCACGACAGCAATTATGTGAACACTCTCAAGAAATATGTGCTCTCGCCACCATATTCTGTAACAACTCCACATTGATAACATGCCCCTCGCTCATCGTTACTTTTCCGATCAGGTCAGGTAAAAGCCCGCGAGCACTTCTGAAGCATAGATCAAACGAGCCGGCTCATCTGTATCGCCTGGAGGGCGCATATGATAACATTTCCCGCATGTTAAAACTGCTGTCGAATGCTCAAACAGAAAGGAAATCACCTATCTTGACTGAGCACGAAAAAACACAGTAGGTGGGGAAGGGGGGAGGTCGCGATCGCTTGTGTGAGTGCTATATTGGCAAGCATCAGTATGCTTTTAATGCGAAGAGACTGCGTGAAAAGAGCACTTCTCTCTGGAGCGGCCACATTCGCTTAGACCAGCGTTTTGTAGGACTTTGGCGATATTGGATATGAAAAAGTTGGCTGCCACCTTTACTTCATATAACATTACAATTTGTTGCTATCGCATTCACTGCATTTCATTCAATGCACTGTCCTGCTGCTACAGCTAATCTGCTAATCGCGATAGCTATGGTCCCGCAAAGTCTCGGTGAGATGCAAGACAGAAGCGCGTGACGAGTCAACCTCGAAGATCCATCATTGTAACCGTGGTCTCAGAGAGATTCCATTAGCGCCTAATCTGACATCTTGGTAGTGATGACACGGCTGTCCGTATTAAAGAAACAAAACGAGCGAAAATGAACGTCATCGAGGGCTACACCATGCGCGCGCAGTGAAATCACGCACGCGCCCACAGCGTCCAAAACGAAGAGCGAACAAAATGTAAACCACAAAAAACTATTTGGTAAAGCACCCTCCAAATGCAGCACAGCCCCACATGTGACGTAATAGAGCGGTTGACTGGGCTAGTTGGTATGGCATACTTGGGTTTTAGCAGCGCGAAAAATGCACGAAAGACACGTCCCTTTCTTGTCTTTCGTGCATTTTTCGCGCTGCTAAAACCCAAGTAGCCCACATGTGACACTAACTAAAAGCGTGGCACTGCCAACACAAAAGTAGTTGTTTTTTTGTTGTTTTTTGTTAGGAGGGAAGGGGAGAGCACATTCACGCATGCGCCCAGGCCAGCAAGAAAGGGGGCACCACATAGTCGCCGGAGTCACGAGCACACAGTGGGCGCCACCTCTGCTTCGCACTTTGTCGGCGGCGGGGCGTTGATTGATATGTGGGGCTTAACGTCCCAAAACCACCATATGATTATGAGAGACGCCGTAGTAAAGGGCTCCAGAAATTTTGACCACCTGGGGTTCTTTAACGTGCACCCAAATCTGAGCACACGGGCCTACCACATTCCCGTCTCCATCGGAAATGCAGCCGCTGCAGCCGGGATTCGAACCCGCGACCTTCGGGTCAGCAGCCGAGTGCCACTAGACCACCGCTGCAGGGCGGCGGCGGCGGGGCAACCACGGAAGATGCATGCTCGTGCGAGAATAACAAAATCCGGGGCGAAATTTCTAGATTGTCCATGGCAAAAATTCGTCATATCAAAGTTGTCTCCTGCTGTTACTTTGTTACTTAGAGGTCGCAAATACATGTGCTTCTACGGAGTAATAGCGGGGAAGAGAAAAATTTCGTAATATTGAGGAATTTGTTATATGGAGGTTTATTAAAGACAGTTTTAACTGTAACATGCAACTTAAATCGGTAGACATAAGATCATCATCATCATCATCATCAGCCTGACTACGTCCACTGCAGGACAAAGGCCTCTCCCATGTTCCGCCAGTTAACCCGGTCCTGTGCCTGCTGCTGCCAATTTATACCCGCAAACTTCTTAATCTCATCTGCCCACCTAACCTTCTGTCTCCCCCTAACCCGCTTGCCTTCTCTGGGAATCCAGTCAGTTACCCTTAACGACCAGCGGTTATCCTGTCTACGCGCTACATACCCGGCCCATGTCCATTTCTTCTTCTTGATTTCAGCTATGATATCCTTAACCCCCGTTTGTTCCCTAATCCACTCTGCTCTCTTTCTTGTCTTTAAGGTTACACCTACCATTTTTCTTTCCATTGCTCGCTGCGTCGTCCTCAATTTCCATTGCTCGCTGCGTCGTCCTCAAGACATAAGATAGTGCATAATAAATTATTGGTTAAAGTATTATATAAAGAAGATCCTCACAACACTTTATGTACATAGTCACAAAAAGCCTGATTGAACATGTGAGCCCAAAAGCATATCACTGCACGCAGCAGCATATTAACAATATCATTTTAAAGACAGCTCAAAATCATCCATTTTTCTCTCGGCAAACCTCGGCCATAGTTGAATGGACCAATTACATGGTAAAAGAGATGTACACAGCCATTGGCTGATTTCATGATCACAAAGACATTCTGAGTAAAACTTCTATAGGTTGTCTTAATTTCAATTATTAAAGATTATCTATGCCATCACTCCAAAAATGCTGCTAAAGTACCTTATATTTACAAAGTATTGATTAATAATTGTCTGCTAAACTCTTTCATTACTGCGCGAAAATGCTTGTTTTTCATATGTCTCAGGAAGATCGTTTTTGCCAGTTGGAAAAGTACTCCAGCACGCGTCACCGCATACCAAACTTTGCACAATGAAATGCTCTTTCCAAAAAATATGTTGCAGAGCAACAAAAATATTTTAGAATGAATAAAAATGTGAAAAGTGTAAAATTTTTGGTTGCCAGATGATAGACATTACAATAAAAAATGCTATATATTCAAAAATATTCAAAATAAAGAAAATTCAGAATATACATTTTGTAGATAAATGACCCAGAAACAGTGTAAAAAATAATGAATGTTGTGCAAAATGTTCCTCTTCCCATAGACACAGAAAATCAGAACCGAGGTGCTGCTCCATTGCTCGTGCCATGCGGAGAAGCATTGCATAGTTTTTCGTGAGACACAAATGTACTCCTTTCTCAGTAAACTTTTGTTATTCACACCACAGGTGTCCATAGATTATTGTTATTCACACCACAGGTGTCCATAGAATTATTCACACCTGTGGTGTGAATAATTCCTTTATAAATGAAGTGTCCAATGAACTTCTCTATTTCATCTAGTGTCACCTTTTCTCATGAGCCGCCTCACTCCGCATAGGTTGGCGCTCTCATATATGCATCCAAGCATTTTTTTTTTTCGTTTTTGCACATATTGTATTAAAAAAGGATAATATCAAGTGCAGTTCTAAAAGGTTTCGCACAGCTCCGTATTCAGGGAGAAGATGTGCTCCAGGAGCCTTCTTTTAGTTAGGAGAAGCTCTGCAGCCAGCGCCAGCACACCGCGCTCCAGCGAAGTGTAGACCAGGCATATAACCAAAGTAGCTATAAGATTGTGCACAAAGATCAGAAGCTATACGCACTTGTGGTGGAGTAGACAACTTGAATATATAAGCAAAACAAATCAATGAATTGCTGCGGATATCTCAGGCAAACGCAAAACATCATCGCCATATAACTTGAGGCTGAGGTGTTGTCATCTTCGAAAGCTCGTCCTCACTCAATGCAGGCGGGCTAACAAAAGAGTTTTGACGAGTGCATGAGTTTTGCAGCGCTGGTGCGCACGGATGCGTGCGTGACGACGGCGTCATCTAGTGACACTAGATGCAACCCTGGGTCTGATATAACAATGCAAGCACTACTAAAATTGCTGGAAACTATCATAGAGAGCCACTTTGACACTTTGAACACGCGGCACACCTTCCCAAATATTTTTTGTTCAACAAATTTTCCGTGACTCCTAGGAACAGCTCTCTATTGAATATCTGGCATATTATTATGGCAATTATTACTGTTTAACATTGTCAAATTGCGAAGCTGACATTTTAATTTGATATTCGGCTTGCAAAGATTCTTTCATTACAGAACTTCGATGTTACTGCACCATAATCACGAAGGGCACGCACTTCTGCAGAGTTCGCCAGCCTAGTGCACTTTTCGAATAATGCACGCACGTCGGTTCGCAGAAAGGTCTGTCAAAAATCACTATGTTGCTGAAACGGGCAAATTCAAATCGATTCTGAAAGATGAGTGCTTGAACTAATTACTAGAAAGTCCTTGGTGCACAAGAAATAAATCTAACATGCCAAAATTGACGATGCAAAAGCATCGATCACGGCAATCGATTTGAATAGGCAAACGAAAGAGAGAATGTCTTGTTTTTTATATGTTTGTGAGAAATGTCACTAGGCATAGCACACCCCGTTTCGAACCCTAGATGCACCTGAATCAGTTGCTTATACTGGGTGAGCTTGCTAAACAGCACTTGCCGATGCACGTCCTCGTTACCAAAACAAGTATGCTTGCCAGGCTACCGTTGCTCTCCCCTATGTGCCTTGCAAGTAACATCCAAGCAGACCTAAACTGATGTTTAGTGAACTTAAAGCACTTGAAAATGCCCAATCTAAATTTGGTTACCATCTTTCAGTCAAAGCGAAGCAGGGCAAAACTGGGTGCACTATGTTCTCATGGAGCTTTGCCAGACTTTAGCATGACAGTGGTGCTTCTTCAGCTGCGCAGTTACCGTGGCAACCACGGGGAGCCAGTCCCGTTCAGGCGCAACTCTCAGGCACACGCCAACATAGACAGATTCTTTCCCCTGGCCATCTTTTCCTGTGGAGATTTCAGTGCACTCATTGGGATAAAAGAAATTTTAAAAAAAGTCACAGCTTTACTGCAAAGGTGAAGCAATGAACACGATAGCAACAAATCAGAAGGTCACGCACAGAATGGCAAGCAGATCGAAACGTTCCTCGCCTTTCTCACGCACAAATTATTCACGAAACGTGCTCACAGGTACAGATGAACGCGAATAAGCATCTCTGTTGTTACTTCGCTATGTCTGAAAAGTGCGCCCTTTTCGCAAACAAAGACTGTACAACAATGGCAGTGACCTTTGTGCACCCGGTAACTACAACAGAATCGTGCTGGTGAAAGTCAAAGGTCAGCCAAGACGTATGATCCTCCCCACCGCAAAATAAGGGCACGCGAGTGAGCGTCACCCCTTTCCTCTCCGCGGCGCAAAGTACGCATGCGAGATGAGAGAGCGCTGCCGCCCCGTGACGATGTGGAGATGCGCACTCATTGAGCCATCTTGCTGGTAATGCTGAAAACACAATAATCAATAATCCCCCCCCCCCCCCCCCCCCTGAGATGCCTGTCAGCAGCGGTAAATGGTTGATATAGATAGCTTGCTATTTGAATGTTGAAGGAGGTGCTCCTCTGTGGCTTAGTAGCTAAAGCCTCACACTCACGATTCAGAGGTCCGAAGTTCGATTCCACGTGCCAGAGTCTTTTTCGGAATTATTTTTCTTTCTTGCATTTACATATTTATAGACACGTATGCAGATACGGTGAGTGACGGCGACGCCAACGCCGATGTCGGCAGCAAAATACAGCCGAGAGTGTCCATATGATTGCTATTGCAATAAAAGAGCTCAAAGCCTTTGACAAATCACTGTAACTCCATTCATACTTAACGAATGCAAAAAGTTTTGCGGCAAGAGGTTCGCAAGAGAATCAACCCCTAGGATGAGGTGATTAATGATTACCTGGAAATGCAGTGCAGAGACCCTTTAATAAATTGACTAACTTATTACCACAGGCTATGTATTGCACATAGAGAAATCAAGCAGGCTAAAAATTCATCACCAGACTGCCCGGTGAACTACACAAGTACTTAGAAGTGCCTAGCTCCCAGCTGCATCACATAATAATAATGATAATAATAATAATAATAATAATAATAATAATAATAATAATAATAATATGGAAGTGCCTCTTACAATGACAATTTAATCTGCTGACAGTTTCTGCATGGTCTCTTTAAATATTATGCTTGTCTTTATATTTGTTTCAAGAGAAAAGAGCTCCACTATCAAACACCTTTGTGGGACAACTACTAATACTCTAAAGTGATTAATTGATAGATCATTTATCTATAGTATTTAAAATTTTAAAGCAATACATTGATTATTAAAAACACTACAGGAGAGGGCAACAGATTAATTATGAGCCATTGTATCCTCCCTCTTACAATGACAATTTAATATGCTGATAGTTTCTGCATGGTCTCTTTGAATATTATGCTTGTCTTTATATTGTTTCAAGAGAAAAGAGCTCCACTATCAAACACCTTTGTGGGACAACTACTAGTACTCCAAAGTGATTGATTGATAGATCATCCATCTATAGTGTTTAAAATTTTAAAGCAATACATTGATTATTAGAAACACTACAGGAGAGGGTGACAGATTAATTATGAGCCTTTGTATCCTCCAATATACATAAAAAGCTCAACATGATCCCTTTTGAATTATGCCCAAACTGGAGTGTGGCTAGGCAGAATTTCAATAACCTTGTGCTCAATAGCAGATTTATCAACTTAAGTTCAAGAAAGGTTGTTTATTCAATGCACTGCTGGATAGCTGTATTATTGCTTGCACACCTCTACAAATACAAAATGCATTTGTAATTATTCATTAGCAATCATCCCCTCACAGTTACAGTAATTTCAACAACCTTATCTTAAAAGAGCTTTTCTTCGTATAACTGCTTATGATGTAAACAAAGCTAATCCTCACCCTGCCCATTGTTTGCATAATACGGGCCTTGGCAGAGCCTCAATTCCTATAACTCTGAAATTTAAATGCAATAAATATTATTTTAATCTGCTCCAAAAATGTGCATTCCTTGCTACTCATAGCTGTACACCATAGCATTATTTTTAGTGCTGCATTTAAACATAACATACTGTTCAGAGTGATTGAATAAGCACACAGCTTGTGGATCAGTGCTATATGTCCACTGAATATGCACAAATAAGTTATGTATCTAAATTATACAGGTTTCTCACCTGAATAAAGGGCAAGGCCAAAAATAAGGATTTCAGATAAGCTGCAACTTACAAATAGCGTACTGCTTCCTTGTTCAACTTATCCTAAAACTTGCTTTGCTCTATCTTGCATTTTTAATGTTCTTTTTTATTAAGCTATTTCTGCATAATTATGGCGATGAAACCCCTCTCCTTATTTTTACAGCTGTTCACCTTTTCTGCTGTACACAATATTAAACTGGAAGTGGGAGCTGCTGCCCCTTTTGTGCTTAACCTGTTTATATATTCACTGGGTGTGCCTCCTGTCTGCCTCAAAATAACTAATGAATTGATTAATACAGGTAGTATAACATCCCAAAACAACAATATGATTATGAGAGACGCTGTAGTGGAGGGCACCGGAAATTTCGACCACCTGGGGTTCTTAAGGTACACCTAAATCTACACACACGGGCCTCATTGGAGGCGCTGGAGCAGAGATTCGATCCTGCAACCTTCAGATTAGCAGTTGAGCGCCATAACCACTAGACCACCGTGGCGGGGCTGCACCAAACTGAGGCTGCCAAAAAGGTACAGATGCAAGCTTTGGAAAAGAGTCCATCTAGGAATTGATAGTTTGGAGACACTTTAATGAAAGCCTGATTTGCGATCATGAAATTCTGCCTTACATTACTGAAAGCAGTGACCTATGTGCCTATTTGATGCTATCTTGAATTTTTTAAGTTCTGTTCCTTGCACATACAGTGTGTCCCAAATATCACGCAGCACAATTTAAAAAAAGAGAAATGTCATTGTGAGGAGCAAGCTTAGTACATAGTGTTCACAGTTGCTTTAGCAGCCACTACTTTTTCTAAAATAATAATTGAGTAGTTAGTCATAATTATTTTTGTAACTCTAAAAGTGCTCACCTAATTATTAAAGCATCAATAAGGCATATGCGGACATGCTGAGATGACATCCTGCTAATCCTGTTAATAAAAAAAGCCGCAAAGTATGAAAAATAACACGTGACTGTGCTCCCACCTGCAAAAGAAAGCAGCACCCTCAAATAAGCTTACTGCAAGCAACCACTTTGCCTCTTGTCCGTTGCCAGAGACAACGTTCTCTTCTGCACTTTAGCAAAAGTACAGGTCAGGTGCCAATGACATGTGCATTGCTATTTTGCAGAGATTCCTTTTGATAGATTGTATGCCTCTATCATTATGCACATGCCACGAGCAAATGTTTTTTTCGATAACAAAGCCACAGCACTGTTTGCTTACAGCACGGCTGTGTAAGATCAAAGTGGAACATTCCATTGCATGGGAAGTGTCAGGTAGGGCGATACGCATTTTTTTTTTCTACATTTTTTTTCATTGACACTGGCTATCTCACAGTGAACCTCTTTGAGGGTGCAGCTTCCAGATACCTGCAGCAGTTTAGTCATGTGTCACTTTTAAGATTTCATGGGCTTTCCTTATTAACAGAAAAAAATTAGCATGCAATTACATTGTTGAAAGTAGTGCAGTCAGACGTCGTTTACCAAAGTGCACATATGCCCCATTGACACTCTGATAATTAGGTGAGCAGTTTTTCAGTTACAAACATTATTACAACTTAATTATTTTTTACTCATGAAAAAATAATAGTAGCTGCCCAAGTGTACCAGGAACAACATGTTTTATGCTTGCATCAAGTAATGCCATTCTTCTTTTTTTAAATCACGGTCCGTAATATTTGGGACACCCTGTGAATTGGTAACTTCAATATGCTATAAACTAGATAGATATCTGGGGTTTAACGTCCTAAGACCACCATATGATTATGAGAGACGCCGTAGTGGAGGGCTCCGGAAATTAATATGCTATAAACTCTTCAGAATAAAATAAACGACACTCAATATAGTATGGCAGGGCCTTTGAATCTGCTTGAAATCTCCACTGATACAACCTGTATACATAGCTTATCAAACATAAAATACATACTATTTACATTTATAGGGCCATAGAATACTCAGACTGCAGTGACCTAAGTGAAAATGTACTAACTATTTAACCATCTGACAACTATTAGAATAGAAATCACTGCAGTCACCGAGAAGTTACAATAGACAAATTAGTAATTAGTTGCAGAGATGATTTTTCACAGTTGGCAGAACAGGGCAGCCTGCTTCCCTCCATATATCATTGTATATTACATAAATATTTCGGAACACAATAATCAGTAATTCGATTACAATGAGGTTTATTATCGGTAATAGCAAATGGATCTAACCATATACATGGGCTGTATGTTCATAATTTGCACTAATGCCCAACTATAAAACAGAGCAATTAGTTTACAGGTAAAAGCGAAGTTTAATTAATAATGATCAAGTAAACAAAAATATTTCATTAAATATATAATGGAGCAAAGAAACACCAAAATAGCCAACTCTATCATTTCTTTGCCCTACCAATTAAGAACCTGTGCAGACATATATTCAGACGCACTAACGAGCTCAAGGCTACTTGTGTACAACCCTGCACCTCTGTGATATATGCACTTCAGTAGGTACTTTTATACTCCTGGACAACTTTCTGGGGCTATCAAAAGAAAGCTACAGGGCAGAGCTTCTACGAATCTTTTACTGCACCAATTACACTGGCAATAAAAATTGCCCCTTCTAGCTGAATACACAGTGGTATACTTTAGTCAAGTTTTAATTTGTTAGTTATGTAGGGCTTTTTAAAGCAAAGCAATTCAGATGTCTATGTGTTCGTGTTTACGATGCTTATGTGTTATGTCCTTTAGAATCATTTTAAAAAGTGCGAACGAGATTGTGGAACTATTTTCTGGAGTATTGTTGCACATATGCCCTGCCTCTAAAGCTTTTTGTTCACTGACATAGAGAAAGATTGTGACTCTAACTCTCAAAAACTAAATATATTTTTTCTTTTTCCATTTAAACTACGTGAGCGACTCTACATTTCAAAGTGCTTTGATAATCAGTACACATGAGCCAGGCAGAAAAAAGAGCAAAAAGGCAGCCTAGGTGCTTGACCCAAGCGAAAGAACAGCAGTGCAAGACGGCAAGCCAGGCATGCGGGCCCGCCTACCTGGGTGGCATTAAGTGTGGGAGAGGTGGCTTGGGAGGTGGAAAGTCTGGCCGCAGGGCAGAGCTCAGAATGCTGTCAGAAGAGGCCGAGTGGCAGAGGGGGCCCTTGGGGGGCACCGCTGTAGAAACCACCGTGGCCGCCCCGTTGTCAGGAATTCGCGTCGACTCCAAGATCTGCCGCTCGCGAGGTGTCAGGGGCAGCTCCGGCAGAGAGTTTCGATGGCTGTTGCTGTCAACCCGCATATGGTACACATGTTGTTGGCCGAGTCCTCAATACTTACCCTCCCACAATTCCCTCAGGCACCACAGCATTAGAGCAGCTTTTACCACGCTCATCTCTACCTATTTATAACTGTTATCTGGCTATAGTAAGAGGCAATGAATAAAAGTCACAGTGCCAATATTTTGTAAATTTACACGGGCAATATTTACTGCAGCTCACTTGTATGTACAGATACTTGCCACAGTGCCTACAAGCTAAAAACAAAGAATATATTCCATGCACTAGCATAGTGGCCACAGTCTAATACCAACATTAAAGAAAGAAATAGTCATGACAGCAAATTTTGTTTTAGCAACCGAACAAGCTCACTTTTTACTCATGTGCCATCCTCACAGTAGAACTGTACGTATTTAGACCGTATTTGTACAAAATCTCCAAGTGCCCTGTAGCACTGAGGTTGTGTCCCCCTTCCCCCATGCACACACAGAGTGCATTTTTTTTTACAATTCAGATTTTTAATAAAAATCTGATGACAGTCAGGCACCTGACGTCTTCACAATCAAACTCTATCTTGAGGCCACAATACTTTGCCGCAGCTAAACTGAGATTAAAGTGACTAATTAACAGGAACTTAATTTTTTTTTATGAGCTAGAGGGTAGTTTTGTCGTAAAAAACAGTCGTAAACACAGCGCAGTCCTGTTAAAAAATGCACTGTTTTCTACGATGAATCCGTGCCAACATTTACCCTTTTGAGGGTGGCTGTTTGTCAAGGAAAGTCGTAGGGTGTCACCATTTATGCCATACCCATTTTTTTAGAAATCTACACGTTGAACACAATTTGAGATATTTATCATCGAATTTCGGTGGTGGTGTTAACACTCTTGCAACCTTTAGAAAAGAAAAAAAAAAAATGTGCCGACATTACCAAAAAAATTTGTCTTGTTTAATCTGTGGAGCATTTTTTTCCAGGGTTCTATTATTTTACCAATCATGTAACAAAAAATAACTCTCAGGAGATTTCGCTGCATGGCAATAAAATGAAAAATGGCAGTAAAATGACAGCCAAGACACAAATGGCCCAACATGGACAAGTGTGGCTATCTAGTGCCAATAAACCCAAGTATGATGAGTATAATCCTCATAGGCTTCGTTCAGGACCAATTATTGTTCATGATGAGTATAGTAATAGTAATCAATGATATTGCTACCAAATTTTATGATGTCTAAACTTGTCAATGGTAGCGAAAGGGTTAAAACTGACCATGCACAGCCCGCAGGAAATGTGGCTGCTCTATGCATTAAGACCGGAACTACAGTAGAAAGAGGAAGATACCGTAGGTTGGACCAGATTATGGGTCGACCCCCCAAACTTTGAATCTCCACAAAGACTCGTCCTCAGATTCGTCCAAAGTTGAGTTCAACGACGTCTGTTTTTCACTAGCAACATCCCAGAGTGCATCGTCCTTCGTTCCATCCAATGCGTTACTAATTTGCAGAAAGACGGAAGTACACAGCCTCAGCGCAAAGCCCTTCCTCTTCATAAATCAGCACACCCACGGTAGCGATCCCTTCAATTGTGCCCTCGTGAGCCCAGCGTAGCGCGATATCTCGAGAGCTTTCACATGGATGCACCCCCCCTTATGTGTAACAACTTTGTACGCAACCCCCGGACGAATTCACCAAGTAGCGTTTTCAGTTTGGGGTGCACTGCAGTCCATCTATAAAACAATTTTTTTTTTTTGTAGCTGCAGGATGCGATGCGCTGCTTTTAGATCCACCAGTATCGGATGCTTTTCTCCAATGCACCGAATTCCTCTTGTGCTGCCAGGTTGCTGTGTGCTTTGGCATACTTGATAACCTTTTTCTTAAAGCACATCGTAAACTGCCGTCGACTAGCACTCATTTCTGAACGAAATAGATAAAAGAAAACAGCAGACTGATAGTAGATAACCGAGGCAAAATGGCATTGCTAGAACACTGTAGGCCTTGCCTATCCTTGCCCAGCCTTACCCAACGGCGACGCCGCTGATGCTCACGATGACAAGAGAGGCTTTCGACTTCAGCTGCCAATTGGTGCAAAACTTCAATATTTTTTTCTGCCAATGAACGGTACATAAGACGAGGGACAACTTTCAATTGCATTTTTTTTAAGTCGACCTATATTCCGGTTTTTACGGTACTCATGACAAACAAGTGATGAAATTTAAATGAAGGTGCGTTGCGGCCAAATCTCTTCAATAATGGCAAATTGTCAGAAATACACAAGTGTAACACTTATTTTTCGCGTGTGATGCCTATTGGTTTTCTGTTCCTATTCAGTGCGTGCAGAAAAGAACCGCAATTTCTACTCCTTTTTTTTTTTTCTTTCACTGCTCAGCATAAAACTGGGAGACAGCCACAGCGGCACTTCTTGCAGACAAGTGAAGGAGTTCTTTATGCTTATCTAGAGCTTAGTAAAGAAATATACATTCCCAACACATCAAACAAAAAAGGATAAGTTGTCCACTTGTGTATTTCAGACAACTTGGCATTTTTCCTGACTAAATGTTGCAACAATGCGCCCTAATTTAAATTCCCCCACTTCTTTGTCGTGGGAAACTCTGGGGTACAGGAACTCAGTGATTACTATTCCCGGGAACTTCGCACACTAAGTTTAGATAAGATATCATCTGAATCAGGGCCTTCAAATTAGACTATTATTATTATGAATTATGTCTTTTTATTTTTAAGACATGGGTGTGTCACAAAAATTGTGACTGCCTGCAACTTTCCTATATAGAACACCTCAAGCCAATAATTTTAAAAAGCCAAGTTTTTATTCATTACTAATTTCAATGCAACTGTAGCTGCTATATCCACCTGCATGTAGAGTTAGCGTGAAAAAAATCACAGGTGCCTGACGGCTAAAGCGTTTTTACCAAAAAATCTGTACTGTCTCAAAAGAACTTATATCTGACGCACATCCAATGAGAACATCAGACATGCATTCAAGGTATCATATAAACCTTGACCAACACTTCTAGCTCTTGCTGTTCCACAAGGTAGGAATGATGTTGGCGATGTAGGAATGATGTTGGCGATGCAGCACTGTTGTTCCTTGAAAATAGGCATGGACGTTGGCACAAAAATGGCAGTTAACAAACACAACAAAAATTTTAGTAGTCACACTGTCCTGCATCTATAAATTATGGCAATTTGAAAAAGCGATTACTCTGAAAGCAATTTTCCAAATGGAACACCTCGACTCTCTTGTGAACTTCGGCGGAATTTTGTGCATTCATCGTAATTTTATGATGACTCGGATATTAAAACACATTAGCACAGTACCAGCAAGACTCCTGCAGAGACAATGGATTCAGAACCTAACTGGTACGAGTCTAAATTATGCATGTCTCATTACATACGGCGACCCATGCAAAACTGCAATGTCAACAGCAGTCCACTACCAGTCTTCATCACCACCCTTGCACTGCCACCTTTTCCTCCTATGCAGCTCTCAGTTTTCTCTCTCCTGTCTTCGCATTGCTCATGCCTTCATCTGTATTGTCCATGGTTTCGACGTTTTTCTTTGAGTTGACAGCCCACAAGTTCACATGTTCTCTTAGTAGTGCTGGCTCTAGTCGCAAGGGTCCTCCATATCTTACAAAAGACCTGTCTTAGGCTAATCCGGTAGGTCCTTTGATCTCGTTGTGACCAATCAAAAGAGCACACAATTAAAGACTAGCAGTATATTCATGACATCATGAGGCATCCATTAAAATGCCATTGGCTGAACCGAATGGTCGCACGACTTTGCTTTGACCAATCAGGTATAAGCATGTGCATTAAAAATTTAGAGGCAGAGTCATGGCATTACATGATATTGCTAGACATCTATATAAACTCCCGTGCTGTCCTATCTCCATGTGATCTCACTAGCCAATCACATAGACTCGCATGCAGAGATGTTGCTGTGCCGAAGGTGCTGAGCTGTGAGGTTGTGAGGCGGAGACCAAGCGCTATCAGAGAGCCGATGATAGCGAACTACAAAATCACAAAGCCGAGGCAACACTGCAATGCTGGGTTGCTGCTACTACACTGTGGGCCGCAAGGTCGGAATGCCACAAGGGGATTCATTGTGCATAGCCAGATTCACTGTACGACCATCTTAGTTGTAATTGTAAAAAATAATGTTTACACAGCTGAACACCTCTGTGTACTACACATAACTCGACCAGACAAATGCCATGCACAATGTCACACAAACTAACAGAACTGACCCTTGAGAACAAGCTGATGAAGAAGAAAAAGAAATAGCATGAAGCCACAAAGGCTGCCACTACCCAGGATCTCAAAATATTCATGGGAGGCCATTCTGGCAAAGATAAACAACATAATGGCTGAGCAAAACAATCACCATATGCAATGCAGATAAAGATAATGGTGATGAAAGCAGGGTTCATGGGAGGTATTTTTGGGTGATCACATTTACAAAATTTTGCATGACTCATCCAAAAGCAAGCTCACTATCTTCAAACAATGGAAAGAGCTCTTTTAGGTGTACTCTATACAAGAATGCATGGTGAATTTTGGTGCATGGTGAACCTCGAATTGAACATACTCACTATTCTGCAGGCTGCTAAGTCATTGTCGCCTTAGCATTAAAAATAGTGCACACCTGGGGACAAGTGGAAACCTGATGATGTGTATCTCACTCTATCATTTTCATGGCTGCTACATCGTGATTGCATGGCCATGACCACGATGTGAGAATAAGTTAGGTGCTGACACTCGTCGCTCCACTCAGAGACAGGGTGCAGGCAGATTGTGTTCGCCGATGATCTTGAGCTACAAGTAGTTTTCGTCATGCAACTTGAGATGGCGCTACAGTATGAAGCGCCAGGTATTCGTGTGCAAAAGAACATCTCCCTGAAAGCTTTGTGTGCATGGGATTTATGATTTAGAAACACGTTGCCCTGTGTCCATGAGTCCTGCCAGTGCATTTGTTTAGCTGATTCGTGCTTTGTGATTCAGCGCACGTACACCTCAATGCTGCACATGACTCCGAGCATGCATCAGCGGCCTTGTTGCTGGCTGCGTGCCTCAAAATGAGCAAATGGTGTTTTCTACCGAATTGCAAGTCGGGGTATCGCATTTGTACGGAGCGTATGTCGCTTTTCAAGGCTCCATGTGAACTAGAACGCTTGGATAAGTGGTGACGGGCAATTCAGAGAGCTGACGGAGCCTTGCAGCCTACTGACCATACATGTGCAAAGCATTTCCCGGAAGATGCGTTCTCTGCCACATATCATGCAGAATACAAGAGAAACGTCTTGTTGCGCGCACCAAAAAAAACCTACGTTCACTTCGGGTGCCGTGTCTACCATTTTACCGGGCTGCCCAAAATACCTGAACGTGCAGCGGAAAAAAAAAAAAAAAAAAAAAAAAGCTTTTGGTCCCTGTCGCGTCTGACTTCTCGGAAGCAACGTGGGCCAAAAGGTTCAACTGCATCTGAAGTGCCTGAAATGACCGCTGAAACTATGCCAAATTTATTGCACGTGAAGAGAGCGACTCCACAGCATGGCTGTGATGAATCAACAGGCACGTATGCAAAAAGCAGTGTTTTGACTTCAGAAGCGACGGGCCTCCTCCACGGGAAAGAGAAGGATGCTTCTCAACACGACACTGATAGTGTGCACCTATGCGCTACCGACTCAGTTCCTTATCACGCGAGAAAAGTAATTCCTTGTTTTAAATTCAGATGAAAGTTTTTTTAGTTGTCTCCTCTATGCCTATTTGGACCAAAAAATTTAAATGTTGTAAAATAACCAGCAAACAGAAATCATTGTACATACTATTTCTGTGATGCAGCCATGTTTTTTTATTCATTATATTCACCTGATTGTAATTAGTTTGCCATGCTTGATGCCGTCAAGCTCGACTTTCTCCTTTTTTTATGTCTCTAGCACTTCATCATCATTGTCTTGCTACATTTCAAGCGCACTTCCAACCACGGTACTCACGATGTTAATTAAGGCGAATGCCTTAAATGCCTCATCAAACACGAAATGTGACTGTCAGTGTCTCGCTTTGGCAGCGTAAGAGACGAGCTGCACAAAATATACTTCTTTAGGTAGTGTCCTCGCTTACACTATCTGATAAGCACTTCATCAAGTTGAAGTCTGCGCGGCCTAATAAAATAACGCCAAGTATGGCTGATGGCCCTGTCCCGACAGTCCCGACATGGGTGTGGTATGGGTTAACCCAGAGTCGACCTTTGTGACCCAATGAAGTTCTTCCCACCATATCATGCTGCTTCCACTCGAATTCGAGTCATCTGCGTGACGCTAACAGCAAGACTACCAAGATTAGCGTGTCAATTTAAGTTCTTAATAGAACCCACGTATGTTTTGTGATACATTTTTTGAAAGTTTTCTGATAAAGTTTTTCGTTCATTTTGCTGAGCATCCAGAACAAGACAGCGATATCCGCACGCACGCACACACGCACACGAACTATCGCTTTCCTAATTGCTAGCATGCCTTTGCCCTTGGTCTGCTATCCTTATAGCAAACTCCTTAAGTTTTCTCTCACGGACAACACTGATTTTTTGTTCTGAACCAAAGATACTGACGCGGATGCCGTAGACACATGAATTTCAAAATGCGACCCCTTTCCAGGTCAACGTTTGCTGCTGTCAGAGCATTTATATTACAAAAACACCGTTAGCAAATAAACTGCAGACAAAATTAGAAAATCAATATCGTTACAGCAGGGTCATCGTGTATTAATTTATTGACATCCATGTACATGTGTATATTGAGCCTAATAAACAAGCGAGGAGGCTCCGCAGTAATAAACTTCTACATGTGGATTGGAGCCGCTCCCCAGTGAGCGCATTGTTCCACCTTTCATGAGCGCCATCCCTCTCATGAAACCAAAACAGCCCAGGCGGCGAACACAACCTGGACACAGCGCCGGGCTCAGTGTCATTACCTAACCTATTCTTACACTGTGGCTATGACTGAAAGTCCATTGACTTCCATGTAGTACTACTAAGTAATTTTCTTCCGATCATTATTATACCGTGTTGCTGTCCACTGATGAAATGAAACATACCTGTCTCCTTTGGAACTGTAGATGCCATTGGGAGTGGTGGTACCCATGTGCTTGCTTTTGTCTTTATTTTGGGACTGCTTTTGGCTGACTTCAATTAAGGCCTAGAAGAAAAAAAAATCAGCAATGTTTCACTTTATTAATGCAAGTTATATGTGAACCTATGGGTTCTTTTCCTTTTTTTGTCCATAGCACTTAAAATTTTAGGAATGCTTTGATCATGCGCAAGTGTTGTGGTACTTTGGCCAGGTAAGCTTTTCGGAGGTCTCCTGGGCCCATCAAACCCACGACTTTTGCTGCTCCTGTTCAGCTCATACCTGGCAACAGCTTTGGGGATGGTCTGCTTTTTACTGGCCTACCATTGCTTGCATTGCTGCTCCATTTTTTGCTTCGCACTCAGACGCTTGAATTACACATGAAACCAGTACATATAATAATAATAATAATAATAATAATAATAATAATAATAATAATAATAATAATAATAATAATAATATCTGGGGTTTCAGTACATCCCAACACCACAGTATGACTGAGAGGCACTGTAGTTAAGGGCTCTGCAAATTTTGGCCACCTGGTGTTCTTATACATGCATTGACATCGCACAGTATACAGGCCTCTACCATTTAACCTCCACTGAAATGCGACCACCGCAACTGGGATTGATCCAGTGATCTTCGGACCAGAACCAGCATATCTACAGAGCACACAAAGCCCACTGGAACATCTAGAGTAGGTTAGCACAGCGCACTTCTGCTGTGGCTGGCCTAAAAGGCAGACACAATGCACACACCTCCTCTTTGGCAACACTTTACCGTCTCTTTCCTCTACCACTTTCTTGCACTCATTTCATGCCTTCCTTAGGATGCACTCTTTGTCATTACCTTCAGGCACCCTTCTCCTTCAGCTCTCACTTCAGGGCCTCCAATATAATCCCACTGATTTGACGAATGGGGAATCTACATTTCTGCCAAAGGTGGTAAAAGCACCTGGCTTTATAAGCATGAACCATTTCCTTGTGGCTTCTGGCATAATGTTACCAATTTCACATGCATGACATCTACATTTGTGGTCAAGAACGTAAAAGCACCTGTCTCTTGTTCATCCCCCGGCAATAGGTATGAACCATTTTCCTTACTCTTTCTGACATAAACTTGCTGATTTCAATACAAAACATGCAGACTTGCATGTAAAAGCCATTAGCATGGTGGCTGCTCAGCAGATGTAGTGAATGATTTCAATAACAGGCTTAACAACACTTTCACTTATATTTTCTCAAGATAAGCTATAATTTCCATGTTTATCTATACTATAATTTCCTTCAGAATTATCATTCATGCTACGTGCAGTTTGGAACCCATGCACAGTGAAAGAAAAATTTGGCGACTTGCTTTTATATATCGTATGAGCACGTTGGGGTGCAGCAGAACAGATTAGCTTAAATAGTATTTATCAATTAGGAAGCCTATTTTATTTACTGGAAAGTGACCACATCTTAGATCAGGTGTGCGAAACATAAAAACTCGGTTATTCAAAAATAGTCAAGGCATGCGCGCAGACACACAAAAATAATCATGGTGAATAAGATTATAAGATTTAACAACAGGCCCAATATAAACATGACTGTGTGTCCGACTGCAAAGGAGGACATTTGTCATACCATCACATACAGCCATTCTGCTGATGAAGTTGGTGGCTTCATTTCTTATTTACAATTTAATTGCAGACATTGCCAGATCCAACTGTAACTGCTTCTTACTATAATCACTCTATTGATCTGTTGTATGTACATACCGTTTTACAAAGTGTTCAACATAGCATTGAAACATGACAGTACAGAAAATAACTGACATATAAGCCAATTTTAATAATCTTTTTTCTAGATACAGGGAGTATAAACAAGGACAGCTGGAAGTGACCATGGACCAGCACAAACTCGCATCAGTTTTTCCTATTTTAAGACATGTTTGTACTCAAATAAAAATTATTTACACAAATAATAATTCATTATAATTAATGTCAACGAGGCACTTTTGCTACACCAATGGAATCCACTCATATTCTTGGACGTTGTGTACTGTTCTGGTGTATCGGGCATTATTTTTAACATAAAGCTTGAACGCCTCATCAAAGGTCAGCTAATCACGTAGCTAAGTTTTGTACTCCTCATAGTACAAATTTCCTGAATAAAAAAACAATGGAGCATACAATGTTGATGCTAATTTAAGAAAGTCATAGTGAAAAAGAAACCAAGACTGACCTTAAGAGAATCTTGAAGAGATTGGACAACTTGGTTAACACCTTCCATGGTTGCCCGCTCTCTGTTCAGCATTACATCGTCTGCCCATTCAATGAACCTTGATAGGCTCTGGTAGACTTGATTGGTTGTAGAGATGAGCACCGAACTAAAACAAGCCAATGTCAAAACACACTGAAGAATGAACACTTTGACAGGTTCAGCAAAGTAATGCCAAAAGTAAGAGTTAGTGGAACTCCCTAATAATGCAACACACAGTCAGAAGGTTTTCTTCCAAAAACTTAACCTATAGTCACTTTGGTTAGACAATGAATAATCACTTGCCTTCAAGAAAGAAAACCAAAAGGAGCTCTAATTTAACTAGGCAGCTACTAAAGCCATCATTGGTAGAAAAAACTTTTTCTACAACCTTGCAGGTCAAGAATATATTAAATCAGTAAAAGCGAACTCCTACTAGGATTTTTTTGCTCCATGTTCATTACTTAGTCTTTTTAACATCTCCAATCCAGTAGGGGCCAAGTATGAGCTATGTATATACAGAAAATTTTCCAAGAAAACTATTTGACCTGCCTGGCCCTTCACTCATTTTGAATTGTGGTGAGGCAACAGGCTTGTTCATTTTATTTCCCCTAATTAGAACAACATTTAGCAAAACTTTGCTCTACATGCATTGGAGTAGCAACAAGCGAGAAAGTGTTACACCCATTGTGTGTATATATATCCCATGTACATGCACACACACACACACGGAGTGTAGATCACACTGTCCCTGACAGTAAGATCCAGAATCTTCACTACCACATTTTTTGCCTGCACAGGTTCTTCCCTCATTCTCAAACAAAACTTCTGAGAATAGATTACATTAGATCCTAGCCAGTTAGATCCAAGTTCTGTTAAATGCAGCATTGGGTGTTGTGATAAATTAAATTGTTCAGTGTACCAATTTATTAATTTATAATATTGCCACGTTCCATTTCTCAAGTTTTGTTATCACCCCAAAACACTACACAATTCTCAGCACAAAACGCGCGTGCAGTTTTCGAGAAGCTTCCGGACTTTAGTAGTTCATTTCGATAAGATCACGCCCACTTTGCGAACTGTACAGATTATTCTGGAGCCTATGCCACCGCCAGCGATAACCCTAAAACATTCTATGGCAAGAGTATAAATGCCGACGCACTTCGCCTCTTGTCAGTAGTTGATCGACGGCCGACGCTCCGTTCGCCGCTATCAGTCCAAGACTGCTCCTGTAATCGGACTTTCCGTTTACCGGGCACAGATTCGCCCACATAAACAGTTAAATTCCAACGCAAAGTCTCCTGTCTTCGGCCATCCGGTACACGAACGAAGCAGCACCTCCACCAGATGTCACGGAGTCGTGACGTGGCCAAAGATAGAAGACTTTGCGTTGGAATTTAACTGTTTATTTGGGCGAAATTGTGCCCGGTAAACGGAAAGTCCGATTACAGTAGCAGTCTTGGACTGATAGCGGCGAACGGAGCGTCGGCCGTCGATCAACTACTGACAAGGGGCGAAGTGCGTCGGCACTTATACTCTTGCCATCGAATGTTGTAGCGTTATCGCTGGCGGTGGCATAGGGTCCAGAATAATCTGTACAGTTCGCGCAGTGGGCATGATCTTATCGAAATGATCTACTGAAGTCCGGAAGCTTCTCGAAAACTGCACGCACGTTTTGTGCTGAGAATTGTGTAGTGTTTTGGGGCAATAACAAAACTTGAGAAATGGAACGTGGCAATATATACCCTAAGAGCCAATGACAGCATTATATGGGGGAGAGGATGTAGTAACAATGCTATGGGTTATGAATACAAAATAAAATATTTAAACATAACATGAAAATAAAAAGAGAACACATCCTTGTGAAGTGTAGGTTATTTGCGAAATTTGCAGAAGCCCTTGATTATGTGAAGTCATTAGCAGCGCTTGTATTTCCAAGACTGGTAGAAGGAAGTTGAAACTAAATTTTGGATTACAGACTAATTTCAAACATCTGGAAGCTTAATGTAGACCTATATCTAAGTACACTGGTTCTTTTGCACTTTGCCCACATCCTTGCTGCATACCACCTCTCGAAGACTGAACCTGCAATGTCAAGGTCAGCAAAGATAGAGAAAAGTTAAAGTTAACTGGCATGTAAAAAGAAACCTGGTTAAACACTGCAGGACTTACCTCTGGTCATTTATGAGGTCTTTCTTGAGAAGTGAGATAAGATGCAACACATATTCCAGCACAATGCTTGCGGAGCCAGGTAGGTGGCCCAAAGTGTTTTTCTCAACAGAGTCTTGAAAATACCGCAAGGCATTGGATATTTGCTTCATGTCATTGTTCACTTGTGAATCCCCCTGCTAAAGAAAAATATACCATGATGATGCCTAATGCTTGAGCCATTCTAAAGCTTACGCATGAAATTGAGTAGTAATACTCAACCTTTAAGGTGCCTGCAACTATAATGAGAATTTATATTAGAGGAGTTCATAATACAAAGAAGACATAACATACAAAGTATTCCAATAAATGTGTACAAAATTCTCAAAAATCAGGAAAATGAGATATTTGCTTGCTGCTTTCACAGTTGCTTTTTCTGTAGTGGCGGGTATCTTAAAATGATTAAAGACATAATTTGGAACAGTAATCAAGAAAGTTAATTAATATCTTAATTAGTGGAGTAGATGGCTAAGTGAAATGCGAGAATAGAAGTTCTTGGCGCAAAAAACCCACTGCAGCTTCAAGATATAGAAAAGTAATTATATTTGCATAATGAAATTCAACCGAATTCCATCATGAAACCAAAATCGAAGCAGCAATGAGCACAACAAGCAGACGACTAGAGTGACGTCTCTTTTCAAGACAACAATTACAGATGTGCAAGTTCTCCATTCTTCGTTGGGTAGCCAATAAAGACTATGGGGTAGGTATAAAACTTCATTAAGGATCCAACAAGGAATCAGTGGCCCGGGCTAGGCCTCCAGGAGCAGTAGTCCGCGGAGCATCGTGCAATGTCCTTGACGACAGCCCTGGCTTGCTGGACAGCCCATATTTGGTCCACTGCACGTGGGCCGAGAAGGGCGGCTCGCCACCGCTCAGCCAGTCATCTTGGGGTACACTCACTCTCGTCCGAGTAGTGGTGGCGAACACCGCACTCGCACTCCCAAAGCATATGCGTCATATGCATTCTTTCAAACAAGTTTCAGTTGTTAGACCAGCGCTTGTCCTGTTCTTTTTTTTGTGCGTTTTATCGATTTGTGTGCTACTCAATGATGAATAAGTTCCAACTTGCCCGTCTTTCAGTCCTGCTACAGTGTAGTTCTCCTGTGTTGGTTAACACATGTGTAGGATGTGTGCTATATTGTTGCGCATGCCTGGAAAGAAAACGAAGATGGGTGAACGTGCTGGCCGCCCCAAGCTGGAGCAAGAGGGAAGACGACGACGCTGCGATCATCAACCTGTTGGCCACTCTGGCGCTTTTCTTCGCGACCAAATAAATGGACCCTTCAGCCGTGTACATTCTCTTTGTGCGTAACAGATTGGTGGAGGTGCTGGGTAAGACAAACCCAGTGATGAGAGCTTCACTACCAGGACTTCGCCGCAGCCGCCGCCTTGCCAGACTCTCGCCTGCACCGATCGTAATGGCCCAAGATCAGCCATCTTCAACGCTTCAAGGCCAACTGCAATGGGTTCTGTGCCATGCTACCGAGTCCCACCAACCTTCGGAGGAAAATCGGGAGAAAATGTCGACGCGTGGCTCGTCCAGCACAAGCTAGTCAGCAAGTCCAACGGCTGGGATGCTGCCGCTCAGCTCACCAACGCGGTCTTTTGCTTTACGGATACTGCGCTCGTGTGGTACGAAAACTACGAAGACACACCGACGACGTGGGACGTTTTTGTTGCAGAACTGAAGCCGTGTTTCAGTGACTCGAGCGTCAAAAGGAAGCGGGCAGAGCAGACATTGTCTCAAGGCGCCCAGCCGCTATGCAAGACATGCACCACATATATAGAGGATGTGCTGAAGCTCTGCAAAGTGGTTGACGCTCAGATGTCAGAAGAAGACAAAGTGGGACATTTGCTGAAAGGCATAGCCGAGGATGTCTATAATTTTTTCATTGGAGAAGAGCACCTGAGCTCGGTGTCCGACGTCATTCAGCATTGCCAAACTTTCGAACAGCTCAAAATGCACAGGATTGCTCCTAAGTTCGACCGGCTCACAAATGTTACAATGGTTGCCAGCATTGACACGAGCTCCTGCCAAGATCTGTCTTTGACGATTCGACAGATTGCTCGCTAAGAACTTTTCCGCTATGGAGGGCGGACGCATTCAGCAGTCGATCACCATTCTGCCTACGACCAACATTCGGTATATGCGCCACGTGAGGCTGTGACTGCGCTACCGCCTTCTATGACCCCTTGGCAATCAATGGTTAGTGCAGCAGCTGTTGAGTACAGTGCACGCCCACAGCCAAGGAGAACACCATGCTTGCCAGCTCCTTGTTATGACCGGCGCCCTCAGCGTCCACCTTCTTCGCGACGCCCGGTCTATCCCTATGATATACGGGACGAACCAACCCACTACGCCAGGCAAGATGATGTTCAATTCATCGATGAACAGTGTTTCGACCTCTTACAGTTTGCTACTCCTGCAGTGTCCCAGGATATATTTCGCGATGTTGCAACCGTCGACGTGTAGCCCCACGGTATGGCCACTCACCACACTTTGCACGACGTTCTGAACGATTTTGCGACAACCCGCGAGCAACGTACTATGGCCCACCCCTACACTTCACACGATCGTCTGATCGACTGCACGACGACCCGAGGGCAACGCACCTGCTGCCTCGCGACGACTACTGGACCAGCAGCCTCCGGAATCACTCCCATACATCTGACAGGAGCTTGACGCCTCCATCGCCTCGTGTTCCCCCCGTTCACTCTCACCGCGACATCGCAACACGTCTCCTTTGCCACAGGAAAACTAGCAAGTGTGGCCGATGGAGGTGAGGTCCCCGGAGATGTGCTAACATCACAAATACTTCTCGTGTTGATGCTCAAGAACAAAGTGCGTGTTTTTGTTGACGATGTGCCTGTGATGGCTTTGGTGGACACGGGGGGCAATAATTTCTGTCATGAGTGCGTGTTTTAACGATACGTTGGGATGGAAGGTTTTATTTAGGTGGAATCAAGCAGTGAAGTTTTGCGGAGTGAGTGATGAGCCATTGCATGCTGTTGGTGTGTGTCGAGCTGAAATGTCTCTCGGAGGCCACGTTATCCAAACTGAGTTCGTGATTATTCCGCACGCGACACATGATGTTATTTTGGGTATGAACTTTTTGAGAGAGTGTGGTGCGACTGTCGAGTGCCGCACAGGGACGATATTCTCGAGTGATCACGTTCCGCCAGCACTCTTGGAAAACCCTGTGGATGGTGAGACGGCATTGTGTGTCTGTGGCGACATAATCATACCACCGTCATCAACCGTTCGTGTACTTGTTGGTTGCAGCGACAGCGATTCCGCAAACATTGATGCCAACGTAGAACCAGCGTACACCAACTGCATGAAAAAGAATGTGTTGATCCCTCACTGTGTGGTGTCGATCAGATGTGGATGCACTGGCTTATGGACTGTCAATTGCTGCACAGAGCCCGTGATGCTACCAGATGGTCTAAAGTTAGCCGTCGTCAGTGGACAACACGAGGCCTTATTGGTGACCAAGCTTAGAGATGCGCCGGAAGAGCATCGTAGTTTCAGCTCGGAAACGGCTCTTCTGTCAATGGTGAATAAGTCGCTAAGCACAAGTGAATGCCAAACATTGGTGAATGTACTTTCAAAGCACGTCTCTGCATTCGACTTTGTGCAGAAAGACAAAGCACCCTTAATCCCTGCTTCTCGGACATGTCACACCATCAACACTGGTTTGGCCAATCCGATTAGACAAAAGCCATACCACGTTTCACAATCTGAGCAGCGGATTATTAACGAAGAGGTGAACGAAATGCTTCAAAACGGAGTCATTCAAGAGTCGGCAAGTCCATGGGCAGCTCCTGTGATTGTCATTAAAAAGAAAGACGAAATCTGGAGATTTTGCATCGATTATCGCCAATTGGATACTATAACGAAAAAAGACGTGTACCCACTTCCACGTATTGATGATGCCATCTGGAGATTTTGTATCAATTATCGCCAATTGGATACTATAACGAAAAAAGACGTGTACCCACTTCCAGGTATTGATGATGCCATCGAATGTCTATATTCGGCCTCTTAATTTTCCTCTGTAGAGTTAAGATCGGGCTACTGGCAAATTCCCATGCATCCTGAATATAAAGAAAAGACAGCCTTTGTAACCCCCAACGCTCTTTTCGAATTCAACGTGATGCCATTTGGACTGTGCAACGCGCCGGCTACGTTCGAGCAATTTATAGACACTGTTCTTCATGGCTTGAAGTGGAGCATTTGCATATGCTATCTCGACGGCGTCGTCATCTTTGGCCGCACCTTCAGCGAACACAATTCACGTCTGGATACTGTATGACTTGCATAAGAAACGCTGGTTTTGTTCTTAACTCAAAGAAATGCCATTTCGAAGACAGACAAACCCTTGTTCTCGGACACCTCATCGATCAGGATGGCATCCGTCCAGATCCCCAGAAGACAGCAGTCGTTGAAGCATTCAGTGCGCCGCGCTCTGTTAAGGAGCTCCGTAGTTTTCTTGAACTTTGCTCCTATTTTCGCTGATTTATGCCTAAATTTGCCGATGTCGCGTATCCGCTGACATGTTTACTATGGAAGAATATTCCCTTCGAGTAGACTACGAAGTGGGACTCCTCTTTTCGTCAACTTAAGTTCCTCCTGGCACCGTGGCCTGTTCTTCAACACTTCAACCCATCAGCTCCAACAGAACTGCACACGGATGCCAGCGGCATAGGAATTGGTGCTGCTCTAGTTCAACGCTACAGTAACCGCGAGCACGTGATCGCATACGCAAGTCATTCCTTGAGTAGGCCTGAGCAGAATTACACTGTCACAGAACAAGAATGCCTCGCGGTAATATTTGCGATTCAGCGGTTTCGGTCTTACCTATATGAACGCCCATTTACAGTCATCACTCACCACCACTCATTGTGTTGGCTCGCCAACTTTCGGGACCCTTGCGGCCGTCGAGTGCGCCGGGCACTTCGGCTCCAAGAGTATAGCTTCACAGTCTCGATGACACGCCGGAAAGCGGTCGACGACACGCCGACACAGATTGCCTTTCGCGCATGCCACTGAGCACTACAGAATGTGACGCCGATGACCTCGACCACCTCGTAGCCTCTGTGTCACCAAGTTTCCCAACCTCAGTACTTTCAAAGATGAACAGTGAAAGAACACCAGACTATCATCACTCTGTAGAGCTCCTACAGCATGCCATTTCTGTGTACGCAACGGACTCATGTATAAGAACTTTTCCAGCACTGGCGCACGTTTCCTCCTGGTCATGCCGAAAAGCCTTCGGCCAGCGATTTTAAATGCTATGCACGACGATCCTACATCTGGACATTTAGGTTCTGCACTGACGCTCTACCGTGCTAAGGAACGCTTTTATAGGCTAAGAATGCGACAGTCCGTCGAGGTGTATGTGGCCAGCTGCACGCAGTGTCAACGTCACAAATGCCCATTTACTGCTTCGGCTGGTCTTCTACAGCCCCTGCCACCTCCAAACACACTTTTCCAACAAGTGGACATTGACCTCGTGGGCCCTTTTCCAAAGTCGGCTAAGGGCAATCGCCGATGGCGGCCATACCAATCGCAACTACCAGCGACTTCTCTGTGTTCCTGCTGCAGCACGTTATCCTCCGACACGGCCCACCTCACGTGATCATCAGTGATCGTGGACGACAATTCATGGCATATATAGTAAAATAGCTACTTCGATTGAGTGAGTCCCGCCTTCGCCACTCGTCGCCACACCATCCGCAAACAAATCAGTTCACGGAACGCACTAACTGAACAATTGTAAACATGCTCTCAATGTATGTGGCCTCCGACCACAAGAACTGGGATAACGGGCTACCATTTATAATGTACGCGTTCAACACCGCTAAACACGAGACAACAGGCTACAGCCCCTTTTTCTTGATGTACGCACAACTGCCGCGGCACACACTCGACACAGTTTTGCCATTCTCGATGCACGAGAACCTCTCTGTCGCCAAAATCCTCTGCCTTGCAGAAGAGGCGCGTCGTATTGCTCATTTACGCACTTTGGCATCACATGACAAATCGAAGGCACGCTACGACATCCGCCACCGGCCTGTAACTTATCATCTAGGCAACTAGTGAGGCTCCGGACTCTGGTACGACGACGGGGGTTATGCCAAAAGTTCCTGGCCACATATGACGGACCATTTGTTGTTTTCAACAAAATCACGGGTCACGTACACAATAGCTCGCCTCACGAGAAATGGTAGAAGAGCCGCTAAAACCCAAGCAGTCCATGTCGATGAACTCGAGTTGTACACAACAAGGTGGATCAATTACCTCGGCCGGCGGGCTTTGTCTGCGAGGGAAGGAATGTTGCGCGTACATGGAAATAAAACAAAGATGGGTGAACGTGCTGGCCGCCCCAAGCTGGAGCAAGAGGAAAGACGACGACGCTGCAATCATCAACCTGTTGACCGCTCCAGCGCTTCTCTTCGCGACCAAATAAACGGCCCCTTCAGCCGTGTACGTCCGCGTCCTCTTTGCGCGTAACAATATTATCAAGCACAACTTGCACACCCACTCAATGAAGTCGGTGGACGGTTGATATGACAACGCTCACTCATTCTGGATGTATGAGAAGAGTATGGCAGTTACGCTCTGGCAAATTTCAGTTTGTTTTGCCGCTGAATTGGGTTATATTTCATTACTTTGCAATTATTTCTAGAGGTCACCTTTCTAATATCGTAGTGCTGCAATGGGTTCTTCACATGACGGACTTCAATTCTACCATTCGACATAGCTGCCTAACTCCACTAACTAAATAGTTAATGCAACTTTCTGATTACCATCACTAATGATTTCTTTCACAATCTCAAGATTCCTGTGGCTATAGAAGAAGTAATTCTAGAGGTATCTAACCAATATCACTTTTTTCCCTTATTTTTTAAGATTTCGGACGCATTTCTTGAAACACCCGATATACTGACTTCACATTTCAGGAACTGGTTCCAGAAGGTCAACTGTGCACAGTTTTGTGTCACAATATGTCACAGGCTTTAATGAATGCGCTTAAAAACATGGTAATGCACAAGAAGCATATTGACACGATGTTACTAACTGTGGCATTTGCACATATTTATAATATTTATAACTTAGGTTCCACGAGATGTTCACTGAAATTAAACAATGTTAATCTTTTCTTAACAGGGAAGGAGGCTTACTAGAGTAGAGATGCTAGTGACAATCATATTACAAAAAAAATATGTATGTAAACATTTCAGGAGACAAGAGGCCACACAAAGCTAGAAAACACTGAGAAGCATATAAGTTATCATGAGTTATAAGTGCCTTGGAAGTTACAAAAGTAATATTAAATGCCTTGGTGTTATCACAAATTGCTTTTATACTTAATATTACAAATTACCATAACATAATAAATAATGTTACAATGTACCTGGCATCATGAATAACTGCTGTATTGTTTAACAAGCAAAATGACACACTAGGGCTGGTGGGTGACAATTAAGACAATACATGTGTATACTTGGTGCACTCATATGATGGCTATCAGCACTAGCTGAAGCTCACGCAAGACCGCTGCTTTAAAAACAGCCTCTAAAGCATTTTTACGTGCTTTTTATTTCTTAATAGCTGCTACAATTCCCTGAGAAATTTTTCTTGATAAATGACTTTTGACATGACAATATCAATGGTATCAAAAATCCAATGCAAATTTCTTATAATTTCACATAATCCAGTCACGTGATTTAAGTGTCAGTTCATCAAGATCAGATTCGATCTAATTGGAAGATTTACTTAACTAGATCGTATTGGGGATATTGTGATCGTAGAGCTGCATGAAACATTTGCTACAACAAATAAAAGGAAGCAAAGGTTGATTGGTTTATCATCAGCAGGCAAAGTGAGAAAGCTTTGTCATGTTACAAAACAGGAGCTGTATGACTAGGTCAAGAAGACAGGCATGGACCTCAGATGTGTTCAGATGTGTTTACTTTATGCAACAACAAAACTATACAAAAGTCTAAACAAGTGAATGAGCATTCGGCTGTTTCATAACGACATACATTCCAGAAACGCATTCAAAAAGCTTTACATCTGCCCTAAGCCAGGATTTATTAGAATTCTATGTACGGGAATCGCTATGTGACATGGCAAGCCTTTTCTGTGGCTCAATAATCCCACTGATACTGCACTTGTTGAAGTCTCCCAATCCTTTAGTGGCAGTACTACAATGTTGGTAGAACTAAACAAGCACAATGTCCTTTATATAAAAGCTTACCTTGCTTGGACTGCCAGCTGGACTTGCTAGGCCGGTAGTAGGTGCATCCAGCTCACTGTCCCGGGCCCTAGGCCTGGCCTTGTGTGGCTGTTGTGGAGAGGCAGCTCGACTGGGCGTCCGCATCTGGTGGATCTTTCCCAGGATGTCTTCCTTGAAAGAACGTGCTCGGCGTGCCAGCCGACTCCCTTTGGCACGGCCCACCTCTGCGCACAAGAGGCAGCCCACGGCATAAACCCGGAGCCTCCAAACCAAGACTACAAAGCTAGATAAATATTAACCACCAGAAAGACACCAAAGTATATGTAGCACAATGCTTCGGTAAATGTTCTTGTTAGAGTGCTATGATGGGCGAGGATGCAATATGCTGAGAAGTTTTTCACAATCATCCATACACAGTAGGTTTAGTGCAGTAACAAGAGCCCTTACAAAGCAGCAAATTAGTAATAAATTCATGAACAGCCTTGTAAAGATTTTGTCCCAACTCCCTTTTTTACTTTCTTTTTAACAATTAGGAGGCACAAGAGAGCATCTCAAGTTCCCTACTTCATTACATGTGACCTTCAGGCAATGTTTCTGGTGCACAACCATGAGAAAGTGCACAGTGTGCTTGCTGTACTGTCAACCCTCAGCTGTACTCGTCACATGAGTAGGTACCAATATACCCAATGAAGAGTCGCACTCATCTGGCCCGATTTTCTATTTTTTTTTGCCACTAAAGATGTATCACAGTCGTAAATTGCTTTGCTTGCAATTTAGAACCCTAAATGAGGGTAGTTGTCTGAAAACTGCTTTTTGTGCTTTTAGTTTATGTTTTAAAACTGGCAACAGTCATTTCATAATGCTGTATCACAAGAAGAATGCAGGTGGCAACATTGCTCCATAAAAGAGAGGTACTTTTAGGAACAGTACAGAAAGCAGTGTTAGTGACAACATAGAATTTTTGTCGACAGTGACTCGAATGTTGTCTATACCCTGGCTACTGCTTCAGATGCCACGAGATGATGACGTTGCAACATCATGCTTCGAAATATACAACACAAAGAGCGACCATTATTCATCAAAGCTTTTGTTACGACGAAGAAATTTCTGCGCAATTGTCACCGTGTTACTGTGAATCAACGTTTCTAGACTAAGTAAGTTGCAAAACTCCCCGCGTCAGACTACTCGGCACACGGCGCCGGGACAGCTTCCGGTTTGGTGGCGCTGGCGGCACAACAAGCTTCCGCTAGCAGACGAAATCGCGTAGTCGTCATGGCAAGACGTTGTGGCGGCCGTTCTGAAAGAGCTTACCAACAGCATATTATCGAAATTTGCTGTGCTGCCGCAGAAACTTAATACTGCGTAATATTTAGTGGTGTAAGGCAAATACAGTATAATTATGGTTTTCTGAACTGCCCACAATAAACAATGATTGATATATATAGCATAACATACGAGTATGTCGGTTAGTTGCTAGATGGTGTACGTTCACAATAGATTTTTAGACACGAAAAACCCAATTACAATGTCTGGCGTCCTCTTTTGCGGCTGTGTTTTCCAGGCTTGAAAATAAATTACAACAATATGGCGCAATCTTGTGGGTTTTGTCTGGTTATGTAGTCAGCTTTTTTTTATCATGTCAGTCACATTCTTTAGCAACTTAGATCGTCAAAAAGCTACGCGTGCGGCCATTTTCTTGAGCAAGTCTTCCCTCTGCTTCTTCTGGAGTTCCTCTAATGAAACCTGTTAACACAGCTGCAGCCAAAGCTTCGAGCAGAGACCGCACTTAGGGGTATCGGTGAGCACTTCGTAGTAATTACTCACGAGTCTGCCTGCTGGTGCATTGGGACAACATGCTCCGCCGTGGTGGTCTAGGGGCTAAGGTACTCGGCTGCTGACCCGCAGGTCGCAGGATCGAATCCCGTCTGCAGCGGCTGCATTTCCGATGGAGGTGGAAATGCTGTAGGCCCGTGTGCTCAGATTTGGGTGCACGTTGAAGAACCCCAGGTGGTCAAAATTTCCGGAGCTCTCCACTACGGCGTCTCTCATAATCATATGGTGGTTTTGGGACGTTAAACCCCACATATCAATCAATTGGGACAACATGAACACACCTGCAGCTTTTCTATGTCCTCCAGAAGTTCGGCCCATTGGGTGATAGTATCTGCATTACCAGGCGACTTGGCTAAGTGATGGTGATGGCTGCTAATGATGACTGTCATGTCTTCTGCGACGACAACGCATTTCTCCACAAATAGCGATCTTTTTTTTCTTTGAGCCCTAGAAACAACACAAGACGTCTTGTCTCGCCATTCTCAACAACTTTCCGCCAGCATGCAAAATAACGTTTTCTATGTCTTGAAGCGAAATGACGCCACTAGTTGACGGCATGTCGAGACTTATTTCACTGTATTCGAGCTCAGTGCTCGGAGATAGTCTATTCTTTTTCGCCGATGATATTCCGGAAAATACCCCACTCCTATCGGGCAGCTTTCGCTTCTTTGTCGCGGGCCCCGCGACAAAGGTAAGCGGGCAAATTCGGGAATATTCATGGAACGCATCCTTCAACGAGGTCCCACTTTTCTCTTGCGATTTGTACCTTCTTACCATATGACGTGAGTGAAAGTCTTCAGGATGTCCTTCTCATGAAAGTGCATATCACACACACGTGAGTAGCTGAGGCAGTTTCTTATCTGCACGAGGAATAGCGTGGTCCCATACCTCTCGCTGCTCAGGTACACGTGGGCACAAAAGAAATGTCATGTTGTCTCTTATTTCCTGTAGCTACTCTACAGCCGAGAACGCAATATCCGGGCGTGATGAAAACACGCAACACATACAAAGCAGAACAGGGTGCTCTGAAGCACAAAAATTTTAACGCAGAAAGAAGCCTCCACAGATATCGACGCACTGCAACATGCACAGCGATGGAGGTTACGGGAGCGACACGAGCGAGCTCGGTGTTCTGTGAGCGAGCATGCAGTGAGTGAAACTGGATGCGACAGCAGCGCCATATTTGTCGCTGGCAGTGGCGGCGCCACGCAACATTGCTCAGTTTTGCAACTTACCTAGTCTAGAAACGTTGCTGTGAATGGCATCAAATAAATGCTTGCAACTTCCAGTATGTTTCGACACGTTACCACGGCAGGTATTAAGGGAAAGCAACCCCCCTTAAAAGTGTTTCTTTTTCATTACTATGCTATTTTTAAACAGAGATAAATTATGTGATATTCTTTAAGAATCAGAATTACATGAAAAAAATTATGACTACTTGATAAAAATTGGAAATTTCAGTACATTTTTTGGCAGTCGATTTGGCGGCTAAAGGGGCCCTGCATCATTTCCTTTTTTTGCCGGCGTTTTGCGGCACTAGAGCACATGTAGCACTGCATACTGATATGAACACAAAAGAATTACTGAAATCTGTTCACTGTAACAAATTTACTAGCCTTTAAACAACAAAATTCAAGCAGATAACGAGAAAAAATGTTTTTTACATTTCACTCTGACAGCTATGTTCAAGGCTGGTTCCAATCGCCACCTCCTTTTACAGAGACCTACTGGACAACTCACCTCACCGTGGCCATAAAGCAGAGCTGCTACCATCACTTTGCAATACTTTTCAAATTTCCATATTTCAAAGCAAACACAATTCTAAACATAAAAAAGTATAAAAAAATGATTTTATAATTTTTAGTGCAAAATAGTGTGGCCTATCTGTGACCATATGAATATCACGTGCGACTTGTTGCATCAAGCAAATCGAAACGACCGGCGAATGTTGTCACTACAATGTGTGGAAACGTCACTTTCGATCACAAAGATATCTGTTGTGCATCGCTCTAGTCTGAAAATAATGTGGTTTCTCCGTCAAAATAAAAGTATACGAGCTTTGTTTTTCGCGTTGCCAAACAGGCAATGACATCAGTCCATTCCACAGCTCAAGAAGCGATGAAAACAAAACTTAATATGTGTCGTGCCCCTTTAAGCCTGCATCAACTTTAAATTACTGACAAAAAATTTTTATGTCATTGCTATATCATTATTGATAGCCACCTGCCAATAATAAGCCTTTTTCAGGAGACTAGCCTGCATATGCGCAGCGGTGGTGATGTCACGCACGCCATAATTTTTGGGGTCATCGGGTGGCACCATTTGCAAATTATCACGAAAAATATCTGGCCCCCGAGATTTTCTACCGACAACTTCGGAGGCCACTGACCCCCAATTTTGATTGTAACGATCTCTACTGGAGGCGCTGTTCAGAACTTGAAAAACGCCCATTAAACTAAAGGTTGTTAGTTATTGCAAGCAGAACAAATACTACATTTCAATAAAGCCACATTTCAATAAAGCCATACCGAATTATGTTCCATGAAGGATTTATGTCACCGAAGCATGTTATGGCAGTCTCGCAGCACCAGATCCCACTGACACATATAGACACAACGTGGCAATGCTGTACCAAGTGAGCCTATTCAGCAAGAAAATCACATAATAGGAAGAGCTAAGTTGGTAGCTTTCAGTAGCATAGCCATTGCATGGGCTTCAATTACCCTACTGAGTTGACCTGTGGGCTTTAAGTTGTTTGTGTGACTGAGTGATTGCCACCTCTCTTTTCACTGGTATGATTAGTCACCTTTCCCATGTTTAAAGCAGTATAAGGATTGGCACATGTACTTAATAGTTAGCATTAATTATTTGTGCAGCTATTCGGTATTCAGGCTTCATGCTGTAATTGTAGAATCGACAGCTACATGAAGGTTGGAAAAAAGTTTTCATTGCACTACCAATTCAAGAGCAAGGACAGATAGGTTAGATGGCCTCCATAAACCAATACCGAAGAAGCAGTAATGCCTGTCCTTCCGCAAGGGCAAACAAAAGTAACACCACAGAGCTGTGGCTACTGCTCGAAAAGCCCCACCTGCTCATGTAATTAAGCCCTTGCCCCGCCTTGGCAAAAAACAAGAAATATAACAGAAGTTTAAGAGTTGAAACATACTATATATGAAAATGAGCCTACATACTTGAAGGGAAGCTGAAGGGATTTTAGAATTCCATCAAACTTCGTGTTTAGGAAGGACCAACATTATTGTTGACAATGCCATAATTGTTTTCGCGGTTGTAGCAGCAGGAGCTTTAGAACAGGCGAAATAAAAGCTTGTCTTGCTCCGCCCCCGCGAGCGCGCTGAAAGTGTGGGTGTGGAAACATGTCATCTTCGTTTCCTTTGGTCCTGGGCAAGTGTTCTTTCTTATCTTTAACCATGGCCTCTGTGACTAACCCATGACGTGCCATTGCCAGAACTAATCGAAGAGGCCACACTTCAGCAGTGCTGCTGTTACAGATGACGCAGCATACCGAGAATGATGTCACTGTGTTCGCTCGGCGTCTCAAGAAAGCCCGGCGGCCAAAGCCACTGTTTTTTCACCAAAAAGTGCTATTGGCGTTTACTTTTGACAACTCTCGCATCGCTTTTTTCATTCAGAAGGGATCAAACTGTCCCTACACGCTCCTAAGTAATCTTTTTTTAGAAAAGTGCTTTAGCTTCCCTTTAAAAAGACCACACTTGTAACCAACTAGTAGTTACAAAGAACAGAAAACAAGTAAAGCCAGCACTTTATGTCACAGTGCATATGTTGTGATAACATAACGTGGCAGCTTAATTTAATGACCACAATTTTCACAAGTGTGAAAGCCATGGCGGAAATACAGCAACCTTTACTTTAAATTTCATGTGTACCTCACTGTGCGCATCCTTGACGAAACTGAAGCAATTCGAACTCGGGACTACAAGAAATAAAAAATAAAAATACTGGCTTAAGTAAAACTTATTTACACCATCTAGGTTTATAAAGATATCATTAATCAGTAGAGCATGCCCACATAAAAAAAAAGGCTTCGTGGCTAATGGGTATGCAAAATCATGTTAGGAGAAAATGGTATGTGGCATCCTGAGGGGAAACAATGTGAGTAAAAAATTACTATAATTTTGTTTGTATTTTGAACTTTCTACAACCAGGAAATTGTATCTTAATTCATATTGCTGTAATTTCTTTCATGCCAAGAAAAATGTCTAGCATAAAAAAACAGCTGGTTTTAAACAGACACTCCATTTTTTTTTGTCTTTGGGAAGTGTTTGATAAATAACCCTTACCAACATGTGAAATTTAACATTCCTCTCATACATTCATCATAATAACACCAAATAAGTTCATGCATCCATCAAAGCATGAACTTATTTTTCATTACACACTTTACTATTATTATACTCTGCATTCATTCATAGTCACATTACCTATGAAATCACTTTATGGGGAAACACATACAATGTTCACTTCTCATCGATTCAACATTGACAGAACATACCTATTCGCATCATCACTAATAGTTAATTCCAATCGAATGCTTGGGAACTTCTACAGGATAGCCCTAGTTTACCTATTTCTGGTTTGTTTAAATATCAGTCAATCTTCTCTTCTTCAATGTATTCATTGATGGTAGGTTGAGTACAAATAATAAGTGCACTAAATTTGCTCACAACTTGAATTTTCTACTTCCTCACTGCAACACTAGCTATGGCAAAATGCCATCATGATTTTCTTGGCTTAAAATTTGGAATGACCTTTTATTATCACTTACATAGCCAACTTCTTTTAACACATTTAGGCATGCATTAAAGTTTTTATTCTTTGAAAATAGTTTCTTTATGATAGCTTTATTTACATTGAATTGGTTCCCCTTCTGCTGTATAATGTTGCTTACTTGATGTTTTTTTTATAGTATAGAGGGCATGTATTACTTTTTGATGTTTTCTCCCTTAGAATCGTATCTTTTTTTTTCCCCTGTTCTTACTGTGCACCTTATCTTTCTGTATTTTTAACCAAGGGTCCTTTTCGCAGTCACTGACTTTGAGACCCTCGTCGGCATATTTTTGTACAGACTAGTACAAGTTCAATTGTATTAAATTAAATCTAAATTGAAAAACTGAAACATACACAATGGCTTACTTAGGTATAATTCCATTTCCAAGTCGAGTATGATAAGCTATCCTTTTTTTTTTTTGTCCTTCTTAACTTATATTTTTCGAAATATCAAGTGTACAAAGACAATATGCGACAGGAAAAATATGCGAAAGCACATATCTAAAGGCAGAAGAGTTACTGTGAAAGCGCCAACTGTGAGCAGTCACAAACACAGTCACCAGCACTGTCACAACAGCTGTGGCGCAGTGGAGAACACAAAAGTTGAAATGAAGAGTGCACAGTGGACCGTGAAAAAATTTCTATGGCAACAAAAATGCATTTTTTGTTCACAAAAATTACATCATTACATCTGAGGAAATAACAAGGAGTGAGCCAAGTGTTTTTAGCATTTTTATTTTGAACTCAATTTAATATTAGTTTTAAACATGACTCTAAAATGTCACACAAGTTGGTTGTTTTAATTATTTTTTATACAGATACACTAGTGATGAGATTCAGAAAATTGCATTTTATTGAACAACTCACATGAAAACTTACATTTTTTATACTCTGCAATGCACGCTAAGCAACATTTCATGTGGCAAGAAATTGCAGACACGATGTAAAGAGTGCCATTTCAAATGAGCTTCACGGTTTCCTTACCCTAGAAGAAATTCGTGATGTGAATGTTTTGCCACCTGGCAATGAATCATTGCAATATCCCTCAAAACACGTACGAAGAAGGAGTAATGTTCCACTCAAAAGTTTCGTCTTTTGATTAAAGGGCACACGCACTCTAAAGTTGAAATTTCTGCATACGAATACACGCAGATTTCTTGGCACGAACCACAAGAAAACGAAACGTCTAGTGCCCACGTGTTTTTGACGTTTCTAAACGTCAAGGAAATAGCTCCATGCCTAAGCACTCTATCAAACGAAAAAAAATCACTAAAACACAAGCGGTCGGCACGCCGCCGTCTTGTCCTGCTTAATTAGTTTAATCGGGTCGCATGTTCGCGGTGGTGGTTCGCGCGTGTAAGACATACGCACAAAATGACTTCGGCAGGCGCTAACAATATCGGAAGTCCTTGTGACCAACGGGAGTAATTCGTGTCAAGAGCTTGCTATGGAGTTTCCGCTTTCCCCACTCATTCAGTTCGAAGGAACCGAGACGCGGAAAAATAACGGCACGCCTGCAGATGATAGTACAAGACCGTTTATTCTGCAAGCCGTGTAGTTGAAACCGGACGCTGGCGCCCCATCGACAGCGCTATGATGAATACCAAAGGCGCATCTTCCATCTGTGATTCACCTTCCTGTAGGACGCGAAATTTTGCGTGGGTTAGATGCGCTAAGGAACACTCGTCTCCAGTTGCACGACAGCCGGGCGGAGCCGCAAGGCTGTCCACAAGCAATTCTAGGGACTAACTGGTGAACAAAAAAACAATAAAATAAAATCAGGTACACTACGCGCACAACAAATGATCGAATAACGCGATATGTAAACACAAGGTGTAACAGGCATCCGATCGACAGTCTACTTTCCAGAGTTCACGCGAGCTTTCGCTTAGGGCAATACGATACCCTATTTACGCGCACGCAGGTAGCTCGAAACGCTAACTAAGCAGCACAACAACGCTTGGAAACAATGACAGCCTGAAGCACTTTTTTTCCTCTTTTGAGTTTTACATAATATCGCGAGCAGGGGAGCTTACCATGCTTGTCTGGCTTCTTTGACATGGTTCACCAGTCCAATCCTGGACGCCGGCATTTTAACATGATGAAAGTGTCTTCGAAGTCCCGATGAAACCTATCCTAACAAAAATTTCCATTATGCTAAAACATGTAAGCATGCCGCCCGTGATCGACCATCGACCCTCCCAAACTTTAACGTTCGAGGCTTGAGACACTCCACCACCACTCCGAGTCCACTTTCAGCGCTTCAGCTCCAGCAGCGACCTCTCAGAGGAAATGCACCCATTGTTGCGAGGCTAAGGCGCCGAACGCGTGATAGACGTCCCTTCTCACTTTTGTGTAGGTGTTCTTATTTTTTTGTCGTCAAAGTGGCCAGTTAAGCACTGAGCCTACAAAGTGTTTGTTTTTATTTCAAATTTAAAATTAGTCAGCGTCAAAACCATATAAATGTTTTTTTTTTTTTGTATGAAAAGCAACAGCGCGGGCGTTGCGGATTTAGCGCGCAGTTCAAGTAGGTATATTTCAGTCGAAGCGTATTGTTTCCTCATTATGCCAGAAAGAGTCAAGTTAGCATAAATATTGTGTGACAAAACGAGAGTGTATGATGGGTAGTCCCAGTTTCTCTCTTTGTTCTTCCGTCGCCTTCTCTGGTGTCTATTTTGGGCTCGTCACTCGTTTCCCCCACTTTCGCGGCACTAAAAAGAAAAGAAGAAATAAAGGTCAAGCGAGCGCACTCAATGTTTTCTTGTTTTGTAGAACCATAGCGAATGGGGCGGGCAAATCAAGCCATGATTATGAGGCACCACACCGCTGTGATCAAGCTTTCGGGTCAGCAGCCGAGCACGAGAACACAAGTCTTTCCCACCCCAACCTGATGTCTCAAGCATTTTGCAAAGAAAAATGATGGAGTGAAAGCCCGACACATATGGAACGAATATCACAAAAGTAGACATCCCATCTTAAAGGGTAATGAACCACTTTTCTTAGTATTCATTAGATGACCTCGGTATAGGAAAGAAACAAAATGTTTTATTGCCTCACGAATCGATTGCCGCGAAAAATGCGTAGTCACCAAATGAAGCGAAAGAGCAAACGAAAAACCATGCTTTATTGCCAACGTTACGGCCGGGAACCGGCCTTCGTCAGGGCATACCATGCCGTCAGGGTATGCCCTGACGAAGGCCTGTCCCCGACCGTAGTAACGTTGGCAATAGAGCATCGTTTTATCTGGTGACTTATATAACTCGACCGAATCCAGGAAGACTTTCAAGAAATACCATATATATATATATATATATATATATATATATATATATATATATATATATATATATATATATATATATATATATATATATATATATATATATATATATATATATATATATATATATATATATATATATATATATATATATATATATATTATAAAGAAGATTTATTAAGCAGAAAGGTCGATGCTTGGAAGGCGATGAACCAGCCGCAATTTCCGAGCTCGAGCCGCTGCTGCACACTCGATGCTGCTGCCTCTGCGCCGGAGTACTTCCTCTTCTTTACAATGGCCCCACGGAGAAAAAAGGAGCCATCCTGGTGACTTAGTCCTGGGCAGGCGGCGTTGAACCGTGGTATTGCTTGAGCCTCTGGACGTGTACAACCTCGCGGTTGCGACGTCGCAAGTCTGATGGTGGCGTAAGAGGCTCAATGAGGTAGTTTACTGGCGAAGTTTGTTCGACAATACGATATGGCCCATCGTACTTTGGCAGAAGTTTGGAAGAGAGCCCAGGTGTGCGATGCGGCACTGACAGCAATACAAGAGAACCCGGAAGAAAAACGAGAGTTGAAGTCTGGGCATCATGAATTGCTTTTTGCCTGTTTTGGTCATCGCAGGTAAAGCGACGAGCTAACTGGCGGCATTCTTCTGCGTGTCTGGCGGCGTCCAAGATCGGTAGGCACTCGGACGCGTCTGGTCGATAGGGCGAAATGGTGTCAATGGTGTGGGAGGGGTGACGGCCGTAGAGGAGGTAAAAAGGGGAGAAGCCTGTTGTCGCTTGCGTTGCCGTATTATAGGCGTATGTAATGAATGGGAGAACTAAGTCCCCGTTAGAGTGGTCAGGCGTCACATACATAGATAGCATGTCACCGAGAGTACGATTAAAGCGCTCGGTAGCCCCATTGGTTTGTGGGTGGTAAGCGGTACATGTGCGATGTACAATAGCACACTCAGCGAGCAATTTTTCAATGACCTCGGACAAGAAGGCGCGGCCGCGGTCACTGAGGAGTTCTTGAGGGCCTCCATGACGCAACACAAAATGACGCAGTAGGAAAGTGGCAACCTCCTGTGCTGTAGCCGTTTTAAGAGCAGCGGTCTCAGCATAGCGCGTTAGGTGGTCGATAGCAACTATTATCCACCTGTTGCCAGTCGGAGTCAATGGAAGTGGCCCATAAATATCTATTCCAACCCGTTCGAAGGGTCGGGAAGGGCATGGTAAAGGCTGCAGTTCACCGGCGGAGGCGTGTGGTGGAGATTTTCGGCGCTGACATTCGGCACAAGAGCGGACGAAGTTGCGGACGAAGGTATACATGCCACGCCAGTAGTAGCGATGTCGAAGTCTTTCGTAGGTCTTGAAGACTCCTGCGTGGCCACATTGTGGGTCAGCGTGAAAAGAGGAACAAATCTGCGACCTCAGGGTTCGTGGAACGACGAGCAGCCACTTGCGTCCCTCTGGTGCGTAGTTACGTCGATAGAGAAGCGTGTCACGTATCGAGAAGTGTGGAACTTGGCGCCGAAGCGTTCGCGTCTTTGGGAGTTCAGAATGTCGGAGAGATGATTGAGGAGAGTCCACGGGTCATTGCGTTGTTCGATAGCAATGGTGTCAAAGGCAAGCGATGACAATGTGGAATCGCAAGCGGAGTCAGCTGTGGCATTCTGGGACAGGGGGGAACGGGAAAGGGCGTCGGCGTCAGCATGCTTCCGTCCTGACCGATAAACCACGCGTATGTCATAATCTTGAATTTTCAACGCCCAGCGAGCGAGGCAGCCAGATGGGTCTTTTAACGTCGAAAGCCAGCACAGCGACGACGTCAGTCACGACGTCAAAAGAACGACCATATAGATATGGGCGAAACTTTCCAAGGGCCCACACAATGGCCAAGCACTCCTTTTCTGTGGCGCTGTAGTTGCTCTCAGCCTTGGTAAGTGTGCGACTAGCGTATGCCACGACGTATTCCTGATGTTCCGGTTTACGCTGTGCGAGCACAGCACCCAGGTCTACACCACTGGTGTCGGTGTGGATTTCAGTTGGAGCTTCAGGATCGAAATGGCGTAGAATGGGTGGCGTCGTAAGAAGCCGTCGCAGGGTGGTGAAAGCCTCGTCGCAGGCAGGGGACCACGATAAGAGGTCTTTACAGCTGCTGAGAAGTTGCGTGAGAGGTTATATAATAGACGCGAAGTTTCGGACGAATCGCCGGAAATACGAACACAAGCCGATGAAACTTCGAAGTTCTTTGATGGTGGCAGGTTTAGGAAACGCCGTAACAGCTCGCAATTTCTCGGGATCCGGGAGGATGCCTTCCTTGGAAACAACTTGGCCCAAAATGTTCAGTTGACGCATGGCAAATCGACATTTTTTGAGGTTTAATTGCAAACCGGCGTTAGTTAAGCAAGTAAGGACGTGCTGAAGGCGACGTAAGTGTGTGTCAAAGTTAGGGGCGAAGACCACGATATCATCGAGGTAACACAAGCATATCTTCCATTTTAGTCCACGCAGGATGTTGTCCATCATTCGTTCGAACGTTGCAGGTGTATTGCAAAGTCCGAAGGGCATGACGGTGAATTCATATAAGCCGTCTGGCGTGACAAAAGTGGTTTTGGGGCGATCGGCCTCCGCCATAGGCACCTGCCAGTAGCCTGACCGCAAGTCTAACGAGGAAAAGAACTCGGCACCCTGCAAACTGTCCAAAGCATCGTCAATGCGCGGTAGTGGATAGACATCCTTCAGCGTGATCTTGTTCAATCGCCGGAAATCGACACAAAAACGAATAGAACCGTCTTTCTTTTTGACGAGAACCACCGGAGACGCCCATGGGCTCTGTGAAGGTCGAATGACGCCTCTGCGAAGCATGTCGTCTACTTGGTCAGCAATGACGCGGCGTTCTGTAGCGGACACGCGATATGGTCGTTGTCGCAGCGGTGAGTGGGACCCAGTGTCGATGTGGTGTTCTACTGCTAAGGCACGGCCGAGAGATGTTTGTTCAACGTCGAAAGAGTGGCGGTAGCTCTCAAGAATGGTGAGGAGTTGTGAACGCTGCGAAGATGTCAAATCTGCAGCGATGAATGGTTGAATTATGTTTGCCGACGTTGAGTCAGGCGCTGAGACGACAGACAGTTCACAGACGGAGGTAGAAGGCACCTCATCGGGGACGGATATAATTCTGGAAGAACTGATTGTCTCGACGTGGCCAAGGCACTCGTGACAAAGTAGGGATAAAGACGACGACTCATGATTATAAATTGGCATTGTGGTTGACCCTTCTACAAGATCGAGAGCAGCAAAAGGCAGGGGGAGGGCTCTTCGGGCGAGGAATATTGGAGATGGTGTGAAGAAGACCGTGCCATCGGATATGGCGCTGCATGAAACTGGCACGAGCGCAAAAGAGCATGGAGGGATGTAGGTGTCATCGCTAACGACAAGTTTAGCGGCAAACTGGGTGTCGACGGACGCTTGGTCATCCAGTGAGCAAAATTCGACCTCAGCCCTAGCACAGTTGATTACGGCGTTATGACGCGACAAAAAGTCCCATCCCAAAATAATATTGTGAGAGCATGATGAAAGAACCACGAACTCTATCGTATACAGAACGTCCTGAATTGTCACGCGGGCTGTACATACTGCGGTCGGTTGAACTGGTTGAGCACTGGCTGTGCGAAGCGATAATCCGGAGAAAGGCGTCGTAACCTTACGAACTGAGCGACAAAATCCAGCATCTATAACCGAAACAGCTGCACCGGTATCTACAAGAGCGACAGTAGGGATATTTTCGACGAACACATCAATAACATTTGTAGGTAACAAATGAGGACTTGGGCAAACCGAAACTTGCGCAGTTCTTGCCTCAGGAACTGCGTCGTCTAGTTTTCCTCCTCGTTAGGTGCGGGCCGTCGACGCATAGGAGAAGGCGAGCGGCGGCGTGGAGAGGGCGAGCGAAGACGTCCCGGCCGAGGGCGGTGGTCGTCCTGGTAGCGGGCTGGCATTGGAGTGGAGGAACCGTATCGCGCGTTGGAGTCAAGCGAGAAGAAAGGCTCACGGCGGTTTTCATTGGTGATATGCGTCCGGCGGCGGCAATACCTTGCGACGTGTCCGGGGTATCGACAAGCGTAACATATCGGGCGATTATCGAGGGTGCGCCACGGGTTGGCGGTGTTAGTGCTGGTCCAGAGAACTGGAGCTGGGGGATAGCTCGCGCGAGGCTGGAACGGAGGCGCAGGCGCCTTGCGAGTTGGCATGGCTGCAGCCGCGGCGTAGGCGAGAGGAGCAGCCACAAGATTAGGCTCGCGAGCAGCTGGTAAGGCCTCGGCGACCTCTCCTTGAATGACGTCACGTAGAGACGATGGTAAAGTTGTGGTAGCTTCTGGTGTGAAAGGCACCAAGGAAAGCTGTCGTGCAACTTCTTCGCGGACAAATGCTTTTATTTCGGCTATTAGTGACGCGTGGTCATGACCACTGATCACACTAGACAGCGATGCCAAATCGTGCGCTGGAGGACGTCTTGTCAGAGCTCGCTGCTTCCGCAATTCATCGTAGCTTTGGCAGAGGCTAATTACGTCGTTAACAGTGGTCGGGCTTTTCGCCAAGAGCATTTGAAAAGCGTCGTCGTCAATCCCTTTGAGGATGTGCTTACATTTTTCAGCTTCCGTCATTTCGGCGTTCACGCGTCTGCACAAATCGACGACGTCCTCTATGTAACTTGTGAAGGTTTCACCCGTTTCTTGTGCGCGTGTGCGTAAACGTTGCTCGGCACGAAGTTTTCGGACGGCAGGTCGATCGAAGACTGCTACAATCGACGTTTTAAATTGCGGCCACGTTCGGACGTCTGCCTGGTGGTTTCTAAGTCAAAGGCTGGCTACACCCGCGAGATAGAACGAAACGCGTGTCAACTTGTCCGCATCCGTCCATCTGTTTAAAGCGCTCACCCGTTCGAAAGTCGAGAGCCACTCTTCAACGTCGTTGTCATCTGTTCCACTGAAGATTGGAGGCTCCCGCTGAGGAACACTGCCTGGACAGGTGGCCGGAAGAGATGGAAGCGTCTGCTGATCGGCGTCCGGCATAGCAGAAGGTAGCCGTCGAGAACGGAGTTCCAGGATGGTAGCGGGAAGGTGTAAGGGACGGTACCCAGCACCTCCACCAATTATAAAGGAGATTTATTAAGCAGAAAAGTTGGTGCTTGGAAGGCTTGGAAGGCGATGCACCAGCCGCAATTTCCGAGCTCGAGCCGCTGCTGCACACTCGATGCTGCTGCCTCTGCGCCGGAGTACTTCCTCTTCTTTACAATATATATATATATATATATATATATATATATATATATATATATATATATATATATATATATATATATATATATATATATATAGCCACGACTGACGCATCGTCCTAGTGCTAGCTACCTGGTGCTTTATTAAATCCCCCAGTACTTGTGACTCATCGTGACAACTGGTGGAAGTGCTGGGTAGTCTCACGGATGCTACAGACCCCCCCAGGAAGCCGCGATACGAGTCCAGTGCCAGTCAATACTCCCGTGCATCGGACCAGCCGCCGAATCAGGGGATTGCCTCCGGAAGCCGACGATACTGCTCCCACCACGTCGACAAACATGACCAGCGCTTCGGTGCAAACCTCGGCGACCGGCACGGAAAGCACGACGTCGAACCGCTACACGTTGGAAAGCCCACGCGCACCGGCGACGTTCCATGGCTCGGAGCACGAAGACGTTGAGGACTGGTTGGCGGATTTCGAGCGCGTAGCCGCCTTGAATCAGTGGGACGACGCGGCGAAACTGGGTCGTGTCTACTTCTATCTCGAAGACGGGGCACGTACGTGGTATCAAAACCGAGAGGAACAGCTGACGACGTGGCCCGAATTCTCTCGTAGACTTCTGCAGACGTATGCCAGTGCTGATCGCCAAGAACGAGCTGAACGAGCTGAACGAGCTATTCTGGCCCGCGTCCAGCTGCCAAACGAAACTGTGACCACGTTCGTCGAAGACATGACGCGCCTCTTCCGACGGGCCGATTCAAGAATGACGGAGGACAAGAAGTTGCGTCACTTGATGCGCGGTGTCAAGGACCAGCTTTTTGCCGGCCTCGTGCGCAGCCCTCCGAAGACGGTCGCGGAGTTCTTGTCCGAGGCCGTGACAATGGAAAAAATGCTGCAGCAGCGATCCAACCAATACAACAGGCAAGTCAATGGCATGTCTACTGCCGACATTTTCACCGCCACTAGAACCAACAACGACTATCTACGTGAACTCATCCGTGGTATAATACGTGAAGAGTTACAAAAGGCTGGTGTAACACCTCATCCTACAGTAAACTCTATTACAACTGTGATCAAGGATGAGCTGCACCAGGCCCTCCGGGACACCTTGCCTCATGATACAGCTGTGCCAGCTCCTGCTGAATACCGCCGTGAGACAACCTACGCAGAAGCTTTGAAACGCCCTGCTGCATCGCCGCCATTATTCGTCCATCCTGTTCCTGCTGTTTCACTACAGTCAGCGCAGCACATGCCGTACTACGAAGGCACGTACACGCCACCACCGTTGGCCTTTGTCCCTGGTGCTTCTGTCGCCCATCGTTCAGTGCAACCAATTCAGTACATCGACGATCGGCGCACGTCTCCTCGAAAGTCTGATGTTTGGCGCACACCTGATCGCCGGCCTCTGTGCTTTCACTGTGGAGAAGCTGATCACTTGTACCGCCAGTGCCCGTATCGCCGTCTTGGGCTTCGCGGCTTCTCTGCGTACTCACCGCCACCCCGTTACGGCCAGAGACCGCGCGACATCGAAAACTACCTCTCCCAGCAGCATGCACCACCATCTGCCGGGCGCCAGTCGCGCTCGCCATCACCGAGGCGATTTTCATCAACGCCCCAGCGGTATTCTACCACACGGTCTCCCAGCCCCCGTCGGGAAAACTAGACAAAGCGACCTCTGGGGGCGGGGTCGCTGAACGTCGAAGCGCTGAAGACCTCCCATTGACGCAGAACTGTACAGAAACCGGTCCGACATCACATACTGCTGCAAAGGATGGCCGACTTTCACTCGACATAGCAGTGACAATTGATGGTTGTGCAGTTAATGCGTTATTGGACACCGGCGCAGACTATTCCATACTGAGCGGGAAACTGACAACGCAGCTGAAGAAAGTCATCACGCCGTGGCATAACTCGCAGATTCGGACAGCTGGTGGCCACGTCGTTACTCCACTGGGTGCCTGCACAACTAGAGTACAGATTCAAGGGTACACATTCGTAGCAAGCTGCCTTGTTCTACGCGAATGTTCCCGTGACGTCATTCTGGGAATTGACTTTCTACAAGAAAATGGAGCTATCATTGATCTGCAAGAGCGCCGCGTCACGTTCTCAGCCCAGCGAGCAATCAACGTGCAAGATGGTGGAAGGCGTGTCGACGTACTCCGTATTTCTGAACAGAGTGTGACGCTTCCTCCACGAACAAGTGTTCTAGTCGACGTAACATGCTGTGGTTTGGGCGATGGCGATGTGGTGGCTGAGACAAATTTAGAACACCTCCTGCAGCAAGGCATTTGTGTAGCTAGAAGTGTAGTACACCTTCGTGATGGTCGATCTGAATTGCTCGTAACCAACTTTAGCAACGAGCATCGACATCTTTTCCGTGGCACTTCGATAGCGTTTGCCCACGAAGTAGCAAACGTCACCAACTGTTTCACGTCCGAAATAGTGGATACCGCCGACACGTCAATGAGTAATATTGACATCAATCCTGATCTGCCCACCGTTAACCAGACTGCACTACGAGCGCTTTTGTTCGAGTTCAGGTCTTGCTTCGCAACTTGCTCAAAGATCCGCCAGACGTCCATCACTCAACACAGGATCATCACGTACGAAGACGCACGTCCGATACACCAGAACCCCTACCGCGTGTCGGCCAAAGAACGTGAAGCAATACGTACGCAAGTCACCGAGATGCTTGACGATGGCGTTATTGAACCATCGAACAGCCCGTGGTCATCTCCAGTCGTACTTGTCAAAAAGAAGGACGGGTCGCTACGCTTCTGCGTCGACTACCGAAAGCTTAACAACGTGACGAAAAAGGATGTGTATCCGCTGCCACGTATCGACGATTCGCTGGATAGACTTCGTCGTGCCCATTATTTCACTTCTCTCGATCTCAAAAGCGGGTATTGGCAAATCGAAGTAGATCAGCGAGACCGTGAGAAAACAGCCTTTGTGACTCCAGACGGCCTATACCAATTTCGAGTGCTCCCTTTTGGCTTGTGTTCAGCACCGGCAACTTTCCAGCGAATGATGGACACTGTCCTCACAGGGCTCAAGTGGCAGACTTGTCTTGTCTACCTTGATGATGTGGTGGTCTTCTATACCACGTTCGAGCAGCACCTTCACCGCCTGCGCAGCGTGCTGGGGGCTATCCGATCGGCGGACCTCACACTAAAGCCACAAAAGTGCCACTTCGGCTATAAAGAACTAAAATTTCTTGGACATGTAGTCAGCGCCGAAGGAATCTGTCCTGATCCGGACAAGCTTGCCGCTGTTGCCGAATTACCAGCTCCTGTCTATAAGAAAGCCGTCCTGCGCTTTCTTGGTTTGTGCGCCTACTATCGCCGGTTCATTCATGGCTTTTCACAGATAGCAGAACCTCTGACTCGTCTCACAAGGGACGACACGCCGTTTGTCTGGGAAAACGAGCAACAAGCAGCTTTTGATGAGCTGCGACAGCGCATGCAATCAGCGCCCGTTCTCGCTCATTTCGACGATGATGCTGACACGGAGGTCCATACCGACGCTAGTAACATTGGGCTCGGTGCAGTGCTCGTTCAGCGTCAAGAGAACATCGAAAGAGTGATAGCCTACGCCAGCCGCTCTCTATCCCGTGCCGAGGCAAATTATTCCACTACGGAGAAAGAGTGCCTCGCAGTCGTGTGGGCAATCACCAAGTTCCGCCCGTACCTTTATGGTCGTCCCTTCAAGATAGTGACGGACCATCACGCGCTCTGTTGGTTGGCAAGCCTGCGTGACCCTTCAGGTCGGCTAGCACGGTGGAGTTTGCGGCTGCAGGAATTTGATGTCATCATCGTCCATAAGTCCGGCCGTAAGCATGAGGACGCTGACACACTGTCACGCGCACCCCTTCATGTCGTCAGTCAGGAAGCAGAGGAAGACGAAGGCTTTCTGGGCGCTGTTAGTGCATCAGACTTGAGCAAACGACAGCGAGATGATGCAGAGATTCGTCCAATCATTGATCATTTAGAGGGCCAGGGCGCAATTATACCACGTCATTTATCCCGCTCGTTGACGTCGTTCTGCCTACGAGACGGTGTGCTGTACAAGAAGAACGCTCGTTCGAACAATCGTGCTTACCTCCTGGTGGTTCCTCGAGACATGCGAGACGACGTCCTCTTCGCTTGCCATGACGAACCCACATCCGGTCATCTGGGCTACTCAAGGACACTTGCCAGAGTGAGCGAGAGGTACTATTGGCCAGGACTTTCAGCAAGCGTAAAGAAGTACGTAAAGAGCTGTCGGGAATGTCAGCGCCGAAAGCAACCATCTGTTAAGCCAGCTGGTTTGCTTCAGCCCATTGAAGCACCCTGCACGCCGTTCGACCAAGTCGGCATGGACATTCTCGGGCCATTTCCTATGTCTGCGGACAGCAACAAATGGGTGATCGTCGCGACCGACTATTTGACACGCTACGCTGAAACCCAGGCGATCCCACGAGCCACGGCTTCTGAGGTAGCACAATTTTTCATGCGCCACATCGTGTTACGACACGGTGCTCCTTCCAGTGTAATAACGGACAGAGGGACGGCATTCACGGCGCAGCTTACGGACGAAGTTTTCAAACTGAGCAACACCAGACACCGAAGGACAACTGCGTACCACCCGCAAACCAACGGACTTACTGAACGACTGAACAAGACCCTCGCAGACATGATCTCAATGTACATCGACGTACAGCACAAAACATGGGACCGGATCTTGCCTTACGTGACCTTCGCGTATAATACCGCCGTGCAAGAGACCACGCGATTCATGCCATTTCGGCTTCTCTACGGCCGCGAAGTGCAGACCATGCTAGACTCAATGCTACCGTGTCAGGACGAAGACGAGTTGGCAACAGACGCCGAAGAATTCGCAGAGCGTGCCGAGGAAGCCCGGCAGCTCGCGCGACTGCACATCGGCCAGCAACAGCAGGCAGACGCACGACGCTATAATACCCGCCACAGAGAAGTGTTTTACAACCCCGGAGATCAAGTTTGGGTGTGGACGCCCGTCCGCCGCCGTGGCCTTAGTGAAAAGTTGCTGAGCCGGTACTTTGGCCCATATAAAGTGTTACGCCGCGTCAGTGACGTGAACTACGAAGTGGTTCCGGACTCAACACCCCATGCACGGAGCAGGACACGGCTGAGGCCGGACGTCGTTCATGTGTTGCGCATGAAGCCATTTATTGCGCGTTGTTCGTAACTTTTCCTTTACCGTACAGCGTTCTTTGTGTTTTTTGTTTATTTTGTGAACTTACTTTCTCGTTCATTGACGTTTCCTATGTTGGCACGCTCTTCAATTTTTACTTTCACTTCATGCGAATTTCCATTTTTTTTCACGTGCCTATGTAGTAGTATCGCGGTGCTCCTATGTACTTCCCTTTCCTCTTTTTGGTACTTGTTTTTTTTCTTTTCGGAAGGGGGGATAATGCCGCCAGCACGTAGTGGGTTGACAGCAAGAGCGGCTCTAAATCTGGAGGAAAAAAGAAGATCGCGTTCTTTTTTGCTCGAGAGCCAGCCACGACTGACGCATCGTCCTAGTGCTAGCTACCTGGTGCTTTATTAAATCCCCCAGTACTTGTGACTCATCGTGACAATATATATATATATATATATATATATATATATATATATATATATATATATATATATATATATATATATATATATATATATATATGGGCTCGGGTCCATTGTGCCATCCCTGGCTACGGCACTGGTCTTTGCTCTGCTGCAGTGGGCGTAGTAAAGCTGGTGATAAGTAAGTCAACACGTGTACCTAGGGGTGCAGTTAAAGCTACGTATTCTCCAGACCACTACTTCTTCGGAGGGGTCTCCATACGCAAGACGTCGTCGAACAGTACCTTCAACGAAAGCAAGTACTGATACATCAAAGAGATTCACCACAAAGATGAGATAATTTTTTTTCTATTTCACAAATGAAAATTGCAAGCAACTAATTTATTGTGAGGAATCAAATATACAACTGCCTATATGTAGCGATACAGGAGGACCATTACCTCCTTCACAAATGGAAGTTAAGGGAATGCATGAATGAAAAAGTTATTCTAATACTTAGGTATCAAAAACATCTTAAGGAAAGCCAATTTCCTGTATATGTTCAATAAAGGAGTTTACAAAAGAAACCGAGCGCACAAAAAGCAGCAAACATATAAAAATACACCTTGCATTGAAGAGGAAAACCTCTCTTATGGCATTCGCAAAGAACGAACTGTGCATGCCAGCCCCGAATTTCAAAGAATGTACTGGTATATAGTAATCGCCATAAAGAGCTTATGTAGTTTTATATAATGCCTAATTTACAGGGTTCTTTTTTTTCTGTATGGGGCGCTGCTTGGCGCGCTTGACTTTGATGAACCACTTGAAAGACTGAGCAAGATGTCTAGCGCAAAATGCCGTAAGAGTTTCTGAAAAAAAAAAAAGTGAGCGTCACTTCAGACCCGTTAAAAAGCTTGCAGAAGGAATTCACCGATTACACGAGACCTTTGGAAACGGATCTCACGCAAAATAAAGCGGACAACCAGATGAAATGTGGGCAAGCACAACACACACGCAGCATTACACGAGCGCACACACTCGCGCATGCACAAACACATGCAGCTAGGCGCATGCGCACAGCTTGACACTACAAACCAGCACCAACGTACCATTATTAAAGCGCAAGTGCCAGCATAGCCCTTTACGAGCCTGGTGTGCGTAGCCTGGTACGCACCTCCTGGCTACGCCATTGTGATCAAGGCGGGGCGCTAGACATTTCGTTGTGCGTACCACATGCGAAAGACTGCTTCAGGACTGAAAAAACCCTTGCGAAAATGAATTTTTAGAGTCTAATGTGCAGCTTATACACACCTAATCAGTCATTAGATTGACATTTGACCTGCAAAGCCTAATGTCTCTTAGCATCAGGTGTGCAATGGAGACTCAGATGACAACATGCACCAGGATTTCTGATGATAAAAGTATGCAGATTTTCCAGTGCGTGTCCTAATGTCAAAACACATCACAATGAAAAAAAAATTGCGTTAATCTCTTATAGCCAACAAAAACTCAATTTCTTACTACTAAAAGTAATAATCGCGGGAATTCTAGATCCCAAAACCACTATATGATTATGAAGAACGCCGTAAAGAAGTGCTTAAGAAATTTCGACGATCTGTAATTTCTTAACGTGAACCTAAGTCTAATTCAATTACTTGCTGATCTCGACATTCACGTACAAGTTGTCTTTCGGAAATCTAAAACACTAAACAGTTTGTATTCCCATAGATTTTCGATCATGTTTCAGTAAATATAACATCGACACGAAGAGAATGTGTAAATCAGCTACGCAATAATAATAATAATAATAATAATAATAATAATAATAATAATAATAATAATAATAATAATAATAATAATAATAATAATAATAATAATAATAATAATAATAATAATAATAATAATAATAATAATAATAATAATAATAATCCAGGGTCTCTTATGCATTCACGTAAGACAACTCGAAGGCGATAGCCATCTCTTTCTTTTTGTCCAATAAGTCGACGTGTTCATCCTGCCGCCCTTCAACAACTTTCTGCAACTAATGTGGTTATCCATTACCTCCCCGGTTAAAGCCGCCGTTGTGCGTAGCCGATCAGCCAGCCAGCCAGGATTGGGTGCGATGTAATATGACTTTATCATGTGACGCTATAATGACACGTCATCTGGTGGTGATTATTTTTTGCATGCATCTATTGTTGCCTACATTGCAGGATGCGAGACGCTGCCGACGGTCAAATTTTACATTTAATGGGGCATCTAAGTTGTGATTTTATTATTAATCAATGATTTATTATTTACTTATTCATGTAGCGTGCCCAGAAACAATTATAAGGTTGTACAGGCCCATCTAAAACAAGAACGACTATTATTATTATTATTATTATTATTATTATTATTATTATTATTATTATTATTATTATTATTATTATTATTATTATTATTATTATTATTATTATTATTAATGATGATGAGATATTCATGCCAGAAGCGCGATGTGGAGGCAAACTCTGCTGGGGCATTCAGGGGTGCTTTCCACCACCTTGCACGCATACATTTTGAATATGTATTTAAAACTAACAAGCATAGCGTCGACCACTTACGCTGAAGCGGTAACCCAAACAGTTGCATAGACGTGCCAATTTGCATGGAGGGGGATGGTTACATTACCCGATCAGTGTACACCGATGATTGATTGATTTGTGGGGTTTAACGTCCCAAAACAACGTTATGATTATGAGAGACGCCGTAGTGGAGGGCTCCGGAAATTTCGACCACCTGGGTTCTTTAACAAAATCTGAGCACACGGGCCTACAACATTTCCGCCTCCATCGAAAATGCAGCCGCCGCAGCCGGGATTCGATGCCGCGACCTGCGGGTTAGCAGCCGAGTACCTTAGGCACTAGACCACCGCGGCGGGGCTCAGTGGACACCGAGGGCAACACAGGAGATAAACTTATCGTATCGCTGTAGTGAGCATTTGAAAGCGTATTTAAATATCAGTCACACTTTTACAAGAAAAATTCGGCTGGGAGCTGCAACTGCCAAATGTGTGCCCCTCTCCCCCCTCCCTGCCACCGGTAGGTGGTGGAGAGCGAAGGCGTGATAGAGAGGGAGAGAGAAGTTTTAATGAACATGCATGCCACTCACCCCGCCACTGTTTTGCTGTCACAACGCTAGCCGTCACGCAGAGACAGCGGCGTACTACGGTAAAAAAAAAACAAATAAACAAGGAAGGTAAGGTAAAGAATCACTCGTTGATCTCGGGGAGGAGGGGGGAGCAGGCAAACAGTCATTTTGCTCTATGTATGCCACGCCGAAAAAAAAAAAAACAAATCGCCCGAAAGGCGCATGGAGGGGGCAGGCCAGAAAGGTGTAACGGACTCGGTGTGACAGCCCCTGGCTACGCCACTGCGTAGAGACGTGAAGGAACGGACACTCGGTCAGATACCTTTCTTCTCTGTAGAGCTGGAATGCATGCCACTCATTCTTTTCTGCACACGAACAAAGCCGCAGCTGCAAAAGCAATGCCTCTGAGATCTGCGCTTATTGGCCTTTGTTGCAGAGACTCAGAAATAACCATCGCTTTTAACATGAGTTGGAAAACCTTTTTTGTTTTGCAAAACAAAATACATACAACTGCATAATTACAAATAGTGCAAACTAAAATTAGGAAAGCTTCGTTTGGCTTGAAAAGTTATGAATACACTTGATTGTTATTGTAAAATATCTGTATAGTGATACGTTAGGTCTGCCACCTGCACACTTATTTTCGTTAGGCCTGTAAATCAGCAGTTGCAACAGGCCTCGATGTAGTGCAGGCTCACCACCAGGTTCACGCAAGAACATGTGCTGAAAGTCCGCGGTTACATAATTGCGTGTTGATAGATATTGCGTTCATTGTATACTTATCCTCCTTTGGAATTCGTCTACGGGATAGTTTCCGCGTGTCGGGAAGTTCTGCTGCTTTGATCGAGTGGCGGACGATGACTCACCGTACGTGTCCGCTCCAAAAATCCATATCGGACGCGCGCCTTGTGCTCGCTGTGAAAAGTGATTTCTTCCTCCATTTATCGATTACTCGTGTATTTCGCGTGATTCAATGTCGAGTGTACTTCCGAGGACAATGCACGACCCCTGCTGTGACAACAAGTGACTGATGTTATGCGAGAGCGTGAGCTTTCTGACGGGGTACTGAAGAGTGTTCAGCCAATGTCAAAACTTCGGTAAGTTGAAGAAAGTCGGTGAACTACGTAACTGAGTTACTTCATTGTGTGACAAATAGTATGCAGTAGGCGGTGGCCCGGGCGGCTTGTTGGCACAGCGAGTATGACGAACCAGAGTCCTGATAGGCAGGTATGTTTTAAGGTGGCTTATTTTATATTACCGTAAGAAACAGTCGCCGTGTGCGTTGATTGCATGTTTAAAGATTCGCGTTGCGCCACGCGATCTATCCTTCGGTCATGCAAGCCTCTTGTCGTGCTGTTATTCCTTGGCTGTTTACTGCACGAGATTATCCTTTGATCCCTTGTCGCCCAGTAAAAGTGTCTGCTTTTAAACATACGGGTGTCGCGAGAGCAGTTCACGTTCGCCCAACTCGATAGTTTGTGCGTTTTTACGCGCAAAACAATCACACAACTGACACGTAGACAGAAAAACGCACAGCCCTGTGAAGCACACACGAAAGATGTTTTCGTGGCTGTGCTTCGAATCCTTGTGCCAGAAATCCATGTAATTTCTCTGTGGTTAGAATTTCAACGTAGCTGCCTCATAAATATTTTAAGATAGCTAACTTGAAGTATACGTATTTCAGTAATCTGCAGTATGTCCTGAAACTAAGAGTACACTCCTACTGCTGCATTGAAGATATGTTGATAGCGAGTGTTAGTAGAAGAATATAGGAATTCAATTTAGTTGAGCTAATACATGACACCCTTTGTTGCAATATCTGTGTGAACATTTGTTAGCTATATAAATCCTTGTTTTCTACTTGAAGCGTACCAGGTGCTCTATCACAAATAACTTACACTGTGCTCATGTAATATAATTGTTGCTTGATTGTGTGGTGCTTCAAGATGTATTTTCGTGCTTTCTTTTTTACATCAGTGTTGTACTGATATCGCTTACTTGCTTGTGTGACGAGGATGTATAACCTATGTGTAGCATTCAGGGATTTAGTATTTATTTTGTCATGTGAGGCAGTAAATTAGAAGCAAAAATATCCAGATGTCGACAGAAATTTTCGGAATATTAATATTTGTGCAAAGGGCTTATGTAATAAAAGAAATGCTACAAATAGCTTGTGTGAACCAAAGTCAAACTACAATGGGAATTTGCTTAGGAGTACCAACAGTTTGTTTCCTGAATAGCTTACGTTTATGATGTAATACAGTATGTATAGCTCGCTCTTACACACGTCATGTGTGCATAGACGATGCACTCTTTGCAAATATTGTTTTCATCAGTTAGATCACCCATACACATGTGCATGCTCTGCAAAGTGTTTTTAAATGCGAAACATTCAGTGGCACTCTGTCAGTTGTCAGCAAAAAGGGGCTAGTCCAATATTGCCTGTTTTGATTGTGCCATGATCCCTTTATTCAAGGATTTACCTTTTAATGTGTCAGTATACACGTTGCTAAGACATGTTTGGTACTCACTATCTGTGTGTGATATAACGTTTGTTGTGTGTGAAAGTAATCTTTTGTGGTATCTTTTATGTATGTATCGGCGATGACAGCATTTCATGGTCCCGACACGGAGGACAGGTTGCAGTACACGATTGGAGTGGTCTTCCTGCAAGCCCTAACGAGCCTTATTAAGTGGTAGGCATTGCTTTTTGTTACCACAGAGTGATAGTTCAGATACATAGCACCTATTGATGTATAGCATACAACGTCTTTTAGCTTAGGTGTGGGAAGCGTATGACCTGCACTTCAATGCAGCATTCCTTGGACATGAAACATGCATCATTTGGTTTGTAATCCTTGAACATGAAATGTTGCCGGAGCCAAGGTTGTGACTCTTGGAGGCGTCTTGATAATGGGAACAACGGTTGCTTGTCACTGCTTTCTTGACCAAGGCAAGAGTTCTTGTTAAAGAGTTGCACAAGGGAAAACATTCAGCATTAGATAATATTTAGGTAATATTATTCAGCATTAGGTAATATTTAGGTAATATTATTAATACATTCAAAATTAGGTAATATTTAGCTCAATATAACACAAGGATTAGACCGGTGCACTTTAAACAAAATGGGTTATCGCAACGGAAGCACAAAAATTTACAGAATGATGCTCACCCTGTTATTTTTAGTGTTTCGGTTGCAATAAACCATTTTATATAAAGTTGGGGCACGTGTTGCATCCTCTCTCATGGTCTTTGTGTTACATTGTGCTAAATATCACATCAGTTAGAAAGTTGGCTGCAGGGACATTTTCTCGTATAGACTTTGTTGGTCTTTTCTTCAAATTTCCTCCATCAACATCTATTTTGTTTGGAACTGCCATGAAACTGCGTGCAGTGAAATCTTACTTATAATCATGTTTCGCTTATTGTCGCGATGATTGCTTTTACCTTAAAGGGGTGGTGCCACCAAATTTGTGGCATGCGTTTTCTTTGCTGTAAGTGTTTCCTTCGGCTCCAGAAAGCATGATACACGCACCAAGATTCGTGTATTTTCGCTAAATAATTTAATAGTGCTCTACTTATGGGGACCATTTTCGGTTTCTGTTTCACGGCGCCGAGTTGGCCAGTGACGTCAATGCATGGGTGGCTTTGTCACGTGACCACACAAGGCTGTGACGTACATCGTACTGAGTTTCGTCTGCTCTCACAGACGTGCCACACAAGCACCCGCAAAAGAAACGCACTGACAGTCGTCGAGGCCATCTGCAGTAGCATCCAGGCAGTGGCAAACCCAAAGGCAGCCAGAAGGAAACAAAGCGTTTATCTTTACAACGTATGTACAGTAGGCTGAAGGAGGAGAAGACAGCCCCGCTGTTGGACGCGCGCAGCGTCTCTGACCGACGCCTTCGTTGTCCGCAAAGGACGCGTAGAGTGTCTGTTCTAAAGCACCCAATGTCCTCGAGCGACGCGCACTGTCTATCGGCAAGAGATGCTAGCACACTCGTAACAGCAGCCTCGTTTCGGAGATGAAGGAGGTCACTCGCGTCACTACAAAACTGGTGTGACGTCACAATAACTGCCTTTGCTTCTCCTATTCTGAAACGTCAGTGTTTCTGCGCAAGCGATGGGACTAGATCGCGAGAGTGAGCATTCAGGTACACTTTTAAAAGTTAATTAAAATATATTTTACGCGTTTCTTGTCACCAACCCTTTGTGGGGTGAGTGCTTGCATACAAAAGAAACCAACAAAAGGCTTGGGGTAGCCTCGAAATTTGGTGGCACCACCCCTTAAAATTTTTTTTGTGGAATTGAAAGATTTCTTTATAACAAAGTTCTTTTTTTTACAAGTAGAAGTGTCATTCATTTTTTGTTCTTTTTACAGGGACAGTAAACAACAACGAAGTCTAAAAAATTTAATGAATTTAAATAAGTACACTTTTGCTATGTACACATTCTGCCAAAGAATTTTGCAAATTCATGTTTAAGAAAGTTTCAGGGGCTGTTGTTTCAGCTCGTTTTCGAATTTTCACGTGTATCGGCAGATTTGTGGTATTTTTATAAGTTGTAGTGCAATCTTGTTTTAAGTAACATTGTGCAACATGCAAGTACCTCTTGCTTTCTGACAAAGCCTTCTCAGATAATCGTTACGCCCGAAAGTCTGATCTTCTGAATTAGGGACAGCTTTTCTTGGGAGGCAGCTCATACTCATGCTTCATTACATTGTTTGGAATATGTTCCCGCCACAATCTATGAAAATACCATGAATGTGCGCTTGTAACACAGCTCACAAGACATGGAGGCCTATATTACAGAGAAGTGTAATCTGTGTGATAGTGCCTTGAATAGCCTTGTTGGGCTGCAAAGGTAAATTGTTGAAAAAATTCATGCTCTTACGTAAGTACAGTACTCACGGATTGAAACAGGACACTCGGAGCGTGTGGCCGACGGTACATGTGCCGCTGCTCGTGAGTGCGCATAGAACCAGTGTGTTGTGTTTTGGTTTAGGGTGATAGGGAGAACACCTATGGAGCAGGACTACTCCTTCAGATTGCCAAATTGTTGGCCTGTAGTTCACCACGTGTACACTGCCAGGGCAGCACTGCAAGGCTCACGCACATTCGCATGTCGACCAAACTGGCTCGCAGCTGCGCACCACTTTCATTGCCACGCCAGCAGACGACCTTCTCGTTCTGCGTGCTTAGGCAATGCAGTACGCATGCTGTGCTAGTAAGACGCAGGATTCAGTTAGTAGATTGCACTTTGTGTGCATTTGTAGACATGATAAACATCTGCACAAAAGCATGGAAAGTTTACTTCATGGTTCATGTCTCGACAAGAAAGAAAATGTCTGGCATGCTTTCCTTCATGCAACATGGAAATAATATGTGTTAGTGTTGTTAGGGCACACTGTGGCTTATTTTTGAATAAAAATGTGAGCAGCTCACTCGTTCTTCCGTGGCCAACAGCTCTACAAATGCTTGCAACGCAGAAAAGCCGCACTATTCTCTGCTCGGGTCGAGACTACAAAGTACCAAGTCGTTGTTTTAATGCTGCAACGAAACAGGCCCGTGGATGGTGCTTTTCTTTTTCGTCAGGACAAGAAGCTTGAAAAACTTTTTATGCTTTTGTGCAGCTATTTATCATGTCAACGAGTGCGTTTCAGGTGCGACATCTTAGCGGTATCCAATTTCTTACTTACGAAGCCTACGTGCCCCATCGTCAAAGGGCGCCGATCGAGAGCGTCGTCTGTTTGCGTCACAACATAAATGGTTCGCGCCGTCCCCATCGATTCGGGCTGCATGCATACAAAAGTGCGCTAGCCTTGCAGCGCCATGCTGGAAGTGTGCACTTTGTGAACTAAATAATTGCAGACTTTTTAGCGACTGGAAGGAGTAAGCCTGCTCCGTTGCTTTTTCGCCCTCACTCTATACAACGGTGCAATGCCCTGGTTCCACGAGCACCCTTGAGCGGCGGCACATGCATTGGCGGCCACGCGCTACGAATGTCCTGTTTCGATCCGTGAGTACTGTACAGATATGTTGACCATACTGGGTATGTTGGTACCTACTTGAGAGAAAACGGGAGTGCAAGCAAATACATGGACTGCTGCATCCATTATTCTTTCTGTGTCGGCGTCTAAGCTTATGATTCTGTTCACTCCTGAGCGTACATTTTATTTCCTCGCTGAGTGCGTAGATACACTTTGTATTGTATTATCTGTGTGACGCGTGGGTTCAGGCGATATTTTTGGCATCCGCATGATCTAAAATAGTCATGAGTTCAACACTGTGATGTGCTCTTTCCTTAAATAGTTGAATAGTGCAAGTGTTTGGTCGGGGTGGTAATTCATCGCCTTGAAACTTTTCTAAGGTACAGCAAAGTATGAACAGAGAAAAGGGAGACGACACAAAGTAGTGCTAGTTCGTGTTGCCGCCCTTTTGATTGTGCGTGTTTTTCCTGCTGTTGAAATATTTCTTTAGAAAGAGTTCATATCCTTGTCCTATCAAAACGTTCAGCAAGTGTCAACACACCCCAGTGTGGATTCTTGTGCTTGTTAATGACCAGCGATCAATTTAATAATTTGCAATACTGGCTTGTGAACATGGGCAACTGTGCATTCTAAAGCATGGAGCTAGGTAAAGATATTTCCTTTTTTGTAAAACTTTCGTCACCTCTTCACGGTATCTAAATATAGTATTTTTAGCCATTGAATAATATGCAAAAGTAATCAAGGGTGCAAAAATGTTTCGATTGCTTCCTCCAATCTGTTGCGTGTAGAAAGATGTGTAGAAACGACCTGTAACATGTTACAACGTGCATGTCTGTGTAATGTACTGTAGGTTACAAAAAGCACAATTTTTTAATTGTTTTCGCTAGAGTTGTGTTGCTGTGTCACCTAGACATAGCTCAACATTTCATGTGCCTGTTTGTTGCTCAATTTCACCGTGCACATTGGCGTGTGCATAGGAGTGGGGAGCAGCCCCCCTCTCACCCAACTTGTTACCTACGATGGGGGCTACGAAATTGGAAGCTTACTTAAGTAAGTAAGGTGGGGTGCCATGGTGAACCTCTCCGCCACCCGAGTGTAGAGAAACCCTTCGCAGGCCTATGACTTTGCACCTCTGAGCATGAGCCCTCAACAGTTCTCTGTTAAAGAAGAGGGGTTTTAATGTGGAAGTTTTGTGTAAAACAAATTTGTGGAATAGACCCACTGTTGCAAGCCGTAGTCATACCTTGAGTGCCATTGGAATCGTGAAAGGAGGTTATTCTGCAATATTGCCTTAGAAAAGCTGGCTGAGCTGATTCCTCTGTTCGTGAAAGATGGCATCTCTCCAATTGGTGATGAATCGGCAGACCTCTGAACTGATGTATAGTGGTTAGTTTTTTTTTCAATGCAGCATGAAGTCTTGGCTATGTGGTTCGACATTGAATCCAGATGCATCATTTAATATAACTGATTAAAATATATCAATATTTAGAAAAGGCATAACTCATCCATTGCAATGTCTTTTCATGTGCTGCGCTAAAATGTACGCTTCAGTGCCTTCTAATGTTTTCATGTTCTCTCTTGCAGGTTTTACATACAGCAGTGGTGCCACCACGACGGTGCTACAAGAGACCCTATCATCAGTGCAAAGTCCAAAATTGAATACAAATGCAGTTATTCATGGAAATGTCTCATTTGGTGTTTCTTTGTTTGTAATTTTAAAACAGCACTTTTGCAAGAATTGTAAACAAGGACGAACTACCTCTATTCATTGTCCTATCGGAACTGAATTGCTTGACAATTTAATGCGTGTTTCCAAATGCAGACATTATATACTTGCAGCATTATTTATCGGCCTCGAAAGATTCTGACATGTAAAAAACAATGATCTGTTCATTGGCGGAAATAGTCCGATGGTATTTCCTTTACAATTCTGTAATGTGTGCACACTTTCATATTAATAATGAAGCGATATATTGATCTGCTTTTCAGCAAATGTGCTGTTGATGGCATAGGGCCTTAGTCTACAATGCGACGTTTGATGTCAACCTAATGCATATGCTCGATGGCACTTCACTAGACAACGGCCATCAGAAACTCAGATGTCAGGACTTTATAGACTAACACTAGCCAATGGTCATCAGTAACTCTAGTGGGCCTCTATAAACTTAGGCTAGACTATAGTCATCAGAAACTCGAATGTCATAACTCCGTAGATTAATGGTGGCCAATTACTACTAGACTCACATTAGGTACACATTATAAAAGTGCATTGGGCTGATATTAGATAGTTTAATGATTGTGATTTGGAATGACATTAGCCTGTTTATAAAAGTACAATAAATTTTCTAATAAGAGAATCTACGAAAAAGAAACGACAACATTACGCGTTATTGCGTGTATTCAGGTTGATCGAACAAGCTATTTTTATGTAAGTAGGTATATAGTCTGGTCTCTGGTGCATTTTCGATTGAGACCAACGGAACATTTCTCTAGAATGATTAGCTTGCCCTTGCAGATTGCACGATAACACCTCTACGATAGGAGTTGTTTATTGCTATCAAAAGTCACAGAGCAACTTCACTTCACTTTTTATTTCCTTAAGGCCCCCCCCCCCCCCCCTCCAGGAGTGTTGCGACTCCGGGTCTCGCGGGTCTCAGTTTGGTAGCAGGCCCCCCTCCTAGGACCCATCGTCGAACAAGTCAGTTGAGGCGCTCGTACAAACGACAACAATTTATTTACATAGTTAGTAACCGAGAATTAGAACGAGAAATCAAAACTGTACATGAGAGCTTTTGAACTGTAGAACTTCATAACTTCTAGAACTTGAGCTTGAAAATACACAAGAGTCTTCCGTTTATATAGAGCCACGTTGCCAACGCTGGGCCCACTGTCCGCGGCTTCAGTCAATACAGCGCTCCATGGTCTAGATGCTCCATCCACGAAGGAGAGGAAAGGCACCACACAACGCATGAGGTGAGGGCACAGTCTACACGATGCCCAAATATGGTCACAAATGCACTGCACCGACCTTTTCGCACACGTCACCAAGTTTCGCGCACGTCCGATGATATTGGCTTTGAAGACTCTTCCGGCAGCTGGGTGAGGTTCGAAAAACTGGCTGCCAGTACACGTGTCAAACTTGCCTGACTGTTTGGGTAGGACAATGTAGTGGTGGGCCAGCATATCTTCAAAATATGCGACCCCATTCAGCCGATCCTACGGAGAAAGGGGAAAAGGAATAGTCAACTAATCCCTTGTCCCTGAGGCGGGCTCCCGCAAGGCAGCAGAACATAGAGCATTATCTTTTCTTCACCCCCACATTCCATCCTGGTTGTTTGCTAGAAGCTGTGGTGTAGGAGCGCATATCATGGGGCTCCGCTCGTCCTCGCAAGATGTAGCCACAACCAATTTGACTTTAGCTTCCAGCCTGAACTGCAAATACCATGCTGTTTCCGAGATTTCCAGATTCTCGGTGACCTCGAAAATGGCCCAGCTGCCTCCGTGCCTGCTTCGAAAGCCTTGCTCGCAGCAAACACAATGGCCTTTCTTGGCGCGTGTGCCTTCCTTGCGCAGACCGGTCCTGGCCCCTTTTCACGTTTTGCTGACAGGAAACCAACCCCTCTTGACAGCACACCCTCGCTTGAAATGCGTAGAAATATTTTCGACCCGTTCACAAAGGCCGAAAAAATTCAATAATTATGACAGTCGTAACAGGGGGTATTACTAAGGGGTGGCGTTACGATTGGGCGGCAGATATACATAATGATAAGACAATTACACATACAAAAAATTATACGTACACAGTATATATTACATATTGTAATGTCTACGAAATTCGCGAGAAAGTCTGCCTAAAAAAACGCTTGCGAAATCATGTTGCCAACATGCAGCATGACTTACTAATAAATTAATTATTGCGTATCGCAAGCATGCTTGCGAAAAGCAATAGCGGAGGTGGATGTCGACAGCACCATCGCAGTCCGTGTTCTCGGCAAGCCCATCCAGCTCGCATTCAACAGCCTGATGAGCGAGCTCTACGAAGTGCTCAGGAAGCTCCCACAGATCTTCTACACAGATGGGGAGGCTGTTTCCCTCATCAACGAAGCAGCACTCAGCCTTCCCTGTCTCGGCGTTCCTGAGCGGCTCCACTCGCAGCCATCGACCGTTGTAACAGGTGGCGTACAGCTTGGCCACCTCAGAAGAATCGGCGACTTTCGTGAAAGATGGCCCACTCGTGAAGAATGCTCCCATCTCTTGAAGTAGTTTGGTGTACGCCTCTTCGTACTCGATAAAGCTGAAGTACAGCTTGGTGTGCTTGCCACGCATCAGATGAACACATCCACATACTCAGAGATGATACGTGGTTCTCCCGTGGAGCTGGTGGGTGAGCCGGTCGAGATATCGGACCTGTGGCCGTTCTTCAAGGGTTCCTGACCGGGTGCAGCCTTCGTTCTTGTGGATTCATTCTTAGCGACACCAAGAGGGTAAACTATGCACAGGTTTTCCATTTCTAGTGCTCAGATCTGGGTGCACGTTAAAGAACCCCAGGTGGTCGAAATTTCCGGAGCCTTCCACTACGGCGTCTCTCATAATCATATGGTGGTTTTGGGACGTTAAACCCCACAAATCAATCAATCAATCAATCAATCAATCAATCAATCAATCATTTTCCATTTCTATGTGAACGGCATTGGACCTCACTAGGTTCTCAAACCAGTTCCCTGAAAGCTGTTCTGAGTAGATCTTGTACTGAGGCTCAAAACCTTCCTTGAGTATTCCCTGGGGTTTATCAAGCACAATGCTAGTCAAACGGCGCACCAAGACTGATACTTCTTCGGGTTCGAGGCAGGAGTTGCAGGAGTCGCCACTTGTTGGTGAAGCCCAAGCTCCGAGACTGCCCGCGCTGCGGCCACCTCCTTGGCTTCGTCCCGATCCGTAGGGTATGATGGGAAGTTGCGTTGCTCAAGTCGCAGGGTAGCCAGCCAGGTAGGGGAGTGGTTATTGCGCTTGATCCGGCTCTTCAAGGTGCTATAGCAATAGGGAGTCCCTCGCAGCGTGCGAGAACGAAACGACGACACGTGTCTTTCGTGTCCTTCTTGTCTCTGTGTCGTCGTTTCGTTCTCGCACTATAACTATCGTCCTCCTTAGAGTCCCCCATTTCGCTAAGGTGGATGAATCAAGCGTTAAGGTGACGAACGCAGGAGAAAATCTCAGCGCGTTCTTAGGGGGTAGCGGACGAGAGGAGACGCTCGCACACACCGGGCTCGAAAAGAACGATTTGAACACTGACGTCGTGCAATAGCGCGCGCTCTCGTGCTCGCGTTGCCTGATTACGTCTACTGAAATTAAGATGATGATAATAGGGGAGACCCACGCCGAGGGAGGCGCTGCGGAGCGTGGCGCTGTCAGTCAATGCGGGGAGAAAACTGGTTACTCGAGTCTTCGCCCCTCCGCTGTCCCATTCAACCTGCCTTGAAAACGCGTTTCTTTGCTCGTGCGCTGCACGCGTTCTGCACGTGTTTTTGAGAGTTTCGCGTCGCGTGCGGTGCGCTCTGTCCGCATTTATTAGGATGCCGCAATTGAGGATTTTTTTTTTCGTGGCAGCAATTTAGGAAAAGGGCAGCGAAGCAAGTTGTAGCAGACGACGCATACCCCGTCAGAGCGAAGTGCGTTTCGCAAGTGAAAGACGACGCTGTTTACGACGTTAGAGGTGGATAAAACTTTCTGTACGTTCATTATTATATACTTGTTTTATTTGGTTTACTCTGTGTACTATGCACTATGTTTGTTCCTGGATGGATGGGCAAGGCCGCTTCTCGTGCTTTAGGTTAAGCGGTGCTTTAGGTTAAGCGCATCGCTATAAAGGGATTTTATCTTGGTCACGTATCAAAAATGCACCATGTTGTTCGGGCTGCCCCTGCACACTCAGTAACAACTAGTTCACTGTATCTGCCAACGGACGTGCAACAACGGCTAATGCATTTTTTTTTTCTTTTTTTCATAGTTGTCCAAGCTTTTGGCAACCACACAATTCCGTCAGCGCGACGTAGATTTAAAAATATATAACAACACATTACCAATACCACATGTGCACACAGCTTCAACTACTACGTCCCCAACAATATCGAATGATAGTAGCAGCATAAAATATTTATTCACTATTTTTTAACAGTGCTCTAAAGACGGGCGTTGAAAATCTATACTTTTAAGATGGGGACATGCATCTCCCAGTAACTCGATAGATTATAGAAACGGTGACGCTAGAATTAACACACGTAATTTTGAATGTATTGTGCGGTGCTAATGTTTATGAAAAAAAAATTGTTTACATACTTATTTCGGCGCACTGCTTTATACCATTTCTGTCGTCTGCTTGTTTCGTACCATCAGTTTGGGAATCGGTAGATTTTCACTGGTGGAGTCGACCTCTTCGTGTTTGCATGGTTATTGTGACAGTTGACGACGCAGCGATGTCACCCCCTTTTCTGTTGGGGAGACATCGCGGAACAAGGGACGTTTCACGTGCAGCGCGTGCTTCGCAAATGCGTGGAAGCCAAAGGGAGCGGAAGGGTCGGAAGGCTCTACTGTTGTGCGCTTTTTCTGGCAGAAGAAAGGCAAGCGCTGGCGTCGCCGGGGCAAACTTGAGCGGGTCTCCCCTATACCACAGAACACCTAAATTAGGCTGTAGAACGCAAGGGCGATTCCCATTACCGCGGTTCCACTGCATGCGCCACAAAACGACAGAAATCGTACATGATTAGACCAGAGAACAGCTGCCCTCGACCAACACCTCCTCCATTTCTCTCTTGGCGGAAAGGTTCGCCGGCAGCCATTTCCTCCGCTTCCCCTGAGTTGCTGGTAAAGTGGCGCTTGCCCGGTATCTTACACTGTGCGCGAAACCCTCGTCAGATACCTTTCTTCTCTGTAGTGCAGGAATGCACGCCATTCATTCTTTTCTGCACACGAACAAAGCCACAGCTGCAAAAGCATTGCCTCTGAGATCTGCGCTTATTGGCCTTGTGTTGCAGAGACTCAGAGATGACCATCGCTTTTAACATGAGTTGGAAAACCTTTTTTGTTTTGCAAAACAAAATACATACAACTGCATAATTACAAATAGTGCAAACTAAAAATTAGGAAAGCTTCGTTTGGCTTGAAAAGTTATGAATACACTTGATTGTTATTGTAAAATATCTGTATAGTGATACGTTAGGTCTGCCACCTGCACACTTATTTTCGTTAGGCCTGTAAATCAGCAGTTGCAACAGGCCTCGATGTAGTGCAGGCTCACCACCAGGTTCACGCAAGAACATGTGCTGAAAGTCCGCGGTTACATAATTGCGTGTTGATAGATATTGCGTTCATTGTATACTTATCCTCCTTTGGAATTCGTCTACGGGATAGTTTCCGCGTGTCGGGAAGTTCTGCTGCTTTGATCGAGTGGCGGACGATGACTCACCGTACGTGTCCGCTCCAAAAATCCATATCGGACGCGCGCCTTGTGCTCGCTGTGAAAAGTGATTTCTTCCTCCATTTATCGATTATTCGTGTATTTCGCGTGATTCAATGTCGAGTGTACTTCCGAGGACAATGCACGACCCCTGCTGTGACAACAAGTGACTGATGTTATGCGAGAGCGTGAGCTTTCTGACGGGGTACTGAAGAGTGTTCAGCCAATGTCAAAACTTCGGTAAGTTGAAGAAAGTCGGTGAACTACGTAACTGAGTTACTTCATTGTGTGACAAATAGTATGCAGTAGGCGGTGGCCCGGGTAGCTTGTTGGCACAGCGAGTATGACGAACCAGAGTCCTGATAGGCACGTATGTTTTAAGGTGGCTTATTTTATATTTCTGTAAGAAACAGTCGCCGTGTGCGTTGATTGCATGTTTGAAAATTCGCGTTGCGCCACGCGATCTATCCTTCAATCATGCAAGCCTCTTGTCGTGCTGTTATTCCTTGGCTGTTTACTGCACGAGATTATCCTTTGATCATTTGTCGCCCAGTAAAAGTGTCTGCTTTTAAACATACGGGTATCGCGAGAGCAGTTCACGTTCGCCCAACTCGATAGTTTGTGCGTTTTCACGCGCACAACAATCACACAACTGACACGTAGACAGAAAAACGCACAGCCCTGTGAAGCACACACGAAAGATGTTTTCGTGGCTGTGCTTCGAATCCTTGTGCCAGAAATCCATGTAATTTCTCTGTGGTTAGAATTTCACCGTAGCTGCCTAATAAATATTTTAAGATAGCTAACTTGAAGTATACGTATTTCAGTAATCTGCACTATGTCCTGAAACTAAGAGTACACTCCTACTGCTGCTTTGAAGATATGTTGATAGCGATTGTTAGTAGATGAATATAGGAATTCAATTTAGTTGAGCTAATACATGACACCCTTTGTTGCAATATCTGTGTGAACATTTGTTAGCTATATAAATCCTTGTTTTCTACTTGAAGCGTACCAGGTGCTCCATCACAAATAACTTACACTGTGCTCATGTAATATAATTGTTGCTTGATTGTGTGGTGCTTCAAGTTGTATTTTCGTGCTTTCTTTTTTACATCAGTGTTGTACTGATATCGCTTACTTGCTTGTGTGACGAGGATGTATAACCTATGTGTAGCATTCAGGGATTTAGTATTTATTTTGTCATGTGAGGCAGTAAATTAGAAGCAAAAATATCCAGATGTCGACAGAAATTTTCGGAATATTAATATTTGTGCAAAGGGCTTATGTAATAAAAGAAATGCTACAAATAGCTTGTGTGAACAAAAGTCAAACTACAATGGGAATTTGCTTCAGAGTACCAACAGTTTGTTTCCTGAATAGCTTACATTTATGATGTAATACAGTATGTATAGCTCGCTCTTACACACGTCATGTGTGCATGGACGATGCACTCTTTGCAAATATTGTTTTCATCAGTTAGATCACCCATACACATGTGCATGCTCTGCAAACTGTTTGTGAATGCGAAACATTCAGTGGCACTCTGTCAGTTGTCAGCAAGAAGGGGCTAGTCCAATATTGCCTGTTTTGATTGTGCCATGATCCCTTTATTCAAAGATTTACCTTTTAATGTGTCAGTATACACGTTGCTAAGAGATGTTTGGTACTCACTATTCGTGTTTGATATAACGTTTGTTGTGTGTGAAAGTAATCTTTTGTTGTATCTTTTATGTATTTATCGGCGATGACAGCATTTCATGGTCCCGACACAGAGGACAGGTTGCAGTACACGATTGGAACGGTCTTCCTGCAAACCCTAACGAGCCCTAATAAGTGGGGGGCATTGCTTTTTGTTACCACAGAGTGATAGTTTGGATACATAGCACCTATTGAGGTATAGCATACAATGTCTTTTAGCTTAGGTGTGGGAAGCGTATGACCTGCACTTTAATGCAGTATTCCTTGGACATGGAACATGCATCGTTTGGTTTGTAATCCTATCATGGAATGTTGCCGGAGCCAACGTTGTGACTCTTGGAGGTGTCTTGATAATGGGAACAACGGGGTCTTGTCACTGCTTTCTTGGCCAAGGCAAAAATTCTTGTTAAAGAGTTGCACAAGGGAAAACATTCAGTATTGTTTGTTAAAAATAGGTAATATTTAGCTCAATATAACACAAGGATTAGACCAGTGCACTTTAAACAAAATGAGTTATTGCAACGGAAGCACAAAAATTTACGGTATGATGCTCACCCTGTTATTTTTAGTGTTTCGGTTGCAATAAACCATTTTATATAAAGTTAGGGCACGTGTTGCATCCTCTCTCATGGTCTTTGTGTTACATTGTGCTAAATATCACATCAGTTAGAAAGTTGGCTGCAGGGACATTTCCTCGTATAGGCTTTGTTGGTCTTTTCTTCAAATTTCCTCCATCAACCTCTCTTTTGTTTGGAACTGCCATGAAACTGTGTGCAGTGAAATCTTACTTATAATCATGTTTCGCTTATTGTCGTGATGATTGCTTTTACCTTAAAGGGGTGGTGCCACCAAATTTGTGGCATGCGCGTTTTCTTTGCTGTAAGTGTTTCCTTCGGCTCCAGGAAGCATGATACACGCACCAAGATTCGTGTATTTTCGCTAAATAATTTAATAGTGCTCTACTTATGAAGACCATTTTCAGTTTCGGTTTCACGGCGCCGAGTTGGCCAGTGACGTCAATGCATGGGTGGCTTTGTCACGTGACCACACAAGGCTGTGACGTACATCGTGCTGAGTTTCGTCTGCTCTCACAACCGTGCCACACAAGCACCCGCAAAAGAAACGCACTGACAGTCGTCGAGGCCTTCTGCAGTAGCATCCAGGCACTGGCAAAGCCAAAGGCAGCCAGAAGGAAACAAAGCGTTTATCTTTACAACGTATGTACAGTAGGCTGAAGGAGGAGAAGACAGCCCCGCTGTTGGACGCGCGCAGCGCCTCTGACCGAAGCCTTCGTTGTCCGCAAAGGACGCGTAGAGTGTCTGTTCGAAAGCACCCAATGTCCTCGAGGAACGCGCACTGTCTATAGGCAAGGGATGCTAGCACACTCGTAACAGCAGCCTCGTTTCGGAGATGAAGGAGGTCACTCGCAAGATAATCGTTATGCCCGAAAGTTTGATCTTCTGAATTAGGGACAGCTTTTCTTGGGAGGCAACTCATACTCATGTTTCATTACATTGTTTGGAATATGTTCCCGCCACAATCTATTAAAGTACCATGAATGTGTGCTTGTAACACAGCTCACAAGACATGGAGGCCTATATTACAGAGAAGTGTAATCTGTGTGATAGTGCCTTGAATAGCCTTGTTGGGCTGCAAAATTAAATTGTTGAATAAATTCATGCTCTTACGTAAGTACAGTACTCACGGATTGAAACAGGACACTCTGAGCGTACATGTACGTACACTCTGAGCGTACACTCTGAGCGTACATGGCCGACGGTACATGTGCCGCTGGTCGTGAGTGCGCGTAGAACCAGTGTGTTGCGTTTTGGGTTAGGGCGATAGGGAGAACACCTATGGAGCAGGTCTACTCCTTCAGATTGCCAGATTGTCGGCCTGTAGTTCACCACGTGTACACTGTCAGGGCAGCACTGCAAGGCTCACGCACATTCGCATGTCGACCAAACTGGCTCGCCGCTGTGCACCACTTTTATTGCCACGCCAGCAGATGACCCTCTAGTTCGGCGTGCTTAGGCAATGCAGTACGCATGCTGTGCAAGTAAGACGCAGGATTCAGTTAGTAGATTGCACTTTGTGTGCATTTGTAGACATGATAAACATCTGCACAAAAGCATGGAAAGTTTACTTCACGGTTTCTGTCTCGACAAAAAAGAAAATGTGTGGCATGCTTTCCTTCATGCAACATGGAAATAATATGGGTTAGTGTTGTTAGGGCACACTGTGGCTTATTGTTGAATAAAAATGCGAGAAGCGCACTCGTTCTTCCGTGGCCAACAGCTCTACAAATGCTTTTCACGCAGAAAAGCCGCACTATTCACTGCTCGTGTCGAGACTACAAAGTACCAAGTCGTTGTTTTAATGCTGGACCGAAACAGACCCGTGGATGGTGCTTTTCTTTTTCGTCAGGACAAGAAGCTTGAAAAACTTTTTATGCTTTTGTGCAGCTATTTATCATGTCAACGAGTGCATTTCAGGCGGGACATCTTAGTGGTATTCAATTTCTTACTTGCGAAGCCTACGTGCCCCATCGTCAAAGGGCGCCGATCGAGAGCGTCGTCAGTTTGCGTCACAATATAAATGGTTCGCGCCGTCCCCATCGATTCCGGCTGCATGCATACAAAAGTGCGCTAGCCTTGCAGCGCCATGCTGGCAGTGTGCACTTTGTGAACTAAATATTTGCAGACTTTTTAGCGACTGGAAGGAGCAAGCCTGCTCCGTAGCTTTTTCACCCTCACTCTACAATGGTGCAATGCCCTGGTTCCACGAGCACTCTTGAGTGGCGGCACATGCATTGGCAGCCACGCGCTACGAATGTCCTGTTTCGATCCGTGAGTACTGTACATATATGTTGACCATACTGGGTATGTTGGTGCCTACTTGAGAGAAAACGGGAGTGCAAGGAAATACGTGGACTGCTGCATCCGTTATTCTTTCTTTGTCAGCGTCTAAGCTCATGATTCTGTTCACTCTTGAGCGTACATTTTATTTCCTCGCTGAGCGCGTACATACACTTTGTATTGTATTATCTCTGTGACGCGTGGGTTCAGGCGATATTTTTGGCATCCGCATGATCTAAAATGGTCACGAGTTCAACACTGCGATGTGCTCTTTCCTTAAATAGTTGATTAGTGCAAGTGTTTGGTCGGGTTGGTAATTCATCGCCTAGAAACTTTTCTAAGGTACAGCAAAATATGAACAGAGAAAAGGGAGACGACACAAAGTAGTGCTAGTTCGTGTTGCCGCCCTTTTGATTGTGCATGTTTTTCCTGCTGTTGAAATATTTCTTTAGAAAGAGTTCATATCCTTGTCCTATCAAGACGTTCAGCAAGTGTCAACACACCCCAGTGTGGATTCTTGTTTTTGTTAATGACCAGCGATCAATTTCATAATTTGCAATACTGGCTTGTGAACATGGGCAACTGTGCACTCTAAAGCATGGAGCTAGGTAAAGATATTTCCTTTTTTGTAAAACTTTCGTCACCTCTTCAAGGTACCTAAATATAGTATATTTAGCCATTGAATAATATGCAAAAGTAATCAGGGGTACAAATATGTTTCGCTTGCGTCCTCCAATCTGTTGCGTGTAGAAAGTTGTGTAGAAACGACCTGTAACATGTTACAACGTGCATATCTGTGTAATGTACTGTAGGTTACAAAAAACACAATTTTTAACTGTTTTCACTAGAGTTGTGTTGCTGTGTCACCTAGACATAGCTCTACATTTCATGTGCCTGTTTGTTGCTCATTTTCACCTTGCACATTGGCGTGTGCATAGGAGTGGGGAGCAGCCCCCCTCTTACCCAACTTGTTACCTAGGATGGGGGCTACAAAATTGGAAGCTTACTTAAGTATGTAAGGGGGGGTGCCATGGTGAGCCTCTCCGCCACCCGAGTGTAGGGAAACCCTTCGCATGCCTATGACTTTGCACCTCTGAGCATGAGCCCTCAACAGTTCTCTGTTAAAGAAGAGGAGTTTTATTGTGGACGTTTTGTGCAAAACAAATTTGTGGAATAGACCCCCTGTTGCAAGCCGTAGTCATACCTTGGGTGCCATTGGAATCGGGAAAGGAGGTTATTCTGCAATATTGCCTTAGAGAAGCTGACTGAGCTGATTCCTTTGTTCGTGAAAGATGGCATCTCTCCAATTGGTGATGAATCGGCAGACCTCTGAACTGATGTATAGTGGTTAGTTTTTTTTTCAATGCAGCATGAAGTCTTGGCTATGTGGTTCGACATTGAATCCAGATGCATCATTTAATATAACTGATTAAAATATATCAATATTTAGAAAAGGCATAACTCATCCATTGCAATGTCTTTTCATGTGCTGCGCTAAAATGTACGCTTCAGTGCCTTCTAATGTTTTCATGTTCTCTCTTGCAGGTTTTACATACAGCAGTGGTGCCACCACGACGGTGCTACAAGAGACCCTATCATCAGTGCAAAGTCCAAAATTGAATACAAATGCAGTTATTCATGGAAATGTCTCATTTGGTGTTTCCTTGTTTGTTTGTAATTATAAACCGTCACTTCCGCAAGAATTGTAAACAAGGACGAACTAGCTCTATTTATTGTCCTATCGGAACTGAATTGCTTGATAATGTAATGCTTTTCGAAATGCAGGCATTATATACTTGCAGCATTATTTATCGGCCTCGAAACATTTTGAAATGTAAAAAACAATGATCTGTTCGTTGGTGGAAATGGTCTGATGGTATTTCCTTTTCAATCCTGTAATGTGTGCACACTTTGATATTAATGATGAAGCGATTGATTGCTCTGCTTTTCAGCAAACGTTCTGTTGATGGCATAGGGCCTTAGTCTACAATGCGACGTTTGATGTCAACCTAATCCATATGCTCGATGGCACTTCACTAAACAACGGCCATCAGAACCTCTGATGTCAGGACTCTATAGACTAACGCTAGCCAATGGTCATCAGAAACTCTCATGGCGGGCCTCTATAGACTTACGCTAGACTATAGTAATCAGAATCTCTAATGTCATAACTCTATAGACTAACGGTGGCCAATTACTACTAGACTCAGATTAGGTACGCATTAGGAAAATGCATTAGACTGGCATTAGACAGTTTAACGATCGGGATGGCGAATGATATTAGCCTGTTTATAAAAGTACATTCAATTTTTTCATGAGGGAACAAGCAGGCAACCATTATTCTTCTGCCAGCACAAAATCGGAGCGCGTAGAAAAAAACTCGGTACAATTACGCACATTTGAATGGAGTGCAGATTGTGAATAGCAGGTTTCTTGTGGTGCAGGACACCCAGTATTGCCTTGAGGCAGGAGTGCAGACACCATCGGACGCCAACTTTCATCGCTCTGGGACACGGAGGACCGTATTGGACAAAAATTTATCGTGCAGACCGAAACGATAAACAAGCTTTTTAGTACCTACTCGATCGCCAACACAAATACGCAGTGCGGCTTAGAAGAACTCGACGCACTTACGCGCAGTGAATGATATGCAGGTCGGGTACGCAAATGTCTTGACATACCAATACCCAGCAACGGAGAGCTCAAAGATGCTGAATGTCCTCCATAGGCCCGTTTACATTGACCCGACGAGGGTAGGGTGCGTTGAGTCGAAATAAACAGGTTTTCCGGACTCGCCCTCCCCATGTATAAGCGGACGCGTCGGGGCGGAGAGTCGTCGCGGCGAGTCCCGTCGACCCGGAGACAGGGGGTAGGTTCACCGAACTCGCCATGCTCAGAAAGGGCATGTATAACCGGTCGCGCTGAGTTGACGGCTCGTGACCTCTCCCGCCCGTCGCGGTCTCCGCTTCCCCTGTCCCCATCACTCCGATGTTGCTCTTTCTCTGTCGGCCGGTACACGCGCGCTAGGCACGATGACATCCACGTGGGCTTCACGCACCATGTGGACAGATGATGAAATAACGACGTTGCTAGCTTTAGTCAACGAGAAAAAAATGAGTGATTTGCTCGATAGCAAGCATAAAAGAACGAGGACATCGTTCTGTTATGCAGTAAATGCAGATCGCTTTTACGTTTAAATCTTGCTTGGCACGTCCTACGAGAGCTTGTTGATTATCGTTCTCACGGCCGGCTATTTTGCTCTGCCCGTAGCAGGAAATCGGCTTGTGCGCCAGAAATCTCAAATACGTGCACATGAACGCTTTAATAAAGTTTCTGGTCACCTTGCCATCAGAATACATTTGCGTAAATTCACAGAATTGTCTACTAATGCGCAGCATTCCAACTCCGCTTGGATTTATTTTGCGTTCTTCACAGCCAGGTTCGACTATGAAAAAGCAAATACTATCGGGTATTTTATTCTTTGTAAGTTTTGTTTTGGTTTTTTTGCAATTGGTGTAAATTGACTTTATCACAAAAATTAAGTGCCTTTACCAATACATGTAATTTCCCCCAGAGGAAAAGCGTAGTCCAGGGTTGGTTTCGCTCTTTTTAATTCGCGTTTCATGAATCCCTGAATGGACTTAGGCATTTCGAACGTTTTTTCGGGTTTAGTGTTCGGGTTTTGAAAGAGATGAGGGTCGTTTCACGCCAAATATCCCAGACAGTACGCTAGACCATCTACGATTACACTATAAAAAGTAATGGTTGGTCACTTTACTACACTATTAATTTTTGGAACCAATTTTCTAAAGAAAATTTCAATTTCTTAAATATGGTGGCAGTTAGGTTGTGACGAAACTTTGAAAAAGTGAAATATTATACGCAGCACGGTAAAACGATTCCAGTCGGTAGGAAAAGAACCGCATTTCCTTGTTAAAACGCATTCACCACTAGTGTATGTTAACGTGCTTTGCGGGGAAGCAATGCAGTGTTCTTGACCAAAGTCAGAAATATTTACAGCTTTCCAACTTTTCCAGAGAAGTTTAATACGAATCTTTGTTTTACGCGAGAAAATATTTATATTGAGCTGCCCCCAACGCTGTCAACGGCGGACCGTAAGCGCAGTTCACTGCACCGAGGGTTCCTCGGCAGCCTCCTAAATGCACCAAAGCCGGCTTGTTGATTCGTGCTCTATTTTCCTGCGCTTACCGCCAGTAATTTTCCTGCGCTTACAGAACCACTGCTGCCATCGCGTTGTGCAGTGTTAGCCAAGACACCAACACAACCATAAAGTACAGCTGGTGCAAACTGAGAAAAAATACCAAGACAGCCATCGCGGTGGCGGAGCGACAACTGCGTAAACAACCGCAGCCCACAGCGGCGAGAGCGCAGGCTTGGAGGAGCGGAAACCGGTACCGGAAGACGGGCTTTCGGCTCGCCTCGACGCAAAGCGTCGTTGCGATCACCGCTCACCTCAACTCGTCCGTGCGAGTTCATATAAACTCGGGCGCGTCGAGGTAAGCTGAACCCGCCACTCAACACAGCCCGCCCCCGTCGCGTCCATGTACACGGGGCTCATGTGGCACATGACCACGGTCGACTTCTGGTGCAATTTAGCACAAGAAGTCAAGATGCAAGCGCAAGTCCTGGACCTGAAACCGTAAAGGTACCGCCTGATCAAAGACGACAGGGAGAGGAAAGCACGCACTCACCATGATTAGCTCTTTCATAGGCATGGGATCGTCCGAAGATAGCAGCACGTCCAGCGACGAAAAAACGGTGCGCACGCAAGAAATGAGCGAGATACGGAAGCAAAATGAAAGAAGGGGCACGTATACGCTAGCCTCGATGCGGTACAAAAGGCAATGTCAACGAAAATACAGTCGATAACACGTGGAACGGCCGACGTCCTTGTTGCAAGCGGAAAGTAAGGCCACTGTCAGCTGCCGCTTGGCGATATTTCGCTAACCCTGCTTAGTGTTAGCTACATCTCAACCACTCCTTTCCGCTTCTGTAATGACTACTCGATGTGGCCAAGACATTCTACTAAACTGAATGCAGCAATTGCGTCCATTTCGCCAGTCATGTTTACAACTAACCAGTTTCACAGCTAAAGAAAGTTGATGGATGCGTCATGACCTAGCTGTGTGTGGGGCCCACTTGAAAGATTTGCCGAAGCTATAGAAGCTTCCTCACTGAACGACAAGGTAGTCCCATGAGCTCTTCGTTGTGTATGCTAGACATAAGATATTGGGAAGCACGCATGCAGGAACAACTTACTTGGAACGTGTGCAGTGACAGCTTAACTGTGGTGGCGTTGTGCACACGGCGTAAAGGCGCTTACTTGAGAAGGGCCTGAAACAGCTGCAGATACATGCGCTTCGGCACTTACGCTCGATCTACACGCGTTCAATAGGTATACATCCTCCGCTGGCAATGTGACGGAACGGGTTGCCTGTGGCCGTTCTTACACCCAGCTGCTCCGCATGCGTTCCTGCGCCTCTAGAAATTTTTACTTCCTGCGCCGTCGCCGCGATTCACCGTTAGTTTGCCAAGATCGACAAAGATGACTCCCGTATACACTTTCATTCAAACGGATGGATATATGACGCCTTTATTTGTTCGTGCGTCTGCGTAAAACTGCACATTCACCAGATTTTAGTCTGTGTGTGATAACAGTCGCAACAATGCAGTGTATGAACGAATGCACGCTGGTCACAGGTGCAAATGCGAATGCGGGAAAGGAGGAGGATTCATAACAAAATGTAGCTGGAAGTTCCAAAGTTACGACCTGTACGAGTGATGTTTCGTTTCCCGAAAGTGGCCGAACACGCAAGGTTTATCATTACGCACATTTTTGTCTGTTCTCGCAGGATCTGTACGCACACAAACGGATAATCTTAACAGGTATCCGCTCCAAGCCCGACGCTTTGCGATGAGTATCTTCACTTCTATGTATGTATGTAGTACATCTCTCGTCTTACGTACGCGTATTTGGCGTTTACAAAAGTTATGGGTGAGCATATGCAAACTCTCGGTGCCGTAATTCAGGTGCCGTATATGCTCTCGCAAGGTGCCGTAAGTCACTTGTATTTTAAAAGAAGTGGTCTAGAGGTACACACATGCTTTCTGAACCAGATGGATTCATGAATTCGCCATGCAATACAAGAAACATTTATGCATCAATTAGTTATGTCTTCTCGTTTCTGTGATGCCATGGAGGAGAACTAGCAGCTACAGAGGCTCTCAGGAACTGTTCTGAATGGCAAATTTGCACTACAGTAGTGGGTGATTAGCGCCTTTTTGTGGGTGGATATTTATAGTCATTAATTCAATTATATAGCTGTAGCTGAGGAATCGCGAGACGAACGCAGCTGTTGCCCATCGGATAACAAGCGTGAGGACGGAACAAGGGAAAGTGCACTTCAAAGGTTGGCTGTGTCACTGCAGCAACTATTCACTTCCGCACCATAACCGCACAGCATGCCGCGAAGGCACTGCTTCCGCCTTGGGAGCATGACGCCATGGGCGGCAAAGAACGATATTACGAGTGCCATCGCGTAATTTTAAGTATAACCTCTGACACCAAGAAGTTTATGGTGGGGGGCTAGCATGGCAAGAAATGGAAAACATAACACTACGCCTACATGCAGGACACAAGAATAAAGATGTGGACGGCACCAGCGCACACTAACAATAGATTTATAAAGATGACGCCTTTTTACCACAACAGCAAAGCGCATGCACACCATCAAGCATAATACGTCATGTATGGAATCTTATAGAACAAGAAATTCAACTCCTTTCTTATTTGATTCACTGATCGATATGTGGGGTTTAACGTTCCAAAACAACCATATGATTATGAGACATGCCGTAGTGAAGGGCTCCTGAAATGTTGACCACCTGGGGTTCTTTAACATGCGCCCAAGTCTGAGCACATGGGCCTACAGCATTTTTACCTACATCGGAAGTGCAGACGCCGCAGCCGGAATTCGATCCCGCGACCTGCGGGTCAGCAGCCGAGTACCTTAGCCACTAGACCACCGCGGCGGGGCCGGTGACGAGATTACAGCTGCAGCAGTGGTCACTTGTACCCTCTGGAATAGATCTCACCGGTGTCGATCACTACGATAATTTTCCCTAGGCAGAGCTTCATTTTAATAGCAAAAGCCAGACACAGTTCCTAGGCTTGATAGGTCACGTTCAGGCACATTACGGGGTGTTCCTTCGAACGTGCGCTAAGATATACTCAAGCCAGAGGTTAACAATTGTAGTGAACCTTCGCACATTCAGCTATCATCTAATCACAAACACACAAAAGCGTGTGCTCGACAGAATATTTGACTCATCCACCGAACTATTCTTGTATGCTGGCGCAATATATTGATACATATCTTTACTATGGCCTAATGGCTGAAGACACTCTGAAGTGGTTCGTAGTGACGAAGGTGCAACACAAACAAACGTGCAGGCCAATCACAACCTCAGAAAGGCCTACTAAAATACTCATCAGGTAACGTAATCTGATAAATAAATTTAATGCAGCATAATGACAAATGCAGTGTGGGTATCTGTAGTGAGCACAAGTTTTATTATTCCGCAGTGTGAAAACAGCAGCTCACGAATAAGAAACATAAAGCTGAAAATATATACAACATATATATATATATATATATATATATATATATATATATATATATATATATGTGTGTGTGTGTGTGTGTGTGTGTGTGTGTCCGGAATATCCAAAATGTGCGCCCCGTCCTATGCCTACTGCATATCCGTGGTTACTTGGTAGAAGGGCGCGTTGATTGGCAGAGAACACGAACTTCCCAGCAACAAGTTAAGGCAGCGTATTATCATGGCATACATGTAATGATTTCAACGTAAGGGTCTGTCACCTATGTTCCCCATACAGTCATGTCATACTATTCCATTTTTGCAATATGTGAACAAAATCACTGCAATAGCAGCAAGAACATGAAATGTAAATCATGACATTCATGATGTACCTGCCATGATTTTCATGTAATGATTAGTCACTTTTTCTTCTAATAAAATCTTGTTTTCCTGTAATAATGTTTGTATAGATACCATTACCGAAACGGCCAGGAGAGCTCAAGGTCATAGGCGAATAGATCGATAGATAGATAGATAGATAGATAAAAGTAGCCGAAGTTCGCTAAGAAATGCTTCGCATTTAAGAAAATGTGTCGAATGTGGACGCATGTTCACCAATAATGTCATCCCCAGTAAATAGTCCTTCATATGCAACATCAGGGGCCTTAGGCCGCCATTGTCGTTCGAAACCTGGTTCGGCCAAAACTGAGTAAACATACTTGCCAGACGCGAGAACGGCCGTCACGCGCACTCAAGCCCCACCTGCACTTACACCCTGCAGAAACTACATAGGCCCCATCCCCTTCTTCTCCACAACCACTCTCTCTCTCTCTCTCTCTCTCTCTCTCTCTCACACACACACACACACACACACACACACACACACACACACACACACACACACACACACACACACACACACACACACACACACACACACACACACACACACACACACACACACACACACACACACACACACACACACACACACACACACACACACACACACACACACACACACAAACACACACACACACAAACACACACACACACACACCGCGACGCAACACGGCTTTGCGCATCTCAAGACAAAATCATGTTGAAGTTTTTGCTGCCAAATGCTCCTTATCTGAAAATTGTCTGACCCTCTCGTTCTCTAGATAACATTTGAGCTTAACCAATTTAAGGCCCGCGTGCTCAGATTTCGGTGCACGTTAAAGAACCCCAGGTGGTCGAAATTCCCGGAGCCCTCCGTACGGTGTCTCTCATAATAATCTGGTGCTTTGGGACGTTCAACCCATTATATCAATCAATCAATCAATCAATCAATCAATCAATCAATCAATCAATCTACTGGGATAGTAGATTGACTGGATAATGTGCCAGCTACAATGTTTGCAGGATACAATCACCAAACTACGCGACATCACTTTGTGTCCGTACTCACTCATATACAAACGCCATTGCTTGCTGTCAATGAGCCAGATAAGCCTTCATATCTGTTTAGCGTATGAGGCTGATATGACCACGACACAACAACAGGCCGCTGTGCCTCTCGCGGCACGCCACGTGGCGCCATCTCCAGAAAAACTCGAGAATTCGCACCTGAATGAAAGCGCGGTCCTCGATTGCCAAGCATTTGCGTTTAAACGAGGAAGAATATGATGCAATATCTGCTTTACTGGCGTCGGCATTATTAACTTTAATTAAAAGTTCATTTTCTAGAAAGAAACAATCTTGGTTTTTATGTGAACAAGCAGTTAGATCGGTTTTGAAGCGATTTAGTTTTTTTGTTTTGAGACCGTGCCTAGACCATGTAACGTGGTCCTTACAAATAGTGGTTGCAAAAAGTCAGGGTTGGTTGTTCACATGTTGAAGCGCCAATCTAGTATGAGTGTGTAGCACCGTAATTGGACGGGACGGCTCTTAGCTCTCCCATAGTAGAGTACGTGGTACTCTAAGTCGTTACTTCCTCTACTAAGCAAACTCTTTCCCATAGAGAGATATACCATATAAAGAGTGGCCACTGGGGCCTTGTCACGGCCCAGCAAGAAAGGGTCTGACCAACCGCTAGATGGCGTACCCATGCTCCGATTTTTTTTACTCCTTAGGCATGTAAGAGGCTCCTCAGGAGGACAATGAATACCCAAGTTTGACGTAAATATTTTGTAAAGAAGAAATTTTATAACTTGTGCAATTTTCAATATCTGCTCTACATCATGTTCCGCTTTGGACAATCAATGCCTTACAACAGAAAGCAGCAACGTATGACTAGACAGTGTTGTCTTTCTGCATTTGTTTTGAACGAAGAGGCACAATCATGTAGTTTAGATCTACTGAACGTGTATTCCCTTTGTGGATGCAAGGGAATGTAGCCTTGTGGTAAAGACACTCGCCTTGGAAGCACCAGTGTACGGGTTCAAATCACAGTGCTGGAAAGAAAAAAAAACTTATGATATTTATGCTGAAGACTTTACCGGGTCTGACCAACCACTCGTGGCGCTAGAAGCAGCGCAGTAGTTGGGCTGCACAACCCTACGGAAGTGTCCGATCTTTATGCAAGTAAGTCTCTTTATGTATTTTCCGCTTAGCGTAAATAGCGGGACGGCACAAGGCTCTCCTGTAGTAGAGTACACCGTACTCTGAATTGTCACACATCTGTTTTATAAGCACAAAGCACGAGAATTGAATGGTAGGGATGAGCGATTGAAAATTGTCATCGATTTTGACAAGATATTTAAATGAGAATTTGAAAGGTGCATTAAATAAAAGCATCATGAGTACCTCGACCAAACTCTTTCCATCGGACACGCGTGAGTTCATATGTGCACATTTGCGTCTGCATGAACAGTTGCCCATTCGCCCAATCCACAGATGAGGCACGTCGTCTTTCAGGAACGTCATGAATTGAATGATCAGTCGCCATCAGCTATGGATGATTCGGCAGCAGGTTAATATTTTTTCGAAGCACTGAAATCGGAGGTCTTTTCGGCGCCCACAATGGTCGACAAGACACACCGGAGACATGCAGCATGGCCGAGGGTTGCGGAATCCCGCAAAAGGCATAGCAGAGACGAGGAGGAAGAGGAAGTAATTAAGAGGCCCGCACTTTTTATCCATGTGTCTGTTAGATATTGCGGAAGCCGTCAACAATACACTATAATTGCGGACTGATGGCACGTAGTCCTTAAAGTCACACATGCGAGCTTGCACAGCAACTTACCAGAGCTCAAGTAGATAATCGGTATGCGCATCTGCGGAAAGTTCAGTAACATTAGAGTTTTCCTACTGGTTAAAATGAAAGGAAGTTGCGTCTTCGTAATCCACATGTTTCACCTCTTCGCTGTCTTCACTCGGTGCTACGCGCTGTTAAAATCAGTGGCCCTTCCATCGCGGCGGGGCGCCTGAACCGAACAAAGTGGGCAGCTCCGTGCTCTTTGCAGCAAGAAAAAAAGCGCGAAGGCGCGTCCTCCAGTTTCGCGTGATGGGTCGAACACGGTCAGAAGGACACCATTGTTACAGTTGTTACAGATCTACTACACCCTACCATTGTCACTGGTGAAGAGCTAAAATCGACTCTTTGAGCCTCCGTTCCCCAATTACGGCCACGACGCCGAGCAGCCAAATACGGGGAATCGGGGCCTCGGACGGCGGATATGTGTCACCGGCTGACAGGAGTTCTGCGGATCCGCGCCAGCTGCCCAGACCCATGCTCTGGGGGGAGGGGCGAACCAGGCCTGCGGCCCCCAGTCGACACTGCGGGTGGTTATCGAGCTCACAGAAGACGCACTCGTCGCATCCAGCACGCTGTAGGCATGTTTTCCGCGAAGAAACGATTTCGCGAGAATATTACAAGTATCGCTGTGTGTCTGTATTTTGGGCGTGGAGCCAGCAGAGTGACAAGTGCGACTCGCCAGCTGATTGGCAGAAGACGTCGCCCCGGTTTCCCAGGACCTGGACTCTGTGGACTATTAGGGGGATAAAAAGGCAAACCCATGCCTGAGAGATATCTTCAAACTGTACCATTGTAATTAAATCTCCTGTATTGCTATTCGGAACTTGAGTCCAGTTCTCCCCAACAGCAGCAGCTCTTCGGAAAGACGAGGTCTTCGACCACCTGCCTGGAGGCGAGGAAACTAGGGCAGTCGGTGGAGCCTCTAACCTTTAACAGTGCACATCTTCAATCATCCGTACAGAAGGACTGAGAGTAATAATAATAATAATAATAATAATAATAATAATAATAATAATAATAATAATAATAATAATAATAATAATAATAATAATAATAATAATAATAATAATAATAATAATAATAATAATAATAATAATAATACACACTCTAATAATAATGGCACACACTCTAATAATTAGAGTGTGTGCCAGCCGATCAAGAACAAATAAGAAGACGCGCGCAGTTGTTACAGTAGTCTAAAAGTTTAACCAGAAATCACGGTATACTTATTCGAAATTGCTGCTATATACTTGATGCTGCGTGTCATATGAATGCAAAAATGATTTTATCCAGTTAAAAAAACACAATAGTTCCAACACTTGGCAAGCCCTCATTTTGCATTCGGCCCGAGTATAGCCATTCTCTACCCGACCATCTACGCAAATGAAGTGTCACATTGTTTTAATCAGTTTGCAGTGAAAGGTTCACACAATTTTGTACCTTAAAGGGTTTCCGCAAAATTGTGATGCCACTTGTACCTCACGGAACAGGTCGAATTTAAAGGATGAGAAAAATGTTCATACTGTGTAAAAAAACAACTTTCCAAGAGAATTACAGTGGTATTATGGTGTATACCACTGTAATTCTCTCTCTCTCTCTCTCTCTCTATATATATATATATACATATACATACATATATACATACATATATACATACATATATATATATATATATATATATATATATATATATATATATATATATATATATATATATATACATATACATATATATATATATATATATATATATATATATACACGGAAGCGAGAAAGGACGACGTACGAGGAAACACTTTTTTATATCACATACGTTTCGGCTGGTTGGTGGGCCAGCCTTCGTCAGTGTGCTACTAATAATTGTAATAATTGTCACACTGACGAAGACTGGCCCACCAGCCGAAACGTATGTGATTTATAAAAGTGTTTCCTCGTACGTCGTCTTTTCTCGCTTCCGTATATATATATATATATATATATATATATATATATATATATATATATATATGTGTGTGTGTGTGTGTGTGTGTGTGTGTGTGTGTGTGTGTGTGTGTGTGTGAAACAATCAGTGGCAGCAACGAAACGGAAGCTGTATGGATCGACATCGAATGAATTCTCAGCAGCTGACATTTGAATGACTCGCTGACGACACGATATGAAAGCTGATGCCGTAGAAAGGAAGTCCCATCCTAAATTTACTGTGTGAGTGCACAAAGGAAGTACAAGAAACTGAATGTGGTGAAGTATACCATCTATGAAAACGCGGACTGTGCAAGCACTTGAAGGCTGAATAGGGACTCCATCTGCGCAACGAAGGGGAGGACCATCGTAGGGCGTCGGGCACAAAAGTCTGCACGAATTACGGAAAGTGATGCGCCTGTGTCCACCAGTGCCTCTGTACCTTCAACATACACCAATAAAACATTCGATGGGCGGTCCGGAGGAGTTTGACGCAGTTCGAAAGATGCAGCTTTCCCTCCCGAAGCTGCACTGTTTAGTTTTCCAGTTGGCGGTGGTCGGGAATTGAAGTAGAAGGTCGGAAAGGAGAAGAGGAACGCCGCATCGGTGAAGGTGAGCGACGACATGAGAACCGGGAACTGCCAACTGGGACAAAGTTCTGCGGAGACGGCGACCGACGTGTGCTGTTCGGATACAGTCGGCGATAAGGTGGTCCAGTGGTGTAGATGTCGTCCCGTTCAAAGTTAGCGTAGCTTCGTCGCCCGTCTTGCTTACGGCGTGGGCAAAACCTTGAAATATGACCACGGATGCCGCAATAAAAGCAAATCGGCCACGAAGTGCGCAAGGCGTTGCAAGGCTGGGAAGATGGTCGTGGTGCGAGTGAGTTGAGCGAACCATGCACTTCGGGCGCCTAGCAGCAAACTGAGCATACGTTGGCGTAAAAACAGGATATGAGCTCGGTACAGGTGTGACAGTCATCGAGGCCAGGCTTTGGTTGGGCGTAGGTGTCGTTGCAGCAACGTGAGCATAACTTGGAATGGGCATGGGATGTGAACTCGGAACTGGTGTACCAGTCATCAAGGCCAGTTCCTCCCCCACGACGTCGCGTAAACTAGTAGCGGGTGGCTTCGTTCGAATATCGAGGTGGCGAGGTGAAGCCTGTGCATGAAGTTACTCGCGGATGATAGAGCGGATCAATGCACGCAGCTCTGTTGTATCATAACTTCAGCTCAGATCAGACATATCAGGTTGGACCCGAGTGGTCTGAAGCTCCTCAAGGCGCTGACAGGTAGCGACAAAATCGGCTACAGTATGGGGATTCACAAGCGCATTAAAAGCGACAGTCGCAACTCCTTTTAACAGGTGGCGCACACGGTCGTTTTCCGCCAAATAGTTGTCGATGCGGCGGCAAAGGGCGAGAACATCTTCGTTGTAAGAAGTGTAAGACTTGCCGGGGCGTTGAACACGTGCACCAAGCCTCTTTTTGGCGATATCCGAGCACACTGGAAGGTTAGCAAAAATCTGGCGGAGCTGACGTGTAAAAGCAGGCCATGTCGGAAAATTTGTGGTGTGGTTGAAAAACCACGTTTTTGGGACGCCACTCAAGTAGAATGCAATGTGGGTGAGCTTCGCAGACTCATCCCAGTTGTTGATAACGCTCACGCGGTCATACTACTTGAGCCAGTATTCAACGTCTTCACCCGGAAGCCCTGCGAACAGCGGAGGATTCTTTTGAGGGCTGGTGACCAGGTGAGAAGGGTTTCTTGGCGGTGGGAGCGGTGGCGAAGCTGGCACGCTGGGCTGGTCGGCTTGCGATATTACCGGACCCAGGTCGTTTAAGCGGCGGCCTGAACGGAGCTCCAGGGATGTGTTCTAGAAGACGCTTGGGTGTCCGAGAACGCGAGAGGCACTGGGATTGATACCCAGCACCTCCATCACTTGTAAGATGGTGTCGAGTACCCTCAAGACTCTCCTTTATTGACTCGAGTATGTGCCCCACAACCTAAACCTGACTGGTGATGATGAGTATGTAAAGATAAAAAGATGGGACGCATAAATAATGCTCACTATATATATATATATATATATATATATATATATATATATATATATATTAGTTATAAACTTCGAGAATAGTGCAGTATAGGAAACAAAACAATAAAATATTTATTTAATCCTAACAGTTTCGGCTGGTGGACCAGCCTTCTTCGAAGGATGTAAGTGAAATGGTGCAAGTTCCCGTACAGAGGGTCACCCTCACAGTTTGAAGACCCTCGAAAACAATAAAAAAAAACGAGACAAACGGGCGAACGAGGTTGCAACAGACAACAAGAAGCAGAAGAAGGAGAGGAACTAGAAGGAACTATATATATATATATATATATATATATATATATATATATATATATATAACACAATATAATATATATACACATCGAAAAGGGGTTTATTGATGTGTGCTGCGACGACGGCTCTACGATGAAAACACGATCAGGACAGAACGTTCAGGCAGATGCCGGTGACGATCAGCACGAGGCGAGCGAGAGGAGCCCAGAACTTACTACCCAAGCGGTGGCGATGCTGCTTGCCAACGAAGCGTTATCTTCTTTACAATTTGCCCCCGCCGAAAAAGAGCCACCCTGGCCACCTAAGAGTCTGGAGACAAAGGGCTATTATCATCATCATCATCATAATCATCATCATCATCACCATCAGCCTGACTACGTCCACTGCAGGACAAAGGCCTCTCCCATGTTCCGCCAGTTAGCCCGGTCCTGTGCTTGCTGCTGCCAATTTATACCCGCAAACTTCTTAATCTCATCTGCCCACCTAACCTTCTGTCTCCCCTTAACCCGCTTGCCTTCCAGTCAGTTACCCTTAATGACCAGTGGTTACCTTGTCTACGCGTTACATGCCCAGCCCTTGTACATTTCCTCTTCTAGATTTCAGTTATGATATCCTTAACCCCCGTTTGTTCCCTAATCCACTCTGCTCTCTTCTTGTCTCTTAAGGTTACACCTACCATTTTCCTTTCCATTGCTCGCTGCGTTGTCCTCAATTTAAGCTGAACCCTTTTTGTAAGTCTCCAGGCTTCTGCTCCGTAGCTAAGTACCGGTAAGATGCAGCTGTTATATACCTTCCTCTTGAGGGATAGTGGCAATCTACCTGTCATAATTTGAGAGTGCTTACCAAATGTGCTCCACCCCATTCTTATTCTTCTAGTTGCTTCAATGTCGTGGTTCAGCTCCACGGTTATTACCTGCCCTTAGTAGACATAGTCTTTTATAACTTGAAGTGCACTATTACTTTCCTCGAAACGCTGCTCTCTTCCGACGTTGTTGTACATTATTTTCGTTTTCTGCACACTAATTTTAGGACCCACTTTTCTGCTCTCCTTGTCTAACTCCGTAATCATGAGTTGCAATTCGTCCCCTGAGTTACTCAGCAATGCAATGTCATCGGCGAAGCGCAGGTTACTAAGGTACTCTCCATTAACTCTTATCCCTAACTGTTCCCATTCTATGGGAACATAGAGGGCTATGATATGGCTTAAAGCGAGTGACGTGGACGATGTCACGACCACGCCGGCGCATTTCTTCAGATGGGGAAAGTTGCTCAATGAGAAAACCCAGCGGCGAGGTTTGCTCCAAAACGCGGTAAGGCCCTCGTTTTTTGGGACGAGTTTTGAGGAAAGGCCGGGGGTTTGGTAAGGAACAGCCAGCCATAAAAGTGATCCCGGGGAATAGCTGTGGCTTCGTGAAGAGTCAGCGTCGTTTTTTTTTTCTGGCGCTGCTGCTCTTGTGACGTAAAGGTGCGTGCGAGTTCACGGCACCCTTCCGCTTTTCGGGCAGCTTCGGACACAGATGGGCATTCGGATGCGTCAGGACGGTATGGAAGGAGAGTGTCGATGGTATGGAAAGGTTCACGTCCATAAAGAAGAAAGAACGGTGAAAATACAGTGGTAGACTGTGCCACGGTGTTGTATGCGAACGTGATGACTGGAAGAATGCGACCCCAGTTAGTATGATCAGATGTCACATACATCGCGAGCATATCACCGAGGGTGCGGTTAAATCTCTCTGTGAGCCCGTTAGTCTGCAGGTGGTATGCCGTGGTCTTGCGATGAACAACATGACATTCCGAAAGCAGAGTCATGACAACTTCTGATAGGAAGGCTCGACCTCGGTCACTTAGTAGTTCTCCAGGTGCACCATGTCGTAGTATGAAGCGATGGAGGACGAAGGACGCTGCATGTGCCCCGCGCAGTGAAACTTGGAAGGGCGGCGGTCTCAGCGTAGCGTGTTAACTGGTCCACAGCGACTATGATCTACCGATTTTCATCTGATGTTATCGGTAGAGGGCCATAGAGATCAATTCCAATCCGATAGAAAGCTTTGGCTGGCCACGGAAGCGGCTGAAGCGCACCGGACAAGTGGAAATGTGGTTATTTGCGGCGCTGAGAGTCAGGACAGCCCATGACAAACTTTCGGACAAAATTACACATTCCGCGCCAGTAGAAGCGATGGCGTATAAGTTTTTGAAAACTCCGGCATGGCCACATTGGGTATCGTCGTGAGAGGAGGCGCATATTTGTGATTGCAAGCTGCGGGGGACAACCAAGAGCCGCTTACGACCTTCAGGGGCATAGTTGCGTCGGTGTAGCAGCCGTTCATGAATGGCAATATGAGGAGCTTGACGTCGGAGAGATCGTGATACCGCCGTGGTCGACGATCCAGAGAGACAGTCAAAAGGGGAAGCGATCCACTGGTCCTTGTGTTGTTCACTGGCAAAGGAGTCAAGGTTGAGAGATGCGACGGAGTTGGTACCAGTGGTTCTGCTGGTGAACGGAACAGGGCGTCGGCGTCAGAGTGCTTGCGTCCGCTGCGATGGATGACGCGAATGTCGTACTCCTGGATTTGCAGTGCCCACCGAGCTAGGCGGCCAGAAGGATCTTTCATTGTGGCGAGCCAATAAAGCGCATTGTGGTCCGTTACCAGATCGAATGGGCGTCCGTACAAATAAGGGCGGAACTTGCGAAGTGCCCACACTATCGCTAATCACTCCTTTTCAGTGATGCTGTAATTGGCATTAGCTTTAGTGAACGTGCGACGACGTATTCGGAGTAACCCGGATTGCGTTGGGCGAGAATAGCGCCAAGACCAACCCCGCTAGCGTCTGCGTGAACTTCCGTTGCAGCTGTTGGGTCGAAATACCGAAGAATGGGAGGAGAAGTTATCAGACTACGGAGCGTGGCAAACGCAACGTCACAGTCACGAAACCAGGATGAAAGGTCTGCGTCCTCGAGTAGGAAGTTGGTCAGTGGAGACATGATCAACGCGAAATTTCGAACGAAGCGCCGGAAGAACGAGCATAGTCCTACGAAACTGCGTAATTCTTTCAGTGTAGTAGGTTTCGGGAACTCAGTGACTGCACGAAGTTTTGCAGGGTCGGGAAGAACCCCATGCTTGGACACGATGTGCCCTGAGATGGACAGCTTTCGTGCAGCGAAGCAGCACTTTTCAAGGTTCAGTTGGAGCCCAGCATTCGTTAAACACGTCAAAACCAGTTGGAGCCGAAGCAGATGTGTAGGGAAATCGGGAGAGAAAACGAAAATGTCGTCGAGGTAGCATAGACACGCAGACTACTTCAGTCCACGCAGTGTGTTGTCCATGAGTCGTTCAAACGTGGCAGGAGCATCACAAAGACCAAAAGACATTACGTTAAAGTCGACCAGGCCATCTGGTGTAATGAACGCAGTTTTATGGTGATCAGCTTCTGCCACAGGAATCTGCGAGTATACAGATCGTAAGTCTAAGGAGGTATAGAATTCGGCTCCTTGGAGGCTGTCAAGGACGTCGATGCGCGGTAATAGATAGACGTCTTTTCGTGTCACCTTGTTTAATCGCCGGTAGTCGACGCAAAATTGAATCGATCCACCGTTATTTCGAACTAGAACGACAGGAGATGCTTAAGGGCTGTGCGATGGTTGAATAACGCGACGGCGTAGCATTTCTTCCACCTGGTCTTTGATGACGTGACGTTCTGCAGCAGAGGCACGGTATAGTTTTTGACGCAATACCTGGTGCGAACCGGTGTCAATGTATAGTGGGGAACTGCAGCTAAGAAACCAAATTGCCGCTGAGAAACGTCGAATGAAATCGCGAAGTGCTGGAGGAGATTAAGAAGCTCGGTGCGCTCTTGAGCACTTAAGGTGTCAGCGATGGAACTCGAGAAGATGTCACTCGACGAGCATTCTAGTGGGGAAAGGGCATGATCGAAGTTCGGTCGAGACGCTACTACACGATTCGTCTGACATGTTAAGGAAAAAATAAGAATCAAGATACTCCCCTCAACCGAGACATTCGCCGGCTAGTAGCTTAAGCGTTGCAGGAAGGGGGTTGTGGACGAACATATTGCTTTGGCCAGCAGTGACGTCAAGTGTATCGAAAGGCAAGGAAACGGCTCGGCGGCTCATTAAAATGTCGGAAGGTGTAAACATTACCGTAGCATCGTTATGGTCATTGCATGAAACAGAGACAACGGCAAGAGAGGCTCGGGGAATTTCAGTGTCCTCATGCACGACGAGTTTTGGTGACCGCTCAAGAGTTTCGTGCAAAGGTTCGTCACACAGGTGTGAAAATTGAACTTAGCGCTTGCACAGTCGATGACGGCATGATGATGGGACTGAAAACCCCACCCGAGAATAACGTCACGCTAGCACACTGAAAGGACGATGAATTCGACAACGTACACAGAGCCTTGGATCAATATGCGGGCCGTACAGGTGCCGAGAGGTCAAGCTGGTTGTGCGCTAGCCGTACGAAGCGATATTCCAGAGAGTAGGGAGTGGCAGAACTTTGCGTAGGGAGCGGCAGAACTGGGCGGCTATAACAAAAATGGCAGCACCTGTGTCAACGAAGGCAAAGGTAGAAACACCTTCGACAGATATGGTGATGACGTTAGCAGGTTAAGTGCGAGGACTTGGGCCTTTCGACGACGGCGTAGTTCTTGCCTCTGGGACATCGGCGTTCAGTTTTCCCGGTTGGAGAAAGTGGGTCGGGGACGAATTGGAGACTGTGATCGCCTGTGAGGAGACGGGGAGCGGGGAGGGTGAGTCTGAGATGGGGGCTGGGGTGACTGAGACTCGGGAAGGTTAGTGTAGCCATACTGCGGTGAGAGATATGGAGCAGGTAGGTGCATGGGCTGTGGGTCATATGGGAACGGCCGAGTAGCGTCATGGAGTGGTTGGAAGCGACGGTGACAACATCGTGCCACGTGTCCTGGAGTACCACAGGTGTAGCAGATTGGTCGACTGTCAGGAGTGCGCCAGAAATTGCTGACTCGTGGTGCGGCCCAAGGTGCCGAAAGAGGGGCGGGATGGGGAGCATGTGAAGACATCGGTGGCAAATGCTGCTGGCGGAATCTGCTGCATACCACCTGGGCATACGTAAGAGGCGCGGCTACGGGATGCATAGCCGGCGCAGGGGGAACAGACGTGGCCACAGGCTGCTTGTGGGCAGTGACGGGAACAGCCTGAGCTACCTCTTAGGCAATAACGTCGAGGAGCGGTGAGGGCAGACGAGAGGATGGCGGCTGCTGCGTGAAGGGAATCAACGACAGTTGCCGAGCTACTTATTTACGCACAAAGTCCTTAATCTCTTGCAGGGTTGGTGAGTGAAAGGGAACAGATGTAAGACTGGAGAGCGAGTCATCGTGTTAGGAAAATGGCCGAGTCAGGGCGTGCTGCTTCCTCAACTGGTCGAAACTTCAACATAAAGTGACAAGTTCAGAATTACGTGGCAGAATTACGGGCCAGGAGCATCTGAAATGCGCTGTCATATATCCCTTTGAAGATGTACTGAATCTTCTCTGGCTCAGGCATGGCGGTGTTCACACGGTTGCAAAGATCAACAATGTCTTCGATGTACCCGGTGAGCGATTCCGATGGCTTCTGTGCGCGAGTCCGCAAGCGCTGTTCGGCCCTTTACTTGCGGACAGCTGGTCGGCCAAAAACATCAGAAAATGACGTTTTGAAAATGGACCACGTCGTAATGTCTTTTTTTGTTGTTATAATACATTTCGCAACGTCAGCGAGGTAAAAGATGACGTTGGTCAACTTGTCCACGCCATCCCACTTGTTGTTTGCTCTCAACAGTTCGTAGTGGGTCAGCCCGTCTTCCACAACGGTCTCTCCAGCTCCGCTAAAGACCTTGGGCTCTCGCAAGTGAAGAACACCGGGATGCTGGAGGATGGAGTGAAAGAGCCAGGTTGTTGCTGGTGGCCAGGATGGGAGGTAGCGTTCGGTTCCGCAGCTCCAAATTTAGGCGATGGCGAATGGCAGCACTCAGGTTCAGGTGCCAGGGAATGTCAGCACCCTCCACCAGGGTTTACTGGCGTGTGTTGCGACAGCAATATATATATATATATATATATATATATATATATATATATATGAAAGTGTGAAAATTCCCACAGCGTGATTTATATAGGCGAAATGAAAATGATTATGGTGTATACCACTAATTCTCTGGAAAAGTAGTTTTTTACACAGTAAGAAGATTTTTCTCACCATTTAAATTCCACATGTTCCGTGAGTTATAGGTGACATCATTATTTTGCAGAGTCTTTTAAGGTATAAAATTGTTTAACGCTTTCACTGGAAACTGATTAAAACAATGCGACACTTCGTTTGCGTGGATAGTCGAGTAGAGAATAACTACACTCGGGCCGAATTCAAAATGAGAGCTCGCCAAGCGCTCATATATATATTGACACACCTCGATGGGCGCATGAAGAGGAAGAGGTGGAGGCGGTCTGGCTCACGAGCAGCTCGGTCGTTGGTAGAGGAAGCCGTGACAGGCAGTCAGCGTCTGCGTGGCGATTACCGCTCTTGTAGCGGACCGTGAAGTCAAATTCTTGTAACCGTATGGCCCATCGCGCAAGTCGACGAGATGGATCACGTAGGCTCACCAACCAGCAAAGAGAGTGATGATCTGTGATAACTGAGAAACGACGACCGTAGATGTAGGGGCGAAACTTGTGTACGGCGAAAACGACGGCGAGGCACTCCAATTCGGTAACCGTATAATTACGCTCTGCCTTGCTCAGGGACCGGCTTGCATAGGCGACGACGTGTTCAGCATTGTTGTGTCGTTGAATAAGCACCGCGCCGAGACCAACTCCACTGGCATCGGTGTGGATTTCCGTGGAAGCAGAGGGATCGAAGTGGCATAGTATTGGCCCGGAAGTGAGAGCGAACTTTAGTTGCTTAAACGCTGACTCACAATTTGGTGTCCAGTGGAAAGGGACGTCCTTGCGCAGCAAGTCAGTCAGTGGCTGGGCCTTTTCAGCAAAATTAGGTACAAAGCGGCGAAAATAAGAGCATAGGCCCAGAAAGCTTCGTAGCTCGCGGATAGACTGTGGCTGCTTAAACTTGCTGACGGCGTCCACTTTCTGCGGGTCCGGTCTAACACCAGCTTTGTCCACAAGGTGTCCTAAAACCAGTGTTTGCCGTTCACCGAAACGACATTTTTTTGAGTTCAGTGTCAAGGCGGCTTTCTCCAAACATGTTAGAACAACGTCAAGGCGATGATTATGTTCTTCAAAAGTTCGTCCAAAAATAACCACATCGTCCAGGTAACATAAACAAATTTCCCATTTAAGGCCTCTCAAGACGGTATCCATATAGCGTTCAAATGTTGCCGGAGCATTACACAAGCCGAACGGCATAACATTAAATTCAAATAGACCGTCTGGCGTTACAAAAGCCGTCTTCTCTTTATCAACTGGATCCAAGGGAATCTGCCAATACCCGGATCGCAAGTCTACCGAAGAAAAGTAGGAAGCTGAATGAAGGCAGTCAATTACGTCATCAATGCGGGGGAGGGGGTACACGTCCTTCTTGGTTATAGAATTGAGACGCCGATAATCAACACAGAACCTCCAGGACCCGTCTTTTTTCTTTACCAAAATAACAGGCGCAGCCCACGGACTTGACGATTCTTGAATTACACCAGTGGCTAGCATCTCGCCAACTTGTTCAGCAATAACTTTGCGTTCGGACACGGACACGCGATAGGGCTTTTGTCGGAGAGGATGAGCAGAGCCAGTATCGATCTTGTGACGAGCGCGCGTGGTCGGTATCTGAGCCCTAGGCACCTTCCGTGCAAAATCAAATACTTTAGCATGTCTCGCCAGCAGTGCAACCACGTCTTTGCGCTTCTGTGAGGAAATGGACTTGCTAACCATTTTTGAAAATTCAGCTTCCATACCAGAAGTTTCCGGACCCGCCCTTTCAAGATCGCTTAAAGCTCCAATGCAGGTGCTGCTCTGCTTTTCGAACAGGGCAAGGCGCATACCAGCCGGTAGTACAACCGACTCGGGTGAGCTGTTTATCACCCATAATTGAGCCGTCTCGTCTGCGAGAGATACAATGCATCGTGGTACAAAGATGTTTTTCTTGAGACAAGCTACAGGCAACGGCTCAATCACTATGTCACGTGAATTCAAACTCGAATTGGTTTCCGAAGTGGTCACTTGTACGCTGGCCGTGGACCACGCTGGCAGAAGTACATCTTTAGCTACAGTGAGGTTACCTTTCTCACAATCATGCTGTGGCGAGAGTAGACAACAGAACCTCACCTGCTCCACAATCCACGGTCGCACGACACTCTCGCAAAAAGTCTATGCCAAGTATAACGTCATGCGTTGATTGAGCCAGTACTGTGAATTCCGCCTTGAACGTTTTACCGGCAACACTAACAGACGCAGTGCAGACGCCGACAGGACGCAAGAATGCGCCGCTCACTGCCCGAAATGTGGCAGGTTTGTCCCAGTGAAACATAACCTTACGGCCTAGTCGTTGCTTAAAAACTAAACTCATCACGGAAACACTTGCGCCAGTGTCTATCAATGCCATCGTGGGAACGTCGTCAACAAGTACCTGAACCTTATTCTGAAGCATAGAAACTGGTGGAGGCATTCTTTGATGAAAATCGGTACGTCCAGCGACCTCACCTCCGTCGGCCGCGCTGGCTAGTTTCCCGGTGGCGGAGACGACATTCGTGACCGGCGCCGTGGAGATGGTGACCGAGGTGGACGGGGGGTATATATATATATATATATATATATATATATATATATATATATATATATATATATATATATATATATATATATATATATATATATATATATAATGATTAGGAATTTTTACAGCGTGATATATATAGACGAAATAATTATGATGTATACCACTCTTTCTCTGCGAATGTTTCTTTTTTGACACAGTATGAACATTTTTCTCGCCCTTTAAATTCCACGTGTTCCGTGAGGTACAAGTGGCATCACAATTTTGCGGTAACCCTTTAAAGTACAAAAGTGTATAACACTTTCACTGCAACTTCGCCGATTAAAACAATGCGACACTTCGTTTGCGTGGTTGGTCGAGTAGAGATTTGCTATACTCGGGCCGAATGCAAAAGGAGGCCTTGTCAAGTGCTGGAACTATTGTGGTTTTATTATCTAAATAAAATCATTTTCACATTCATATCACACACAGCATGAAGTAGCAGCAATTTCAAATAGGTATACCGCGATTTCTCCTTCAGTTTTTATGCTATTGTAACAACTGCCTACGTCTTCATTTTTGTTGTTGTTGTTCGGCTGGCACACACTCTAATTCTCCTTGAATATACCCTCTAGACTGTGTATGACATCACAACCCCCCGAGTGTCACCTGAAGACTTAAACACTTAACAATTTCAGGCAGCGTCACATACGGGCTCTTACATATCCGAATGTGAGCGTGACCAAGAGCACTGATGACAGACAATGAATAGATGTACAGCAGCATGAACTATAGGACGTGCGTGGGTGGGCCAGCCGATAGACTCGTTACCATATAGGTCTCTTAATAGAGCGCAGCGCTCCTTCTAGGTTGTGCCTTATGGTCCGGCAGGCGCGTCAGATCAACGTTCCTTGACAGTGCGAGCGACCCGTATAGGAAAGCTTTATATTGTGCGACGGTTAGTGATACACCCAAATCACCACTATTTATTTGTGACACTAGTGACATTGCACACGTTCTTTGTCGTTGACACCAAGGGCATCTTGTTCACTACAGACTACAGCGAAAAACAGAGCCCGCACAAGCCTGGCGAAGCAGCAGCCTGCGACGGATTCGTGAAAACCAACGCCACATTCTGCGCCTGTTGTCCAGTCTGCATCAAGCGGCTCTGCAAGAACCATGTAAGCGCACATCCAACTCTATCGGTACTGCAGCAGACACGCAAAATTCTTTTAGCGAAGAGTGTGATTTTGCGATGTACGTACATACCAAAGAAGTGTGTGTCTGAGAGCGTAGTTTTTTCGATGAGAAGTAACAGCAAATGAACTGATACAGTATTAATACTTTGCGATATTTTACATCTATTACTGTGGTGTGGGTGCCTCCCTGTAAGATGAAGTATATTTATAGCCTTGGTAAGGTATTGGTAGGTTCTCCCATGACAGGATCGTGCAAACATGAGCTGTTAATGAGGTTAAATTGAAAGAAATTCTTTTTTTGTTAACACCATAACGTTAAAAAGGTTGTTTCACTAATTTTTAGTGTTGGTGGTGTTCATTTTTAGCGAAAAATTGGCATATCCCGTGAATGAAAATTCCTAATAGCTGCAAATAAACAAATGTTGAATCTTCATTTCATGTCAGAATCAAACCCAGGGCTTGTGGCTTTCAAGTGTTCTACCACAGAGCGCTAGTGTTTAAACCAGCTTCGTAAAAAAGTTATTTCCGTGCAGCAGGAGGAGTCTCCTTAATCGCAGCATCTGTCAGAACACGAAAATTGCGCGATTAAAAAGGGCCCACCTGCGCGTTCTAATTTGCGGATGCGTATAGTGGGCACATCTTAACTGCATGTACTTGAAATATGCAATGTTGTGCACCCGAATGTTCTTTTCCTTGCGGCGTGGTTGAAGGCGATGCACGCAGGACCCGACTACGCTACTGCGTTCTGCTCTTGAAGGCGAGGCTCAAGCGTCCAAGTTTTTATACAAAGCAAAGTGTTTCAATTTACAATAGCTTTCCTTTAAAGCATTAAGTGTTGTCAAGGCGTGATGTTAAGAAGGGTAGCAATTGCGATATAAAACACATGTACGCATATATGAACCGCTGTCCACCGTGAGCGGTGTCTATTGCTTTTTAACGAATGGGAACCGTCTTTGCTTGTCATTTGTCCATGGAACCGGCACGTAGCGCGTAGGCAGGATAATCACTGGTGATTAAGGGCCCAAGTAACGAAGAACGTTGAGTCAACGTAGTTGGAATGAAATGAATGTGAGGCTATGTTAGGCAGTAAAATATAACATTGTACCGTCGTTTATAGTATTACATTGCCATAACACAGTGTTTTTAATGTTGTAGCAACATTCAAATAATCACGTTGTCCTAACGTGATGTTTTTACTGAGGCAACAGCATTCAAATTATCACGTTGCCCTAACGTGATGGTTTCAATGTGACTACAACAATCAAATAATCACATTGCATCAACATCATATATAGAAATCAAGCCCATGTTGTCTCTACAGCGAAAGTAGAGACAACATGCAGAACATAAACGCTCAAAACATCCAATAACACACATGGGAACTTTTTCAACTTTGAGTAATCATTTGAATAATGGCTGACAGTGGCTAGTTAGTGTGGTTGAGTAAACATTATAAGAAGCGTGAAAATTACAGACTACAATTAAGCCTATGTTCTTCACACACTAATCCTTCTATAAATATGATTTCATTAAACAGTTGTACCCTGTGTTTTTATTTGTTTATTTGTTGGACAATACTCAATTGCCATCGAGCAGGAAACAAAAAATAACATCAGGAGTGACCTGACTAGGCCTCAATAGCTCCAAACTGTACATTCTTCACACAGAGTGACTGCATTGGCAAGAAGAAAACACAAAAACAGAATCACATGGTGGAGAACATTGAATTGCCCTGTTATGTCTGTAGCTAGATACACTAAACACAGTGAATTCATATGTGAGAAAGAGATGTGCAAGGGCAAGCCTTTTAGGACCCCCGCTAAAGGCGTTCAGACCCCGAATTTCCAGGCTACAAAAAGCGTGCCGTAGGCAGGCTTCATCTCAGCATGTATGCATGTAGACTTGAAGAATACAAATTACCTCATATTTTACTTATTACTGTGTGATTGTAAAAATAGCATGGGAACCATTACATTATGAAGTGATCAAGCAGTTGTGAAATCAAACTGTGCCTGAGTTATCATACATCCCAACATGTTTTAAAGAGTGGTTTCAGATTAAACACACAAGAAACAGATCTCCTAAAACAGGACCTCCATGCTTGCATGATGCAAGGCAACAGCCACAACAAATGCTACGATTGGCAAGAATTATGGAAGTGGGACCAATAAGAACCATGGAGCCAGAAAAATGGCTGTTTCACAGAGCCCTTAATCTTGGGGAACAAAAAAGCAATGCAATGATTCGAGCATAAAATACAAACAGGAAAATCTGTGACTGGATATAGCAATAAAGTAAAATCATGGTCGAGAGATAGATATGGCATGAAGAAAGGCAGGAAGGTTCACCGGAAAGCAAGTATCTGGTTTGCTACCCTGCACTAGGAAAAGGGAACGGGAGACAGAAAAGCGAGAAAAACGGAGTGAGAGAGAGAGTGGGAGAAAGCAAACACACACACACACACACTAGAATGTCACAAAGGTTCGACGAGACGAGTCAATCGCAGAAACTTCAGGAGGACGGGTGTACTCACAGTAAATATATAGACATGCTGAGCTATCGGACAAAAAAGGGTGCCCAGTTTGGTTCGAAACTGCCTTTACAACTGTTTTCATTACTCAAGTATCTGGTAGAATCTGTGACCGATGAAAATGCGATAGAGCAGCCTATTTCAGGTGATCTGCACTTGCACCTTTGTTGGGAACTCGAATAGTCAAAAAAGCATTCCATGTCTTCTTTAGAACTGTGCGTAAGTAAACATCAGCCAAAATTTAAACAATGGCAAAAGAGTGTGTTAATCGGTTACTGCCAGAGCCATATTTCACGCTACACACAGCAAACATCAGGCCCGCAGAACACACTGTATGCAAGCAAACATAAACATCGAATTGCACAACGATGAAAGACCACACTAATACACAAGTACGATCACTCACAATACACGCAGGAGACACCAACACGGAGAAAGTAGGCCTGCTAAACACACTGTGTTGTTGGTGAGAAAACCGAAACCCCAAATTGTAGTATCATGAAATGGCACAGTAATCTGCACGCAATATCACCCACAGCAAATATGGGAGATGCCAAGCCTGCACAACACACTATGCAGAACACAAATAACACCAGACTACTGCCCTCCTCTTGCCATTTTTCCAAGTCCGGCCCTCAGCTGTACTTTAACTGTAAAGATTATGTCAGCTTGAACAAATGCACCTATCAAGTGCGATTCCCTTGCTCAAGTAGGCCGAGCGAGAAGACACACAACTGAGGCGAAGCTGCTAATGAGGTGCCATTCTTTTTTCACGTGACTTCACGCAGCTTTCTATAGTAATAGATGCAGAAGTAGCACCACGTTTATGCAGCTGTCTCGGCGACAGATGCATTTCGTCAACTTTAGTGTTTTTCTCATTGGTCACAACACAAACGGGGGAGGCACATGTCAAAGGTGTGCTCCTTTCTCCTTGGCATGCCACTGTGCAATTCAATGCTGTAAGATCTGGTCATTACTAGTCCTACAACAACGCTTTTTTCCTCGGGCACTCGAGGTGTGAACGGTTGCAGTTCGAACGGAGTGTTCTTTCTTTAGTAAAGGCAGCTCCCATGCTTTCTATCTGTTGTAGTTCTTTATTCATTCAATTTTTTCCTACTAAGTCTGCTACTGCTGGGTAGGTTTTTAAGCAGCATGTTTGTTGTCGACATAGTAGGTATGGTAGCCTGTCAGCATGCTAGGTGGGCTTCCCTTTTCATTTCAGCGGGGTGTATATGTATGATCCATACATAACTGCAGCTCATGAACAACTTCCAATGCTTCCTTAACTGAAGGCTTAGCTGCATTTACCACACTTTCAACTATTCAATTAGACTGAGGGTGATTTGAGCTGGAAGTCATGTGCGAGCTGCTACTGCTTGGTGAACTTGGCAAGCTCTGTACATGACAAATGTGGACTTATGTCACTAGTTCACACGAACGGTGATTACTACCTGCGGAGGTCTGTTGTCGGATCATCTTGTTGCGCTGCTGCTAATTGTTACATTCATGCACTCCTAGGATTGAGGCATGGGGGAAGAGCCGAGACGTCATTTAGTTTGCTGCTTTAAGCAGCGAAGGGTGTAGCAGGTGTGCGCTTTGTTGCGTGTCGACGTATAGTGTGCAGGAAGCGTCTTCTGCACATGATATGAGGGGTTTAACGTCCCAAAACCACCATATGATTATGAGAGACGCTGTAGTGGAGGGCTCCGGAAATTTGGACCACCTGGGGTTCTTTAACGTTCACCCAAATCTGAGCACACAGGCCTACAACATTTCCACCTCCAGCGGAAACAAAGCCGCCACAGCCGGGATCTGAACCCGCGACCTGCGGGCACAATAGAAAGGTCGATTTCTGTTTGCAGAGTCGTCTCAGTTTGAGGAACAAAATCTAAACTTTTGTACATAAAGGCAACAGGTGCGCCGGCTACGGAAAATCGGAGGATCACCGTCCGTTTAATGGATGCAGTTTCTTGATTGATTTGTGGGGTTTAACCTCCCAAAACCACCATATGATTATGAGAGACGCCGTAGTGGAGGGCTCCGGAAATTTCGACCACCTGGGGTTCTTTAACGTGCACCCAAATCTGAGCACACGGGCCTACAACATTTCCGCCTCCATCGGAAATGCAGCCGCCGCAGCCGGGAATAGAACCCGCGACCTGCGGGTCAGCAGACGAGTACCTTAGCCACTAGACCACCGCGGCGGGGCAGGATGCAGTTTCTTGACTTGTAACGGTGAAATAAAACTGAAATTGCTCTATGAACAGCATCCAGTTCTCCCTCAAGTCGTCGATAATGCACTTACGCGTTCAGATGTCTCTGCCGTGGACATTATTTCGTGCAAGAAGATCCGCATCAAGTGAGCTCACTGATGATGCCTGGCTGTGCGTGGAGATACTCTGCTTTTCACCAGAGGTTGTCGTTATCGGTCACACTTGTAACGACTCCTCACACTAGGCCATCCTAACTTGACGCCTTTGACCGAGAATGCAGAGCGGGAACACACGAAAATAAGATGCTACTGTGTTATGATGATGGTGATAGTGGGTCGAAATTCGACTCCATTTTTAATGTCGTTTTGTAGCATCATAGGACGGAGTCTAATGTAAAAAAAGACAGGTAATTGCAGCATCAAAAAAGTGAGACTAAAGATGTTTGCAAAGGACCGAATTAAGTGTACGCACTAAAATATCCGCAGGCCAATGCTATGACTTAGTGAGGTTTGTTTAGCATTAGCAGGTGAGTGCTTCATTGTGCATGTCTATAATGCATTGTGTTAAACTCGGCTGATTGAACAGCAGCCAGAATGCGCACCATTGGTGTCGTCTTGTGTGATAAGTCATCTGCCACTCCATAGGCTGATAAAAATTGCGAAGCTCACTCACACCGCGCTCAGCGCTCATTCGGACGCGGACTCAACAAAATTGCCGTTAGCCGGGCTCACACTCACGAAAATTTTCTTCAACCGGATTCACTCAGACTCAAACTTACCAAAATATTACTCACCCGTACTCATTCACACGCACACTCAAGGCTCGATCTGAATCTGAGTGAATCAATCGACTCATGACTCACAAGAGTCCATCAAGGCGTCGGTGCTCTTTAACACGAATATCTCACGCCATTGGTGCTCTTCGTGGGGCCTTTTGATACTGTACCCTCGATTACGAGTTTAAGTGAACGATACCATTTAGTAGACGTGAGTCATAGTGAGTGTAAACGTTAATCTACACAAGGCTGGTAATAATGCTGAGAGTCAGTAGATAGGGGCGGGCGAAAAAAAAACAATGGAACCCCTCAAGAAATATGTTTTGCACTTTGAACTCGCACTCACGAAAACTCATTAACTGGACTGACTCGGACCGAAACTGGCAAAAATACCATTCACCCGGACTCGTACCCAAGGTTCGATCTGAATCTCGTTGACTCTCGAAAGTTCGCCGACCTGTGTATTCTCACTGACCTCACTCATTGCCTAAATTTGCACCTGCTGGCTTCTGAGAGGGTCCTGATCCGAGCACCCTGAAAAGTGCACAAAAGGAAGCTCACAGCGACAAAGTCTGTTTGAAATCGCACCACAAATATATGTTCTTAGAGCATATGGTCACTATAATTTGGCTACGCGTTGTTACGACCGGCCCTGGGGAGCCAAGCAGGAAGAGTTTGGGGGAGAACCGGTTCTTGACCGACGGTGTCGTCCACCCCCACCTCCCCATTCGGGTTCCTCCTCGCCGGGAGAGCTCCGGGGTCTGCTGTGCGTTCGTGACCATGTTTGGTAACATTTTAGGGCGCCGTGACCATATATGGACCTCGTGTTAGGTTGTGCCACTCCATGTGTTGTGAGGTGTGTTTCCCCCTCTCTCGTGGCCGAGGTGCCGGAGACACCGTATTGGCTGACGATGCGGACGGGGCGCCCAGTGTCAACGGCGCGGCGCTATAAAATGCCGAAGACGTTTTGTATCGCACGCACTCTTCTCTCTTTGGGTCAGTTGACCACTTCTCCACATGTAAATAAATCTCTGTTGTTCGTTCGGGCGCTTCTTCTCGCTGAATTGTTGGACGATGGATCCTGCGACGGGGCCAGCTACCGAAAACGAGACCGGCAGGACCCGGAGTCCCAACAACTGGTGGCAGCGGTGGGATGCCAATAACCCCGAAAGCGACCACTGGACGGAGTGAGCCCGAAGTTCAACAACGGGACGACAGGAGAAGGAGGACACGAGCTCATCGACTTCCAGAGGGAATCGAACGGCACTTCTGAGAGGCACGACGCCGGAGACATGACTGCGAACTGGGTGAGTGCCGGCTTTCTCTGTTAAATTTTACCAGGCATTTACTCTATGTGTTAAGTAAAAGCTGGTAGAGAGGGGCTGTCTTGGTCATTGGGTTAACAGGTAACTTGCGTCAGGCAGAAATTGTGTGATAGCTTGGTTAAGCTCTTTCTGTCAGTGGCGTCAAGGTTAACAGTGACAGGGCAGGATTCCGTGTAAGAGCTTTTGAAGCTTTATTTGTAGACTAAGTTAACGGAAAACTTGAGGCAAGGCAGGTATCTAGAGCTGTCGTTGCCGTCAAGGTTAATTAGTTGCAGGACAGGAATCTTTGTGGAACAGAGACAGCGGTACTGGAGGCAGCCATGAATCTGAAATCCCTGCAAAAGTCCATGTTGTTGCTTCTTGCAAGGGAGTTGAATCTGGAGGTGTCGGACTCTCAAAGAAAGCCAGAGCTGATAGAGGTGATTCTCGCATTGGGGGCGGAGGATGACGAGCTGTCAGAATGTGTCGAGGAGATTCAGGAGAGGCAAGCGGCAGAGGCCGAAAGAAAGGCGGCCGCGGCCGAGGCCGAAAGGAAAGCGGCAGAAGCCGAGGCAGATAAGATGCGAAAGCACGAGCTTGAAATGAAGCGCCTCGAGCTAGAGATTAGCCATATTAGTAGAACAGGAGGCAGCGAGGCATCCAGTACCACAGAGCGGGTCAGGTTCAAAATGACGGACCTAATAAGATCGTACAAGCTAGGGGAGGACATTGGGCTGTTTCTCGTCAACTTTGAGAGAACTTGTGAAAGGCAAGGTTTCAGCCAGGATACGTGGCCTCAACGCTTGTTGTCCCTACTTCCGGGGGAGGCCTCAGAAGTAATCGCGCGCCTCACGAAAGAGGAGGCTGACGAGTACAGTGAGGTAACGTCGAGCCTTCTCAAGAAATACAGGTTGTCAGCGGAAGGTTTCAGACAAAAATTTCGCAACGCCGTAAAAGAGAACAATGATTCATACCCGGAGTTTGCTTACAAGTTAATGTCCAACATGGCGGAGTGGCTCAAAGAGGCAAAGGCGTATGGGAATCATGACAAGGTGCTCGAGTGTATCGGTCTGGAACAATTCTATCAAAGGTTACCAGAAAAGGTGAAGTTCTGGGTGCAGGATAGACCGGACGTGAACACAGTAACGAAAGCCGCAGAGCTCGCTGAAGAATTCGTTACGCGCCGCGCCCTCGGGGCAAACAGCGAGCCTAAAAGGGAAAAATTCCTACTACCGAATAAGGCGCTGTTTAGAAAACAACCGACAAGTCTCGCACAAAAGGGTGAGGAAAACAATTCATCTAACCATGGGGCGTCGGCAGAGGCAAGCAAAAGGAAATTTGAGGCGAGAAAACCGGCCGCTTGTTTAAATTTCCACGAAACAGGGCACTTCGCGAAACATTGCCCGAAAGAAAAGGTGGCCTTTTTATCTATAAATGAAGCCGACGAGAACATGAAGTTGTTAGAGCCCTATATGTACGACCTTACCGTGAACGGCAAGCAGTGTCGGGTTCTTAGAGACTCCGCAGCCACTATGGACGTAGTTCATCCGTCTTTTGTTCAGTCCGGACAGTATTCAGGAGGCTGTGCCTGGATTAGACAAGCCGTAGAAGCAAACAGTCAGTGCCTCCCCGTAGCTAAAGTTGTCCTTAAAGGCGCATTTGGTACGTTGAAAACGGAAGCCGCGGTATCGCCATATCTACCCCCTCAGTATCCTTACTTATTTTCAAATAAGTCAGATCAAATGCTGAAGGAGAAAGGTCTAACGTTGGGAGAAGGCATAGTGCAGGCACTGACTAGATCGAAGGCACGTGCGCTGGCTGCAAGAGCAACATTCACTGAGGCAAACAAGCCTCAAATCGACAACGGGCCTGGTTGCGAGTTGGACACCACGGTAACAAATCGACTTGTGCGAGAACAGGCTGCAGAAGCCGTAGTCGCGGAAGCAACCATTCCTAAAGGCGACGATGAACCTCCTCCCAAATTGGAAGGGGTCAATTACGCCTCGTTGACCGAGCAAATAGAAAATGCCGTTGCTCCCAAGCCGATTCCTGGTAGTACAGAGGATAGCACAGAGGGTGACACATTCCAGGTACTAGGAAATACAAAAGAGTTGTGTGTCATGCCAACTTCGGATAATTTCAGTCGGCTGCTGCAGGTGAGTCCCGCTTCATTAATAACCGAACCAAAGGGGGACCCGACGCTTAAGCAATTCCAGGACAGTTCGAAAGAGGGAATCGCCAAACGAAATGTGAGATTCCAAGAGAGGAGCGGCATACTCTATCGAAAATATCTAGATAGGCGAGGAGTAGAATTTGACCAGGTAGTCGTACCTCAGGCGTATCGTCAGGATTTGCTTAGTTTGGTGCATGGAGAATCATGGTCAGGCCACTTAGGCGTAAAGAAGACGAAAAATCGTCTTTTACAGGAATACTACTGGCCTGGATGCTTTAAAGATGTAGAGAGGTTTGTAAAATCTTGCGATGTGTGTCAGCGAGTGGGTAAGCCGGGAGATAAGGCGAAATTTCCAATGAAGCTGGTACCCGTAATCACGGAGCCCTTTCGTCAGTTGGTAATTGACACAGTAGGTCCTTTGCCCAAGACAACTTCAGGCTACCGTCACATCCTGACCTTAATCTGCCCAGCTACTAAATTTCCAGAGGCGGTCCCGCTAAAAGAGCTAAGTTCCGTCGAAGTAGTGAACGCACTTCTGTCCGTGTTTGCCCGGGTAGGCTTTCCTGCCGAGATACAATCAGACCAGGGCACCATTTTCACGAGTGCCTTAACGACAACCTTTCTAGAGTGGTGTGGCGTGAAATTATTGCATAGTTCAGTCTACCATCCGCAGTCGAACTCGATAGAAAAGCTTCACTCCGTGATGAAGCGAGTGTTAAGAGCCTTATGTTTTGAACGGAAAACTGACTGGGAAATGTGCTTACCTGCAACGATGTTTGCACTAAGAACTGCACCACATGAGACAACAGGGTTTACGCCAGCGGAACTTGTTTACGGCCGCAGACTGCGGTCTCCTCTTCGTATGCTGAGAGAGTCGTGGGAAGGTCAGGGTGATGATCCTGTAGTAGTGGAATATGTCCTCACCTTATTGGATCGTCTAACAAAAGCCCAAGAACTGACCGAGAGTGCGATGACCAAAGCACAGCAGAAGGCTAAGCTTTACTACGATCGGACCGCTAAAGCACGACACTTTGCTGTAGGAGACAGGTTCATGTTGTTGAGGCCCTCCCAAAAGAATAAGCTTGAAGTGCAATGGGTCGGCCCGGCCGAGATTACTCGAAAATTGTCTGACACCAACTATGTGGTAAAATTACCAGGAAGTCGTAAGGCACACCAGGTGTATCATAGCAACTTACTCAAACCCTACAAAGAGAGGGAAGCCATCGTGAACATGACTTTAAATGTTCCGGAAGAGGTTCCGGCAGAAATACCTGAATTAGCTCCCGAATCGGACGAAGTCCCGATCGAGAAAAGAGTTGAGGATTTAGTATCAAAGTCACAACTAACAACGAAGCAGAAGCAGGAATTGCGTGGTCTTTTGACCGAGTTTCAGGACAAATTTGTAAGCGAGCCAGGCCGGACATCCGTCCTCACTCATGACATAGAGCTTACCTCGTCGTAACCGGCAAGATCTAAGACGTATCGGGTGTCACCTCGCCGGCTTGAGCTAATAAAAGCAGAGGTTAACAGGATGCTGGAATTGGGTGTGATTGAGCCGTGTGAAAGTGATTACACTTCCCCGTTAATTCTCGTGGAGGTACCCGGCAAAGATCCGCGTCCTTGCGTAGACTATCGTAAGTTAAACCTCATCACCAAGGATCAGACATACCCAATTCCCCACATTGAGGAACGCGTCGAGAGGGTAAGCAGCGCGCAATTTATCTCAACGCTAGACCTAGTGAGAGGTTACTGGCAGGTGCCGCTCACCGAGAGGGCGAGCCGGTATGCTGCATTTATTTCACCATTGGGGACATTCCGCCCTAAAGTGTTGAGTTTCGGCCTAAGGAACGCGCCTTACTGTTTTTCCAACTTAATGGATAAGGTTTTGCGTGGTCAAAAGGACTTCGCAGTGCCATACTTGGACGACGTCGTCGTGTTTTCCTCGTCCTGGCCAGAACACTTGACGCATTTGAGAGCAGTACTGACACGCCTACGCGAAGCAGGTTTAACGGTAAAGGCGCCCAAGTGTCAGCTAGCACAAGCAGAGGTACTCTATCTCGGGCATGTTATCGGTCGAGGGCATCGCCGTCCCTCTGAAATGAAAGTGGCAGCTATCCGAGACTTTCCCCAGCCCCGAACGAAAACCGATATTCGGGCTTTTCTTGGAATAGCTGGTTACTATCGTAAGTACATCCCTAGATATTCCGACATTGCCAGCACTCTTACTGACGCGTTGCGCAAGACCGAGCCCCAAATGGTCGACTGGGATGAGGAGAAAGAAAAGGCTTTCCGCGTTTTGAAAGCGGCCTTGTCGAGCCAACCTTTGCTTAGTTCACCGGACTACTCGAGGCCTTTCGTAGTCCAATGCGACGCTTGTGATAGAGGCATGGGGGCAGTTTTTAGTCAAAGGGATGAGGGGGATGAAGAACATCCCGTCCTATATGTTAGCCGGAAACTCACCCTTCGCGAGCAGGTTTACAGCGCTAGCGAAAAGGAATGTGCGTGCTTGGTTTGGGCAGTCCAGAAACTGGCTTGTTATATTGCCGGAAGCAAGTTCATTGTGGAAGTGGACCACTGTCCTCTCACCTGGCTACAGACCATGTCCTCTAAGAACGGCCGCCTGCTGCGTTGGAGCCTCGTTTTGCAACAATATACGTTTGAAATACGCTACAAAAAGGGTGTACTCCATGGCAACGCTGATGGCTTAAGTCGATGCCCCTGACGCGAGAGGATGTCTCGAGAACTTTGGCATTTTTTTTCCTGACCTAGACAAGAGCTAGGGATTGTTTTTTTACTCTTTTAGGTGTACTTATTTGAAAACGTTGAAGACACGGCTATCCAGGGTTTCGGGTTCGGTGTGCTTCCAGTGTTGCTGTTTGTGTCACCTTAAAGTGTGAGTAACATTTTGAATAAATTGTGTATTTCCTTTAATATCAGTTAAAGGGGAAAATTGCCTGGTGGAGTTTGGCGGAATTGTCCGGCGCTCACCGGCTGAGTAGTTGTGTTTTCATGTGCGTATGTGATGTCTGTTGAGCCCTCAATGAAGCAGGTGTTGCCCTCTACTTCATCAAAGACGGTCGTCACCAAACCGACTGCCGGCGCTGATCTCTCCGGACCGTGGCTGCAAACCTCAGCCCATCGAGATCTTCACCCCCCCGCGCGAGAGACTGTTACGACCGGCCCTGGGGAGCCAAGCAGGAAGAGTTTGGGGGAGAACCGGTTCTTGACCGACGGTGTCGTCCACCCCCACCTCCCCATTCGGGTTCCTCCTCGCCGGGAGAGCTCCGGGGTCTGCTGTGCGTTCGTGACCATGTTTGGTAACATTTTAGGGCGCCGTGACCATATATGGACCTCGTGTTAGGTTGTGCCACTCCATGTGTTGTGAGGTGTGTTTCCCCCTCTCTCGTGGCCGAGGTGCCGGAGACACCGTATTGGCTGACGATGCGGACGGGGCGCCCAGTGTCAACGGCGCGGCGCTATAAAATGCCGAAGACGTTTTGTATCACACGCACTCTTCTCTCTTTGGGTCAGTTGACCACTTCTCCACATGTAAATAAATCTCTGTTGTTCGTTCGGGCGCTTCTTCTCGCTGAATTGTTGGACGATGGATCCTGCGACGGGGCCAGCTACCGAAATTGAGACCGGCAGGACCCGGAGTCCCAACAGCGTGAATATTCCGCAGCAGACCCTGTTTCACAGGGCATGTAGCGGAGTTCGCAGTGCCAAAGTGTGCCCTTTTCTGCTTAATTTGCGCTCATCAAAAGAGTTGGCTGTTGGGTGAGTTGGTACTTTGACATAAAAACCATCGTGAGTACGCACCTACACACAACACACAGGAAGAGACACACGAGGACAGACGCAAACTACTGACTGGCTTTGTTCAAAGAACATACACATCCACTTTATTCATAGAACATCCACACCTATATATATATCAACACCCTGCGCCGGGTCACCACCACAACTACCATGAAAATTTAAACCAGACCAGAAAGAAGTAAGAATTCAGCATTGTACAGCGCAATGGAGATTTCACTTACGCACTCGTCACTTACTTTTTTTTGCACCCTCATGATGCGTTTTTACGATGGTTTCTATGTGGCGCTCATCAGATGTCATTAAAAAATGCAGTCATGATAAAAAACAATATTACAGTTTGCACGTAGAATATTTAAGACTACTTAGTTATAAAATAAGTGATAGCCTTTAAGATTGGCACTGGCTTTATTTGTCTCGGAGGCTTTACATTGTCAACATCGGGTCCCGCTTTGCATCATAGGCTGTTATAGTCACGTGATAGCATTTCGCGCTCAATTTCATGGAGGGTTCCGCCGCGGTGCCTTTATCGGTAGTTAACAACGTGAAATTTCAGTTTATATAGAGTATGCGTGGCTGCATTCATCGGTTTTTTTGTTCTGCGGGGCCTCCTCCGGTCCGTGTACAACTAAGCAAGGCGTTCGGCTTCGGCAATGGCTTCCACCTGACCACTCCTCACGCTGCATGATCGGGTAAGTTGCGGGGTCTGTGACGAAGACCGTTTGGAGTCTTCTCTTTTGTAGCCTTTTTGCCATCGCACGCTTCGTCGCAATAATTGTGACGTAAGACACGTTCACTGCCGATGTCACACGGGCACTTTTGATTGCTATCTGGCTCCCAAATGGCGGTATGAGTCACGTCTCGGCCAAATTCGATCCAGAATAATTTGCACCGCTTAGCAATGATCATCGTTGACCGGGATTAAGAAATCAGACCCAACTCAGCCCTATTGACGAGCAAAAGTGCTCGTGTGACACCGATGCCATCTATTTTATGCAGCCAAAAATCATAAATGTAACGTTTGTGCGTTCATTCACTTTCATTATCTCGATTTATGTAGTGTATACGATGTATGTACAAAATAAAGTAAAAGTAATATGAACTATGGTATTTTCAGAATCATTGTTACGTTGCTCTGTGTGGTTATGTCTAGAAAAAATTGGCCCTTTGAATGAGTGGCAGCCCCTTGTTCGTTTAAACAACGGTTTCACCATGCTTCTCCGGGCCACCAGTTTTGCCGTAACCTCTTCCGCTGCGTCTGTTATCATGGCCTTCGGTGTTTGGCTCAAGTCAGCGTTAGTATATTTGTAGACGTTTCTTCGTTTTATAGTATTAATATAGTTTTACTCCCATTGGTCTGTGAGGAGGACGAGTATGATTCTGTTATGGCAGTTGAAACAAACGCCGCCTGTAAAGCGTATCCTTATATCGACGTGGTGACGTGCGGCACAACTACTGATTTGCTTTAACTGCTTGCAAATAATTGAAAAGTGAATAAATGATTGAGACTTCGTTAATAATCGTGTATTGATCTTCAAAAATTACACTTTGTCTACAGGTAACCAATCTCGACACTCGAGTGCTAACCACTGAAATGTTGACCATAACCTGAATGATTTAATGTTTAAAAATTAACAGAGTGGAATAACCGCCTAATAAAGACTACTTGAAAGTACTACACTGTCTTTAAAGACACCTACAATCCCGCATATAATTCGGAAATGCATTGTCACTGTTGTTTGTATGCTATAAAGGTTTCATAAAGTCTATCATTAAGACAGCGTCCCATCTGACCCATGTACCTGCTGCATGTAAGTGATTGTGTACATCGTGCCTTTAACAGAGGTTACATACTTCTGCCTGTGATGAGTGCTGCAGTGCTTTCTTCCTCTCATCTTATCGATGAATCTGCATAGGTCAGAAAGTTTCAGGGGCCATAAACATCACTTGCACTCCAGCACTTTCTCCCAATTTTTCAGAAGAGTTTGTGAGAAATACTCTGCATGCTAAGTACGACAGCGTTCTTCTTTTCTTGCAGCCCTTCAGATGGTCTGTAGCTACTTCCTACACCTAGCATACTTCGCATGTCTAAGGAAATCGTCGGCTAGAGGCAACTCCTCTTGAGTTGAACTTGTAATACGAAGTCTTGACACTTAATAGGAAATCGCTTCTGCCACCTTGTGTTAAGGTGATCCACAGAGAGCACTCTGCAAAGCCATGTGCATGGCCGCACTCTTGGCGTCTTTTGTGTGCCCCAACGAGAAAGGCAGCAGTGGCTTCCATGGAGGAGACTCACACCACCAACTTGTGCACCATTTTGTAAAAAGCTGTGTTAAGTGCAGGGTTTCGATTGTGAAACATTTGGGAATCTCATGTGTTACCACAGGATCCTGGAACTTGTGCTGCAAAACCTTCATACTGGGCTTGACAACCTACTTGCAGTACACAGATTCTGCCAAATCAAACAGTAAAAAATATCCACATAGCAGGAGATCGTACAGCACTGAAACCTAGCAATCTGTTATTATTGTTCCTTCAAATACTGGTAAAGTGCAGGTCTCTAAGAATTGATACAGTGATCGATTCAATACTTATACCCTGCCGTTACAAATACATCTTTATCACCTAGCCAGGCAAGGTAGACTCAAGTAACAGCGTGAGAAACACTTCCAAACACCTGCCAGTGACATTCAACACTTTTCAGGGAAGGATACTGCTCAATGAAATTCGATAGCATCCTTGACGCAGAGCAGTAAATCCTTTGCGCTGGCAGGTTAATTATTGCATTGATATTTAATGACTTGTACTTGGCCTGTGCTGAAAAGAAAAAAAATATTAATTAAGTATTGATGACTTCTAGTGCTGTAAGATCCTCCTGCTCTGTGGATGATTTTTTGGTGTTTCACTTGGCAGAACTAGTAGGCTGGAAGTAGAATGTCGTGCCCACTTTGAAGCTCTCTTAAGATGTGCTCCAACTTCTTGAAATGGCATTGCTGCTTCTTGAATGAGGCAGGAATGAATTCTTGAACTCAAGGCGGTTTCTCAGAGAATAACTCATATTGGTGGTATGAACCTTGTGCTTGGAAGCCATTGCTGATTTTGTGTCGCGGTATTCAGAAGTGGCTAAAAGGCGGAACATGCACTTGCCTTTGCAGAATGCTCTGTGGCAATCGTCTCATTACAAACAAGGTGGATGATACATTCTCCGAGAAAACATCCCATTTTAAGATTGCGGGTTTCACTCAAGATGTGTTGTTGTTGGTAGCTGTGAGTTTGCGTACGAATGGGATGAATCCTAGGCGTGAAGAGGAGTGGCTGGCCACATCGAAGGCCCAAGAAAGGAATAAGGCAACTTTGTACATTGAATATACAGTGTCTCTCACAGACTCAAGTAGGTAGGAGGGAAAGTGTTGAAGTCCAGGCAGTATTCTTTCTTACCTTTGCATACCCAGCTCTTGAATGAACTAAAAAGGCTGCAGCTCTTACGACAGGCAGAAGTGTATAACATGTTTTAAACACATGGTGAACACAATCTCTTTAAAAAGAAAAATGAGCCTCTAAAATTTCCTTTTGTTCATTCATAGCGAGGGTCTCGTTCCTGTAGACTTAATGCCTTTAGGTAGTGAAGGAGGGCTTATTGTCAGCTACTAACACGTAAAAAGGTCACGTGCTAGGAACCGTGCCCACTAACATTCCCAGGTTTACGTGCTCGGTAACACTCGATAATGTCGGCAAGAGGACAGCCGCCACATTAGCTCAATTGATAAGGGCATCGAATGCATTATCTGAAGGTTGTAGGTTCAGTTTTTGCCGATGGAAAGTTGTCTGGTTGTCCGCCCTAATTTCTCAACATTTTAATCGTATTTGCTGTAATACAGTCAAAAAGCTACTAATAACGTCGCCCCGCCGTGGTGGCCTAGTGGCTAAGGTACTCGGCTGCAGACCCACAGGTCGCGGGTTCAAATCCCGGCTGCAGCGGCTGCATTCGATGGAGGCGGAAATGTTGTAGGTCCGTGTGGTCAAATTTGGGTGCACGTTAAAGAACCCCAGGTGGTCGAAATTTCCGGAGCCCTCCACTACGGCGTCTCTCATAATCATATGGGGGTTTTGGGACGTTAAACCCCACATATCAATCAATCAATCTTCGATTGGAGTAATTCATTGCTATCAAAAGTCACATTGCAACTGTAATGTCAATCAAGGTTCCGAGAAAGTCTGTCCGAAAAATAACGCGTGTGAAATCATGTTGTCAACGTGCAGCATAGCTTGAAAAAAGAAAAAGAAAATTCACCTATTGCGTACTGCAAGCATGCTCGGATGCGCGCAGTAACGTAAAAAATGTTGACTAAAAGCTATCACTGCTTTAAGGCCTGCTTGACATATGAAATTTAACATAAAAAAACTCATTCTATTAGGCATGCAGTCACAAACATTGAAAGTAGGAAATTCGCTCAGCATAGTAAGCAAAGCCGAAATGTAATTATGAATGGACAAAATCATGCTGCGTGTACTTCTCACTTCACGATGTAAGTGGAGCCGTGCTTTACAGTGAAATGCACGGTACTGGACCAGGGCTACTTCATCTAGGCTTTATTAATGATGTCTTCTCTGACCGGGCGGGTCATCGCAATGTTGCCTTTTAGAAGACTAGTCCATTCAAAGGTGCGACGAGAAGCCGTTGCTCGAAACGGCCACTCTACCTGTCGTTCACTGTACTTCACTGCGACTACCCTCTCTTTACAAGCATGCCCATGGCAAGGGGGGGGGGGGGGGGTCTCTTGACCTTCATATACACGTACACGTTCTGCTCAAACTACCGCCGATAGTGACTTCAGAGAAGAAAACTGCTGCCTGTGACCCCCCCCCCCCCCCATCCATACCGGTCGGGTTGGTGTGAGCCCCCCCCCCCCTTCCGAAAAAAAAAATTGCTGGCTACGCCCCTGTTGAGTGCTTAGATAGGCAGCAATGGAGACCCTGACGTAGTACAATCGTTAGCACATTGACCTGGACTATTTTGACTGATGCTATGATGCTATCCTTGAAGTGCCTGTGCTGTTACGGATGGAATACCTTGGTATGCTTGGATAGTATGTCAGCATCCATGAGGGAAACCTCGGCTACATAACCGAAAGCTACGCGGCGCTAGCGTCAATCAAATTGTTTCAGGAGACGCGGCGGAGCGTTCGTATACGTGACAATTTTACTGACGACTGCACATCCAAACAAGTTCGAATAAATGGCGTATACTCTTACTAGAGTACATAAATCAATGCTAATGCATGATTAATCAGCTGTCAAAGAGCCCGCGTGGTTGCGGACAAAATATAATCCGCTTACGTTCCAGTGGTGTTTCCGTTACTGTGTGCGGTTTGATTTAATGTGGGTTATTATTGCACGTCTTGTTTGTGCCTTGTCAAGAAAGGGTCGAATGAATCGCGTACTCGCTGCTGTTGTCTCAAACAGCTCGCTGCCCTCGCCACAGACTCGTATTGTCTCTTCGCATAGCGGAAGCGGCAGCTCTATGCCGACGCTTGGCTTCCGCGTTCCGCACCTCGGGGTTTACAACTCGACACCGATGCTTGGCTTGCGCTTCCATGGCCTGGAGTTCGGAATGGCGAGCATTGCGCTGCTGCTGTTCCGCGACGATCTTTGCCGACGTTGGAGTTCAACTGGCGCCGACGTTTACGGTACAAGTCATCTAAACGGGAGCGAAGCGAGAATGAAGGAAACCGACCGAACGCTCTTGTTTACATAAAATATGTGAGGTAGAGGAAGGGAGAGGAGGCTTATAGTCTGCAGCACCGGGGGTGGGGAGGGGGGAGAGTCACAAGGCGATTGAACTCCTACGTAAGGGAGGGGAATGGGACAGGGAGTTGGTGCATGCACAGTGGAGCGCGGACACCACAGGATAAAGCTTGCTCATAAAAAATGCGACGGATCTCCACGAAGTGAATAGAGACGAGTGGGCGAAGCTATATGTTCGAAGGTCCATAATGTGTACGTTGAGGTCGCCGACTAATACAAAAGACGAACAGATGAATGGACAGAAGGAAGGCGCAGTTGATCATGTACTTGCTCTCAAACTTGATTGATGCAATCATTAGGTTATTTTTTTACAAAGTTGTTTTCGTCTTTCGTTGTGCAGGTGTTCAGTTTCTCTTTTGTGTAGTGCGATGGACGCCGTCAAGGCTTCACCTAAATGACCATCGCTACTAAAAAAAAAAATAGTAGGGACTCCTATGCCGTTCTTTATCTAACAGCCTCGGTGTCACGCTTTCACAAATACGAAGTGAGATTCGGAACGAATGCCGACAAAGACAACGTGAACGTGCACCTCGCGGCACGTGATACTTGTGTGTCTTTTGTCGCCGACGGTTTATTACACTTCCATTTTAGCCACTTGAAGCATACACCGAAACACAATGCGGATATGCGTAAATATAAAACATCCCTATTTTAATGAGAATAGCGATTTCGCCGTAGGACGTACAAAACGACCACATTGTGATTGAGCCGAAAACAAAATTACGAGGGTTATTCAAAAAGTAAGCGCCGTTTGCTCCCCAGCAATAAATTATCACAGGGAAATTTTCTATTGCCGGTCAAGTTTCATACAATACCCGTCCACTTTACATAATCCCCGTAAACATCTAAACACTTTTCGTATACCACTGCACCAGCTTCTTCAGTCCCTCTGCGTAGAATTTCACCGCCTGTGTTGGCAACCAGCTTGCACACACTAAGTGAATTCTGAGCTTTCCAGATACAATCGTTGAAACTGTAGAGAGTCGCACAAAAGAAAATCCATCTCACAAACTACAAAACGTTTGTCGTCAATTTATTCAGAATACACGGTCAATTTGTCGAGCAATTTTACTGGTCTCCCCCCCCCCCCCAACTCTTCTTCGTGCAAGCTGTGCGACTATTTCTTAAGCATCAGCACCATTTTCTGAATCTTTTCTTCACTAATTACTGTAGGTCCATAAACTACGCACACCTCCCGATGAATTTGAGAAGTGGATGACCCTTTTATATTCAAAACTCGGATTACAGCCCGAACTTGCTAATTGGTGGAAATCAACGATTCTCTGGCTCAGTGCCATCTCTGCTGCGTCAAACAGACGACTACTGATCCAGAACAATAACTTCAGCACCTTGCTGCAGAATGAACGGATTACCTTGCATAAGTGAATCTTCATTCTGACGTGTGTATATTTAAATAATAGCAAACGGCCCTAACCTTTTGAGTCACCTTCGTACAAAGCACGTGTGATGAGTGTTTGCCGTCAAGAAGACACAGGTTCTTTGATATCATGCGAGGTTTTTTGAAACAAAAAGAAATAATAAAACTAGCAACAATATGAGAACTTGTGTGCAACTCAGCTCTTTCGAGTGCCTTGTAGCTTTGCATCTTGGAATTGGATGAACCTCCCATGTGTCAGGGAAAAGTAAAAATAAGATAAACATGATATCACGCTCGAGGTATCGAAAAGAAGAGGAAGTAGTGACTTAGAACAATTGTTCCTGTTTGGACTGGCTAAATCTGCCTGTGCCGTATGAGGCATCGCCGGCAAAGGCTTACTGCAGCTGCGCAAACTCTCTCCCATGACCCGCCATTCAACCCGGTGTTCCTGCTGCCCCTGGTGTTACTCCTGCGAGCTTTTTAATCCCATGCACCTAACTTTCTAATTGCTAACAGAGTAAAGAAAACATTAAAATTCAATCAAACAAAGGAACATGCAGGATTTTGAACAGGCTACTCAACAATCGACCACATTCATACTATCAATCAGGTAATAGAGAAATGCTGAGAATGTAACCAACCACTATACATAGCCTTCATAGATTACGAGAAGGCGTTTGATTCAGTAGAAATATCAGCCGTCATGCAGACTGCGGAATCAGGGTGTCGATGAAGCATATATAAACATCCTGGAAGAAATCTACAGGGGATCAACTGCTACCATAGTGCTTCTTAAAGAAAGCAACAGAATACTAATCAAGAAGGCTGTAAGGCAAGGGGACACATTTTCTCCAATGCTATTTACCGCGTGCTTCAGGAGGTTTTCAGAAGCCTAGAATGGGAACGGTTAGGGATAAGAGTTAATGAAGAGTACCTTAGTAACCTGCGCTTCGCCGATGACATTGCATTGCTGAGTAACTCAGGGGACGAATCGCAACTCATGATTACGGAGTTAGACAAGGAGAGAAGAAAGGTGGGTCTTAAAATTAACCTGCAGAGGACGAAAGTAATGTACAACAACCTCGGAAAAAACAGCGCTTCGAGATAGGTAATAGTGCACTTCAAGTTGTAAAAGGCTGCCTATTGAGGGCAGGTAATAACCGCGGAGCCTAACCACGAGACTGAAGTAACTAGAAGAATAATAATAGGGTGGAGCACATTTGGCAAGCACTCTCAAATTATGACAGGTATATAGATTGCCACTATGCCTCAAGAAGAAGGTATATAACAGCTGTATCTTGCCGGTACTTAGCTATAGAGCAGAAACCTGGAGACTTACAAAGAGGGTTCAGCTTAAATTGAGGACGACGCAGCGAGCAATGGAAAGAAAAATGGTAGGTGTAACCTCAAGAGACAAGAAAGGAGCAGAGTGGATTAGGGAACAAACGGGGGTTAAGGATATCATAGCTGAAATCAAGGAGAAGAAATGGACATGGGCCGGGCATGTAGCGCGTAGACAGGATAACCGCTGGTCATTAAGGGTAACTAATTGGATTCCCAGAGAAAGCAAGCGGGTTAGGGGGGACAGAAGGTTAGGTGGGCAGATGAGATTAAGAAGTTTGCGGGTAGAAATTGGCAGCAGCAACCACAGGACCGGGTTAACTGGCGGAACATGGGAGAGGCCTTCATCCTGCAGTGGACGTAGTCAGGCTGATGATGCTGATGACATAACTTTCAGTTTCCCCCTCGTACGCTTGCCGTCTCTGGGAATCCAGTCAGTCACCAGTCCAGCGGTTATCCTGCATACGTGCTACATGCCCGGCCCATGGACAAGGGACAACCAAAGACAGCGCCCATTCGTTAAAAAGCAATAGGCAGCGCTCTCGATGGACAGTGGGTTTATATTCACGTACATATGCTTTCTATCGCAATTACTATCCTTCTTCACTTCACACATGGACAATATTTAATGTTTTAAAGGAAAACTAGTGTAAGATGAAGCACTTTGGTTCGAATAAAAACTTGGACGCTCGAGCGTTGAGCAGTAGCGTAATCGGGTCCTGCGTGCATCTCCTTCAACCATGCCGCAAGGAAAAGAACATTCGGGTGCACAACATTGCCCATTTCAAGTACATGCAATTAGGATGTGCCCACTATACGCATCCGCAAAGTAACAACACGCGCAGCCGGACCCTTTTTAATCGCGCGATTCGCGTGTTCTGACAGATGCTGAGATGAAAATAACTTTTTTTTACGAAGCTGGTTTAAACACGAGCGCTCTGTGGTAGAACACATGATTGCCACAAGACTTGGGTTCGATTCTGACTCGAAATGAAGCTTCAAGATTTGTTTATTTGCAGCTAATAAAGGGCCACTCACCAGGCCCCATACCAAATTTTAGTTATTGGAAGTTGTTGGGTGTCCGATGAGGACCATTGTGCCACAAAAATTTTTTGAATCGGTTCATCACGAGCGGAGAAAACAGGTTCGTTGAAGCGGCGCGAGAGGAGGATGAGAGGAGGCGAGCTCGAAAGCCTTGCCGTTCGTCCGCGTAGCCATCGCAAGCGAAATCTCTTTCCCACCCTCTTCGGCATCCGACCATGAGGTGACATGCGCATGACGTGCCCAGACAAGTCCAACCTCCGCGCACGCAAGCGGCTTTGCTTTGTTGAACAGAGTTATTCTGTGGTCTTCTGCCTGTTTCTGCGGGATCATTTGAAACGCTGGCATAGACGCGGCAGAATAGATTAGCACAATGAGTGCGCGAACGCATAGGAGCGTTCCACGGAGGTCGTCTGCTCCTTGTGCTGACCACGGGGACACGAACACATGCGAAACGCCGACACATTAGCCCCGCATTTCGTTGAATTTGCGGGAGAAAAATGGAAAAAAAGGCACTCACATTCCCTTATTGCGCCTCAGTATTTATCTAGAGTTTTATTGATCTTTTCAAGCAACAAATTACATAAACATCGCATGCCGTGTTAAATAATTTTCGCCATATCGCGTGCCACTGTCTGCAACGTCAGAGCAAGAGTCGTCTACGTAGAGGACCAACGTCACTGCAACGCCGTGTACGTAGCGCCATTCATACGCGCACGTCATACCCTCATTCTCTAGGCGCGTGCCGGCAGAGGGGAGGGGGATCAGTGTTCATCTCGAAATTTGACCCATTTCCGCGGCGCGTACCATTGCAAATTTTGGCAGACGTGATCATGAACGCCTCGTCTACGCTTTACGCTTGTCAGCTCAAAATTGTATAACCTGGTGAGTGGCCCTTTAAGAATTTCCGATCACGGACGGCACCGCAATTTTTCGCTCACAATCAACACCACCAACATTAAAATTTCAGTGAAACAATGTCTTTAACATAATGGTCTTAACAGAAAAAAAGCGCATTACTTTGAAATTACCCTCATTCACAGCTCATGTTGGCATGATCCTGTCATGGGACAACCTACAGACTTTACAGAGGCTTTACAGACTTTACTTCATGTTACAGGAATGTACCTGAACCAGGGTAATAGCTGTTTAAAAAATCGCAAAGTACCAAGACTGTATCAGTCCATTGCTGTTCCCATTCTTTCTTACAGAAAAAAATTTTCCCCGTATCTGCATGTTAATTTTACATATTTCGTCGAAACACGATAGTATTGCGTATGGGGCGAGTGAACAAAACATTTATTTGATGTTCAGCGCAAGAATATCGGTGAATGGTATTCTGGAGGTGCTGCGTTAGAGTGGCTTGAGCGTGTGGTGGAGGCGAACGAGCGCATCAAATCATGTCACACGTGAGACAGGAGCGTCATCTGGTGGTTTTCTTGGAAAACGAACGCGTGGCTCTGAGACGGGTGTGCGCGCCCGACTCAGAGCTGATAAGGTGTAGAACGCAAGGCGACGGGTAGGTGCCACCACCGTCGCGTCTCAGCAAAGCGTTGAAAACACTCGCTTTTTCGTGCAAGCGTTGCATGGTCAGCGCAGCGTGAAAAGCGCTACGGTCCTTAAATTTACCTATGTATGCATTTCTAGTAAGAGAGGCATATGCATAATATATGCATGTTGTTATGGTGCCCCAGACATGCGCAATAATTGCTTTTCAATTGACAATTGCACAAGTATGAACGCTGAATCTTGAGCAACATTACCGAGCGACGCAGATGGGGTCGGCCGTTTAAAGTACCTGATGCCGTTAAGAGTGGACAAACGAAAATGTACAGACAGACAGACAGACAGACAGACAGACAGACAGACAGACAGACAGACAGACAGACAGACAGACAGACAGACAGACAGACAGACAGACAGACAGACAGACCAAAATTTTTGCGTCGAAGGTGCCCAAGAAAGACTATCGTTTTTAAAACTACGCTCTCAGACGCACACTTCTTCGATATGTACGTATACATCGCAGAATTGGAACCTTCGCGAATTGAAGTTTGCGTGTCTGCTGCAATACCGATAGAGTTCCATCTGCGATTGCATGGTTCTTGCCGAGCAGCTTGATGCAGGCTGGACAACAGGCGCAGAATGTGGCGTTGGGTTTCACGAATCCGTCGCAGGCTGCTGCTTCGCCAGGCTTGCACGGGCTCTGTTTTTCGCAGTAGTCTGTACCGAACAAGATGCCCTCGGTGTCAACGACAAACAACGCGAGCAATGTCGCTAGTGTCACAAATAAATAGTGGTGATCTTAGTGTCATGACTAACCGCCGCACAATATAAAGCTTTGCTATACGGGTCGCTCGCACTATTAAGGAACGTTGATCTGACGCGCTTGCTGGACTATATGGCACAACCTAGAATGAACGCTGCGCTCTATACTAAGAGACCTATATGTTAACGAGTCTATCGGGTGGCTCACCCACGCGCGTCCTATAGCTGATGCTGCTGTACATCTATACATTGTCTGTCATCAGTGCTTTTGGTCACGCTCACGTTCGGATATGTAAGAGCCCGTATGTGACATTGCCTAAAATTGTCGTTACAAGCGTTTAAGTCTTCAGGTGACACTCGGGGGTTCGTGATGTCGTATACAGTCTAGAGGGAATATTCAAAGAGAATTAGAGTGCGTGCCAGCCGATCAACAGCAACAAAAAAAGAAGACGTACGCAGTTGTTACAATAGCATAAAAACCGAAGCAGAAATCACGGTATACCTATTTGAAATTGCTGCTATATACTTCATGCTGTGTGTGATATGAATGCAAAAATGATTTTATCTAGTTAATAAAACCACAATAGTTCCAGCACTTGACAAGGCCTCCTTTTGCATTCGGCCCGAGTATAGCAAATCTCTACTCGACCAACCACGCAAACGAAGTGTCGCATTGTTTTAATCGGCGAAGTTGCAGTGAAAGTGTTATACACTTTTGTACTTTAAAGGGTTACCGCAAAATTGTGATGCCACTTGTACCTCACGGAACACGTGGAATTTAAAGGGCGAGAAAAATGTTCATACTGTGTCAAAAAAGAAACATTCGCAGAGAAAGAGTGGTATACATCATAATTATTTCGTCTATATATATCACGCTGTAAAAATTCCTAATCATTATATATATATATATATATATATATATATATATATATATATATATATATATATATATATATATATATATATATATATATATATATATAAGATCTAACAGACAATAATGCCAAGAAATGTATAGTGGAAGTGATTAGACCAACTGTAATGTAAATGTGAAGAAGAAAAAGTGGGCGAAAAGATAACTCACCGTGAGCAGGAATCGAAATCGCGACCTTCGAATAACGCGGTCGATGCTCTACCACTGAGCTACCACAGCGGCTATCTCCCCAGACACTTTATATCGTTTATATGTGAATTTAAACAGGGGAGTGTCAGTCAGCGTCATCTCTAGCCATTGCGGCGAATGTGACACAATCTTTATGAGCCTGTTTTGCTTCACGTAGCACGGGAACTTATTACGAGCTGGCAGCTGACCAATAGTCTTTCGTATACAGTCTAAGGGCACCAAGTCTGCCAGTAGGGTTACTGCTCACGGCAAATTATCTTTTCACCCACTTTTTTCTTCACATTTACATTACAATTGGTCAGATCAATTTCCCTATACATTCCTTGGCATTATTGTCTGTGACATCTCATTATTATTGTGTCAAAACACGGATATATTATTATCTTGAATTAGAACCGTTTTCCACCTCCGCACACTCTTGACGTTCTGCATGATGCCCAATACATTAGACAGCGCTCACATCTCGGGCTCCACCCGAAGGCCGTGGGATTGCGTCCCTGATAGTTATCGTGGTTGTGTATTTTAAGCCCTTATTATTATTATTATTATTATTATTATTATTATTATTATTATTATTTTATTATTAGGCTCAGTCCGTCTGTACGGATGATTGAAGATGTGCCGTTGTGCTGAGTTAAGACAGCGAAGAGGTGAAACCTTGTGGAGTACGAAGGCGCAACTTCCTTTCATTCTAACCGGTAGGAAAACTCTAAATGTTACTGAACTACCCGCAGATGCGTGTACCGATTATCTGTTTGAGGTCCAGTATGTTGCTATGCAAGCTCGCATGCGTGACCTCAAGGACTACGTCTCGTCACTCCGCAATTATTGTGCATTATTGATGGCTTCCACAATATCTAACAGACACATGGATAAAAAGTGCGGGCCTCTTAATTACTTCCTCTTCCTCCTCGTCTCTGCTATGCGTTTCGCGGGATTCCGCAAACCTCGGCCACGCTGCATGTCTCCGGTGTGTCTTGTCGACCATCGTGGGCGCCGAAAAGACCTCCGATTTTGGTGCTTCGAAAAACTGATTGGGCAAGTTGTCATGCTATCGCAAATGCGCACATTTGATCTCACGCGTGTTCGATGGAAAGACTTTGGTCGAGGCACTCTAATGCTTCTATATAAAGTACCTTTGAAATTCTCGCGAAATAGACATTTTCAATCCCTCATCTCTACATTCTCTGGCTTTGCGCGTTTGAAAAAGATGTTTTCCAATTCAGAGTACAATTTACTCTGCTAAGCTAGAGCCTCGTGCCATCCCGCTTTTTATACTAAGCGGGAAAAGAGTCGTTTAGAAAACGGGGTAACGAGAGCACTACGTACTCTACTATGGGAGAGCTGAATGCCGTCCCAATACTGTGCATTAGATTCATATGGATTCGGCACTTTGCATGTAAACGCTTATACCCGAATTTTTCACACCCACATTCATACGCGACCACGTTACATGGTCTAGGTTACGGTCTAAAAGAGCAACAAATTTAGTCGCTTAAAAAAATGCTTTAACGGCTTTTTCACATTAATACCAAGTTTGCTTCTTTCTAGAAAATGAATCGTTCATTAAAATTTGTAAGGGCAATGTCAATAATGCAGATATTGCAATATATTTTTCTTCGTTTGAACGCAAATGCTTGGTAACCGAAGAGCGCGCTTCTATTCGGGCACGAATTCTTGCAGTTTTCTGGAGATGGCGCCACGTGGCGTGCCGCGAAATGCACAGCGGCCTGTTGGTGTGTCGGGGTTTCATCGGTCTCATACGCTAAGCATATTTCAAGGCTTATCTGGCTCATGACATCAAGCAATGGCGTTTGTATTTGAGTGATTACGTACACAATGTGCTGTGGTGTAGTTTGGTGGATTGTATCCTGCAAACATTGTAGCTAGCACAATATCTAATCAATCTACTATCCTGGGGGAATGGTTAAGCTTAAATGTAATCTAGAGTACGAGAGGGTCAGACAATTTTCATATAAGGCACCATTTCCTTATCAAGAGCTTTTGGCAGCAAAAACTTCAGCATGATTTTGTCTTGTGATGCGCAAAGCCGTGTTGCGTCGCAGTGTGTGTGTGTGCGTGTGTGTGCGCGTGCGTGCGTGTGTGTCACCGTGTGTGTGTGTTTGCGTGTGTGTGTGTGTGTGTGTTTGCGTGTGTGTGTGTGTGCGCGCATGTGTGTGTGCGCGCGTGTGTGTTTGTGTGTGTGCGCGCGTGTGTGTGTGCGCGCGTGTGTGTTGCACGCGCGCGCGTGTGTGTGTGTGAGTGCGCGCGCGCGTGTGTGTGCGTGTGTGCTTTGCGTGTGTGTGTGTGTGTGCACGTGTGTGTGTGCGCGCGTGTGTGTGTGTGAGTGCGCGCGTGTGTGTGTTCGTGTGTGTGTGCGTGTGCGTGTGTGTTCGTGTGTGTGTGTGCGTGTTAGTGTGTGTGTGTGCGTGTGAGTGTGTGTATGTGTGTGTCTGTGCGTGTTAGTGTGTGCGTGTGAGTGTGTGTATGTGTGTGTGCCTGCGTGTGTGTGCGTGTGAGTGTGTGTATGTGTGTGCGTGTGTGTGTGTGTGTTCTTGTGTGTGTGTGAGTGTGTGCGTGTGAGTGTGTGTATGTGTGTGTGTGCGCGTGTGTGCGTGCATGTGCATGTGTGTGCGTGTGAGTGTGTGTATGTGTGTGTGTGCGTGTGAGTGTGTGGATGTGTGTTCGTGTGTGTGTGTTCGTGTGTGTGTGTGCGTGTGTGTGTGTGTGTGAGTGTTTGTGTGTGCGTGTTCGTGTGTGTGTGTGAGTGTGTGTGTGAGTGTGTGTGTGCGTGTGTGTGTGAGTGTGTGTGTATGTGTGCGTGTTCGTGTGTGCGTGTGAGTGTGTGTATGTGTGTGTGCGTGTGTGTGCGTGCGCGTGTGTGTTTGTGAGGTTGTGGAGAAGAAGGGGAGGGGCCTATGTAGTTTCTGCAGGGTGTAAGTGCAGGTGGGGCTTGAGTGCGCGCGAGGGCCGCTTTCGCGTCTGCCAAATATTTTTACTCAGTTATGGCCGAACTAGGTTTCGAACGACGATGGCGGCCTAAGGCCCCTGATGTTGCATATGAAGGACTATTTACTGTGGATTACATGAGTGATGAACATGCGTCCCTATCCGACACATTTTCTTAAATGCGAAGCATTTCTTAGCGAACTTCGGCTACATCTATCTATCTATCTATCTATCTATCTATCTATCTATCTATCTATCTATCTATCTATCTATCTATCTATCTATCTATCTATCTATCTATCTATCTATCTATCCGCCTACAACTTTGAGCTCTACTGGCCGTTTCGATAACGTTACCTACACTGAAATTGGTATGGAAGAACATGATGGATCTCTGTGACGAAAGAAAGCGAGTAATCATAACATAAAAATCAGGACATGTATGTCTTAAATGTCATGATTTACATTTCATGCTCTTGCTGCTGTTGCAGTGGTTTCATTTACATATTGCGAAAATGCCATGCTATGACATGACTTCATGGCGAACATAGGTGACAGACCCTAACGTGTAAATCATGACATGGGCACCATTCAAAGCATGACGACATGCTACGCTCATACTGTGCTCGTGGCCGTTTCGCCAGTTTCCCATATACCAAAATTAGGTGTTACGTGACGTGAATGGATGGCCAAGGTATATGACTGGTGCAAGCATGATGATCATGACGTGCACATCATGTAAAGCATAAATACATGCTACGCTCATAGTGTGCTCACAGCCGTTTCGCTATCTTCACATATACCAAGTTTGTAATTATGTGACGCGAATGAACGACAAAGGTATATGACTGGTGCAATCATGATAATCATGACATGCGTATCACGTGAAACATGACTACACGTGATACGCTCCTAGCGTGCCCGTGGCCGTTTCGCTGGCTTGATTTATGCCAAATTTGGTATTACCAGAGTCCTTGCATTACGTGACGTGAATGGATGACGAAGGTGTATGACTGGTGAAAACTCAATAATCATCACATGCGTGCCATGTAAGAACATGAAAACATACCACGCTCATGATGTACTCGAGGCTGTTTTGATAGCTTCACATATACCTAATTTGGTATTACGTGACATGAATGAACGATGAAAATAAATGACAGGTCCAAACATGATAATCATGATATGCATGTCATGTAAATGACGACTACATGCTATGCATGCCCATAGTGGGTTTGCAGTCGCTTTCTTACGTTCACTAATACAAAATTTGATATTACGTGACGTGAATGGACGACGAACACAAATGCCACGCGCATACATGATAATCATGACTTGAAAGCGGTGTACGTCATAATTTTAATGCCTACCACTGCTGGTGTTGTGTTGCAAACATTAGTGGTGCCGCCGTCACGTGACTATAAACAATATACCCGCATTTCATCTAGATACCTGAGGTCGCTTGACATTTCTGTTTGTGTTTGCTTTAAACGATATACGTACGCATCGTAATGTTATGCTGATATTAAAGTGACAGTGGCGGGAGGGGTCCGCGACGGCGTGCGCGAGGAAACAGTTTGATTGATTGATATGTAGGGTTTAACGTCCCAAAACTACTATATGATTATGAGAGACGCCGTAGTGGAGGGCTCCGGAAATGAGGAAACAGTTTCCCCTTAATGGGTGCGTCGGCTCTTTACCTTCGATCTTTCGCCCGTTTCCCCTCAATGGCTGTCAAGTGTTAGGCAAGCGTAAACACTTTGTATGTGCGCGTGAGAAGAAAAATATATAAGAAAAAAGAAAATAAAAAAGAAAGAAAGGCCAGTGTACACGTACGAGTCAGGCAGAAAAAACAAGCATGGTCTCCAGCTATCATCTTTGTCACCAATTTCCTCCTGGCTTTCTTCTCGTAGGCAGGAGAGTTTTCCGGCGTCCTCGTTGATGCCGACTACTTATGTTCTAAATTTGAAAATAAAATATGCCTCACGCTCATCGCGCTCGCGCCTATTTGAGAAACAGGACTGTAAAAGAGTGACGCTGATATTTTCAAAAGTGTGGTTTGGCAGGCGCAGGTGTCTAAATAAAGGTAGCTTTGGCTGTGAAGTGGCGTGGTACCGGTGATTATTGAACCGCAGCCGAAATGGCGTGTCTGTTTGGCCAATATATTCTTGTCCGCAGGTGTTGCAATGTAGCATGTTTATTACGTTACTGGAGTCACAATTAAGGCTTTCAGTTATGCAGAATTTTAAATCCGAGAAGTTCGCTTTGGATTCACGTGTTGTGTGACCATATGTGGGCATACCTTGCATCGAGCTTTTCCGCAGGGATGGCACCCTCATTGAATTTTGGGGGTGTTTGTTTTTGCTCTGACAAGAATGTCCTTCAGATTTTTATCCCTGCGGTACACGACGTGAGGTGGCTTCGCGAAAATAGAAGTTAGTCGTTTGCTTTGCCTGATTATGTTGAAATGGCGGGAAAGTATGTTGTTGATTCGTGGCGCTGATGAGGAGTAAGTTAGTACAAGGTTCGTTTGGGAAGTCGTTTTGGATACTCTGTTTGGTATCTTAATTATATCATTCCTGTTCACGTTGCGAGCGCATAGTATGGCATCGTAAATAATGTCTTCCGGAAAATTTTGTTTCAATAAGGAATGCTTTAGGTGTTCTGCGTGTCTGTCAAATTCCCGCATATGTGTGCATATTCTTCGGTACCGGTAGGCCTGAGAATATGGAATACCCGTTTTGCAATGCTTTGGTTGGCTGCTGTTGAAATGTAGGTACATTTGACGGTCTGTAGTCTTTTTGTAAAGGTTTATTGACAAGCGGTGATTCTTGACCATGACAGTGACGTCCAAGAAGTTAATGCTAGTTTTGGAAATTTTGTGCGTGAATTCAATTGACGGGTGGCACTTGTTAAAATCTTCTATAAAGCGGAAAGGACTTCTCTCATCGTGGTTCCATATCATAAAAATATCGTCTAAGTATCTTCTGTAGTAGAAAGGTTTCAAGGTGCGTCCCTCAATGAATGGGATTTCAAGTGAAGCCATAAAGGTGCTCGCGAAGTTTGGGGCCATTTTCATGCCCATTGCAGTGCCACTGACCTGAAGGAAATGCTTGCCATTGAACTCAAAATGGTTATAATTTAGTACAAGTTCAAGAAGTGTAAACAGTACCTCGCCACTTACACTAGCTGATGAGTCAGATTTTACATATTCAGAAACCATAGCCCCTATTTCGTCATGGTGGGGTATGTTGGTATACAGTGAGCAGACGTCCATGGTCACCAGAAAACTACCGCCTGGGATGTCGAGACTTGAAGTTTCGCAGTTGAAGTGGTTTGTGTCCTTTAGGTAATAGGGAAAATTTGGGGGAATGTTTTTTATTAAGGAATTGATGAATTTTGATATATTTTCTGTTGATGTGCTGTTACTGGATACTATCGGACGTCCCAAATTGCCTGCCTTGTGTATTTTGAGGGGCAAATAGAATCGACTAGGAACAGAATGGGCCGGTAACATTGCTTTTAACATTTTGCCGGTAATTTTCTCGACCCGGCGGAGATTATTTAGGGTTACTTTTATCTCCCTTTCAAATCATTCCAGAGCAGTCTAGGCAGCAGCAGCATCGAGCAGTACATAATCACTTCCTTTGCTTCGTGCAGCACTCCGACGAGCAACGGCGAATCCACGACGGTACCCGCTCGTGATATTGCCGGAGACATCCGACTTCGCTGCCACTTGACTACGCGTGCCGAAACTGTGAAGTGCGCCCCTCACATGGCCATCGAAAGTTACGCTCCCCGCTTGAACTACTGACGTCACCATAACGCTATAAAACCGCTGCCCACAGCAGACGGGTCATCATTCCAGAGCAGTCTAGGCAGCAGCAGCATCGAGCAGTGCATAACCCCTTCCTTTGCTTCGTGCAGGTACGTGCTCTGGCCTTGGCCACTTTGAATTTTTAAAATTAGGCTCCTAGATTGCTCTGTGAAGAAGTGTGATCATTTTGAACATGGTCGAAAAACAGCCTTCGACTGTGAAGGAACTGGCAAGGGCTCTTGCTGATTTAAGTGCTAGAATTAGTGACAACCATGGCGATCTAAAGAAGAACCTGAAGAAAATAATTGAGCAGAAAATTGAACCCGTCAAGGAGGGAATGGATTTTATAAATAAGAAGTTCGAGAAATTCAACACCGAGCTACTAACAGTGAAGAAGGAGCTTACCACTGTGAGGGCTGAGAATGCCGAGAATAAAAAAGATAATGACCGCCTCTCAAAGGAGTTAAACGAGGTGGAAAAGGAACTGACTATGTTAGAACAGTACAGTCGAAGTAATAACCTTGAAATCAAGGGAATCCCGATGACCTCATCGGAAAACCTAGTTTCAACAATGAAAACGATATGTAGCTGTGTAAAAGTAGACATAAAAGAATCGGACATTGATGTCATTCACCGCGTATCTTCAAGACGTGAGCAGACACAGAATATAGTAGTGAAATTTGCTACAAGGACTGTAAGGGAGAATTTCTTGAAGGTGGCTAGAAAATTGAGACTTAACACTTCAGTGTTGGGTTTTGAAGGTGAAAACAGCCCAGTTTACATTAATGAGCACCTTAGCACTGCCAACAAGGTACTTCTGGGATACGCCCTGAAGACTAAACGTGAAAAAAAGTGGAATTACACTTGGGTGTCCCAACAAAAAATTTTGATGAGGAAGACAAAGAACTCGCGCGTGATCCATATCACGTGCGCTAATGACCTTGCTAAAGTTATCTAAAATATTGTTGAGTGACCTCAACCACGCACTTCCTAATTATTTACAATGGCTCTGACTATCCCCCAAGTTGAAAAGGCATGGCAAGAGCAAGATAATGTCTCAATTTTGCATTGCAATGTTCGTAGCATTAGAAAGAACTTGGATAACCTACTAGTATATTTGACCCAACACAAATTCACATACGATATAATTGCCGTAACGGAAACATGGTGGAAAGAAGGCGAGACCGCTACTTTACCTGGTTACACTGTGGCATCTATGCCTCGCCCGAGTTCATCCCGTGGCGGAGGCGTTGCGCTGTTTATTAAAAATGAAATTGATTTTGACATTCTTCCTAAAAACTCTGTATCGACTCCCTCAGCCGAAACGATATTTGTTGAGATTAAGCGTGGAATCACAGTGGGCGTCGTCTATCGCCCACCTTCTTCAGCGGTCAATAAATTTATCTGCGTTATGGAATACCTGATGACATCTCTGATAGCCTCTCAAGTTTCAGTTGTTGCATGCGGAGACTTCAATATTGATTTGCTGAAAGATAGATCTGATTATTTATTTTTACTCGAATCACTTAACCTTAAAAATGTCATTTCAACTGCGACTCGTGTCACTGACCAATCTGAATCCATTATTGATCACATGATATGTCCCGCCGAATGGGACGTGAGTGTTGGGGTTTATGACGTAAGCGTTACCGATCATAACCCAACATTTCTGTTTATTTCATGTAAATACCTATCGAAGGTCGGTGCATCACGATTGCAGCGTTCGGCATATGTGGATTATGTTCAATTGAACCGATTGCTTCAGGATGTTGACTTTGAGAGCATATATGATAATGACATCGAAAAGGAATGTGCAAACTTCCTGGAGTCGATAAGCAATTTGATTAGGCAGTCGACACGTGAACGTACGCGTCGTAACTACAGTCACGCCATTTGTCCATGGATGACTAACGACCTCTTAGAAATATTGAAATTAAAGGATTCATACTATAATAAGTGGAAAACAATAGAAGCAACACATATTACCGCGAAAGCTTCAAGTTCTATAGGAATAAATCAGTTACTATGAAACGTAAATTGAAGAAGGAGTATTATACAAACAGTATTACACGGAACGGGAGCAATGCAAAGAAGGTGTGGCAAGTAGTCAGAGATGTTAGAGGCATAGGCCAGACAAAACGCATTCTTCCAGATACCATCTCCTGAAAGGTTGCAGAAGATTTCAATGCATATTTCACTAGTATTGGCGCTAACTTTGCTTCATAGTTTTGCTCGTCGATATCTGCTCCTTCTATCCCCAAATTAATTGATAATGATTTCAACCTTGCAGCTGTCACAACAGATGAAATCAAATCTGTCGTGGCTAAGATGCCGGTCAATAGAGCCACTGGTGATGTTAGAATACCAGTTAAGGTTATTAAAGATAACATTAACCTTCTTTGCATTCCGATATGTCATATTTTCAACCATGCATTTACCTGTCGTATATATCCATCTAGCTTAAAAAACGCCAAAGTAGTTCCTGTACACAAATCAGGGGACTCAAACAACCCTGAAAACTACAGACCGATCTCGGTTCTAAGCTGTCTTAATACACTTTTCGAGAAGATAATTGTCCTTCAATTAAAACGCTTTCTGGTTGACAATGACATCATATGCCTACAACAGCACGGATTCGTTCCCGCTAGGTCTACTGCTTCAGCCATTCTAGCCCTCTCGCACAACAAAATCACCGCGCTCCACAATGGTGAAATCGCAGTATCAGTCTTCCTAGATATTAAAAAGGCATTCGATACAGTTCCCCATGACATACTATTACAAAAACTTGAAAGTTATGGCTTCAGTGACAGTTCACTTCAGTTTTTCTCAAGCTACTTGTCCTCACGCAAATAAAAAGTGGTAATTAACAATAACGAATCAGCATACAGCACAATAGTGTGTGGAGTGCTCCAGGGATCCGTATTAGGCCCGGTACTTTTTTCTCTGTACATAAATGATTTCCCCAAAACACTAGTGTACTCTAAAGCATTGATGTGCGTGGACGATACCGCCATAGTATTCACAGGAGATAGTCTCTCAACACTGCAAGCCAACATAATGTCTGAATTGACACACGTAAGCAACTGGTTTATACAGAATAAATTGACACTACATTCGGGGAAAACGAAGTATGTTGTTTTTCGATCAAGGCGAAAGGATATTGACACGGCGTTTATGCAACTTTACCTGAACAACAGTCCTATCGAACAAGTGGTTTTTTTTAAATATTTAGGAGTGTTTTTTGACCAGCACCTTCACTGGGAAGAACAAATTCATAGTGTTTGTAGAAAGGTGGCTTATGGTTGTTATACCCTAATCAAAGCACGCGAATGCTTTCCCCCCAGCGTGCTTCGAACATTGTATTTTTCCTTCTGTCATTCACATATTAGTTATTGTATTGAATCGTGGGGTGTAACGTATACGACATACCTAGAGCCATTACTACGACTACAAAAGAGAGCCCTAAGCATAATAGGTGGAAACCATGGAAATTCATATAAAACTACATTTCAGGAACAACAAATCTTATCAGTTTGGGCACTTCGCGATTATAAGGTTGCCCTTTTTGTTCAGAAAATTATAGGCACTAGCTTTCCCCTCTCTTCCACTCTATTTACAATACCATCGGGAAACACTAGACACGCACCGAATGGCAATTTTAACTTACCTACAAGCTATAACTTATATGGAAAACGCTTATTGGAATTTCATGGGACTAAAATTTGCAACCGACTACCCTTAGAAGTTAAAGTGGCAAGAAATTTCAAGCACAGTGTGAAATTATTTTGCTTGCAGCATCAAGACATATAAATAGGTTTTTTTTCACTTTCTCCTGCGCTAATTAGTGCTTTTACCCAGTCACTTATTATATATGACGATGATGATGAAACAAGCTATATTTGGGTATGTTGTGAAAATGCATATATGTACACGCGCTTATGTATGTAGTATGTATGTGCATATGTGAATAGTTATATGTATAAATAATTGTGTATATATGTGTTTATTGCTAAATATGCTCTACTAAGCTGCTTTTATGTACTGCGATATGGACCGATCACTAGCCAATGTAAGCTAACAGTCCAGATATCTTGTAATCTTTTCTTTGGTTTGTAATAAAAATCAGATTGATTGATTGAAAAAAAATTCAGGAGTCGGGTCTGTTGGAAGTTCTTTGTAGAATTTTGTGTCTGATAATTGTCGTTCTGTTTCCTTTAAGTAGTCCGACGTGTTTAGAATCACTATGCAGCCCCCTTTATCAGCCGGTTTGATGGCAATTTCAGTGTTTTTTTCGTAGTTCATCGAGTGCCCTTCGTTCTGACTTTAACATGTTGTTTCGAGATGGCCGATTTTTTCATACGCTCTGATGATATCTTTTTGAACTGCCGATATATACATATAGAGGTGTTTGTTCTCTGCTCGCCTGGACACCATGATTTGTCACCACCAATCAATCTATTCTCGTCCGTACAGTCCTTGCGATCATGAAAGTATTCACGGAGGCGGAGATTACGCGCAAAGTTATTGAGGTCTTGGTACAGTTCAAATTCATTGAATCTACCGGAAGATGGACAAAAGGTTAAGCCTCTCGACAAAAGTTGAAGCTGAGCGGGCGTGAGCGTTGTGTTGGACAGATTGAGGACATTTTTCTCATAAGTTTTTGGCTGCTCTTGGCTATCACGTGGCACGGGAGTGTCAGCGTCATATTCGAGAGTAAGGGTGTTTTGATTAGGATTGCACTGCAGTTTCGAGTTCCCATTTTTCTTCTCAAAGTTCGGTTGCGGTACGGGTAGTCCCTGGCGTTCTTGTACGGCCTCATTCCTATTTTCCTGTTGCAGAGCAATGGAGCTTCTGCAGTCCCGATTGAATTTTCTATCTTTTACTACTGAAATTTCGCCTCTCTTTTTTAGTTCATGTCTTTCCAGTTCTCTTGCCTTATGCTCTCCGAGATTAGATACTAATTTCTGCGTGGCCTCCATGATACTGTATTCGGCGGCCTTACGCTCACTATGGTCCGCAATGACCCGAGTCACTTGCAAGGACGCTTCTAGTAATATTTTTTCCCATTTCCCCCTTTCTGCTTCATTTAGTGTAGACATTGAGGGGTTGCAGGCTAGGCGGAGGCCCTTAGGTGCAATTTCGTGAGATAGATATTTGGTTAGTTGTTTCGCGTGGTTTTCGTATTGCACCCGTTTTTCAATAATTTTTCTAATCGATAGAAATGAATGGGACCATGCGTGTTTAAGACTGCCCGTACCTTTTGTTTCCCTGTGTCATTTAGAAACCGCCGTGTCATTTGGAAGACGAGTATATATATACTCGTCTGCTCTGCCCGAGAAGCTCAGGCCATCCTGCATGGCACCCTATAACTGTATATAGGACTTACTTTAACCTTCGAATGCAAACATACCGCTTTACTGTAGTGCATAAAAAGCTTAATTACTCAATCGTAGTTGATTGGGCAACTGACATCGAAAGTTATCTTCTCACAAATGCTAACTAATGCTATCTCTCATTATGTCAGGGCCAGACTTGAGGAGTGCCGACTCATGCGAGATATTCGCGATTACCCTTTTGACACTCGGCCGAATTCAAAGGTTAAAAAAAGGAGGAGGAGGGGGAGGCGGAGGAAGGGAAGAAATGAAAGGCAGGGAGGTCAACCAGACCCACGTCCCGTTTGCTACCTTGCACTTGGGGAAGGGGTGAGGGGATTAAAGGAGAAGAGAGAGAGAAGTGAAGGGCAGCGTGTGTGTAGATGTGGCCTTGTCCATTGCACGCTTATAAGCGGTCACGTAGTCCGGTCGTCTTTAGAAAACTTAGCAATGCCCGCGTCGCTTTGCTGGCCTGCGATGCGTAGAGCCATGAACCAAGGATCTTCTCTTCGGAAAAAGGTCTACTCTCTATTGTCTGTAACGTTTCGCGTAGCAAGTTGCAGTCGCTCGCAAAACGTTCACATGAACACAGTAAATGTTCTATTGTCTCGTCGGTGTCGCACGATTCACCTCAGAAGCTATCCGCCATTCCTATGCGAAAGGAGTATGCCTTTGTAAAAGCTACTTCTAACCACAGGCGGCAAAGTAAAGTTGCATCCTGGCGGGAAAGGTCCGATAGAACTTGAAGCTTTCTCGATGGGTCCAATTTGTGTAGGCGGCGGTTCCTGACACTGGGGTTACTCAGCCAAGTTTCCGACATGGTGTTAGCGAACGAGGGAAGACCCCTTGCAGCGTCGGTTCTCAGTAATGGAATTAGGGTTGTCTGGGCATCCGCGTGGGCGGATCGGGCAGCATTATCAGCAAGGTTGTTACCGACAATACCACAATGTCCCGGTAACCACTGGAACCCCACGTGATGTCCTTTCGATAAAACGTCGTGAATCACTTCTCTTATTTCATTCACTAGTTGTTGATGCTCCCTTTGTCGTAAAGCTTATTGCAAGCTCTGAATGGATGCCTTGGAGTCGCAAAACACAGCCCATTTTTGAGGTCAGGCTTCCGTGATATAAAGTATAGCAGCACGTAAGGCGGCAAGCTCCGCTGCTGTAGATGTTGTCCTATGCGACAGTTTGAACTTTATAGTGACCTGGTACGTCGGGATGACAACAGCACCTGTGGAGCTGTCAGCCGAGACCGATCCATCGGTGTAAATGTGGGTCTTCTGGCCGTATTTTTCCTTGAGTAGCGACAATGTCACCTGTCGTAGGACCACTGTTGAATGGCGGCTCTTGTTCGTTATTCCCGGAATAGTGAGGCACACCTGTGGTTGTTGTAGGCACGACGGAGGTGACGCTGGGCTTGTTGCTGGAGTGAAGCCACAAGGAAGGCATTCTCTATGGGCAGAAATAATCTTTGAAGACGTCGCTTGTGGTCCTTGAAGTCGCAACAATGCAACATGGTGACCAGGGACTCGGCAGAGGTGTCTTATGTGGGCTCTCAAATTGTCAGTGGTGATGTATGTTTGAATTGAATGCTCTCTTGCAATCATAATTGCCCCGTAGGTTGAGGTGCATCGCGGCAATCCTAAGCACACGCGTAGTGCTTGTCCTTGCAGACTTTCGATGGTGCGGATGTTCGTGTTGCACGTACTTGCCAGTAACGGCAAGCTGTAGCGCAAAAATCCCAGAAACAGTTCCCTGTATAGCTGCATCATTGACCTTATCGATGTGCTCCAAGATTTTCCGCAGGGGAACCGTATTATATGGACAATGTAAGTTAGCCTTCTCTTCAGGTAATTGCAGTGGGCACTCCACGATAGGTCCCTGTCAATAATCACACCCAGGAAACGATGGTTCTTCTGGTATGGCATATTTTGTCCATTGATGGTAACGGGGTAGTGTGTCATGGTTCTGCGAGTAAACGCAACCAATGCACATTTCGCCGTTGAGACGAAAAGACCTTGCTTGCGGAGATATCAGCATGTCAGGGTGGCAGCCTGCTGGACTCATGCACGTACTTGTAGACGAGTTACAGCCGAAGTCCATAGACAAATATCGTCAGCATATATGGATATGAGGATAGTACTTGGCAAAATTTCACGAAGGCCTACCATCATGAGGTTAAATAAAGTGGGACTTAATACGGCGCCCTGAGGGACGCCACGGGAGGTATAGTAATTGGGGGTAGGTCCATTTGAGGTTTGTACAAAAAAAATGATCTTCTCGTCAAATAATCCTGGATTCATTGGAACATCCGACCACCGATTCCGACAGCTTCCAACGAGTCTACGATGGCTTTATGTGTTACGTTATCATAAGCCCCTTTGACGTCGAGGAAGAGTGCCAGTGGTATGCGCTTGAGGCTCTTCTGTTGCTGGATAAATGTTGTGAGATCAATCACGCTGTCAAGAGATGAACTACCTCGCCGAAAACCCGTCATGCAGTTTGGGTATACGTTGTAGCGCTCGAGGTACCTTTCTAGGCATGTAAGTATCATCCTTTTTATGACTTTTCCTACGCAACTTGCGAGGGCGATAGGGCGAAATGATGTCAAATCAAATGGTGACTTTCCTGCTTTGAGTAGTGGCACAAGTTGACTTACCTTCCAATTCTGGGGAACAATGCCCGCCTGCCATGAGTGGTTGTAATAGCATAAAAACTGTTCCTTGCGTCCTGTTGAAGGTTGGCTAGAGTGGCGTAGGTGATGCCATCGGGTCCTGGTGAAGATGATCGTCGGGAAGCCGCCAAAGATGCGTCAAGTTCTTCTATAGTGAAAAGATTGTCCATTTCAGAGATGCGGGGTTCAGGGATAACACTCCTAATGATGCCAGCGGACAAGGCGGACAAACCAGCGATTCTCGTACAAAACTCATTTGCCGCTTCAAGTTGGGTGCGGCCTAAATGTAGGGCTAAAGCCATGAAAGGATGTCTTTGTTGGGGAGTCGAGCGCAGGCCACGAATAGTGCTCCAGATGCGTGACAACGGCTTTCGGGGATCCAATGATTCGCAGAATGATTTCCAGCGTTCCTTTTGAAGTTTGTCTAAACGTCGTTGGACTTTTTTCTGTATGTGTCGTACCAGCCTCAAGTCGCATATTGCTTTCGTCCGCCTGTATCTCCTTTCCGCCCTTCGGCGAAGCGCACACAGTTTCTTCTAGTTCAACGTCGAAATCTGAACGCTTGCTGGTGAACGGAAGGAGACAGGAAGCTTCCCTCATTGCCTCTTTGGTGACATCCTCCAAGTTCTGGTCAGGGTCTTCATAGCATGTATTTTCCATGAGTCGCTGAAACTTGGACCAATCAATTCTTCGTGTTGTGGTCTTAGGAGAGAAGTTAGTAAGACCCCTTATTCGAATATAAGTTGAAATATGGCCACTGCCATGCTTTTCGATGTCTGAAAAGCAGTGCACTTGTGACCGGAAGTTTCTGGATACCAGAGTCAAATCGAGGCAACTGCTGTACGTAAGGTCCCGCAGGTATGTAGGACCACCATCATTTAAGAAACATGAGTCGTTCTTGGAGGCGAAGGACGTGAGGTTTCTTCCTTTAGCGTTGATTGTTGAACTACCGCAGATTAAGTGATGTGCGTTGAAGTCTCCAGCTATAACCCATGGGCCGTAGTTGTTAGTATGTCTCGTAGTCGGTCTCGTTCAAATCGTCCAGATGGTGATATGTAGACAAAAATAAGTGTGAATGGAACTTTTTCCTTTTTAACACGTAAGCAGACATATTAACTGTCATCATGTGGTTAAACTGCAGAGATGCACGTATGTGAAATCTGTGCGAACGTGAATAACCACTTGCTGTGTTCCTCGCACGTTGAAGAAACGAAAGCTTTATACACTGATAGTTTAGGAGGTTGTTGCACGTTTGGTTCACATATAACTATTATAGGAATACGATTCATGAATATATACTGACAGAATGAAGAGATGCGGGATCGCAGGCCTCTCGCGTTCCACTGCATTATCGACGCTTGTCGGACCTCGTTGCGGAAGGAGAAAATTGGTCGAGCCATTGTTGCTACTGGAGACTTGCAAATACTGGACATAGAGCATCCAGTACTTGTAGTGCACTCTGAGCGAGCAGAGACTTCAGGCTGCTGCACAGATTTCGCATGGAATCCAGCAGTGTTCGGAACATTCTGATGACTTCTGTGTCCTCTATGAGGCAGCTTGTCAGCGGCAGACTGGAGGGATGTGATTGTCGATGTGGGCTTGGAGTTTGCCGGCGGCTGTGATTTCGGCAATAAAGGCCAAACTGATTCATCTGCAACATTGTTGTTCGTTGGTTTGTTGACCGCGCTGGCCGCCTTTGGTCTGAGAGGCAAGGGCGGTGGAAGAGAAGGGTGGTGGAGTGGCGCTTTTGATGCAGCGTCTGTGGCATTCTGTGATGAACTGCGGCGAGGATGACGCCTCTTTCGGACGGTCTTGGCAGCCTCTCGATGCGATGAATTGTCTCTGGCCATTTGTTTCAATACCACTATTTCTCTTCGGATTTTGGGGCATTCTTTTAACGAAGCTGCATGTGACCCATGACAATTCAAGCATTTGAGGGTAGTTGCTTCGCAGTCATCTGCAGAATGGGCTTCCGCGCAACGATGACACACCGTCCTATTTTCGCATACGCTTCTCACGTGGCCTATCTTCAAGATATTATGACACTGTAAGGGCTTCGGTACGAAAGGTCGAAAAGAATGCCGAAAATGGCCCAGCCTTACGTGTGAAGGAAGAGAGTCACCCTTGAACATCATCTTCAAGCAGCGTGAGTTTCCCAAACGGACAACTTTTGCGATGACGCTGGCTTCATTTGCCGGTTTTAACAGAACATCGAAGTCGGAGCTGGGAATGGCAGTAACCACTTCGTAGATGACTGCAGTGACGGCGTTAGAGCTCACAGGATTGTAGGAGCGAACTTTGATTTCCCCCAGCTCGTTGACGTTGCGCAGTATATTAAGTGACGCAGCATGTAAAACGTCGATGGCCAGTACGTTCTTACACGTGTTCACTCTAATGTCTGTGACCTCGCTTGGCACTAGTCCTTCCAGCATCACCGAAACAGATTGCATGTTGAGGCGCTTCATGTTACCGTCCGGTAGCTCTGGGACAAAAAGGATAGTGTTTGTCACGGGTCTCCTTGGCACTCTGTCGTTCAACGTACTCGAAGACGAAGATGTTCTGACGTTCCGCCTCTTCGCTTTACGGCTCAGCACCAACTTAAAATTGTCGTCGTCAGAAGGTTCTTCGCTGCTCATTGAGTAAACAAGAGTTAAAAAAAGTTTCATAGTTCTATAGGGCAATAGCACCAGCAAAAAGACGTCATACTGCGAACGAAATCTGGTGAACTATGCGAAAGAGAGGCTGTGAAGTATGAAAAATCACAGCATATCCTTGGAGTGAATGACGATGAGTGGGGCGAAACATCCTTATAAGTGTGGCAGCTTGGGCTTGTTGGTATGACATGATGATAAATATAGCACGAGAACAAAACGACGACACAGAGACAAGGACACGAAGGACACGAGTGCTTCGCTTCCTTCGTGGCCTTCTTGTCTCTGTGTTGTCGTTTTGTTCTTGCTCTATAACTATCGTCATGCGAAACATCCGTCAGCCCGTACGTGCTTCCATCCGTCCGAGCCATCGTTCGTGCGCCAATTCATGCATCACTCCATCTGTCCATGCATCCATCCGTCTGCAACTCTGTCTGTCCGTCCGTCCATGCGTCCTTCCGTGCGTCCATGCGTCCTTCCGTGCGTCCATCTAGTGAACACTTCAATTACCGCCATCTCCCATCTCACAACCCCTGTGGCATATACCGGGTATGTGCGGGTATGTGCTACCAGGGGCTACATGCATGCATGCATGCATGCATGCATACATACATACATACATACTTACATACATACATACATACATACATACATACATACATACATACATACATACATACATACATACATACATACATACATACATACATACATACATACATACATACATACATACATACATACATACATACATACATACATACATACATACATACATATGGAGGAGGAGGGTGACAGACCCACGTCATAAGGAGCTTCGCCTCTAAAATATTACGTGATTAGACTACAATGGGCCCCACAAAGTGGCTTCACCGGCATTGCTGTGAGGTCACCAGATTTTATAATTCTCCTCCGGAAATATCGCTCATTTGGATGAATTATTTAGACTGCGTAAATTAGAGTTACCTGACCACGTTTCGGCAGTAGTGAGGGATTAATAATACAAAAATTTAAGCGGAGATCAATGGAACCCTGTAGACGAGAACTTAGAGACGTCAGTCCAGTGGTGATACCCGGCGTGCCTGACTTACTCACAATCTAAACAGGGTTTGCAAGCACGCATGGTGTTAGATCTTCTTCATCGCTTTACATAAGTTATCCAAGACGTGCGGCAAGGTTTTACGTTTTGACCAGGTGATTCCCAGCTGTGGAATGAAACACATGAAGCCATATGTGCAGCGTGCCGCAGGTACGGTTTACGAGATTGCCGTATCTCGTGGCAAAGTTTACACTGCTCAAGCTGGGCGTTGTATAACCAGGGCGCCAAGGAACATGAATGGTCTTTTAGATCAGTCGACATCGTTCCAGAACTTACCCGCCCTTCACGGCATTCGCACAAACTGTCAATCACGACTTCAGCATACCAAAACTCCTTGCAGAATTGCGACAAGTGTAGGCTCACTATACCTTTGCATTTGCGTGCCGGCATGCAAACATAAAATACAAAACAAAAGTTGATATATTTACACAAAGGTCACGTTATTTTATTGTTTCCTTGTTATTGCGCCCGCGTTCGTTGCCTTCATTTGCCATTGAACGCAGTGTGTGTGGTTTCGATGAGAGTAGTTGATTTAGCGCCCGTCCTGTCATGCACTCTTCCTTCCTGTCCCTATCAGAAGTAACGCTGCGACGTTTAAAGCAAGAATACATAAACAAGTGTCTTCTGTATGTTATTACAGAACCAGCTTTCCGGTTTTCGTAATAAGCTGCTAGTCGGAAGACAATCACAATACAACCAAAGTCGGTAGGTGCTGCATTCACATGATGGCACGAAACAATACGCACAGTTTTGAATGTTCTTTCTAAATTTAACTTCAGACCGGCTGGCAGTACTTTTGTCATAAATGGCTATATATATATATATATATATATATATATATTATACACTTGTTTTCTTTATTCATTAACGAGGGTCTCGTACTGGCAGACTTGGTGCCTGTAGGTGGTATACGAGGGATAATTGGTCAGCTGCCAGTTAGTATTAAGTTCACGTGCTACGTGACGCCAAACAGGCTCATAAAGAGTGTGCCACACTCGCCGCCATGGCTACTAGTTGTATCATATGTGATGAAAGCATATGTGCTATCTACATGCATGATTGCCTCGTGCGTACTCCTGGCCCTCACCGTTCCTAACTCTTTCCACCTTCGACTATAGCTAACAACGCAGAATAAAAGATGGGGTGCACTTGTTTTTCGACAACCCAGCTGTCCAGTGTGTCCATTCCACACGCGAAGGAAACACGGTGTCAGAAGTGGGCAGCGTATAAGCAACGACATAGATCACCCGAGGCCACCTGAACCGCTACGTTTGACAGCTGATGGAGGAAAGAACTGGACGAGGTTTCGTCAGCAGTTCGAATTTTTTCTACAAGCGACGGCATGACAAGCTAATCCGAGGTCGGTAGCAGCGAAAACGGCACTACTCCTTAGCGTTGCAGGGGGAGGAAGCCTTGGACGTTTTCAACAATTTTGTGTTTAGCCGAGAAGAAAACAAGTAGGATTTCAGCATCGTAATTGCCAAATTCGAAGATAACTGCCTAGAGCAACAAAATGAAATTCACGAGCGATACGTGTTCCGTTCCCGCAGTCAAGGTGAGGCGGAGCCCTTCGAGCAGTTTCTACGCGAGCTTAAAAAACAAGCGCCGCACTGCAACTTCGGGACCATGGCGGATGACATGGTGCGAGACAAAACTGTTTTTGGAACAAATTCGCTAAGGCTTCGAGAAAAGATGCTCAGGGACAAAAACTTGACCTTAGAAAAAGTAATCATCCTTTGCAAGGCGGCGGAAACATCAGCTCGTCAAAATGAATTTTGGCAGAAAACAAAAGAAGAACTTGATATGAACGCTGTCACAGCCAGTAAGAGCACCCCTAGAGGGTCCAGGAACGACCTAAAATGCAATCGTTGCAACCGAAGGCATGCCTACAGATGCTGCCTGGCATACGGAAAAGTATGTTACTCGTGTAATGGCCGCAACCACTTCACGTCTTGTTGCAGTGAGAAAGAGCGCGTGTATGAAGTGCAACATCAGAGCGACGACTTCGCAGTACTGAATGTCGCCAGCAGCTGCGCAAGCAGAGAACGGGACTGGCGTGTGAACGCATGCATTGGCGGCAAGTACATCGCCTTTAAGGTGGAAACAGGATCGCAGGCCAATGTTCTGCCACTTTTAATGTTTTGCAAGCTCAAGACGACAACCCTGATGCCCAGTAGCGCAGTTCTGAGATTATATGGTGGCAACACGATCAAGCCCATCGGCACGTTTTCAGCGCTTGCCCCGCCGTGGTGGTCTAGTGGCTAAGGTACTCGGCTGCTGACCCTCAGTGCGCGGGTTTGAATCCAGGCTGCGGCGGCTGCATTTCCGATGAAGGCGGAAATGTTGTTGGCCCGTCTGCTCAGATTTGCGTGCACGTTAAAGAAGCCCAGGTGGTCTAAATTTCCGAAGCCCTGCACTACGGCGTGTCTCATAATCATATAGTGGGTTTGGGACGTTAAACCCCGCATATCAATCAAGTTTTCAGCGCTTATCGAGATTGGTGGTCGCAAGGCGGGCACAAAATTGTTTCTAATAAAGAAAGACCACAGCACTATCTTAGGATTGGACATCCGCTAGAAGCTTGGAATCGTACAGCGGGCTGTTGACAGCGTGACGACGAACGACACCGAAGAAATTGTCAAAGAGTTTCCACGCCTTTTCCACGGAACAGGCTGCGCCCAACGTGAATACATGATTGAGCGGCACAGGGATGCCGTGCCAGTCGTCCAGCCAGCTCGGACGGTTCCCCTGTCCCTGCGTGAGCCTCTACGTACTGAACTGGACAGAATGAAAAAGGAGGTCATCATCCAGAAGGTCAGCAGCCCCACAGATTGGGTAAGCCCCCTTGTCATTGTAATAGAGAAAGACGGCCTATTGCGGGTCTGCATGGACATAGACGCATCAACGAAAACATCAAGAGGGAACACTACCAAATGCCGTGCCGGGGGGATATTGAACCAGACTTGGCAGGCGCGAAGTTCTTTTCGTGGCTCGACGCCTATGCGGGATCCCATCAAATCGCATTAGACGAACAATAGTCGATGATATGCACATTCGCCACGCCTTTCGGCCGGTATGGATTTCTTCGTGTACCGTTCGGTATAGCGTCAGCGAGCGAAGCGTTCAAAAGGCCCTAACGAAATTTTTGATGGTCTTGCCGGTGTACGCGTGTACGTAGACGATGTGTTGATTTGGGGAGGGACCAGGGCTGAGCATGGTGAGAGGCTGCGAAGAGCATTAGAAACAACTGAAAAAGCAGGCCTTACCTTCAATGCATCAAAATTTCGCTTCAGCCAACAAGAAGTGCTCTTTTTTGGTGACATCATTAGCGACAAGGGTATTAGGCCGAGTCCTGATCTTGTTGACGGTCTTTTGAAAATGCCAAGACCTCAGGACAAATTGGCTGTTCAAAGGCTACTGGGAGTAGTTAACTACGTCAGCAAGTAACTACCAGCTCTCTCACAGCGTACGTCTACTTTACGTTCTCTCATGAAACCTGGTGCCATCTTTGATTGGACACCAAACCATCAAAGCGAATGGCAGGCGATACGCCGGGATTTAATTAATGCCCCAGTGCTTGCTATATTTGATACAAATCGGGAGACAAAGGTTACTGCAGATGCCTCTCAAAGTGGCGTCAGCGTGGCACTTCTGCAACGTCATGGAGACTGCTGGCAGCCGGTAGCCTATGCGTTGAGAGCTTTAACAGAATCGGAGCAAAGATATTCACAGAGTGAAAAAAAGGCTTTGGCTTCAGTTTTTGGTTGTGAAAAATTCAATCATTTTGTCTATGGCCGCACCATCACCCTCGAGAGTGATCAAGTCCACTGATAGACATATCAAAGAAAGGCATAAGTGATATGCCACCCAGAGTGCAACAATTTTTCTTGAGATTGATGAAATATGATTACACGCTGACGTACATTTCTCGAAAACAGATGGCCCTTGCTGATATGCTGTCCCGATCACCTGTTCCTGGAATCAAGGGAGCTGCAGGCACGAGTGACGTCGAGATATATGCCGTCACGGTCGTATCAGCACTCGTAAGTGAAGCGACAGCTAGAAAACTTGCACAGGAAACAGCTCTCGATCCATACCTTGGCACAGTGCTAAGAAAGCTTGCGAAGGGAGAGCCTGTCGATGGCCCCCTGAAACCGGTGGCCGCCGAGCTATCCGTAGTAAACGGCATACTACTGAAAGGCACTAAAGTGGTGATGCTGACAAGCATGCGTAGCGACATGTTGAAACGGATCCACGCAGGCCATCTTGGCCAGGTAAAGTGTCAAGCTAGAGCAAGACAAATGGTGTACTGGCCGAATATAAACTCGGAAATTCAGTCCTTGATCCAAAGATGTCCACCTTCCAAGACAAACGCTTATAAGCAGCCATCGGAGCGTTTAATATTGCAACCAACGCCTACTCAGCCATGGTACCGCATCGGTGTCGATCTCTTTCATTACTCGGGAAGACATTATTTGTGCGCCTATGACTTGATGTCCAATTTCCATGAGGTGGCGCTACTGTGTGATACAACAGCCAGTACCGTCATCGATAGACTGAGTGCAATATTTCCAAGGTACGGCATACCAGTCGAGGTTTCTACTGATAATGGCTGACATTTTATCAGCCAAGAGTTCAATATATTCACAAAGCGTTACAACTTACCCGCAACCGAACGAGCTCGAAGAAAAGGGTGTACAAGTTGTAAAACGCATCCTAAAGAAAACAAAACCTGCAGGAGAGTGTTTCTGGCTGGGCTTGTTGAATTACAGGGCGAGTCCTGTTGAAGATGGCCGGTCTCCGGGCGAATTCTTGCAAGGAAGGCGGCTACGTACACCATTGCCAGACTTCAATCCACTCTCAGCAACGCTCGTGAAAAAACACCGGCAGAGAAGTCATCATAGGCGCACCCTACCTGGCCTCTGCGACAATGACGTGGTTCGCTTGAATAGGACACCATGGGCAATGAAAGCCAAAGTGATCAGATCAGCCGGCCCACGGTCCTTCTACGTACGCACAGAGAACAACACCGTGCTGAGGCGCAACCGTCGGCACCTTCTGGCGACGAAGGAACCATATGGTGTTGGTCCATCAGACGACGAAGATTTTGCCAACAACCACATCCCATTTCAAGGTGAGGCGTCATCGATTACCACAGCCTCGCCCGCGGAAGCTCGGCAGCCGTCGCCTCAACCACTGAGATGCAGTCGATGACAGACGCGGCCGCCAGGGCGTCTGGGTTATGAGCAGCAGTTCCAGCAGACAAGCCAGCGGCATTAATTTCGTCAACTGCTTGGAAGGAGGATGTATCTTATCTGATGAAAGCACACCCTACTGAAAAAACCCATATAATTTCATACAGGATCCGTATGCTTCAATACAGGGGTTACAGGGGTTAATACAGGAGCTGTGGGAGGACCAAATGGGGTATATAGGGCTTATACAGGACCCTCGTGGTGCTATGTAGGAGCTGAATGGGACGTATATAGGGGTATGTAGGAGCTATGTAGGAGCTGAATGGGACCTGGGAAGAACATATAGGGGTATGTAGGAGCTATGGGAATGCTATGTAGGTCGCATCTAGCACAATATAGGAGCTAATGGGGCTGAATGGAGACCATCTATAGGACTTGCATAGGGCTCAATGTCACCCTTAAGAATGAATGTAGAACATGAATAGAACTTATTAGACTGAATATCTAGGCAAGTATAACTTTTTCTGGTATTGAAGTACCCAAATTTTCTTCAGCTCTATTAGTTAGCTGTACACATGCAACCCCAAGAAATAACCAATTTTAATTAGTATATATCATGAGATGCAAATATATGCTACAGCAAATTAGATAAGTATATCATATAATTATCAAAGTAATTTCATTTGTGATCACCTTAGTTGTATGCATACTTACATTTGCACAATTTATGTTATGATATTTATGCAAAAGATCATTCAAATGTATTTGTGCAATGAATAATCCTTTCATTATACTGGTAAATAGTAAATAACTTCCTATTATATACACAATACACAAAAAATATAACAGACAATTCAACCTGAATTATATTCCGGAGAGATACGTACACCTAGTCTCACTCACATGCTCTGGCATTGCCTCAAGGCACAAGGAGCCAGGATTACCAAGGAAAAGTGCGAATGATCTCTATGCACCTCGAATCTTGAGGCACAGCTCTAGGCTATCTATAAGAGGGCATGACACGGTCGAGGGGCAAGGCCTCTCACTTCTGACGTAGCAGCTGCCCTCTGTGCTCTGAACACTGAAAGACCTCAATAATGCCATTCATCCATCTTACTTCCCCTCAATAAAAAAGCACATAAAATTTTATTATAAAAAGTTAAAAAAAGGTTTTGCAGTACTAGGTTGTTGAAACAAAACTACGTCAAATTTTCAGTTTAAGTTTTCACGCATTGCTTGAAATGGTCAATCGGAGAGTTTCGTTGGCTTGGCACAAGCTTGCTCATTTAAGAACCGTACTTGGCTGTGTTTATTTGTCTGAATATGAATAAGAGCAAAAAACTTTTGTTTCATGTGCTTTCACCTGAACCTTTGAAAACAGCTTGTTGTACGTACGTATGCATGTATGTACCGGTGAACCATGTATTTCCAACGGCACTTATGTATTAAAACAAAATTGGTTCAAATATTCAGTTCAAGTTTCAATGCATTTCTTTAAATAGTTCAATGGTGTTTGGGTTACACAAGCTTGCTTGCTCCTGAAATGTACTTGGCTGTGCTTAAAAGCTGAATACGAGCAAATAGTTCTAGAGATTGTGTTTTGTGTGCTTCCATGTTAACCTTTGAAAACATGAAGAGCCTAAAAATGCCAAATCTCTTAACTCAATTAGTTTTATGTATATTTTTTTCTGAAGTAACTCACGCAAGACATGTATAACATTCCTTTGAAATTAGAAGGGCCTAAAAAGGACCATAAGTTTTTTAGCTCAATTACTTTTTGGTCCTTTTACATGAAGTAAACAATTTTTATTTTGTATATATCATGACAATAAGGTATATCCCAAAGCATATAAGATATATTCCCAAAACCTTTTAGTTACGTTTGTGATTAGCTTACTTGCCCACATGTTCAAGTCCATTTACATAATTTGTGCTGTCTACACAAGCCAATTCATACAAATGTTGTAAATGTGCTACTGATTGATGTTCCTTAATCCTAACGAAAAAGAGTGAATTATGCAACTATATCGGGCTAAATGTTGACATAGTTTAGAATACATGTGGAGGGTCTCTGGATAGGTAAAATAGCCTACAGCCTGCTCTTGCTTGGTATATATTTTAGTGTTGTGTCAGAGTGAAACTTATGTATGTCTATGCCATTTATTATATTTTATGTCTCATTCATATGGCATGTGAAAAGGTTTAAAAATTTGAGCACTTTGTAATGAAGTTTTCAGTCCTCGTAGCAAATTGCTTTCCACACAAAAAGATGAAAAACATGTTTTTTTATTTTTACATATGAACTGGTCAATTCTGTACGAGTCAGATTCAGAGGACATGCTTCTACTCCAGTACAGTTAATACATAAAATCTCGAAATTAATACAATGCAAGGCAAGAAAATATTAAGATAGCTTTGTACTATTGGTGCAACATACTCCCCACTCAGTACAACTAGTACATAAAACCTCAAAAATAAACATTGACACTCAGTACAGCTACTACAGGAAACCTCCAAAAACAAACATTGCCACAATGCAAGGCTAGAAAAAATAGCTGCGGCTATTGAGGTTTTCTGCGGCTTACTACAAAATGATGCATGGCTTCAATTACATACAGGCTTATATCCACATTCCACAGCAATGGAATGCAGAGCCATCATGTAATTTATTTATTTGTTCATACACACAACACCGCCAAGACAATAGTTGCAGTTACAATGCTGTAATATACAAAAGCACAAATAACAAGGCCATCAAAATGATTACCCTAAATGAAGATTTTAAAATGCAACAAAAAAATGAAAGTCAGCTGTTTACAAATCATTGGTTTGCCCGATACTGAAATACACTTCAACTGTTCAGCCACCTCACAGTATGACACAATTGCATAAATACTATGAAATAAGTTAATAAAAAAGCAATAAGAGTCATTTACACTTGTTACATTCACATTTTTTCAGCTTCATTGCATGCTTATGTTTTATTATTGCAGACATTGAAATGTGGGTGCTTACAACAACGAATTGTTATGCTGTGCAGGATCATTCACACTTATAATCACATTCAGGAACCTCTCTCTTTCATATATTCCAGTGTATGTACAACCTGACATTGCATATGGACTGTTCCTTACCGGTCACACTTGAACTGCTTTAAAAAATTTTGTTCTACTGATAGTTAAAATCTCGAACTACTCTACATACTGCTTTTCCAAAAGTTTGTTGAGCAAATTACAGAACTACATCACCTGTTAATTTGTTTTGTATTGCCATATTCTTTTCTCAAGCTTTGTTATTGCACTACTTTACTACCAGTGATTCTCAGCACAAACAGCACCTGCGATGTTCAAGAAGCTTCAAGACTGCAGTAGATCACTTTGTCAAGATTACGCCCACTTCTGGAACATTGCAGAATATTCTGGAACCTAGGTAACTGCTAACGAGAATGCTAGAATAGTCGATGGCAAATGTATAAATGCTGATGCACCTCACCACTTGCCAGTTAATCAACGGCCAACATTCTGTTTACTACTATCAGAGCCAGTGGGAATCGCTGTAATCTGACCTTCAGTTTATGGGCCACAAGTTCAGCCGAATAAACAATTTCATCTCGCAATCACAGTCTGCTCCCATTGTCCCCGTCACGCCCCCGTGACATCTGGTGGAGGTGCTGCTTCTTTCATGTGCTAGACTCCCCCGTCAAGCCGTGAACCCATTCCACGTCGTGGTGAAGACACCCACGCTGGCCACAAGCAGCGAACAAGCCGCAGGCAGCAATGTTTACCACCAGAGTACGAACCTCTACAAAACAAGGCTCGAAAGACCATTATGGCCGTAGTGCGGGAAGAACTTCGCTGAATGTTTCTGTCATGCCAGCCACAAGTTTCATCAATCGCAGACATTGTCAGACAGAAAATCCGGCTCTCAATAAATATCGCTGAGACATCGCAACCGCAGCCCCAAGCCATGAGCTATGCTGCTGCTGCCCGACACTACACTCCACCTCTCTTTGTTCAGAAACTCTTTGTTCAGAAAGAAAACTGCCTCCTTGAAAGGCAAACAAAATATTCTGTATATTTAAAAAGTACACTTTACAAAAGAAAATAATTACATATTTGAAGTAAGCACACAAATATACATAAACTGACCAAGTTTCATGAACATTGATCAAGAAATCAAAAACATTTTTGAGTTCCATGTTATACAGATGTTTGTTTACTGAAAGTTCACTGCAGCTTGCACGTGCCAGCTAGGCACGACTAACTTTTTTTTACTCAGCCATCCGGAACTTCCTACAAGCATGGGTGGACAAATCTATCTTAGATTACTTTCAGGACCTTTCGCAAGACCACGAAGTGACTACTGTGTTTGGAGCAACACACTCACTTTTACGCCAGGCCATATGGAACGCCTCAATGTACGATGTTGTTCGAGCTCGCTGTTCAACGTTTTTGGCCACAACATGCTCATGTAGAGACAAATAAAAGTAATCTATGAGTTCACATACTACCATTCATGACAAGAACGAACCTGCCATATCAAAATCAGCTCATTCAGTTACTTGTGTGGTTCGCAGCAATGTGTACCTGCCTTAACTGGATATGTTTCTCATCTGCCACGGAGGTTTGGTAGTTATGATGCTCGACTGCAGACCAAGAGGTCACGGGATCATATGCTGCCCACGGCGGCTGCATTTTGATAAAGGCAGAAACTACTGAACCACTTGCTTGGATTAAGGTGCACATTGAAGTACACCGAAGAGTCAAAACTTTTAAAGCCTTCCATTACAGCATCCCTCGTAATCATATCGTGGTTTTGAAATGTATTTCTTTACCACTTCTGTGTCTGCCTGTGAAATTAATGTAACCTTAGTCACGTTCCACCATGTTAGGAACTGCACAAATGTAGTCTTCTTTGTCATTCAAAGAGACCAGAACACATGCTTTGCCAATGTCGTTCATAGTTAGAGGGAGGGGCGAATACACTAAAGAAAAAAAAAACAGTCGGAAATGTGTGGCGGGAGTCCTGCAACGTTGTTTCCAGCAACTATCCTTGTGCAAAGAAGGACAGTCCCACCATTTAAAGCACAAGTTGGATCTGTCCCCTCAAGTATTCTTTTAATAGAATAAAAGCCTCCAGTTTTGCTCTCGAACACAGAGCTGTTTTTCTTTCCAGCTTCGTACGATTCACTGTGAAAGATTGTGCCCAAAATAGAAAATCTGAAATGTTCTTGAACGATTGGAACTTGTCCACACCATGTCTGCAAGCAAGAAGACTCCTGATGACTGAGAGAAAGAACTTGTTTCGGTGTTCCAAACAACCATGCAGCTCCAATGTGCCGTGCATGCTCAGTGATTGGGTTACCAAGCATGTTACTACAAAAACTGAGCACTTTTGATGGCAATGGAAGCCCTGCAAGCAATAACTGGAGCTCTTGTGTCATCACTACTCTTTCCAGCACCTGCGCAGGCACAGCTTTTGCAGCACTAACAAGTTTTAAAAGGTAACCATTACTGTTTTCGAATGCGAAAGCAGAATGGGCCCACAAAGGACCAAACTGTCTCACAGCATCAGCCAGGTGGAGAAGCTGATGCACATTAAAGCTCATACGTCGCTGTCTATAGAGCCCGGCTGCCTGGGATACAAAGGATGTCAGAAGCCGTCCTGAAAAATGCAATAAACAACTATTTCCTCAACGATGCTATAGAATATTACAACACCTTTTTCTTGCAGCCTCTCTTGTTTCAAAGAAGTAACATTTACTGTGCATAAGCCACCAGTGAAGAGATGAACGTATTAAAAAAGCTGTATTTAAATACTTTCAAAAGTGGAATGGCCTAAAATAAACATTACGAAGCAAGCGTTTTGTTGAAATCTATAAATATCGCAAAAATGCCAAAGTTCGCCTTTAAGCGTCATCACGCACTGGTGACAAGAATTTCAAAATATTGTGTAGAGCATCACAGGTGTACACAGGAGTTATCTTTCAGTAGAGGAGGGGGGGGGGGGGGTGAAAGTTCATAGCAGCATCCCCTTCCAAATACATCAATTTACGGGGCTGCCTTTGTGCACCCCCCCCCCAGTCACAGACCCCTTTCCTCTCTATTACATCAATGTTAGGGCTGGCTTTGCACCCCCCCCCCCTTATGCACACAAGGGCATTGCGATTATTAGCCAATACATGCCTCACGTCGATATGCCTTACATATATGTCTACATAAACACATGCGAACCTGTGCATACTACACCAGGTCGAGCCTCTGACATGGTGGCTATTCACCCAGTTTAAATTATAGTATGCTAGTATGGGGCACTACAAATGAGAAGAATTTAAATAAACTAGAAATCTCACAGAAGAAAGTTCTCCGCCTATTCAATGATTATTATGACAACGCAAGGGAGATTCCTAGCGGTCCATTATTCATAAAACATGGTATACTCAAAGCAAGATAGGTGTATGAATATAAGCTATTACTTTACATTTATAAAAATAAACTCCACACTACTACGGCACCGGAAGGCGCACTCAAATACTCGCTCCGTAGGCAACAATTTCGCGTTCCTGCTACTAGGACTGGATATGGCAGAGCCCTGATTGCATACCACGCCCCACAGCTTATAAATCATTTAGGTGAATAATTAAATTTTAACCTCTCATTAACACAATTCAAATATCAGATAAAACATCTCCTCATTAATTGAGTATATTAAACATCATGTTTTCAATAAACTTCTGGCTAGGTTACACATATGCTCTCACCGTTGGGTACAAAACGCGTGTATATACAGTAGTATGTACGTACATATGGGCACATGTATGTATTAATATGCGAGTGTATTATATGAATATATAAATACGTATGTGATTGTTTTTTTTAATATGTAATGAAAAGAGCCTCGATGTCTGATTCTGTGTCTATGCAGCCTATTTTTTGTACTTATATACCACCTATTTTTGCTTTTATGCTATTTCTGTGTTTCTATTATTATGCTGCTCCTTGTATTGTGATAATTATTATTCAATGTAGCACTGTTTGCTGAAATTTTTTCGCGTAGCGAAGCCACGTCAGGCCGAATGGCCTTTAGCTTCACTTCGTTTTTCTGTATTCTCTCCAGAAAGAAAATCTGTTAATTTCATTTCATTTCAAATCTCGACACAGAGGGCAACTTGCGACTGACCCTATCGCCACATCGTCTTCTCAGCTTTCGCTCTCCCTCTCCCCCAGTGGTGGTCAAGTGCTGTTGGATGCTTTTCTTTTGCTTCACCAGCAGCTACTCCTTAGTGTCGAATCGCAGTCAGAGGGGCGCGTTCTGAGCTCGTTCGCAAGGCCGCAAAATAGGCCCTTTTCCTGGACCTGGGGACCATAAACTAACCTTTTTATGCTTCTGAAAATTTCGTTCGTAACAAGCACACAGCTACAATGCAACTCACGGAGTCCCGGCCACTGCAAGTAGACGGTGTTTCAAGCAGCGCGTCAGCACTGACATATGCCAGGTGAGATTGAGAGGAGCAAGAGAGGGGTGCTCATCGAAAGGGTAAAGCAGCTTTAGGAGAGTATACCATGAAGGGAAGTGCAGAAGAGAACGAAAGGAATGATCGTCACGGTTTCGATAATCAAACGCGTCTAACTCCACTATTACAGCACCGTTTCGAAAAATTCTCACAGCTCCGTGTTTGTCATACACTCGTTCACAATTCCCCACCACAATTGAATTTCGACCTCTCGGTGGTTTACGAGCCCTCTAAAAGGAAGGGGTCTGCAACGCTTTTTCTTCTGAATTCTGCAGCACTGAAGTTTGTGTAGTGCTGAATACTGATGAACACAAAAAGAATTATCAAAATTGGAACACGGTAAAGGACGTTATTAGCCTTCAAAGTTCAAAACCTCAGCAGACAAAAAAAAAAAACAATCCCTTTCCCATTTCACTCTGAGTCTCCCACTAACATCAAAGGCCATTTCAAATCACCTCTTATAGAGACAGTCTTCTTGAGAACTTGATTATTCTTTCAATGGCACGATTGTTTTTTACTGTGAACTGAAGACAGTTTCGTAAAATGCAAGTGATTGTGCTTTCAGTTGTCAACGTGTTCTTACCTGCACGATCAATGTGGTGAGATGACAGCTCTTGCAAAAGCAAGAGAAAAATTGCCTCAGACAGGAGGGCGAAGTGGCGGAAATATCTTGGCAGTAGCACAGGGTAGCAGCATGGTAAACAGTAAAATAGCAGCCAGTTTCGCCACTCGTGCGCCTTCCAATAGCACCTCTCTCGTAGCGTGCGAGGCAGCCGGGTGAAATGATGTGGAGGACGAATGTTCAGCAGGCGTTTGTTGATCACCCTCAATGTGCTTGGACGTCCTGTAGGGGGGCAGCAAACAGTTCTAGTCAACTACTAGTAAGAAATTCTCCATATGATTTAATGGTCCCCTGAAGCATTCCAAAGGAAGCTTTTTATGCAACACTAAAAACATCATTACATGGCAACTTCATGCATTCATGTTACTGCTGCGGACAGTGACATAGTGGACGCGGTGTTGTTTGCTGACCCAATAGACATGAGTTTGATCCCATGCATAGTAGTACCATTTTGACAAAGGCGAAGTGCTAGAAGTGCAAGTGCTGCATGATATCAGGGCATGCTTAAAGAAGCACTGACATCAAATTTCAAGATCAAGATATGCCCATGATTCGATCGCTTGGTATGAGTAGGCCTTTTTGGCCAAATTTGAATGGCATGGAATGCGAGGAAGTTATTTTAATTCGATGTCAAACAGCGTAGAGAAGCTAAGGAGAGAAAACTGGAAATATACTGCCCTGCGACATCAACACAAGAGCTGCGTGTTCGATGTGATACATTCCACAAATACCACCCTGAGTGACGATACGCTAGTAACAATGACGTCGACGATCTGAGTGTGTTTGGAGCCGACTCCCAGCCATGCTCTCACTATTGACTCTCCTTGCCGTGTTGAAGCGTGCGTGCAATTCATAGTATTGCATCGACTGATTTTGCATGTGTTCCGCAGCATGAGTACTATCATTCAATGTGACAATACGTGCCAGAATGTCGAGGAACTGCTGCGCAGTGACAACCGGCACGTCGAGGCCTGGAAAAAGAGAAAATAGCGTGGCGTTTCATGCCTTTCCAAGCCACGAACCTCAACATAGCCAGTGAGTTGATGCGCTGAAGGACAGAGAGACTAGACGCCTAAGAATAGCCACATTTGCTCGCTTCACTTTGCGCCGAGCTGCTCCAGGGTAAATTCTGTGTTGGCGAATAAGGTGGGTTTCACTGGCAGTATGAGGCTCCTTTTGAGGGCCGGGGCTAAAGGAAGAGGGGAAGAACGAGTTGGCACTGCTTAAGCTAGCCGGCCGAAAATGCATGGAGAGGCTTTAGTCTACATAATCAGAGACACAGCTGGACTGACTGCACGTGTGCTCCTAGCAGACGAAACGCCAGTGTGCGTGACGCCATCATCTTTTGTGAAAGCAACATCAGCTATGCAGCGGCCTAGGTGTGGCCGCGAGGTAGCGCTGACAGCACTACAATTTGACGGCTTTTGACTCATTTTGAACCTCAATCGATAGCAGATATATAAATCAATATTACAGATATTCATTCGTACCTCAGATGCGTTTTAGGTCGCGAGTCGCTACTAAAGGGACGATAGCTACTCGTTGACGCGGAAATCTGGACATGAGTAAACTTGATGTCAGTGCTCCTTTAAGAGCTCCAGGTAGTAAATATTTCCAGAAACCTCAACTAGGCTTGATAATCATATGGTGTGCTTGATAACCATATGGTGATTCTGGCATGTGAAACCCCCAAAACAACATTCCTGTTACAGCTAGACATTACGCTAGGTGGCATTAGTATTCTTGTTTGAGAAAACAATGTGCTGTTTACATTTGAACACTAGAAGGGGCACTTTGAAAAAAGCCTTGGCTGGTTTCGTGGACCTAGATTGATTTATCCATAGACTACGTGCCATTGTTCACTACAGTATTTTCTACATTGGTCAAATGCCAGGCTTTTCTGATACCAACTTCCATCATTTTCCAAAAGAAGCTTTCGAGAAAAAAAAAGTATCGCCCGTTCAAGCAAGCAAACCTTCAAATAGCGGAAGATGCCAAACTGTACATGAGACGGCATCATATAAACACATGTATGTCAAAAATTTGGCAGCAATACAAAAGTGGGCCATATGCACTGTTCTAAAATATTTATCCGTAATACTTCAACCATGAGGTGTACGGTGCACTCACCCATGTAGTATGGCTCATTGCTGTTTGACGAGTCGAACCAATACTCAGCAAACTGCCTTGTTACGCCCAACAGAACACTATGCATATACTCCACTGTATAGCCCCACACAAGGTGTGGGACGAAGTGTGGGAGTTTCACCAGTGGTGACACCCCTTTCAAGCCATTGACTGGGGTCTTTAGTCTAGATGCCAGGGTCATGTCTCTTCGGATGCCTGCTGATGTCCTCTCCACATCAGGTTCTGCATTCAAGTATATTAGGCGCCCTGCAATGAAATAAAGCAGAAACAAGATAAGTATTTCACTGAGTAAATGCTATAGAGATTCCTTAAGGGTGCAAGCACCACCAAACAGGCGCACAAGCTACTTGTTCATGGGAAAGTGGGTACGCCCCAACAACTGCCATGACAAGCACACTGCCTTCACACGTTTACCTTTGAACCTGTACCGTGCCAGCACTTTTGAAATCAAGCCAATTTTGCAAGGTGCAGCATATTGCAGTGTATTCAGTCGTGAATTTCTGTGTTCACCTTCGATAGTGTCTGTCTGTGATTTCCGCTGTCAAGTGTTTATGTGTGCCACTGTTGAACCAGCTGAGTAGTTCTGAAGTATCGTTTTTCTTTTTTTTTCACCCGTTTGCTATATGGCATGGATTAAAACAAAAAGATTCAAGTTGATTGATATGTGGTGTTTAGTGTCCCGAAACCACCAAATGATTATGAGAGACACCATAGTGAAAGGCTCCGGAAATTTCGACCACCTGTGGTTCTTTAACGTGCACCCAAATCTGAGCACACGGGCCTACAACATTTCCGCCTCCATCGGAAATGCAGCTGCCACAGCCGGGATAAAAAAAAAAGGAGGATTCAAGTCAGCTTCTTAGATAACGTCCAGGATCAGTCAATGAAATTCACGGATGCATTTGGAATAAATGTTCATGAACACTCAATGAGCAAAGGCGAGGTTCTGTTGAGAATGTGAGAGCGTACAGTTTCAATTTATTAAAATGAGATACCTAATCTAGACAGTTAGCTTTCATCCCCACTAGAAGCAACAAATGATGACCATCTACCACCCTTTGTTCGTTTTAACAGCAGGTGTTGGATTTTACAGATGCCGATGGTGTTGTGAAGTGTTTGCGCAAAGGTGACCATAATACCGTAGATATATGTACTGACATAAGCAATATGAGATGAAACACTAATATTACTGTTTAAATGCAGTTGGTGAGTGCGATATTGTACATGAAATTGACTGCTCTATAGAGAGAAACGATATCTTTAGCAACGCCATAGTGTCACGGGTTCGATCTCAACTGCAGTGGTTGCATTTCTATGAATGCAAAATGGTAGGGGCCTGTGTGTTCCCAGTGCAGGTTAGAGGAACATAAAATGGTTGAAATTTCCACAGCCCTCCATCACGGCATCCCTCATTTTCATATGGTTTTTAGGATGTTAAATACTACATGTACTTATATTTACTGTTAATATTATTGCGCTTACGTCACATTCACCTCTGTACAAGCTAGAGGGTGGAGCACCGGACCTGTGCACCACCCGGGAAATTTTATTTTGTTGTGGCACAAAACAAAAAAAAATACCATTTCAAAAATGTGACTTTACTACCTTCCCTCCTTCCAAGAAATTTCTGGCTATGCCTCTGTCGTTGACTAAACATCAATTTGGTATTTCAACTCATATTGCTCACAATGCCTTTTGACAATATCGGCACAATGAGCACATACTGCTCAAATGCCATATTCGACATACATTCTTTCGGTAGTACCTACACTGACTGAATTATTTTTTTCAAATTTTGCGCACAGAGAAGACACATGTAGGTGCATTTGTAAGAATATTCACTAAATGGCAACATGTCCTTTTTTTTTGCACTCCCACACACTGAACGAGCAGTGAGCTGCTGCAAAGTGTACTTGCGCCACACAAACACTTTTCCTCAAACAGAACTATTGGGCATTCTCGAATTGCCTGAAAAAAAGACTACTGATGATGCTCAAGCATTATGAAAGCTTGTTTAGGCACTCTGCTTTATGAATTTTCGTGCACTTACCCTCTTGGCTTTCTCCACAAGCCAGGCACCACGGGCAGCCAAAAAGCTGTTGAACTGAACTTGGTTTCCAACTGCTGCCCTCGCCGGTGCATCAACACCGACACAGATGGTGTAAATCTTGCTGTGAATAACAGTTGAAGAGTATTTCCAAATAAGTTCGCCAGTCCTACACAAGGATTCAACGAACTTCTCCAGAAAGACCAGCATGTTGGGGTGTTTTCGTCCGTACCATACGCCTCCAAGAATAACATTCTTATACCTGTAGGGCGCAGGAAGTTCATTTATTATCATTTGTATGGGCCATTTTGAGGAATTAGATGATTTGTATAAAGGGCTGCCATCGGTGTTCAAGGTAATAGTCAAATCGCTCCACCTTAACACACCCTTTTCTCGCAAAGTGCGGTGCATCATGCCACTAGTGATGTCACGAATCAAGTGGCACCCGACTTCTGCCTGCTGCTTCAACTTGCTGAGGTTCTCAAACAAAACACCAGAGAGACTTTCTATAGTGCTGGAAAGTTGCATTCCAACATCCAGAATGGAAAAAAATGTGCCCCCGCTTTTTACGTCCGACACCTTCACAGTACTCCGGCAGACATTGCAAGTCAGGTGGATTTTGTCGCTAGAAATGTCGAGCAGTTTGCCACACTGACTACAGCAATAATGGTATTTGCTGACGGAATCGCAGTTCGCGGACCACAATTTCCTCAGTAGGTATTTCGACTGCGGCAGGCCGCACTTTTCGAAACCGAACAAGGCTTCCACAAGTTTCAACAAGTCGTCCACATCAGACCAGGAAAGGCCGTGAGCCGCTATGAACGACATTATTAGAACGATAGCGACTGCAATTGTGGTTGCTGATCCCGGAAGTGTTTTTGTTCCAAAATCCGCGATGCATCTGGCAAGCAATTCTGATTCGTCGAACGAGGGCACAGAACTACGGTCGCCAGAAATATCTCCTTCGGCTCCAGGGTTTTGGTCTCGATTTACAGAAGCGCCGTCTCCACAAAGATAGTCACCACTATCTTCTTCGGTTCCGGAGCTTGGGTCTTGATCTGTATCTCGGAAAGGTCGAGTGTCACCGTCTTCACTGTCATTTTCTGAATGATTGCTTTCGTTGTCAGGGCATTCTTCGGGGCTTTGGTATGCATTGTCGCCTACGCCATGCGCGCTGTTGAAAAAGTCGTCGCTTCCTTCTGGCACCTCTGTTCGTACTCCTATAGAACTCGTGTCAACAGAACAGCCGTCCGTGAGACATCGATCTCCTGGTGATGTCTGGGACGCGTGAGAACTGTCTGGTGGCGAGTTCAAAACACCCGCGAGACGAGTCGTAGCGGTCGCCGAAGCACTGCTGGTCGACTGCTGGCTGTACCATCGCGTCGAACGGGGTACTACAAATTCAGTGTCTGGTCCTAAATACAGCTTTCGACGTTTCTTTGCAGTTAGTTGACTCATGACTAGCTAAGCAAAGCACAACTGAAGACCACGATACGATGGTGGAGGTAACGATACGGCTGACGACGGATGAATGACAGCATTAACCGCAGTAGCAATATAGTCGGTATAGTGCCTGGAATGTAAACGTATGAAAAATAAACATAGTGGCGGAATGCAGACAATGTAAAAGCAAAACATGTGACGATCAGCAACCCACTAAATAAAAGTAGGCGCTGTGGTAGATAGTGGTGTTTAGATTCTTGCAATTGACGTGTACTTTTGCTCTGTAGAGCACGAAACAGGTGGTCATAAAAGTAGTCGCTTCAAGGAATGCACTATTTTTGTTATCTGCAAGTTTATCACTGCACAGACTTTTTTTTAAACAAAGGACGGGACCGAGAGATTGTCTGTCCATGGTTAGAGTTTCATAAAATAATGTTCTGCTCATAACTGTTATTATTGCCCACTGATATGGCTACCTAAAAGTACTTTCCTTCATAAGCCCATCATTGAATGCCTCTGTATAAAGAGCCAGCTCCGAAACGAGAATTTTCCACCGGCAGCTGTCGATTGTCGAAATTTGTCATGTCTCAACAGCACTTCCCGGAAACCTGACCCCAAAGTTTATCCGCTGAATCAACTAAAAGAGCCAGAAAAAGAACTAAGTAAAATCACTAAACACTACCGATCCTGTATATTCGTCTTTTCTCCATGTTTGCAGTTCTCTGAGCGCAATTCTTCAAGCCCACATATCTACTTTCCACGCGCTCGAGCCACCCCAGGTCACACCAGCATTACTACCATGCAGGTCACTGCAGAAGCTAGGGGGGGGGGGGTCAAACTCCTGCCCCCACCCCAAAAGAAATCTTTGGCTGCATCCTGGGTCCTGGGTACAGGTAGACACCTCGGATAACCTGAGATAGTGAACACGCTGGAGATTGACGTAAGAAAATGTTGCCGCTTATAGTTGCTCTCAGTGCACATGCATATATTTGCATTAATTTAACATGTAAAGATGCAGACGTGATTGCTGGCCAATGTCGACATGCAACTATTTCAATTTCGGTTTAGTTATGCCGCAGGGCACCATCGATCGCTGCCGCATTACTGTTGGTCCTCCTTTGCCGATCTGAAGTACATGTACATGTTACTCACATGAGTATACTCACGGGATAAAACGTGCTATTATTATTTTTTTTTGCTTTGACGACTTGTACGCGCAAGTACTCGAGATAGAAATATTATGTCGTGACGAATGTGGTTTCTATAAAGGCAATGTTGGCTCTGATCTTCGCGTCCGAGTCGAAATTATATGCCGATATTTCAAGACAGGCTCATTACTTAATAAACAATTGTATCGGACCAGTTCTTATGAATCCATCTGTGTAGAAAGCGCAGTCACTATTACACAGAACAAACAACACAAGCGCTTAAGAGACGTTAATAATGAAGAGCCCGCCGAACTAGAAATGTAAGTCAATAAACAATTGTATCGGGCCAGTTGGCATGAATCCATCTTGGTAGGAAGTGCAGGCACTATTACACAGAAGACACAACACAAGCGCTTGTGTTGTGTGTCCTGTGTAATAGTGGCTGCACTTCCTACCAAGATGGACTCAATACTTATCCCTAAATTAGCCTAATACAATCCCGAAGGTGGACATTCACATGCCGTGTGGCATGTGCATCAATTCTTTCCCGTTGCTCCACTGCTGATCCCGAAGGTCTGTGTTTGAATCCGGATTTCTAGTAGAGGCGAATATGCTTGAGGCCCTTGTACTTAGATTTCGGTGGACGTTTATGGATTCCATGTGGTCGCCGCTAAGGCGCATCTCTCATTTGTCATCGTTTTGGAACGTTAAACACCAACATTTATATTGTTATTGCGAGTGTTATTATTCCGTAATTACATTTCCAATATGCGAATGCATATCGTTTCGATAATTATAGCAAGCCGTGCGCTTTTCTTTTTTATCGTGTCGTTCAGTCAATATCGCATAAAAGCAGTGCAGTGGTTCATAGGCTGGTTTCTTCATTAATTGATTGGTATTATCTTGTCGTGCCTGTATATCCATAAATAACATTATGGGTGATGTGTAAAACACGCACGTCTACCAACGTCTTGAAAAATAAGCAAGAAAAAAAAAGATGCAATCAAGTACATTTTATTTATTCCTCCAGTGTCCTGTTAAGGGGTAGATGTGGCGTGTGTTCGCATTTTGGATCCGAGCAAACTACAAGTTTTGTAATGTTCCAGCTGGTATCGTAACTCATTTCCTTAAACATAACGCTACCTTATAACATGTTCGCCCCACAAACCCACGAGCCCTTTCTCTAAATAGAAGTAAAAAACACCCTCAAGAAGCAATACAGGTAAGTAAACTAAAAATACTAAGCAGACCTTTCGAGTTGAATGAGTTGTGATTACATTGTTCTACAACAGTCCAAATCATCAAAACTCAAGCACAATCCTTTCTTTTTAAAAACTTACTAGTAAGTTCCGTCATCAAGTGACAAAAATGCATTATTTTACGCGCACATTTACTTCAAAATACACAAATTATGGTATATTTCCTACACAATAGGTGGCGCAACAAGCACTAAACGTTTTCCAAGTCGGGTCGTTGGCTTGTTCAGTTTAGCCAATCCAAGAGCAGTACTCTACGTTTGAAGTACTGGATGTTTTGGATGAGTCCTGTGAGACGTGCCACGGCAGTAGTCCCTGCAGTCTTTCTTTTTTGTTTTTGAAGGCGAGTGTTGATTTTGCGCTCCCACTTAATTATGCCGGCAGCACCGAAGGTGGCCTACGTCGTTTACGACGATGGCTACTGGGCTATAGTGAGCGTGAAGCTCATTAAGGACTTCAAGCCGGCGAGTGTGGCTGACTGCCAAAAACACAAAGAAATATATTGGAAGACCAATGAAGCAGGGCACGTCGACGAAGGGTATTATCGAGGAGACGTCATCCTCCTTGGTGGTGAGTTCTGTCTTCTTTGAGGTGTTAATTTTGGTGGCGTTTAGGAATCCGTTTTACAATACAGGAAAAATGTGTGGCAGACGTCGCTGCTTGCACGTGTGTTATTCGGTGCGTAGTCAAAAGAAGACGCACGGAATGGCTTCTGTGTTTTCAGTGTGCCTTATTTGACCCGTTGGTGGTGGTTGCGCAACTACTGCTAAGTTCATGCTTATCAGCCCACGTAGCTCTTTTCGTGTGCACGTGGTGGTCGTCTCGGGCACTCAATTTATGATTTGGAATACGGTATGACCTTGCGGGCTGCTATACAAAGAGGCAAAACATTTTTCATGTATACTCTAAATGTCATTGGAATGTTTCAGCAGTCTTTCAGTCCACAAACGCACCACAATTGGGCTTAATCAAAACACGTGCGCAGCAGGAAAAACAGCGAGCAAGTGATCATTCTGTAATGTAGAAAACCAGAAGACAAATTGTGCACTTATTCACAGTGACAGTCATCCCGGTGGACGCAAAGATAATTAGAATGTCCGTGGAATGTTATATTGTGCAGCTGGTCGAGTAATTTAAAGCGTGCGGTCCGTCGGCATATAGGCAGTTCAGGCTGGTTAGGCCTGTTCGGTAATGCGGGTATGTACTTTGTAACAACGCCATAAATGTCATCATCTGCCTTTCAAGGTCGTATTATTAATCATCTTTAATGCTAAAACAACTCTTACTGCTTATTGTTAACCTAAATAAAACCCCACCTCTTGTGTAATGCCCCTCCTAGAAAGGGGGGCCTTTAAGGTAATAAACTGAACTGAATGCCCAACTTGCGATCAGCTGAGCTACACATATTTTCTGATTATCTTGTTCTAGTTTGAACTTGATGCAATCTTTGCACCTAGACATTTCAATTGACAAGATCTTTGAACTGCTGCATGCGGAAGCTATAAGTAAATGGCAATGCCAAAATTATTTTGTTGAGTTTAATATAATTGATATTTTTTTCTCTGGAATAGATTGCAATGGTAACAAAATAAAACTTCAAAAAGCTACTGCGGGACAGTTAATAAGCATTACTAGAAATGGTGTTGCTCACACAGACTGAATTACGTTCAAAAGCTTTGACTAATTGTTTGGATGTGTTCCAATAGCTTATATGTGATCACCTGGTAAATTAATTGAGATTGTGCTATAACTAGCAACATGTGGTTTGTCTCAAGGTTTAAATACTTGCATAACTCTTACCATCAGCCATTGACTTGCATCATCTAGAAGCGAATGCATGTACAGCACAGCTTTCTTTCTGCAGAACCAAGCTTTTGTGGTAGAATAGATATGTAGTTGTACTTTGCATGCATTTGTGGTCTTCATACCACATTGGTGCTTTAGTGGCCTGCTAAAATTTAATTTCGTTTGATAATTTCTGTAGCCACCTTCAGTGACCTGATCCAGAAGATGGGCAAGAAACGGCTGTCGGTTCCTGACACTGTCTTTTACGACATAGAAAGTGAAGAAGAGACAACTGAAAAGGTAACATACATGAAACTTTGTTTTCTTGAAAATGTCCGTGACCTGCATCAGGCACTTGGGGAAGAAGTGACTACTGCATTTTCAAATATAGGTGCTAATACTATGCTGCCAGATTTGGTACTTATAGCACTTATAACTGTATTGAAATGGCATATTTCTAAATTTCATGAAGCTGCAAAACAAGGACGACATGTTCCCCCGTGACTGTGTTTGGCAGTTTTACAGCAGTGGAAGTTGCTCAGAAGTTCTTTGAAAGGACAAAAGTCTTGGAGAGCTCTTCTTACGGGGCACTATGTGTAGATAATGCAGCTAGTGTACACTGAGCATCAATTTTGAAGTGGTGATCAAATTACAGCTTCTTGAATAATCACCCTCCCAGTGGACAATTCCCATTTCGCGGTTTTATATCGAGCAACAGTCTTCTGATGTGTACGGGACACAGGAGATGCAAAGTCAGGGTTGCAGCACTCTTACAACCGATAGGTGGCAAAACATACTGAGAAACTCTCCCATTGCTTTCGCAACAGTTGAGAAGGCCTTAAGGAAAGGAGCATGCATGTGCAGTCTGTTGTGGCCATTGTCTGACAAAGAGGGGAGGGTTGTCCTTACAGGGTATTAGGACAAAAAGTGCTGTAGAATACTGGTTATAACTTGAATATTTATGAAAAAGTCAATGATAACTGGTAATCAATGACAAGTAAACCTAATTGAGTTACCCAGAATTTTAGTTTTGGAAAAGTAATTGATTTATTTGAAACTTGTGTATAAATCTGATCAGTGTACACTAAGCTAGGTAGGCATAATATGGCTGCTTGTTACACAAATGGTAACTTTGCCTTGCACAGAGTGATATTAGAGAGAATAGCAGGCACAGAGCAGCAACTTCCAGGATTTTGGTTACAATTTACATTGTGACCTATGTTAAATTTCACAGATATGCATTTGTCAGCTTTTTAGATGACATTGTGTGTTAGTGTTGTTGCTTTTATCCTATTATGTGGCAAAAGTTGGTGTGGCATAGTTGTTTTTGTTGCAGTCATGGTAACTATGTGTTTATTGATGTTGTGATGCAGCTAAGAATTTTTCTTGACAATTTAGCGCAAGTCTGGGGTGTGTGGAAATTGCACTGTTTGAAATCGAATATCATTGCAACTGTGGTGGCTGTGGTGGTTATCAGGGCGTTTTGCAATGTGAGAGATGTTATACCCTTGTCACATGGCAAATTCAATGCCATTCACAACAAACTACATTAAGCGGACCTAATTTCATTTTACCTGCGTGCTGTCCCATGACAAAAACAAATGTCATTTTGAAATGATGACCATGACATCAGCCCTCCTGACCCATGGCTTTGGGAAAAATAAACATATAATAAAACTTGTATGTAACATGCGTGTATCCACAAAAATAATTTTTATGGGTGGAAAGGTGCACCTATAATAAAAAAAGTGGCCGTTTTGAATAAAAACTTGCCACAGCTGCACGACACACTCGAATGCCGTTGGCCCATGGTATGACCGGGCATAAGTACAGTCAACTGAAGCAAGGTGCACAACCTACTCCCCCGCTGCAGAAATGAGACGGCAGCAACGATTTCATGTGGTCACCACCTTAGTCACCACATGATTAATATCCACGATACAGGCAATAATGACAACAGGGCACAAACGAAACATGCCCTGCGTTCAGCTGCTGTCATGGAGAGTAGCTTCTTTTTAACGCTATGGCATTAGAGAGCTCGATTTGCAGAAATTCCGGCGTAGGCATCATTGGTTGTGAGCGAAAAATCATCTTATGCGCTACTGAAAAACTGAGAATGATGCAAATAAAATAAACAATAAAATTCTTGAGACGCAGTTCGTTCGCATGGCAAGCGGATGTTCTACCCCACGGCCACGCATCTGTTTGGAAATACAATGAACGAACTTCCTCTGCTTGGAAATGCAGTGGAATTACCTTTCATACTTAACAAACACACACATCCTATATACATGCTTTACAATGCAACATGAAATATTGCAGTAATAATGCGTGGTACAACCTGCCATTTCTAGCGGGCGTCATAACATGTCATTATCATAATGCCTTGGAGGTTTAAAACTGGTCACCCACTAACAAAGGCACATGCGCTACTGTACCTATTCCCTTAAGGCCACGTAGTGGGTGCGTAAGAAGTTCGAAAAGGTTTCATGCACCAAGTGTTCGATGCATGTAGTAGCAACAGGATATCCTTATTGCCTTCAACTCCTAAAAACAAAGCTTTAGGGTCCCTGAATTTGTTTTTTTTAACTTTTGCACCTGCTATCATGTCATCAAACCAGTAATAAGTTGAGCTAGTAAGGAACGAGATCTTCATAAATAATAAAATGTATATATACTGAAGTTATAGCCATTTCCCTAAAAGTCCCTGACATTGAGACTACTCAGTCAGAAATCGAATGCGATTGTGTTGCAGGAACTCGTTCCGCAGAAAAGGTCGTTTTCATCAAATGGCATTAGTTTCCCCGTGTGACAGCAAAGAAAGGATATTGCAAACGAAGGACATTAGATTTGCTGTGTGACAGGGTGTTAGAATGCTCACTAGTCATGGCTGGAATATGCTACATATCATTTTAACATATGGTGTAGTAGCGCAAATTTGATGGGGACACTGAGGACAAGAAAACACTGCACTCGCTAGTCTCACAAACAGTGGCGTGTTTTCTTGTCCTCAGGTCCTCGTCGAGGTTGCACTGCTATACCATATGTTGAAATGATATCTCACCAACTAGCCCAGCTTTCAACCCTACTGAACTTCATATGCTAGGTAGTTGCTACAACCTGAATTATGTTTGTATCAATGGAGCGTGTATGTTTCCTGGCATATTTGCTCGTTTTCGGCTTCTAATCAGTGATGTTGGCTTTGGGTTGATGTGTTTATTTGCTAGCATTCAAAAAAGAAAAAAGAAAAAAAATCAGCAACCAAGAACAAAGAGGCGCCGAAGCAGTGCGAGTTCCGAAGAAGAGCTTGTCGAACTGAGTCGGCTCGAAAAAGAGAGGAACATTACGAGGCAGCTCAAGAAAAAAAAAAACAAAAGACTAGAGGAAAGAATAGAAGTACTCGAGAAAAGAAATGACAAGCTGCAAGACATGCTGCAAAACGAACTCAGTAAGTTATATTTATTCCATGCTGCCTTTTAGATTTTTTTTAATTTTCATGCAGTCAGTGAGTGCTGTGGTTATGTGTACCCTAACACATTTACTTTGGCATCTTCATGTTATTTCGATGCTTTTTGTTCCACAATAAGGATGTAGTACCTGAAATAGCCCTTTGGATTAATGTTGTACAGTCGACATCCGATTTCGCGGACACTCAAGGGATTGCGAAAGGTCCGGAAAATCAGGCAGTCTGGAAAAACGAATGCAAGTAAAATTACACTTTTTGAATAGGTATTTTTCACTGGCGGAAAAGGTCACAGCAGGAGTACAGGATTCTCGTTGCAATTCAGCAAGTGCATCATTTAGGTTGCCCCGAAAAGAGCCGTTTGTAATAAAAAAAAGCGAAAAGAAAACATTTTATGTGATCGACGCTACTGCATTTGTAAAAATTAGGTGCTAAAAGGACTCTCTTATTTTCGTTTGCACGGAGTTCCACTTGCCCCGATTATGTTTGCCTCAATATCAGCTGATGTCATGCTGTCACTGTACACCTATGACGATGTCATGCTCGCGTCAACACCGAACTTGTTGCCCGTGTAGGCTCTGCCTCTTTGATCTATGTGTCGGAGTTGTCGAAACCTTTAGTAACTTGAATGATTTCATCACCGGTAAATTCCGCACACAGCTCAAGATTTTCGCTAGCGTCGGCAAAGCCCTCCAAGGTTATCTTGGCTGAAATCGAAACACCAGCACTGTGTGGGTCGTTGAAGCAACGACCGCATTTGGAAGTTCTTTACACACGCTGCCCTCTCTAGCTGAGACTGTCGTCTCGGCGTACATTTTAAAGCTGGCGTGGCAAAAACAGTTCCTGGGAGTCTGTTGTGTTACCTCCTTCTATGAGTCGGGAAGCATGCCGGCGGCAGACTATAGGTCAACAGCGTAGCTTTCCCGCCGAATCACAGCCTTATAGTAACATTAGTAACAGCACCATGCAGTTGTGGCCACAGGTTTGTCTAAGCCACGGCTGGCTACAAATTGGCGTGCGCTGGATTCCGGCATTTGCGGTGTCAAAGGTACGGCAGCCACGTCACAGTGGGTTCGAGGGTACGAAAAGAACCAAACTAGTGGTGCTGATTGTGACTTCAATTCCGCTGTTAGCAGTAAAAAGTTAGCAGGAAAATCGGACGGTGAAAGCTATAAATGTCCGAAATTTTGGACTTTTTAATACATTGACTGTATGGGGAACTTGATGGTGCCACAGATCAGTCCGAGAAATCAGGCATGTCCAGGATTTCGGTAGTCCGAGAAGTCGGACGTTCAGAGTTAAGAAAACCAAAACAATGCAGCCCTTTATAGAATCAGATTTGTGTGAGAGAGTGGCCACTTAGTATGGAAACAGCTGTGATAATTGCTGAATGTTGTTTCCTTCTACGACAGTGCAGTAGTTACAGCAGCACTAGCATGAAACAGCAGCCAGCAAAGCTTATGTTCTGTATGAATGGACTCCGCTCCTCCTACCCTTTTTCACCAAACTCTAGACGGCTCCAGCAAGGTAACAGAAAAAATTGTGGCTTCAGGCACGATGCTATCAGACACCACCCATCAAAGTGCATTCTTTCTCATTATATTCATATGTACCTGGGGGGGGGGGGATTCAGGCGGCTTAGCAGAGGAGGAGCATATAACGTCATGACCCACCCTGCTGGAACTATTAGTTTTCTTCAAAAAAATTCCGTAACAAAAATGAATCTCTTTAGTAGGAATCGACCATTAGAGAGGACTGCCTTTGAAAACTATAAGGAACAGTTTGAATTGTCTGACACTTAGAGGAGTTGTTAGTGTACAACTGTCTCAAGAGCAGGGCTGGGCAGTATCGCGATAGTATTTCAGAGATACTTTTGAGTGTCTGTATTGCTGTATCGAGATACTTCTTAAAAATGTATTTGTATCTCAGTAGTGAAATACTTTTACGATGTATCGCCCGTATCGCAATACTATCCAGGGCATGGGTATGTGGTTACTTCTTTTTTTGGAAATGAGCTGAGACGTGTTTACAATGGCAAAAAAAAACATATGCTGTGGCCTTAGCATTGTGTGGCGAGATATGCACCCACCACTTCTTCATTTATTCTCAGGGGGTAACTGACTCCTACCTTCTTGATAGTGAGCTAGTTGCTTTTCTACCCGCATTTCATTGTGCATGCAGAACTGGAATGTGTTTGAATAATCACCTGCTTGGGAGCTTGCCAATAATGTTATGCTGCCATTTTGAATTCCAGCAGCGAGGAGCATTGAATATGGCACATTGGGCGCCAACCAACAGCGTCGTTTTTAAAATGTGTTCCCTCATGCCAATTTAACGAGCAGTGCTTCTTTTTTTCTCGTTTTTTTCTTGTTTTTTGCGGCATCTATTTGAAAAAGCGGAACTTATCGAGGAAGCCACAAACCACCCAAAAAATTTGGTGTGTGGTGCCGTGTGCCATCAACGATACTTCTTTCTCCAAAGCATTTCTGGAAGACAGCAAGTGCGGCCACACGCTTGCTAGTCCTAGTCAAATGTGACCAGCGCAGTTTGAAGTTTCCCGTCTGCAGAAAAAAACACACAACATCAGGTACCGGCATTGACTTGGTGCAACTGACAAACCAGAATATATCGGTGGTTGTGTCACTTGTCGCTAGAACCAATAGCATCTGCACAATGCAGACTAGCAGGGCTGCTGACCTACAGCAAGTGCACAGAGATCTATTAGCATCCGGCTACTCGAACTCTGGTTAAACGCCAGCTCTTTCAGTCGCAAAGATCTGATCGTGTGTTCCCAAGATAACGTGCCGCTATACTGTACGTGTCTGATGCGTGCGAGTCAGGCACTAGTTCAAAAACCATTACGATGTCCAAGTAGTTCCGTTCCTACAAATTGCATTATCGGCTGGTAAAGATGAAGGACAAAAAAGAAAGGTATCTTGATGCTTATTGGATACTTTGTAGACTGTGATTGTGTATATATCAGTGAGACTGGAAATTTTGAACATCAGGTCAGACAGCATGTAAAATGATGTCAATGAGGTAAAGGTGTCTTCCAATGCCTTGGCAAAACACCCTGCCCCGCCGGGGTGGTCTAGTGGCTAAGGTACTCGGCTGCTAACCCGCAGGGCGCGGGTTGGAATCCCGGCTGCGACGGCTGCATTTCCGATGGAGGCGGAAATGTTGTAGGCCCGTGTGCTCAGATTTGGGTGCACGATAAAGAACCCCAGGTGATCGAAATTTCCGGAGCCCTCCACTACGGCATCTCTCATAATCATATGGTGGTTTTGGGAGGTTAAACCCCACATATCAATCAATGGCAAAACACCCTGAAAACTTGAGCAATAAAACAGATTAGCATAACGGCATAAGCTTAGAAAAAAAAAAACTCTTCAGGACACCACTTGCAATCAATGCTGATTTAAACAATGGATACACATAACACATGGAACCATTGATAACACATGGAACCTTCATTCTTATCTACACTCGCGGTTTTGAGTCACTTTTGAAGTCCCCATAAGCATATTTTCACTCCGTCTAGTTGTCACTCTGAACAAGACTCCCATCATGAGAGCTGAAATATCTTATTTGTATTCCTTTTTATGGTTGGTGTCATTAATTTATCATGTTCTCACCCTAACAGGCTTCAGTCAATATCTCAACTTCACCCATTTTTTTGAGTAGAATGTATACTACACTATGCATGGGATTAATTTCCTTTTGTTTATAACACGTTTTCTAGAGAGTAAATTGGTAAGGCAACTTGGTTGGAGCCCTTCAGAGTATGAAAGAGTTTAAGGCACCCGAGGATTTTAGCAAAAAGCACTCCGGTAAAATCGGGCAAAATATCAGCCTGACGCGCTGGTGTAGCTATGAGCAAATACAACATAATTATGTTTGTATTAATCATGTTGTAATATATTGAAGTTCTGAAAAAGTAATGCTTCGTTCAGGATGCAATTAAGAAATGTGCGCTCTTTATTTTTCACATTTGCTCTCTTACAGAAACATTGGCCAGCCGTTCCTGTTGCGGCCACCAATGCAGCACATCTACTAATCATGGCGCCTATGAACATGAGGCCACCCACAGGAGCATTCAAGAGAAAGTATGAGCTTATGACAACGCATTAAGATGCTTCATCAAGTGAGAAAAGTGGCCGTCAGCACCAACAAAAGTGACAAATAATAACTTGTGATGCCATCGTCGTGGCATCAGAAATAAGTTTCCCAAATTGGTCGTGTCATCATGACGTCACATTATGTCATTGCTTGTTCTAAGGTTGCCTATCCCCGAGGCACTTGCGAAACAACTGGGAGTGCAGAAAGCTGTTGGGAGTCGTGGCGGGTCAATACAATCAACTTAAAGGAAAAGGAAGATTTTCGTTATCTGTTGTTTTAAAGCAGCCGTGAAGGGGAATGAAGCTGTGCCCAGTTGTTATTTTCCTGCTTCAGTAATGATTAGACATACCGATTTCAAAACATTTCGATGCAATATTCAGTCAACCGTGTGCATCATCACACATTGCTGCACAACTTATGAAAGAGGAAATATCTTTATGGTGGCACAATCGAACCAGTATGGTACTACAAACCTCACTCAACTATGACTTGGCAAACATGGCTGTGCTGCCATGTTTTGTTAACGGAGACTTCTCATAGGTCGACTTGAAGTGATGTCAGCAGTACAGTTGAGGCAAATGTGCGAGCTGGAGAATCAAAGTTGTCGACCTTTATTGTTGGATTACCGGTCCAGAAGCCTTTTGTGCCAAAAGAAGTGCTTATTTTGAAATAAAATCGTGTTTTAGTGGTGTGTATCAGCTAGTGCACTTTAATTTACCCGCCTCAAGAAGCGGAAAGTCTCACGTCACTGTTGCCGTGCACAACGTTGCCCGGCTTTTTATTGTACGGTCGCCGACACTACTAGCGAAACTAAAGCACCAGGACCGCATCAGCAACAGCGGCCATCGATCAATTTCCTACAATAGGCTCCGAAATGGCAGACATGTTTTGGCTCAAGATGGCACGGCCTGTCTAGTTTAACCAGGAAAAAGTTGAATTTTCTAACCACTTGCGCTATTCTCCATTGTAACTCCCGGCGGTTCTTTTTTCATGAGAAACAACTCAACAAGCAGCATTTTTTTACGTCTGTTGATACTTGGAAGGTTCTTTATTTAGTGAGCTAGTTTGATTACCAGTGATTAGTTGTAGGCAGTTTGTCTGACGTCATAAGGATCAGTTCGCGAACGTCCTACTGCGGCGCATTTGTTCCCGTGCATTTACCTCAATTTCTCGGTAAGTAGGGCACTGCTGTTGATCATACTGTCGTTTTAGATGACATACATTGAGCTGTCACTGTCCCCTGAATTGTTATTTGTTAATTAAGCATGTTTGAGTTAATGAGATTTCACTGTATTGCACCAAAAACAAAGGGACAAAAGCATAATGGAGTGAGTTTAGACAAGTTAGATACAATTATAAAACTGACAAAAACAAATTCGATTCAACTTGCAAAAAGCAAGCTGTATGCTTCAAAAGAGTAATTTAGATTTTTTTTGCATTTTCAGGCAAGGCCGTTGCAGTTCATGCAGCCATCGCCACCGTCGCCACCACCACCGTCGCCACCACTACCGTCGCCACCACCACTATGGCCGTGCTCGCCGTTGTCTCCACAAGGGTGGTCAGCAACGCTGCCTTTGCCACCGCCGCAGCACTTATTGCTACCAGAGCCTCCGTCGCCTTCTTCAGAGCAGCCACGGATGCAGCCATGCCCATTGATGCCACCGGTACCACACCCTGGAACCACTTCAAGTGGTTCTCAAGAACCTACCACCAGGTGTGTACTTTATAATTGAAATGGCTGTTTCTTTTTTTTTTTCAATCCGATTTAGGGGTTATATTGTCAGGCTAGCCTCCTGTACATTTTCAGTTTGTTTATTTATTCAATATACATCTAGTAATTGTTAGTGGTATGTAGACAAGTATTTTAAAGTTGAGCCAATGCAGTGTGACCATCTGTCAATGTCGAATCGCACTGGTTGAGCAGGATAAAAATTTTCTTGCCGGGTTCTCCTGGTCAATTCGGAGCAATTTCCCGCTTTCTACTGGCAGATTCGGAGCAAACCACTCCGCAATGGGGCTTCCATGTTGTTTCGTATGGCAAAGGTAGATTTTTCTGGAACTCCGGCAATGCAGGGCTGTCATTTTTGGTACGATCGGGGACTAAGGTTGTCTTCAACGTTTTTTTAGGTGGTGTCTCATCACCCTATGGATATCTTTACATTTTAAAAATGGCATCGTTTGACTTTGCTGAATGAACTGGCGGTTAAGTTTTGACAGTTGTAGCAGCAGCGACCACAAACCGTGTGTGGAAGCTAATTTTAAGAACAAGTTGCCCGACCGGCTGTGCAGATGCCCGAAGATCATTGGCTACGTCGAAAAAGTTCAGGAGCCGGTTTAAGTGTCGTAAGCATAAACAGCTTCTGGACACCCCATGCACAGCATTCATGTGTTCCAGTGGCAGATTTGGCTTGGTGTAAGACGTTTTTAGATACTGTCAGTTGGGTAAGCACGCGCTGTCGCAGCCGCGAGGACTGCCCCCTCTCGTATCCGGTTGAGGCGGCGCTGCTGTCGCTTTGAGATTGGTGAAGGAGCGTCGTCTGCTACCTCTGCATGTGAAACAGCAGGAAATTAGTTTCCAAATTGCGACAAGAGAGGAGAGGATGCGGCGGAATTAAGGGCGACCTTGAAAACCAAAACGCATGAGAAGGAGGCAGGTTGGGTAGCTTGCTTGATAGGTCCGCGAAACTCGCACGTAGAAAAACTTGGAAAGAGTGCCTGCGCGCGCAGAAGTCAAAGCATGGCCGCCTGGATCAGTGCGCGGGGGTGTTCGAACAATCGGCAGCCGTGGTCAAAAAATTTTTTGTTGCGCCGGCGAGTTTGCGTGGCCTCACAAACTTCGATATTTCGCTGTTCGTCCCGCGCAAATTAACAGCCGTTTTCGTGCCCCGCCGCGGTGGTCTAGTGGCTAAGGTACTCGGCTGCTGACCCGCAGGGCGCGGGTTTGAATCCCGGCTGTGGCGGCTGCATTTCCGATGGAGGCAGAAATGTTGTAGGCCCGTGTGCTCAGATTTGGGTGCACGTTAAAGAACCCCAGGTGGTCTAAATTTCCGGAGCCCTCCACTACGGCGTCTCTCATAATCATATAGTGGTTTTGGGACGTTAAACCCCACATATCAATCAACAGCCGTTTTCGTGCTTCCGCACGTGAGCGGAAGGCATGCCGAGTCGAGTGGTAAGCGAGCGAAAACAAGTCCTTGACACGAAACGAATCACAAAATATCAGAGTCGGTGGGGTAGCGTACGCCCGTGCACTAGACGCAGACTATCGGATACAGTCGGTGGCCGACGATGTTGACAAATGGTCTGGTCACTCCAGGCCGGCAATGCCAACGACAGGACCAGCGATTAAAAACGGGGTAGATGGCCGACCGGTCTTCGAAAGATCGGTGGCAGTGTGAAAACGCGGGCCTCGTCTGGCTCAGGGCAGCGGGGGGACAAAGGACGGAGGGGTGCATAACAAAAAGCAGTCGGCACTTTCCTTTCTTCATGGGTTGGGGAGCAGCAACTAGAGGCTCGCGGGGGCAGGGTCAGCGTTTAAAAATAAGAATGTATAGGCACCTCGCTGATGCCTGATCGGTGGTCGAAATTGGTTTCCCGGGTAGTCGGGAGACCGCTGACTGTTCGCTGTAACCGATCAGCGGCGCTCGGAGACGTTTGTTGTAAGAGCGATTTTGTGCCGTTGAACCAATATATATTTTCATGGTCACGCGGATAGTGTTCGTTTGAAGCGAAAGTTCGTTTTAAGTGGGGCCGTTATATGTGGGCTTGACTGTACTACTTAGTGATGAATAAGGTTCGGGCCTGTACCTAAGAAATGTATGATTATTTATGTATGTTTTGACCATTACCTGCAAGACTTTTCATGGAATAGCAGCTGTTCAGTCCTTGAGAACTGCAGGGTAATCGGGGGGTTTGAAGAAGTACTGCTGATCACAAGTGTTTTCCTCATAGGCATAGCCACTTAGACAGCCTGGCGCACTGAAGGTCAGCATGTTTACTGTGTTAAACTGCTAATTCACTCAAGCTTGCTTGATTGTTGTGTACCATGTTAAATACGATTTGCGTGACAGAAATCTAACCTTCAAGCTCCCGCCTCTGTAATCCGAGCAAGCAAACTAAAAGGAAAAAACAAATTCAACGCTGCCGCGGGAAGTCAGCGGTAGCTCGTTCTCAAAGCTACGTTAGCACCGCGCCCCTCTGAGCGTGTAAGAGTCGGTGCCGCCTCCATAGCGGGCTTTCCCAACTGACAGTATCTAAAAACGGTGTAAGCCGTGTGCTCGCTTCAAGACTTGGGCGGCTGTTCTGGATCTCTCAGTCGAATTCAACATAATAATAGTTGTACACGTAGCTTTACTCACCATAAAACCTAAATGTAAATTTACAAAGATTTTTAAGCTACCTAATTGCATATGCTTTTTGCATTAACAAACATTCTTGACAAGCTATTTTTAGGAGATGAAATTCAAGTGTGTGGAGTAAGTTCTATAATTTAATCACTGTAAAGTAGGATGTCATTCTGCCATAGTTAATGTATGTTTAGGTGTAAGGAAGTTGTAATTATGGGCAAACTTTGCACAATTATTATTTTTGAACATTTTATATAACTCAGTTCACACAAAAGCTGGTTTGAATACCGTTATGATTAAGTGATAACAAGTCAGATGCAAGTAGTATGAAGTTAGCCTAGACAAGGTTAGCAGCATTAGAGTAAAAAGAACTGTTGGTAATAATGTGTATGTCCTGAATGTTCTCCTGAATGTTCTCCTGAATTGAGTGTTCTCCTGTATGTCCTGAATTATGTGTATTATGAATGTTCTCTATTAGCAAAAGATTATTGTTATGCATATTTGCCCATGTAATAATGTTAGGTGATTTGACTGTTTATGAAAGCAGGGCAACAGTAAGGCATCACAAGAGATAAATAAAGAAGATTTAATGAGGGCTCGTACACCGAAGGCAGTTTTTTGTTTAGCATAAGCAATATGATGGGTGAACTTCACGTTAGGCTCAAGTTTTTGGCCTAGAAAACACACCGAATTGCAGGAACTAAATTGTGATAGTCAATTAAAAGGGAGCTTTGTTTTAGAAACTGTATAAACCATGAACTTAATTTTTAGTGGGATTAAAATTAGGTTGTTTTAATAACACAATGTAGAACACTGATCAGTTCGTTGTGCAGCTCAGTGATTGGGCTTTTAACAATTTATGGAGCGTAAGCTGGAAAAACAATAGGGTTAAAAGTTTCAGCAGCTGTTATTGGGCTGAACAAAGCACAAATGACGGCTGATAGTTATGTTGTGTCTGAAAATAAAAAAAAGTTTTGGAAATGATGCTTAACTTTCATACCTGGAAGCCATGCTGGCATATGTGTGCCTAATATTTTTTATAGCTGATCGACTTTTCCTTTGTTCTGCCTTTTAGGGCTTGGGTGCCAGTGATGAACTGCCGCTGTTTTTCCAGGTGGACAATCAAGTAAGTAGCTTTACAGTAGCTTGGATAGTTAGGCTAGTTGGTATTCGTTCATCTTTTAACAGAATAAGGGCACATACAGACACTTGAACACCGCTTATGTTGTGTGCATTTTCTTCTTCTAGTGTCCTCTCTGTGTGCATGCCCTTATTCAGTTAAACGATGAAGTAGCTCTACTTTTTGTAAATTTATGTTTATTCAGTGCAATACTTTCACTACTGGGTTGAATACATGGTTATGCAACTTGCATTGCACTTTCACTTCTTTGTATGTTTATGCTTAGTTTATTCATCTACTACGGATAATTTTGTAAATTATGAACTGGTGAATTTAGACATTCAGGAGGTTATTTCACGAATGACCAGTGCAATCTTCTGCATTACCCTTTTTTGGAATGTCACGGCATTCAGTAAAAGCTTCATAAATATTTTTGTGACAAGTCCTAATGTCAAGAAAAAGGGGAATGAATTGAGGCTTTGTCTTTTTGATTCCTGAGTTCCTCATTATTGGAGTTGACAAAAGAAATTTTTATCTGCAATGTGCCGGAGAACTTTTTGTCAGTGCCAGCTCTAAGTGCCTTTTAGGGTGTCTAGTGGTCTTTAGTAGAATATTATGGACTCAACATTACTAACAACTGTAACACAACTGTAAAATATGTTACATAGTTGTTAATTTAACTTTCACACATATCTAGAGCACTCAAAATTGTAAATATGCTTTTTTCTTAAAATGTCTTACAGCTTCTCACAAACTGTTCAGGTGAGACGTAAAGACAGCAATGATGTATGTGATTTGCTTTTCATTGATCATTGAAACGAATGCTTTTTTGTTTCGCTGGAGCCACATTAGTGTAAAATTTCTAAATAGGGATTGTGTTGATGTTTTTCTAACTTACTATGCCACCCCACTTTTTGCCCAGTCTTTTAGTATCTAAAAATTAATGATTCTCCTTGTGAAGGCTGGTGTAGTATTGCCATTAATGAGCACTATATGCACCTGTAGACTTACATACATTCTGTGAACTGTATTTGCTTTAGAAAAAGAATATTTGGATAACGTTTAGTATGCCAGTGTTATACAAGATGGCATGCAGTTGCAGAAGTGAATTGTAAGATTCCTCAGAACTATTTGAATACAAACCAGCAAAACTATACTCACACGACCAAAGAGCGCAAATAACATTTTCAAAAACAAGATATCTCTTGAGTCCTTTATTATGATTCCACATTTTTTCGCGCAGATTCACCTAGGAAACGGCATATTCCTGGAGCGGGAAAAATGGGCATGGCTGCTTTTGCGTCCGAGAGACAGCTTGTTCTGTAAGGAGGCGACAAAGCTTCTGTGGGGTGTGAGTGCCCTCCACAACAGGAGCATCACAGGAGCCCCTTGTCGGCGCTATGTGCGCTCAGAAAACCAGGCACCACCCAGGAGGGCACTCACGCCTAAGAAATTGGAGGCAGTCGGAAGTAAGTGTTTCATGCTTAGTATATTTTGCTGAATTTAGGGACAATAAAATTTATCATTTATATGAACCAGTAAGTCCCTAATTGCTACATATTCCTGCTCATTTTTACAGATGCCTTCAGCAAGTACATTGCTGGGAGACCTAGTGAAACGGCACCAATGGAGAGGTTACGAAAAATGAACAGATTCATTGCTGAAATGTTGAACGACCTAAATAAATGAGTCGTCAAAACATTACTCTAGCCTCATCGTGTTTATTTGATATCATTGCAGCATGCCTACATTACATTGTTTATTTTACTGTGTGCTTCATGAACTAGCATGCCTTTCTTAATGTATACATTCTTTTACTGCATGTTAATTTTGACCCAAATAGCTAATCCAACCCATATCACCTGCATAACCTCTAATACCCATACATTTGTTACACTTATACCACCCGCATGACCCGCACCACCCGCATGACCCGCACCACCCGCATGACCCGTATTCAATAACATCGTATGTACAGGTCCTGTACATGTAATAATTTTCAGTAGGGCATGTGCTATCTACATGCATTATTGCCTCGTGCGTACTCCTGGCCCTCACCTTTTCTAACCCTTTCCACCTTCGACTATAACTATCAACGCAGAATAAACGATGGGGTACGTGCACTTGTTTCTCGACAACCCAGCTGTCCAGTCTGTTCATTCCACACGCGAATGAAACACTAGTGGCGCTGACTGACACTGCCACGTTTGAATTGACGTAGACACCCAATAAAGTGGCTTGGTGGATAGCTGTCGTGGTAGCTCAGTGGTAGAGTGTCGAACACGTTAATCGAAGGTCGCAGGTTCGGATCCTGCCCACGGAAAGTTATCTTTTCACCCACTTTATTTTCTTCTTTACATTACAGTTGGACTAATAACTTCCCCAATACCTTCCTTGGCATTATTGTCTGTTAGATCTCATTAATATTGTGTAAAACACGAAAAACGAGCCCTTAAGTATACACTTGTTTCCCTTATTCATTACCGAGGGTCTCGTACTGGCAGACTTGGTGCCTTTAGGTTGTATACGGGGGACAATTGGTCAGCTGCCAGTTAGTAATAAGTTCACGTGTTACGTGAAGCCAAACAGGCTCATAAAGAGTGTGCCACACTCGCCGCCATGGCTACTAGTGGCGCTGACTGACACTCCCACGTATAAATTGATGTAGATACCCAATAAAGTGGCTTGGGGGATAGCTGTCGTGGTAGCTCCGTGGTAGAGCATCGAACGCGTTATTCGAAGGTCACAGCTTCGGATCCTGCCCATGGCAAGTTATCTGTTCGGCCACATTTATTTCTTCTAATTTACATTTCAATTGGCCTAATATTTTCCCCAATACCTTCCTTGGCATTATTGTCTGTTAGATCTCAATATTATATATATATATATATATATATATATATATGCTCACTCACGGCGTTTCTTTGATAACCGCCGCAAATGTCTCACAAGCGTTTCCGGTCCACGCCAAGCGCGTTCTTGTAGCCATTTCGATCATCGCTGCTATCACGCACTCCGCACTGTCTTCATCTCACGGCCACCGCAAGCGAGCTTGGAGCAAACTCGGCTGCCGGAGAAGCTTGGGCTATCCTGCATTGCACCCCTGTGGAGGGCTGCAGCGATTTTGACCACCTGAGGTTTTGAGGGAAAAAAAACGTAGTGATTGCTTCGACTTTGAGCTTGGTTTGTAAATAGTAGCGGTCGTTCCCCCCTACTCATCATCATCATCAGCCTGACTACGTCCACTGCAGGACAAAGGCCTCTCCCATGTTCCGCCAGTTAACTCGGTCCTGTGCTTGCTGCTGCCAATTTATACCCGCAAACGTCTTAATCTCATCTGCCCACTCAACCTTCTGTCTCAACCTAACTCGCTTGCGTTCTCTGGGAATCCAGTTAGTTACTCTTAACGACCAGCGGTTATCCTGTTGTAAGGAAAGGACACAAAAGTGCTGTGCTTAGGTACGATTTGTGGCTAAAAGGACTTGAAAGCGCCGAGGGACGCCAAACCGAAACTGAAGAAGACGAGCGGAGGGCAGGTGGCACGAAGGCGATAACAAGAAAGGAAAAAGAAGAGGAGAAGAAGGAACGTGCGAAAGCGAGCTCGAGCGTGGATGCCACGAAGGCAGACGAAGCAGTGCGCCGCTCGAGAGGACGTGTTACTGGGAGCGTTCCTGAGCCGGACGTGGGACCCGTACGTGTCGGCCAGGTCGAGCTCCGGCGTGTTCGCTCGGGGTCGAGTCCGCCGGCCGGTACAAGGTGCAAGGACGGGGCCTGCTGAACGGCTCCTGCCTGGGTGCAGTGGCCGGGAGCAGGTTCGTGGGCGAGGCCTACCGGGCGTGGTCCTCGTGAGCCGGGGCCTGACCCTGAACCTCAGGAGTTGCGACCCTGACTGCTGGCTGCGACGTCTGACTAAACGGCGCTGCACACGGTAGCGCATCCGTGTGCCGTCAGCCGTTCCAGCCGCTCCAGCCGTGCCACCTTTGCCCTCGCGCACGTCGACGATCGCATCATGTCGGGACGACGGGGACCCAAACTGTGAGGCAGCGTTTTCCTCTTGCGAACTGAGAACTCTACGCGCTGGACTCGGAGTAAGCGTAGCCGCGAGCTCTCCGCATGCTAGAGGTCTGACTCTCGTACATGTTGCGTGACGCGTGGCGTGTAGGGTTTGACATATAGTTTTATTTTCACCTGCCACTTCGTTCTCTAGTGTATAATATAACGCTTCTTTTTGTTCGCATCCATTGTTGATGTTAATCCTTTTTCGTCCGCTATCAACAAACACAGTGACGAACGTCCTTAACCATCACAATTTTGGCGTCCGCGACAGGACTAAGCTCTCGCCTCACATCTGAGAGCCTCGCGTTGTTTGTGTGTGGCGGACGAGGATGGACGACAAGAGAAAGCTAGTTGAGCTAGGGAAGGAGATGGGGCTGAGTGGTGAGGCTCTGCTGGCATGGGTGAGCACGGAGGAAAAAGAAATGAGGGACCAGAGAGCGAAAGATCGAGAGGAGGCACGGCTAGCAGCACAGGTGGAGCATGAGCGGGAAATAGCTCGCATGGAGGCTGAAAGGCTCCTGCTCGAGGAGCGACGTCGTGTCGCAGAAGCGCAGCGGCCGAGCACGAGTTCTGCGGACGATAGTATGGGTGGTGGTCAGAGTGTTCGCAGCCCACACAAAATGATTCCGCCCTACAATGAGAGTAGGGACGAACTGGATGCGTACATCCAGAGATTTGAGAGGGTTGCCATGAGCCAAGGCTGGCCAACCGACAAGTGGGCCCTGTCACTGAGCTTGTGTCTAACGGGTGAAGCCTTGACCGTGGTAGGACGGATGTCTGCAGAAGACTCTACGGACTACGCAAAGCTCAAGCAGACGCTCCTCCAGCGGTTCCGTTATACAGAGGAGGGATACCGCACGAAGTTTAGGGATGCCCGGCCCGAGAATACTGAGACAGGTCGACAGTTCGCGGGACGTCTCTGTGGATACTTCGACCAATGGCAGGAGCTGGCGAAGACTCCCAAAACATATGATGCACTGCGAGACAAGATGGTGTCCGAGCAATTCCTCAGGCGGTGCGACGAGAAGTTGGCTGTCTTCCTGAAGGAGCGAGGATGTCATAACCTGGACACGTTGGCAACGACGGCTGATCAATATTTGGAAGCTCAGGGAATTGTGAATCTCGCTAGAGGAAAAGACGAAAAAGGGAAACCGATGGCTACAGCTAAAGTTGACACTGTCAGCGAAAGCAAAGGAAAACCGCTTTGTTTTCTGTGCAACAAGCCGGGTCATCGAGCTTCCGATTGCTGGACAAAGTCTCGAGCACCCAAGTCGACGTCGTGCTGGATCTGTAAGAAGTCAGGGCACAGATCCGATAGTTGTCCCTCAAACTCGGGAAAACGTAGAGAGGCATCATGTTCCGTCTTGGGAAACCAGAAAGCGCAGCATGAGAAATCAATGGAAGATGCGCCTGACAATCAGGATGAGAAACATTGTCATGACATGTGTGATGGGACCCAAAGCAACGCAACTTGCGACAACGGGTCAAAACAAATGCCAACTGTAAAGGGCTATCTCGAAGGGAAGCGGATTACCGTATTGCGGGATACCGGTTGCAATACAGTAGTGGTGAAACGATCGCTAGTTCCTGACTGCAACTTGACTGGCAACACCCGTACCGTTCGCTTATTGGACCGATCTGCAAAAGTCTTACCAGAAGCAGAGGTGTACATAGATTCTCCGTTTTTCAGAGGTCATGTGCTTGCTGTTTGTATGGAGAATCCATTGTATGAAGTCGTGCTTGGCAACATTGCGGGTGTACTGTCAGCTGCCCGACCAGCCCCGAAGCAGCCAGCAGGACGTCCAAAACTAGCACAGATTCACCGTGATCCAGTATGCACTCAAGAAGAACCTGAAGATGCAACCTCATCAGATAGAAGACGACAAGATGACATGTCGGCGGCTGCAGGAAAAGAAAGGAAAAAGCCCAGTGAACTGATTGTTCCTCGGATCCAACCCCTGGATATCAGCCGGGAAGCGCTAAAGAATTTACAGCACGCAGATCCCACGCTGGAAACCTGCTTCACCGCATTGGGAAAGATCATATCTAAGAAGCCAGCAGTCACTGAGTTTGTGCTGGTACGCGACATTCTTTTCCGGCGCCACCGCACGGCAGAAAGGCGAGACTTGGAGCAACTTGTGGTACCCAAGGATCTTCGGAACACCGTAATGAAGATGGCTCATGAAGGCCTTCTGTCTGGTCACCAAGGGCAAAGAAGGACAACAGACCGTGTCCTTACAGAGTTTTATTGGCCGGGTGTACGGGCTGATGTGATACGGTTCGTGAAGTCGTGCGACGTATGTCAGAGGACCGTGCCTAAACACCTCGTCGGACGAGTTCCATTGGGAAATATGCCTATCATAGACACACCTTTTCAGCGGGTCGCCATCGATATTATTGGCCCGCTGTCACCAACGTCATCCAAGGGCAACAAGTATGTCTTAACGATGGTAGACTTCGCTACGCGTTACCCGGATGCGGTGGCACTACCGAGCATCGAGACAGAGCGCATAGCGGAAGCACTAGTAGAGATGTTCTCCCGCATTGGAGTGCCCCGTGAGATAGTGAGCGACCGTGGAAAGTCGTTCACCTCGAGTCTCATGCAAGAACTCGGTCGGCTACTTTCATTTCGTCAGCTACCCACAACGCCTTATCACCCCATGGCCAACGGACTTGTGGAGAGATTTAATGGCACTCTCAAACAAATGGTTCGCCGCATGTGTCAAGAACGGCCGCAACATTGGGACAGATACTTGGCTCCCCTGCTCTTTGCATACCGTGAAGTTCCCCAGACGAGCCTTGGATTCGCGCCGTTCGATCTCCTCTACGGCAGATTTGTACGTGGCCCAATGTCGATTCTTAAGGAACTGTGGATAGGGGCCAACATCAATCCTGAAACGAAAACAACATACGAGTATGTTATAGATCTCCAGGAGCGACTGCAAGACACCTGCAAGGTAGCACATGAAGAACTCCTGAAGGCGAAAATGACACAGAAGAAATATTACGATAGGAAAGCAAGAGTTCGACAACTATCACCCGGAGACAAAGTATTGCTGTTGCTACCATCAGATAAGAATAAATTGATCTTGACATGGAAGGGACCCTTCACAGTGCTTGAAAAACGCAGTGACTATGACTACGAGATAGATCTCGGAACTCGGAGAAGTCTTTTTCACATTAACCTTCTCAAGAAATACCACGAAAGGGAGCCCGAAAGTGAAGCGCAACAAGCTGCCGTTTCTGTGCAGTCAGACACTGTTGACGAGCGAGAAATTCCCTTTGTTGCCCTGCACCAAAGGGAAACATATAAAAATGTGTTAGTAGCGCCTAACTTGAACAGCCCGCAGACAGACCAAATTAATGAACTCCTGAGAGAGTTCCATGATGTATTTTCTGACGTGCCAGGAAAGACGGACCTCGTCGAGTGCAAGTTACGCCTTACCACTGAAACACCGGTAAAGGTACGCCCATACCCCATACCATTCGCCATCCAAGAAACTGTAGAAAAAGAACTACAGGACATGCTATCCCAAGGTATCATTGAGCCCTCGGAGTCCCCGTATCAAGCTCCCATCGTCGTGGTCAAGAAGAAAGACGGGAACACCCGACTTTGGATTGATTTCAGACAGCTGAATCGAGTCGTCGTTACAGACAACGAACCGATACCTCGAGGGACATGATATTTGCCAAACTAGGTCAGAGCCGCTACTTTTCGAAGTTCGACTTCACCAAAGGGTACTGGCAGGTGCCGATGCACGAAGCATCGAAGGTCCTCACCGCTTTTCAGTCCTCTTCTGGCCTTTACCAATTCAGATTCATGCCGTTCGGCATCAAAACAGCGCCTGCTGTGTTCACCCAACTAATGAGACGAGTGGTAGATGGAATACCGAACATCTATCACTATTTTGACGATGTGCTCATAGCCACACAAACTTGGGACGAGCACATAACAACTCTCACCAAGTTTCTGCAACGTGTCAGGGCAGCTCATCTCACAATAAAGCCATCGAAAAGTGAGGTGGCTTTTGCCGAAGTGAAATTCTTGGGACACATTCTCGGGAACAATCTTCTCCGACCCCAGATTGAGACATTGGAGAAGATTCAGGCCGCAAAGAGACCGAAGACGAAGAAAGAAGTTCGCTCCTTTTTAGGTTTAACCGGTTATTATCGGGATTTCGTGCCCAATTACTCCGCTGTAGTATCACCTCTAACGGAACTCACTAGGAAGCGAGGTCCAAATAAGGTCATCTGGGAAGAATGCCATGAACAAGCGTTTGTAACACTACAGCGTATACTATCATCTGGTCCGGTACTGCGATCACCGGACTTACAAGAGCCATTCATATTGCGCACGGATGCATCTTCATCCAGCATTGGGGCCGTTTTAATGCAGCGTCACGACGGCATGTTGCATCCAGTAGCCTACGCAAGCCGTAAACTGCTCGTACGGGAGTCACGGTACTCAACAATCGAAAGAGAGGCGCTGGCTCTTGTGTGGGCTATCCAAAAGTTTCATGTGTACCTCTTCGGAAACCGATTCGTGCTGCAAACTGACCACCAGCCTCTTGCTTACATAAATTCCGCAAAACACATCAACAGTCGAGTACTCCGCTGGAGCCTATTGCTTACTGAGTATGACTTTGTGGTTGAGTACATTAAGGGCTCCGACAACGTAGGTGCCGACTACCTCAGCCGCATTTGACTTCTCCGCTGGTTAGCGTTTAGTGGTGGCACAATTTCTTTTCATGTCAATTCACCCTTTCTCTAACGGAATGAACTTCTGTAAATAATGTTTTTTTTGCTATGTTTTCGCTTTTGGGTTCTCCACCTCGCGCGCTTGTGAAAAGTTGTTTTCCCCCTAAACAACTTTCTTGAGCAGGGGGATATTTGTAAGGAAAGGACACAAAAGTGCTGTGCTTAGGTACGATTTGTGGCTAAAAGGACTTGAAAGCGCCGAGGGACGCCAAACCGAAACTGAAGAAGACGAGCGGAGGGCAGGTGGCACGAAGGCGATAACAAGAAAGGAAAAAGAAGAGGAGAAGAAGAAGGAACGTGCGAAAGCGAGCTCGAGCGTGGAGGCTACGAAGGCAGACGAAGCAGTGCGCCGCTCGAGAGGACGTGTTACTGGGAGCGTTCCTGAGCCGGACGTGGGACCCGTACGTGTCGGCCAGGTCGAGCTCCGGCGTGTTCGCTCGGGGTCGAGTCCGCCGGCCGGTACAAGGTGCAAGGACGGGGCCTGCTGAACGGCTCCTGCCTGGGTGCAGTGGCCGGGAGCAGGTTCGTGGGCGAGGCCTACCGGGCGTGGTCCTCGTGAGCCGGGGCCTGACCCTGAACCTCAGGAGTTGCGACCCTGACTGCTGGCCGCGACGTCTGACTAAACGGCGCTGCACACGGTAGCGCATCCGTGTGCCGTCAGCCGTTCCAGCCGCTCCAGCCGTGCCACCTTTGCCCTCGCGCACGTCGACGATCGCATCATGCCGGGACGACGGGGACCCAAACTGTGAGGCAGCGTTTTCCTCTTGCGAACTGAGAACTCTACGCGCTGGACTCGGAGTAAGCGTAGCCGCGAGCTCTCCGCATGCTAGAGGTCTGACTCTCGTACATGTTGCGTGACGCGTGGCGTGTAGGGTTTGACATATAGTTTTATTTTCACCTGCCACTTCGTTCTCTAGTGTATAATATAACGCTTCTTTTTGTTCGCATCCATTGTTGATGTTAATCCTTTTTCGTCCGCTATCAACAAACACAGTGACGAACGTCCTTAACCATCACACCTGTCTACGCGCTACATGTTCGGCCCTTGTCCATTTCCTCTTCTTGATTTCAGCTGTGATATCTTTAACCCCCGTTTGTTCCCTAATCCACTGTGCTCTCTTCTTGTCTCTTAAGGTTGCACCTACCATTTTTCTTTCCATTGCTCGCTGTGTCGTCCTCAATTTAAGCTGAACCCTCTTTGTAAGTGTCCAGGTTTCTGATCCGTAGCTAAGTACCGGCAAGATACAGCTGTTATATACCTTCCTCTTGAGAGATGGTGGCAATCTACCTGTCATAATTTGAGAGCGCTTGCCAAATGTGCTCCACCCCATTCTTATTCTTCTAGTTACTTCAATCTCGTTTTTCGGCTCCGCGGTTATTACCTACCCTAAGTAGACATAATGTTTTACAACTTTAAGTGCACTATTGCCTATACCGAAGCGCTGCTCTTTTCTGAGGTTGCTGTACATTACTTTCGTTGTCTGCAGATTATTTTAAGACCCACCCTTCTGCTCTCCTTGTGTAACTCCGTAATCATGAGTTGCAATTCGTCCCCTGAGTTATTCAGCAATGCAATGTCATCGGCGAAGCGTAGGTTACTAAGGTACTCTCCATTAACTCTTATCCCTAACTGTTCCCTACACATAGTCGCACTTTAATGGCAGCCCCATATCCCCAATGATGATGTGGCTTGCAATAGCTTCTGAACTGCTTTTCGCCCGAACATTGACGACATTTTTGAATAGACCTCACCCGATCAAAGCAGCATGCGACGGCCGCGGGGAAAGACTACAGCGCCTCTAGTTGTCGCGACCGCTACGCGACCCGCCTCTCCGGCGCAGCTTTCAAACCGCGGAGGAGGAAGGAAGGACAGGGAGAATAAACTGAGTTTATTCAGGAGAGCCACAGGCTGTCCCGGTCAAGAAGCCGGTCATGTTTTGAATAAATTGAGAACTCTTTAGAGCACTATACGCACTCCACTATAGGAGAGCCATAGGCTGTCCCGGTCTTCTTTTAAAAAGCGGGTAACCATTTGGAGTATTCGTGCTGACTCTTCAATGGGAGAGCGTATACAGCCGTCCCGTAGGTCTCACGCAAGAGGAGACCCTGGTGCCAACAAAGGCACATAGCTCATCTCAGCTACAAGTGAGTGCTATTGACGAATGCAAAAAACAGTTTTACTTCGGGCCAAGCTATCCCAAAAAACCCCTATGCTAAACCGGGTTTGAAAGGAAAGTATTACTTCAAATTCAAAATAAGATTTGTCGTAACCTAAACAATACAAGCCTCTACCAGAAAGTACATCATGTTTACACATTATCTTTCAGTGAAACTATAGTGGCCATTGTCGTCTTCATTGGCCGCCTATTTATAATAGCGCGGGCAGGTGCACGTACATGCCCATTTGCCTTGTTCCGTTTGCGGTGCACACAACGGTTAGCAGAAAAATCACAGCGTATCCATGGGGCAAATGAAGATGAGTGCGGACAAGTGTCCAGCCATTCATCCATCTGTCCATTCCTGTCTGTCTGTCTGTAAGTCTGTTCGCGCGTCCGTCTGTGCATTTGTTCATGTGTCCGTCCATGCTTCCGTCCATCCGCGCGTCCATCGCTCCAACCATCCATCTGTCTGTCTGCATTGGCGTACCACCTCTTTCGCGAGTGGGGGGGGGGGGCAAACAATTTACCTCACTCGCCAGACGACACACACACACACACACACACACACACACACACACACACACACACACACACACACACACACACACACACACACACACACACACACACACACACACACACACACACACACACACACACACACACACACACACACACACACACACACACACACACACACACACACACACACACACACATATATACATATATATATATATATATATATATATATATATATATATATATATATATATATATATATAGATTAAATAGATGATCAGAGTTTCTTCCGGCTACATAATAAAAATTATCAACTTCGAGAATAGCGCAGTATAGGAAACAAAACAATAAAATATTTATTTCATCCTAACAGTTTCGGCTGGTGGACCAGCCTTTTTCGGAGGAACTAAGTGAAATAGTACAAGTTCCCGTAGCAGAGGGTCACCCTCACAGTTTGAAGACCCTCCATAACGATTAAAAAAAAACGAGACAAACGGGCGAACGTTTGTGTACCATTGCACTTAGTTCCTCCGAAGAAGGTTGGTCCACCAGCCGAAACTGTTAGGAATAAATAAATATTTTATTGTTTTGTTTCCTATACTGCACTATGCTCGAAGTTATATATATATATATATATATATATATATATATATATATATATATGCAGGCATGGTGGTTGAGTGGCCGTAGCGTTGCATATAGTCCAGTATATCCTCCGTGAGCGGTCAGAACGTGGTTTATTTCGACGTTTTGGCCTAGAGTCTGGCCTTCATCAGGATTAAAGATATAGTTTGTTGGTGCTCAGCTTTATACAATCTCAAATCGGAGGGCAAGGAAAGAGAAAACAAAGACATTAAAAAAAAGGAAAAAAAAAGAAAAAAGAAAGAGGAAAGAAAAAGAAGAAAAAAGAGAAGAAGAAGAGAAAAATAATATACAGTGACGCCCCTCAGGTGCCCCCCTTCCACTCTTCCCTCCACTTCCTCCCTCATCTCTCTCCCCCTTCATCCTTCCCCTTTCTGATGTCAGCGGTCTGTGTATGCTTCCGTTCACCAACGCATTCCTCCCGATCAGACGGCCCCTCCTGGCTTTGGCGGTTCGGTGTGGGGCAAAAAAGAGCTTTTTAGGAAGTCCTAAGCCTTTAACTACTCGGGGTCCCCGTAAACAATTCGTCGTAGAAAGAGGGGTGCCGCGTATTGGGGCAGAGGCTGGTAAGCGGGCATTTTAGGAAGTTCTAAGCCTTTCACAACTCCACGCTCTGTCAACATTTCGTCGTAAAAAGAGGGGTGCTCCGTATTGCGGTAGGCTGTGCAAGCGGGTGCAATGCAAATTCCTTGCCCGCTTCTGGATTACGCGTGTAGTGGGGGCCTCCCGGCTGTGAACAGGGTTGCTGTTGGGCATGTCATGCATGACACAATTGATTGGGTAGTAAAATAAAACAGAAAACAGACGACAGCTGCACTTAGGAAGAGTAGTTACACTTGGAATTGTTTTGGGTTGTCCAGTGCCCTTCGCAGCTGCAGTGCCGTGAACTCAGTTACTATTTTCATTGTTGCAACAACATTGTTTTTCTATTCATTGTTCCTCCTTCTACGACGAATTGTTTACGGGACCCCGAGTAGTTAAAGGCTTAGGACTTCCTAAAAAGCTCTTTTTACCTTCACACCCAACCCCCAGTGCCAGGAGGGGCCGTCAGATCGGGAGGAATGCGTTGGTGAACGGAAACATACACAGACCGCTGTCACCAGAAAGGTGAAGGGAAGAAGGGGGAGAGAGATGAGGGGGGAAGTGGAGGGAAGAGTGGAGGGGGAAGTGGAGGGAAGAGTGGAAGGGGTGCACCCGAGGGGCGTCCACCGTATATTATTTTTCTCTTCTTCTTCTCTTTCTTCTTTTTCTTTCCTTTTTCTTTTTTTTCTTTTTCTCCTTTTTTCTTTATAGTATTTTTTCCTCTTTCCTTGCCCTCCGATTTGAGATTGTATAAAGCTGAGCACCAACAAACTGTACCTTTAATCCTGATGAAGGCCAGACTCTAGGCCGAAACGTCGAAATAAACCACGTTGTGACCGCTCACGGAGGATCTACTGGACTATATATATATATATATATATATATATATATATATATATATATATATATATATATATATATATATATATATATACACTCGTCTGCTCTGCCCGAGAAGCTCAGGCCGTCCTGCCTGGCAGCCTAGAACTGTATATACGACTTACTTGAACCTTCGAATGCAAACATACCGCTTTACTGTAGTGCATAAAAAGCTTAATTACTCAATCGTAGTTCATTGGCCAACTGACATCGAAGGTTACCTTCTCACTAATGCTAACCAATGCTATCTCTCATTATGTTAGGACCAGACTTGAGGAGTGCCGACTCATGCGAGATATCCGTGATTACCCCTTTGACACTTGGCCGAATTCAAAGGTTAAGAAAGAAAAATGTTTCATAGCTCTATAGGGTAATAGCACCAGCAAAAAGACGTCATACTGCGAAAGAAATCTGGTGAACTATGCGAAAAAGACGCTGTGAAGTCTGAAAAATCACAGCATATCCATGGAGTGAACGATGATGAGTGGGGCGAAACATACTTATAAGTGTGGCAGCTTGGGCTAGTTGGTATGGCATGATGATAGTTATAGCGCGAGAACAAAACGACGACACAGAGACAAGAAGGACACGAAAGACCCGAGGGCTCCTTTCGTGTCCTTCTTGTCTCTGTGTCGTCGTTTTGTTCTCGCGCTATAACTATCGTCATGCGAAACATCCGTCAGCCCGTACGCGCTTCCATCCATTCGCGCCACCATCCGTGTGTCAAACCATGCATCACTCCATCTGTCCAAGCATCCATCCGTCTGCAAGTCTGTCTATCCGTCCGTCCATGCGTCCTTCTGTGCGTCCATCTAGTGAACACTTCAAGCACCGCCATCTCACATCTCTCAACCCCTGTGGCTGTCACACAGGTCCCGTTAGTTAGGGAGGCGATCGCTGGGCTAATTCTAGGGGCCGAGGTGTCGGCCCCCCGAACCGCACCACGAAAGCGTGGACAATTTAGAAGTGGTCCTAATTGGCGCACCAGCGGACACCGGCTGTGGCCCAAAGACAAAGTCAGAGCCGAGAGTTGATAAACAAACGAAATTATATTCTCAATAATGGCAGATAAAAACAACACACAAGTATGCACACTCCTCAATAGTTGAGTACAATATGTCACCAAACAAACAACGTTCTACACAGTACAATCAGCCACACTCGAAACAACGGACACAGACAACAATACGCACTACAATGCAGTCGCATGCATTGAACAACCAAGACACTTAAAGACTAAAGAGATAGAAAACCTATTCAGTCCAAAGTTCTTGGAACAAAAGACTGGATGATACTCTTCCGAGAATCACTCACTCAAAGTCCAGCGTTGTTGTCGTTCCACTGCCCTCAAAGTTTCTCTTTGAGGAAACCTCGCCGAAGTTTCTCTTCCAGGAAACCTCGCGTCTTCAATTGACCACTCTCCAAACTTCAAACTTCTTTGCCGGAAACACGTCGGCTTCCCACACGCAGCTGTTGCCACGCGTCTTCGCTCGATAGCGGTAAACACACACTCTTGCCTGTAGCTCGAGTCGTCACCCCTCAGGTGGAAATCATCTTCTTCTCCTGCTTTGTCTCCATGGACAAAACCTTCGCCGACTACACGGCGGAATCCCCACGCGCTCTAGCGCTAACTTCCATCTTCTCCTGATCTTTCGTCTCGGCTGCTCGATTAAATACCTTCCGCGCGAGATTCCAGAAGGTTCTCATCATTTCGTTGGCGCGATGCGCAGCGAAGGCTGGGGGAAAGGTCGAGAGGATACGAGGGCCGTCCGCGTCAGATGACTTGACCCGGCATTACCATGCCTCTTTCCTTCTAGAAATTTTGAGTGCTTGCTCAGCCGCCGATGTGGGGTGAGGAGGTTCGTCGGTGAAGCCACGCTTCCGAGAGGAGAGGGAGCGTGCCCGGGGAGCTCGTTTTCTTTTTTCTCTTTTTTTGACCTCGCGGCGTCACTCCAGCGTTTCGTGGCGGAAATTTGGCGGGGCGCCCCTTTTGAGCGCTCGTTCTGTGACACTGCCCCCCACTTTAAGAATATTATCTAATAATATTCAAAACCACACAAAGGAGCGCGAACAGTCACCACACACTCTGAAGGACTGTACCGCAAACCGTCACTCATGACACTTAACATTCACAATAGATCACTCCATACGATTGTACATTGCAATTCAATCTCCCAACAGATGAAATATAACCACAGGTACATGGGTACAACACTCCATCACATATTCCAAACACTACAAATGTACAAAGTTCTCTCATTACAACAATTGTACAATACTATACATCACATCACCGTAACAAAAATTTTGATTCACTCGACATACAGTTGTGACACAGGATAACACAACATTAACACAACATATGGCACTCAGCACTGCAAAACACATTCTGATTCGACCTCAGCACCTATCCTGTGTACCTTGAGCAGCGCTTGCGCCCTTTCTTGCAGTGCTCTCTCGATCGCTTCTTGTTTTTCCTCGTTCTTTTTCGGCGAGCCCTTTCCAACGACGGGGTATGAGGCGGCGTCTCAGCCATCGTTAGCACTTCCGACACCGTTAACGGGTCATGACGCTCAACCGATCCTGCCCGGTTATTCACCCGCTTGTTCACGTCCCGACATTTGGCCTGGCTGGCCGACTCCGTCACCTTTACAATGTCGCTCGGTTGAGGTCGTGCCGACGTAAGTCCAGCTGCCCAGCACGTGAACTCTTTCAACACAATCATCTTATCATTCATGGTCCTGTGCACCGCGGCTTCACCTTGGGCTCAAGTGGGATCCGTCACGGGATGCTCCTCCACTGTATCTCGCGGCCGCTGGGTTGGCGAGGGCTCTATCTTTGGGTCTTCCCCCAAACGTTCTGGATCATTCGGCCCTCGCGCCCCGTCGATGTTTCCGAAGACAAGGTCATACAGGGGGGTCGTCATGCATAAAGCAGTAACCTTCCCGCTGAAGTACGGGGTTTCAACCTCAATTTCTGCTTCGGGAAGCATCCGAACCGTACGGTCAATTAGGCAAACCGGTTTCGTTTTGCTTGTTAACACACTTTCCCGTACCAAATTTCTCCGCACGATAACCGTGGAGCTACCGGTGTCTCTTAACACCGTAACCTTTTTGCCCGCAACTTTTCTAGGCAGCGTTGGCATTCCCTTCATAACACCGGTTGGCTGTTTTGCCATTACAGCACCCACAATGGGAATTTTCTCCCCATTTTTCAACTCTACGAATCCATCTGTGACGGCCTTATCATCGGATTTCGGTGCTGCTAGCACACAGGACACCTGGTGAGTTTGACTCGCTCCGTTTCGACATGCGTCTGCTTCGTGCCCAGTCTGACCACACTTGAAACATTTTACTACCGTAGGGCTTGTAAAGATTGTTCGACAGTTTTTCGCGCGATGACCCACTCGGTTACACAGAAAACATCGCGGAATGCTCCTTGGTGCACGCTGCTTTTCTTCGGGAGCCGATTTCTTCGAATCCTCGGGACAATCCTTCTTGACCTTGGCCAAATTAGTGCCACCTTGCGCTTCCAAGAATCGATCAGCTAATTCAAGCATGTCCTCAAGTGACTTAGCTTTCCTCTCTTTCAAGTACAGCGACAGGTTTGGGTGGCAACTAGTAAGAAATTGTTATCTAATTAGGAGCTCTCTAAGTTCATCGTACTCCTGCGCTGTCCCTGAAAGTTCAATCCATCTGTCGAAATAATGACAAAGTCGGGCGGCATACTGCGTAGCCGTCTCCCCATCAGCTGGCTTTCCTGTCCGAAATCTGTCCCGGAATCCTTCCACAGTAAATTTAAATCGCTTCAGCAAAGCAGCTTTCACCTTTGCATAGTTGGCTGCATCAGACGGCATCAGCCTATCGTACACACTGAGCGCTTCACCACTCAAGCAAGTACTCAAAGCAGTAGCCCATTGATGTTCCGGCCAATTCTGGCTCCTTGCAATCGTCTCAAATCTATGAAGGTACGCGTCAAGGTCGTCCTTCCTCTCATCAAACGCTACGAGCAGTTTGCTTGGGTTCAAGCGGAAGCCGTGGTCCTCCCGTTCGCTGCTTTCAACTCTAGCTTGGACCGAAGTTTCACTTCGCTGTTGCAAACGGAGCCGCTCGAGTTCCATCTCGTGCTGTCACTGCCGTTTCCTTTCCCCTCTTTCTTTTTTCAGCTGTCGCTCCTTTGACTCTCTTTCTTATCTCGCCATCTCAGCGGCCAGCCTTTCTCTCTCTAACTCAGCTTCTTTTTCCGCTTTGGCTCTTTCTACAGCCAACCTTTCTTTTTCCAGCTCAGCTGCCTTTTCTTCCTTGGCCCTCTCTTTTTCTTCTTTTTCTTTCTGGGTGACCCACTTCCGTAGTTCGGCGCCAGAAAGCTCCATCTTCTCACCAAGAGCGACTAACTTTTCGAGATCCATCGTGTCTCGCCAATAAAACCTTGCCGCGTGCAAAAATTATCTGCCTAAATCAGTATATCGGAACACTCTCCTGCACTCGTTAACGAGAACACTGAACACACAAAATTGTTCCGATAGCAGTATCAACAACTCGAGGCTCTTTCTAACTACTCTGGACACATTGTACACCAAAGGGTCCTGTCGCAGACGCCAGATTAATTGTCACACAGGTCCCGTTAGTTAGGGAGGCGATCGCCGGGCTAATTCCAAGGTCTGAGGTATCGGCCCCCCGAACCGCACCACGAAAGCATGGACAATTTAGAAGTGGTCCTATTTGGCACGCCAGCGGACGCCGGCTGTGGCCCAAAGAACAAGTCAGAGCCGAGAGTTTATAAACAAACGAAATTATATTCTCAATAATGGCAGATCAAAACAACACACAAGTATGCATACTTCACAATAGTTGAGTACAATATGTCACCAAACAAACAACGTACTACACAGTACAATCAGCCACACACGAAACAACGGACACAGACAACAATACGCACTACAATGCAGTCGCATGCATTGAACAACCAAGACACATAAAGACTAAAGAGATAGAAAACCTATTCAGTCCAAAGTTCTTGGAACAAAAGTCTGGATGATACTCTTCCAAGAATCACTCACTCAAAGTCCAGCGTTGTTGTAGTTCCGCTGCCCTCGAAGTTTCTCTTCCAGGAAACCTCGCCGAAGTTTCTCTTCCAGGAAACCTCGCGTCTTCAATTGACCCCTCTCCAAGCTTCAAACTTCTTCGCCGGAAACACGTCGGCTTCACACACGCAGCTGTTGCCACGCGTCTTCGCTCGATAGCGGTAAACACACACTCTTGCCTGTAGCTCGAGTCGTCACCCCTCAGGTGGAAATTATCTTCTTCTGCTGCTTTGTCTCCACGGACAAAACCTTCGCCGACTACACGGCGGAATCCCTACGCGCTCTAGCGCTAACTTCCGTCTTCTCCTGATCTTTCGTCTCGGCTGCTCGAATAAATACCTTCCGCGCGAGATTCCAGAAGGTTCTCATCATTTCGTCGGCCCAATGCGCAGCGAAGGCTGGGGGAAAGGTCGAGAGGATACGAGGGCCGTCCGCGTCGGATGACTTGACCCGGCATTACCATGCCTCTTTCCTTCTAGAAATTTTGAGTGCTTGCTCGGCCGCCGATGTGGGGTGAGGAGGTTCGTCGGTGAAGCCACGCTTCCGAGAGGAGAGGGAGCGTGCCCGGGGAGCTCGTTTTCTTTTTTCTCTTTTTTGACCTCGCGGCGTCACTCCAGGGTTTCGTGGCGGAAATTTGGCGGGGCGCCCCTTTTGAGCGCTCGTTCTGTGACAGTGGCATATACCGGGTATGTGCGGGTATGTGCCACCAGTGGCTACATACATGCATACATACATACATACATACATACATACATACACACATGCATACATACATACATACATACATACATACATACATACATACATACATACATACATACATACATACATACATACATACATACATACATACATACATACATACATACATACATACATATGGAGAAGGAGCGACAGACCCACGTCATAAGGAGCTTCGCCCCTAAAATATTACGTGATTAGACTACAATGGGCCCCACAAACTGGCTTCACCAGAATTACTTTGTGGTCACCAGATTTTATAATTCTGCTCCTTAAATTTCGCCCACCATCTAGCTGAATTATTTAGACTGCGTAAATTAGGGTTCCCTGACCACGTTTCGGCAGTAGTGAGGGATTAATATTACAAAAATTGAAGCGAGACCAATGGAACCGTGTAGACGAGAACTTAGGGACGTCAGTCCAGTGGTGATACCCGACGTACATGACTCACAATCTAAACAGGGTTTGCAAACACGCATGGTGTCACGATCGTCTTCATCGCTTTACATAAGTTATCCAAGATGTGCGGCAAGGTTTTACATTGTGACCAGGTGATTCCTAGCTGCGGAATGAAACACATGAAGCCGTATGTGCAGCGTGCCGCAGGTACGGTTTACAAGATCGCCGTATCTCGTGGAAAAGTTTACACTGCTCAAGCTGGGCGTTGTATAACCAGGGCGCCAAAGAACATGAATGGTCTTTTAGATCAGTCGACATCGTTCCAGAACTTACCCGCCCTTCACAGCATTCGCAAAAACGGTCAATCACGACTTCAGCATACCAAAATGCCTAGCAGAATTAAGGACATACTAAGTCGCGAACTGTCAGAAGCATTCTTTATCACGCAGAATTGCGACAAGTGTAGGCTCACTATACCTTTGCATTCGCGTGCCTGCATGCGAACATTGAATACAAAACAAAAGTTGATAGATTTACACAAATGTCACTTTAATCTATTGTTTCCTCGTTATTGCGCCCGCGTTCGTTCCCTTTATTTGCCATTGAACGCAGTATGTGTAGTTTCAATGAGAGTAGTTGATTCAGGGCCCGTGCTGCCACGCACTCCTCCTTGCTGTCCCCATCAGAAATAACGCTGCAACGTTTAGAGCAAGAATACATAAACAAGTGTCTTCATTATGTTATTACACAACCAGCTTTCCGGTTTTCATAATAAGCTGCTAGTCGGAAGACAATTACATTAAAACCAAAGTCGGGAGGTGCTGCATTCACATGATGGCACGAAACAATACGCACAGTGTTGAATGTTCTGTCTAAACACAACTTCAGACTGGCGGGCAGTCTTTTTGTCAAAAATAGCTGAATCCTAATTGTCGCCGCCCGTTGTAGTATACGTTATGTCCACTGAGAGTGGGATGAACGGTGTCAAGTTGTCTCTCGAACAACGTATTCAATTCCGCAATGACCCCCCCCATATATATATATATATATATATATATATATATATATATATATATATATATATATATATATATTGTGAGCATTGTTTATGCGTCCCATGTTTTCATCTGTACATACTCATCATGACTAGTCAAGCTTAGGTTGTGGGGCCCATACTCGAGGCAATAAAAAGTGTCTTGAGGGTACTGGACACCATCTTACAAGTGGTGGAGAGTGCTGCCCGATTCCTGCGTCCTCTCGCGCTCTCGGAAAACCCCAGCGTCTTCTAGAACACATCCCTGGAGCTCCGTTCAGGCCGCCGCTTAAACTACCTGGGTTCGTTAATGTCGCAAGCCGACCAGCCCAGCGCAGCAGCTGCGCCACCACTCCCACCGCCAAGAAACCCTTCTCACCTGGTCACCAGCCCTCGAAAAGATCCTCCGCTGTTCGCAGGGCTTCCGGGTGAAGACGTTGAAGACTGGCTCGAGGAGTATGACTGCGTTAGTGTTATCAACAACTGGGATGAGCCTGGGAAGCTCACCCACGTTGCATTCTACTTGAGCGGCGTCGCGAAAACGTGGTTTTTAAACCACGCTAAAGATTTTTTGTCATGGCCCGCCTTTACGCGCCAGCTCCGCCAGATTTTCGCCAACCCATCGGTGCGCTCGGATATCGCCAAGAAAAGGCTTGGTGCACGCGTTCAACGCCCCGGCGAGTCTTACACTTCTTACATTGAAGATGTTCTCGCCCTTTGCCGCTGCATCGACAACCATATGGCGGAAAACGACCGTGTGCGCCACCTGCTAAGAGGCATTGCGACTGTCGCTTTTAATGCGCCTGTGGTGCAGAATCCCCAGACCGTCGCCGATGTTATATTGTAGCTACCTGTCAGCGCCTCGAGGAGCTTCAAACCACTCGGGTGCAACCTGAGGGTGCAACGCTTATCTGTTGATGGTAGGAGAGGGTACGAAGCATATACATGCTAGTACTAAACAAATCAGTTGTATCCCACAAGTGCACTTGTCAAAACGTCTTATCGAGCACACAACCCCTTTTTACGCCTTTTTTTTTATCGCAAGCTTCAATCTTCCCTTACCTGCCGTTTGCGTTCTGCTCGAGGTAAAGTAAATTGCTAAATCACGCAAGATCTTCGGCTTGCAGTTGAGGAAAACGAATGTGTCGCGAATCGGACAGAACGCTAAAGGACGTTGCCGGGCTACTTCCATAAGAAATCTTAGTTCGTACAGCGTAGTGCATCACAACTAGGATAGGCAAACACTGCGTGTGTGTCCTCCTCTGTTTTTGTCATGGTGCGCCTGGCCAGATAAATATCGCAGAACGCTACACTCGATCCACCTATTTTTAGTGAGGTGTCAAGCAGAACCGGAGCACACGATCACCTTTAGACGGATGCGAGATGCTAAAACATACAATATTGACGGGTGCTGAAAAATGAGATTAAAATGCGGCACGTCAGTTCAATCGCATGTAAAAAATTGCCCCGAGTTTTGTCCCGGGCACGAGCCTCTGTTGCGTTCGTTTTTTACGTGAAAGCTTTGAGCGTTTAAGCTCAAAGTGAGAAAAAACAAATAAAAAAAAGGAATTTCAACAGTCTCCTAGATGGAAGTGTTGAAACACACCGAGGTAACGGGGACCCGCGATGCGCCGTAATCAGGACTCTTCTTGACACACGAAGGGAAGGCAGTAATAAGTTAGTGTCTATATCGCCGGCAGCTGGCAGATTATATCAGTCGACCGAATACCGGTAGTTCTTTCTTATAGGAGGGTTGCAAGTAATGAAGTTAGGTTAGGTTAGCTTAGGTTAGGTTAGGTTGACGTCATTCACGTTACAAACAAAACGTACTCGATGTTCTTTATGCCTCTGCCAGCGGCTATACGTCGGCAAATGCTTAGAGGTCTGGTCAACTCTATCGACTTGCCTTGGTCAACAGATGGAAAGCTCAGGTCTTTGACTGTCTTTGACAATGATGATCAGTGTTGCTCAAAGTCGGAGAGCAAAAATAGCTAAATGTCGGTTTGAAAGCTAAAAATACAGCAGGATGCCAATAAGTCGCTGGTTTGTGGTGTATTATGCAAGCTGCCGGCACTACACGTTCAGCCCATATACTGCCGGCGCATGTATCACCGGCATGACAGGCTCAACAGAAAAGGCGTGACAGATAAGCCACATGTCAATGGCAGCCATTGGGAAAAAACTGCCGGCCACTTTTTTCCCGGTATATTACGCCGGCTTCCGGCACTACGGGCGCGGCACAATAATGAAGCCACTTTTGTGCTTTGCCATTTCACTGTTAATAGAGATTCGGAGTGTGCTTGAAAATGGTACTAATGGACTGTAACCGCTCAGAAAAGACTACGGCTGCTACACCTATGAATAAAAGTTACCAAAGAAAGTTATTGAGTTTGGCTTACCGGAGGGACGGGCGTCGTACCGAAACCTGGCATGGCTCTTCCTCGTCGTACACCAGTGGTCAAGATTGACGGGCGGTCGAAGAGAGCCTAAAGCAGAACGGGACGCTCTTGACAAGCGGGAAGAACTGGGATTCTCTTACCAGACACGATGACCCAACGAACGATCAGATGACCCGTGCCACGATGCTTTCAATGGGCGTCCACGCTAATTATCATCATGGTAATGATGTTCCTAGAATCATTATCATCCATCCTCTCTGGGAAATAGTTTGAAAATTTTTAAAGACCAAGTATAGTCCTCAAATTTTTAATAGCTTTAGGTAGGTGATCGCACTGTCAATTACAATAATGTGTTTCATTGTTTTTCGTCACCATCGTCGTCTTCCAAGTGATGATCCCCAAGCGCTCCATGAGTCACTAAAACATGCTACAGCCCATTCACATGCACTCCTATTGACTAACTGTGATATAGATGTAGCAGACAGTGGAGAACGTACGGTTTATTCGCTATTGCATTTGTAGATTTCTCCAGTGGATTTGGTACTGGCAAGCACAGTTGGGTGCGAAAACAGACACCATATGAACTAGACCCAGCAGACAAGTTGCCATAAGTGTCAAAAGGTATCTGAAGAACGATAATATCAGAGTGTTTTGTTACCGCGAAGCGCACGTTCGGATCATCGTGCTATGAACCTTCCACTGAGCCGTTCCAGACGCTTCCAGGCACTAAAGAACAAAGACTTCATTAGTTTTCCGAGCGAAAAGAACATTCAATGGAAGGGAACGGCACGGTGGGGTTTTACCATAGACGTTATACTGTGATAAAATTCCGCCACCATGCATTTTCCCAAGCGAATCACGACATTATATTTGCAGGGATGTGGCTGCGTGGTAAAAACAATGTCTTTAATTGTTTTACCTCGTTAGCATGTTGGAACACCAGATATTTTTAACCGTATCAAATAGGAATGAGGGATATGCTTGTCTTCAGCAGTAAATTTGAAATCATGCTGGCAGAGAAATTTAATGAAAGCGACTCTAAAACTTTTTGAGTCTGCTTGCAAAAGGTAATAATATCATGAATACAGGATGATGAGTGTATTAGCTTTGACTTCCAAACAAAAAAAATTACAGCATATCCACGGAGTGACTGATGATGAGTGGGGCGAAGCGCTGGAGGGTTTCATCACTAAACCGTGAACAATCTGCGAATATCGCCTACTACTTCATCAAAGACGCGAGAAACACTGTATATATTTACACAGAAATTCATTATTTGTTTCGTTATTATGAATAATATAATTTTCTTGTATAAATATACGTCGCTTCCGTTCCCCCTCCATTATAACAGCTTCATAGTCGGTGAAGCGGTGAATAGGTGATGGGGCATAGTGGGATGTTTGCAAGGACGAAGTAATGGCAGTTGGCAAAGGTGGAACTACAGGTACGTACAAGAAATGGAGAGACTCACCCCTTGATGAACTTCGCGCCTAAAATACCTTGCCTGCGTGGAAAGCACCATTTCTTGAACCCGTTGTGATCTCTTTTGCGGCTATTATACAAGTACACTTGCAAGGTATACCCGCTGCTCCAATAATTGATTTGGTAGCTGATGTCAATGAACAATTATGACCGATTCCTTTACAATGGGTTGCTAGCATTCAATGACTAACTCTAAACACAGTTTATATTGTTTGACGCCAGGCCTCCCTGCATTTATTTTGCTTTTTTTTCTCTGTCTCTGGTTGCACAATTCACATTTTGTGATGTCTGATTGTTATTTACTCTTCTGCCCCGTTATGTGTCGCAGGTTAAAGCGGTTCCTTCCAAACAAGGTTTGTATAGGGTTCTTGAGCTGCGAAGTTTCGAGTTTACTTGTAGCTCAGTGGTAGAATACAGGGGCTGGCGTGGAGATTACCGGCTTCGAACTCCATTTCCATCTTGTGCGATCTTCCCTTATTTTTTTATATCGCTTGCGGACACCAGCGAAGGCGAACGTTGCGATTTAGAGAATGCCTACAATTATCGCGTTGAAGTAGAGCCGTCAGCAAGCGAAGGCTACTAGAACAATGCTGGTGCTGATGATGAAAGTATTCAGTTCAAACGTAAGAATGAATGATTTCATAACGATGATAAACGACAATAAAGGTGATGTGTACCACGTTGAAGTAGCACTGCGGGCAAGCAAATTACTTTTCATTGTGCAACCGCTTTATTTTTTTTTGAGAAGAAGCATTCTCAAAACGTCGTTTAGCATAAATAGATTGCATTACGTTATTTGAAACATTCTATCTTTGGAAGCCTCCTCTTTAGGTAAGTCACCGGTATCTCTGTTCCGCGGTAGAAAACATTCTAAGGAAGAAGGGCGGTTCATCTCATGTCTGAATTAGCATTAATAATTTATTATAACTATTCTACAATTCATTTGTCATACTATTCTCATGTCATACTTATAAATTATTTCTTTCTGGACCAATAGCACAGCGTTGAAGTGTGTCATACATAGAATCTATCATCATCATCATCATCATCGTCGTCGTCGTCGTCGTCGTCATCATCATAAAATTGGGCCTTGAATGGTGATAACGACATTGATGATGAATGTAACTATAAAGGTACTTCCTTGTACGAGTTGGTAACAATTGATCATCAAAGCACTCTATTGAATGCGTTGAAAATGAGGGGTAAGGCGCTGATGATAGCGATAATCAATAATATAAATGATGAGTCAACGTAATTAGCAAGACTCATTATTTCTCATAGCATAGTCCTTAATTGTTCTCTTACATATACCGCTGCCTTCTTGTCTAATCGCCTTTAGTGCATAAGAGCCGCAACAGAGGAACAAGCAAGCAAGGGGCCACTAGAACGTTTAGGATGATGTTGATAACAATAATATGACGATCAAGGTGTACTCATGAAGCGGGCGATTATGGAAACTAGTGATGATGATAAAAATTATGCGTTAAAGAAAAATCACCGGCAGGTAATTCTCATGGTCAAGAGTGAATGGTAATTATCCTAGCGTAACTGCTCTTCCCACCAGTTACACTAGGTTATCAACCGTTATCAACCGTAAATTTAGACATTTCACTTCGTGGCCGCTTATCGACGCTCGCCTATTTTTTCCCACAATGCGAGCAAAAAAAAGTGTCGTCATTGAGGGTGTTGTTGAAGTTACTGGTATAAAGATGCACTGTTTGGTGCCTCGGTTTTAATTTCGCCAGCTAAGTTGGCCAGATTGCATTGTTCCGCGGTGATTACCAGTGGCCGCTTTTCCAAAATTTCTAAGTCGCAATGAACTATTCGTAGGAAGCGCTTAAATTTGCCCCTTAGCCTCAGCCGCTTATTATTCCTGATAAAAAAGTGAATTGTGTCAATTTCTATAATTATTGCCGTAGTTACTGTTTGTAATCATCTGAAGATGCCTTCTGCCACAGGAAGACTACACCACAAGCACCACGCATATACCTTGTTTCGGCACTTTTTAAAGCATCATAGAGACATTTCTTGAAACACCTTCTATAAACGATGAAAATAACAAGCAAGATGACCTAAAATACAGCAGACTTTTAGCTTATTTCGGATATAGCCAATGCTCTTTGTGTAAGCGTTTACAAGCATATATATGTAACGATTTTTTTTTTCAATTCAGCTGTTCCTTCTCATTGAAAAGTACCTATTTCACTTATCGTTGCCTCACGGAAAGAATTCCGTGGTTGAACTGTTAACCAAGGCTTGTCCTGCGATTGCAGCAACTACCAAGGAAAGCACGCCTAGGCAATGCGCCGCGCTTCTGCGAAACTGCCCGACAAGCAGTGGCATGGTGTCTCCATTTCTCTTCGTATTGCCGGAGCGTGAGTCTCGTGACAGAAGCTGAGAACAGGAGTTGAGGCACGCGCAGGCTAGCGGCTTTCGCCGGTCAGCGACAGGAGGGCACGGGAGAGAACCAGCCTACACAGTGCATGTTCGTCATATCGAGCTTTTCTGAACACATAACAGCCAGCGCCCTTAGCGGTCCCGGCTCAAAGCTACCGCGTTTTCAATCAAATCAGTGAGTTTTTCTTGAAACAACAATAGCAGAGACTGAATGTTGAAAAACCCAGGCAACAAAGCGCGCCTGGCAACATAAACAGACGAGAAGGCTGCAGCGATCATGTTGGGATAAGCTTCAATTTTGTTTCCACAGCAGTTGAAGATCGTACAAAGGAAGCCTGTAGAAATTGAAAAAAAAAGTGGCCTGTTTTTTGAGACAAAGCATTCACTGCAGTAAAACTAATCAGAATATAATAATGGTCAATGCACTGTATTTAGTTATGACACTCAGCTTTCGATTGAAGTTATTCTCAACCTGCCACAATTGGCATAATAGTGTTCCCTAACACGTTTTTTGCGAAGCAGTCCTTCAAATGCTTGTGGTATATTGATAAAATCTTGCTTATCATTAGCGGCTCGGCAGCATTCGTGCCCGAGTGCATTATTCGCATGGTTGCGGGGTGAAGCATCAGCGCGCCGTCATAGGTTCAATGCCGCGGGTCAGAGCATTTTTTTTTTCGGCCCGTGAATTGGTTCCGCAGCATCCTACAAGAAGTCGCCACCGAAACAAACCAAACAAGTTTCTGTTTCAGATTCGATTTGTAACTGTGATCACGAGGAGTCTTTTGTTTTTCTTCATTTTCATCACTTTTTAGTGCATTTTCAATACTTCATGCATGTCCAAGTCTTAAGATGTAGGTTTGTAATTCTTACTTCATTCTTTTACACATCTTAAGGAAAACAACGCTCAATCAAGTTAGGTGAACAAAACTACTTCGTTTTTTGTACGCGTATTGTAGGTAAACTTATTTCCCGTTTTCAAGGTTTTCGTTATGGTCTTCTCAGGTGCCTACAATTCATCAATGTAAAGAACACGAAATAAGAGTAGAGAAGCATGGTACAGTATATCTAAAATTATACATTTTGCCGCTGATTTTTGAATGCGAAGGGTTTTTCGCGTGATATATATATATATATATATATATATATATATGTGTGTGTGTGTGTGTGTGTGTGTGTGTGCGTGTGTGTGTGTACGTGTGCGGAACAGACGGCGAAACGGCAGACAACGTGTGCATATATCACCATGTACCCCATACTAAAGACTGTTTGCTAGGTAAAGATGCGTAGTATATATCGCCGTTTATCATATACCGTAATATATACTAGGTGTATCACCTTCCTCTCTTGGGGTAATCCAGAATTTGTATTCAGGGGTAAGAAAGCTTGTCGAATAAGTTTGATGGGTCATGACATGATTAACTGGCAAATCCCGTGGCGTACATACGTCGAGAAACCTTTTCTTCTACACGTTTGTGGCACATACCCACATACCCCGTGTGGCAGTATGCTGGTATACGACATAGTGGATTGACAGTTTGTTAATCCTGGAGTGGCGGAATGAGGCATTTGTAATTTAAGTGCAATAGTACCAATAAAAAGTGAGCCGAGGAGGCCCGATGAATGCAAAAGTTAGACATTAGAGTCTCAGCAGAAATTGAAACCAAGCATTCTACGTGGCAATCAAGTACAATACCAGAGCGCCACGTTAAGTCTCGAAACTGCTTTGGAAAATTACCCTATATTGCTGACGAAACGGCAATTTTGATTGCGTTGTTGGCCATTGAAATTTATAAACATCACATATGTGCTCCTATGACACAGGATTCACGCCGGCTTAGCGTCAGTTATACACTTAACGACATCCGTTGCAGGTGGTCTACGCACCGTTAACCGTCCTCGCAAGCACAAGCGTTACATATCGGCTTACCTGTGTGTTGGTAATAACCATGTTGCTGTTGGCATCGTGGCACAACTGTAAGCATCTGGTTACAGAAAGCATGCGCTACTGTTTACCACATGTCTGAGTGACAAGATTTGTACATGTATTTAGAATAATTTTGTAATGTTTCGCCTAATTAAAAGTACAGCAACGTCACACTCCTTGAAAATGCTTCGCATTACATTGATCCCCAAGTTACGGGGGATCTTCCAATTAAAATGATGAAAATTTTTTCCTTTCTGTGGGATCAGAACATAAGTCAATCTGCAGAGCTTCTTCGAAGAGTCTAAAAATAGCATTCCAGTAAAACAATATTCTCTTGTTTTATCCCAACCGTGTGTTATCGCGATATCAAACATACGGACAGTATCGATAGGTTCTCACCCTCTACGTCGCCATCGGTGTCATTTTCCTTAAAAAAAATTGCCCATCGACGTTATTTTCCTGTGTACCCTATGATCTACGCGCGGGTAAAAGCACGTGAACGGCGGGGACGAACATGGGTGATCAAACGTATCGGCCCAGCTCCGTCCGTCAGCGGGCGCATGCGATGAGAATAACCCGCGGGTGAAGCATGTCATCAGATGCTGCTGAAGCAAACCGTAAATGCCCTGTGTGCTTTGAAGGCACATGAAAACACGTGGAGGTGAATGTGGGGAGGGGGGGGGGGGTAGCATTCAAGCAGCGTATGTGAACGTTGACTATAAAGACATGGTGGCGAACGCTATATTGACAGACATCAGCGGACGGTTTGTATACTTTTCTGCATTCTTCGCTCACAGCGAGAAGCGACTGTGAAGATTCCCCTTTCCTATCGCGAGCGGCTGTGTTCTGTTGCAGCAGTGTTTTGCCCAGTTACGCAACACGATGTAAAAATTTAGCCTTACTTAGTTTGTCGCTACCGCACTCATTACATCACCCTTGCGGTGAAACTGGGATAATTTCTCATAAGCTGTCATATCTAAAGGGCTCTGCGAATAGAAAACGACCAGCATGCCTTCTTTTTTGACCATCACAAAGCTGTGTGCGCTGCATCGGATAGGTCTGTGTGGTAAGACGTATGTAGATTAAAGCTTCCAGAAAGTTCCAGAGAGTAGCGCTGCCAGAGGAAACAACAAACCGCCATTGATAGAATATATTTTACGATCACGATTAAGTCTTTTTTGTTGCTCAAAAGAGCAAGGGAACCTGCGCTTATGCCCTTTTATCGCGTTTCAAAGCTTCGTGAACTTGTATGATTCTTTTTAATTTTATTTGCATGTTTCATTGGTTGAATTCCGTCTTTTCTTTCATGGTGAAAAGCGCGCACACACACACACACACACACACACACACACACACACACACACACACACACACACACACACACACACACACACACACACACACACACACACACACACACACACACACACACACACATATATATATATATATATATATATATATATATATATATATATGTGTGTGTGTGTGTGTGTGTGTGTGTGTGTGTAATCTTATCGAAAATATAGCCAGCTGTCCTATGCTTACCGCACTGAGATGGCCGATACCACGTGCATTTTGTGACCACTGTGACAACGAAGAAACCATTTCGCATATATTTTGATGCTGCTGACAGAATAGTGGACAGCTACGATGTCTTTGCAACGAGCTCAACAAATGAGATGTTCAACGTCTGTCCAAGTAAAAAATTGGCAGATCCCATGATGGCAATCGAGGATATGCGAAGCACGAATGAGGAAAGTTGATATGTCACTTTTGAATCACCACAACGTTACGAGGTGGAGGTAAACTATGCCGTACACGATCTCCGTATCATAATTATCATGTTTGAATTTGTCGTTTACCTTTGTCATCTATTGACGTCACGTGATACCAAATTTAGTATATGTGTAGCTAGCGAAACGCCCGCGAGGACGCTATGAGCGTGGAATGTTGTCATGTTCTTACATGACACGCGTGTCAGAATTATCATGTTAGCACCAGTCTATATTTGGTCATCCATTGACGTCACGTGACATCAAATTTAGTATATGAGGAGCTAGCAAAACGGCCACCGCATCATGATGGGCCCAATATACTGCAATGTAGCGTTGACGCGTGCCCACGCTGTGCACAGCGACGCTACGTTAGCAAAACGCGAGCACTTTTTAGTCTGATGACAGGTGCGACCAGCGTTCATCGGCGCGGCACAATGGCAACCCGCGCGAAATGCGACATGCTGCATACAGTGCCGATGCATTACCCGGACAACACTGCATCTCCCTTTTTGCATGACGGAGGGACGCCGGACGCGCTGAAACGCGCATGCGTCAAAGAAACGCAGCGCGGTGCGTGCCTGCGAGTATATGGCAGGACCGGCGCCTGGCGTGGCAACGCTGGCGGGACGCAACGAAATGGACGCCGGCGAGCATGCGCACCGCGCATCGTCGAAATATATTGGCGCCTTGACTGCGGCATGTAGTCATGTTCTCACACGACACGCATCTCATGATTATCATGTTTGCACCAGTCACATACCTTCGTCATCCATTGACGTCACGTAATACAAATTTGGCATATGTAAAGCTAGCGAAACTGCCGCGAGCGCATCATGAGTGTGGCATGTAGTCATGTTGTTACAAGGCAGGTATGTCGTGATTATCATGTTTGGATGTGGCATTTACCCATGTTGTTCGTTCACGTCGCGCATTACCGAGTTCGGTACAAGTGAAGCTAGTGAAATGGTTGCGAGCGCATCATGAGCGTAGCATGTAGTCATGTTGTCACATGACACGCATCTCATGTTTATCATGTTTGCGCCAGTATCATACCTTTGTCATCAATTCACGTCCCGTAATACCAAATTTGCAATAAGGGAAGTTAGCGGAACAGCTGCCAGTACGTCATGAGCGTGGCATGTAGTCATGTTGTTACATGACACGGCATCTCATGATTATCATGTAAGGAACTGTCGCTTGTATCTGCCATGCAATCATGTCATACCATACCAGTTCTGCAACATGCCATGTGAACAAAACCACTGCAAGAGCTGCAGGACCATGAAACGTAAATCTTGACATTCATGACATGTCATGATTTTCAGGTTATGACTAGTAAAATATGTTTTTCATACAGTCATGTTATGCCATACCAAGTTCGGTATTGATACCATTGTCGAAACGGCCAGGATAGCTAAATGTCCTAGGCGGCTACATAGATAGATAGATAGATAGATAGATAGATAGATAGATAGATAGATAGATACGCTCAAAGTCGGCGAAGTTCGCTAAGAAATTCTTCGCATTTAAAAATACAATATTACAACTTGGTAAAGGGTAAACTGATAAGATGATAAGAGCGGCTCCATCTCCGAGCTAACCGGCATTGAGGCGCCCCCCAACGGACTAACGGCTTTTCATGAACGAGAAAAGCATTTATGAGCACTACCACAATATCGCTGTTCGGGCCCATGCATCTTTTCCTAATATATGTTCTTTAAGCTGCTTATTAATTAAAATTCGCACGGTGTTTTTCTGAGGTTATTATTACTTTTCGAAGAAAGATGAACTTTATCGCTGTTTATAGATTACTAATTTCCTATTCTGTGAAAAAATTGCCGTCTGCTTTCTAAGTTTTCCCAGATCGCTCCAAAATCAGATTCAGTGGTATGTGAAGACGAGAACATCAGACAAGATAAAGTAAAATTTAAATGTCAGGGAGGCATGCACAAACACAAAAAAATTAGGTTAAAATACTTGAATACAGGACTTTGTCCGTGTAACAGTACTAAAGCCTATCGAAATATATGCAAGTGTATACTTGTAATCAATGCAAGAATATTTCACGATGTTGTTGTCAGTGATGGAAGCGCACTCCTTTAGAGTGGTGATTTTCAGCCTCTGATGAAGGGGTGTATCAACATACACCAAGTGATATTTTGCTGCGCTGAACGACTTGTTAGTACATCATGGTGGTCCTGCGCCTAGGAAGCTCTTCGTCACATGTGGTTGCAAAAACTGTATCTGACCGTTATTCACGAACCTTCGGCGACTAGTAGATTTTGATGAGAATGGGGCAGTATTTCATAAAAGGGTCTGTCGACGTAATGTCTTTCGCATTATCTTCATGTAGTTACTTATGTATTGAGGAGAGGGTACGAAGTGTAGACACGCTAGCGCTAAAAAATCAGTTCTGTTCCAGCCGTGAGGAAGAGAAGTCTCGACAGAAGCCCTGTTTACGGATTGTTCATCACAAACTTCCATCTTGCCCTTTCTTTCTTTTTTATATTTCTGATATAGTTGTTCAGCACATGGCATCGTGCGTGCTATACCGGACACTTCATTCGAAAAAGTCCAAGAGATCCATCAGCCAAATACTGTAGAATCATAGCAAAACTAAGGTGACGTTTAAATTGGCCAAACAAGTTGACCGGTGGCGTAGCCATGTCGTGGCACCACACCAGGCCCTTCTCGAATTTTTTTCCGCTATAGCATGCTCGACGAAAAAGGCCCATATCAAAGAAGTGCCCACTCTTCTCTCCCCCCACCCTCTAAATAAATCTGCCTACGCCTTTGCGGCTGACGTGTCAATGATGTCTTAGATCATGCTCATTTTATAAAAGCGGAACAAGACTATATTGGTCATTAAAACATGGAGAAAACTAAAGCTTCACCTTCAGGAGTTCAATGACAATGAAATAGCGATCTTCTGTTCCTGGTGCGTACTTCAAACACCTAGTGCATGAAACCTTTTAGAACCAGCTATGTACCCTTTACATAGCCTTAAGAAAACAGGCACAGTGGCGTATGTTCATTTTGTTGTGGGCTACTCAGAAATGGGCGATTCAGTGGCTCGATTGGGTCCTGGCCAGGCAGAGGAGAACGGGAACTCGTGACCCGCAAGCGCGAAGCGCGGGAACCCAAGTATTTTCTGTCGGGTCAGGTTCAACCCTCGAGTTCTTGGCCCAGTGTTTCTAGGACTGTATAGACTAGAACATTACAAGGGTAGACCACGCCCTGCGAGGCCGGCACCTACCCAACGCAGGATCCTGTGAATAAAGTATTTTCTCTCTCACTTCGTGGGCTACTGGCTTTAAGCCACGAGGTCATTGTGAAAATCACATGTTTTGACGCCAGATTGGCATGGGCGCTTGTACCACGCATTATTACTGCAATAGTTCATGTTGCATTGTCGAACATGCATACAGTACGGGTGTGTTTGTAAAGCACGTCATTTTCACGGCATTTCTAAGCAGAGAAAGTTATTTTCAATGTATTCGCAAGGAGACGCTTGGCCATGTGGTAGAACATCCGCTTCCCAGTGAAACGATGTGGTTTCAATCCCGTCTATGTCCCATTGTTTTTTTGTTACTTATTCTATTTGCATCGTTATCGATATTTCGGTGACGCATATGGTGACATTTCACTCACAACCAACTACGCAGAAGTCGGGACGATTGCCAGAATTTCTGCAAATTGAGCTCTTTAACGCTATTGCTTTAAAATGAGAGTTGATAGATAAAACAGAATGGCGGATAATTTTACAGGCGTGGGTTTACTGTTTTTTTATTCGAATGCACGAAGCCCTAATTATAAAATGACACATCGAGGACGAACGCTGTTGTTGTCCTCGCTATTTCAGGAGAGGGTACGAAGCGTTGACACGCTAGCGCTAAAAAATCACTTCTGTTCTAGCTTTGAGGAAGACAAGTCTCGGCACAAGCCCTGTTTACGGATTGTTCACCACAAGCTTCCATCTTGCCCTTTCTTTGTTTTTTATATTTATGATATAGTTATTCAGTACTTCGCATCGTGCGTGCCACCGGACACCTCATTTGAAAGAGGCCAAGAGATCCATCAGCCGAATTCCGTAGAATCAAAACAAAAAAACGGTGACGTTTATTAGCCGAATGGGTCGACCAATGGCGTAGCCATGTCGTGGCACCACACCAGGCCCTTGTACCCTTCCCCCCACCCCCCGCTTTTTTCCCGAACTATTTCTTCACTATAGCATACTCGAAAAAAAAAAGGACAATACTAAAGAAGTGCTTGCTGCCCCCTCTCCCCCCCCCTAAAAAATAATCTACGCCCTTGCGGCTGATGTATTAGTGATGGCTTAGATCATGTTCATTGGATAAAAGCGGAACAAGTTTACAGCGATAGATAAAAATGATCTATATATCGGGTTTAGCGTCCTAAAACCACCATATGGTTATGAGAGACACCGTAGTGGAGAGCTCAGGAAATTTGGACCACCTGCGGTTCTTTAACGTGCGCCCAAATCTGAGCACACAGGCCTGCAACATTTTGCGTCTCCATCGGAAATTCAGCCACTACAGCCGGGATTCGATCCCGCAACCTGCGAGTCATCAGACGAGTTCCTTAGCCTCTAGACCACTACGGCGGGGCGTCGTAGAAAAATAAAGGATCCTAAAGCTTCGCCTTTAGGAGTTCAACGCGATAGCGATGTTCTGTTCCTATAGTGCCTACATCAAACACTCAATGCATGAAACCTTTTTGACTCAGCTATGCACCCTTTACATGGCTTTAGGGAAACAGGCGCAGTGGCATGTGTTCATTTTGTTGTAGGTTACCGGCTTTAAACCACGAAGTCATTATGGTAATCACACATTCTGACGCCTGATTTCCATTGGTGCTTGTACCACGCAATATTACTGCAATATTTCATGTTGCATTGTGAAGCATGCATACAGGACGCGTGTGTTTGTAAAGCACGTGTCCCTTCCACTGCGTTTCTTAGCAGAGGCAGTGTTTTTCAATGTACTCACAAGCAGACGCTTGGCCGAGTGGTAGAACGTCCGCTTGACACTGAAACGATCTATGTTCGATTTCCACTCGGACCCAAATGACCCGGGTTCGATCCGTATTGAGATCTACGATTTTTCATTATTTATTCTATTTGCATCGTTATTGATACTTCGGGGACACTTATGATGATTTTTCGCTCACAACCAACGACGCCAAAACCGAAACCAATGCCGGAATTTCTGCGAAACGAGCTTTTTAACGCTTTTGCTTTAAAATGGGAGTTGATAAATAAAACAGAATGGTGAAACATTTTAATGAAGTGAGGAATACGCGAAACGACAAGCGTGGCCGTCCATGTTGAGTCCCTGCATCTGCAAGCAACCGCACAGTAAAGGCCCGCCACATACCATAAAATTTAAAGTCTGGAACGCAACCGGTGCCGTAAAATTTAGTATTTCTTATTACATTTTGCAAATTCTGTACGACATGCGAGAATTTAGAGCGAACAGAGCGGTAGCGCTGGTGTAAACAAAGCACCACACATGCGTTTATGGCGAGATGTATAGTTCTCGGCGCCGGCTTAGCTGCGAAACGATTGTTCAAAATTGTCGAGTGACACGGGCTCAGTGAAACAAGGGTGATTAAGGAGATAGGAACGCTACACATGCGATTGCTCTTCGCTCGTAGCCTGTCTTTTACCATGACGCTGCACGACTACGACGCGCCCGCCCCAACCTACCATCACCATCTTACGGCTTCCGAAAAATTCCACGCTGTAGTACTCGCTGATCTGGAAAGTGCGAATACCCCTGCTCTAAAATGAGAGACATCAAATTATATATCATATATAGGCTATCGATGAGGTACCGCTTAAGGTGCTAAATGTAGCTAAGAAACACAACATTTTTCATATGCTTTTCTAAATATTGTCATCAATTAAACAGGACCTGATTGAGAGTGTACAAAATGTGAGAATGTACACGCCACCGTTTTTTTTTCGGCAATACATGTTATATTCATTCAAATACAATCACAAAAAACTACATAAGTAAAGAAATAAATTCGCGCAAGGTACATGAAGGGTTCCTCAACGTCCACCGTAGAAAAGGAGCGCTTAGGATACATGCCCGAATGCACTCGCGAAATCAGCATAGTTCCATGACACCTGCCCAACTCCGTGCCGCTCTATCTGTTTCATCATGCGTTATGGCTGGCGGGTCAGGTGCGGAGGAATTCGATAGGACCGCCGGCCAACAACGCGATCCTGTGCGTGGTTTTCAGTCAGACGCGGCGCGTCCTTTTGCTGGATTCGGGAGCACCCAGCGCTGCTGACAAGATGTCTGGAGTCTCCGTCCTCCTTGTTCTCCTCTCTCAGCCCCTGCAAGCGTAACCTTGTGTCGTAACCGAAGTGACGCATGGTTGTGGAACACACAACGCAAGAGCGAATGGCATTTCCTTTCTTTCTCTTTCAACATACTACATAGGCACAAGTTACACTTCCATTTGGGTAGCAGAAAACTACCGCTGTTTGCGTTCCTCTGAATGTCTACATTACGTTTATACAGAATGCTCCTCGTCAATTGTTACCTCCCTTTTTCCTGTAGCGTGTCCGTCATTAAGGTTCGCTATGCCACTTTTCCCGATGTGTTTCTGCATGGCCATATAATGAAACGTAAGTCACGAACACAAATAACTGGATCTTGGATGGCACGACGTTAATGGTTTTGCTAGCACTTTTGCTAGCACGCAGGAAAATGAAACCGCCGGGAAGTGGTCCGAAAGAAAGTACTCATCCAACGACGCAGTAAGAACGAAATGAAAACGTCTACTTTTGCGGTATTTTCGTATGTTTGAGATATACAAGACTAAATACTGAGCGAGGGCGCACATGGTCAAGGAAGACAAGAAATGATTGAGGAAAACCTTATATACACAAGAAACAGACAGAGTGTATCGAATGAAAGCTGAAGTGCACTGTACCAGCATTGATTTCTTCTATACATGCGCTTTTTTGCTGGGTTTTTGTTGGAGTTAGTTCCATTTTATTGCATCTGCTGTAAAAAGAATGACCATTTCGTCTAAATGTGCACTGTCACATCTAGGCATATTCGTGACTCTGTACGCGATGGCCTCGTGCTATTCATGAGCATTGTACTTTTCTATGCGCACGAAACGAATGCCAGTTGATGCAGAACTTGTGTTGTACTCCTTGCCTTCAGGGTAGCCACCTATACATTTGCGCTTTTCTAATGGCGTCTCGTAGACAAGCCCAAGTTGCCTTGACGCCCATAATTTACCATGTACCAACTGGGTAGACAATAAGAAGCGCGCAAAAGATGCGACGATTACTGGAGCGATAGAATGAGAGGGCGAGAGCGAGAGAGAAAATATGCCCAGATAATGCAGATCGTTTTTAGTGTCTAGTCTTCAAAAGGCGTAATGAGTGCTCGGTAGAGTGCATCCGACTTCACTGTGCTTTAAGAGCGTCTCTTACAATGAATAGGTAACAACACCCCTACATTCTAGTGGGAGTATCGGAGAGCAACAATTTTATTATTTTAATGTTTTTCCACCAGCAGTTTAGTGGACGTGCCAACTACAGCAAGATTTTTTGAGAGAAGCTCCTCTTAGTCTAACATTATCCCGCGTAAGGTATGACAGGCAGTGACAGGCGTAAGGTATGACAGGCAGCAAACATGATAGATGGTGCTGTCTGATAGAAGTTTGCATCTAGTTTGTGTTCATGAACCATTGTGGCTTGGTTGCGTTAGCCACCATCCGATCTAAAGGGTACAGCGATGTCAGTCTTTCGGCCAGTCGGTCGGTCGGTCGCACCGTCCGTCCATCCGTCCGTCCGCCCACGCGCCCACCCACTATACCGCGCGTTTTTCAGGGTGGCATGACATATACAGCGGCTAAAGAACCTATGGTCATTGTTCACGCGTGAAGTCATTGTTCCAACTATAGGCCACGCTATTTAGTGGTAAACAATGTAGAAGTGCTACTTATACTTTATCACATACAATACGATTTTTGTTTTAAATATGGAATCTTGAAAATAATTCTAAAACGATGCTGTAGAACGCTGCGCAACTGCCGCCCCAAGGCATGTCACCCTCCCGCTGACCTCAAAGGCCGTTTCCGATAACCGCTACGTCTGATAGATAACACCGGCGCTGTGATTGGGAATGGCTTTTGACGTCTGCGCTAGACTGAAATGCGAAAGGAAACGTTTCATGGCTTCGCCTGCTTGAGTTTTGAACATTTTAATACTAATAACATCAGTTTTACTGCACAAATTTTCACAAGTGTTCATGCGTTCATCTCGGCTTTAATTACTACACGCATTCCAGCGCTAAGTAACGTAGCGTCAAAATTGTCGCATGTCCTCATTGAAGAAAGTATGCATGATGACCACGTGTCTATTTATAGACGGTCTGGCATCTGAACTAACACTAACAGTACAAACCTAAAATTTTTGCACATGACGCCAGGAGGAGTGGTGGCTAAACAGTTTTTGTTTCTTCCAATCTCTCCTCTCTCTCTTGTAAAAAATTTGCATTATTACTTCCAATTAGCCTAACCAACATTCTACTTCTCCGTCTGTAAGATATCCCACTTCTCTATTCATTGAAAGTGAGATTGATTGACTGATATGTGTGGTTTACCGTCCCAAAACCACCATAAAAATATCAGACACACCGTAGCGCAGGGCTCCGGAAATTTCGACCACCTGCGGTTCTTTAACGTGCACCCAAATCTGAGCAGACGGGCCTACAACATTTCCGCTTGCATCGGAAATGCAGCCGCCGCAGCTGGAATTCGATCCCGCGACCTGCGGATCAGCAGCCTGCGGACTGGCAGCGCTCTGGAACGAATTCTGAAACTGGGTGGGTGCTCGCGCGCGCATCACCACGCCTGTCACCACCCACTGGAAAGTTTCCAGTCGCAAGTCAAGCACAGTGCCGAAGAGTTGTGGCGCCCAGTTGTGCCCGAAACGGTAGCAGCTGAAGCACGGTTCCGCTTGTACTTGGGGCTGAAGTCTAAGTCCACGGTGTATTTGTGGTAGAGAGCTGCGCGAAAACAATTGGCGATGTTTTCTCAAGGAATTTTGGGTTATTTTATGTGTTAACTAAATGCACCGATGGATCACGTTACTGTACTGAAATGATGCGGGAACGGCTGTCACGCAAACACGCACGTTGACAACCATATGCTCCTTGCGCTCAAGTAACACGGCCAGAATGAAGACGCCTAAAGGAATGGTGTTTTGAATGGTTTGATGCAGCACGCATTTATTAGTTGATACATTACTATGGCACAGTTCAGATAACGAAGGAACTCCTCCGCATAGTGAGTGCCTTTTAAAACCACCTCGAAGGACCTCTGGGCCCTTATCATACACACTATAATAGATGAACCTTAACTGTTTCACTGCTCATCGTGATTATTTTAGTATCAAACCATGAGGCATAAGGGTTCGGGTAGCGTAGCTTCAACGAAAAAGAAAATAAATCCTTAGCGCAAGTTACCGATGATCTAAGCAGCGTTATCACGCTTGGTATTTGAAGGGTTAGCACACAGTATTGACTGCCTTCTGCCCGCATCTCTTTCATCAAAAGATGAATCCTGTCTGCTATACACTCCCTTTGTCATGCTCGGTTAAAAGACGCCTCGTGTCTGATCTTCCACGCTGGTAATCCGACACTAGTTCTAATCTTCCTTTTCAGCAGCGCCTACTCAACCATGGTTTGGCAGCATGCCATACTCTTTGTAGCTCTATAAAGCGATAGCCTGCAGCACACTTTGTATTGCATCGTGTTATGGAAGACAAGACTTCTTGCAAGACATGCCGAGCGGCAATGCATAGAAACATGCATTGATTTCCTTTGACCTACTCAGTGAATTGCATTAGAAGCAAGCATGTTACGCTATCGGTATCCTATGCACCTTACCTTCAGCACATGCGACGAATCTTTTCGAGCACTTTACACTCCTTCTTTCAATTTGCACCAGTTTCATTAACCTGTTCGCCGTCCACCTACTTAGAACATGAAAGTTAACGTCCGATATCTGCTGACTTATAGGTTGAGAGGCTGGGCGCTAGAAGCGTTGCTCGCGGTGCTGTGAACGTTTTAATAAACTGAATCGCACTGGATTCATGATGACTGTTATCAAGGTCGTCTTGGTCGACGAGCTCCACATTGATCAACATAGGGTATCTTTAATGCACTCAGACCACTCTTGAATTGATCGAAATGTGGCCGCCTTCTTCAGGGACCAAACTATCAAGATGGCGTGCGTGGCAACAGTTAAATTAGCTTAGAGATCTCCCAGCAAGCTTATCGTGACGAAAAAACGAGTTTGATGTGTGGTTGCTTTGGTGAATCTACGTTCTTTCGCGTGTCAGCGAAGTTTTTGCTACCATTTTTTCATCAATTCGAAACACATTGCGCGAGAAAAATACGAAATCCATTCCTCGAGTGTGCAAGCCCTTCAAACTGCATTTTAACAGTACCTTAAAAATAGTAATTGAATAGTTATAAAGTAGTGAGCGCGTTTGTCCACCACGTTGGTGTAGCGGTTACGGTGCTAGGCTGCTGATCCAAAGGCGGCGGGTTCGGTCCCCACTACGGCAGTTGCATTTCGATGGACGCACAGTGATACAGGCCTGTGTAATGTGTGATGTCAGAACACGTGAAAGAGTACCGGATGGCCAAAAGATTCCGTGAACTCCATTAAGGCGTTCTTATAATCCTATCGTGGTTGTGGGACGTAAACAACCCAGATATTCATTTTTTATTAGTGAGCACCTTCTGCCTGCAAAGCAACACATACACACAAGGGGCCTTAAAGCACGATCTCTACCCAACGAGATATAGCTATATATGCTCGCTCTGCAGCATACCAGACACCCTGGCACACTTGCTTCTTGCATGCCAGTGTGTTGCCAGACGTAATCTGCAACAACACACGACTGATAATGAAGCAGGACGGACGAACGAAGACCTAACCGAAACGTGGGAGGCGAAGCTCGCCCTCGTGGACCTGGAAGACCAACAGCAACTCGTCACTAGGGTCAAGAGGGCAGTAGAAGCTAGAAGGATCCTGGATTAAGGAGCCCTCCCACCTCAGGGTGACACCGGGCATCGCTCAGGGCACTGTTTCGAAAATAAACGTTTACTTCTCTTTCTCTCTGAGCACCTTCTTTCGTACAATAGTTTAACTAAGTAGATAACTTGGCGGGAAAAAAGGCATCTTCGCTATAGAGGACGTACAACCACTCTATGGAACAGAGTTGTGCTTAGTCACTTCTGCTGCACGAAACAGTGACAATACAGCATTCAATTCGTGCTTTTACCACCTTGTCAGTGGCTCATGCCATTTTAAGGTAAGCGGAAAAGAAATAGGGAAGCTTCATTTTATCATTTCTAAGCCCAAAGAAAGTGGGAGCTGGGCCGCTTTCTGCGTTTTTTTTCAGTTTTCTTTCTTTCCTCCTGGAAATCTTTTTCTGTCTTTTTTCGCGCTTTTTCTGTGCTATTCACTTATTTTCATTTATTTATATTTTCATACCTAGTGCTTCTCTTCTTTTCTCTTTATTTCTCGCCAGCTGCTTCTTTCAATTTTCATACGTGGATTGTGTGTTCATGTTGCCATGGCTAGAACCGCAATGTCAGCACTTTAGATCACCAACAAGTCCGTCGAAGAACAGGAGGAATAAGTCTTCTCCTTGGCTCGAACGAGTGCTCAATATGCTAAAGTTGTCAATACTATATTTATTTTTGAATGCGTTAAAAATATCATCAAAACACCTGAAGAGCCAATAGACAAAGGAAATTCATTTTGTTGCGAGCACGCGCTGTGTATGCAACAGCTATAGGTATAATATATATCCTTTTACCTGTGTTATTCTAAGCGACAACGACTGCATACTACAGCCGGGCCCCTTAAAGTGCTCTCAACAACACTTTTGATTTGGCGAGACGGTGCATAGCTAATGGAAATTTTGAGTGCAAAAAAAAAGAAAACATTCACATAACCACCCCAGAAAGGACCTCGGTCAATCCTGTCGTGGTGCCATACGTTAATAAGGTTTTGCACGACGTGAAAAAAGTGGCAAAACTGTCATAAGCGTCCGGTGGGGTACGCCGCTTCAAAAAAGCTGGCTCTGTAGTGCTCGCGTGTTTCTCGTGGTGTAGAAAGAAAAGTTGTCAGAAAAAAAAATCACCAGGCCTGCTCGCAACACCCAGCACAGTCTCAGCATGAAGAGTGGCTTTTCCGGGCCTTTTACAAACACTCTGTGAGTAAATGCTAGTATTACACTTGCTGGTTACCCTCTACGCCATAAAAATGATAATTTTTGTGTAGTAGGCCAGCAGTCACTATGCTATCCTTCGTCATTTTTCGGAGAAGCGTGAAATCCGCTAAACACTTGCAACGAATTTAGTTTGAATTTTGTGTTGCATTCAGTGGCTGACGACGATGAATAATTACGCCGGAAGTGGGTCTGCACCACAGTTAATACGTGATGAAGAACAATTTCTTCTGATGTGCTTGAGCATTCGACGACCCACTCGTTAAGCGATTTGCATTGTGCGACGCTTGGTTGTTCTTTTGCTGTTTTCTGCACTTTACTACTCATATTAACACGATTTTTTCCCCGACATCAAGCCTGACTAGAAAAGTTTGCGAACGAGTCTCAAGCACTGGCGTGGCTCAGCGGTAGGATACTGGGCTGGCACTCAGTGTACCCGGCTTTCTATTCCACTATGTCACCACACGTCTTCGGTATTTCAGTGTTTTTCTTATTTCTTGCGATAGCGCTTACGCACACTGATGGCGGCGGACAACTACGACGCCGCGCGTGACCCGCGTTGTGATCTCATAACAGCTTTTCCTGTAAAAGCACGGCGGGAAGTTCGGTTATTGCTGCACGGGAGTTCTCTATAAAATTCGGTTGACCTGCGGTGAGGCATATATAAACCAGATGGGTCAATGCTTGGATGAGCGGATTGTGGGTCATACACACTTAAGAATTGGGGTACTAAGTTGGCAGAGCATTGAGCAAGTTGCGGGGCGCGTGAGCCGAAAGTGTGAAATGAAAATATGGGTAGAGGTACGGATAAGGTTTCAAGGGAGTTGCTTGAAGCGTATCATATCGGGCAGTGAGGAGCATGTGTGTCACTGACACATCGATGAAGATTTGGAAGCTGAATACCTCGATAGGTCTTTGTAAGTTAAAACGTGTTTTACTATATATAAACAAATGACTGTGTGCGAATGCGTGCTTTTCTTGTTAGATTTGCGGGTGATGCCTAAAATAAAGTTAGAAGAAGGTAGCGGCCGTCCTGTCCTCTCCTTTTATGAATGTGCGTTTTTGCGCTGATATTCCCCGTTGCTCCGTCCTTAAAAAATAATACCAGCTGATGCACCGGTGCCATTCCGGCAACTATAATACCATTCACACTTACGACAAGTGAGCAAAATTGACTTCAGGCGACGAATGTTTGCATTTGCTTGTGCACATTTGCTTGCATATGGTTCGCATTGCCACAGCCCCGTCATTAAGCTGACGTCATTTTCTTACGCGGGTGATTGGTTCAGTGGTTTGCCACTGCAATCCCTGCACTGAAAAATTCAGCAGCATGCGAGTGAATGATAGCAGTCACTTTGCAACCAAAGCGTCCTTTTGCAACCAGTCACATTGCTACTAATTTGGTCGCGTGACCAGTACTAGTCACAGGTGTGAACTAATCTTCATTCTGTAGGTACAAAATGTATGGGAGTGTCCAGGGACACACTCCGAGTTGATCGCTTTGACGAAACTGTCATTTCAACGTGATTTCGCAAGATTCGCTCTGATTTTGCCAGCCTCCATGCAAACGACTGCTTAGCTAACGGGACAATTTCAGTGAAGCTTGTTTACTGCTGAACTGCAGTGGATGCGCATCTGGGTGCAAGACTAACTCTAGGATAACGTCCTAATCTCTGTATTTTAATCCTTCAGGGGGCGTTAAAAACATCCTGTATAAGTTGCTGCTTACCGGTGTTGCAGCCACTCGGAGGGACGTGCTTTGTCCGGAATAATGAAAGAGATATATAGGGGCGACGACCGAGTAACCTTCCTTGTGGCACTTCTTGCACACCAAGGTAGACTGCGTGCGTGCTTGAGCCGTGCTAAACGGACTCCCGGTCAACAGCAGGGCCGCGGGGATGCCACCGAGGCCGGAGGGTTGAGGGTTCGGTCCCTGAGCGTGTTGCACATATCATCGGTCAAGGCGTAGCCGAGACAGTACAAAGCAGTGATAGAACTTAGCGCCGACTTATTGAGGACATAGAATAACCAAACAACCTTTGGCTAAGTTGGACAAGATAATTACTCTGAAGGTCATTTATATGCCACTACGAAATTTGTCAATTAGGACAAGCAAGCGAATAAGAAATCAAGTTCTAAAGCGTTACGTTATGGGGCGGAAGAAAATAGGTTTGACTGTGGAAGTTTACAGTCAACTTAGTCTTATTAATTAGGCATCTGAAATTGCCTCAAATTCTGTTTTACCCTAACTGAAAGCCCAGAATAGGAGCAATCAAATGAAAGGAAAGAGACATACAAAGAAAGAAACCGGCAGATGATGCCAGCTCAGAATTTCGGCACTTAATGTTCTCGAATAACGAGCAAGAAAAAGGCTGAGGACTCAAACATATGAAGATGTAGGAGAACATTTAGAGCACCTGAGTATTACCACTTTTCAAAGTTGATACGTATAGACTGGTTAGGTACAGAAATTAAGTGGTTACAATTATTAGAAGAAATGACGTAAGCAGTTATTTGCATATTATAGTATCTGTGCAAACGGAAATTCATCCAGAAGGATCAGAGAATGCAGGTTAGCCACAGACTTTGACCCGGTGTTGCGTGCGCACGAAGGTGTGTAAAAGCGTAGCCCCCTCTCCTCTAATTACGAGAGAAAGGGGACGCAAAAATCTGCTCTTCGCTTTGACTCAGTTATGGTTGTGCAGATTTTTCGATGATAATGGCGGCGGAAGGTGACGAATGTTTCATACAGAGGACAGTTCGCTTACCATCTTTGTATCAAGACAACGGGTGACAAAAGAAAGGTCATTGAGAGAAGCACGTCATGTGTTCATTTTGTTTATTTCTCCATTGTGAATCATGTGGTACTTTGGACACGACGAATAAAGAGGTGGGTGGGGCGCTGCGATGAAAAGTTGCGCTTAATGAGGAACTCCGTGCGCGCCTCTGACTACATTGAGACAGAAAGTGCTTACAACCAGTTCGTATGACGAGGCCACGCTGCACTGCTGGGTTTGGTTTATAGGGCACTTGGGGCTAGAAGATATAGGGGAGGTGTGCGGCTGCTACATATACGCCTCCATTGCGCACAACGTTTTAACACATCTAAGGGTAGGCTCAAACGAAAATTATATAGAACTGGAAAACGAAATACAATTAAAAGTTATTCTACCGTACACACCGAGGCATGGTCGATTGCTCAAATCTTTTGCGGAATGAGATCTCGGGCTTCACCTAGTTATTGTGTGAAATTATTATTTCGCAAATTTCGCAGAACGGTGTTATGCCAGCGAGTCCTCGTCAAACGTCCGTGCCTCTGAAAAAGGCAATCTGGGTCAAGGCCAGCCCGCAGTCCGCCTGACACGAACAACTCAACGGCGTAAACACGCGCGGCGCCTCTCTGGCCCACGTGCAGTGAGTCAGCAGCGCACGTGACAGCGAGCCGGCGTCCTCGTGTCTGGGGGTAACGTGGCCCAGCGGCGACCCCATTGGAGGAATCTGCCCTGACGACCAGCGGCGCTTCTGATTGGACATTTTGGTTGGACCCGGTGCATATAAAAAAAAGCCCTGCGGCGTGTCGCGATCGGCGGTCCTATGAGAGAGGAGTCCCCATGTCGGAGAGCCGACATGTGTGTGAGTCGGCGGTCTTAGGCGAAAAGTTGACCTATGTGTTAGAGAGGAGAGCTCGGCTCTTCGAGTCTCTGTCGGCCCCAGTGCCGAAATTGTAACGCCTCTGTATATATGCTGTACATAAACCTTGTTTAACTCACCGTCGTCTCGTCCGCTCGTCTTATCAGCTCTGCGCAGAAGCAGTCGCGAGCTAAGAAACATACGCTACCAAACGGCTGGTGACCTTCCCGGCGGAGTTGAAAGCAGTGGCGCCTTCGGGACCGTGTTGGCGTCGCCGTCTTTCGCAACAGTGGTGGCTTCGGCGGGATCGGTCCGTCTTTCGCAACAGTGGTTGGCAGCTGCGGGATCGGCCGGCGTCAGCGACATCGATGCGGTGAGTGCCTGATGTTTTCCCCTCAGTTCACCAGACTACTCTAGCTCAGGTTGTAGTAGTTTAGAGAAGGGCTGTGTGAAGCATTAGAGTGAGCTTTGATCGTTTCAAGCAAAGTCGAAGTGCTTTGAAACCAAAGTTAATGCGGAGGGGGTAAACACGGGAGAGTGAAAAATTGCTTGCGCGTCTTGCTAGTTGACTTATAGTGAGTACGGCAAGTAAATTGTTAACAGGAGCAAACAGCAAGAGGCTAGTGTGAACGATGGAGAACCTTAAAGTGAAGGAACTCATCGAAATTTGTGAGGAACTCGGCATTACTTTGGGCCGTGCGAAACGAAAGCAAGCGATCCTTGAGATCATGAAGGATGAGGGAGTGTCGGCTGAGGAAGTCGATGAGGCCTGGGTGGATATTAAAGCACGCCGTGAGGAGGCTGAAAGGCGAGAAGTAGAAGCTCGCGAAGAAGCTGAAAGGCGCGAAGCTCGCGAAGAAGCTGAAAGGCGCGAAGCTCGCGAAGAAGCTGAAAGGCGCGAAGCTCGCGAAGAAGCTGAAAGGCGCGAAGCTCGCGAACGTGAGGAAGCTGAAAGGCGCGAACGTCGCGAGGAGGCCGAGAGACAGGAGCGTCTCGAGTTGAAACGACTAGAATTGGCAATCCTACAGTGTTCGCAGGCGCCTAGCGTAGCTTCTCCAACAGTTCAGGTCAGCGGTTTTAGAATTCGGGACCAACTGCCACCGTTCGTAGTAGGCGAGGACATGGCGAAGTATCTCGTCAAGTTTGAACACGTCTGTGAGCGAAACGCTTTGGAGCGGCCTCTTTGGGCGCGGAACCTGCTAGCTCTTCTTCCCGGCGAAGTTTCCGACGCGATAACTTGCTTGTCGAGGGAAGCGTTTGAGAGCTATGACAAGGTTAAGGAAGTGCTCTTGAGACGTTATAAGTTGTCACCCGAGGCTTTCAGGCAAAGGTTCCGGTATGCTGAAAAGGGGAATGAGTCACACGTTGACTTCGCGTTTCGTCTTAAAGCCGATTTAATTGAATGGCTCAAGGGCGAAGGTGTTTATGACGACCGCGATAAAGTGGTGGAATGCGTTGCATTGGAGCAATTCTACCGCTGCATCGAGGATAATGTCAGACTTTGGCTGCAGGACAGACTTGGGGAAGTACAGCTAAACAAGGCAGCAGAGTTAGCTGAGGAGTATTATACTCGCCGAAAGTTGCACAGCAGGGCAGTGCGCGTTGAAAAGGATGAGAGAAAAGAGGGCTTTTCAAAGAAACCTGATCAACGGAAACCCGCTCCGCACCGTAATTTCAAGAAGGACCCGTCTCTTACGAAGGACAGTGCGGGGGAAGGGCAAACAGAAGCGGAGAAATCGAGTGAGGTTTCTACCACACAGGCATTTGAATCGGAAAACAAACGGAAGCCGCTAATCTGCTACAACTGTAAAAAGGAAGGGCACATCGCGAGAAACTGTCAGGAAAAGTTTGCCTTCGCAACGATCCGAGAATCAGAAAAAAAACATTCGGTTGTTGGAGCCGTATCTCCAAGAAATTAGGGTCAATGAGAAAACGTGCCGAGCACTTAGAGACTCAGCGGCAACCATGGACGTTGTCCATCCTTCATTGGTGTCTCCGGATGACTTCACAGGAGAATGCGCGTGGATCAGGCAAGTCGCCGAGGAGCAGAGTGTGCGCTTACCAATCGCCACGGTTGTCATTGAAGGCCCGTTCGGTGAGCTTCGCACCGAAGCGGCTGTGTCTGCCGCGCTAAATGATCGTTTTCCTTATCTTTTCTCCAACTCGGAGCAGCTTCTCAAAGAGCAGGGCAAATCGTTCTTCCCCAACTTAGCGTGCATGGCTCTCACGCGATCGCAAGCGCGGAAGCTATCGCGGCAGCTTGATCTGGTTCCATGCGGTGAACTCTCAAGTGACCTTGTCGGCGGGTCGACGGAACCCCAGAAAGGAAAGTTTCCGCATGAGTCATGTGAGCAGTCACGCGGGCGGCCCGTCGCCGAACCGACCGGCGCGGTTTCCGTAGAAAGGGGAGACGACATGGCGCCATTGAGTCAGAGCGAGAGGGTTGCAACGCTCTCGCCTGTAGCGGAAAGTTGGAGCGAGCTGCCGAGAGTTGATCGAGAGACGCTCATTCGAGAGCAGCGTGAGGATCTCTCGATTGAAGCGCTAGTGGAAAGCCAAATTGAAGCGCTAGTGGAAAGCCAGAAAAACGCGGCAAAAGTGCTGTCGAAGGAGCACTACGAGGAATCGGTGAAGAAGCGTGCTTTTGAAGTAGGGAGTCAGGTAATGCTGCTGCAGCCGTTCAAAAAGAACAAGCTTGAGGTTGATTGGGAAGGGCCCGCCAAAGTATTATCGAAGCCTTGCGATACAACTTATGAGGTGCAAGTAGGAAGGCGGCAGAACAAAATTTACAACTTGATGAAACCCAATGTTCAACATCAAGCGGTCGTAAATCAGCTGTTGAAGGCTTCAGAGGAAGAGGAAGCAGAAATATTGAGTTCTAGTGAGGTAATTGAAGGGGGATCGAAAGTAATCCGGGAGCAGATAAACCTAGAGCCTAGCGTAAGTGAAGGAGGACCTGAGAAAGAGGACCTGAGAAAGATTGTTTCCGAGTTTGGGTATGTGTTGTCGGACCGTCCCGGAGACACGAGGGTGATCGAACACGATATCGAGCTAAGCGGTGAGGAGTCAATCCGTAGCAAGCCGTATCGTTGTTCCCCTGTGCAACGTCGAAAGTGTGAGCCGCTCTTGGTGCCGCATAGGTATCGTCGCCTAAAAGTGGCCGGTTACTGAAGTGGAGCATGTTGCTCCACAACGCAACTTTGACGTTCGCTATCAAAAAAAAATAAAGGAAAGGTAAACGCTAATGCAGGTGCATTGAGCAGTGCGTTCCAGTTAGTAACTTCTCAACCTTTCGGTTTCTGGCTGGCGATTCGGGGCAAAATTTTGACCTCATCACGACCTGGGCTGAGCGCTCTCGTTCAGAGTGATCTCAAGGGGCCAACGTTATGTGGTATTCTAATTCGTTGCGTTGTTGTAATTGTGAAAAATTCAAGTTCTTACTTTAGGAGTCTTGTGTCCCACATGTGCCTCTTGATGTAGAGGGAACAAAATTCCGATAGACACGTAGATAGGTATATGTTGTACTATACTTTGTCTGGTGTTCTGTCGGGTGACCGAAGGCACTTGCGTGTGTCATGTGTTGCCTGTTGTCGATCCGTTCTTGGCAAGTTGCAGAACCATCGACAAGTGCTGAAACCGAAGATGGTCAGAAGAGACGAGTGAAGCTGGTCGACAAGTTGTGGCGACAAGCCAGTGGAGCTGGGATCCGTCGTCAAAAATGGGATGTGTTTCCGGCCCTGGAGGCGAACCTGGAGGGACCTGGCGAACGAGCGCACCTGACATCCGAGCCCCGTGGAAGCAGCTCGTATTTCCGGTGCATTGTCTGGCGGCGGGGGTGCTGTTATGCCAGCGAGTCCTCGTCAAACGTCCGTGCCTCTGAAAAAGGCAATCTGGGTCAAGGCCAGCCCGCAGTCCGCCTGACACGAACAACTCAACGGCGTAAACACGCGCGGCGCCTCTCTGGCCCACGTGCAGTGAGTGAGCAGCGCACGTGACAGCGAGCCGGCGTCCTCGTGTCTGGGGGTAACGTGGCCCAGCGGCGACCCCATTGGAGGAATCTGCCCTGACGACCAGCGGCGCTTCTGATTGGACATTTTGGTTGGACCCAGTGCATATAAAAAAAAGCCCTGCGGCGTGTCGCGATCGGCGGTCCTATGAGAGAGGAGTCCCCATGTCGGAGAGCCGACATGTGTGTGAGTCGGCGGTCTTAGGCGAAAAGTTGACCTATGTGTTAGAGAGGAGAGCTCGGCTCTTCGAGTCTCTGTCGGCCCCAGTGCCGAAATTGTAACGCCTCTGTATATATGCTGTACATAAACCTTGTTTAACTCACCGTCGTCTCGTCCGCTCGTCTTATCAGCTCTGCGCAGAAGCAGTCGCGAGCTGAGAAACATACGCTACCAAACGGCTGGTGACCTTCCCGGCGGAGTTGAAAGCAGTGGCGCCTTCGGGACCGTGTTGGCGTCGCCATCTTTCGCAACAGTGGTGGCTTCGGCGGGATCGGTCCGTCTTTCGCAAGAACGGTCGGGCGCGAAGCCGGGCTATTCGGTCAGAATTCATATTCCATAGGTGTAGTACATCACGAAAGGGTCAGAGAAGCGCTGTTTGCGTGCCCTTTCCAACCCAGTCGTGGTGCGCAAAGCCATATGAATTTGACAGAACGCTATACTCGAACCACTTATATTTATGTTGTTATCACACCATGCCATAGGACCTGATTAAAATGAAGCCACGCTTTTATGACGGCATTACATAGTTAATGAAATTTTGGAGTCGGCTTGAATATTGTACCAATCAACTGTGACCACACACACACAAAATGTCTACGATCCCTGCGTCTACCAATACAAGATCATGAAGAAGATGAGGTTAGGCATGAACTTAGCTTGTGCTAGCGCGGCACGTATGAAAATGGGAAAGATGACAGACACGTCTAGATAGGTAGGCGCTAACCTTTCTAGACGTCTGTGTCGTCTTGCGTCTTTTCTTTTCGTATGCGCCACGCTAGCACAAGCTAGGTTCATAGATAACCAGTTCGCCCGAGCCACAATAGAATGCAGTTAGGCTTACCGGAGAAACGTATGTCGAAACAAAACCTTGCATGGCCCTGCCTCGTCGTAGACCAGTGGCCGAGATTGACGGGCAGTCCAGGAGAGTCTGAAGCAGAACGACACGCTCTCGGTAACAGGGAAGAACGGGGATCTTCTGACCAGACGAGTTGGCCCACTGATTGACACGAACGTCCGAGCCACGAGGCTTTCACTGCACGTGCACGTTGGTCATGATGATGATAGCGATTACGCTCCTCAAATCGTTGCCACGTACTCACTCTTAGAAATAGTCTGAAATGCTTAATTGCTAAAAGTCGTTACAGTGTAATTAGAATGATGTGTTCTATTGTTCTTCGTCACGATGCATCATCGTCTTCCTAGTAGTGATCCGCAAGCGCATCCCGATGAGCAAAATGTTTTCATTAAGACCCACTTCTATTGGCGTAACTGATCTAAACATAGCGCAGAAGAGAACAAGTACGCTTTCATCGCTATTCCATTAAAAAATTTCTCATGTGGACTTCGTGCTAGCCCTGTTCGGCGAGTACTGCCGGGCGTGATAACAGACACCACGTCGGCTAGACCAAGCAGACAAGTTACATTGAGTAAAGTGATGTCAACGTATCTGAAGAACGAATATGAGCTAATTCTGGTACCGCAAACCACGCGTTTGAATGATTGCGGTATTTTCCTTAAGCTGGGCCATTGCAAACGCTGGCAAGTGTTACAAACACTACGACTCCGTACCTTTTCTGAGTGAGAGCAACGTTACTTGGAGGAGCAGAGCATGGTGAAATTTCACTATGCACGTTACTTGCTTAGAATACGCCATCACGAAGCTCTCTAAGGAAATTATGCGTGGATTATTCTTACCGGTGCGGCTGCACGATAAAAACAGACTTCTAAAGTTTTTGATGTCGTAAAAATGTTGCAATGATACATTTTTTTCACCGTATTAAATGCTGACGAAGAATACAAGCTCGTATTCTGAAGCTAATATCAATAATTTGTACATTGACCAATTTGGGTAAAATTATATAGGTATGAGAAGTTTAACAAAAGCATCAAGAAAACTTTTCTAGTGTACTTGACGAAATCACAAATACAATACGTACGAATTCCAACCAAAATAAATACAATACGACTTCTCTTATAGGTTTGTAAACTATTCGGTGAAAACCGAATAGCTGTATGAGAATAATAAATGTCTTTATTGGCATCATGGCACAGTTTTATTGCAGCAACCAACAATAATACTAGTAGTTGTAGTATTTATATTTATATCAATGCGCAACAAGCATGTGACACTGTTTGGCACAATGAGCGCAAACAACGCCTCCCCGACGCTCTTGCCAGACAGAAAGAAAAAAGAACAAAGGAAATAAAGTTAGAAAGGCAAAGATAACAGATATATGAAGTAAACGAAACACGAAACCTTAGACAAAAATGAAGCGAGAACACAGAAAAGTATACCAAAACAGAAGGTCAAACCTTTTTTGTGTAAAAATTTTAGCAAGAACTGATGAGCCTGGTTGAAGTGAGCAGCACAGCTTTTTGGAGACGGGCAGTTATAGGCTTGCACCACCGCTGTGTTCTTGTCGCTAATACCCGGGTGCTCACCCACAGGTCGCGGCATTGAATTCCGGCTGCGGCTGCTGCCTTTCCGATTGAGGCGGAAATGCTGTAGGCCCGTGTGGTAAGACTTGGGTGCACGTAAAAGAACCCTAGTTGGTCGAAATTTCCGGAACTCTCCACTATGGCGTCTTTGATAATCATATGTTGGTTTTGGGACGTTAAATACCCCAAATCCATCAATCAGTCTATAGGCTTGCATAATAGAAAGTATGATCAGTGGATAATGCTAAATTAGCATACACTTCTCAACTGACTATGCGGAACACTCTAAGAGAACCTGAGAGGAGCTGATAATTATATCCGGCTCACTGTCATACCGTCAATGACGGTACGGTAAAGCGCAAAAAAATGTGCACAGAGATACCTTGACGCGAGATGGCGTGTCTGGGCGTCTCAACTGCATGAACATTTATGTCACGTGGCATTGTCACCTTAAATCATCACGTAGTCACTATATGCAAGTAAAGCTTATCAATGTCATGCAATCTCACAGCTTGTAGTGGGCTTGTCCGGCACTTTAAAATTACGAAAGGTGAACTCTTTAGTTGTGCGTGACGTCCGTGTTAATTGACATCGAAATGAGACCTGATCACCTCGTCACGCGCATCTTGTTATCGTCGGATGTTCACTTCACGGTACCCATATTGTTTTGGCGTTGAAACAGTTCTAGTACCCGAGGATGCACCTGCCGCACTGGATTAGAAGGTAAATCCTCGATCTGCTAATCTCCATAGCACAAGTTCCGTTTCCGGTCGCTACTTGAGCATTTCGATTGAAATAAATGCAACACCCGTGACTTGTACGTATAGGTGCACGGTAAAAAAACTACAGGTAGTCAGAATTAATCCGGAGTTCCAACCACATACTGCATTCCTTATTCTCGAATTGTGGTTTTGGCTCGTTAAAATCTAGCATAGGTAAATACTAGCGAAAATACGTAAATATTCACAATTTAAGACAGAAATATGGTGAAAATTTTCTTCAATTATTGAGTCGAATATCTAATATATGTTTTTCTTAGAAAAGTTACAAAATAAGAAGAAATAGTAGCATTTATTATTCAACTTTAAAATACCTGATCGAAACTGCATGCTGAGGCTGCACCTCATAAATATTGTTTTTTTTTTTTGTAACAAACCAGCAAAAAAGTGTCACGCAGACTACGTGGCATGTCGACAAGGCAAAATACATGCTGCAAACCCAATGAAATTGAATAAGACTGGTGATTTATGAGATTTTATGCAGCACGTTGTCTCTTCACTTTCCAAACAGCTAAGCATTGTTTACGTAACATATATGAAGGTTATTAAACTGTATATGTGGAAAGAATGCAAAAATTACATGACAGATCTGTGGAATAAAGGTTGCTGAAGAAAAACTGCAGATCTTACACCGAGTTTCTCAAGTTCGGGGCAGAGCAGAGCTGGTCCACATTCGTTTGGTTGCGGCTTGTCTAGAGAGATGCGCACGTGCATTCTCTTGCCGATGCATGAAGTGTTCCTATGATCATATCGTAAATTACGAAAATTAGTCAGGAAAAATCGGCTTCTATTGCGATTCACCTGGAAATGAACTCTTCAAGAAGCATAGCTACCATAATCAAATTATTGCCATCACTAGGCTAATTAGCCTGCATAATTGTCATATCTGAGGCTTGATATAGATTGTAATCTAAGCTCGTCAAAATAATATAGATTATAGTCCAAGCTCGTCAAAATATATTCTAATAAGTAAAATTGCTTCATTTAGACGACCTTGCTCAAAAGATGCTTTGTCTTGATTAGGTTGCACTCTTAGTGAACGAAAGCTTAGTTCGTTTTAAGCTTTATTAGCCCTAACTTGACAACAGTACCTATTAAGATTACCTCGACTCACTTTGCCGAGCTCGGTATGAATGGCAAAACCGGAATCTGCACTCATTGTAATAAATGCCGATTAGACATTGATTTAATTACCATACTTGTGCTTAGCTCAATGAGCACTATTGTTCTAAACTTACCTTAATAAGCTTGGCTCAAGTTGGCACAACTATGATGAACTTGACTTGACGTGGCCACGTCTTCATTATGATAATAATATCTTACCTACATCATGAACCGGACCAACAACGGAAGTATCACCTCTGCTGTAAAAGAAACCACTCCTGTCGACTCTGTGTCGCGAAGGTAATACGCGTGCATGCTTAGTTCTTAAGGATAGCAGAAAAACATCGCACATGGCCAAGAACTTGGCACAACCAATTTGACCGTGGCACAATTATACGGCACGCAGTAACCTCGAAGTGAAGTATTATAGAACGGGTTCGTGTTCGCGATGCTTCAGTTGCCAAAACAAGAATGCATAGCTTTCGCAAGTCGATACATGTTCAAGTATTTGAAATTTTACAAATAATTGCCTTTTTAACCACATAATCGGTCTTGAACGTATACATAGAAACCTGAATATGCGTTTTTGCAAGGTAGACAACTTGATTGCCATACAGCATCGCTGCGTTCCATTTCCGCTGGGACCATGATATTTAATTGTGCACCGGGTGAACGAAATTAAACTACCGATGTCAGGTCTTGCCCTTCCTGTGTAGAAACAAACTGTCAATCACCTCTGACTCATACCCACATAACGAGACCCAAACGTTTATGCGTATGTGCCACACGTGTCTGGAGGAAAGAGTTTGACTACGTGCGTGATGGGATTTTCACGTAAATGATTGATTATAAATGTTGCTGTAGATTCAGAATTGTATATAAGAAACATGTAAGCGTCGACTTCTGTGAACGAAAAGGAGTACGTGTGCACAGAAAAATAGAGTTCTTCTCACGTCGCTCGTTGAGCTGTATGCCAGCAATTCTTTTATTAACTTCAACCTAAATGCATAGGAGTCTTTAAATTATTCGGTTTTGTTCTGAAAAGAAGGGTTTTTCAAGTTTTTGTGTAAGCTTTGTTGCCCTGCGAACCAGCAAAGTTTTGTAAGATGAGTTGCCGCGGCGGCTTGTACGTTTCTGGCCACCAGGCATACCGAGTTCGTGTAAAAAGTTGCCAGAACACCGAATAGTTCTACGACCCGCTTCAGTTCGGAGTGGTTCTACGCAATACATCGTGTGCATTATAGGTAAATAAGACATTTAGAATGTATGTGAATGAGTGAAACAAGTTTTGTAGGTCCACAATCAACGCGAGTAAACTCAGCGTCACCTGGCTAGGCTCACTCGGGGTGGTCAGGGGCCTCACGGGCCTTCTGGACGGCCATGGTTTGAAAAGTGAGGTCCTGGGCATTAGGTTTAGAATTCATTTGCTTTATTTGCGACGTATATTGGGTGATGAAGATATAAAAGCTATATTTCTGACTGGACTAGCGAATGCGTATGTTCTGAATAGTTGAGCAGCGAAAAATCGTGCGTTGAACCAAAGCCGTCAACAAGCAAAGGCCTGTTGATCAAGCAAGCGTTCAGTATTAATGTGACAATTTACGCTTTGTTAATGATAATAATCAACGATAGAGATAATGAGAACCACGTTGAAGTAGCGCTGTGGGCAAGCAAACAGGTCATGAATGGTGTTAACCAGGCGGATGCTGAAAGCATTGAAATTGACAAATAAGGCGCTGATGATGTAGATAGTTAATGGTTATGCTGAAAATCCTTAGTGCCATTAACAAGCGTCAATGTGAACGTTTCAGATGATGGTGATGATTATGATAATATCAATATTAATCACGTTTAACTTATGAGGGGGGTTATTATTGTAAGTAGTGGGGATGATCAAAAGTTTGCGTCGAACAAGAGTTCTCAGCAGGTTAGTTTCCCCCTTACAATAGAGAAGCTTGATTGAAATAGCGTAATTGGTGTTCCCAGCGCACACATAGGTGAGCATTTGTTTTCTCCTAGAACTAATGCTAAATTTGCCAGGTTTTTCATCTGTTGCAATGGAATGTCTTTACATACACGAAAAAGAAATACATCCTTACAGAAATGAATTGGTTTTGGGAAAGAAAAGGTTAAAGGAAAAAATACCACATTCAAGAAAAATTTTTCCATCTTTCCCTGAACAATTGAAGTTATACCGGCGAAACCTGTTGACAGAGATGACAAAACAGGTCCATTAAATGTGGGGTGGTGGATATATCTTGCTATACTTAAAGATGGTCACAACGAAATTATGGTCGCAGATTACGGCTTCTAAATGTGATGAGCGTATAACGAAGCCTGTGACGCGATGAAACAGTTGCTATACGAATCTTTGAGATTGCAGTAAAAAATACCTTTTAAAACTATTGTTATTTCACCGCTATAATGAAAATTGAAATCTTGGACAGGTTGCCCCTAAATGATTTCAAATTTGTAGCTTGTTCCGGATATAGTCAATTTTTTACAAGATTTCTTCGCATATTTAAGTAATGATAGTTCAATTCAGCGGCTCTTATCAATGACAACTAGCTATTTTTCACTTTTCTTTGGCTGGAATTTAATACTCCATGGTTGAACGCGGGTAAACCATGCCTGTCGTGCGATAGCACTACTGCTGTGGAATGCATGTCTCGGATTTGCCCCACGCTTCAGCGTAACTATTCGACAAGAAGTGGTACGCTGTACCCATTTCCTTTCCCATTTCAGGCGTGGAAGTCACATGATCACAGTTGAGGACTCTGTGCACGCCAGCTCGCAGAACGTGTGAGCAGGAAAAGGAAGTACAAGCGTGGGCTCGAAGATCCAAGCTCCAAGATCAAACGTATGCACGAAGTCATTTTCTTGGATTTGTACCTGGAGAAGCATGACTATATAGCTTTAAAATTGTAGCGTCAAAATCGCCTGGACCAGAGAGCCGCATTCTTGAAACTTAGCCCCTCAAGCGTAGGGTCAATGAAGAAGGTTGATGAGCTGTAAAGAAGTTGCTGAACAAAGTCTCACCCAAAGCTGCAATTTAAAATTAATTTCTGAAGTGAAAATGGCATTGGGATTCGAGAAAAATATTGATAATGATTTCCAGCTTGACAAAAGTTAAAATGAAAATTTTGAAGTAAAGATATACCAAAAGCATGGGGCGCCTCACAAATGCGCATAAGACCGATTTCATTCCTGTCGCCTACTTGAACAAATATTTATTAATCACAGTATATTAAAGAAACCTTTTATTACTTGCGCAGTGCGGCTCCTAGCGAAACATCGGCGGGCTGCATGTGGTCCGTGCGACGCGTGTATACCACATATCTTTTATACGCAAGGTAAGAAAGAAAGTATCCCAAGGTATTTTTTAGCAAAGAACACTTTTTCTCGTTAAAATACATACAAAACATCAAAGGAAAAAACAAATAATACGCGTTGGGTGCGTGTTAACATCCGCTGTCCGAAGACGACGATTAGGATCCACGCGCAAATTGAATGGCTTGAGCAGCATCTGCCACCTTCCAAGCAGTGTGCTGCCTGAATGCTTTCCTAATGTCGGGAGGAAAGTAGTTCATCAGGTGTGGGGGAATCGGAACGCGGGGCCGCCCAACAACGGCATCTTGTGCGTGATTGTTGGGCGCGACGCATCCTCCTGCTGGAGTCCGGGGCACCCAGGGCTGCTGACAAGAGGTCTGGAGCCTCCATCCTCCTTGTTCTCTCTCAGCTCCTGCAAGCGTATACCCTTAAGTCATCAATGAAGCGACCCGTGGCCATTGAGTACACAATGCGAGAGCAATTAGCATTGCGCTTCTTTGTCTCCTTCAACATTCTGCGTAAGCACTGGTTTCACTTCATTAAGGGTTGCAGAAATCTACATGGCTGTTTGCGTTCCTTAGTGTAGATGCATTATGTTTAAGTGGAAAGCTTCATGTCCATTCTTCCCACCATCTCGGCAATTCAAGTGTTGTCAAGGTTCACTATCTCACATTTGTGTGTTTCTGTGAGCCTATAAAATTACGCCGATGGAGTCAATTGTTAACACAAATCACGGGTTCTCGGGTGATGTGACTTTAAGGTTATCGCTAGCACTTTATATTTGCTATGACGTGTACAGGTCTGTCTTACGACTGGCTATACTCTGTGGCCACAGCAGCCTCGCAGGAGAACGACGCTGACAGCAAATGCTCAGAAAGAAACAGCTCACTCAAAGACATGCTGGGAGAAGGTGCGCAGAAAGAACAAAATGAAGACGTGTACATTTCGGTATTTTTGTATGTCTGTGATATACAAGGCTTAATACTGAAAGAGGTCGTACATGGTCAATGAGACAAGAATTGATGGAGGAAAACAATATATACACAAGTAATATGCACATTATAAAGGACGAAAGAGTGAGCACAAAGAACCAGCCTTCAGTTCTTTTATATGTGTCTTTCTTTGCCGAGTTATCTTAGGAATTGCTCCTGCGCTCCTAAAAATAAGTTAGCGAAAGCTAGTAACCACGAGCAAAATGTTAGTAACAGCAGCTGTTACTAACCTTCTTGGGTCATTACAAACCTTTTACTACCCACGTTAGCAAATGCTTGAAGGTTGCAACGGTGACTACTTTTTGCGCACTGTTGGTAACATTTTCTCAAGCACATATTTAATGAACATGTTAAACAAACTTTAGAAGTTATATCTACGAGCGTGTAACAACCTATTCAGTACCACGGGGATGCATTCAAGTTCATTGAGGCAATATATTCAATTAGTTTACTGCTCAGTGCTATGTCCTGAATATAAGGGCTAGCTAAGACGATATTATTCAAAATAGACATAACTGTTTTCCTTAATGCGTTGTATAAAAGTTCTACACTACGTTACCTCGCTCGTCTAAAAAAAAAACTGTACGTTGTACAAATAAAGGCGCCTTACCTAACTTATACATCCTACAGCATATAGCTACCCACCGGCACCAGCTGCGTTCCCCTAAGTTAGAACTATAAATACCCTTGAAACCGCTTATGAACTGTATTTCTCGCGTGGACTTGTGTATGTGTGCTGTTCTCCTTTATGACACAATGTGCGTAATTGCGAAGTGATATACGGAAATGTTGATGGTCGCGAAGAGGACGGTTATAAAACTGGTGATTCGTGAGGCAAGACGATAGCGCCTAGTAGTAATTTTTTAGCAACCGTTACTACGTTTGTTAGTAACCATTACTTAATGCGTTACTAACGATGGAGGTAGTAACGGTTACTAACCTGACTTACTAATCGGTTAGTAACATATGTGACAACCATTGAGTAAACTGAACTTAGTAAGTACTACAACCTTTTTTTAAAAGTGTGTTTTTATGCGAGTGCTGCAAGAAAAATGACCTTCACTTTGCCGAAATGCGCTGTATAACGTCTAAGTATATTCGTGAATAGCGTCACTAAGACATCGTATCAGGCATTTAAGTTATGCTTCTCTATGCGCAAAAAATGACTGCCATTTCATGTATCGCCTGTGTCATCTTTCTATAGTTCTGCGTACCCTCTCTTAAGTTTTGGATAGTCCAGTGGCGTCATCTGCCAACAAGCCCAAGTTGCTTTCATGCATATAATTTACCACGTACTAACTGAGCGAGCAAGGAGAGGTGCGCAAGCGATGCGACAATTAATCATGCGCAAAACAAGAAAGAAAGAGACAATAGATAATGCTGATCGTTTTTAGTATCCAGTCTTGAGAAGGCCTGATCAAAGTGTATCCGAGTTTACAGCACTTTCAGAACATCTCTCTCACCTGTAATCATTCAAGGAACATTACTGTATTTAGGTGGGAATATATGTGTGCAATTATTTTAATAATTACAATGCTTTCGCCTGGGCAGAATAATGAAGTTGCTCACTGAAGTGAGTTTTTGTTTGTCGTTGGTTTTAGTTGTCTTGTAAAAACATAGCGTCATAAGTGATGCTTGCGTTAGTGTTTATTCAAATTGCTGTCATGAACTGTAGTTGGTAAAGTATTGTTTTATATGTTTTGTACATTATAGAATCTAGCGTTAGTCTTTCTTAGGTTAACCCCGAAACTTGGAAAGCATAAAACAAACACAGGTTCCAAGAATTCAAATCAAATTACAGAATGAGTTTGCTATGCTGGCGTTACAAGGTATACCGGAACACTGCGGTCAACTATAAATACACCACTTAAGCGAAGTACACATGTGGAGCGCATGTGCAAATATGTGTGTTTCGGCATCTGAACGTGATCCACTTTGAACGTCTGAAAGTGAGCTGCTGCTAAATGTGTGGGCCTAAAAGGGGAGGCACTCTTCAGCTACGCCTTTAAGGAGTTGAATGCAATAGGGATTTCTAGTCCCTATTGCGAACTTCAAGCACTTAGTGCATGAAATCTTGTCAAACTTGCTATGCACCCAAAATACGTGGCCTTTATGAAATAGACGCAGCAACGTGTGTGTGCTATGCAGTGGGTGACCGGCTTTAATTATCAAGTAATAATCAGAATCACATGTTCTGACGCCCGATGGCAAGGTACGAATATTGTTATTACGACCATAATTCAAGTTGTGTTTTGAAGCATGTATGTCGGATGATGCGTGCATTTGTGAAGCATGAAGGTTACATTAAGTGCATTTCCAAGCAGAAGTGGTAATTTTTTCGCTGCATTTACAAGCAAAAGCATTGCTGTGTGGTAGAACAGCCACTTGCCACGCGAACTACCCGGATTCGAGCCACACTGGGAACTGGACATTTTTATCACTTATTTTATTTGCATATTTAGAAAATTTTCCATCTCGTGCAAGACAATTTATTGCTCACAAGCAATGACGCCGTCCGACGCTGAAATTTCTGCGGAACGGGCCATTTAACGTTATGGTGTGAAAATTTGCGCACAGGAGTGGCGGGCATGGTGCGTACAGTGTTTGTCTTTTCAATTCTATGAAGTGTCGAATGTTTTAGGTTCGCGCTAATTAGCCCCAACTAGCCTAACTGACATTAAACTCCTTCGTCTGTGTGACAACTCTCTGCATTTCTTTTCGGATAAGGATCAGCTGCTTTCACGCTTAGCATCATGCGTCACCACTTCTACAAACCTTATATAAAGACGCCGCATATAATCGCTTGTCGCAAGAAAAATCCTATTAGGGAGCGGGCATGTATGTACAACGCCGTTGCAAAAATATTGTAGAAATACCTCTCTTTTCTTGATGTTCAAGACGGTGAAGCAGCTGGTATAGACCTTCGCGGTGTGGTGCCTCGGATTCTGGAACTCGGTGGCTGTTCGTACGTGGATCGTCATGTTTGTCACGACCCGCTGCAAGGTCTGAAGTAGCACGTCTCGCACACTGTCGTAGCGCCGTTGGGCGCACTTGCCAAACACGTGCTGGAGGCGTTGAAGCACGGGTCCTAGCGCTCGTGGTGACTGAAGTCCAAGGCTACGGCGAGTTTCCGGAGGACAGCAGCGAAAAAACAATTATACATATTTTCTTCTGAACTGCTTGTTTTTTTAATTGTAGCTGACTGCAGTGACATTATCCAATTATTACTTCATCTGTGCTGAAATTGCGTAACGAAGATCATAGGCAAAAACGCATGGCAGCTGAACGGCACACTATTTGCGCTGAAGTACCGCGGGCACAGGGGTGACCTCTAAAGGGTTGCCTCAGTGCATGGCGGGAAGCAGCGCATCTGTGCCACATGGTTCGGACGCAGCACGTGTATATCTGTTGCCCTCGAGGCCACTGGGCCCTTAAATACACACTACTAGATCTACACTGAGGGAATCGCTGCCCCCGGTGATCCTCTCTGTATCTAACCATAAGGGGTCAAAGAGTGTTGCACAGATGCAAAAAAAACAAACAAAAAAACAAGGCATTGCAGCGAGAGACTGATTATTTCGGCAGCGAATTCGCCCTTAGAATTTCTAAGGTGACCGCTTGGGTGGGATGCTTTCTGCCGGCAACTCCCGCTTCAAAAGATGGATCTTGTTCTACTCTCTCTCTGTATGGCTCAGGAAAAAGACTTCAAGAGTCTAATTTTCTCGAATGCGCTTGTTCTCGTTGTTCCCTTTGTTCACTGTTACCTTTTTTGCACTTCAGCTGTTTAAGACAAGGAATACCAACTAGCCCGCTCCCACGCCTTGCTTCAGTAATTTTCTCGCCCTGGTGATCGGACACTTGTGCATATATCTCCCTTTTCAGCTGCACCTCCTCAACTTACTCATACCCTCTGTAGCACTACAAGGCGAAAGCCTGCACAATTGGTAATGAATCTCAATATGCAATGCGAGACCAGACTTCTTGCACGGCTTACCGAGTGACAGTGTGAGAAGTATGAGTGGATTTACCTTGTCGTACTGAGCCAATTGCATTGGAAGAACGCACGTTACACTACGCTGTAATGATTATCGTACAAATCACACTTTCAGCACATGCGACGAATCTTATTTGCCCTTTACACTCCTTTTGAATTTTCACTGGTTCTATTCACTTTGATTGCGTGGAGCCACTTGAACAAGCAAGTTGGCGGTCACTTCTTCCTGACCTACATGTTCAGAAAATGGTTGCCGTAAGGGTTGCTTACGGTGCGGTGTACGTTTTGTTCCATTAAATTGCATTGCTCTGGAGCTTCGAACAGACGGTTATGAATGTCGCCTTGGTGGGAGAAGTCCAGATAAAACATGGGTTCTTTTAACGCAACTGGAGCGCACTTGAATACCCCGAAATGTGGCCGCCTTCTTCAGGAATCAAACCGTCGACTTAATGTACATGCCAAGAGATAAGTTAGCTTAGAGTGTTCCCGATTGGTTGATCGTGACGAGCTAGCGAGAGTTTGATGTGTGGCAGGTTTGGTGAAATCACTTTATTTTGCATATCAACAAAAATTTTCGCCACTATGGTTCCATCGCTTCGAAATAATACGCACAGGTAAAAGCGAAAACTATTTTATAGCATGTACAACCTTCACCTTACAGCAATATTAAAACCGGTGCTATGAAAACAGCAAAGGCTCTATTACACTCAACCATTTCCAAACTGCGCGCGCGCCGGCGTTCATTTCGTCACATTACGCCGACGATGCCACGCCAGCCGCAGATATAATCATTTAATACACTGTAAAGCAGGAGCGCGCCGCGTCCGTTGGCTTGACCCTTGCGCGTTTTATTGCACCCGGCGTCCCTCTATTACAGTGTACTAGCAGTGTTCCTCCGTCATGAATAAAGGCATACTTTGGTCAAACGTGGCGCTGTCTGGGTAACGTCGTTGGCGCAAAATGAAGCATGGCGAAATTCGCTTCGGCTGCCACCGGGCCGCGCCTGGCGTCAGAGTACTCGCGTTGTGCTAGCTCGCTGCGCCCAGCGTGCACGCGTGTCGACGTTACGTCGGAATATATCGGGCCCTAACTGAATAACTATAAAGTAATGATCAAATTAGGCCACGCGGTTTGGTTTTCGACGAAGGCGAGCTGCTAGAGGTCCTTATACAGTGTGATGTCAGTTCACAATTAAGAACACCGGATGATCAAAATTTCCGCCGCCCTCCTATCCGGCATTTCATGTTATATCATTGTAGTTTGGGGAAGTTAAACCCCGGATATCAACATAGCTTTTTAAAGTAGTCGAGTCGTGAAACTATGAACAAAGTTTGGCTATATATAAAGAAAAAAAAGTACCACTATTAGGGCTGTACATCATCTCAATGGAACGGAGTTCGGTTTAGTAGTTTCCGCTTCACGAAATGGTCACAAGGCATTGTAAAAGGCGTACCACCTGGTCAGCCACTCGGCCTGTCGTGAGATGAGCGGGGCAAAAGAATCATAGGAGCTAATGCCGAGTGGTGGCAAGCGTGAAAGAAGTGCGGGACTGGATAACCTCTCTGTTTTTTTCAGTGTTGTTTTTTTCTCCTCGCTTTCATGCTTGTTCTCTTTTTTAGTTTCTTCTCATTTTACACTCACATTTACTTCTATTTTCCTATTTCCTTTGTTACTTTATTTTCGCCCCTTTTTACTCCTCGCTTGCTTCCTCTTTCAATTTTTATACGCTGTTTACGTAGTCGCGTTATAGCCTAGCTATAGTATAGCTATGTCCGCACTTTATGTCATATTTAAGGCGCATCGAAGATCAAAAGAACAAGACTTCTTTTTGGCATGAGACTTTCTTTTCGCATGAAAAATACTACCATCGACTATGGCAGTGAGCACAAGAAACGTTTGAAGTGGGCCAAATGACCAGTACCACACATGATTTGGGGTGAGGCGCTGAGAGTGTAAAATACTGTGGTGGATCAGTGGTCGAAGTGGTTAGTGTTATACGTTGTGCGGGCAGCGAGACTTGTTGCCGAGCATTCTTGAGGAATGCGGACCGCACATGGCAGGGCAGTGGTGAGCGTCTTTGTGGTGCACTCGCAGGTACCGTGGAACCACGATTGATTGATTGATATGTGAGGTGTAACGTCCCAAAACCACCATATGATTATGAGAGACGCCGTAGTGGAGGGCTCCGAAACTTTCGACCACCTGGGGTTCTTTAACGTGCACCCAATACCGTGGAACCCCTCGTTCGTCAATACGTGAGGTGTGGTGCACCCAGACTATCCTTCTCGATCCCAGGGCCCTTCATGTTCATGTCCAGCGCCTCAAATTGTCCCCACCGTTCGTCCTACACAAATGATTCAAGTGGGCTTTGGCTATGGTAAAAGTCGATTTGCCTCCGTCAAAGTGATCGTAAAGGCGCTCGAAGAACACAAGGAAGAAGACTTGTCTTCGGCACGAGCGCACGATCAATGTGCTACATATATAGCTATAGTTTTGCCTGCGCTGCGCCAAGCTACGACGACACCATACGACAACCTGGCCCGTTAAATTGATGAGCTCTTAAAATACAAGAAAGTCAGCTGACGCACCGATGACATTTCAAAACCACGAGGACCATTCACACCTGTGACCGGACACCAAAAAGCGACTCCAGCCGACACATGAATGTTTGAACTTTTTCGATTTGCTAATCACTGCCACAAAATATTAACGTCTGCTCACATACAGTTGGCATTGCCACAGCCCCGTAAATAAGCATCCATCGTGTCTCTGAACGTGTGATTGATTCAAAGGTTAGTGACTGCACTGACGCTGCTGAAAAACCGAGTGGCGAGTGCTGGAGCCAAAGGAGTCACTTAGCCACCAAAGCGTCCATTTGACACCAGTCGCATTGTGAGTATACTTTCGTCGTGCCACCAGTGCTCCTCGCAGATGTGAACGAATTCTCAATCTGCAGCGTATAAAATGGCGCAGTGTCGATAGGCGCAGTTCAAGACAAGTACTCTCAACGCAACACACTTTTGCAAGATTTCATGAGATAGACTCCAATTTCGTCAACCTCCATGCAAGCGACTGCTTAGCTAACAGCAAAATTCCCATGAAGTTTGCTGACTGCTACTCTCTAGTGAATGCACACTTGGGTGCAAAATGAACTAGACGATAACGTTCGAACGCCTGTACTCCAAAACTTCATGGTGCGTGCGTATGATTATGTATTACCGCGTGCTTACCTGTTTTGCATTCATTCTGAGCTGCCGGCTTTGTGCAGACCAACGAAAGAGACAGTGCCGATGACCGAGTAGCCCTCCCTGTGCCACTTCTTGTGCACGAAGTTAAACTGCGTGCGTGCCTGAGCCGCGCTGAGCGGACACCGCACCGACAACAAGCCCGTGGTGGTACCACCGGTGGCTTCGACCCCTGCGCGTGTTGCAAACATCATCGGTAAAGGTCTTGCCGAGACAGTGCAGAGTGGTGACTAACCTCTGCACCGTTTAATTGAAAAAAAGATGGTATTACCAAAACAACCTTTCTGTAAATAGGTCGAGTATATGACTTTGAAGGTCGCTAATGCACCACTAAGAAGTTTGTAGAGTATGACAAACAGGCTTATAAGATTTATTGTTCTGCAGCACTACGGCAAGGGGTGGAACAAAATTGGTTTTAATAAGTAAGTTTACTCATAACCTAGTTTTGCTGATTAAATTTCTGAGATGCAGATAGAAATGGAGAGGAAAAGCAAGGACGTCAACCAACTTCAAAAATTCCCAAAAGCTCTGTCTTGGCGTGACTGAGCTGAGAAGAGGGGAAAAATTACAATAAAGGGAAATGCAGAGAAGAGCGGCAATCAGTGACACCTCAATAAAAAGGGGCAGAAAGACGACAGAGACGCCCAGAAAAGATAGCACGTACCTTTCTAGACGTCTCTGTCGTCTTTCCCTTTTATTTTTTCATTTGTGCCGCGCTAACACAAGCAAAGTTCATGGATAACCGGCTCGGCCAAGCCACAATACAATGCAGTTAGGCTTACCGGAGAAACATATGTCGAACCAAAACCTTGCATGGTCCTGCCTCGTCGTAGACCAGTGGTCGAGATTGACGGGCAGTCTAAGAGAGCTTGAAGCAGAACGTCACGCTCTTGGTAACAGGGAAGAACGAGGATCTTCTGACCAGACGCGTTGGCCTAGCGAAAGACACGAACGTCCGTGCCACGAGACTTTCACTGCACGTGCACGTTGGCCATGATGACGATGGCGATTATGCTCCTGAAATCTTGGCACTTACTCACTGTGGGAGATAGTCTGAAATATTTAATTGCTACAAGTCGTTTTAGTGTGAATTAGAATGATGTGTTTTGCTTTGCTTTGCTTTCCTAGATACATGGCACGTACCCCTTTGGGGGATTGGCCAAGAAGTTAACATAGAGAGCGTTCACTGTTTTTTTAGGTAACCTATGAAATATAAAACCAAAAATAAAAAAGTGAAATGGCAATATTACGTAATATTTTAAATTTAACTATAGCAATATGCTTTTGAGCTTGTATTTCAGACTGCCGTAATTGGCTGACGGGAGTAATTTTGAAAACCTAAGTTTCAACATGACGACATGACGCGGAGTTTTATTAAAAACCACAATAAAATAGTACTTGTTGAGTCGTTATAATAAAATTACACACGGCATCAAAAGCATCCTTGTGGCAGTATCACAAATCTGAGGCACTGATGCTCAAAACTTCTTCCGATAAGGTCAAGCCTATTTTTGTAAAAGGAGTAATTAGAAGTCGAGTTCTGATACGAAAATATCTCGTATCATGACAAAATTAATGGGTGATGTTTTTCAGTTTTCCGCAGAATTGACAGATGGGTGACATCTTCAAACCAGCCCTGTACCTGTAATAATGTAATAGGGGGACATGACATTGAAATCAGTGATCATTACTTCTGGTTGTCGAGAATGGCTCCACCCTGACTTACTTAGACATTTTAGGTGATTGCATTCCGTCCACGTGGTTATTGTTTCCATCCTATTTGTGTGGATTGCTGGTCTTCTGAACGTGATTGCGGTGAGGTATTCTACCACCGGGAGAGCCTGAATTATTGGGAGATCTAGCGATGAGTGGGCTAAGGCGTCGGTCATTTCATTTAATGTTAACACACAGTGACCTGGTACCCATACTAATTTTAGGTACTTCAGCTTAGATGGAACTAAAGATCGTAACGTCGTGATGGCACGAAAAGTATGAGAAGTTGTAAGAGCTGTGCATACTGAAAGCGAATCAGTAATTAATATTGCTCTGTTTTCAATCATCGGAAGTTTTCGCAGTGCCATGATGACTGCCATTAGCTCTGTCTCAAAAACAGGAGTGAAATCGGGTAGCCTCACGGCAAATGACCAGCCAAGTGATTGGGAGACTATGCCTACGCCTGCCCTTTTCTCATTGACGGAAGCAACCGTGGCTATTATGCTACGTGTCTGTGTATGCTGCAGGAAATCTGCTTGCACGTACTCTAAGAATTTGCGGGATTTAAATTTAGATTAAGAAGAAAAGATCTCCTCATATTGTATTTTAAGAATATGGTTTGAGATATCAGATGCAATTACCTCAATATTGTTGACATTTATACTTGTCAGTTTTTTTGTACTTAGAATATCTGCGGTGTATGAAAACGAGGCCAATAGCAAGAAAGAACGAATCTGGGTAACTGATGAAAACGTATTCAGCTCTTCTCACATGGTAAGCTGTAAAATTTTAGGAATGTCTGCACTGTTAACAAGCGGAATCGACAGAGAAATGTACGCAAATGCGCTTCCTGATAAATAACATTAATTGCTATAAACCTAGGGAGCCCCAGACACACGCGCAGAGCTTCCCGCTCCAAGAGACGTACGGCTTGGTTTTGTACGGAGGTCCTCCTGAAAACAAGACACATCCGAATTCTAATATTGGGTGCATATATATTTTGTATACCAGTAACATGGTGTCTCTACGTACGCCAAATTTGCGATTACTCATTCTTCGCAGTAAGCCTAAAGCCCGTTGAGCCTTAGGCACAATGTACTCCATATGAGAACTCCAGTTAAGTTTTTGATTGTACAACACACCCAAATATTTAAGGGAGTCTAATTGCGGAATGTGTTCCTAATTATATACAATGTCGATTGAAATGGAATCGGCTACGGGAAACGCCAAGAGAGCACCCTTATTTACGTTTAAAGCCATTGAAATTGACTGCAGCCATCTTTGAAGTTCTTTAAGTATGTTCGTAATTTTTGCTGTAGAGCATAAATATCACTGTCAGCAGAAAAGAAGCCTATACCATCAGCATATACATAGACATGGATATCCTGGCAGTGTGGTATGGAACTCATTAGCATATTAAGTAGAAGAGGTGAAAAAACTTCTCTTTGGAGAACTCCCCGATTCTGTTTGTATCTAGATAGCGAGTATCCATCGTTGACACAATAGAATTCCCGTGAGGTCAAAAACTCTGGCAGCCACGCCTGCATGTACTGCCAGAAATTTAAAGTCACCAGTGTGTTCACAAAATCGAATGTTCAACGCTATCATAGGCTTTTGCAATGTCAAGGGTCTTGTCTTTTCTTGTCACCTAAATCTCGGCTCATACCCACAAGGGGGATTGGCCACACTGTACCTTATAATAGAAATTTTTTACACAACGCTTGATAAAAAGAGAGAAGTTACATAAGAACAATAATATAGTTCCGTTAAAACAGTTGAAAAGTGCAGTAAAATTTGCTAAACCAGAATATAGAAAACAAATTAGAAAAAAATGACGAAGTGGGACAAAGATTTGGATATATCTGGCAGTACCACTAGCAGCGTATCCTTCCGGTTGCCTAAATAAATTTACATAGTGCTGAAAAAATAGCACTGTGGCCCGCAACCAACTGATTCGTCACTAGTGCCGCGTATTGTCTTTTTTTAGTAAGCTGTATTCGGCTCTCTAAGTCTGCAAGGACACACCAGATTGAACAATCGGATCTAAGGCCAATTCATTGAGGTTTTAGTATTGACTTGCTTGCTATCCAACTAGTGATCCAGCCGTGCAGAACCCTCTCTATGAGTTTGACCATGTTAGAAGTTAAGGATAAAGGTCTTATATTTTTTATGTTGAATCCTGATCCCTGTTTCTTGGGTATTAAAATGAAATGCGCTATTTTCCAATCATAAAGAAGCCATGCATGCTTTAGAGAATATATTACACCAATAGACATTTCACATGGATATATTTTGATTATTATTTGGATCATAGGTACTGTAATTCCATCCGGGCCCGGGGATGAAAGGGGTAACTGCCTTATGACGTATACTTTAGGATAGTTTTGACATTGTAACTTCCTCAAATTCAGCCTGGTTTGTATGAATCTGCATTGTGGTAGGTGCAGTTGATGTAAATTTACCCTCTAAGTCTTTAGCGATTAAATCTAGAGTTTTAGTCATTTGCTCGGAGAATAAGTTCATAATGCAAATTTACTGGTGATGGCAGGATCTTCCTTCTTCTTAAGTATCGAAAAAGTGCTTTCTTATTTTTCGGTTTTGAGATGAAGTCTGTATGTCTACGATCATTTTCCTCTTTTGCTTTAGCGACTGTGCGTTTAAAATTCGCTGCTATAAATTTATAATCAGACCAGTTTTTAGGCGATTCATTGTGAATGAGCTGCTTCCAAGCTGCCTGGCGACGGCAGTGATCTCGTGTGCAATCTTCATTCCACCAAGGACTACAAGGTGCCCTTTCGGCCGACTCAACCGTAAATTCAGCTCGTTTGTAGACTCTTCTAATCATTGCGTTCAACTTCATTGCTTTGCAGACATTACTTTTGTCGGAGGAATTCGATAAAGACGATGCTAGGTTATCTCTGTTTTTTTGTAGTTCACAAAGACTCTGATTTGAGGGCAAGGAAGGGTTCTCGGGCAAGAAATTTCAAAATGTTTAGGAAAATGACCACTACTTGTGGCACAGTCCAGCGCTGCCCAGGACGAGCTTGAAATACTCGAACTTACGAAACTTAAATCTAAGGCTGATCGAAAGTGATGACGACTAAATTTGGGGGTTCTGGTGTTTAACAACGATAGATTGTTATCTGTTGCGCACTCCAAAAGAAGTTTACCACACTGTTCAGTTTTAAAACCTCAAGACGTGTGATGAGAGTCAAAATCGCCTGCTACAATTTTTCTCCTTAAACCATGATCTGATTGCCATATCCAATTATGTAGTGTCTTGTACATCGTCCGGAATATACACATTAACTACGGAAAAAAGTAGGAAACTGGGTAATATGATGTCTATTGCGAAAATTTCACATTCTGGCGACATATACATGAACGAGATTTTCGCCTTTAAACTGATTTCTCTTAGAGATGAAAAATGCTAGTCCTCCACCTCTGGATGTGGGGTTTAGCCTAAACAAATGATAACTGATTAAATGAAAGGGTGTATGTACGGAGAGCCATGTCTCCAGCAATGCAATTACATCTGGGGTGTATTTTGAAGACAATTATACCAGGTCAGTTATTGAAGAGTGAATCCATCTGTAATTTCAATATAGAATCTTAATAGACACTATTTTTCTGAAAGAATTGCCTACGCGACTGTCTTATCCAGAATATTTTTTTGAAAGTCTCTCTTCGAGAGACTTGTCTTGTCCTTCAGGCATTTTTTTGTTTTTTACATGCTTCAGTGAGGATTTTTTTGATAGAGGAGACTTAGTGCGTTTTAGTTATCTAGGGTCCAACTCCATGTCATCAGACTGCTCAGTTTTGTTATGTAAATGGTTCCTTTGGTTCTGGTTGTGATCTAGCGAGGGTCCTGCGAGGACAACGTCAGACGGCGTGGTTGCGGTTTCTACTTCATTAATCTGTCGTGGAAGCTCTGCGGTATGAGAAATTAAAATATTTGCCTGCCTTCTAAATGTGTGAGCCACTTGGTTGGTCAAAATTTGAGATAGAGTCTCGCAAATGTTTGCAGCAAGGCGCTTCATAGTGTTTTTTATTGTTCTTTTGACGACTTCCGCTATGACGGACTGCTTCCCCTGCATAACCCTGACTTATAGCGTGAATTTCAGCTAACGCCTCTTTTCGGGGGCAGCGTTTGCGATCTACCATTTCGAGAATTTGAATTTCTCGAGCCTTACTAGAGGATTTTTAAATGTCCGCACTGTGCGCCTAATTGCATAGACAACATTTTTTTCTTTGCTCTGACACTCCTTTGCGTAGTGAGGCACCCCGCACATCTAAGAGCGGACCTACAGCCTTTCACCGTGTGTCCATAACACCAGCATTTTACGCACTCCAGTGGCCGAGGCAAGAAAGGTTCGACTCAACAGATAAGGGGCCACGCCTTGATTTGCATTGGTCGGCTCGATCCATCAAATGTCTCAATAACCGACTTCGTGGGGTCTTTGGTCTTGTCAACCATGCGGCTGCACCTATGAACAGGGATTTCACAAGCTGCTGCAAACATCTCCAATACCTCCGTTGGAGTCAAATTAATGTCTACGCCTCGCTCCAACCCTTTCACGCATTCTATGTGATAAGGGATGAATGCGCTCACAGGGTTGGAGGTAAACATAGAATACTTCAGGAGGTCTTGGAAATTAGGCTGGTCTGACGACAAACAGAGGATAGCACCCTTGCTGAACTTTCGGACCTCTAAAATACTCTGGAAATGAGCTGTGGCTGTTCGAAGCTCAGCTTGAATTACTTTCTCATTCTTCATCCGTATGGTACCCTCATTTGTTGGGATCAAGGCCACAGGAACTGCAGATGTGCAAAGAAGGTCCATGGGGGTCTCAGAGAAGCGGATCAGAAGAAAGCCCTTGGTCCAGGGGAGGAAAACGGCATGCCTGAACTTACAAGTCCAAAAAGCACTCACTGATCGACAATAGCGCTATAAAAACACTTTAAAAATGAAATTGGGCTCAAACACGCAAACTATGGCCAGAACTCCCAAAACGAGAACGACTAGTATGAACGCGACTTCTAAACTATTCAATAGCAGTTGACGTGGAGGAACGTCGTGTAGGACGAGGCAAGCGCTCTTTTGATGAGTGAGGAGAATCAGCAGACGCGATTGCCAATGATGTGTTCCATTGTTCTTCTTCACCATGCATCGTCGTCTTCCTAGTAGTGATCCGCAAGCGCACACAGTTGTGCAAAATGCTTTAATTTAGACCCAAATCTATTGGCGTAACTGATCTAAACATAGCGCACAGCAGAACACGTACACTTTCATCGCTATTGCACTTAAGAATTTCCAAAGTGGACTTGGTGCTAGTCCTGTTCTGCGAGTACTGCCAGGCGTGATAACAGACACCACGTGGGCTAGACCAAGCAGACAAGTTATTATGAGTAAAGTGATATCAAGGTATCTGAAGAAGGATGATATGACCTAATTCTGGTACTGCGAAACACGTGTTTGGATGATCAAGGGATGGGCCTTGGACGGGGCCGTTGGAAACGCTGGCAAGCGGTGCGAAAGATAAAACTCCGTACGTTTTTCGAGCGAAAGCAACGTTGCATGGAAGAGAAGAGCATGGTGAAATTTTACTATGCACGTTGCTTCCCTAAAATTACGTCATCACGCAGCTCTCTATGAAAATAATGCATGAATTATTTTTACCGGTGCTGCTGCGCGATAAAAATAGCCTTTCAATATTTTTGATGTCGTAACAATGTTGCAGTCTCCCAGTTTTTGACCGTATAGAATGCTGACATAGAATACATGCTCGTGTTCTAAACCTAATATACACTATTCGTACCTTAACCAATTTTGGTAAAACCATATAGGCAGAGAAGTTTGACAAAAACGTCAAGAAAGCGTTTCTAGTGTACTTGACGAAATCACAAATACAATACGTACAGGAAGACAAGTGTGTTAGGCCTGACTTCTAAACAAAAAGGTCATATAGACCTCTAGTAGGTTTGTAAACTGTTGGGGAAAATCAAATAGCTGTATCAGAATAATAAACGGCTTTCTATGGCAACATGGTACAGTTTGATTACAGCGCCTAATAATAATATTAGTAGTAGTAGTAATTATATTTATGTCAATGTGCAACAAAGATAAGACACTGCTAGGCACAATGAGCGCAAACAATGCCTCCCTGAAGATCTTGCAAGGTGGGAAGAAAAATAACAAGGAAATGAAATTAGAAAAGCAAAGATAACAGAAATATAAAGTAAACAAAACACGGAGACCCAGACACAAATGTAGCGCGAACGTGGAAAAGTATACACAAACGGTAGGCCAAACCTTTTATGCGCAGAAATTTTACAAAGAACTGATGAGCTTGGTTGTATCGAGCAGCACACCTTATTGGAAACAGGCAGTCTATTGCCTTGCACGCTAGAGTATGATCAGTCGATAATGCTAAATTAGCGTACACATCTTAACTGACTATACAAGTTGGGTAGTGAATGCGGGATGCTCTAAAAGTACATGACAGGAGCCGATAATTACATCCGACTCACTTTCATACATTCGATGACGGTGCGGTAAAGCGTAAAAAAGTTGTGCACAGAGATACCTTGACGCGATATGTTGGCGTGTCTGGGCGTCTCAACTATGTGGACATTTATATCACATGACAATGTCACCTTAAATCATCACGTAGCCACATTATGCAAGTAAAGCTTTTTGATGTATTGCCATCTCACTTCTTGTAGTGGGCAAGACAGGTACTTTAGAATTGCAAAAAGTGAACTTTTTGGTTGTGGGCGACGTCCTTGTTCATTGACATTGAAATGTGACCTGATCACTTGTTCATCTAGCTAGGAAGCGCAGCCACTATTACAAAGAACACACCACACAAACGCTTAACTTCAACTAAACGTTTATTGAAAATGTCAGAGTTTATAAAGGGGGTGAAAAGAGAAAAAGAATAACAAATGGTACACAGCATACATCACACGTGCCAGTCCCGTACATTACTATCCGTTATTGTCGATCACCCCATCCAAAAAAAAAAAAAATAGTTCTTTCCGCATGAGTGAGATAGAGGGTGCACTAACACAATCAAAATCATCGCGTGTCATTTCAGCCGCTTCTACTATCAAACGGGTTAACAAATCTCTGTCCCGATACAGCACGCACGTGTTATCACGTGCGTGCTGCACGCACGTGTTAATTTGTAAAAGAGACGTTAAGACGTGGTCCCAAGTACGCTGTTGAACCAAGACTTGAAGCGCCTAAGCTCCTGTCTCTTGTGAGACAACTTTCTGGTTGTGCACCGAATTGTGAAAAGGATCGGTGTATTTCCGAGGGCGTTGATGTGCTTGAAAAGTTTAGGCCCAAGCGTCAAGTGTTGCCTATAAGGAAGGTGGTCACATACCTCAAAGAATCAGGACTTTGTGTCATTCCTTCTGACAAAGAAGGTGGGTTCTGTGTTTTCCCGAATGGTTCTTTTTTTCAAAAAGCGCAAGTGGCGATTGAGTCGGTATTTGATATTAGGCCAAAAGTGTCACTCAAATCTGTTCGAACAGCTGAAAAAATTTGTGCAACAGCCTTCTATTGCATGATTTGGCTAAACAGATCATAAAAACATGAGTGATTGATTGATTTGTGGGGTTTAACGTCCCAAAACCACCATATGATTATGAGACACGTCGTAGTGGAGGGCTCCGGAAATTTTGACCACCTGGGGTTCTTTAACGTGCGCTCAAATCTGAGCACACGGGCCTCGACATTTCCGCCTCCATCGGAAATGCAGCCGCCGCAGCCGGGATTTGAACCCGCGACCTGCGGGTCAGCAGCCGAGTACCTTAGCCACTAGACTACCGCGGCGGGGCCAGATAATGAAAACAGATAAACTGGGCTTAGACATGTTTTTTAGTTGCAAGACGCACAAAGATGGAGTGCCGTTTCGGGTAATTGTTTCGGGACAAGGTTCTTGGCAAAAAAATGTGGCGTTTTTTCTACAGTAAAAGCTGAATCTCCTTCAAATTAATGACCCATTTCACACCAAGAATTGTGAACAGATTGTGAATTTTTTAGTATCGAATGCCAAAACTGTCCTTAAGGTGTTGTCCATAGATGTGAAAAATTTGTACTATTCTTTACCTCATGAAATGCTTCTAAAATTTTTGGAGCAGTGTATACTTGAGCATGGTGCAATGACCTTTCAGAATACTTGTGGTATGTCAGTGAGAGGTTTTCTGGATTTACTGGTTTGTACTTAACGTCCACATTCGTTAATTGGAATGGGAACACCTATATCCAAAAATAGGGTATATGTATTGGTTCGGCAAGTGCACTCGTCCTTAGTGATATTTTTATGGCTCACTTAGATCGATTATTTGATGAGAGGTTCTCGGGAACTAAGGTTTTAAAGATCTTCAGGTTTGTTGATGATTATTTGGTTTTTTGAAGTGTGATGCCAAAGAGTTTCAAAGTGTTGCTGTTTTGACACATGGAGTACTTGAGACAGTTTGTCAGCCTCTGAAACTAACACATGAAAGCCCCATGGTGATACGCTGAGGTTCCTAGATCTGTCGTTGCAATTTCAAGATAACCACGTTTGTTGGCTTTATGAGCCCAGGAGCAAACAGCCATTGTTGCCTTTTTCTTCTGCCCCCACCAAAGTAGTGAAGAGGTCTGTTGCAAGAATGTGCCTTTTCAATTCTTTGAAGAAGTCCTGTATTCACCTCATGAAGAAGAGCTTTGAGCAACAGGTTTTGCGACTGAAGGCAGCAGGCTACCCGCTACGAATGGTTATAAGCGTCGCTTAATCGCTACATAGGGACCTGAAGAAACAAAATAGGCAGCGTATTAACACTTCCCTGCAGCAGCGTAAAATGGCTGTTGTCCCATATAATTCATAGTGTTGCACACAATCTTAAAAAGATTGGTAATAACGTGGGCGTCCGAGTGGTTATGTCTGCTCCAGAAAAACTGTCAAGAATATGTCACAAAACTTGTCCTGTTTCAAAAGAAAAGAAAGGTTGCCAAATTAAGCATCGCAATAAATATGTTGAGTCTGTGCAGTCGGTTGTTTACAGAGTGCCCTTGTCATGTGGTCTTGTTTATGTGGAAACAACAGAAAGATGCATTAATGAAAGGCTAAAAGAGCACCCCAATAATGTGCAGATGGGTACCGATGGTCACTTGGCGATCCACTGTAAGGAGTGCGGTTGTGTGCTTTATTTCGATAACACGTGTGTGCTGTATCGGGACAGAGATTTGTTAACCCCTTTGATAGTAGAAGCGGCTGAAATGACACGCGATGATTTTCATTTTGTTAGTGCACCCTCTATCTCGCTCACGCGGAAAGAACTATGTTTTTCGGATGGCGTGACCGACAATAACGGATAGTAATGTACGGGACTGGCACGTGTGATGTTTGCTGTCTACCATTTTTCATTCTTTTTCTCTTTTCACCCCCTTTATAAACGCTCACGTTTTCAATAAACGTTTAGTTGAAGTTATGCGCTTGTGTTGTGTGTTCTTTGTAATAGTAGCTGCGCTTCCTAGCAAGATGGATCCTTACGAACTGGCCCGATACAATTGTTTACTGATCACTTGGTCACGTGCATCTTGTTATCGTCGGATCTTGGCACCAGTCACGTGATTTTCCACTTCAGGGTGCCCATAATGTTTTGGCGTTGAAACAGTTCTAGTATCCGAAGATGTACCTGCCAGACTGTCTTGAAAGTTAAGGTCTCGATCTGCTAATCTCTAGCGCACGTGATCGGCTTCCGGTCGCTACTTGAACATTTCAATTGAAATAAATACAACACCCGTGAACTTATATGTATAGGTGCTTGGTAAAGAACTACAGGTAGTCGCAATTAATCCAGAGTTCCAACTACCTACTGCATGCCTTTTTCTTACATCGTGGCTTTGGCCCGTGAAATTCTAGCAATTGGTAAATACAAGTGAAAATACGCAATTACTCACATTTTAGGACCAAGATATGGCAAAAATTCTTTTCAATGATTGAGTCAAATGTCTAATATGTTTTTCCTAAAAAAGTTACAAAATAAGAAGGAACAGTAGCTTTTATTGATTTTACTTTAAAATACCTCATTGAAACTACATGCTGAGGCTGCACCACATAAATATTGTTTTTTTTGTAACAAACCAGCAAAAAAGTGTCACGCAGACCAATTGACTACGTGGCATGTCGACAAGGCAAAATACGTGCTGCAACATCAATGAAATCGAATCAAACCGATGATTTATGTGATTTCATGCTGCATGTTACGTATTCATTTTCCAAACATCTAAGCCTTCTTTACGTAGCATCTATGAAGGTTATTACATTGTATAGGTTGAAAGAAAGCGAAAATTATGTAGGATACATCTGTGCAATAGATAATTGATTGATTGATATGTGGGGTTTAACGTCCCAAAACCACTATATGATTATGAGAGACGCCGTAGTGGAGGGCTCCGGAAATTTAGACCACCAGGGGTTCTTTAACGTGCACCCAAATCTGAGCACACGGGCCTACAACATTTCCGCCTCCATCGGAAATGCAGCCGCCGCAGCCGGGATTCAAACCCGCGCCCTGCGGGTCAGCGGCCGAGTACCTTTGCCACTAGACCACCGCGGCGGGGCTCTGTGCAATAGAGGATCCTGAAAAAAAAAAATTGCGAATCTTACACCGAGTTTCTCAAGGCCAGGGCAGAGCAGAGCTGTTCGGCATTCTTCTGGTTCCGCCATGTCTATAGGGAGGCACAGGTGCATTCTCTTGCCGATGCATGAAGTGCTCCTGTGATCATATCGTAAATGACGAGAATTGGCCAGGCAAAACGGCGTCCATTGCGATTCACTTGAAAATGACAGCTTCAAACAGCATAGTTACCATAATCAGAATAATAGCCTAACTCTGCAATTATAATTAGCCTGCGTATTTGGCATATCTGAGGCATGATATAGATTAGAATACATCTAAGTCCAAGCTCGTCAAAATATATTCTAATTAGTGAAATTAGTTTATTTGTACGAGCTTGCCCTAAAGAGGTCTCGTCTTGATTAGGTTGCACTCTTAGTGAACGAAAGCTTCATTCGTTCTTAAGTTTGATTAGCCTTACCTAGACCGTCCTAATTAGTCCGACTTAAGTTTACCTCGGCTCCCTTCGCCGAGCTCGGTATGAATGGGAAAACCAGAATCTACACTCATTGTAAAAAAAAGGCTATTTAGGCGTTGATTTATTTGCTGTTTTGTGCCTAGCTCATTAGGCACTATCGTTCTCAACTGAGTTTACTGAGCTTGGCTTAACTGGGCAGAACTATGATGAACTTGACTTGATGGGGCCACGTCATTATTATCATAATGATATCTTGCCTACACAATGAACCGGACAAACGGCGGGAGTAACACCTCTGCTGTAAGAGAAACCACTCCTGTCGACTCGGTGTCCTGAACACAAGTTTGAAACAGAGCGCGAAGGTAATACGCTTGCATGCTTAGTTCTCAAGGACAGCAGAAAAGCATCGCACATGGCCAAGAACGTGGCACAACCAATTGGACCGTGGCACTACTATGCGGCACGCAGTAAACGCGAAGTGCAGGATTATAGAAAGTGGTCATGTTCGCGATGTTTCACTTGCCAATATAATAATGTATAGCCCTCACATGTTGACACTTGTTCGCTTATTTGAAATTTTCCAAATAATTGCCTTTTTAACCACATACTCGGCTTTGAACGTTAAGAGAAAAAGCCGAATATGCGTTTTCGCATGGTAGACTACTTGATTGCCTCGCAGCAATCCTGCGTTCCATTTCCGCTGGTACCATAACATTTATTTTTTATTCATCGGGTGAACGAACTTAAACTACCATTGTCAGGTCTTACCCTTCCTGTGTAGAAACAAACTGTCAATCACCTTGGGCTCATACCCGCATAACGAGACCCAATTTTTCACGGGTATGTGCCACATGTGTCTGGGGGAAAGAGTTTGACTACGTGAATGAGGGAGTTTTCACGTAAATGATTGATTTGAAAAGTTGCGATAGATTCGATTGATTGATTGATATATTTGATATGTGGGGTTAGACGTCCCAAAACCACCAAATGATTATGAGAGGCGCCGTGGTGGAGGGCTCCGCAAATTTCGACCACCTGGGGTTCTTTAACGTGCACCCAAATCTGAGCACACGGGCCTACAGCATTTCCGCCTCCAGCGGAAATGCAGGCGCTGCAGTCGGGATTTGATCCCGCGACCTGCGGGTGAGCTGCCGAGTGCTTTAGTCACTAGACAACCGTGGCGGGGCTTTGCTCTAAATTCAGAATTTTATATAAGAAACATGTATGTATCTACTTCTGTGAAAAAACAACTGTACGTTCGCACAGAAAAATAGCGTTCTTCTGAAGTTGCTCGTTAAGCTGTATACCGGCAATTCTTTTACTAGCTTCACTCTAAATCCATAACAGTCTTTAAATTATTCTGTTTTGTTCAAAAACGAAGGGTCTATTTTGTTTTTGTGTAAGTTTTGTTGCCCTGCGAACCACAAAAGTTCTTTGTAAGGTGAGTTGCCGCTGCAGCTTGTACGTTTCTGGCCACCAGGCATACCGAGTTCAATTAAGAAGCCGATACAACGCCGAATAATTCTAAGACCCGCTTCAGTTTCGAGTGGTTGTACGCAAAACATTATGTGCATTATAGGTAAGCAAGACTTTTACAATGAATGTGAGAGAGTGAAACAAGTTTTGTAGGTCCACAATCAAAGCGAGTTAACTCAGCGTCACCTGGCCAGGCTCACTCGGGACGGTCAGGGTCCTCGCCAGCCCTCTGGACGGCCATGGTTTGAGAAGGGAGGTCCTGGGAATTAGGTGTAGAATCGATTTGCTGTATTTGGGACGTAGATTAGGCGATGAAGATATACATGCTACATTTTAGACTTGATTAGCGGAAGCGCATGTTCCGAATAGGAGAGCAGCGATGATTAGCGCGTTGAAGCAGAGCCGTCAACAAACAAAGGCCTGTTGAAAAGTGCTGCTGCTCATTATGAAGGCATTCAGTTTTAACGCAACAATTAACACTTTGTTAATGACAATAAACGGAGATAAAGATAATGAGAATCACGTTGAAGTAGCGCTGTGGGCAAGCAAACAGGCCATCAATGGTGTTAACGATGCGGATGATGAAAGCATTGAATATCAGGAATAAGGCGCTGATGATGGCAGTAGTGAATCATGATGCTGAAAATGCTCAGTGCCATTAGCGAGTGTCAACGTGAATATTTAAGATGGTGGTGATGATTATGATAATATCAATAATAATCATGTTTAAGTACTGAAGGGGTTATTAAGGTAAGTTGTGGTGACGATAAAAATTTTGCGTTGAACAAGGTAATGTTCCCACGCAGGTAAAGTTCGCAGAAAAAGTTCCCACGTACAATAGAGAAGCTTGATAGAACTAGCGTAGTTGGTGTTCCCAGCGTGCACATGGGCATGCATTTGTTTTCTCCTAGAAATAATGCTGACTTTTTCAGGTTTTCGACGTGTTCCTACGAAATGCCTTTACATGTATATACGAAAAAGAAATACTTCCTTACACAACTGGATTGGTTGTGGGAAACAAAGCGTTAAAGTAAAACTACACCACGTTCAAGAATAAATTATTCATCTTTCCCTGAACAATAGAAGGTATCCCAGTAGAACATGTTCACAGCGATGAGAAAACAGGCGCAATAGGTGGGGTGTGGTGGGCATACGTTGCCCTAGTTAGAGATGGTCACAACGAAATTATGGTCGCAGATTACGGCTCCTGGATGTGATGCGCGTATAACAAAATCGGCGGTGCGAAGAAACAGCTGTTAAGAGAATGTCTGACACCATGTAAAAAAATATTTTTTCAAAAATTTGTCTTTTCATTGCTATAATAAAGATGGGAATCTCAGAGAGGATGACGTCATATAGATTTTAAACTTGTAGCTTGTTCCAGACATAGTCAATTCTCTATATATAACATTCTATGACATATATGACTAAATATAGTTCAATTCAGCAGGTATTATCAATGACGAGTAGCTATTTTTCACTTATTTTTGACTCACATCGAGCATTCCATGGTTGAACGTGGTTAAACCATGCTTGTCATGCGATAGCAGCAACTGCTCTGGAATGCATGCCTCTGAGATCCCCGCGCTTAAGCACAACTATTCGACAAGAAGCTGTACGGTGTACTCATTTCCCTTCCCATTTTGAGGCGCGGAATTCGCATGATCAGAGTTGAGGACTCTGCTAGCACGAGCTCGCAGAAAGTGTGAGCACGAAAAGGAGGAACAAGCATGGGCTCAGCTCCAAGATCAAACGCATGCTCGAAGTCATTATCTTGGGTTTGGTCCCGGAGAAATAACACTATACAGCTTTAAAATTGTAGCGTCAAAGTCGCCTCGACCAGCGAGCTGCTGTCTTGAAACTTAGCCCCGCAAGGCAAGGGAGAGTGAAGAAGGTTGATGAGCTGGAAAGAAATATTCGAACAAAATGTCACCTGAAGCGGCCATTTAACAGAAGTTATTTCCGAAGTGAATTTGGCATCAGGATTCGAGAAAAATATTGATACTGATTTCCAGCTGGACTCATATTATAATGATAACTGTTAAGTAATGATATTGCTCTGCGGTTATGTTTCAACATATACCGACCACGTTGGATGCCTCACAAATGTGCTTGAGACCAGTTTCCTCCCTGTCGCCTACTCGAAAAAATCTTTATTAATCACAATACATTCGACAAACATTTTACTACTTGTGCAGTTGTGGCCCGCTAGTGAAACATCAATGGGCTACATGCGGCCCGGGCGACGCGTGTATCCCATATCATATATACGAAAGGTAAGACAGAAGTATCCGAACAGACTTTTTTGGCAATAAGCGCTTTTGTTCGTTAAAATACATACAAAAACATCAAAGAATGAAGCAATTATTAGGCGTTGGGTACGTGTTACCGCCCGCAGCCTGAAGAGGATGATTAGAATCCACGCGCAAATACAATGGCTTGAGCAGCATCTGCCACCTTCCAAGCCGTGTGCTGCTCGATCCCTTTCCTAACGTCGGGAGGAAAGTAGTTCATCAGGTGCGGGGGATTTTAAACGCATGGCCGCCCAACAACAGGATCTCGTGCGTGGTTGCTGGGCGCGACGCATCCTCCTGCTGGTTTCCGGAGCACCCAGGGCTGCTGGTAAGAGGTCTGGAGTCTCCATCCTCCGTGTTCTCCCTCAGCTTCTGCAAGTGTATATACCCTTATGTCATAAATGAAGTGACCCGTGGTCATTGGGTACACAATGCGAGAGCGATCAGCGTTTCTCTTCTTTTTTTCTCTCTTTCAACTTTCTGCATGGGCACTGTTTCCCTTCCTTAAGGATTGCAGGAAACTATATGGCTGCTTGAGCTCCTTAGTATAAATGCGTTCTGTTTATGTAGAATGCTCCATGCCAATTCTTCCCTCCATTTCGGCAATACGAGCGTTGTCAAGGTTCGCTATCACAGCTATGTGTTTCTGTAAGCCTATAAAATTACGCCGATGGAGTCAATTGCAAAGAGAAGTCCCTGGTTCTCGGGTGATGTGACATTAAGGTTATCGCTAGCACTTCATATTTGATATGGCGTGTACAGGTCTGTGTTACGACGGGCTATACTGTGTGGCCACAATAGCTTCGCATGAAAACGACGCCGACAGCAACTGGTCAGGAAGAAAGAGCTCATTCAAAGAAGTGCTGTGAAAAGGCGCCCAGAAAGAACAAAATGAAGATGTCTACATTTTCGCTATTTTTGTATATCTGTGATATACAAGACTTAATACTGAAAGATGTCATACATGGTCAAGTGAGATAATAACTGATGGAGGAAAACAATATATGCACAAGTAATACGCACATTATATAGGACGAAAGACTGAGCACACATAACCTGCCATCATTTCTTTTATATGTGTCTTTCTTTGCCGAGTTATCGTAGGAATCGATCATGTTCTTGTGCGTGAGCCGTATGAAAAATGAACTTCACTTTGCCTAAATGTGCTCTTTAACGCCTTAGTACATTCGCGAATCTCGTCACTATAGCCTCGTATCTTGCGTTCAAGTTATTCTTCTCCATCCGCAGAAAATGACTGCCAGTTCATGTAGCGCTTGTGTTATTTTTCTTGAGTTCTCAGTACCCTCCATTAAGTTTGCACTATTGCAGTAGCGTCATCTGCCAACAAGCTCACGTTGCTTTCACGCATCTAATTTACCATGTAGCAAATGAGTGAGCAAGGAGAGGTGTGCAATAGATGCGACGATTAGTCGATCGCAAAAAAAGAGAAAGCGAAAGTAGTTAATGCAGATTGTTTTTACTGTCTAGCCTTCACAAGGCCTGATGAAAGTCAGAACTTTTCTCTTACCCGTAATCATTCACGGAACATCACTGTATTTTAGTGTGAGCATATGAGTACATTTATTTTATTATTGCCAATGCTTTAGCCGGAGAAGAATAATGAAGTTGCTCACTGAAAAAAGTTTTCTTTGTTTTTTTGCTTGTGTTGTAAAAACACCGTGCCGCTAGTGATGCTTACGTCAGTGTTTATTCATTTTGTTGTTATCAATTGTAGTTCTTAAGCTATTGTTTTATATGCTTTGTACATTTGAGAATCTAGCGTTAGTCTGTTTTGGGTTAACCACGCAACTTCGAAAGCATGAAACAAACACAAGTTTTTGAGATTGCAAATCAAATGGCAAAAGGCATTTGCGATGCTAGCATTACAAGGTATACTGGAACACTGCAGTCAACTAAAACTACGAAAATTTCTGTGCTACCGTGACTCAGTCCTCCTCTTAAGCGAAAGACACATGCGCAGCGCATGTGGAATTATATGTGGTTCGTCGTGCGAACGTGATCCACTTCGAACGTATGAAGACAAGCTGCCGCTAAATATGTGGACCTAAAAATTGGGGGACTGTTCAGCTACGCCTTTAAGAAGTTGAACGCAAAAGCGATATCCAGTCCCTAGTGCGTACTTCAAGCACTTAGTGCATGAAATCTTGTCGAACTTTCCATGCCCCCACTATACCTGGCCTTAGTGAAATAGACGCAGTAACGTGTGTGCATTATGTAGTGGGTGACCGGCTTCGATTATGAAGTCATAATAATAATCACATGTTTGCCACCCGATGGCAACGTACGCATGTTGTTATTACTGTCAAATTTCATGAAGTATTGTGAAGCATGTATACAAGATGCGTGCATTTGTGAAACGTGAAAGTTAAGTTCAGTGCATTTCCACGCAGTGGACGTAATGTTTTCCTGCACTCACAAGTATAAGCGTTGCTCTGTGGTAGAAGACCCGCTTGCCCCGCGAACAACCCGGGTTAGAGCCACACTGAGAACTAGACATTTTTATCCTTTATTTTATTTGCATTTTAGAATTTTTTCGATCACGTAGAAGATGATTTTTCGCTCGCAACTAATGACTCCGACGCCAGAATTTCTGCCGAACGGGCAATTCAACGCTATGGCGTGAAAATTTGCGCACACGAGAGGCGGAGACAGTGCGTACATTGTTTGTCTCTTCGAGTGTCGGAGATTTTAGGTTCGCACGCATTAGCTCCAGCAAGACTAACCGACATCCTACTCCTTCACCTGGGTGACACCTCACATCTCTTCATTTCTTTCCTGGGATCAGCCGCCTTGACGCCACGTATCACTCGTCGTCACTTCTACAGACCTTTTATAAAGACGCCACGTATAATTGCTTGTCGCACGCAAAAGGCTATTAGGGAGCGGGCATGTATGTGCAACGCCGTTGCAAAATCATTGCAGAAAAGCTTCTCTTTTCTTGAAGTTAAGGATGGCGAAGTAGCTGGTGTAGACCCTGGCGGCGTGCTGGCTCGGATTCTGGAACTGGGTGGTTGTTCGTACGGGGATCCCCACATTTGTCATGACACGCTGGAAGGTCTGAAGTACCTTGTCACCCACACTGTCACAGCGCCGTTTCGCGCAGTGACCAAACACGTGCTGGAGGCGTTGAAGCACGAGTCCACGCACTCGGGGTGGCTGAAGTCCAAGACTATGGCGTATTTCCCGTGGACATCGGCAAAAATAACGATTATATATATTATGTCCTAGACTGCTTGGTCAAGTCACGTTGCCAGGAATATTACGTTGCCAGGATTATCACGTTGCCAGGATCTGCATGAAAAAACGCGCGACAGCTCAATGGCATACTATTTGCGCTGAAATAACGCGGGCAAAGGGGTGACACCTAAAGGAATGCCGCAGTGCATGGCGGGATGCAGCACGTCTGTGCCACATGGTTGGGACGCAATACGTGTATATCTGTTGCACCGTCACTATGGCGCAGTTCTTAAAAAAGAAGGGGTTCCTCGCGTTGGTGGGCGCTTCCTAAAATTTCCTCGGAGGCAACGTGGGGCTTAAATACACCCGGCTTGATGAACACTTAGGGCGTCAATGCCCCTGGTGATCCTCTCTGTATCGAACCATAAAGAGTCGAGTAGTGTTGGACAGCTGCAAAAAAAAAAAAAAAAAACTATGAGCGTGAGTGACCGATTATCTGGGTAGCACAATTACGCTTAACATTTCTAAGGTGTCCACTTGGGATGGGCTGCTTGCTGCCGGCTCCTGCCGCTTCAAAAGACGGATCCTGTCTGCTACTCTCTCTCTCTGTCAGGCTCAGGAGAAAGACGCCACGTGTGTCATTTTTTAACACGCTCGTCCTCTTTGTGCCCTTTGTTCATTGTACCCTTTTTTGCACTTCGGCTGTTTAAGACATGGAATACCAACTAGCCCGCTCCCACACCTTGCTTCAGTAATATTCTCGCTCTGGTGAACGGATACTTAAGCAAATCTTCCCTTTTAACTGCACCTACTCAACTTACTCATACCCCCTGTAGCACTAGACGGCGAAAGCCTGCACACTTCGTAATGCGAGACCAGACTTTTTGTGCGAACTACCGAGTGACAGTGTGAGAAGTATGAATGGGCTTACCTTGTCGTACTGAGCTGATTTCATTGGAAGAACGCGTGTTACGCTACGCGGTAACGATATCCTATACATCACACTTTCAGAACATGTGACGAATCTTTTTTTGACTTTTAAACTTCTTGTTTCCGCTTTTTACTGTTTCTATTCCCTCTGCCAGCGTGGAGACACTTGAACCAGAAAGTTCGCGGTTGCTTTTTGCTGACCTACATGTTCAGAAAATGGATGCTATAAGCGTTGCTTACGGTGCGGTGAACGTTTTGTTCAACTGAGTCGCGTGGCTCTGAAGCTTCGAACGAACTGTTATGAATGTCTCCTTAGTGGGCGAACTGCAGATTGAACAAGGGTTCCTTTAATGCACCTGAAGGGCACTTGAATATCTCCTAACGTGGCCGCCTTCTTCAGGAACGAAACGACCGCCATGCTGTGCATGCCAACAGATGAATTAGCTTGGAGTGCTCTCGACTGTCTGATCGCGACGAGCTAGCGAGAGTTCGATATGTAGTTGGTTTGGTGAAATCATGGTACTTTGCATATCTACAAATATTTTCGCTACCATTCTTCCATCACTTCGAAATCACAAGGCCGAATGAAATGTGAAATCTGTTTTATAGCATGCGCGTCTTCACCATACAGCTATATTCAAACCGGCGCTTGAAAAACAGTAAAGGCTCTGTTACACTCTACAGTTTCCAAAGAGCGCATGAGCCGGTGTTCGTTTCGTCACGTCACGCCGGAGATGAACCGCCAGGCGCAAATCTACGCATTCTAGTGCACTTTACCGCAGGATTGGGCTGCGTACGTTGACTCGACGCATGCGCGTTTGAGCGCGCCCGGCGTCCCTCCGTTAAAGTGTACTAGAAGTGTTCCTCAACCCGCCGCGGTGGTCTTGTGACTCGGCTGCTGATCCGCAGGTCGCGGAATCGAATTCCGGCTGCGGCGGCTGTATTTTCCATGAAGGCGAAAGTGCTGTAGGCCCGTGTGCTCAGATTTGGGTGCATATGAAAGAACCACAGGTGGTCGAAATTTCCGGAGCCCTTCATTACGGCGTCTCTCATAATCATATGGTGGTTTAGGGTTGTTAAACCCCATATATCAAAAGTGTTCTTCCGTCACGAAGAGAAGCATACTTTGGGCAAACGTGGCGCTGTCTGGGTAGCATCTTCGGCCCGAAATAGAGCATTGCGCATTCCGCTCCAGCGGCCGCCGGCCGCGCCTGGCGTCAGAGTACTCGCGTTGTGTTAGCCTCGCTGCGCCCAGCGTGCACGCGCGTCGACGTTACGTCGGAATATATCGGGCCCTAACTGAATAACTATAAAATAATGATCACATTTGGCCACGCGGTTTTCTTTATGATGAAAGCAAAATGCTAGAGGCGCTTATAAATTGTGATGTCAGCTCAGGCTGAACACCGGATGGTCAAAATTTCTGCAGCCGTTAACTCCGGCATTCCTTATTATCACAGTTTGCACTTCGTTTGCACTTTCGTTTGTGTTAGTATGCACTTTTGTTTGTGTAGTGGTGAAACTACGAACGAAATTTGACTAAAAAAAGAAAAAAAAAGGTGTGCCGCGATGTACTACCACTCCATGGAACGGACTTGGCTTTAGTCACGTCTGCTTCATGAAACGGTCGCAAGGCATTGTAAAAGGCATGCCACCTGGTCAGCCACTGGTCCTGTCCTGAGATGAGCGGGGTAAAAGAATCATAGGAGCTATGGCCGAGTGGAGGCAAGCATGAAAGAAATGCGGGGCTCGGCAGCATTCTTTTTCTTCAGTTTTGTTTTCTTTTTTCCTCGCTTTCGTTCTTCTTCTGTCTTCGAGTTTTTTGTGTGTTTTTGCATTCATTTTTACTACTATTTTCCTATCTACTTTGTTTCTTTATTTCCTTCTCTTTCTATTTCTCGCTTGTTCCGTCTTTTGATTTTTATACAATGTTTACGTTGTCGTATTACCCCACTCATAGAAGTTGTGTATGTGGGTTAAATCATAATTAAGGTGCTCGAGTAACAAAAGAAAAAGACTTCTTTTTGGCATGAGAGCGGGTTAAAAATGCTACCATTTACTATGGTAACGAGTACAAGAAGCGTTTGGGGTGGGCCCAATGACCGGTACTGCACATGCTTTGTGGTGAGGCGCTGCGTGTGGAGAATACTGTGCTTGAGCAGCGGTCGAAGTTGTTAGTGTTAAATGTTGCGCAGGCTGCGAAGCTCCTTGCCAAGCATTCTTCCGGGATGCGAACTGTGTATGGCATGGACACCCGCGAGCGACATTTGTGGTGCACTCGCAGGTACCGTGGAACCCCGCGTCCGTCGAATCGTGAGGTGCGGTGCATCCAGCCTATCCTTCTCGATCCCAGCGCCCTTCTCTGTCTACATCCGGCGCCTCAAATAGAACCTGTCATTAGTCCTATTCAAAAGCTCCTACTATGCTCTAGCTACATTAAATGTCAATTTGCCTCCATTAAAATCATCATCAAATCTCTCGAAGAACACAAGGAAGAAAACTTGTCTTTGGCGCGAGCGAGCGCTCATTGTGCTATAGCTGTACCTATAGTTTTTCCTGCGTTGCGCCAAGCTACGACGACTGTATAAAACAACCTGGCCCCTTAATGTGCTGACGAACGCCAGCTGACGAAGAAGAAAGCCAGCTGACGTACCGTCGCCATTCCGAAAACAAGATGACTATTCACACCTGCAACCAGCGACCAAAAATCCTTTCCTGCCGACACATGTTCGCACGTGTTTACGACTTGCTACCAATATAGCCACAAGGAATTCACGTCTGCTCATATATAGCTGGCGTTGCCAAGGCCCGTAAATAATCAGCCATCATGTCTCTGAACTTGTGATAGGTTCAAACGTTCGCGACTGCAGTCGCGCTGCTGAAAAACTGAGCAGGGAGTGCTTAAGCGAAAGGAGTCGCTTAGGAACCAAAGCGACCATTTGAGACTGCAGTCGCACTGTTACTCTAACTTTGTCGTGCCACCGGTTCTAGTCGCAGGTGTGAACGAATTCTACTTCTGCAGCGTATAAAATGGCGGAGTACCAATGGGCGCATTTCAAGACAAGTACCTTAGACGAAACCGACACCTTCGCAGGATTTCATGAGATATGCTCCGATTTCCTCAACCTCCATGCAAACGACTGCTTAGCTATATATAACAGCAAACTTCTTGTGAAGCTTGTTGACTGCTACTCTCCAGTGATTGCACACATGGGTGCAAAATGAACTTGAGAATAGTGTTCCAACGCCTGTATTTAAATCCTTCATATTGCATGCGAAAAATAATGTATTAGCGCCTGGATACCGGTGTTGCAGCCTCTCTGAGGTGCCCGCTTTGTGCAGACCAACAAAGAAGACAGTGCCGATGACCGAGAAGCCCTCGTTGCGCCACTTCTTGTGCACCAAGTTGAACTGCGTGCGTGCCTGAGTCGCGCTGGGAGGACACCGCGCCGACAACAAGCACGCGGCGGTGCCTTCGGTGAGAGGAGGCAGAGGCTTCGGCCCATGCGCGTGTCGCAAACATCATCGGTGAAGGTTCAGCCTAGATAGTCCAGAGCAGTGATAAACTTTAGCGCCGTTTTACTGATGACATGGTATTACCAAAACAACCTTTGGGTAAGTAGGACGAGTATATGACTGTGAAGGTCGCTAATGCACTAACACGAAGCTTGTTGAGTATGACAAACATCCGAATAAGATATCAAGTTCTACAGCGTTACCTTCAGAAGTGGGACAATATCAGTTTGAATGTAAGTTTACTCTCAAGAAAATTTTATATATAAAATTATATACAATTATTTATATAAAATACATATAGAAGTGGAAAGGAAGGGCAGTGACGTTAACCAATTTCTAGAATTCCCAAAAGCTCTGTCTAGCGGTGACTAAGCCCAGAGTAGGTTAAAAAATACTACAAAGGAAAAATCAGAGAAGAAGCGGCAGTCAATGCCACCTCGAAATTTCTCCATCTATTTTTTCAGAATAACGAGCAATAAAAAAAGTAGAGGTCTGAAAGAACTTACGATATAGGAGAAAATGTAGCAGATTCATAAGTAATAACACTATTCATCGTTGATATATAGAGCGTAGTTAATGTTCGCTCAAAAATAAGTGGGAGAGATTATTAGAAGAAATGACGTAAGCAGCTATTTGCGTATTGCTGGCGTCTGTGGGAACACTCATCCATAAATGGGGATCAGAGGATGCACATTAACTACACACCATGTCCCCCTCGTGTGCACGCACAAGGAAAGCAGAGCGAACGTTTCTTCCCCCCCCTTTCCCCCGTCAGAAAAATAACATGGGAGGGCGGGCGCGAAGGCTGCCTCATACGTTTAGTCATCTATGGTTTCTCGAATTTTTGACGATAATGGCAGTGGAAGGTTCCTCATGTTGCATGCCGATGACTGTTTATTCGCCATGTTTGCATCACGAAAGCCGGGGACCAAAGACAAGCCATTGGAGAAGATGTCCATTGGTTCATTTTATTTTTTTATTCGTTGTAAGATATGCGGTCTTTTGGACAGAACCAATAGAAAGAAGGGTAGGCGCTGCGATGAAAAATTCAAACTTCTGTTTACGGATTTTTTATCGCAAGCTATTATCTCCCTCTTGGGTTTCTGGCAGCTCAAGATGAGTTAAATTTCTCAAATCTTTGGCGCAATGAGATCTCGGGCTTTCCTTATCTTTGTGAAAAGTGTATTCCTGGCAAATTGGACGGAGCGCTAAGGCACGTTGTGGGGCTCGTTGGTTAGAATCCATAATACGCATCGCATATCGCATCACGACTGGAACAGAGAAGTGCTGCGTGTGTGTCCTCCTCTGTCTATATCATGGTACGCTGTGCCATATGAATTTCCCAGAACTAAACTCGATGCACGTATTTATTTTGATATGAATCCGTGCTGTGGCACGCAATCGTCTTTGCAAAAAGGCGAGTTCTAAAACGCTGATTTTGGGAGGCTGCTTAAATGAGACGATGATGTGTCGTGCCAGTTTGATCGCGCGTAAGAGCTTGCCACAACTTCTGTCACGTGCACGGGCCTCTGTTGGGTTGGTTTTTCCCCTGACATGAGGCAGAATATTTTAGAATCTAGCGAGAAAGAATGAGTGAAAATTATAAGAGGGTCTCCCACATGGGAGCGTGAAACATGCCGAAAACTAATGTAGACCCGGTCAGCGGTATAAACAGGGCCTCTTGACGCACGATGTCCGCCCAGTAATAATGAAACAACTGCTTTACTGTGCCGTTTTATCGCCAATGCCAATATACAGTGAGGTTGAATATTGCACTGACGAACTGCAACCACTCAGAAAAAGAGTATGACCCCTTCGCCTACATATACAGGGTAATGAAGAAAAAGATGGAGTTGAGCTTACCGTAAAAACGGGCTGCGTAGAAACCTTGCATGGCTCTTCCTCGTCGTGGACTACAGGTGGTCGAGATTGACGGGCAGTCGAAGAGATTCCGAAGCAGAACGTGAATCTCTCGACGAGCGGGAACACCTGGATCCTCCAGCGTCAGAGGAATGACAGGAAGGGCTGTGCCACGAGGCTCTCTCTGCGTATGCACATTGATCACGATGATGATGATAATGACCATGGCCCAAATGGAACCTACCTACCCGCTCAGGGAGATCGGCCAAGAGTCGGGTGAATAATATTCTGAAAATTTTAGGCACTGCTAGACGTCCCTCTGTCAATTGAAGTGATGTGTTCTATTGTACTTAGTCGCCAACGTCGTCTTCAGAATGGAGATCCGCAAGCGAACCGCGGGCCAACGAAAAGATACTAGCGTTCATTCAGAACCACTCCAATTTGCGTAACTGTGATGGAATTGTAGCAAATAATTGGTAAAGTGCAGTTTCATCGCTATTGTGCTTGTCCGTTTTTTTCGAATCTACTTTACGTATACAACACGCCTTACTGGCATGCAAACGCAAGGTCTCTGGTTGTGGCATTCATGTGCGTTGTTGCGAGAAAAATAAAACAGCTGTTAGTAAGCGCCAGTGCTTGATTGTTCAAATATTTTTGGCCCATTTTAGTTGCTGTTTAAGTTTTCTTCCTAAATGCAGTTTATTAGTAACATAAAATGCAGCTCTGTCTCTAGGCTTCAGGACTATGGTAGCACATGCAAATACAATACACTCTAAGCAGGTAATATTGTAATACACCTCAATTCGTGATACCTTTTAAACATTATTTGATAAAAATTTGGAACTAGGTGGATAACTAAACATCACAACGTATTCGCCAACTACTGTGAAGCCTATTTGTAGTCAAAAAGAGCTCTCTTTCAGAAGTTCATGATTGGTTATTTGCGAGTTCAGCCACGACTCCGCTGTCATTGTCATGTCGACGTATACTGCTCTCCTTGATAAAACCTTCAACAACTTTGCTCTTATGCAGGCAACTCCCGGAAATTATGAAGATTCACGAGGATGAGCGTTTGAGAAGAGTAGCTCTTGCAAACAGTCTGCCTATTCTAGCAAAATTGCACCACAAGGGCTTTTAAAGCGGACACCTTCCGGTTTAGCATGCAGGTAAAGTTTAGTTCTCGCCAACAGCATTCGCATTCCTTCCGTGCTGTAAAGGATGAACCGTTACGTTTCAATCCCGCGCCCAAAGTTGTCATTGAAACGTGAAATCTGGTCAGGTATTGGAGCTTTTTACCACTGCCAAAAGAGCCACTCCTATACGCTAATTTGACAACTGTGACGTGCTGTTTAACAAAAAAACACGCACACACAAAAAAGAAATTGTTAACGTAGTACTCATTATAAGCTCGAACTGTTTATTTGATGGAAACATGAGATATATATAAAGGATGAAAGAACTAAAGGAGATGATGGCATGCACAAATCCCACAACAAGAGAATTATTATCTGCATTACGTCCTCCATTCCGTGTATCTCTTAACTCCAAATTTCTATTTAAAAATGACAATTCATCATCGATCGAATGGAGTGATGGCGCTGGTCACGCAAACGCAGAGCGAAAAATTGGGGGACCCTTAAGCTTCTATGAACGTCATAACGATATTCGGTCCATAGTGCGTACTTCAAACACACACTGCGTAAAATCTGTTCCAACTAGCTATGCACCCACTAAGTAGAAGTTGAATGAATAGGTGCCTTAAAGGCGTCCTCCAGTGATTTTTCAACCATGTCAAGGCAATGGCGCTTCTATGTTCTTGAGAAACTCTTGTCATGAGCCCAATAGCTGAAATCCTCAGGAAATTTGAAAATAATGTTAAATAGGCAAAAAGTGCAATACCAAAACCAAAACCAATCTGGGTGCCCTGTCGCCTTATTACGTACTATTTGTTAAGTACCGGACTCCCGCCGGCACAGAGTATGAAAACTGTGAAAGCCAGACTCGCAAAGCGCCAGTCAAAGAGCACAGAGGACGGAAGAAAGCTTTCCTATATGCTATGCACGTGTCAAACACAACCGCCGTCGCCTTGTGGCCGCACAATTACCGCTGTAGCCGCCAAAGTAGTGATGCCATCGGCTGCGTCACTTCCATCGACAGGCCAAACATGACGTCACACAGAGAGTCCTGTCAATGATTCTGGCAAGCGAGGTGAGCTTTTCGAGGCAAGCTTCAACATTGCTTTGCAAACAATCAGTGCATCTCTGAAAATTGTAATTTGGCACAAATGACGGAAATCTGCAAAGGAACGTACCCAGAGAATTTCATTGAGATCCATTGACCTCGAAAAATTGTCAGAGTTGGCCTTTAACGTGTGTCCGTTTTGTAGATGATGACCGGCTTTAAATCATGAAGTCATTATGATAATGGCATGTTCGGACGCCCTTTGGCAAGGTATACGCTTCTGCAATGCATTATTACTGACATTTTTCATGTTGTATTCTGAATTATACACAGGGCGACTCAGGTAACTTCAGCCAGAGTTTAAAAATATGCCGGCACACGCAATTAGGACGCGACCAAACTCATGTTGCTCACCATTGCCTGGAGTTAGACAATTTTTGTGCTCTCAAATATTGTTTTGAATTATTTTATTTGCATCTTTTTCGATTTTTCGGTCAGGTATCTTATGAAGATTTTTCGCTCACTACTGATGACGTCAATGCCGGCACAGAAATTTCCGCGAAGCGAGCTCTTTGACGCTATTGCGTTAATACTTGACTTTTGATTTTCACGCTGAATACCCGAGTTTAATTAAGGCTAAATGGCTGATTTTCTATTTTTGAATCTCCCGGCATTTTTTTTTTCAGACTGACAGCTTCACTTGGACGTCTGCCGTAAAACGTCTACAGTTGCGAGCAACAATTAAAAAAAACTGAGACTTAATCTTTCATTCCCCAGAATAATTGATGCTTGGAAACTTGTTGAAAGATGCGCCCTGGAGGCGCTTACGTGCAGGTCTACGAATCAACTGCACCGTAACAATCAATGGTCCAACTAAACCGTATATTCTATCACACAAGTTTCTAGGTGTAGTTAAGTTGACAGAGAGATATCCTGAAGCCATCACGCATCATACATTGAAAAAAAAAATAACAGCGTTTGACCGGTATCTGCCCTCTATCGAAGTTTTTCCCAAGACAGGCTTGGGAAAACTGTGCAGTGTACTTTTTCACGGCTTTCTGAGGTACAGCTGGCCTGCATTAACCGACGCAAGTAAATCAACCCTACAATTGTTACACTGTGTTCAGGCCCATGGGGTCTGAATCTAGGATTGCTTCTGACTGCGTCGATGATGACTTCTATAGTGATCGCCTGAGACAACTTCATCATCACACACATTGTCGTTGAAACACTGATGACACATATGAGTCACCTTACTCGGACTTCCCGTTACCACATATTCTCCTTACCAGCCGACACACTACACACATCTTTCTGTCAAATCGTAACCACGTATCGAGAGTCCTTGCCGACATGCTTCACACCCGCCGTGGGCCATTCGATTCCTCCGCGGTGCCTGACACAGCCTAACGTCAACTTGACAATAACTAGCATTAAAAAAAACAGATATATCGTCAATTCTCCTATACGAGAAGTACGAAGGTTCTACACAAGTATGCGCCTTCAAATTCATCCTGCTGAACACCTCCACTACAGCTTTCTTGATACCGATAAGAGCCACAGCATTCAAACTAAAGACGTCCCACCTCACGACATGAACGGCAGCATCGCCCACAGAGCGTCGTATCGTATTGCATATAATCAGCTATGAACAGGCCCAATAATAGACAACTCTGGGAGCTCTTAAGCTTGGCCTTCAAGAGTTCAACGCGATAGCGTTAGGCTGTTCATAGTGCATACATCAGGCACTGAGTGTATACTTTTTATTGTATCAGGTTGCTCGAGAAGTTTAAATTAAGATTGCTACAACGTAATCGATGAACCTTAAAGCGACTTGTGTCAGTGAAACTTTCGCGCATGGCTGCATTCTTTGTCGTGAATAGCTTGGTTTAAACCACGTGCGCGTGAAGTGTTTCCGAACTTAGTATGCATCCAATCCGTGCATGGTCTTGAGGGAGAACACGCAGTAACATATGTGCATTTTGTAATGTATGGCCGGCTTTCAAACCCGACGTCATGATAATCTTGGTATGACGCCCAATGGCAATGTACGCTTGTATCACGCAATATTACGGTGATTTTACATGTTGCAATGAGAAGTCTGTATACAGGATGTGTGTGTTTGTAAAGTATGAATGTTATTTTCAGAGTTTTTCAAAGCCAAGAAAGTTGCGTTACTTGAATTCGCAAGCGGGCTAGTGGCTATCCTATAGAACACTTGCTTGACACGCAAATGATCTGCGATCAATCTTCACTAGGACCCGGAAATTTTTATTTTATTTTATTTTCATTTTTTCGATTTGTTAAGTCACGCACCTAATGATAATTTTCGCTAAACACAGATGACGCCCACACTGATGCCGACTCCGACGCTGTATTTTCTACGAAACGAGATGATTAAGGCTATCGCGCTGACCCCTAACGTTAAATATACCTCATATCGTTAATTATCATTGGTACCATGTGCAAAACTATGAAAATCGAGACACAACACCCTAATACTATCTCACAGGTCATCGTCTACATTATAGTTGTAGCCCTTGATACAACTAAGTCGTTGTATACCGGCCAAAAGTCCTATAGGGGGAATATACCGTTCCATAATTCTAACGCTACAGTGCTTTTTGACGTTATATACAGGAGTATTACTAAAACTAGTGACATTGTGTTGTAACATGAAATATTCGCAGGTGAAAAGCTCCCGCTCTAAATTTAGGCTCACGTGCTATATAGTGAAGCTGAGGCAAACGTAATTTTTCTTCTACCTTGTCGTTCAGTTGAAAAAGAATTCCTTGAAACAAAAACTACTCTTTGAAACTTTCTCTGTGTCTTGCTAACAAAACATACAGAGCAACAATATATAAGACATATTTTTACTTGGACTGGTATAATAATAAAACGAAGCCGCAATCTAAGCCAAATACTATTTTTTGAACTTTTTCATAATGGCAGTCGCTGGCCATGGAGTGCAGCGTGGTGGTCACGTTGGAGGCTATCGATTCAAAGGCAGCAGCCACGGAGGTGTCGGTGGACGGGTAGTTGCAGTTTGTCAGGGCCGTGTCGTTGCTGGCATTTTTGCAGGCAGCGTCGTCGGCACCTTGGTCGTACGCCCACCAGGGACAGTCGTAGAGGTGTGCCCGCGATGCTGCGCCCATTGTCTCCTCGCTGCCGCATCGCTCTGTGCCGGCGTGAGAAGCACCCTTGATCTTGTTCGAGCTGATGCTGTTCTTAGGGTACCGCTGAGAAGCGGCCGCCGAGCGCTCCTCGCTACCGGCTAGGAACCTCTCGTGGCGGCTCGTTTGATGACTAAGCAAATTACGACCGGATGGTGCGCGGGGCTTCACCGCCTGATCATTCTCTTCATCCTTGCTCTCTTCCACGTACAAGACGTTCTCTTCGATGAATGAAGCCACAATATCGCGGTCCTTGCACTCTTCCTTAAGGGCTTTCTCCATTTCCACTGGAGTCAACAGCCTGCTATCGCCCGCGAAATGTCGATGTGGTGCGGCGCTGGCTGCCAGCGTGCAGGAGCGTAAACTCGTTCTTTCTAGCTCGCACGTAAGCAGCGCGAGAGGCGTGGCGTAATGGTTGGAAAACAAGGATGATGAATGGCGATGATGTCTTCCTAAAAGATCATTTCTGTAATTTGGTAGCGCTGCTTTTATCAACGTCATATCTATGACGACAATACGTCACTTACGTCTTAATAGACTCGGGCATAAAACACCTTCGTGTTAAAGCGCCTGAAGTTAAAATTTTCTTAAATATGTCGTTAAATATAATGTAATCAATGACCTGTGATATAGCATATCTCATAGGTTATTGCCTACTTTATATCTCTAACAGTTGTCTTCGTTTTTGATAGCCGAGGAAGAGCTCACGCTGCTCAAATCATAAAAGAATCTGGCCAGTAAATTTTTGAAGGACAGTATTTGAAGGACAGTAAAGTTGTCTTCGCAACGATTACTTCAACTAATCAAACAATAAGCGTGCACTTTAATTTCTTCGTAAAAAGAAAATGATACCACGACTCATGAGCACACAGTCTATAATTTTGTCGGTGGAGGAAAACAAAGATTCGTTAGATATCATTGGTAGGGGGGTTAGAGCAGCGATTTTCTTCCCAGTTGTCCTCACTGCCAAAGCGTGCCCCAAGTGACAACGAGTGCATTGAAAATTCCAGTTTTTAACTAGCAGAGGTGGTAGATGACACTCCATCAGTAGCTCCGGGCCCTGACGGAGTCACGTTGGCTCGGCTATGTTAAAATTGTTACATAAAAAATCTCAAGAGTTTTAATAAACGTTATTAACTACTTATTGGCATGGCTTCCTCCGGCTTGGAAAATAGCTAGGGTCATACCACTGCTTCCAAATTCAAATAAAGGGCATTAACTGGACAACACTAAGCTCATTGCGCTAACCTCAAGGTTTGTGATCTTAATTGAACAAGTGTTAATCATTGGTATAATAAAGTTCATTAACGAGAAAATGTTTTAAATCCCTGTCAAATTGGCTTCATATTAGGATGTTCGTTATGATAGGCACATAAAGATATTGAGAGTTGCATTCAGTTAGCTCGGCGTGGAAGAAAAATATGCCGCATTAGTTAGGTTGGATATCACGAACGGGTATGACAGCGTTGAGCACGTATACGCAAGAAACAGACATGAGCTCGAAACAAGAAGGAAGTATGAACAGGCAGAGGCGCAGAATATCTATTGAAGCATTACTCCAAAGATCAAGGCAAATATAAAGAAAAGAAAAATGAAAAAAAAAGGAATGGCGATTTTTGAAGTAGAGCCAGAGAGGGAGCGCTGACGCAAGACTCAGATGAAACAATACTTACGCGGTAAGTCAAACTGTTTTTGTGCAGCGAGGTTACTAAGGATTGATGGGCCGTGGTGGTGTCTAGCAGCACACCCACATACCCTTCTGAAAGAGGCGGTCTATGATCGCACACTTCTGCCGAATTGGTGTATACGTTTTTGGAAATGTACGTTGCGCATCGTGAATGTGGGGCACTAAAGATAAGGTTTTGAAGTGCCTGACAAGAGCCGCAAGACGTACACCACGCCCTGTTACTATACAAAAAACTGATGTGTACCCCAGGAACATTGGATGTGAGATCACAGTATGTCTGTTCGTCTCGACAATATCCACAGGTATGTAACGTGACATTGCCGCATGAAGTCATCACTTAATCACACTGTGCAACCTTAAGTTTTAAAGTCTTGTGATCTAGGAACCTGAGTGGTTAGGGGGGGGGGGGTTTAGTCTGGTATTTTCGAATTGGGAAAAGTCAACATTCTGTTTGAGGGCCGGGTCGGTTTTCATTGACATCAAAACGTGACAAGATCGCTTGGCCACGTCTGTATTTTAACGTGGGATGACAGCAACAGTTGCCAAGCATTTTACTTCACAGTGCACATAATGCTTTCACGTTGAAACACTTCCAGTAGCCCAGGACGCACCTACCACGGTATCTTAGCAGGCAAGGTATCGGGGTGCTAATCTCTAGTGCGCGGGTGTAGTTCCCGGCTGCCACTTTCCTTTTATGATTGGATAGAAATACGAGAACCCCCGGGTAGGTGCATGTACACGTACAGGTTACAAAGGCCGCAGGCAGGCGGAATTAATCAGAGTTCTAACCACCTACCGCATGGCTCTTTATCACACCCTGACTTTGGCTCCTGAAATTCCAGCAATTGTTCGCTTACTAGCAAGGATGCGCATATAGAGTTTTGAGAAACAATTATGGGAAAAAAACTTTTCGAGTGTTGTGTCCAGTAGAGCATATGTGTGCATTGTTGTAAGACTGAACCACAGCATTTATTGAATTTTAATAAAACATTTTGCCTGCGGAACATACGTAATGCGAATCGTAACGAACTAATATCGCATTGTCATACAGGCGAATGCTTCGGCAGAATGATACGCCCACTATATGAACACTATTTACGTTGGCTGCTTGGTTGGTCGGCTTCTTAATATTTTGACATACCTGGCCCGACGTGGAGGCGATATATTAGGTGGTGTCTTGCTTACAAAACTATTTCCCTGACTGACAGAAAGGGTTGAAAATAAATGGGCTCTTTAAGGGCTCTAACGCTACCCAGTGATAAACACCAACGTTTCATGTAATGTTCTTTGGTTGGTTATTCTTTAAATACCTGTGCAAAACACTGCGGGGCATTCGCCAAAAATTAGGCAGCACCCCATTTTTGAGATTCCTTTCAATTCAATTATGTTTATAAATATATGATTTATGTTCCTCGCATGCAATGGCGTCATTTTCAAGACCACTAAACATTGTTTAGCTCACACTTTTTACGATAATTTTATTGTATATGTTCAGAGAACACAAAATTTGTAGAACAGAGATGCGTATTAGAGTACGCGAAAAACCTTTTTCGCGGCTTCCATTGACTCACGCAGGTCACGCAAGGTCATGGTCGAGTAGAGCTGGTTGGCATTCGGCTCGTACTGCAGATGCATGAAGTGTTCTCGAGGTCACCTTGCAAATAATGAGAGCTGGCCAGGCATAGAACAAGTTACCTTTGAAATTTGCTTCATTTAGGCAGCAGCAAGCAGTCTAATTACCGTAAATCAAATATAGCCTAACTAGGCTAATGAGCTTGTCCCAAGCTTCATAACAATTAGCTTGCATCCCAAGTCAACCAAGTCTTATAGCATAATTTTGTTACTTGGACTCATCTGAATAATTAGCAGGAAGTGCAGCCAGCGAATGAAGTCAACGCTATTTGAGAACCAAGGCCAAAAGCATACAGAGAGTCATTTTTTTTAGCTTATCCGCAGAATCAGTTATAGTAGTTCTAAAACAAGGGTGTGAAAGTCACCTCGACCAGAGGGCAGAATGTCATCCAAAGGGTCAATTTACCAGAAAGGATTTCCCATGTGTTACATACAAATAATGTCTCAACGAGGGTTGGGGTAAGCACTTCACAGACATACTGATGCTACTGTCTCCAGATTGACGTAACTCTGCACGCTGATTGTGATTTAGAGACATCGGAGCGCGATTATGTTTCAACACATACTGACCGCATTGGGCGCCTCCCTATAGTGCTCGAGACATGTGCCATTTCTACAGCTTACCCGAGGAAAGCTTTATTAACTGCGATATGTAACTAAATAACGCGAGTGCCATCTAGCGAACTATAGCGAACACTTCATATGCCATGCATGGCCAGCTTGTCAAACATACGTGGGCTGCACTAATTACTTCTGTTTAGGGACCCTTCTCCAAGAGGCGAAATCGTCGATTTAAGATTCGTATATACGAAAAGTGAAAAAGTATCCCCAGATCGCTTCCGACAATAACTATTATTTTCGTTTCAATACACAAAAATAAGCCTTGCGGAATAAACTACTAAACGCGCGTTGAGCATGTGTTGGCCACAACAACGTCCATTATGCGGAAGGAGCCCACAGGATTCCAGTAAGAACTCGCTGGCGATGAGCGGCAGAGTTCGAGGCCATCTGCGCAGTTTCGCGCCGCTCCGTCGCCTGCGTCATCCGTGTCGACTAGTAGTTCATCAGATACGGATGAATTTGAACGCGTGTCCGCCCAACAACACGATCTCGTGCGTGCATGGTTGTTGGGCGCGACGCGTCCTCCTGGCCATTCCAGAGCACCGTGTGTTGCTGACAAGAGGTCTGGAGTTTCCGTCATTCTTCTTCTCCTCTCCCAGCTCCTGCAAGTTTAACCTTTTGCCATAACTGATATGACTAATGATCGATTAGTGTAGCACAAACTACGGTTATTATCGTTCCTATTAATCGCATTGCTGCATTCAGTTCATAAGGAATGCTCCCCATCAATTCTTCTCTTCATATATCCGGCAGTGTGAATGTCGGTTAAAGTTCGCTATCTCACTTTTCTTGATGTGTTTGTGCAAGCCCAAGTAATTACGCGTCAATAGCGAACTCAAGTAACGGGATTTCGGGCGACCTGGTGTTAAGATTTCGCAAGAACAACTATGATGTGTACAGTTTTGCGCTCTGACGGGCTATATTGAGTGGCCACAACAGCCTCGCATGAGAATGACCGCGATAGCTAGTGGTCTCAAAATAAAACCTCGCCAAACGAGGTGGCTGTGAAAAGGTGCGCACAAAAAACGAAATCAAGATTTGTACATTGCCGCTATTTTTCTCGTGAGTGATTTAAAAGCGAAATATTGAGCGAGCTCGTACATGGTCGAGAAAGACAATCAGTCACGAATCAAAAGCTATGACACATAAGAAAATTAGGCAGTAATTAGGACGAATAAATGAGTAAAAAGCACCAGGCTTCAATTCTTTTGTGTGTTCTTCGTCACTAAGATTTCTCGGAGTTGATCCTCTTTTCATGCGTCTGCTCTACAAAAAATGAACTTTACTCCACTGAAACGTGCTCTTTAACGAACTATAGTGTATTCAGAATATCATCGCTGCGGCCTCGCGCCATACGTTTCTGTTTTCTTTTAACTTGCGCTCAAAACAAGTGCCAGTTGCTACTGCACTTGCGTTGTCTTCCTTGCCGTCTGTGCAACAAATAAGCCAAGTTGCTTTCAGGCGTATAGTTTACCATATACCTAATAAGAGAGCAACTAGACGAATGACACTGTAGTTGTGTGCAAGTCAAGCTTGCACGGACACCAACGCGCATGTGCAACACTTGATCCGGTTGTCACAAGCCTCCTTATAATCTCGGCTGCATTACCGAATAAACTGCTTTTGTTCCCCGCTACTCGTCTGGCGTCTGGAACAGGTACTCGGCTCTTAGTGAGGAAACCAACCTTAGCGTAGATACAATGAATGATAATCTGACGAGTATCATTACGGAGTGTGCAGTGGAAGTTGGAGGCAGGGTAGTTAGACAGGACACTGGCAAGCTTTCCCAGGAAACGAAGAACCTAATTAAGAAGCGTCAAATCATGAAAGTGTCTAGTACAACAGACAAAATAGAACTGGCAGAGCTTTCGAAGTTGATTAATAGACGTAAGGTATGCGATGTAAGAAGGTATAACATGGAGAGAATTGAACACGCTCTGAAAAACGGAGGAAGTGTCAAAGCATTGAAGAGGAAACTTGGGATAGGCAAAAGTCGGATGTATGCACTAAGGGACAAAGAAGGCAAAATAACTACCAATATGGATAGGATAGTTAAAATAGCGGAGCAGTTTTACAGAGATCTGTACAGTAGCCGAGACAACCACGACCTTAATACTATAAGAACTAGCAGTAACCCAGATTACACCCCACCAGTAATAATAGAAGAAGTCAGAAAAGCTTTGGAGAGCATGCAAAGGGGCAAAGCTGCTGGTGAGGATCAGGTAACATCAGATCTGCTGAAAGATGGAGGACAGATTGTGTTAGAAAAACTAGCCACCCTGTTTACGATGTGTCTCCTGACGGGAAGAGTACCAGAGTCTTGGAAGAACGCTAACATCATCCTAATACATAAGAAAGGAGATGACAAGGACTTGAAGAATTACAGGCCGATCAGCTTGCTCTCTGTAGTATACAAGCTATTTACAAAGGTAATTGCTAACAGAGTAAAGAAAACATTAGAGTTCAATCAACCAAAGGAACAAGCAGGATTTCGAACAGGCTACTCAACAATTGACCACATTCATACTATCAATCAGGTAATAGAGAAGTGCTCAGAGTATAACCAGCCACTATACATAGCCTTCATAGATTACGAGAAGGCGTTTGATTCAGTAGAAATATCAGCCGTCATGCAAACACTGCGGAATCAGGGCGTAGATGAAGTATATATAAACATTCTGGAAGAAATCTACAGGGGATCAACTGCTACCATAGTGCTTCATAAAGAAAGCAACAGAATACCAATCAAGAAGGGTGTAAGGCAGGGGGACACAATCTCCCCAATGCTATTTACCGCGTGCTTACAGGAGGTTTTCAGAAGCCTAGAATGGGAACAGTTAGGGATAAGAGTCAATGGAGAATACCTTAGTAACCTGCGCTTCGCCGATGACATTGCATTGCTGAGTAACTCAGGGGACGAATTGCAACTCATGATTAAGGAGTTAGACAAGGAGAGCAGAAAGGTGGGTCTTAAAATTAATCTTCAGAAAACGAAAGTAATGTACAACAACCTCGGAAAGGAGCAGCGCTTCGAGATAGGTAATAGTGCCCTTGAAGTTGTAAAAGACTATGTCTACTTAGGGCAGGTAATAACTGCAGAGCCGAACCACGAGAGTGAAGTAACTAGAAGAATAAGAATGGGGTGGAGCACATTCGGCAAGCACTCTCAAATTATGACAGGTAGATTGCCACTATCCCTCAAGAGGAAGGTATATAACAGCTGTATCTTGCCGGTACTTAGCTACGGAGCAGAAACCTGGAGACTTACAAAGAGGGTTCAGCTTAAATTGAGGACGACGCAGCGAGCAATGGAAAGAAAAATGGTAGGTGTAACCTTAAGAGACAAGAAGAGAGCAGAGTGGATTAGGGAACAAACGGGGGTTAAGGATATCATAGCTGAAATCAAGAAGAAGAAATGGACATGGGCCGGGCATGTAGCGCGTAGACAGGATAACCGCTGGTCATTAAGGGTAACTGACTGGATTCCCAGAGAAGGGAAGCGGGTTAGGGGGAGACAGAAGGTTAGGTGGGCAGATGAGATTAAGAAGTTTGCGGGTATAAATTGGCAGCAGCAAGCACAGGACCGGGTTACCTGGCGGAACATGGGAGAGGCCTTCGTCCTGCAGTGGACGTAGTCAGGCTGATGATGATGATGATGATGACTCGTCTGGCATACATGGTGTCAGAAGTGGGCACGGCAGTTAGTTTCTGCCGTGCAGCAAGCTTTTAGGGGGGAAGCTCCTTAAAGCGGCACCCGTTCGTCCCTCATAGTACGTAACATGTTTTACGCTTTGACCTCCAAGGGAGTGCCGGTGGGAGATTTTTCCTGTGCGTTGTTGAAAATAAAAAATCGCAGCGTTTGCGTTAACTAAAAGCCAAAATCTTCTGTCTCTCATTCCCTATTAGCAGCCATTGGCATGTTCCAGTAGAAAACGTTAGTAGAAGTAGAAGTGTAAGTGTTAGCTAAAAGCCGACTTCTGCTGTCTCCCATTCCCAGTAGCAGCCATTGTTTACCTCTGTGGTTAATGTTCAAAACGCCGTTGATTGATGAAAAAACCAACGAAAGACGCCAGATGTTTTCTAAAAGCAAAACGAAAAGACGCCAGATGTTTCTAAAGCAAAACTAAAAGACGCCAGCTGCTTAACGAAAGACGCCAGGTGTTTTCTAAAGCAATAGTTTTATAGTCAAAACCACATCGCGATACAGGTTTGCAGTTGACGATGCTCGTTGCCTTCGGTGTGTGCTCGTATGGATAAGGATGCCGAAAGTAGAATAAACGTTTTCTAAACACATATACCATGATTTCGAGGTGGTTAAAGGTGGGAAATAGACACGAAGCGCAAGCCATAAGAAAGTGTGCGTGCCACCTCTCGTTTAGTCCTTAATATCTCCGCTGGATGGCGGTGCTTCTATATGGGGAATATGTGATGAAAAGTACTGAGATGGTGGTACTTGGAGCGTTCAATAGATGGACGAACGGACAAACAGACAGGTGCATGGATGGACGCATGAACGGACGCAGGGGTGGATGCATGGAAGAACCCAGAGCGGACGCACGAACAGACACACGAATAGGTGCAGGCACGGACGGGCAGATGGACGCATGGACGGTCACACAGACGGACGCATGGACGGACGGAAGCCAGAACGAATGGACGGACGAATGCTTCGCCCCACTCTCCATCATTCACTCCGTGGATATGCTGCCATTTTTTTTTTCATGTAACCACAGCCATGAAGGAGACAGTACGGGATGAGCATCGCTCACGCCCAAGCCCGCGAGACAAGTGCGGACCACCTAGAACCGCAGACACAACCATGAGTTCGACACTGCTACCACCCCCAAGCCGCTTGACACCACCGGCGACGTTTACCATAAGTGGAACATGTGGAAAATTGAGTTCGAACGTTTCGCAATAGCAACAAATCTTAAGGCACAGCTGCAAGATGATGAAGCCGCTACATTTCTCATGAACATCGGCGAAGAGGCAGGTTGGGTTTTCCGAACCTTTAAATTTGAAAACGAGGAAGACAAGAAAGATCTGAATGTCCTAAACCGGAAGTTTGAAGACCACTACAAAGCAGTTACAAACCTCAATTTCAACGAGTTCAGGTTTGGTTCCAGAAACCAGCGAGAAGGCAAGTCGTTTAACGATTTTATCACAGAGCTCAGAATTCTAGCAGCGCTGTGCGAATTTGGGGAGCTTGAAGATAGGCTTCTATGCAGTAGAATAATCCTTGGGATACGCGACAAGAAACTACAGCAGAGATTTATCCACGATAATCCCTCCTATGCCAAAATGGTTGAGATCTGCCGTGCTAAAGAACAGAGTAAAGCACAGGTTGCTAAAATCCGAGGCAGCACTTCTTTGATTTTGAAAAAAATCATTGACACGGTACAAGACCAAACCGCCCCCTGCCAGAAATGCGGCTTGCAACATCACAGATTTTGAAGAAATGTAACAGTCGAAATCATTTCGCAAGCGTGTGTCGCACTCAAAGCATGGAAAAGTGGTCAGAAGGACGACAAATACGACATGTAGAAATGACCGACGACGAAGAATACTTCCTGCGAACGTTGGAAGTCCACGCGATAAAGAATGATGAGCACTGGGTGGCGACGTTGAATGTAGCCGGTGCTATGATCAGGTGCAAAATAGACACGGGAGTGAACTGTTGTGTCTTCCCAGAATCTGTCTTCCGAAAGTTATCAGTGGCTCCTGCGCAAAACAGTTCTGCTACCTTGCGTACTTTTTTCGCTCACACACAAAAACCAAGCGGATAGATAAACCTTGCTGTCTCTAGCTGCACGCAGAGCGCAAAGGTTACGTTTTTTGTTGTCGCTCAAGAGGTGCCAGTTACACTAAGTGGTGAAGTCGCTGAGAGACTGGGCCTAATAAAACGCATAGATGCAGGCAACGTCGAAGCGTCTGACACGTCGGTATCCGGCTTTGATGATATTTTCCAGGGCCTAGGACAACTTGAAGGCTTCACATATTGCTTACAGCTTAAACCCTATGTACCACCATCCATCAAACCGCAAAGAGAATTGCCGTCCCCCTTTAAGAACCAGGGAAAGCAAAGCTAGACGACATGGAACGCGACAGCGTCATCACAAAAGTGAAAGAGCCGTGCGTGTGGTCCAGCCACATGGTCGTAGTCATAAAGAATGGGAAGGTACTAATACATGTGGATCCTTCAGGTTTAAACAAGGCGATTTTGTGAGAGCATTACCATATGCCGACTTTGGAGGACGTACTGCAACCACTGCAAGGAGCCAAATATTTTTCCACGCTCGACGCTGCTTCAGGCTTTTGGCAAATAACCCTTGACGAACAAAGTTCGCGTGTGTGCACTATGAGCACACCGTTTGGAAGGTACAGATTTCTACGCATGCCATTCGACATCACGTCGGCACCAGAGGTTTTCCAACGTGCCATGCATGAAGTGGTTGCAAAATTTGGCTGGCGTAGCGGTCGTGATGGACTATATGTTAGTCTGGGGAAAGACGAGGCAGAAGCATGACAAAAACCTCATCGCCTTGCTTGAACGCTGCAAAGAATGCAAATTAAGGCTCAACAGAAAGAAGTGCCAATTTTCGCAGTCCGGTGTACGTTACATGGCCACCTCTAACTGCAGTAGGACTCTCATTGGATCCAGAAAGAGTACGAGACATCATTCAAGTACCTGCGCCAAAAAACCGTAAGGAGCTTCAAATATTCCTAGGAATGGTCAACTTTGTATCGCGTTTCATCCAAAACCTGTCTGTTGCATCCGCGCATATGTGAGAGCTTCTTAAGAAGGACGTCGCATGGACGTGGACAGAAAAGCATGAAAACAGTTTCCAAAATTTGCGAGCTAGGCTTGCTACAGCGCCAGTACTAGCCTACTTTTACCAGTCCAAAACAGTGAAATTGTCCATTAACGCGAGTCAGTATGGCGTCGGCGCAGTCATCCTACAAGATGACCACCCCATAGTCTTTTGTTCCCGCTCTTTAACGGAGGCGCAGCAGAAATATGCTCAAATCGAAAAATAAACCCTAGCCATAGTTCATGGCTGTATGAAGTTCAAGGACTACATACACGGACAGCCATTAGTCACAGTAGAATCTCACAATCGGCCGCTTGAATCAATTTTCAAGAAACCACTCTGTGATTGCCCTCTTCGTCTTCAGCGCATGCGCATCGTGCTACAAAGATTTCCCATCGCCGTGACATACAAACCGAGAAAAGAACTCTCTTTGGCTTACGCACTTCACGTTTTCCTCGAAAAACAGAGCTGGAGGATGAAACAGAACATTTTTAAGTCAACGCTGTTTCTTCGTTACCTGTTTCAGATCGGCAGCTACTCAGCATGAAAGCAGAGACCGAGAAGCACACACTCATGACCGAGCTCTGCCGCTACGCAAGTACAGAGTGGCCCCAAAGCAAGCAGCAGCTGCCGGATGCCTTAAAGCCATATTGGAGCTTTCGGGATGAGCTCCACGTCAAGGACGGGCTGCTTCTCAGAAGTAACAAGCTTGTCATTCCGCCAGCAAAGTGCAGAGAAGTTCTCAGCCTGCTCCACGCTGCACATTATGGCAAATATAAAATGAAGGCAAGGGCACGACAGGTAATGTACAAATCCAAAAAAGGAATGCAAGGCTTCCCATGGTCAGCCACGAGTTACCAACTCTGCCATGGCAAGTTGTCGGGGTGGATCTTTTTCATCACGAAGGTAATGAATACCGCATAGTCATTGACCCTTACTCATTTTTCTTTGAGATTCGCAAGCTTAGTCATGCCACCGCTGCTGCAGTAATCAAAGCGAGTGCAAAAATCTTTGCAACGCATGGCATTCCCGCGGAGCTGTTCAGTGACAACGGCCCGCCTTTCAACAGCACGAACTTCCACGCTTTTACGAGCAAATTTAATATCAACCACATCACGTCTAGCCCGTACTACCCGCGCGGCAATGGCTTAGCAAAACGCACTGTTCAGGAAGCTAAGTATCTGTTAAACAAGTGCCCGTTTTCCACCCTTGAATATTACAGTGCGTTGCTGGAATGGCGGAACACTCAGAGTGACGAATGACTGCAATCGCCAGTTCGAAGGCTCATGGGACCTCATACCCAAAACCAACTAGGGGTCCTCAACTGTCACTTGGAACCGAAGACGGTCCCCAAGGAAACTGTTTATCAGCGACTGCAAAAAATATGACATAAACAGCGCTTCTACTACAACAGAATGACAAGGAGTCAGCCAGACCTTCATAGCGGGCCGAGTGGCCGTATATGACACGCAGCAGAACGTGGGCTCCAGTCATAGTGGTCGGTCCTGCAGGGCCCACGCGATCCTATAGGACTACAGACAATGAGCAGCAGCTACGCCGCACAAGAGAACATCTTAGGGCCACAAAAGTCTCGTCGCCTGCCCGCGAGTCCCCAGCAGAAAACCAAGCAGCACCATCAGACTCTACTCAGGTGCTTCGAAGAAGTGAGCGCATACGCCGAGAGCCGCAACATTATCCATTGCCAGAACGTCACAAACAGCAAGGCTATCCATGTTTGCAAACGAAAAATTTCCTCAACGCTTGTTTTTTTTGTGTCTTATGTCTCTTTTTTTTGCCCCAAAGAAGGGAAGATGTAGTAGAGTACAAGTCACGCTTGCACGACAACAAACGCGCATATGCAACGCTCGATCCACTTATCACAAGCCTCCTTATAAACTCGGCTGCATTACTGAATAAACTGCTTTTGTTCCCCGCTACTCGTCTGGCATACAAACACAAAGGCGATGATTACTCAAGTGCGAAAGAGAGAGAGAGACAGAAAGAAAATGCATTCGTATGTCGTAGGCAATTCACATTGTTAGGAGTGTCTCATCTCTAAAAGGCGTAATGAGTACTCACTAGAGTGCATCTGACTTCACAGCGCTGTCAGAGCTTGTCTCTTTGATTCAATATTACACGTAACGTCACCAGAGTGCAGCGTTAGTCGAACAGTACAATCACTTTAATTTCGATGTTATTTCATCAGCAGATAATTAAACTTGCCACTGCAGTAAGACAGTTCTTTTACACCAATGCCCCAGCAAAACGATGGAAGTGCCAGTGATGTGTAGGTCAGCATCTCCAATTAGCCTAACCAACATGCTACCTCTTCGTCAGTGTAATATTCGACATTTCTCTTCATTCACTGATAAGGATCATCCGCCCCTCCCTTCAATATCACACGTCATTATTTCTGCAGAACTTGTACAAGGAAGCAACATGAATATGCTGGTGCACTGAAAAAAGCTATTACGAAGCAGTCATGTGCAGCACCGTTGCAGAAACATTGTAAAAATACCTCTCTTTTGTTGCTGTCCGAAAATGCGATCCAGCTGGCGTTGGTCCTGGAAGCGCGTTGACTCGGATTCTGGTTGCGGACAAGTGCTTGCGTGGGCGTCGCCATGCCAGTCAAAACCCTCTGGAACGCCTCCAGTAGCACTTCGATCACACTGTCGAAGCGCCTTTGGGCCCAGGTGCCGCACCCGTACTGGTTTGGGTGGAAGCACGGATCCGCGTGCTCGTGGAGGCGTAAGTCTAAGGTGTATTTCCGGGAGACAGCTGCGAAAATAAGTTTGATTACCTTCTCTTCAAGTCGACGGGGTTTCAAGTGGAAATTGGGTGCAGTATGGTTTCCGTCACTTTACCTGCGCGTAAAGACGTCGCATTGGCTGTCACAGAAACGCGCGCGCCACCTGAGGAATATACAACTAGTGCCGAAGTAACTTGAGCTGACTAGCTACGCCTAAATGAATGCCGCGTCACAGGACTTGAATAATTGGAACGAAGCTCGTTTATAGTTGTTGCCTTATGACCATATCGAAAATTTGCGAAATTGTCAGTAAAGAGGAAAACAGTTTCAATTTCATGACAGTGAAACTCCCGCCCTCACATAGAGAAGACGCTTAGGAAGCGAGAAAACATGCCAAAAATGAAACGTTGATGGTGAGGCCACCTTCAATTTTTCCAAATTTCGCTCCAACGTCAGATACTTTGACGGCGCCAGTTATGACCTACGTATTATCGAATAAATCAAAGATGAAGAAAAATTTTGGGAAGAAGGCTTGGCCATAATACGCCATGTTTGAGCAAGTTGTTTTTAGCCAATTGTGGCAAAATAGAAAAAATACACTTTCTAATGCATGTCACGTCATGCACATAGATTTTCCGCAAAATAAAAAAAGCGATTATCACCTTTCTTTTTCCTTTATTACCAAACCAATGATGGTAATATTAACAACTTTAGAGCTCCCTGAATACAGTCTACCAATTTAAACTGTTTTATTGTTTATCGTCAATGTCCTTTAGCAGCGATGGGGCTCCTCACCATGGTGAGCGCACTTTAAAACCACTTTGGAGGACCACAGGCTATAAATGCTATATGAAATGCGCACTAAGGGGGTCTCTGGCCATCGCGCATGTATAAGTAAATAACTATAAAAGGTCGGGTAATGCTCTGATGCTCTAAATGTGGCCGCCTGAGTAAGGAATCAAATTATCAACATGGTGTGCGTGGCAACTCTTAAATTTGCTTAGAGTGTTCCAAACTATATGATCGTGATGAGCAAACAAGATTTTGATGTTTAATTGGTTTGGCGAAACCACGTCTGTTTGCGTGTCTGCAAAAGTTCCGCTACCATTCTCTCATTGTTTCGAAAGACAGAGCACAGGTGAAACGCGAAATCTATTTTTATATTATGCGCGGCCCCTCATTGTGCCGCTGAAATGAAACAGTCGCTTAAGGCACACAATTTGACCCGTTATAAAAAGTGAGAACATTTGTACGGCTTGGTTGTGTAGCACTTACGGTGCTCAGCTACTGATCAGGAGTTGGCAGTTGCCCTCTCAAACGCTGCGGATGCTTTTCGCAAGAAGTGAAAGGGTGCCTGTCTACGTCTTGACATTGTGCCTGTCTACGGCACAATGTCAGTGATTGTTAAAGGCCACCGAATGTTCGAAACTTCCGTACCCTGAAGTACGGTGATCCTCATATAATACCGCAGCTTGGAACATTACACAGACGACATCATCATCATTATTTTTTTCTATTACCGAGCACTTTGTTTTGTGTAGTGGTTAATAAATACATTCGAAATTTCGCAGAAAAAAAAAACACCCCACTATCTGCGATGCATATAACCATTCCAGGGAACGGAGTATTGCTGGGTGACTGCTGCTTCGCGAAACAGCGAGCACGCGTTGTGCAACGCGTGCTCTTTTCACTTGGTCAGCCGCTCATCCTGTCTTGAGATAAGTAAAAAAAATAAATAAAGGCAGCTCTGCCGGAACAGTCCAAAGCCTAAAAGAAATGCAGAGCTGGGTAGCGTTTTTGGTTTGTTTTCATTTTTCTCTTTGTTTCCTCCGCGCTTTGTTTCTAGCTCTGTTTCCGAGTTTTCTTTGGGTTTTTAACTCTAGTTCCACTTATTTTAAACTTTTCCTCATTTTGTCTTTCCCTCTCTATTTATCCGTTGCTTCATGGAAATTTTCATACGTGGTTTGTGTTGTGATGCTCTTGTGGCTATATTAATATTATCCACACTTTATATCAATATTAAGGTTCTCAAGGGTCAAGAGCAAGAAGAATTTTGGCGCAAACACGTGCTGAATATGCTGTAGCTGATTTGCCTGCGTTACGCTAAGCGGCAGTGACCTTATACAACCACTGAACCATTAAAGGTCTACACTCTCAATAAAGGAAGCCCCTGACGCACCGGCGCCATTGATACACCTCAAAGACGATTCACCCTTGCGACAGGCGACCAGAAAGCTTTTCCAGCCGACATTTTTTTGCTCTCCTGTGCGTGCCACAACCCGCCATGGTGGTCTAGTGGCGAAAGCATTCAGCTGCTCACGCGCAGGTCGCGGGATCGAAGCCAGGCTTCGGGGGATAATTTGCGATGGACGCTGATGTGAGCGTGGCCCGGGTGCTTATATTTAGGTGCTCGTTAGAAAACCTCGGGGTGTTAAAATTTCTGTAGCCCTCCACTACGGCGTCTCTAATAATAGTATGTGGTAGTTTCGGGACAAGAAATCATAAGAAGTATTACTATTATTACTTTTCATGTCACTAAGAATTCAAGTCTGCCAACTTGTGATTTAATTGTCAGGGCCTCGTATATATGCTGACATCATGTTCCTACACGTGTGATTGAAACGCTTGCGACTGCCGTCCCGCAACTGAGAAATCAAGTAGTGAGTGACTAAGCCGGACCAGTCACAACGCAACGAAAGTGACCATTTGTGACCAGTCACATTGCGACTAAATTGGTCCTACCAACGGTAGCAGTCACAGGTGCAAACAAACCTTCGTTCTGCAGCGTAAAATAGCGGAGTTTCCAGGGTGCTTACCGGTGTTCCAGCCACTCTGAGCGACCCGCTCTCTCCAAACCAATGAAGGCACAGTGAAGAAGCAGGTGCCGATGGCCCAGTAGTAATCTTTGCGCCACCTTCTGTGCACCCGGTTAGACTGCGTGTGTGCTTGAGCAGCTCTAAGGGAACCCCACACGGACAGCAAGCCCATGGCGATGCCAACGTTGCCGGAGGGATCCGGCTTCGGCCCCTGCACGTGTTGCCCACACGATGGGCAAAGTTTAACTCAGACTATGCAAAGTGGCAAAAAAAAGCATGAGCCCCGACCTATTGGTGAAATGCTAATTTTTAAACAACCTTACCTTAGTAGGAAGAAACAAAGACTACTAAGGTCGTTTTTGTGTCGCTACGATGTTTGTAGAATATCACAATCAATCCCATACCTTTTCAAGTCTTGAGTCTTATGCTAAGGCATGAAAGAAAATGGTTTTTAATTAGAAAGTTAACAGTCAACTTAGTTTTCTGGTTAACCTACTGAAACTGCCACAACTTGGTCTTCCCGTGACCGAGAGCCCAGAAGAGGTGCCAGAAAAATCAATACTAAAGGAAAATCTAACACAGAGAGTGGCCGGTGATGCAAATTCCGAATTTCTGCGCTACAAATTTCGAATGCACCACACCGTATGAACTTAACAGAATGCTACTATCGGTGTAGTCATTTGTTATTTTGATCATTTCACCTGATCATTTTGCAGAGATGTAACAAGCTTAAACGTAACACATTTGGAGAGGGGGGTACTGAAAGAAAATGACAATGTGGCACGCCTGTTGAAGCACGTGTAAATGTTTTCCACAGGATTTTTCGGTGCATTGGCGTCTAGCGATAGCGTTCGTTCTGGACATGACAGATGGAAGTACGTTAATAAACATTGCAGGAAAAAACAGATAAAATGGAAAAAAAAGGCATGAGTCTGCCACATGTGAATGTGAAACACATAGAGCCCTAAGAAGGGTCCGGAGCATCGTGTAATGAGGATTTATTCACGCACTAAATGATCCCAATAATCCATTAACCACTTTTGTGCGGTGCTATTTCACTGTTAGTACAGATTCTGAGTAAGCTTGAGTATGGGGCCGATGGACTGTTACCAATCACAAAAAGACTACGTCCCCTGCGCCTACAAACAAAAGGTCCCGAAGAAGAAGACAGAGTTAAGCTTACCGTAGCAACGGATGTCGGCCCAAAACCTTGCATGGCTCTTTCTCGTCGTCGAACAGGGGTCACGTTCGTCAGTCTAAGAGAGCCTGAAGGAGGAGGTGACGCTTTTAGGAAGCAGAAAAAGAGGGATTCTCTGACGATACGCAATGACACAGCGAACTACAGGAAGGTTCGTGCCACGAGGATTCCACTGCGCGTGCACGTGGAGCATGATGGTGGTGATGATGATCCTGGAATGGCTGGAACCTACCTACCAATGAGGGAGCTCCACGAAGAGTCAGACAAATAATATTCACAAAATGTTTTGGAACAACTTGTCATTACTGTTTCAAAAAAAAAAAAAAAAACACCAGGTCTGCGCGGAAAGCGCAACACTGTCACAGTGAACGCACCAAGAGCGGCAATCAGAGCCTTTTCAGAACACTAATTGTGTAACTACTACAAGCACACTTGCTTGATAACCACTAGGGCATTAATAATAATTTTTGCAGGTTGTAGGCCGGCATTTCCTAAGCTATTTTTCGTCATTCTTCTGAGAAGCATGGTATTCGCCGAACACTTACGAGGAATTTTGTGCCAATTGTACGAGCAGTGACTGATGACGATGAGGAATTATGCCTGATATGTGTATGCGCCACAGTTAATAGGGGTACAAGAACAAGCTTTTGTAATGAGTTTTTGCATTAGATGTTCCGCTCGTTACGCTATTCGCTTTGTGTGACGTCTGGTTGTTATTGCGCTGTTTTAAAACGCTTTATAATTTGCATTAACACGATTGATTTCCTGATCTGTAGCCTAGCTAAGGCAAGTTTGTCAGCATGTCACAAGCACTGGTGTAGCTCCATGGTAAAGTACTGGAGTGGCACCCAGCGGGCCCCGGTTGGAGCCCCACTTTGGCATTTGTGATAGGTTTTTTTTTCTAATTTCACGTGATGTAGTTCGGCGGACAACTGCGTGTGACCCGAGTTCTGATCTCAGAACAGCTTTCGCTGTAAAAAAATGCCTTTCAATCTTCTTCATCGCCATCGTCATCTTCCTAGCGGGGATCCGCAAACGTGGGTCAGCAAAGAGATCAGCGATGATCCAATCAATATTATTGGCGTAACCATACGTAATTGGCCCGCTGTGGTGGCGTAGCTTTTATGGAGCTCGGCTGCTGGCACAAAGATCATGTGTTCGATCCCTGCCATAGCAGTCGCATCACGACAGAGGCGAAATGATTGTGGCCTGTATACTGAGCAAAGTCGGTGCGCGTTAAAGATTGCCTTATCGTTCAAGTTTACGGATTGCTTACTACAGTGTGTCATATATTCATATTGTGGCTTCATGACGATAACACAAGATATGAAGAATAATATTATCGTTACTAATATTATGAACAATAATACTAATATTATCATTCATACAAAAATAATATCATCATGGTTGTGTTTGTTGTTATTACTGTTTGATGTGCATGTAAATGAAGAACGTACAGTTTCATCGGATTTGTTTTGATCGATTTTTCAAGTGGACATGGTGCTGGGCGAGCAGTACCTGGCACGAACAAATGATCCACGTGACCTTGACTTCGCAGGCAAGTTACTTTGAGTAATGCAAAATCGACGCATCTGAAGAAGTGTGATAGCTAAGTGCCGTACTCTCAAACACCCGTTTGGTGATCTTGGGAAGGGCCTTTCACTGGGCTGCTACAGACGCTGACATGCACTGCGCCCAAAAAAACTCCATGCGTCTTCCGACCGAAAAAACCTTGGAAGAGAGCCAATTTGATGGCGGAGAACTTTCCCGTAGATGCTTCAGTGGTGAAACTCAGTAATCATACAGCTGAGCAAGAAAATTGTGTGTGGAATATATTTAGTTATGATACTGCACCTTGAAAATAGTTTTTGAAAAATCTCCTAAGCATGTTGGAATCTCGAATAGTTTAGCCATCCTGATCGATTGATTGATATGTGGGGTTTAACGCCCCAAAACCACCATATGATTGTGAGAGATGCTGTAGTGGAGGGCTCCGGAAAGTTCGACCACCTGGGGTTCTTCAACGTGCACTCAAATCTGAGCACACGGCCCTACAACATTTCCGCCTCCATCGGAAATGCAGCCGCCGCAGCCGGGATTTCATCCCGCGAACTGCGGGTCAGCAGCCGAGTACCTTAGCTACAAGACCACCGCGGCGGGGCATTCCGCGGTCTCACGTGACAGCAGTTGGTCAATGCCGCCGCGGCGGTGGCCTCGGACAGGCCGGGGGAGAAAGAAAAGGAAGGAGGCGTGTGGTTAATCACGTACGTGGCTACTTTGCGAAGTTTTAGGGGCTTTAGAAATGCGGCGAGCGCGTGGCAGACGAGGGAGAGAGACGTCATCGCGCACTGCTAGGAGGGCGTGAGCTACTTGGCACGGCTCCAACACACTTAAAAAAAAAAAACGTTAGTATAAAGATAGCAACTGAAATCAAATAGGTAGTAACTGCAGCGGTTACTACCCTTCTTGGACCGTTACTACCATTCTGCTTTCCGTTTACTACCTACGTTAGTAAACTGTTACCAGCTGCAACCGTTACTAACTTTTGTGGCCTGACCACTACCTACGTAAGTAAGCAGTTAGTAACTGGAATGAAGGAGGTAATAACTGCAGCAGTTACTACCTTTCTTGCCCCGTTACTACTTTTTTGCTACCCGGCTATTGGCTATGTAATCCAAAATAGTGTGTGATCCCGATTCTGATAATTTTTGAGAGAAATCGTCTCGACGTATTTTATAAAACGAAAAAAATATGACGCAGAAGATACTCATACGTTCAAGAAAATACATTTCGCTTCAAACTACACAACCGAGATATGTAAACGTGATTCTGATATTGTCGAAACGGAGAGGTAGAAGTTAACGAACCATAAGCAAGTGCTACACGGTTTTTAAGAAAGAATTACATCAAAATCACTAAATTAAAGAAAATTAACAAAACCGGTGGATTAAAATAAGCAGACGGTCACAAATAGCCTCAAAGACAGTCACAATTAATCCACTGTGGCGTGTCTCCAACTATTATCATTGCTTTGGCATGTATATCCCCCAAAACGGTTATTACCTTTTACCGCTGATATATTAGTCGTGTGAAGCATTCAGATGCACTGAGATTGAGTTTGATACCTTGTTTCGGCTACTGTACATAATACTTTTTTGGGCCATTTTATAATGAGTAGATATGACATATAGTTTTACCAAAAAGGCTAATTTAATGTCTTGTGCTACATCCCCAAACACACGTAACCAGGTAGTATAATACAGTGTCATAGGTTCACATTAGTTAAAATTCATCCTGAAACACAAGTGCTTCCTTGTGCCAGAGACACACCTGTAAAGTAGGGGCTAAATATACCTCACCCTTACTTTATACTGCATGCGTGAAAAGTAGTTAACTTCTTCGGTCTATGTGTTCTTTGCGTTCACGGAACACGACGATACATTTTCCGAAGTTGTGTAGTAAGGAGACATTGATTGACCAACATGACAATTGGAAAAATATTATGCCCAAAAAATGAAAAGGACTGTCTCGGTTACTAATTATTCTTGAAACTTGTAAAAGTTACTACCTATAGGCGGGAATGGCTAGGGTCATAACAGTTACTAATTTCTGGCGGTAACAGCAAAGGTAGTAACTGTTACCATTCTCGCGGTTACTAACTTCCCGACTACCAGGGTTGTAACACAAGTGACAAACCGTTACTATCAAAAGTTAGCAAGTACTACTACCTTTTTTCGAAGAATGAACACCTGCGACGAGGGGAGTGGTGCTGACGAAAGGATAGCATTACACAAGCTAGACAAAAAGCTGCTTCGCATCTAAAACGGAAAGAAACCCTGCAAAGCGGTCTCCATATATGCATGTGGCATCCAAGGCACAGTGTCGTGTCGTGATAGCGACCCCTCGTCTTCATATTACGGTTGCGTGCTGGGTGTTGTGTTAATCTAGTGCAGGCTGAAATGCCCCCATCCACAAGTCTGTACTGCTACGATACCACGCAGGCCAAATCTGTTCTGAAACAAAACAAATAAATAGAGAGTCAGTGGTAGCTGCGTGAATTTTTTCTTTCTGGCATCGTATGTACGCCATGCCCACGGTATGTATTCACGGGACGTTGATCAAGCAAACCACCATCGCAGCATATAGCACGTGCGGTGTCGCGCTCCTATACTTGGAGGTGCGGGTTAGATTCCCGACCACCGTGGCGGCACTTCGATTGGGGTGAAATACAAAGAACACCCGTGAACCAAGATATATATGCGCATTGGAGAACGCGAAGAGGTCACAATTAGTACTGATACTCACACTACACTGTGCCTCAAAATGATATCTTGTTTGGCACATGAAAGCCAAGCAATTATTGATGTTGAACAGACACGTTTAGCCGGCCCTGCAGGCAAGCGGAAAAACTGAAACTGTGCATTAGGGGAACTAAACGATGGGTAAAAATCGAAGACATTCGATACTCCTCTTGCAAAGCATAAATTCCGTTGTTACTAAGTCAGGCTAGCCACAGAAAAAGAAGCTTACCACATCGGCTGGCTCCATAAAGCTAACCTTCGAGTAGTCCGCTGTTTTGCTCGTAACAAGTACCCTGTCTTAAGCACAAACCAAGTAGAACAGAGACATCTCAGCATCTTATTTCCAGTGAGAGTATATTTTAGAACAGTTCAGAGGTGCAGGCGAAGGTGCCCCGCAAACATTTTGTAGATAAGGCAGCTTTCCTTTACACGTAACTCAAAGTATACTACCTGCTGTATCATTCACTTCGTGCGATGGCATTAGATGGAGTTTGGTGATTGCGATCGGAGAGTTGGATGTAAGAGAATTTTTTTTAATGCTGAGGTGCTTGACTGAAAGCTCCGTGGGCTAGATAAAAAATGCATACGCCGTATGCTATACTTTTACCCTCGTTAAATTCGACTGCTTGGCCCTGGTTTTCCCTGCTGGCCGCCTTCACTATCGAATAAATATAGCAGACAAGCGCCATTCGGTTTAGAAACCAGCCCAACACAACTAAACAGGAAAGCGAGAGGAGAGCATGCTTTGCTCGCCTGACTACTTGGATGCAATGCCTCCTCCTTTCTTATTGATATGAATAGAAAGAAAAAAAAACGTACAGGTATGCGTTCTGCCTGTTTCTGCGTATTGCTTCATTCTAATTCACAGCAGTACCACGAGCGCCCTTTGGTTTTGTTAGCAGCCACTCTCGTTTGCGGGAGCGGCTGAGAATTGCACGCTTTGACTGCCAGTGCGGGTCGGGGAAACTCCAGCGCTAGTTTCCATAGACGAGCTGGGAGATATACAGCAGCGACCAGCCCAAAACCGTTTCTGACAAACTGGCTGCATAGAAAAAGCAGAAGGAAGGAGGGAGTGCGAAGCTTCCTCTCTCCCTTGTAATATTCTCCTTTCCTCTATGGATATTGAAACTACAATTCACATGCCACTCACTACTTCACTGTGAACCGAAAAACGTTGAACTAAATTCTAGCCACCCTACCCCGGCCGTTCCAGACAGGTGTGTTTTGGAGACGTATTAAACGATTCAGAGTTCGTGGCACTCTACAAAGGGAGAGCATAAAGCCGCCCCGTGGACATGGAACTTGGTGAGGCCGTGCCGCTAATAATTACGCCGTGAACGGGCTCATGACGCCCCAGGAATTAGGGTTTTTGGAAAAAAAATGTTTAACGATTTTGAGTACTTGGTACTCAACTTCGGGAGAGCAGTACGCCGTCCTTGTGGACAAAGGCTGTTGTTTTTGTCCCGTTCGTACGATGAGACGACCGCTTCAGAAGGCGGCGCAACTTTAACTACGCTGCGCCGAAGTCATCATAAAAAACCTCCATGATAAGCAAAGCTGTTATATGTTAATCTCTGCTTCTCAGTACACAATTATTTGCTACAACCTAAACAAAATGAACACTAGAAATTAAACGCTTGTGACTAGACCTAAAGCTTTAACTAAACAAATCATTTTATATACTGCCTTTCTTTGTCCTGCTGAAAACAGACACTCGAGTATGTTGTCACTACATAACCATCTTTCAGGGACACTGACCGATCAGCACTCCTAGCTGCCACGGCTGGAATCTCGCGCGTTTTCAATAGGATGAGGTCATTTTTTCACGATAAAAAATTGTAGAGGCGGACATTGTAAAAGTTCTTAAAGGGACAAGTTTTAGGAGCTGTACTGCACTTTACGTTTGCAGCTATGTTAACTTCGGGGCTTCCTATTCTGTTCCCACGACGAATAAAGTTTAAACAATGGGGCCCTACGGAAACCACTGAAATCAGAGCTTGTTTTTTGGTACAAAATAAAAAGGCCGTATAAAAAACTATATGGAAACATGAAAATTTCTCGGAAGTATAATTAGTGCGTAGACAGCTTTGATTAGAGCCTGCAATCATGTTTATGCGTGACGAAGAATACGTTCCAAAGTGCAGTTTTACAAAACGCATTCGCATCGCGGACTCGGGTCTAGAACCCTATATTTTTATAAGACAAATCCTATAGCCACGCACCATAACGGCGTTATTACCGAGTTTTACGTTTATGCAGCGTCGCCCCTTGACTTTCAGCCCAGACATGATTTATCTGGCAGGCCCCATGTGCCAACAGCTCCGGCCGCAGTCCTGCAGGGCTGAGAGCGTCTCGGAAATCTTCTACTCGACGTCGTCTGCCCCTCACATCACCATGTAAAAACACAGTGTTTTGCTCCGCCGCGGTGGTCTTGTGGCTAAGGTACTCGGCTGCCTGCCCGCCGGTCGCGGGATCGAATCGCGGCTGCGACGGCTGCATTTCTGTTGGAGGCGGAAATGTTGTAGGCCCGTGTGCTCAGATTTGGGTGTACGTTAAAGAACCTCAGGTGGTTGAAATTTCCGGAGCCCTCAACTACGGCGTCTCTCATAATCAAATGGTGCTTTTGAGACGTTAAACCCCACATATCAATTAAATCAAACACACAGTGTTTTGCGCGATGCATTCCTTGGGCAGTGGTGGAAAAATAATCTGGTATCCTGCGTCTTTCGGTCGCACATGATCCTTGCATCCGACGCGCGTGAATGCCGACGAAAGAATGACCCTGTACCAACGAGCTGACAAGCTAACCCTCCGTGGTATGTTTGCTCATGATGACCATAAAGTGCCGAAGTCGGGTTTACTGCTAATGAAAAGGAAAAAAAAAAAACGCCGCCAGCATCTTGCCACGTGGGGAACTCGAGTAAATACGTAGCAGAAAGGAGGGTGGGGGGCGGGGCGTATCCCGTGAATGTGCCGTAAGTGGGTATGTTTTGGGAATACCTAGTAGTTATTCTGTCGTGATTATCTTATTTATTGAATGAAGAAGAAGCGTTGCTCTCAACGAGTGATGAGGCGCTGATGTGCAATCCAGTGCCTACATACGGGGTGGCCAAGGAACGATTGTGCCGCGCGAGCAGTTGGTTTTTACTAGCAGACGCTGCCTGTGTCGCCCTTGTGAGGCGAGAAAAAAAAAGGCGGGAGAGGGGGAGCAAGCAGTTGGCACGAAACGCCAACATGCGCCACGATCCGCGAGACGCGCGCATGCCCAATGGGGATCTGGACATCGCCGCCGGCGCACGACGCATGACATTGTGCGATAAAGAACTGCTCCGCTTTGAAAAGGGAGGCCTCGTCTGGGATTCGAACCCGGGTCCTCTCCAACACAAGCGAGAAACATGCCCCTAGAACTACGAGCCGACCATTTTGATCTAACGTTGCAAGTGTGCACTTCCATATAAAAAAAAACAGACTAATACTAAAATGACCCAAGTATACAGAAGCCGGACTGGCTGCGAAAAAAAAAATAAACGGAGGGCTCGTCCGGGATTTGAACCCGGGACCTCTCGCAACTTAAGCGAAAATCATACCCCTAAACCAACGAGCCGTCAGGCATTCTCTCCGTGGTATTTGTGCTCACTCAAAAGAAGGAAACAGAATAAATACTAAAATGACCATAAAGTGCGGAAGCCGCGAAGACTGACAATAAAAAAAGGAAGAAGGGAGGGTTCGCCCAAGATTATGGTGCTCTCTCACACTAAGCGAGAAACATTCACCTAAACCTAGGAGCAGAATATTGTCACGTGCGTCCTGCGAGAAAGACGAAGGTAACAGTGCATACGCGCATCTGCACGCTTTTATGCAGAAAGCAACAACGAGAAAGACGAGGAACTCTCTGCCACGCGATAAATGAAAAGACCGACCCACCGCTGTTTGCTAAGCTTCTTCAAATACGACCTCTGTTTTCACGTCGCGAAACTGGTGGAGGTGCTGCATGGGGCCTGCTACCTGATGCAGGAAAGCGTTGTTCGGGACCGTACACCCAGTCCCCGCCTCAACATGTTGTTACGACTCCAGTACACCGATTCAGTCGGCACCTACTAGGCCTAAGTCTGGAACACTTGACTGCATCTCCTCTTACCAACATGGCAGGCCCTACAATATCTGCGAATCTTTTTCCTGTCCAGAGAGCCTTCTTATTATCCTTCCTTGCGTCCATGCAGGGCTGCCTCCGAAATTTCAGACCAATATGGCTTGCCCTACAGAAATTTCTCTTGGGGAGCAATACCCCCTGGTGTTCGAGGGTGTTTCCTCAGATGGCTGGGGCTGGAGTTGTGTGAGCGCAGTGACTACGCCGCTCATGAACATTAGAGTGGCACATGTTTTTCTTGCCGTTAACACAGTGCTGTGTTGCTTAAGCAAGAGCTGTGCCAGCCTGCATGCAAATGTTCCTGTTTGGTTTTTGGCTAGCGCCTGTTTTGTTTCGAACACTATCCTCTCTGCTTGGCCGTTAGTGGAGGGATGGTATGGGGCGCTTGTGACATGTGCTACCCGGTTCTTTTTTAATAATTCCTCAAATTCCGAGGAAACAAAAGACGGCCTATGGTCTATCGCGAGCTTTTTGGAGAACCTAAACGTTGCGAAAAGCTTTCGCAATTCCTCAATCCATGTGGCACTTTGAATGTTGTGTATGCAGCGCACTTCTAGTCATTTGGTGTACGCATTGACCACCACTAGCAAGATCCTGCCTTCCAGAAGTCCAGCAAAGTCCGTATGAATGGAGTGCCAAAGTTACGTTGCGCGCTACCACTGAGGCGTAGGTGCTGTGCCTGGTGCCTTTTGGAGCAGGCGACATGTTACACAGTTTCTTGCCACTTCTTCAATGTCGAACACCTGGCCACCAAAAGTAAGTCCTAGCACAGGCTTTCATTGCCACAATTCCTGTGTAGTTCTCGTGGGCAAGGCCCAATAAACTCTCTCGCTTTGAGAGCAATAACCACTCTTCAGCCCCTAATTAGGCAGCCGTCCTGAATGGAGGGTTCGGCTTCGAGCTTCCTGTATGCTGTAAAGTCGTCATTGGCTAGCCTGCGCAGTTAACCACTTCTTTCACACTAGAGTATATTGGGTCTTGTTTGGACATTTCAGTCAGCCGACTAGGCGCTAGTTCAACGCTTGGTGTGGAAAGCAGCATGAGGCGTACGTCTCCTGGCGGGGAAAGCTCATCAACATGCGCTGGTAGCTGAAGTCTGCTGGGAGCGTCAGCATTTTGGTGTCTTTGGCCTGGTCTGTACACAATATGTACTAGCTTAAGACGCCAGCGTGATATTTTGGGCGCTTGTATAGACGGCACTTGTTTCTTTTTGCCCCTGATACTAATAAGTAGTTGATAGTCTATTATTACTGTTACATGCTAACCAGGGATGTAATTGTGGAAATGACTCACACCACAAATAATAGCCAACCCTGCTTTTTCAAGCTGAGAATAGTTCTTTTCAGCGCTTCCCAATGTACGCGAAGCGAATATCGTGAGTGCCTCTCTGCCAAGAGTATCTTCCTGGGCCAGCACTGCTCCGATACCGTACGGTGACCCGTCCATGGACAAGAGATGAGGTTTGGTTTTATCGTCCCGCACAAACACTGTGCAAGTGCAGACCATGTGATTTAGCTCCTCAAAGGCAGTGTCGTGCTCTGCTTCCCACTTTCAGTGCACATATTTCTCTAGAAGTTTTTACGGCGTCGCTCGACATGTGATCGGTTCTTCAGGAAGCTGTCGTAGAACGAGATTAGTCCAAGATATGCCCGAAGAGATGTTTTTGCATTTAGTTTGGGTGCTCAAAGCATGGCCTCAATTTTACTCTTGGGTTCGTGCACCCTGTCCGCATCTCTTCGGTGACCCAAGAACTCAACTGACGTGATGCTGTAGTGGCACTTGTCTTTCTTTACGCGTATGATTCTCTCACGTAGCCCCGTTAAAACTTGCTCCAAGCAATTTTCATGCTCACAAGCATCTTTACCGCTGATATTAATATAATCTAGGTTGACACTCACCTCCGGAATGCCGGCCAGTGTTACCTCCATCATTCGTTGGAAGATTGGAGGTGCGGTGGATACTCTGAATGGAAGCCGATTCACTTTAAACAGTCCCTTGGTCGTGTTCCCTGTGAGGAGCGCTTTTGTTTCGTCGTCAACTTTCAGCTGCTGGTGGGCTTGGTAGAAATCCAACCACGAGAAAAGTGTTCCACCCCGCAAGTTCGCTAACACCTCTCCTGTACTTGGAAGATACTTTGAGGCCTTCTTCGCCGCAGCGTTAACAGTGCTCCTGTACTCACCATACACACGCAATGTTCCATCATTTTTCCGAACCAGAAGTGGTGCCACCCAGCTAGAATGGTGTATCGGTGAGAGGGTGCCCTGTTGTACCGACGGTCAAGTTCATCTTCCATGGGCCCCTGCAGGGCAATAGACACAGGATGAGCCTTCAAAAATGTGGGGCTGGCATCTTTTTTCAATTACATATGAATCAAGGGGCCTGTGTAGTCATCAATATCCTCTGTGAACACGTTTTTGTGCCGTGAGGTGACTTCCTTAATCTCATAAGTTGGATGTACCACCTTGTTAATTTCGTGAACCTTGATATAGAGAAGATGAAGCCAGCTCCTCCGAAGAGGTCGCATGCAGCTCTCTTAATTACCAGCAACGGTAACACGCAGTAGTCTGCCTTGAATTTGACTCGAATGGGGGTAGTTCTCAGTACACGAAGTTCTCCCGACCAAGTGCACAAGTCGAGTGGCTCCAGGGAAAGTTGAGCGGCGTTCCATGGTTACGCTTTGTGGTATGTTTCTTCGCTTATCAAGGAATGAGCGGTACCTGTGTTCACTTCGAATTGCAAGGATTTCCACTCCACTTCTACGTCTTCGAGGAACTTGGACAAGTGTGCGTGCCCACACACTGCATGAAGCTCGTTAGACAGATCCTGCACTCAGTCTCATCATACGCCAAAGTGGGTTGATACTGTGCGTCTGTTCCTTAGCGTTGGTGCGTGTTTTCTTTTCCTTCTTCTTGCTTACAATGCAGGCATCTCCAATATGGCCCACTTTCGAGCAAAAACGGTACTCTGCTGTTTTGAATGCTCATGCTGAATGGCCGTGCCTGCCGTCACACCAGTAGCAACGGCGTTGGGAAGACGGTTTCTCGCGTTCTTTTTTTTTTGTTGAGAGCAGCCTTGTTGACCTCCTCCGAGTTCGTTGCAGCTCTGAATCCCCACTGCTATCCTGATACACCATCCGCTTTCAGGACTATATCTAACGCACATTAGAAATTCAGCTCCTTTTGGCAAAGAGGCGCTTTAGGAGATGTTCATCGCGGATGCCGCAAACGAATCTGTCTCGCGTCATGATGTCTTGTGGCAGCATTGTGTGGTTCCTCTGTGAAACGGGCTCTTGGCTTCCCTCTGACGTCAATATTGCAGGCATAGCCGCTCGCACAGCAAAGCTACAGTCCACTGTCAAACTCTTGGGGCTGCGACATAGCTGCTGATCAACTCACAGGGTCTCGTCACTGGGAGGCGTGCCGGCCATACAGCTCCGATGGTCTTGGGTCGAAATGCCGCTGAAGAATTGTCACCAATTCGCTGAAGGTGACCTCTCCAGGGGCTTATGGCATGACCAGCGCACACGCAGTCTCGGATGTGTTCGCGCCGCATAGCGTAAGGAGGAGGAACCATTTCTTCTCTTCGTTGCTGACTTCGTTCACTAAAAAGTAGAAGCTGACGCGCTGGAACCACGACGTCCAGGACTTTCCCGAGATAGGCTCGATGGCACCGTTCATTCCTACTGTAGCCATATTGCACATAAATTCGAGGCTGCGCTCACTTCACAATCCCTGCGTCGTCACCATTGTTGCGTAGCGGGTTCGCGTGGTGTTCCGAAGAAAGAACCACATCGCTCAGCGCCTGAGTACGAACTGCTTTATTTTCACAAAACAGCACCTTTTCGCGGAATGCGCGATCTGTGCACTGCGTCCCTCGTGAAGGGAAACCGTAACCCAATGATTCTTCGCTCAGGCCACCCAGTGCAGTTAACAAAAGCTGGTGGTTGCGACTCCAGGAGTGACGGTACGCCCATTTGCCGGGAGCTGCAGTGCGTCGCTTGTAGAACATGCCTATAAGGGCTCGTTTTTTTGTGTTTGACACTATATTATAGAGACCTAACAGACAATACTGCCAAAAAGTATAGGAGAAGTTGTTTGACCGAATTGTAATGTAAATGATAAGAAATAAAAGTGGGTTAAAATATAACTTGCCCTGTGCAGGAACAAAACCTGAGACAGTCAAGTGCCACAGGTTTGGTTCCTGTTGGTTAACGCAGCACACAGACCATTGATGCGTCGGTGGTTAGAATCCCTACCGGGATGCCTTGGAATTATCCAGGACATCACGGCGACGGCGAAAATCAATCGATAGTGTCTATATATTTGTTATCACAATGAAAATACATGCGTAGACGAAGAATATCAAATGGTGACATTTTAGTTACGTAAAACAAGTGCTACCATTTAGCTTACGGACGAAGGAAGTTAAAATTCTAAAGAGCTTCTTCTGCTTTGCTCAACAAAACATGGTGTCTAACTAAGATAGACGAGTCCATAACCTGCCGTGTCCCTGTGACCTCTTGTGGGTCAATTTGTTTGAGCAAACGCAGTTAAACTTAAAGGAAATACTTTTTATTTTCAACAAGAATTTCTCGCGTAGAGAGCCTAACTGTCGTTAAGCTCAACCATATGGCACTCAATATCGTGCACGGTTTGCAAATGGCGTTTCCCAGCAAACGTCAACTTCTTCGTCATCACGATGAGTGATTGGAATTTTATTGAGGTGGTCATGGTTTTTTTTTTTACCAGAATGTGTGACAACCCAACTAATGGTTCTACACATAAGTTGTGGTCAATTTTTACGCCTAGTCTAGGTTGCTAGTTTCAGTTAACTGCTCTTTAAATTGATGTTCAATTGGCACCTGACTGCAAACTGAAGACCACAATGTTCGTATATGTGGCAAAACAAAAAAAAATTCGAGAAATGCCGGAAGAGAATGATACCGATCTTTGACATTCTAGAAATGACGAGTTTATTCGCAAGGATGCTTACAACGCTGACTGCACGGATGGTGATGGTGAGGACAAATGCAGTGAACCACATACTTCAAAGGAGACGAAGCCTGGAACTAGGAGTCCGATGAAATGGAGGAGAGGGTTCGTTCGGTAATACACTTTTGAGTATTTAAACATAACTTGTCAAGTGGAATGACCAGCAGGTCTTGGTACTATCGCCTGTAATCGGCCAAATGTTCTACCTACTGGGGGTGAACAAAGATAAAAAACTGTGGGCATAAATCTAGTCAAGATGCATTTACAAAGCGATAGAAGTTCAAGGCCAGGGTAAATTAAATGAGCAGCTGTGTGTCGTACTAGGAAAGCAAATAGCGCATATGGAAGTGGACAGCCGACATGGTACAAAAGTTTTCTGGTATGACATGCTGTATTGGTAGGGTGGATTGTAAAAACAAGCAATAATCTGCGAAACTCACACATGACCTGATCTCCCAGTACGAAATGAACTGCAACACCCTTATAACGAAGAATTAAAGAAGAAAACGAAGGACAACAAAGGCCTCTTTTGAAATTCATTAAATTTAAAAGTAGCATATCATCCACCATCTAAATATTCGTTTCTTGGCCAATCCCCCGAGTTGGATGAGCCATTTCTTTAGGTCATCATCATCATCATTGTCATTACTCGATGCCAAGCTCGACGAGTGGATTATGAACAAAATTATGAAAGCCAGTGTTTGTGGAAGGTTACAATTTTAGGCACGTAAAAGCAATACCTTGGGAAATGGTATAGCGTGTACGTGCATAGCTATGAAGTCAAAGTGAGACAATAGAGAAAATAACTGATGCGAAATATTACACGTGACCCATTATCAAGAGAATAAGATTCCGATTTCCTTCAGACGGCTTTTTCTTCGGACGTGAGTTGTAATATTATCACGTTAAAACAACTATCCACTTAAGTCACGACCGTATTATTTTACACAGATGACGCTACGCGCAACAGTGGGCAGCGCTTTTACGTATCAAATTGCGCTGGGTCAATTCTTTTTTTTGTCCTCTCAAATACTCTTTAATATTACCGGCATTGCTTTAGTTATTTCGTGGTGTATGCGTCTGATGGCACTGGTCCTCTTCTTGGATCTTTCTTGCTCGGCCCCTGCTCTGACATTTACTGCACTCGTTCTGCGCGTCCTCGGATACCGGCAGCTTGTCGCAGCTGTCCGTCTACCTCGCGTGTATTACCCTGGCACGGGAGGACTTCATGCTCGAGCTGTACCACGCATTTTCACGCACGCAGGCGTTTCTTAGTGCATGGCAAACAAAATGCAGCGGAAGCTTTTAGATGATACTACGTTACAAACTCAGATTTCGAAGGGCTAAAATAATATCATCCTCAATTTTTCGAACACCCTGATTTGACTAAATATTTCGAGCAACCTCATCGCTTCACTGAATCGAGTTTTGACTGTAAAAATGTTCATTACTGTTGTCGATGATTGTACGGCCACATAGGGGGCAATAAGCACAATCTGAGGAATGCTAAATTAGCGTATGCTGTTCATAACTCTTGGCCCGCCGTAGTGATCTATTGACTAAGGTTCTCGGCTGCTGACCCGCAGGTCGCGGGATCGAGTTCCGGATGCGGCGGCTGCATTTTCGATGGATGCGAAAATTCCGTACGCCCATGGGCTTAGATTACGGTTTAGCTAAAGAACCCCAGGTGGTCGAATTTTCCGAAGCCCTACAGAACAGCATCTCTCATAATCATACGGTAGTTTTGGAACGTTAAACCCCACATATCAATCAATCAATATTCATAATTCTTCGTCACAACTGTTCCCATTAGGTAAATACGGCAGTCTGGAATACACGCTCAAAAGCATAATACTTGCAGCCTAAATTGAATATAATACGTACCATTGCTATTCATTTCTTTATTTTTTCACCTACCATTTTCTAAAATAACATTCAAAAGTCTGAACGTCGCCTTTGTGGCCAATTCCCCAAAGTGGGTACGTGCCATTTATAAATGAAAAACAAACACACCAACGAAGTGTTGGTTTGTTTGTTGAAAAGCTAGATAAAACTGTAGCTGAATAAATTATTTCAAAATTATAGCATCGATCAAAATTCTCCAGTGGAATTTTCCATCAATTCGTTCTATAGCTGCAGATTTGTAATATGTGACTTTTAAATCGCTGCTGATAATAATGCGTTTCAACAGGCACGACTATCTGCACATAAATTCTTTCAGTTAAACACCTACCTATCTTTTCGACTGAACCGTTCATCGAGAAGTGGTAGTTCAGCTTTCTTTATTATGAAGAAAATTGATATAACCGATGAGATGTGAACACTGGGCAAGCTGGTAATTCAAAGCTACAAAACTGCGCAAAAAACAGAGAAGAATCAGTGAAGGCACAGGGTTGTGGGTGTGCCTTCTCTGTTTCTTCTCGCTTTTTGGCGCAGTTTTGTTGTTGGGAATTAGTATGAAGGCCAAAATTTCGTACAGGAATATGTGATAATAATGAGAATTCTTCGCAGCAGACATTACTTTACCAAACTGCTTTCCTCTCACCCTAGTTAACCTATATTTTCCTGACGGGGCACTAGGTCATGGAGCAAGGACAGTTTTTGTCGCAGATTTTAACTCACATCGCACGAGTGGAAATTTCAGGACTGATCAGTGTGGTAAACGCTTGTAGTAGTGGAAAATAGACAATTGTCTGAAGTGCCTCAACCTCAGAACTTCCAGGTTCATTCGAAATCAACCCAGGTCGGCATCAGACTGTAGTTTCGCCTCTTCGGCTATTGCTACGCCTTCCTGGACAGCGCTGGAATGTGGCACAAACAAGGACCACTTAGCAATAATTGTTGATATTTCTTGTCGGTCAATTCTATCATGTTTTCACGTATGAGTCTTTGTAAAATATACTAAATATAAAAAATTTATATAAAATCAGCGTTGGCTTCTTACTGCGAAAGAGGGCGATGATATGAAAGCCAAAAAGATTAATACAGTTAGAAAAAGAGCTTACAACTATGTGAAATGTACTATTGAATACTCCAAGAGGGCATTGCTTAGCCCTTGGTGGAATGATGACTGTATAAGAGAGAACTGATGCCGACGGGCAGCTTGGAAGCAACTCATAAATAATCAGTCCCCTAATAATTCATTGAATCATAAATTTGATGCAGTGGATTTTAAGCAAACGTTAGGTCCAAGCTAACGAAAAATATGACAGAAGACATTAGGAATTCCTGTCATAGCCTAAACATAGTAATAGTAAAATGCTGTTGTGGTATATGAGAACTGGGGAATGTTGCAATCACCAGTAAATATAAATTATCAAAATCTATCGGCGAAAGAAAGGACTGAATCTTTAGAGGAAATCGGTAAAGACTTAGAAAATATATTTACACCGACTGTGCCAAGCAACTGGCAAAACTCAACGACTAAGACTGACTATGAAAAAGTGGCAGTGTTGGAAGATCGAACTTGATTAGATAATTACCTTTTTGGGTCCTGGTCCAGATGGAATCACAGTCCTATGTATAAACTCTTATTTCATTGTCACCCTGTGATGTATTTCGCGTTATAAGCTATTCCTTAAAAACTCGTGAATTACACAAATTTCGAAGATAGCGAGGGTGATTCCCATACTAAGTAAACAAGGATCTGGATTTAAAATTAATACGAGACCCATCTTTCTAACATTTAACATTGTCAATTTCATAGACAGGGTCCTACATGACAGAATACGTATCTGGATGGAAGATAACTTAATAATAAAACCGAACCAAATAGGTTTTCGCAGTGATTGCTCTATTTGGTGTGGACATGCTGGTTTAGAAAGCCAAATACAGCTTGCTCGAAAAAGAAAGAAATACGTTGCTTCAGAAACACTAGACATAGCCGAAGCTTATGACAGTGTGGAGCACTCCATTTTATTGAATTCTGTACAGAGATTAAGTTTTTCACAATATATTGATGAGTTAGCTGAGTAATTTTCAAAATCAAAGAATTCTACTGCGTTAAGGGTCGAAGTTCTTCATCTAAATTTAAAAAAAACGCGAGTTCCTGAAGAAGCAGCCTCATCGCGATTATTATGCAGTGTCTTAATGAGCACTCTTACAACTGATCAGGAAGTTAATTTGTACATATAATGGGGATTTCGCATTCTTTCGTCCTGAGTGTGACATTTACGCACGAAAACTTCAAATGCAAAGATACATTATTATGTGAGAATTTTAGCTGTAGTTCTTGTCATTTTCGTTAATGTCAGCAAAAGTACGTTCTTGGTTCTTCCGCGTGTACACTAAATTTAACTTTCAGTGCTATAAAAACATAAACCCCTTCAACAAGTGGGCTCTATAAAATATTTGGGAATAATTTACAATGAAAATCTTCACTGGAGCCCAAACATAAAGTGTACAGCTGGAAAGGAATAACGGGCCTCAGGCTTACTCCACAAGCTGTGTATCCACAAGTACGTTTTACGAACGCACATATTCGGAATGTTGTACAAAATGTACAGGGTCATCAACACTTAGTACAAAAACTACGCCATGTGGCTTCGCCCTGCGGGGCGCTAGCTGTGGTGCGGTCGCGCATCGAAGCTTGTCGACATCGGCGCACAAGAGCCTCGACGCAGGGCTTCGTTTCAAATAGAAGCGCGGGAGCGCACCATGCCTGTTTTGCCGTGAAGCAAGCGCAAAGCACCCGAGAAACCACGACGCTGCAGGAAAGCGGCATTACTTCGGTGCAACGTGTTGTGTAGTCACCATATTTGAGGCGTGGGCGATCCCTGTTGTTTCAGTACCAGAATGTCGATTTAGGGTATTCAATGTTGCCAACTCTTCAGTGTTTGTTTTGCGTACTAGATTATTAAATGGAAAACATCATTTCTTTAGTTCTAGATGCAGGACATCATCAACGATAGCAGAACTTCATGGAATCAAAGAAGCAGTCCTATACATCTTGCGTCAAATGCCGAACCGATGGTTGATCTTCACTGACTCTAAGGGAGCTCTACGAAAACTAATCAGCCTATTAAAAAAATAAATTATCACATGATTTCATTCAATATAGCATACGTACACCACTTGGCTATTATCGTGGTCACGCTATCACATTTAATTGGATACCGGCTCATTGCGGTATACTGGCCAATGAAGTAGCAGATGAAGCGGCCCGCAAAGGACTTCAATATCAAAATTACAGGCGAACCTATTTAACTAATTCAGATGCTTTCCAGCTAGCTAAAAAGCTTGCTTCCGAAGAAAAGAAGAGGCTATGGAACCTCCCGACACATCATTATGCTTTCTTCCACTCTATCAACCCACAACTAAGAACTAGACTCCCATTCTGAATCCCTCGACACCTGGAAACCCTCTACCACCGTCTCCGGATGAACCGTGCTTGTGGAAACAATTTACGATTTCGCTTCGCTCAAGTAGACAGTCCATACTGCAATAACTGTGGCTCCATAGAAACGGTAAAACTGATTGTGTTTGAGTGCCGAGCGTATGCCGATGAGCATGCGCTCTATGAACACTGCATGCATCTGTTAACCCAAAGAACTTTATCGGTCGATTGTGTCCTGGGCCCTTTCCCCAGCTTCCCGCAACAGAGGCAAGCAATGGAACTTTTATTTGCGGAATTAGACAATATCGGTCAACTAGGCAAACTGCAAGGGCAGCTTGGAAACTGAAGTCATGCTGTCAGCACACGTTTCCGCCCAAGAGACTGAAAAATATCTTTTATTTATTTTTTTTTTCTTTCCATTTTAATTCTTTATTATTTTTTTCCCTCTCTTCGGCCTTTCAGTGTGCAATCTTCTTCCCCACGCAGAGTAGCAAGTTAGTGACCCACAAACGCCGGCTAAATTCTCTGCTTTTCAATAAAGAGTTCTCTTTCTCTCTCTCTCTCTCTACATAAAATGGAATAGTAATACTGAAACAAGAGGGATCACCCACTTCTCAAAACTACCGTAAATACACAACACGTGGTGCTGAGCTAAGCCCACTTTCCTGCAATGTTCGTGGTTTCTCAGTTGCTGTAAGTTTGCTTTTTGGCGAAAGAGGCACGGCGCGCTGCCGTGCTTTACATGGAAACGAAACCCCGCCTGCGCGCGCTAGTGCGCCTGCGTCGGTAAGCTTCGATGCGCGGCCTAACCGCTGGCACCCCGCGGAACGGAGCCACGCGGCGCGGTGGTAGTACTAAGAGTGGACGACCCTGTACATGCGCCTAATACTAGAATTCGTATTCATACTATTTATAAAGCAAAACCCCTGGTTGTCTTGGAGCAAGGTGCACATGTTTGTGGCTATATTTTACTATTAACAGCAAAAGTTTGCGGACGTTGCATCGACATTAAATGCGAATTTCTGCTATGTCAGTGCTTACTGCTAGTAATGAAGCTGGTAACTGCTTAGGTCAGACGGCCAAGTGCAGTATGGAACATTTATTTCAAAATTACATTCCAAGACAAAGCGGGAATTGAGCTTTATTAAATATTTCTCATCCCGCAAGTTTTCGCTGCTGAGAGTACTGTATCAGGAAGCACGCCTTCCTACACTACTTTGTCGATTCCGCATATGAACAGTAAAACATTTTCGGAAATTTTACGGTTGACCGCCGAGAAGTTCTCAATATGCCTTTATCTCTGACCCAGACGCTTTCTTTCTTGTCAACTGACCATGGTTTCATACAGCCCAGATAATGTTTTCTTTTTTTAAAAAAGCTAGAAAGCATAAATGTTGACATTAAAAACAAATTGAAGCTAAATGCCTAATTATAGTATTAGAATAGAATACAATGAAATTTACCTCCCGAAAGCTAACTTCTAGTTTATCAGATATTGAAAAAGCATAGTAATCGATTATTTGGTGCATTTAGAAACAAGTAATATAATAGCCGCAGATGCTTCTCTGAACAATGAAAAGGCAGGCATGGGAATTGTATCTCATTTGCTTCACTGGTCCTTCTGAAAGAGGCTGCCTGATTTTAGCGCGATAGCATTTAAGAGCTCGTGTTGCAGAATTTCCACCGTTACCGTCGGCCCCATTCGTTTTGAGGGGAAAATCGTCTGTCAGCGAAAAAGTTCCTTACAGAGATGGCTGCGGGAGGCCACTATTTGTCCACGCGTGCGCGCGCGATCTCACAGACCAAGCCGCACGTTGAAGAAAAAAGAATAAGAAGTGCTTAAAGTCACAAGCCGCGGGTGTAGTTTTTTTTGCCCAGCCTCTCCTCCTTGCTTAGCTCCCAGCGTTTTCGTCGGGACGAGAGGAAAGAGAATGCAATTGCAGCATGCGACACACCTCTGTACCTCCACTCCCACTGGACAGATTCTTAGAATTTTTCTAGCGTTGAACTCGTGATTCAACAAGCTCTTCTGAAGCGTTAATTCCATCGTTACTTGAAACAGTGTTTCAGGGTCGCTTTAACGCGATTTTTTACAGGTATCACGACGAAATGATCCCATTCGGCGATTTGTAAGCGCATTTGGGAGGCCTCAATCTACGTCGAAAAAGACCGGGATAGTGCAGCCATCGCTGCTAAAAAGACCCAGAAACTTTCAAACAGCTCTAAAAATAGACAACCATGTCCATCTAGTGGAAAATGTATCATGCCTTTCCAGAGGGGTTGATCAAGCAAAGAGCAAACGCTAGATAATGTGCTACCATCTGTGAGGCATTGTCAGACTCTTTATGCCCTCTGTGATGGTAAGTGCATGGCGTGTCTTTTAGAGGCCATGCGACTCTTGCTTTAGATTAAAAACTTGTATGTGCCATTCGTGAGCACGCGCTCGTACAATTTACGGTGTTTGGGTGTGTTCATGTGTGTGTGTGTAGGTGTGTGCGCGCGCGCGCGCGCGCGTGTGTGTGTGTGTGTGTGTGTGTAACAAAACAATAGTATAAGTATGCACTTACCGGTTGAAGGGCGCACTAGGACCGCATTTCGCTATCGTCATCATCATCATCAGCCTGACTACGTCCACTTCAGAACAAAGGCCTCTCCCATGTTCCGCCAGTTAACCCGGTCTGGTGCTTGCTGCTGCCAATTTATACCCGCAAACTTCTTAATCTCATGTGCCCACCTAACCTTCTGTCTCCCCCTAACCCGCTTCCCTTCTCTGGGAATCCAGTTAGTTACCCTTAATGACCAGCGGTTATCCTGTCTACGCATACATGCCCGGCCCATGTCCGTTTCCTCTTCTTTATTTCAACTATGATATCCCTAACCCCCGTTTGTCCCCTAATACACTCTGCTCTCTTCTTGTCTCTTAAGGTTACACCTACCATTTTTCTTTTCATTGCTCGCTGCGTCGTCCTCAATTTAAGCTGAACCCTCTTTTAAGTCTCCTCTTAATCTTCGCTATCGTGATCAACTCTTAAAGGTGAAGCTTAAGGGTCCCCCAATATTTACTCCAGTTTTGAAGCTGAGCTCATGGTGGTTATATTTGCACTTCGAAAAGTTTAGTCAAATTAAAACAGTGCATCATAATGACATCCATTTCAGTGTGCACAGCTCTTACAGCTTCTTAAAACTTTTGAACTCTAGGGACATTCTGAGCATTAGTACCACCGCAGTTGAAACACCTCAACTTACTGTGGGTCGAAGCTCACTGCGGATTACGATTGAATTACCTGACTGATTCGATAGCACGAGCAACGCTTGATAGCTCAATATTATTCGTACTTCCAGAAGTAAAATAGATAAATGCGATCAGATATAGAAAATCAGCAATTCGCACAGATGTGGCAGAAACAAAAACTACATGGACATTATACTACTACGTTCCAGTGGTGTCTGCGTCTACTCCTTCGAGTCGGTCCCCTTCTCGTATCAATATAACCACCTCCAGTCTCCATGGCGACCTAAGTGGAGTCAGTCCAGAAAACTCAAACTTTTGATTATTAGATTTCGTTGCCATGTTCCCCCTCTGAATCTATACCTACACAGAGTGGGTCAGGTGGTATCACCCCTGTGTGCATTCCGCGAAGAAATAGAAACCAGTGAAGATTCTTTTTATCACGTCACCGGTACTCTTTTATTATAAAAAAATGTCAATTTATTTCATTGTTGGAGATAGGTATTAGATTGACGGTAGAAACAGGGCGAAGCTTTGGTGCCTCTGTTTTGGTACGTTGCTTCAGAGACGTAATCAACTCGGTTTGACGATTTTTTCAGGCACCCAAATGTATACAATTGTTAAGCTGTACTCTAGTAAATACTGTTGTTTAACAATGATACGTATTTTAACACATAAATTTTGAATGATTGGGGGAAGAAAGTGCTGCTGTCTGGTGATCTCAAAATTTCAGGATTTAACTTTCTTGTTTCTTCTCCCTTTCTCTCTCTCTCTCTCTCTCTTTATAACTCTCCTTACAATATTTTATCTTAATTCATGTATTAACACTGTGTTAGTGCTCATAGATATAAAAAATACGCTACGCTTTCTTGGTAAATATACAACAGTGGGTATGAACCATTCATTAAAAGAATCAAATCGGTTCTCGAGCTGCTCGCAACGCTCTTGGTACCTTTGCTTCGTCTACGATCGGAAGCCAGCTGCTAGAGCCAGCACTCCAGGAAGCTCCCCTAGTTCATCGGAACCCCATCACATTCAGGTCTTCTCAGTTGTTATTGTTCCCAAGCGCAAGAGAAAGACGAAACAGAAGCCGAAGCCCTCTTTCGGCTTCGAATCGACCAGCAGAGGCCAAGACAACAAGCCTTCTAACATGGAAACCGACCTGCTAGAGCTTCTTGTCCATTTCCGGACGCAACAGGAATCTCAGCACGGTAAGCGACTACCTACCGAGGCTCGGGACGAAAATCAAGGACTTGATTCGAAGTGCCCCTCAAAAGCAAAAAACACCACAACGTCGCGGACTATGTCAGGCGGAGAGTGCAAGCGACTTAGTGCAGGTAAATTGAAGATCAGCTTGTCTAAGTCAACCGAAGGAGACGACGAAGCCTTCGATCACGACACTCAAAAGCCGAAGCTCACCAAGCAAGGTGTGGTAGACATCATTACACGGCTACGAGATTTTTTGCGGGAGAATGGCCCCTCTGAAGAGCATGAGCTGCGGAAAGCCCTTAGTATTTCCGAAGTTCAGATGATTCTTGACATGGATGGCACAATCACGGCGTTTTTGGGCCGCTCCCCATTATTTGAAGTAATCTACGCAGATTTGCACACGTTCGTGTACTACAACTGCACCGATGACGAAGACGACCGTCTGGCTGAAACGTTTATCGAGTTCCTGAACGACGGCATCCTTCAGGACGGTTTCGCTTATGATGACGTGCGTCAAGGAAAAAGTGTACTTTCATCGGACAGCAGTGTAGGCGTGTCAGCCGGAGGTGGTAGAGACAATGAACCAGCTAAATGCAGAAGAAAGAATGTCTCAAGCCAGACTTCATCGCTGCGCCGGCACTATTCCCGTGCACTGCAGGACAAGCAGCAAACATACGATGCCAAGGTCAAGACACAAAGATGCCAGTCTGCTCAGATCACCGAGTTGAAATCTGGTCTGCAAAATCACGATGTAAAAATTACGCAGTTCAAGCACAGGCCCAATGTGATTCCAGAAAGTCAAGCTCGTCAAGCACAGCAGATTGACGATAAGAGCCGCACGGTCGAAAGAACCACACCGCCCCGGGATCTAGTGCCACCATGGACCACCGCAAAAGTTAACAATGTGAGCACATCTAAGAAAGATCGGAAAAGCCTAGGCACGCATGAGCCAGGAGAACAGGCAAGTGCGCGAGAGTCAAAACCACGGCCATTTTCCAATGCGTCACCACCGCATCAGCCTAAATCCGAGCAGAAGCCACTCGTGCTTCCAGTTCGCCAACTGCCATCGTTTATGTCTCTGATACGTAGATTATCACCACCACGTCATCGCCAAATGTTCGAGATGGAACATTACTTTTCTAACGCTTCGAGGCTTCGACCAAGGCTCACGCCACGTCGGAGACATCCCCCCCTTCCACGCAAGAGTGAGAAGAGTCATGCCCGACCAACTCAATCAACTCCCCAGCCAGTCTACCCAAAGCGTCGATCAACCCGATCCAAGACTGAAGAGAGACCATGTTGTATTCCCATTGGTCAAAACACTCTGCTAGTGCCCCAACCACGTCTACAATCTCCACCAGAGTCTCGACAAAAAGCACTGACAAAGTTTTGGCCGTTTCCTGCAATACCAAGGCCGCAGCCAGCGCCTAGGTGGCGTCGAAGGCTACCACCGCTTCCTCCCATGACCAGAGAGAAGAGACGGGGACAACACTTTACGTCAACGACCCAGCCATTGCCTTCTTCCCATCAAGAGTGGCCCGCATCTCGACGCAAGGCAGAGAAAAAACAACGCGCACTTCCCATTGCATCAACATCCCTCCCAGTGCCTCCGTTGCATCAGAAATCACCCGCACATCGAACAAAAGCTGAGGAGCGGCTAATTTCCGCTTCCACTCATGAAAAAAGTGTGCTAAGGCCCCAACCCGATCGACGGTCACCATCGAAATCTCGACAAAAGACCCAGGAGAATATCCATACGTATCCAATCGAACGAAGCCCCAGGCCAGCGCCAACGCGGCGTCAAACACCGCTACCACTTCCACTCAAGACCGAAGAGAAGCCTCGTGTACAGCCCGTTAGGACAACATCCCGGCCATCGTTTCCGTCGCATCGGAAATCACCCGTATCTCGACCGAAGGAAGAGGAAATACAACATTCGATTCCCATCTGCCCAAAACCAGGGCGCATTCCTTCGAGTGACAAGATTTCGACAAAGTCATCACAGCAACACCCAATGCCGGTGTGCCATGGGCGAACTGGGCATGAAAAGCATTTGCCCACTGCATCCTGGGACGTCGAGTCAAGACAGTCCAGCAAAAGCGCACCAGCTGCACAAAGCAAGCCTGAAGATAAGTTGTCGAGACTGGTGCGGATGGTGAAAATAAAGAAGCCTCAATACACCGAACGAGACATCCGCAGCCAGATGGACCACGTGCGCCAATCTGTAGGAGGCTTCTCTCACAAGACCTTCAACGCCATAGTAGAATTAGTGATAACTCACATGGAATCTTGAGAAAACAAAGGACATGTGAAGGTCAAAGCTCGTTACTCCGGAAGTGGAAAATTGTAAGCAGCAGTTCGTCGCACTGCACGTCTTTTGTCGCATTTCACTTGAACACTGTTATTTTTATTTTTCTCAATGTAAATACAACTATCTTTTTTTTCTTTCGTTACATCTGTGTACATTTTCTGTTTTACTTATTGGTATGTCAACATGTGTTGGTGTAATTCTGGAACAGTTAAATATGGAAGTCATATCTTAGCTAGCTACGCGACCATTACCGACTCCTGCGTAAGTAATATCTGCCTCTTCAGGATACCAGGATGAGCGCCTAATTACCTATTCTAGTGCGAATAAAACAGAAATAGAAAACACGCGGCCCTTTTTCCGAGAGTTCACTGAAGATTTCAATATGGGCATTTTTCCCTCGCTAATAACTGAAGCAAGAGTTGCACTCACGAATACCGTTGGTGGTCAGACTTTGAACCAGCAGAGGCGGACAAAAGTGGCTAATAAAGGAATAGAAATTATTCAGGCAGCAAGCGTTTTCTCGCTGGAAATTCTCGACCCTTGATAGAGTCCTTCATCCAAAACACCATATGAGCCGTACCGGCATGAAGTGATTTCCATGAAAATATGAGACGGTGGGAAGTTTAAGAAGCTGAACCGCAAAAAATTCGGCAGATCCCACATACCTGACAATGGACATTATGCGAAGCATGCGGAGGTAAGGTGACCGTGTTGCATTTTTATCGAGTGAAATGTCATGAAATGACGCTAAATATAGGTACAAATGTTGTACGAACAGATATATGTTGAAGAGTTTATGTTTATATAACCAGTTTTCCGCACTAGCGAAACAATGCCATCTGGAACATGCGTATTAGCAACACCTGAAGCTGATATGAAGCGCTGATGCTCGCGAAGATACTGGCTCTAGACACTGCTGCATAAATCACCTCCAGTTCATGGCAACAAAGCACAATTGACGTTAACCCGACGTGACGGTTATATCAAAGGATACGGCCATTATATAAATATAATGTTCATAAAATTGGGTAGGCAGCACTACAACCACCAATAACGTTTCACGAAGATTAGCCTCTTTTGAAAAGTAGTTCTGAGACCTGGCATAGCTCTGTGTTGAAATTCTTCATTGCCACGCAGTATTCTTAGGTATACGATTCAAGCTGGGACCATGACATTTATCCTTTGCATTCCTCGGGTCGAGACTACTGATGTCGGTTATTTATTAACGCTGATAGATATTATTGATATGTGAGGTTTAACGTCCCAAAGCCTCCTTGTGATTATGAGAGACGCTGTGGTGGAGTGTTCTGATAATTTTGACCACCTGGGGTTTTTAACGTGCACCCAAATCTGAGCACAAAGGCCTACAGCATTTTCGCCTTCACCGAAAATGCAGCCACCGCAGGCGGAATTCGATCCCGCAACCTGCGGGTCAGCAGCCGAGTACCTTAGCCACTAAAATACAGCGGCGGTATTCGTTAATGTTTTCACTGCAATGAGAGTGAATCTCTGGAGCACTTCCTTTTGACACGCTGAAGATTTAAAAGTCTAAGGAAAAGGCTACCAGAAGAACCCCTACGAAAGTTGCGATTATTATTTTCACTTCCGGTGATTCTTTCATTTGGCGCAATCGCATTTGGTTTTACCCACAATAGCGTTATAGTATTTTTACTAGTAAAATTATTGTAATGCTAAACGTAGATAAATTCAGTTGTTTTAGGCATATACAATGTGTGTGTGTGTTAAATATGCTATTCAGTACAAAGTATTTTTAAATCCCACAAGTTTAAAATAATACGTGTATTACGTAATGAATTCCAAGCTTTTCTGCAAGAATTGAGATAGTTAAATAAGCCAGGCACCGTCCGACTTATTGCCTGTCCTGTTAGGTAGGCTAGACGGGGTTGTTGAGGAACCATCCAGACAACCAACAAAAAAAAAAAGACTTTTTGTTGCTATCCTATTCGCTAACTTGGGGCTGAATATCAGACTTGATAACATGCTTTCCTTCAGTGCTTTGAGTCTGCGTTTCAGCCACAAGAATGCTTTTGATGCCATTTGTTTTTACCCTTCAAGAAACTTAATTAAATAAGTTCCTACTCGCATGAGTATTATTCGTGCAGCAATATTTTACATAAATAGAGTTTTTTTAATCACACTAATTTGGTTGAAATTTCGGAAGACATCTAATACGGCGTCTCTCATAATCATATGGTATTTTTGGGACGTTAAACCCCACAGATCAATCAATCAACCAATCAATTATTTACGCCAATTTCTGCCTAAGATAACGAATATACTGCCCGATCTGAACGAGCAAAAAAGAAATATTGCACTTTTTCGCTTTACGTACGTTGTTTTTGTTTTGGGATAGATACTCAATACTGAAAAAGTCTCGCTATATTACATAAAAAGTATTGACTAATCTTCCTGAGTGAATACGAGTCATGTTTGAGGATTCGTCATCAGCTTGGTCCTGTACGACTCGCCAGTCATCCACGTCGTCAGTTTTTGTGCCTGAGAAGGGGCGCGGCTCCTTGAGGTGCAGCCGAATAGTGCTGGGCGTGTGTTAATGAGCGTCTCCATTGGTGTACATGGTAGGCAAGGAGGAAGCATGTACATCAAACCATGTCTTCGACTGCCCCTTTGAGTAGAAGACTATCGACAACAATATTGTCGGCTGCAGCTGCACTATAGGTGTTTCGAAGGTTGCAGCGTCACAGTGCTTGCTTACCGGTAGACTGGATATAGTAAAACTTACACGTTGGGCACATGCTATTGTTGTAGCGTGTTCCGGACGCGACACACGGCGAACCAAGGGGCCCGGTACCCATAGCGCAGGCGGGAAGAAGAATAAAATGGCACAGCTGAGACCCGGGTGGAAACTCTTTACTAGGTACAGCATGGTTTATGTTCACTTTTTCAACCCTTTTAGGAGACCAGAGGACACATTCCTAAACCACAACCGAAAGCCCTATACCACATCATCCCCCGTTAATAGAAAGGGGATTCGGGGTCTTACCACGTAACTTGATGCAAAACTAACGTAGAATAAAAGTGTACAGCATGCCCCGCCGCGGTGGTCTAGTGGCTAAGGTACCCGGCTGCTGACCCGCACGGCGCGGGTTCGAATCCCGGCTGCGGCGGTTGCATTTCCGATGGAGGCGGAAATGTTGTAGGCCCGTGTGCTCAGATTTGGGTGCACGTTAAAGAAACCCAAGTGGTCTAAATTTCCGGAGGCCTCCACTACGGCGTCTCTCATAATCGTAGAGTGGTTTTGGGACGTTAAACCCCACATATTAATCAATCAAAAGTGTACAGCATGCACACCAAAATAAAAAGTAAAACACACTGACAAAAGTGTAGTGTTAAATTAAAGAGAACATGGCAACGCGTGGCCTGCGCTCTCAGGCGGCTGCTCGCAGTGCGTTCAATCATATGCGAGAGCAACTACAGTCTCTTTTCGCGTCATTTTGTGGTGAGCAAACATTCATTCGTTTCTGACATACAACGGTAAGATAGCAAACTCTCCCCCTTCAGGGTGATTACAGGCTCTCGCGCAATCACAGTGAAAGTGGAGGGGATGGCAATCTTGCCACTGGTTTCATATAGGCAACGAATCATTGTTTTGCTCGTCGTGAGATGACGCGAAAGACACTGTGGTTGCTCTAGCTCCCGCTTGAACACGTTGCCAGCAGCCGCCGGAAAGCGCAGGCTACGGGCTCCCGTGTTCCCTTTCACAAAAATTGACACTGTACAGGTAAAGCAGTGCATAATGTAATACAACTCATGTATCAAAACGCATTACGTAGAACAAAAATGTATAGAATGCACACCAAGAATTCAACAGCAAGGCACACTACCAAATGCACCACCACATCATGCCCTCAACCGAGAGAGGGTGTCAGCATAGTTACTGTAATGTTTGACTGTATGGTGCTGACACCCGTACCGGTGCCATTTCGATGACAGGTGTCTAAACTGTCGCCGCCCACAGCAGTCTGGGCGAGCGAAAGAGTAGGCTCATGCACTTTCCTTTCAGTGCTCTTCTGGCAAAGTAGGGGTTGAACATATATGGCATGATGAGGCTCCGATGACGAATGACTTTGTGCCACCAATACAGGAACCGTACAGAGACCAGAAACGGGCATGGTCGGCGCAGAGCGACCAGCCGAAGCACCTCTGCAGGCTGCACGACAGAAAATACCTCTGAACTCTGGCTGGCACGCTCGACGAATACACCTCTGGTGGACGTCGAGCAGCAATAGTCTACCGGAATTCATCAGTGGTTGGAAGAAGCGCAGCCTGAGCGTGAACAGGAACAAGCAGAACGGGAGTAGCAGGTTCATCCGAAGTATGGACAGCTGACTGTAAGCAGAAGCAGAATGAGCAGAAACGGACCAAGCGTGGCATGATGAGGCTCCGATGACGAATGACTTTGTGACACCAATGCAGGAACCGTACAGAAACCAGGAACGGGCATGGTCGGCACATACGCGACCGGCCAAAGCACCTCTGTACGCCACAGAACAGAAAATGCCTCTGAATCCCGGCTGGCACGCTCGGCAAATGCACCTCCGGTGGACGTCGAGCAGCAATAGTCTACCGGAAGTCATCACTGGTTGGAAGAAGCGCAGCCTGAGCGTAGCAGGAACAGGCAGAACGGGAGTAGCAGGTTCATCCAAAGTATGGACAGCAGACTGTAAGCAGATGCAGAATGGGCAGAAACAGACCAGACCAGAACAGCCATTCTCGCAACAGAAGTACGGCCGTGGCACCCATGCTCGCGTTGCGTAACCGAGTCGACCTGCGAAGCAGGCAGCTCCTGGAGAGCGTGGTCGACGCGTTCTTCTTCTATGGCATTTTCCAGCGCTGTCGGGACAGTGAAAGCGTCCCCCATCTGAATGATTGACCAAAGCAGGTTCTGGGGGTGCTAACACCCCCTGTAAATTTGTTTGCGCCACGTGGAGAACGTGTCTCGCACATAGCCCACATTTTAGGGTCACAACTACCGAGCGGTAGGTGAAGTGGTCTTCGCGAGCGTTTGTGATCACCACCACCACCATCATCTTGGTTAAACCGTTAGCGCCGGCAATGACTCCTGCCGTGAAGCCTTCGTTGTGGCACACGAGAAAGAAGTGGGTCTCTTTGACGGGTGGCGGTTGGCGCGAACGGCTTTCTCTCGCGTGGGTCTCCTGTGCAGGGCACCATTGGCCATCTGTCGGGGGGCCCTTGTGGTGAGTCAAGCGTTGGCGAAGCCGCCTTGTGTGTGTTCTTGTATTTGTTATATAGAATGTTGCGTAAATATGTGTAAGGATGTCACTGCGTTTGACTACTATTGATGTATAATAATTCGGCTGATCATATTCTAGTTCTAAAGTAGTTACACTCTAATTCAACAGGGTGTTAGAAGGTTGTGTGGTTCGTTCTTTTGGGGACTAATGGGGCATCCACAACCATTATTTTCTTGAAGGACTAACTGCACCTGGTCAAATAGTGATTCACCACACACGAGCTCAAGGAACTAGCATTTAGTTCTCACATTTACACCTTAGTGAGTAACCGTTAGTCTCACAATTCACCTCAAAGGACTAACAATTAGTCCTCACATTTGCACCTTATAAGACAACTGTCAATCCCCACATTTACACCTTACCGTGCAACCATTAGTCCTTTCAGTTTCACCTTGCCGGACGAACGGTTGATCCACTCAAATACTCCAATAAGATAAAGTTTTTGTCCCCAGTTCATTGTTTATTTTGTTCATTTTCCGCCAGGCCTAATACCTTTTTCGCCTGTTTTTTCTGCGCAGTAAGCAACAAATTGCACAGAAAAGAACACGCGAAAAAGTAGTTCGCCACCTATGTGTAACTGGTTTCGCAGTCACGGCAACAACAAAAGACAAAAGTGCGACATCGAAGTCTGATATTTTACTAAATACACATGAAGTTTTTCCATTATTTTAAGTGAATTCATGGTGAACTGTGCAAGTTCAATCTGGTTGTCAAATCTTGTTCACTCCTTGTGGAGCTTCTCTGAAGGATGCGTTAGATGACAGGCATTGTAGACGCCAGCACACGCAGCCTTCTGTCTGTTGTGTTTGTCATGGCTGCACGTAATAATAATATAGTAAAAATAGTTAGACACACGTGACAGAAGATCAAGATGCACGCATATGACAAGTAGATGCACGTTAATATAAAAAACCGTTAAAAATGACACACAAACAACTTCACTTCACTTCTCGAAAAGTCCTTCTGAAGCTGCTCTGACGAAAGAAATCCATGACAGGCATTGCAGACGCCAGCGCACACAGTCTTCAGTACGGCGTGTGCCCACGGCTGCACAATAAGTATGTAAAATAGTGATTCACACGTGACAGAGAATGAATACAAATGCATATGAGAAATACTTGCAAGGTGAAATGAAAACATACGTGAGATATGACATGCTAATAATTTCACCGTGATGTAACACATCGTCAAAAACTCATTTCGATCCCCGTAGCGACACAGCTTTGGAGAGGGTGCCGCAGCCGCAACTCCGCGAACCATCGTGCAGCTAACAAGTCGGCGAGTCCTAAGCGAGCGACGTCGTTCAGCTCGAGCAAGCGAACGCGAGATCAAACACGGCACTGTACGCGGAGTGTCTGCCGCAAGTGAACTTCGAACAGGATAGCGAGCGTACGCTTGGCCGCCGCTACAAACTGTGCCGAGCTGTTTTGGAGCTAGAGCCGAAGAAATCGACGGTATACGGCCCTTTTCCGCAAACTCGAGCGAGTACAGTGCGCAAATGCGAGTCCGCCACCGCGGCCAACGGACGGCGCCGAGCTGCCTGCTACCGACTAACGGAAGAGCCAACTGTAACGGCGACCAATTTTCAGCGAGTTCCGACGCTATCGAAAGCTCGCCAGCCCGTGCTGGTGCACTTACAGAGCACGACATACTACAACCAAGCTATTTACAAGAACCCACAACGTGTTTTCGACGACTCTCAACACAGCGACGAGGTCTCAGCCCAATATCGTCAGCCCAGAGCTCACCGTGGTGGCAAAGACAGGCGAGCACTCGACGAGTGAGCGTACGAGAGGCCGACGGCAATGGCGGCCAATTTCCAGGCGGGCGCAAAGCGCAGGCGAACTGCGGACGCCGAAGCTGACCTTCGCGATGCATTTCGTGCGTGTGATATACAACACGACCGAGCCCGTTGCCAGTAAGCGCGATCCGTATCGCACACGCGACAAGTAGAGTTGAATAAAGAATGATAACTCACTTGCTTAAGAATCCAGCGCGGATTTCTGCCCTGAGTCGGACTGAAGTATATATCCGATGAGCCTGCTGTCTTCTGTGCCGCCATATTGGCCTTCCTAACTGTTGCTGTCGTGTGTTGGTCGTAACTATCTTGAAACCAGAGATATACAGCGTGGCGTAGTGACGTGTCGAGACTTGCTCCCGACTTCATGGGTGCAGTGAAACGCAAAAGCAGCAGCCCACGCTCATCCAAGCGTACAAACAAGCACCATGTCATAATTCCTAGATCGTCGAATCCAGGTGGCCGTGGTCGAGCACTCCAAGCGCGATGCAACACGAACCGTCACCAGCAAAATACGGGGAAAGATTGAACCAGCAGAGGAGGAGAAGGACGGCTAGTCACCTTGGCAAGCTTTTCGCACTGCCTGAAATCCCCGAGTGGTTCGTCCTTTGGGAGCGTTTTTAAGACTAAGTAATTTCCCGTGGCACGCTTCCCTCTGTGGTTGCTCCTCAATGGTTTATCCGTTTATCGCGCGCGCCTACTGGGCTCTGTTACTCCTTTTTCGGGTCATTTTGCCTTAGACTGTAGATAATAGTGCGTTGTTTTGGTTCGTTCCAACCACGTCTGCCGAGTTGGTTCCCTCGAGAGCGTGGCCCGCTTCACAACGAGATACAACAAGGTTGGAGTCACGCAGGCCGTGTAGAATCTGGTCCTAGATCATCTTATCTGCAGATGTTTAGAAATTGCAGAGTTTTGCCAACCGACGCAGTACTCGGATGAATTGGACGGCAGTGTCATTCGATTTTGAACTCTCCAATGGAATCGGGCACGGACGCAGACAGCGTCTTGAGGCCATGTAAATTATGCGTCCAGAACAGCTAAGGCTTACTGGTGTACCCGTCGCACGTTGCGCCGTCGATTAATGCCTGGACGCCGTCAAGCAGTGTCCGCTCGCCGCAGCCTTTCTGTATATGCACACAATCCATACACTCTGAGACCATTGAGCAGCGACGCCTTCGTCCTTCCTGACGTACCTTCTGGGGCCGCCGCGTCGACCTACACTTGTAAGACGCTGCGCTAAGTCTTCCACGGAATCGGAGGCTCGCCAGGACATTGCAAGAGCTGAGGTGGTGGAATCGCGGAGAACGTGCTGCTGCCGAGTGAGACGGGATGTGGAGGCAATGAATGTAGAGCCACCCAACGTGTAAAGGTCCGCAGTACCGTTAATCTGGCGAAATATCCCTAGGTAGCGTCTTGAATGTGAGAAGCACAGAAAGGAGAAAGGCGTAGAATGGCTCACCCTTCGACAATCTCCCACCTCTCACGAAGACGGAGCGGATCATCGCCATGTTCCGACGCGTAAGCAATAGACGCGATTTAGACGTTGGGAGTGGGACATGTTTCGACTTGTGGACGCATGCATTATAAGCCGCTTCAGTTATCATGGTTATCACCTTCCATTTGACCGGCTAACACAAGGAGAACATGAACGGGGGGACACTTTCTTTTGAGGGCTATACTTCTATACAGTGCCTTTTGTCAGTAGTAGTGCACAATACCCTCGATGAAGTACTCGAGGCCCAGTGGATTAGTCAGCGCCAATGCCTTCTTCTCACACCAATGGATAGACACGTACTTTACTGGCGCGGTCACCCAGTTTCCCCTCAACTACAGCCAGCAGAACTCCAACTGCAACTAACCTTTTACCAACATTACGTCTGCGCAGTGTCTTTTTCTAAAGCAGTTAAGAGACCTGAGGTGACCCTGTGGTAGATTATTTGATTGCCCAGAAAATGCTTGGGTTCAATTTCTTGTCGAACCATGGTATTCATTTTATGGATTCATTGGGTTGACGTGGCCGATGTCAGTTTTCATTAACGCTCTGGTTATTAGCTTACTAATGTCTGTTGTTGCCATTCCACGGTTGATATAAACTGCCAAACTACTGTAACACGTATACCCTCATACTTCTGCCTGTGGTGTATGGGCCACACGTGTCTAGAGGAAAGGGTTTGACGACGTACGCGAAGGGATTCTTATGAAATGATGTCGTTACCAGCCAGACATAGTCATAGAACCATTTTGCTCTACTGTACTAACTTTGGCCAATCCCAAGGTAATGAGATGATGACGAGAACACCGCACCCAGTTGTAGGCAGATAGATAGATAGATAGATAGATAGATAGATAGATAGATAGATAGATAGATAGATAGATAGATGGGTTTACCCTTCTCCGGGAGCTATCTTGAATCATACAGCGCACCACCAATTGCGAATTGGGCATTGCAAATTGGACATTGCGGATTAAGGTAGTCTAATATTTCGACTCTTAGATTGTACTCGCTGACTGTGTCGATGGACGTCTATAGACCTCCCCTGGGGTATGTCAAAGCATGGCGTCACCGGCGCACGTGCAAGGCGGTGGTTGGCGTAGCACTCCCGCTGGTGGCACAGCATGCTAAAGTCGGTCGGGGCTTGAGACAACCTTCTCCTTTTTTTAAAGCTTACAATTCCTCTTGTTGTTGCACGATTAGTTGTAGTACGTGTCAGAGTACATTTAGGTATGTGGTAAAGTGCGTGACGAAACGCTTGTCATGATGGGTCGCTGTTAAGCTTGGAGAAGTGAACACACGCGGCGACATTTGCGAGGAACAGCAGCATCGTCTTCAAAATGGTGCAGTTTATTGTGGCGTGTAGTGTGCGTTGAAAGACACCGGGAATATTGGTTCACCTTTACGGATGTTGGAACTGGCAATATCGTGTGTGGTGCTGTGCATGCTGTGCGAATGACGATGCATCGTGTGTGCGAGAACATTGGTACTCGTTATGAAACACTGGCAGTGAGCGGTTGTCGACGGGACATCACGATTAGACATTTTAGTCAAGGAGAAAATGAATTTGATGCGATCATGTGCGAGTGCGATAGCGCTGCATGTTGAAAAAATTTCATATTTTCTAGGCTTGAAGCTACGAATACACATGAGCTATTAGCATATTTAGCGTTGCTGAAGATGCTTATACGCTTCGCCACGTGAATGCGCATGCTCAATAAATGTATCGTATTATCGGAGACCTCATACGTCATAATGGAAACATAGGAGATTCTTGTTTATCATGTACTTGCTATCCTTACGACTCGACGTTTATGAAGTGATAATGTGCATTATAGGTTTGTGCATCACATCTAAGCGAGCAACGTAAGTATGCAAACACATTGTGAGAATGAGATGCACCGAGGTATATGCACACGAGATTATGTATATAACTAAGTTATCAGATTTAAAACCGCATAAATTTTTAGTGAGTTACGAGGAACATTGCAGGGAAGAACTTCGCTTGTATTTTCACGCGGGCGTCTTAAAAGGACTTGGAAACACTTTTCATCATGGTCAGAAAATGCAGCTGATTGTTAGTAGAGGCGCCCGACAACACGCGAGCTAAATATTGTAGTGCCGCACACGTTCTGTAATTTACAATAAATTATCAAAGTCAGCTAGAGATTGCTTTTTTTAAATGACGGAAGATGCTCAAAAATCACTCGTAGAAAGCACATCTATTAGCCATTGGCTTATTTGAACATGACACACTTGGTCGATATAGAATACGCCACAAGAGGCCGTGACTTGTCCACGAGTGTTCATGCGATCACCCTGAAAAAGCCGCGTATTCGATGAAAGAAAGAAGGGCTCAAGATCACGAGGCGTCTGTAACGTATTTTCGTTGCCCATGCCACCTCCCCCTGCTTAGCTTCCAGCACTTTCGTCGGTACGAGAGAAGATGGAATGTGGTTGGCAGCCCACGTGCGAAAAATCTTTGTAACTTGGCTCGCACTGGACGGATTCTGGAAAATGTTGCAGAATTGAATTCGTAAGAAAATAAGCTCGTTTAGTAGTTATATTTCATTGTTACTTGAAAAAGTGTTTCAGGGCCCCTTGAACCTCAGCCTGTAGCACGGCAAAAAGTGTTTCCTTTTTTTTCTCAACGGACCCGAACAGAATTTTGCATGCAGTGAGTGAGAGTATTAATTATCTCTGACCTCACGCGCAGCAGCTCGAAACTATGCTGCCGTCAATGATGTACTTCGTATAAAACTGCAGTACACATGTCGCGACGGAAATTGAGCACGTGCACATGCATTCCATGAAAATGTTTTTCAAAGCGCCAGTCACTGTGAATATGCGGAACATTCGCTCTTGAAGGGGAAAGGATTTTTGGATGGCTGCCTTATACAACGAGCAAACAGCCTCACGTTTACCTAATCCAGTCGTGCTACCTTTTTAAAAAGTAGAAACTTCTGCCGAATGAACGCACGCACACACAGCCCTGCTATGCGGAAAGATCCTGTTGGCGGAGCTTTCCGGCGAGAGAGGGTATGGCGGGTGGGGTACTCGCAATGATATCACACCGTTTGCGAAGAGGGAGAGGTTCATTCTAAATGCATCTTCGAATCATAGATCCCTCCTGCACTTCATAGGTAACGGAGTTGTATCCTTCTTTTTCCAAATTTTTATACTGACATTCGAGGGTTGTGCCAAAAATTAAGAGTAAAAAAATAACGTTTCTTAGCCTCTCAGCTGGTTCAACACATGAGAATCGTCAACCGGCCGTTTTTGTTCAACACAGAAGTTCGTGATTGAATCACGCCGTAATATGTGGCACCTTGGCATATTCTCTTTGCCTAAAACATCATTGCACGACGCTAGCAGAAAGGCTCGCGCGCTCGTCGCGCTGGCTCCTGCATCGTACATACTTTTCCCATGAACACTTGCGCGCCCACTGGTGGTGCTCGTGCGCTTGAAAATGGTCTATTACAATGCGCAAACGCCAGGTTTTTCCTGTTGTCAAACATGCATAAGGTATTCGCGCATAAAGTCCTGCACCAAGATTTGAAATATATGCCGACACCAGAGTGCATTAAATATGTTGGCCACAAAACGCGAAATGAAAGCTAAGGCCACGACCAATCAAGAGACATTTTCACTACACATTTAGCGCCCGCACAACATCGCGAATCCGCGCCCAGAATGATCGCGTTTGACACGAAGCACGCAGGCCGGGCGCGTCTTGCACAATTATGGCGGCCGATATTGACGTACAGGCCAACGCCTTCTTCATTTTGTTAAATACTAGAGCAAACACGCACCTTTATTTCTTTCAATCCTAGAGCAAATGCGCGCTTCTCAACGGGAGCTTTCATTCCCGCCTTAGTTCAGAGAGTAGTCGTGATGTGATGTTACATGATAGGTAGCGCTGCTTGAGTCACACGTGCTTCCGAGCACGTTCCACCGAAGATGCGATAGATGCGTGTCCCACTCCAATATCCTAAGTCTGTCAGATTTGTTCCTTCGTGCTGCGGCTGTGTGGATTAAAGGAATGCCGCTGCTGCGTCACAGCGCAGCGCATGGGATAGCGTTGCAGTGACGCTCCCTTATTGGTTGCCCGCATAGCGGCACAAACTGCAACACGCTATCTCAAAGTGCCATATCTTTCACAGAAGCAGCGTTACCGCCAGTATTCTGAACAAGAGGAATGCAAAACTCCACCCTCCCGGGTCTCTACTCAACTGAACAAAAGATTACTTCATGTTGTTACGTTTGGCCCGGCGATTCATCTGGGCAGACGCCTTGTGCTACGCCGGTCTACTGGGGAGCCTCTCAGCCCCTTTGGCGCCTAGTCTGTCAGACGCCGCTGAAGATTTCGGCAATTACCCAGACCATGCGGCAAGCAAAGGCGAGTTCCTGACTTTCAAATGCGGACCCTTTCGTCGTCCCTTCGAACAGCAGCGGTGCCTCATGACCTCGGCGACTCATCTGGCGACGGGGAAGCTGTTGTGACTGACTGGCACCAGAGCTGACGGAGGAGCGGCGCTCTTTTAATCCTCAATCAAGTAGCCAACCGGCCAGCTAGCTATGCTCGTCAGGCATTGTCTGTGCTAGCCGGAGGATGAGATGTCGTGTCGCCACGACACCGTAAACCGTTCCAGAGAGAACAACAAAGACAGCATCTTCCTTGGAAGAGACCGTGGCGGCCGCCGCAAATCACCCCGCTAGTTGAGCAAACCGATCAGCAGGCACTTTGATGTATGCTGTCAGGATCTTGGGACCTCTCGACTAGCGGCACACACACGACGAGGAAGAGCCCTGCTGGCGCCACCTTGCAGTGCAGTGATCACGACTCAATATTGGACGTGCACGTGGGCCGTGCATGCTCGTCCCCTTCACCTGGTGTGTGTGTGTGATTGGTGTTCCACTCGGAGAGGAGGAGCCCAACAGGGCTTAAAACGACGCCACCGAGTGCTGGACGTTGCTCTGAACCACGTAATGGTTCAACCACCACGCTCGTGGTTTGTGAAACCACTAATCTTTCCTTGCTGTAAATTAGTGTAAATAGTGTCATAAACCTGTTTGTTTTTCGTATCCTCTTCTTGTCAGCGTTCGTTTCCTCCACCCGGTTACACCATGCTACCACAAGAGACCGGGTAGACCCCCATTCGCAACAACTGGTGGCAGCGGTGGGATGCCATCAGCGACCTTCCTGCCGACCCATAACAATGTGATTTCCGTAATAAGGCGCAGCCTGAGGGGCTCCCTCTCCCGTGACCGCCAATCTCCCTCGAAGGTTATGTGATAAGAGATCAGGAAAGGGCTAGAGGAGAGACGGGTGAAAAGCTTGATCGCGTGGATCTGGCTGGAATTGATAAAATGGAGGAAACGGTGGACAGGCGAGAAGGGAAATGCACTGGGTTTGCAATACCTTTGAAATATTCAGGGACCCTATGGACGCCTCAGTAAATGTGACCTCTCGCGGTAGCCGGCCGCATGAGACACCATACGGGTTTTGCTGAGAGCATGGCGATTGGGTTAGCAAAAAAAAAAACCGCTGTTGCGCAATCTCGGTGGCCATGCTTTTGGAATACCTTTTGGCCACCAAAACTCATGGGCGCGTGCCTCATTGTGCCAGTGCGCATGCGCAGACTACTTACCCAGAAAATGCCTATTAAAGATAGTGATGTTTTCAAAGTACAATTTAAGAACCTAAACCGATTCACTTAAATGTCTCTTTCCAGTTAATGACCCACAACTAACGTTCCTGATGCGCTCTTGTGATGCCATGCCTATTTTGGCATATATGAAGTTAATGATGCCTCCGCCAGAGCACCAGGACTGTGCCATGTACATCATGATGTACATACCCTTTTCCTGTTATGACCAGTCATTCATGTTCGCCACACACTCATGCCAGGCCATGAGGAATTCGGTATACATTTTGTTAATGTGACAGCTGCGAGAACACAAAACGTGGGCAGCTCAGTAGATAAGATCGAGAAAGTAACAAAGTTGCCAGCACTGCAACAAGTACCGTAAGCAAGTTCCACGTTGTGCTTGTTCAAAAGAAAGCGGGTGTTCAACATGACAGAGTCCTTTTCATTGCAGGGTATTTAAAAGCATCTCAGATTTTACATAATGAAGTGAACCATCACTACTGTGCCAGCAGCCTTTTCAAGTCCTGGGCAACAGCAATTTTTTAAGAAGGTGTATGGTAAAGGGGCTCTGCAACGGCGTCGATAGGGTTCAATATGGCATTCGCTTGTAAAACACAGCACTAAGCAGCATCATTACCGTTATTAATATATGAGCCTTACTAGCCTAATTAACATGTCTAGTTTGCATAACAAAATCTTGATCACACTCAGCTTGCATCTCAAGTAAGTCGCTTCATAGAATAGTTAGGTTACATAGTTTAATTATTCTTATGTGCATATTTAGTAAGAAGACGAGAAAGTCACCATGTGTTGATCCACTAGGTGAAAAGCATGCAAGAAGTCATTTACTTGAGCTTGTACGTGGAGGAGCACAGTTTTACATGTAAAACAAAGGTGTGATAGTCACGTCAACCATGGAGTGGGTCACTGGCACGAAAATTAGTCCAGCAAGGGCCAGGGGAGAGAATAGGGTTGTAGAGATGGGAACTGGTTGTTTAACAAAATGTCCCCCACAGCTGCAATTTAACAGATAGCCTTTACCATATCACATATCTAGATAATTTCTGAAAGGTAGTTGGCGTAGCGACTCAATATGTTGATACTAGTGTTGAGATTGAAGGAAATCTGCGCGCCGATTGCGATATAGAGATTTTGGTCGTCTAATACGTTTCAACAGGCACTGACCGCATGTGGGGCCTCGGTAAAGGGCTTCGGACCAGTCCCATTTCTGTAGCTTGCTCTATCATATAGCTTCATTAATGGCGTTATGTGAGTAAATAATGTGAGTACTACGTAGGAAAGTGGAAGATATATTCTTCGCTCTGAAGCCTAAGCTCGCTTGAGAAAAATAGGAATGTTTGTTTCAGACCACTGCTTCAGAAGTAGAGATCATCGAAGTAATATTATATACACGAAATATTAAACTTTGCCCGGCAGTGTTTCTTTTACAGTAAATAATATTGTCATCAAAATACATAAGAAAAGTGAGAGGTGAAGGAATTAGTGCACGTTTTACGCGTGTAGGGCTCCTTCATGCCCTGTGTGCGAAAGGAAGGCTTAGGAACTATGCGCAAGTTCATTGATGTCTGCACCATAGTTATAGAGACCACCTGCCCATCCCCCTGCTACCCCATCGGTTTCATCATGTGAGGCGGCAAGTAGTTCACCCGGTGTGAAGGAATTTGAAAGCGTCAGTGTCCAACGACGTGATCCGGTGCATGATTGTTGGCCACGACGAGTCCTCCTGGTGGATTCTGGTACACCGAGGGCAGCTGACAAAAGGTCTGGAAGCTCCGCCTTCCTTGGTCGCCTTTCTCAGCTCCTGCAAACTTAGCTTTGTGTCGTAACTGAAACGACCCATGGTCCTCAAGTACACAACGCCACAGCGAATTACATACTGCAGGGGCACAAGCATAGAATTTCCAAAAAGTAACTAGCGTGGACTCTTGCACTGCCTTCGTTCAGTGACCTTGTGAACGCGGGGTAGTATACAAACTGGCCTATTCTTCATGCTCACGGGCTTCGAACGTACTTGGGGATTTGTTTATTGGTGTGTTTTCGTTAAGATTCGAAAAAAAGAAAGGATATTTTTTTACTTCGTCACCTGATTTGAATTGGTGAGCATTAAAGTTCAAAGTATTTAATTGCCAGTGCATAACAAGTGCTGATTGTAGTCTCTTGAAAAGACGAATCCAAGCCACGCGAAGCCAAACAGTGCCAAAAGTACGAAGATTAGATAAATTTGTGAACTACCTGTCATTCACATACTCGCTGAAGCGTTGTGCGTTGCAGCTACCATAGACACTACCACTAGAGTTTATGCTAGTGCATTTCTAGGAAGCTATGGGCAAAAGTTGCACTTCCATAGCGTATCAGAAATCGACAGTTCTTTGAATTTTTTTCGAATTGCTGCATTCTATTTATGAAGAATGCTCCCCGCCACTTGTTCTCTCCATCCATTTGGCACTACGCGCGTCGTTAAAGTTCCCTCCATCCTTTTGGCACTACGCGCGTCGTTAAAGTTCCCTATTTCACTTTTCTCGATGTGTTTCTGCAAGGCCATATAATGACGCATGAGTCGCGAACACAAGTAACCGGATCTCGGCTGGCGTGACGTTAACAGTTTCACTAGCTCTTTATATTTACCACGACAATGTACAGTTTTGCGCAACAACGGGCTATATTTTGTGGCTACCACAGCTTTGCGTGAGAATGACGCTGACAGCAAGTGGTCCGAAAGAAACACATCATCGAACGACATGACTGTGAAAAGGTGCGCAGAAAGAAAGAAATGAAGACTTGTACATTTCCGCTATTTTCTCGCGTAAGTGATTATCAAGACTAAGTACTGAACGAACTGGTAGACGGGGAAGATAGACAATAATCAATGAAACAAAAGCATATATACACAACGAACATACAGAGTATATAAAACGAAAAACTGAGTGCACATTATGAGCCTTCTATCATTTTGTATGTGTCTCTTTTATTGGGTTTTTGTACATAACCTGTATTTGCCTGTCTTCTACATGAAAAATGAGCTTCACTGAAATGGGCTTTTTACCATTCCAGTATATTCAAGAATATCCTCTTTGTGAACTCGAGGAATGCATTTAGGTTGTCCTGCTTCATACGAATGAAACTACTCTCAGATGACGTAGCGCTTGTGTTGTCTTCTTTGCCTTCCGTGTATTCTCCTTTGCGTCTGTGGCATTTCATTGGTGCCATGTACCTGCAAGCTGCTTTCATGCTTATAATTTACCATGTACTAACTGAGTGAGCAAAGAGAGGTGTGCAACAGATGCGATCATTATTAAAGCACAAAGAGAGAAAAATAAAATGTATGCCCCAGACAATGCAGATTGTTTTTATTGTCTGCTCTCTAAAAGAACAAATGAGTGCTCAATACAGTGCATCCAACATCACAGTGCTGTCAGAGCTTGTCTCTTACCGTTAAGAGCTAACGCAAGACCACTGTATCGAAGTGCTAGTATAAGAGTGCAACAATTATCTTAATTTCTATGTTTTTGCAGCAGCAGCTTAGAGGACGTGCCCGCTGCAGCAAAAGCTTCCCTTTTGCTCTTGTTGCTTAGAAAAAGGATGACTCCACCAGGCATGATTACGCAAGCGCTCGCGGTGTTTGCCGTAATAAGTTGCAGTTGGTAAATTATAACTGTCTTTTTTGTACTTTTTGTAACCCTGGCCGGTCTTTGTCTCATGTTGACTACGAGTCTAGGAAGGTTAAAACGAAACACAACTTTCCACAAAGGAAGCCAAATGACAAGAGGCGTTTGGAATGCTCGTATTTCCAGGTCGGCCAGAATAATGATTGACTAAATTCGAAACAATGTGTGTCTCCTCTACACAGCACACTACTTAGGTACAAATGCGATGCACATGTCAAATTATATGCATTCTGGCCTCTGAATTTGATCTGCTTTCAGCGGCTGATGGTGACCAACCGATAACAGGGTGAACCCGAAATTCGCACATGCGTTGGGGGGAGCTGGATAAATACGGTGCGTACAGTGTTTGTCTCTTCCATTCTCTGCTGTGTCCCAGGTTTCACGTGTGCACTAATTATTTCCAAATAGGCATACCAGCATCCTAATTTATTTTCGGTATGATATCCAACATGTCTCTTCATTTAATCATAAGGATCAGCCGCCTCCCCCCCCCCTCCCAGTTTTATGCGTCGTCATTTCTGCAGACTTTCTATAAAGACGCCACACATTATTTGCTGCCCCCATCACAAGCCTTTACAGGGAACGCACACGTGCAACACTGGTGCCGAAAAAACCCTTGCAAAAATATCTCTCTCTCCTTTCTGTTCAATACGGCGATGCAGCTGGTGTAGGCCCTGGCACCCTGGTTCGGATTCTGGAACTGGGTGGGTTCTTGTAAACGCTTTGCCATGCCGATGCCGACACGCCGGAATGTCCCCAGCAGCACGTCGAGCACACTGTCGAAGCGCCATTGTGCCCAGTTGCTGCACACGTACCGGTCGAAGCGGAAGCACGGCTCCGCGTACTCTTGGCGGCCGAAGTCTAAGGCTACGGCGTATTTCTGGCAGACTGCTGCCGAAAAGCGATTGATTACCATCCCTCCAGGACTGCGTGGCTTTAAAAGAGAAATAGGCTGCAGAAATGGTGCCCATTGCTTTCATCGTACTGACAGGCAGTGGATGGCTGGTCGATCATGCGCGGTAGCTAAACCCGAAGTAACGCGGCCAGGCTGGCGACGCCTAAAGGAATGCCGATGCTGTATTAGGTTTAGATGCCGTACGTGCATATCTGTGTCCAAGTAACTATGGGTCAGTTCTTAAAGCGAGGGGGCTTAGTGCCTTTGAAAACTATGTCGGAAGTAGTTTGTATACAGTCCCTTGACTATGGGACCTCCTTTTGATTATTACACATTTGTATTTTTACCCAACATTTAATGATAAACTTCTCAATCTGAGGATGACTGGACCCACAGTACACACACTAGAGTAGGTGAACAGTGAAGGTGTCGCTGCCCGTCGGGATTATTTCAGTATATAACTATAAGGAGTCGACTAGTGATGTACAGCTGCAAGGAAAAAATCGTTGGCTAAAGTGCCCTATGATCGGAGCAGTGAAATACCGCTTAGAATTTGAAAGGTGATCATCTCGTTGGATGAGCTGCTTTCTGCCGGCACCTCGCACTTGAAAAGACACATCCTGTCTGCTACTTTTCCTATGTCAAAATGGCTGATTTGGAGAGTGGGTGATTCATGACTACCTACGTTTTGGCCCTTGTCTACGTTACGCGCTCGCTTTTTGAGTAATCTTTCTCTGTCATGCTCGGGAACAGGACGCGAGATTCCAATTTTCCCGCTCCAATGACCAAACACATGTTCCAATCGTCTGTTTCAGCTGCACCTACGTAACCAAAGCGCAGCATCGTCTCATCATCACTGTATGCACAAGAAAGCGAGAGCCTGCTGCACACTTGGTAACGCACTAAGTTGTGCTATGGGGGACCAAACTTTTTGCGCCATACAGCGAGTGGACATCCTACATATCAAAGGCGCTCTACAACTCGGCTAAATAGGAGGTTAGGGTTCTCGACCTGTACCGTTGAACTCTGTGTTCTCTCAAGGCCACGTCAGTACGCCTAACTTTTTTAGAGTGGTAAACACTTACGACATCGGCGCATTACAAAGTTCCAGAAGAAGCAATTAATATGAAAGGTTTACCCTTCACCAAATTTGTACTTTTTAAATCACCCTCCATTCCCCCCCCCCCCCCCCCTGTAATCTCTTGGTGTCTCTACACGTTCTGTGCGATTGAATAAATAAATGGCATGGTTTTAATGCCTAGCCGCTTTATTCACCACATTGCGCTATACTTCAAATGTCTTTTCACAGTATGAACATCGTCGAAATTAAAAAAAAAGTATTCCCGCATCTGTTCTGCTGCATCTGTATTCCCGAATACCTAATTCCTCTTTTTCCAAAACTAGCTGTCAAAAAGCGCGTTACACCAAAAGGGAATGTATCTCACTATATGTATTTTAGGGCTCTCAACAGAAGTATTACGTTATATGTATTCTGCAATAGTTTTTCGAGTATCTCTGCTCACAGCTGGTTCGCACTCGCTATACATGCTGACCTACATGTTCAGAGGATGGGCGCTAGCTCGGATTGTTGCTTACGGTGAACGCTTTGTTCAACTGAATCTCGTGGCTCCAAAGCTTCCAAGAACAGTTATCAAGCTCGCCTTGGTTGACGAGCTCCGATTTGATAAAAATGAGTTCCTTCCAGTGTACTTGGAGCACACTTGAGTCTGTTGAAACATGGTGGCCTCCTTCGGGAATCAAACCACCGACATAGTGTGTGTGCTGAGAATTGAGTTAGCTTGTATTCTTCCCAACTGACTAATCACGAAGAGCAAACGAGAGTTTCATTTGGATTGGGTTTGGTGAATTAGTGTTGTTTTGCATGTCTGCAAAAAGTGTTTTGTACCATTCTTCTATTATTTTGAAACATAGGGCAAAGGCGAAATGCCAAATACATTGTTATAGCTATGTGGCCCTTACAGTCTAAATTGGCACATATGTCAGTCACGTGGCTTTTCTCAGTTATTATGGCGCTCGGTTCCTGACCACGGATTCGGTGACGACTGCAGCGGTTGCATTTCAATGGAGGCGAAATTCTCAAGGCCTGCGTACTGTGCGAAATCAGTGAGCGTTAATTAACGCCGCATTGTCAATATTGATTGATTTGTGGGGTTTAACGTCCCAAAACCACCATATGATTATGAGAGACGCCGTAGTGGAGGGCTCCGGAAATTTCGACCACCTGGGGTTCTTTAACGTGCGCCCAAATCTGAGCACACGGGCCTACAACATTTCCGCCTCCATCGGAAATGCAGCCGCCGCAGCCGGGAATCGAACCCGCGACCTGCGGGTCAGCAGCCGAGTACCTTAGCCACTAGACCACCGCGGCGGGGCCCGCATTGTCAATATATCTGGAGTCCTTTACTACGGCGTCTTTCATAGTCATATTGTGATTTTAGGACGTAAAACCCTGGGTACCATAAATAATACTTTGTTTATTGGTGAGCACCTTCTTACGCGGTGTTTGAACTATGTAAAAAATTGCTTGAAAAATAACGGAACCACGCTATCGGGGATGTATGACCACTCCACAGAAAAGAGTTGCGCTTCGTCACTTCTGCTTCCAAAAACAGTGACAACGCATTGTGAAATGCGTAATCTTACCAGCTGGTCGTGGACACCGCACCGACTGCAAGCCCGTGGTGATGCCATCGGCGCCGCAGGGTTGAGGCTTCGGTCTCTGCGTGTGCAGCACACATCATAGCTCACGATTTAGTCGAAGCAGTGTAGATCACTTAAAAACCTGAGCCCTGATTTATTGGGGACATAGCACAGCCTTGGCTAAGGATGAAACAATGACAATGAAGTGAAGATAATTAGTGTGCCACTACAAAGTTTAAATTGAAAGTGTGATAAAGCTAATAACATTTGAAGTTCTGTAGCTTTATGTTACGGGTTGCAAGAAAATGGGTTCGATTGTGGAAATTTACAATGAATGTAACCCTGCGCACGTATATAACTACAGAGAGAAACTAAGATGTTATAAGCAGCGTGGTTAGCCATGCTAATAGGTTCGCGTCACCCCTGTGTGCAGGAAGGTATGGGGCTGCTGTGTGCCGGCAGTGTTTACGCATGCATTGCGCAAGAAGTTCTATTGCATCTCAAAACGCTCTTTACTAAAGAGTATTCACAACTGTCCAAAGAAATGCGAGTTATGCTGCCACACAGCTCATACACAAAGAACACCGATGATGATTGAGCCCACCTTTTAGGAACTTTAAGCTTACCATTGTTAAGTGGTGCTTCTTCTGAAGACCAAGAATCCATGAAATTTCTGCCTCCTCCAACTCCACCCACTTTTTTTCGCTTTTTCTCATGAAACACATCTACCCTTTTCACTCACGCAATTTGTCTCGTCTTCACCCTCACCCTCCTGCACCCCCGCATCACCTGAGTTACCCTCTTCTCATCTGTTGATTGGAAAAGAAGGTACGAACAATATACACGCTAGTGCTAAATAAACCAGTTGTACCTCACAAGTACACTTGTCAAAACGTTTTCTGGAATACACAACCTCTTCGTATGCCTTTTTTGAACCCAATCTACAATTTCCCCCTTCCTGTGGTTTTTATTTCAGCTCGAGGTAACGTAAATTGCTTAATCGCGCAAGGAGATCTTCGGCTTGTAGTAGTTTTTGTAGAAAACGAATGTCTCACGAATTTGACAGAACGCTAAAGACGCTGTCCCGCTACTTGGTTAGAAATCACAGTTTGTACAACGTAGTGCATCACGACTGGGACAGACAAGCACTGCATGTGTGTCCTCCTCTGGTTCTGTCGTGGTCCTCGAGGCCAGATAAATGTCGCAGAACGCTACACTCGATGCACGCATCTTTAGTGGGGTATCAAGCCGAACCGGAGCACGCTATCACCGTAAGAAGGATGCCAGATGCTAAAACATACAATAGTGACAGGTGCTGAAAAATGAGACAATGCGGCATGTCAGTTCAATCGCATGTAAAAGTTTTCCCCGAGTTCTGTCCCGTGCACTAGCCTGTGTTGCCTTGGTTTTTCACGTGAGAGCTTTGAGCGTTAAAGCTTCAAGTGAGAAATAACAGATAAAAAAAATGAAATGAAACAGTCTCGCAGATGGGAGTGTTGAAATACACCGAGGTAACGGGGACCCACGATGCGCCATAATCAGGACCTCTTTACACACGAAGGGAAGGCAGTAATAAGTTACAGTCTATATTGCCGGCAGCCGGCAGACTATATCAGTCGACCGAATGCCGGCAGTTCTTCCTTATAGGAGGGTTGCAAGTAACGTCGTTAGCTGAGGTGAGATTAGGTTAGGTTAGGTTCACGTCAATCACGTCACAAGCAAAACATACTCGATGTTTTTTTTTACGCCGCGGCTACGTCGGCAAATGCTAAGAGGCCGAGTCAACTCCATCGACTTCGCTTGGCCAACAGACGGCAAGCTCAGGTCTTTCACTCTCCTTGACAATGGTGATCGGTGTTGCTCAATGTCAGAGAGCAAAAATAGATAAATGGCCAAAAGCTAAAAATACAACTGGACGCCAATGAGTCGCTGGTTTGTGGTGTGTTATGCCACCTGCTGCACTACACGTTCAGCCCATATGCTGCCAGCGCATGTATCACCTGCAGGACAGGCTCACCAGAAATTGGTGACAGATAGGCCACATGTTCAATGGCAGCCAATAGGAAAAAAACGCCGGCTACTTTTTTTCCAGTATAATCTGCCAGCTGCCGGCACTACAGGGGCGTCCCAATAATAATGAAGCCATTTTTTCTGTGGTGCCATTTCACTGTTATTACAGATTTGGAGTGAGCTTGAAAATGGTACTAATAAACTGTAACCGCTCATAAAAACTACGGATCCTGCACGTATACAAATACAAGGTACCGAAGAAAATGATTAAGTTAGGCTTACCGGAGGAACGAGCGTCATACCGAAACCTTGCATAGCTGTTTTCATCGTACACCAGTTGTCAAAATTGACGGGCGGTCGAAAAAAGCCAAAAGCAGAACGGACGCCCTTGGCAAGCGGGAAGAACTAGGATCCTCTTACCAGACACGATGAACCAACGAATGATAAGAAGGCCCATGCCACGAGCATTTCACTGCGCGTTCACATTAATCATCATGATAGCAATAATTTTCCTTGAATCATTGGCATCTACCCTTTCTGGGAGAGAGCCTGAAATTATTTAGACTAAATATTGTCCTGAAATTTTTAATGGCTTTAGGTGGTCACAGTGTCAGTAAAGATAATTTGTGTTATTTCTCTTCATCGCCATCGTCATCTTCCGAGTGGGGATCCCCAAGCGCACCACGGGTGAGTAAAACATGCTAGAGCCCAATCACATGCACTCCTATTGGCTAACTGTGGTGTATATGTAGCACTCATTGGAGAACGTACGGTTTTCCTCGCTATTGAATTCGTGGATTTCTCAAGTGTACTTGGTACTGACAAGCACTGTTGGGTGCGAAAACAGACACCACATGAGCAAGACCATGCAGACAAGTTGCCATAACTGTCAAAAGGTATCAGAAGAGCGATGATATCAGACTATTCTGATACTGGGAAGTGTGCGTTCGAATGATCGTGCTATGGGCCTTCTACTGCGCCGTTCCAGACGCTTGCAGGCACTAGAAAAAAGAAGACAATGTCCGTTTTCCGAGTTAAAAAACATTCCAAGGAAGGGAACGGCATGGTGGAGTTTTACCATGTATAGATGTAATACTGTAGTAAAATTTCGCCATCACGTATTTTTTCCAAGCAAGTCAAGATAAAATATTTTTACCGATGTGGCTGAGTAAAACTTTTGATTTCGTAAGCATGTTGTAATGCCAGATATTTTTTTAACTATATTGATTGGGAACAAGGGATACACTCGTATTCGGCAGTAAATGTGTTCAATTCGTAGTGTGGCCAGTTTCGGTAAAATCATGCATTCAGGAAAATTCAACAAAAGCGACTCTAAAACTTTTCAAGTCTGCTTGCGAAAATCACTAATACCATGAAAACACGATGATAAGTGTATTATTTCTGACTTCAAAAAAAATGACAGTATATCCACAGAGTGAATGATGATAAATGAGGCGATGCGCTGGGGGGTTTCATTGCTAAACCGTGAACAATCCGCAAATATCGCCCATTACACCATCAAAGACGTGACAAACACTGTGTATTTTTATAAAAGAAATTTTGTGATTCGTTTTATTATTACGAATAAAAAAGTTTCTTGTACACGTCACTTCCGTTCCCCCTTCACTGTGACGGCTTTATGGTCGGTGATGTGGTAGATAAGTGATGCGACGTAGTGGGATGTTTGCAAGAATGAAATAGGGGCAGTTGGCAAAGGTGAAACTACAGGCGGTCACGTACATACATACAAGGGATAGACAGACCCGCACCTTTAGGAGCTTCGCCCCTAAATTTCCATGCCTGCGCGGAAAGCACCATTTCTTGAACCCGTTGCGAACCCTTTTGCAGCTACTAGTACAAGTACGCTTGCAAAGTATAGCCACTACTACAATAATTGATTCGGTAGCTGATGTCGATGATTTATTAAGGCCCTGTCCTTTGTAATGGGTTGCTAGCCTTCAACGACCAACTCTAAATAGAGTTTATATTGTTTTACGCCTCCCTGCATTTTCTTTGCTTTTCTTTTTCTGTCTGTGGTTATAGAATTCACGTTTTGTGATGTCCGATTTTTATTGACTCTTTGTCCCGTTATATAGCGCATGTTAAAGTGGCTCCTTCCCAACATAAGGCTTGTATATGGTTCTTGAGCTGCGAAGTTTCGAGTACCCTTGTAGCTCAGTGGTAGAATACAGGGGCTGGCGTGGAGAATACCGGCTTCGAACTCCTTTCCGACCAGGTGCGTTCTTCCCTTATTTCTTTGATATTGAATGAGGACACCAGCGGAGGTGAACGTTGCGGTTTAGAGAATGCCTACAATTATCGCGTTGAAGCAGAGCCGTCAACAAGCGAAGGCCACTAGAACAATGCTGGTGCTGAAGATGAAAGTATTCAGTTTGAACGTAACGATGAATGATTAGATAATGATGATAAACGACAAGAAAAGGGATGAGGACCATGTTGAAATAGCACTGTGGGCAAACAAATGACTTGTTATCATAAAAGCGCTTCAATTTACTGAGATGAAGCATTCCTACAAATGGTGTTTAACATGCATATCGTTATTTAAAATATTCTGTCTTTGGAAGCCTCCTCTTTAGGTTAGTCACCGGGATCTCTTTTCTGTGGTAGAAAACTTTTTAAGGAATCAAAGGGGTGTTGATCTCATGTATCTGAACTAACATCAATAATTTATTATAGCTATTCCACAATTCATTAGTCATGCCTTTCTCATATCATACTCATAAATTTATTCTCTCTTGACCAATACCACACATTTGAAGTGCGTCATACGTAGAATCAATCATCATCATTGTCATCATTATCATCATCATACAATTGGGCCTTGAATGGTAATAACGGCATTGATGATGAATGTAACATATAAGGGTAATTGCTTGCGCGAGTTGGCAACAATGGATGATGAAAACACCAATGAAAGCGTTGAAAATGAGGGATCAGGCGTTGAGAATAGCCATCATCAGTGATAGTATAAATGCTGTCAACGTCATTAGCAAGCGACAATATTTCTCATGGCATAGCCCTTAATTGCTCACTTACATTAACCACTGGCTTCTTGGCCAATCACCCTTTGTGGATGAGAGCCGCAATAGAAGAACAAGCAAGCAAGGGGCCACTAGAACATTTAGGGTATAATGATGATAACAATAATAATGACGAACAACTTGTACTCATGAAACAGATGAATATACAAACTAGTGATGATGATAAAAATTATGCGTCAAAGAAAAGTCGGCAGCAGGTAATTCCCATGCTCAAGAGTGAGTGTTAAATATCCTAGCATAACTGCTCCTCCCAGTGGTTACACAAGGTTATCAACCGTTATCAATCGTCAATTTAGACATTTCGCTTCGTGGTCGCTAATTGACGCTCGCAATTCTTCTCCCCCAATGTGAGGGAAACAGTGTCGTCATTGAGGGTGTTGTTGAAGTTATTGGTATACAGATGCGCTGTTTGGTGCCTCGGTTTTCTTTTCGCCAGCTAAGTTGGCCAGATTGCATTGCTCTGCGGTGATTACCAGTGGCCACTGTTCCAAAATTTCAAAGTGGCTATGAACTATTCGTAGGAAGGGCTTAAATTTGCCTCTTAGGCTCAGCTGGCTGTTACCACTGGTTAAAAAGTGAATTGTGTTATGTCTATAATTACTTCTGTAATTCCTGATTGTACCCATCTGAAGATGCCTTCTGCCACAGGAAACAATGACGCAAGTACCACGCATACACCTCGTTTCTGTTGTTTTTAAAGCCTCTTGGACATATTTCTTAAAACACCTTGTATAAAAGATGAAAATATCGAGCAGGATGACCTAACAATGTTGCAGACATTTAGCATATTTCCGGATATAGCCAATGCGCTTTATGTAAGTGTTCGCGGGCATATATAAGAAACGATATTTTTTTTTTCAATTCAACTGTTCCTTCTCATTGACGAGTACCCATTTCACTTATCGTTGCTTCTTAGAAAGAATTCCGTGGTTGAACGGTTAACCAAGGCTTGTTCTGCGATTGCAGCAACTACCATGGAAAGCATGCTTGTCGATGTGCCACGCTTCGGTGAAACTGCCCGACAAGCAGTGGCACGGTGTCTCCATTTCTATTCGTATTGCCGGTGCGGGTGCCTTGTCACAGGAGTTGAGGCACGCGCAGGCTAGCGACTTTTGCCGGCCAGTAACAGGAGGGCATGGGAGAGGACCATCCTACACGGTCATGTTCTTGTTCCCTCTCACCTTCTCTTGTGGCGCATGTCGGTTACTATTACGACGCACGTGCGAGCAGGAAGAGGTGAAAGTCGACGTGGGCTGAAATGCAAGGTAAATCCGTGCATGAAGTCATTTTCTGGGGTTTGAACACGGAAGAGCAGAGCTGTAGGTAGCTCTAAAACAGGGTCGTCAAAGTCACCTCGACCAGCAGGCCGCAGTCCTGAAATTTAACCCCGCAAGACCAGCGACAGTGAAGAAGGTTGAAGAGGGGGGAAGAGGTTGTCAAAACAATATGCCCTCCAAAGCTGCAATTTAAAGAAAGCCTTTCACATATCTCAGATATAGATCATTCCTCAAAGGGGTTGTTGTCAGGGTTTGAGAAACATATCGATATGTTCTTAAGATTGACTAAAATCTGAACGCCCATGGCGAAATATGCACTTCTTGTTCCATGGTTATGTTTCAACACTGACCCCATGGGGTGCCTCACAAAAGTTCTTGAGACCAGTCTCATTCCTGTAGCTTATTCTAACAAAGCTTAATTGATCGCAATATGCGAGTAAATAATGGAAACACCTTATAACAAATTAACAAACTTTTTATTCCTTGTGAAGCGGAGGCCCACTTGCGATACATCCGTGGACCGCAAGCTGCCTGTGGGATGCGCGGTTTTTTTGTTCGTACTTTCCAGCACCTCTAGGTGGCGCGGAGAGCGTTTCAGTATGGCGAGACGAGAGGTGATGGAGGCTACCCGAAGGCGTGCGCGACTCGAGAATCAGGCGGCTTTCGGAGCTATCAATGATGTCCAAGAGCTATCATTGACCTTGGCAATAAAACACAGAGGTGTATTGTCGAAGGAGAGGCGGCGTTTAACGCTAGTCACGTCGTATGCTGTGGAATACGGGAAACGACAAGCGCGGCCGTCCATGTCGAGTCCCTCTGCCTGCAAGCAAGCGCACTGAAAGCGCCCGCCGAATACCATATAAGTTAAAGTTTGGAACGCAACCGGTGCCGTAAAGTTCAATATTTCTTATTAAGTTTTGCAAATTCTGTACGATATGCGAGAGTTTAGAGCGACCAGAGCGGTTGCGCAGGTGTAAACAAAGCGCCACACGTGCGTTTATGGCGAGATGTACGGTTCTCCGCGCCGGCTTAGCTGCGAAACGATTGTTCAAATTACTCGAGAGACACGGACTCAGGGAAACAAGGGTGATTTAGGAGATAGGAACGCTGCACATGCGATTGCTCTTCGCTCGTAGCCCATCTTTCGCCCTGACCCAGCACGACTACGACGTGCCCGCACCAACCAATACCATCACCGTCTTGCGGCTTCCGAAGAATTCCGCGCTGTGGCGCTCGCTGACCTGAAAAGTGCGAATACCTCTGCTCTAAAATGAGAGACATCGAATTAGATATCCTATCTGCGCTAAAATGAGAGACATTGAATTACATATCCTATATATTCTCTCAGGTTGGTACCGCTTAAGGTGCTGACAATAGCTAGGAAACCGGACATTTTCATCTGCTTTCAGAAATATTGTCATCATTTAAACAGGACCTGATTAAGAGTGTACAAAAAGTGTGAATCTACACATGGCTGTTTTTTTGACAATACACGTTATTTTCATCGCAATGCAATCACAGTATAAACTACAGAAGTGAAAACTAAACGTTCGTTAAGCGGATGCAATGTTCCTGAACATCCACCGTGTGAAGGGGGCGCTTAGGATCCACGCGCGAAGGCGCTCGCGGGACCAGCATAGTTCCGTGCCACGCACCCAGCCCCGTGCTGCTCTATTTGCTTGATCATGCGTTATGGCTGGCGGGTCAGGTGCGGAGGAATTTGATAGCGCCGCCGGCCAACAACGCGATCCTGTGCGTGGTTGTCATTCAGACGCGGTGCGTCCTCCTGCTGGATTCAGAAGCATCGAGGGCTGCTGAAAAGAGGTCTGGAGTCGCCGTCCTCCTTGTTCTCCTCCCTCAGCTTCTGCAAGGCAAAATATACGTTAAGTGCGTAAAATTAACTAGAAGGGGCTAAAGTCAAGGCACGAGTGAATATAAACTCTTCACTGCAAAGTAAGAGTTCTCAACCTCACTATTTAAAGGAAAAAATAAATCCAGTTTTTGGTTCACTAAGTATTACAACTAAGTGGCGTTAGCCGCCGCCCGATCTCAAGGGGACCGACCGACCGACCGACCGACCGATGAAGGGAAGGATGCACAGACGGACGGATGCGCGGACAGACGGATTCTTCGCTGCATTCATTATTCATTCCGTGGATAGAATGCGATTTTTTTTTTACTTTCATTGCCTATAGTAAAAAGATGACGACGCCAGGGATTATTACGTCAGCGCTTGCGGTGTTCGTTGCCATAAACTGCAGTTCGCAAAAAAAAAATAGTATTCATTTTTTGTACTTTTTATAATATAGGCCATTCTTTGCCTAAGGGTGACTACGGAAATAGGAAGATAAAACAAAAGCACTGCTTTCCACAAACGCAAGACTAAGCCTAATGACACAAGGAGTTTGGTATGCTCGCATTACCATGTCATCCGGAATACCAATATACTTACTACGACACCTTGTCTGTCACTGCGACATAGTCCACCTTTTAAAAGGGACCGTCGACACAAATAAGCGTGTAGTTTTCATCACTTCTCGAACTGTCGAATGCACTGATATCGTAGCGCGAGTGGTAAAACCAAAAACAACGCTGTTATAACTCTATTTATGTAGAGAAACCATGCTGTTTTCAGAGTGATTGGAAACGGCCTTTGAGGTTAGCGGGAGAGTTAAATGCGTCAGGGTGGCAGTTGCACAGCGCCCCTATGCATATTTTTAGAGTGGTTTTCATGATCTGATATTTAAGATAAAAATCGTATTTTATGTCAGAAAGTATAACTAGCACTTCCACATTCTTTACAACTCAATAGCGCGTTAAAACAATTACATGTGACTTGTCGCGTAAACGATCTGCATTATCTAGGGCATAGTTTCCCTCGCCACTGCTCTAAAACGATGCATAGGGGCGCTGTGCAACTGCCACTCTGACGCATTTAACTCTCCCGCTGACCTCAAAGGCCGTTTCCAATCACCCCGTACGTCTGATAGAATAACACCCGCGCTGTGATTGGAAACGGCCTTCAACGTCCGTGGTAGAATGAAATGTGTAAGAGAACGTTTTATGGCTTCACCTGCTCGAGTTTTGAACTTTGAATACTAATAAGATCACTTTTACTGCAGAAGTTTTCATAAATGTTCTTGCGTTCATCACGGCATAAACTACTACACGCATTCCATCGCCAAATAAGGTAGCCTTAAAATTGTAGCAGCGCCCCAATAAACGAAGTATGCATGTGAAGCACATGTCTATTTATATACGGTATGGCATCGAAACTCCATTCACTTTATTCGCTTCGAATGGCTGCAGGCGACCTCCCACTAATAGTGCGAACCTGAATTTTTGCGGATGACATGAGGAGGTGTGGTGCGTACAGTATTTGTTCCTTAAATCTTCTGCACTCTCTCTGAATTTACATTTGCACTAATTATTTCCAATTAGCCTTACCCCCATCCTACTTCTTCGCCTCTGTGATATCTGACATCTCTCTTCATTTAAAATATTAATCAGCCACATAGCCCCTCCCCCCTCTTCCCAATTATCGAGCGTCGTAACTTCAACAAACCTTCTCAGGACCGCTATATAGATGATTTACTAGCCGCAGCGCAATAGCTTTTGGGGAGTGCGAGTGTGGAACACCGCTGCAAAGCGTTGCCAAAATACTTGTCTCACCTTCCCCTTCAGGACGGCGATGCAGCTGGTGTAGGCACTGGCAGTGCTCTGGAACGGATTCTAGAACTGGGTGGGTGCTCCCGCGCATCGCCATGCCGGTCACGACCCACTGGAAAGTCTGCAGTAGCATGTCGAGAACAGTGTAGAAGAGCTGTCTGGTCCAGTTGAGCACGTAACGGTAGCAGCTGAAGCTCGGGTCCGCTTGTACTTGGGGCTGAAGTCTAAGGCCGCGGTGTATTTGCGGTAGAGAGCTGCGAGAAAACGATCGATGATTTTTACTCAAGGACTTTGTGGTTTTTTTTTATGTTTTAACTGAATGCACTGATGGATCCCTTTACTGGGCTGAACTGACGTGGTAACAGCTGTCACGCAAACCCGCACGTTGACAACCTTATGCTGCTTGCACCCAAGTAGCACATGCAGAATGAAGACGCCTAAAACAATGCTGCATCGCATGGTTTAATGCAGCACAAATTTATTAGTTGCTGCGTAACTATGGCGCAGTTGAGACAATGAAGGGGCTCCTCAGCGTAGTTAGGGCCTTTTAAAACCACCTCAGAGGACCACTAGGCCCTAATTATACGCACTATAATAGATGAACCTTAACTGTTTCACTGCTCATCGTGATTATTTTAGTATCGAACCATGAGGCATAATGGTTCGGGTAGTGCAGCTTCAACAACAAAAAAAAAAGAAATCATTAGCGCAAAAAACCGATTATCGAAGCAGCGATATCACGATTAGCATTTGAAGGGTGAGCATTTAGTATGGGTTCCTTTCTGCCGGCACCTCTTACACCAAAAAATGGATCCTGCCTGCTATACTCTCCCTCTGTCATGCTCGGGTGAAAGACGCCTCATGTCTGATGTTCCACCCTGGTAATCGGACACTCTTCGCTTTCAGCAGCACCTACTCAACCATAGTTTGGCAGCATGTCATGCTCTTTGTAGCGCGTGAAAGCGAAAGACTGCACCACACTTGTAATGCATCAAGTTATGTTATGGAAGACAAGACATCTTGCAAGACATACCTAGCGGCAGTGAAAAGAAACACGTATTGATTTTCCTTGACATACTCAGCGAATTGCATTGGAAGTAAGCACGTTAGGCTATCGGTATCCTATGCACTACACTTTCAGCCCATGCGACGAATCTGGTCGTGCACTTTACACTCCTTCTTTTGACTTTGCGCCAGTTTCATTCACCTGGACGCCGTCCAGCCACTAAGAGCATGCAAGTTCGCGCCTGATATCTGCTGACCTATATGTTGAGAGGCTGGATGCTATAAGCGGTGCTCGCGGTGCGGTGAACGTTTTGTTGAACTGAATCGCGCTGGATTCATAATGAGTGTTATCAAGGTCGTCTTGATCTACGAGCTCCTCATTGATTAACATAGGTGATTTTTAATGCACTCAGAGTGCTCTTGCATTGATCGAATTGTGGCCACCTTTTTCAGGGATGAAAATATCGAGATAGCGTGCGTGGCAAAAGTTAAGTAAGCTTAGAGTGCTCCCAGCTAGCTGACCGTGACGAGAAAACGAGTTTGATGTGTGGTTGTTTTGGTGAATCCGCGTTCTTTTGCATATCTGCGAAATTTTTGCTACCATTCTTCCATCAATTCGAAAAACGTTGCGCAAAGAAAATACGAAATGTATTGCTACAGCATGTGCGCCCTGCAAACTATATTCCAACAGTCACTTGAAAAACAGTAATTCAATAGTAATTAAGTATTGAGCACGTTTGTCCCCGTGTTGGTGTAGCGGTTACGGTGATCGTCTGCTGACCCAAAGGTGGCGGGATCGGCCCCGACCACGGCGGTTGCATTTCGATACAGGCATAATGATAGAGGCCTGTGTAATGTGTGATGTCAGAGCAGGTTAAGAGGTACCGTATGGCCGAAACATCCCGTGAACTCTATTAAGGCGTTTTCATAATCGTATAGTGGTTGTGGGACGTAAACAACCCAGATATCATTTTTATTATTTGTGAGCACCTTCTTACGTGCAATGGTTTAACTACGTAGATAATTTGGCGGGAAAAAGGCACCTTCGCTATAGGGTACGTACAATCACTTCATGGAACAGAGTTGTGTTCAGTCACTTCTGCTGAACGAAACAGTGACAACGCAGTATGCAATTCGCGTTCTTAGCATCTTGTCAGTGGCTCATCCTGTTTCAAGATAAGTGGAGAAAAATTGAGGCAGCTTTACCTCAGTACTTCTAAGCACAAAGAAAGTGGGACATGGGCCCCTTTCTCTGTTTCTCTTCAGTTTTTTCATCCTCCCGGTTTTCTTTTTCCATCTATTTTCGCGTTTTTTTTTGTGTTCTTCATATATTTGAATTTATTTCTATTTCCCTACCTAGTGTTTCTCTTCCTTTCTCTTTATTTCTCGCCAGCTGCTTTTTTCTCAATTTTCATACGTGGATTCTGTGTTTATGCTGCCATAGCTAGAACCGCTATGTCAGCTATTTAGATCACCATCACGGCCCTCGAAAAACAGGAGGAAGAAGACTTCTTTTTGGCACGAAGCATGCTGAATATGCAACAGTTGCCACTGCTATATCTATTTTTGAATGCGTTAAAATATTCATCAAAGCACTTGAAGAGCTAATGGACAAAAGAAATTCTTTTTGTTGAGAGCACGTGCTGTATATGCAACAGCTGTGTATGGTGTATATATACATACATATACATATATATATATATATATATATATATATATATATATATATATATATATATATATATATATATATATATATATATATATATATATGTATTTATTTATTTATTTATTTATTTATTTATGCTTTTAACTGTGTTACGCCAAGTGACAACGACAGCATACTACAGCCTGGCCCCATAAAGTGCTCTCAACAAAACTTGAAATTCGGTGCGATGGTGCATAGTTTATGGAAATTTCGGGCACAAAAAAACATTCACATAAGCGCCTCCGAAAGGACATCGGCCAAGCCTGTCATGGTGCTGTACGTTCATAAGGTGGCGCAGGACGGGAATAAAACGGCAGAACTGTCATATGGTACCGGTGGTGTGCCCCGCTCTAAAGAAGCTGGCCCAGTTGCGCCCGTGTCTTTCTTGTGGTGTAGAAAGAAAAAAAAGGTTGTCAGAAAAATATCATCAGGCCTGTGCGGAACGCACAGTCTGAGTGATAGAGCATGAAGATCGGCTTTTCAGAGCCTTTTCTAAACACTCTGTGTGTAAATACTAAAAGTACACTTCCTGGTCACCCACTACAACATGAATAATGTTAATTTTTGTGTAGTAGGCCGGCATTTACTATGCTATCCTTCGTCATTCTTCGGAGAAGTGTGATATCCACTAAACACTTGCGAAAAATTTTGTGCGAATTTTGTGTTGCATGCAGTGGCTGACGACGTTGAAGAATTACGCCGGAAGTGAGTATGTGCCACAGCTAATATGTGATGAACATTTTTTTTCTGATGTGTTTGAGCACTGGACGACCCAATAGTTACGCAATTCGCATTGTGTGGTGCCTGGTCGTTTTTTTTTGCTGTTCTAAAACGCTTTACTACTTATATTAACAAGATTCTTTTCATGACATGAAACCTGCCTAGGGCAAGTTTGCCAACAAGTCCCAAGCACCGGCGTGTCTCAGCGATAGAATACTGGGCTGGCACGCAGAGAACTCGTGTTTTTATCCCACTATGTCACCACGTGTCTTTGGTATTTTTCATATGATATTTTTTTCTCTCATTTCTTGCGATAGTGGTTACGCACAATGGCGGTGGCGGAGAACTGCGGTGCCGCGCGTGATCGCGTTGTGATCTCATAACAGCTTTCGCTGTAAAAGCATAGCGAGAAGTTCGTTAATATCTGAACGGGGTTTTCAATGAAGTTCCGTTCACTTGCGGTGAGTCATATATAGGCTAGATGAGTCAATGCATTCATGACTGGATGGTGAATCATTCACACTTGAGCAAGGGGGTACCAACTTGGCAGAGCATTGAGCAAGTTGCGGGGTGCGTGAGCCGAAACTGTGAAATGAAGATTACAGGTAGAGGTGAGGATAAGATTTCAATGGAGTTGCTTCAAGCGTATCATATCGGGAAGTAAGGGGGCATGTGTGTAAGTGACTCATCGATGAAGATTTGGAAGGTGGAAGCTGAATACCAGATATGTTTTTGTAAGTCAAAACGTGTAGGAGTGAAAGTAAATGACTGTGTGCGCATGCGTGCTTTTCTTGTTAGATTTGCAAGTTATGCCTCAAATAAAGTTAGATGAAGGTAGCACCCATTCCGTCCTCTCCTTTTGTGAATGTGCAATTTTTGCGTTCAAAATTGCCGTCAATTAAAGTGCTCTGCCCTTAAAAATTAAGAACGTCAGCTGATGCACCGGTGCCATTCTGTCAACTATCCTACTATTCACACCTGCGACAAGCGAGCAAAATCGACTTCAGGTGACGGATGTTTGCATTTTTCTGTGCACATTTGCTCGCATATGGTTCGCATTGCCACAGCCCCGTAAGTTCGCTGACGTCATTTTCTGACGCGGGTGATTGGTTTAGTTGTTTGCCACTGCAATCCCTGAACTGAAAAATCGAGCAGCATGCGAGTTAGTGGAAGTAGTCACTTTGAGACCAAAGCATCCTTTTGCGATCAGTCGCATTGTATTTCTGTTGGATTCTGTTGTACTGTTGATTCAACAGTATTTCTGTTGGATTCTGGCCAATGTGCGTGTGTATCCGAGATGACCAGACGTTGGCTCATCGTCGCAAGCACAAAGTATCTCCTCTCGAAGTGACATCGGAACGACAAGTAGGTGGGTGCTTCCTCTGGGAGAAAAGTTCTTCTTATAGAGAACACCACTACGTAAGCAGAATGACGGCAGGCTCCTTGCAAATCTTCTAGGGACGGTTGTTGTCCGGCCATTCAAAAATTCAATAAGAGGAAGCAACTCACTGTCTTCTTTCTGCTTGCACGAAATTGTAGTGGTGTCAACGACTCCTACAAACGCCATGCTGTCATCTTCTGTGTCATCTTCGCGCTTTATCGGTGACCTTGATAAGCAATCGGCGTCGGCGTGCTGCCGTCCGGACTTATACACGACCGTCATATCAAACTCTTGGAGGCGTAAGCTTCACCGTGCGAGCCGACCAGACGGGTCTTTCAAGTTGGTCAGCCAGCAGAGGGAATGATGGTCGCTGACTACGTGGAAGGAACGACCATAGAGGTACGGACGAAACTTCACAACCGCCCATACGACAGCAAGACACTCTTTTTCCGTTGTGGAGTAGTTGGACTCAGCGCGGGAAAGCGTCCTACTAGCATATGCGATCAAACGCTCGGCTGAGTCTTGCCACTGGACGAGTACAGCGCCTAAACCCACGTTGCTGGCATCTCTATGGACCATGGTAGGAGCATCCTCATCAAAGTGAGCAAGCACAGGCGGAGTCTGCAGGCGTTGTCGGAGATCGTCAAATGCCACCTGTTGATCGTCGCCCCATGTGAACGAAACGTCTTTTCTTGTGAGTCGTGTTAACGGCGAGGCTATGTGGGAGAAATTGGCAATAAACCTTCGGTAGTATGCGCATAGGCCAAGGAAACGCCTGACTGCTTTCTTGTCTTTTGGTACCCAAAATTTTCTGACGGCCGCAATCTTATCGGGATCAGGTCGAACACCTTCATGGCTCACCACATGGCCTAAAAATTGAAGCTCCTTGAAACCGAAATGACACTTCTCGGGTTTCAGTGTCAGGCCGGCAGACCTTATTGCCCTGAATACCGATAGCAGCCTGCTCAGGTGTTCCTCAAATGTTTTTGAAAAAATAATGACGTCGTCCAGATAGACCAGACATGTCTGCCACTTAAGGCCTGACAGAACGGTATCCATAAGTCTCTGAAATGTTGCGGGGGCTGAGCACAATCCGAATGGCAAGACTTTAAATTCATAAAGCCCGTCAGGCGTTACAAAAGCCGTTTTTTCTCTATCTCGCTCGTCGACCTCAGTTTGCCAATACCCACTTTTGAGGTCCATTGACGAAAAGTAGCGTGCATACCTCAGCCTGTCGAGTGAATCACCGATGCGCGGTAATGGGTACACGTCTTTCTTTGTCACATGGTTCAGCTTGCGGTAGTCGACACAAAATCGCAAGCTTCCGTCTTTCTTTTTAACCAGCACTACCGGCGATGCCCAAGGACTTCTTGACGGCTGGATGACGTCATCATCGAGCATTTTATTCACTTTTCCTGGATTGCTTCACGCTATTTCGGTGCTACGCGGTATGGGTTCTGTCGTATTAGCCTTGCCGTCTCCTCCGTTATTATCCGATGCTTCGTCAGTGGCGTTTGACTGACCCTCGAGGTCGATGAAAAACAGTCTTTGAACTGGTGAAGATCTACTAGACGCTGTCTCTGCGCTGGTGACAAATACGAGCTTACGTCAATAGGTGGTGGGGCTGACGTGGCTTGCGGCTCGTCCTGTTGTACTACACAGCACTCGCGGATTTCGGTGATCTCGTCGAAGTAGGCAACTGTATTGCCTTGTGTAATGTGTCGTCGCTCGTTGGTAAAATTCGTTAACAGAACCTCTGCTTCACCGCACACAACGTTGACGATACTTCTGGCAATTGCAACACCGCGAGAGAGTAGGAGCGTCAATACTTGTTCAGCGATTCCTTCTCCAGTATTCTGCTCGCTGCACGTGACTGAAACAAGGCGGCACGATAACGGAGCTACGGTCACATCGTCAATGACTCGTAGGGATTTTCTGTGTAGCGCTGCGCTTTGATCCGCTGAAAAGGTCAGTACACCGTCCGGAATATTGATGATGGCACCATATTCACGCAAGAAATCCATCCCCAAGATTGCCTCTTTGCAACACTCTGAAAGGATAACAAAAGTTGCGACGAAGGATGCATCCCCTATCTTCATTCTTGCGGTGCACTTTCCGGTAGGTGTGAGTAGCTGCCCTCCAGCTCCTCTAATCTGCGGTCCTGTCCATTCCATTCTAACCTTCCTGAGCGTGTCTGCCAGACATTGAGAAGTCCGCGCCAGTGTTGACCAATGCCATGACGTCATGTCCGTCAATCGTAATTGCAACTTCGGCCGTAACAACCCCATCTTTCGTCGATTCATTGAAAATGTGTCTCTCTTCGCTCGGCAGTAATGGGGAATTTTCAGCACTTCGACGATTCACAACCTTCCCCCTGAGGTCGCTGCTTTTAGTTTCCCCGGCGTGGACTAGGAGATCTCCCTCTTGGCATGTCAGTGGTGCTCCGTCTAGAGGATGGAGAATAACGCCCAGGAGAGGGTGAGCGTGACCGAAACCCAGGAGGAACATCCCGCGGGGTCATGACATTCGTGTCGACGTCAGATGTTCCGTTGAAATGGCGCCGAGGAACCGTAGAAGGAAACCCTTGGTACCCTGCGGCGCGATACGGGCAATACCGAACGATGTGGCCTGCTTCCCCACAGTGAAAGCACAGGGGCCTATGATCAGGGGTACGCCAGATGTCAGTTTTGCGAAGTGGTGGCCGCCTCGGCATCGAAGTTTCTCTGTAGTACCAAGGCGCGGTCGGCGGATGTTGCTGTTGGTACTGATGTGGTGTCGGCACGTTCGCTGGCTGTCGGCGGACTACGTCTGCATAGCTTGCCCTGGGAGTGCTCGTGTTCAGCTCAGGAAGCGAGAGCGCTTGCCTGATCTCCTGGCGTACAACTTCCGTTACTGAGGCGATCGCGCAGTCATTCGGTTTGGCGACGAGTTTCTTGACCTCTTCTTTTACGATTTCTCGTATTAGTTGGCGCAAAGAACCTTCGTTGGGTGTTGTTTCTGTGGTAGAGGCTGCCACGCTGATCGGTGCACTGTGGGTTGGGCGGTCATACTGGCGATAACGTAGATGCAGGGCGCGTTCGATAGATGTCGCCTCCTTGGAGAATTCATCCACACTTGTAGGCGGGTTTCGTACGAGGCCAGCGAACAGCTGCTCCTTAACGCCCCGCATGAGGTGGCTAACCTTTTTGGCTTCGGGCATATTAGGATCTGCTCGACGAAATAGCCGCGCCATGTCCTCAACAAACATCGTAACGGATTCATTTGGTTTCTGAATCCGTGACTCGAGGAGACGCTGTGTGATTTCTCGTCTTTCAGTGCTCGCGAACGTGTCGAGAAACTTCTGCCGGAACTCGTCCGAAGACGACCACACGTGATTCGTGAACCACGTTCGGGCTCCGTCTTGAAGCGGAAAATAAACGTAGCCCAATTTCTGTGTGTTGTTCCAACCGTTAACATTCTCTGTGTGCTCGAATTCCTCGAGCCAGTCATGTGCATCCTCATATGCGTTTCCGTGGAAGTCAACCGGAAGTCAAGGGTTCAAAACAGTCACCTGTGTCGTTCTTCGGCTGGACATGTTGGGGCCGGTGCTTCCAGGCGCCGTCATGCTTTCTGGTACAGTCACGCTTTCCGGCAATGGACCAAACTCCGGGCTGAGGCCTAACAGGTGCCTGCTGCTGCGGTGAACGGGGGTGTCGATGCGCGGTAGTCTTTCTTGACCAGATGCAGGGCTGTTGTCAGGCGTCCCGAACATGTACCCAGCGCCTCCACCAGTGTCACAATGCAGAAACTGCCGCAGTCGAATCCAGGGAACTCACTTTAATTGTATTAGAATACTGGCAAACTGATGTTGTTGTTGTTGTTGCCCCTTCGCACTGGCACATACCCACTATGGGGGATTGGCCATGAAATCTAGAAGTATCCTAAATGATATATATTAAAAGGTTTATCCTTAATCAAAAAACTAATGATGTAATAGAAAATAATCATTAACTAAAAAGGAATATTAAACTAAACAAATAATTAAAGATTGAATCAAGAAGAGAAAAGGTGAGGTAATACTACAGTGGAAGACAGAAATTTTGAGTAGACCAGACAATCGAGCTTATCTCACCCGGTCACAATCAAATGAATATGCAAATTTCATTCAAAATTAGACAAGTGTCGTCAGAAATATATTTAAGCAGGCATTATTATGACATGCGCTTTGATTCTCGAATGAAATTGCATACAGCATCGAATACGCTCCTGTGGCAATGTCCCAAGCTAAAGGCACCGAAACTTAGAACATTATCTGCAGTTAAATTTAAACCTACTGCTTGAAAAGGAACAATTAAAAGTCTTTTCCTAATTAATGAATAGTTTTTACATGTTATAAAGTAATGCTCTATTGTTTCCGTTTCTTCACAGAATGGACACAGGGGGGATATCGCCAGACCAGCTCTGTGCAAGTAAAAGTTTAATGGAGGGACACGGCATCGAAATTTGGTTAAAATAACTGCTAACTTTTTAGATTGACTCCACTGAGGTTTCCAGGGGTATGTTAGGTGCTGATAGTCCGTATGTTTAGTAATATTTTCCATAATATCCGTATAAATAGCCCATTTTCTATATCTGATCGACACTATGTGTTCCGATTCTGGTAGTACCGAGATCACAGGGCCATCAAGTGTGGCTCGAGATAGTGAATCGGCTATTTCATTCAACCGTATGCCACAGTGTCCCGGGACCCAGACTAACTTCAGGAACTTCACATGAGGTGGAACTAATGTTTGTAATGTCGCTAGAGCTCTTGATTGTTCTGAAGCTGTGAGAGTAGTACACAGCGAAAGAGAATCAGTAATTATCATTGCACTCTCTTCGTTTGAAGGAAGTTTTCGTAGCGCTAAAATAATAGCCAGGAGCTCAGCTTCGAAAACCGGAGTGAAGTCTGGTAGTCTTACCGAGAATGACCAACCGAGGTAATCTGAGACGATTCCTACTGCTGCCTTTTCTTTATTCACAGAAGCGTCTGTGGCTATTATGTTCTTTATTTCCGCATGAGCTATGTAGTCTTCTAACCTGTCATTTAAGTAACTCGAAGATTGAAACTTAGATAGTGGGGGAAAAATTTCATCACATTCTATCGTAATATTGTGATTTAATGCTTTGGTTCCAATTACCGATCTGATATCCACCTTTATGCTTTCAAGTTTCTTTTGTACAAAAATAATCTGGGGAGTACGAAAGCGTGGCCAGTGAGCGAGGAAGAAGGCGTCGGGGTCACTAATAAAGACATATGCAGACCGTCTCGCTGATAAGCCATAAAATTTCAAGTATGTTTGTACTGTTAAGATACGGAATCGGCAAAGAATAGTTGGTATGCGAGCTTCCTGATATAGTACATTAATAGCGACATACCTGGGGAGTCGCAAACACAACCGTAACGCTTCTCGCTCTAATAGAACTAACGGTTTAATTTTGTACGTAGGGCCACCCGAAAATAATATACACCCAAATTCGAGTATTGGGCGCATGTACATTTTATATATCATTAATAAGGTGTGTCTACGTAACCCATATTTTCTGTTGCTCAACCTTCGCAATAAACCTGAAGCTCGTTGTGCCTTTGCCACGATATAGTCTATGTGAGGGCTCCAGTTAAGTTTCTCGTTATAAATAATGCCCAAATATTTGATAGACTCTACTTGTGGAATCGGTTCCTGATTATAAAGTACTGAAATTTGAATAGAATCTGCTATAGGGAACACCAGGAGCGCACTTTTACTGATGTTTAGAGACAATGAAATTGAATGCAGCCAAATTTCAAGAGAATACATGTACTTTTGCAATTTTTGATGCAAAGAATAAATGTCACTGTCTGCAACGAAAAATGCAATGTCGTCTGCATAAATGTAGACAGTGATATCTCGTTCAATGGGAATTGAGCTCATCAACACATTGAATAACAGCGGAGATAGGACCGCCCCTTGAGGTACTCCACGTTGCTGTTTGAATTTAGATGAGTGACATCCATCCTTTGCACAATAAAATTCTCTCGATTTTAGAAACTCTGCTACCCAATCAACAATATATCGCGGAAAGTCACATTCGTGTAAAGAATTCAATAAAATTGAGTGCTCAACGCTATCATAAGCTTTAGCTATGTCTAGTGTTACTAGTACCGCGTATTGTCGTCTTTTTCGGGCAAGCTGTATTCGGCTCTCTAAGTCGGCATGAGCACACCAAATTGAGCATTCGCTACGAAAACCTATTTGAAATGGTTTCAATATTAGCTTGTCAGCCATCCAAACTTTTAATCTATTATTGAGAACTCTCTCTATAATTTTGATCAGGTGAGATGTTAGAGAGATTGGTCTGATGTTGTCAATGTTAAAACCTGACCCTTGTTTTTTTAATATGGGAATCACTCTAGCTATTTTCCAGTCATGTGGTATCCAGGCATTGCTTAAGGAATAGTTTATAAGGTTGAGGACGTCGCCGGGTGATATCTGGAATAAAATTTTAATCATAGGAACTGTTATACCGTCAGGACCAGGAGCCGAAGAGGGTAAGTTTCTAATTACGCTTGACATTTCGGACAATGTCACTTTTTCGTAGTCAGTCTTTATAGAGGACTTTTGCCAGTTGATTGTCAAAGTCGACGAAAATCTGTTAGCTAAACCTCTTCCGATTGCCTCTAACGAATTAGTCATTTCTTCCGTCGATAACCTGTCATAATCAGAGTTAGCTAGAGACGGCAGAATTTTGCGCGATCTCATATATCGGAATAACGCTTTCTTATTTCTAGGTTTGGAAAGAAAGTCGAAATGTTTTTTGTCATAGTCTTCTTTAGCTTTAGCCACGGTGCGCTTAAATGTAGCAGCAATAAACTTGTAATCTGCCCAATTTTTGGGGGACTGATTATGAATTAGCTGCTTCCAAGCCGCTTGTCGTCGTCTATGATCACGAGAGCACTCAGAATTCCACCACTGACTACAAGGCTTTCTCGTATCAGACTCAATAGAAAATTCTGCTTTTTTGAACGTTCTTTTAATTACCGCACTTAATTTCATGGCTTTATTTTCATCGTTGTCTTCAGTGGTGGTAGTCAAAGCAACTTCTAGGTCATTTTTAAATTTGGAATAATTGATAAAGGTTCGAGCTTGGGAGTAAGATGGAATAATGGGGCAAGAAATTTCAAACAGTACTGGTAAGTGGTCACTGTTGGTGGCGCAGTCTAGAGTAGTCCAAGATACGCTAGAAATACCCGAGCTTATAAAACTCAAATCTAAGGCAGAGCGGGATCGGTCTCGGATAAATGTGGGAGTTCTAGCGTTGAGGCATGATAAATTATGGTCTATAGACCAGTCCCACAAGCGTTGTCCACATTGATCAGTCCTAAAACCCCAACTAGTGTGGTGAGAATTAAAATCTCCAACCAAAATTTTTTTTGTGCACCACGAATTAACAGCCATGTCTAAACATCGCGTGTCTTGTACACCCAGAGGAAAGTAAAGATTTACCAGAGAGAAGGGAGAGCATCCAGGCAAGGTGATGTCTAAAGCGAAAATTTCACATTCGGGGGATATACTTTTGTACGAAGTTTTGATCTTTGAACTAATTTTATTATTGACAAAGAACGCTAAACCTCCACCTTTGGATGGGCGATCCAGGCGAAAAGACCGGAAATTAGGTAGGTAAAACGAATTATGTGCTGACAGCCACGTTTCTTGCAGTGCAATAATGTCTGGATTGAATTTACAAGATAAATACAATAAATCTGTACTAGCTGAATGAATAGATCGGCAGTTCCAATGAAGAATTTTGATAGAACCTATCATTTTGACAGAATTGTTTCGGCAACTACCTTATCTAAAATGCTGTCTTTAAGAAAATCGCTCTTCGATAGGTTCTCCTTCTGGTATTTTTTGTTTTTTGAATGTTTTGAAGAGCCAGTATTTTTGGAGACAGGGGATCGAGTGCGCTTTAGTGATTTGATGTCCATGTCCATATCATCATAATCCTGACCATCCTCTAGTATGTCTTCACCTATCCTCTGGTTGTCTGTACAAGAGGGCCCTGCAGCCTGTACCCCTGAAGGAGATGACTCTGCGTCTGCTTCACTTGGTGGGAGAGTTACGTTGTCTTGGGAAGTATCCTTCATATCTCTTGGTGTCCCATATATTTGCGGCAACTGAGTGGCTACAATATGAGATAAGGAGTCACAAAGGGTGGTGGCCAGGCGATCTATAGCTTTCTCCATCGCTTTTTCAATCATGTCTGCAATGGACACTGAAAGAGAAGCTTCTAAAGTTGCATTATGTCGGGCTGCAACACCAGCATATCCCTGGGTTCTTGCCTGAATTTCAGCGATGGCGTCTTTTCGTGAACAGCGTCTGCGATCAACAATTTCCATAATTTGAGTCTCCCGCGCTTTGGCTGAGCAATTAGCGTTATCTGCGCAGTGCTGCTCATGACAAAGACAACACTTTTCTTCAGTACAATTGCATTCATTTGCAGTATGTGCCTCACCACATTTTCGGCATCTGGGAGCTGACCTACATCCTTTTAAAGTGTGTCCATAGCGCCAACATTTCTGACACTGGAGGGGACGAGGTGACAGTTGTTCGACTCTGAATATTAAAGGCCACGCCTTGATTTCAGTGGGGCGAATCGACCCGGCAAATGTGACAATTACAGACTCAGTAGGGATCTTTGTCTGTTCTACAACTCGTGAGCATCTATAAACTGCAATAGCACCTGCCTCAGAGAACATCTCTAGGACCTCAGCTGGAGTCATGTTGATGTCTACGCCTCGGACAATACCTCTGACGCATGCTAGGTGAGGAGGAATGAAGGCGCTCACCGGATTGGTAGCGAACATCGAGCATTTAAGTAAGTCTTTGACACAGAGCTGGTCAGGAGAAAAGCAGACAATGCCTCCCTTGCCAAACTGCCGGACCTCTGTGATGGTGTGGCAAACTGATCGGAAGAGAACCTCGTCTTCTTCACTCGCTGCTCGTGTTCTTCGTTGTTCTCTTCGTGCTGCATATTCAATGTGGCACTAGTAGACACACGCGCATCACTTTCCGTAATTCGTGCAGACTTTTGTGCTCGCTTGAAAAAAGTTAGGACGCCATACGATGATCCTCCCCTTCGTTGTGCAGATGGAGTACCTATTCAGCCTTCAAGTGTTTGTACAGTCCGCGTTTTCATAGATGTCATCCTTCACCACATTCAGTTTCTTGTACTTCCTTTGTGCACTCACGCAGTCATTTTAGGATGGGACTTCCTTTCTTCGGCATCAGCTTTCATATCGTGTCGTCGGCGAGTAATTCATATGTCAGCTACTGAGAGTTCATCTGATGTCGATCCATACAGCTTCCGTTTCGTTGCTGCCGTGGATTGTTTCATTTCGCCAGGAAATGAACGAATTCTCACGATTGCTTCGGATACTATAGTTAACGGTGACGTGTTCATTGCTCCATCAGTTCCCTCCAAACCTGCGGGGCTTACCATTGCACCCGGCCTTGTGCGGTTTAACAACGGTAAGGCATTGGTCACCACCTTGAACCCAACTTCATCGCCAGTGATGCTGCCCCATGGCACTGCTGTGAGCTGCTTCGCTGACAGCGAGCCTTTTTCGCTGCTTCCTCTTCCCGCAGAATCACCGCCTTCGTCTGCTACAACCGATACCAAGGCAACCACTGCTGCTTTAAATGCTACCATAAGTCCTCACCTCACTGCTGAGCAAAAGAGAGACCTCTTAGATCTTCTCCAAAAGCACAGCTGTTCGTTCGACGTACATTCCAAAGTTTTGGGCCGCACATCTGTTGCAGAGCACAGCATCGAAACCGAAGGCAGCTCCATTGTGCGCCGCTGCCCATACCGTCTGTCTTCGGCGGAACGGCAAATGATTGAGGAAAACGTCGCCGACATGCTCAAACAGGACATTATTCGACCATCATCCAGCTCTTGGTCGTCTCCTGTGGTGTTGATCCGGAAAAAGGATGGCTCTGTCCGCTTTTGTGTTGATTAAAGAGCGCTAAATGAGATAACGAAAAAAGATGTATAATTGTTGCCACGCATAGATGATGCCCTGGACTTCTTACAAGGCGCAGAATATTTCTCCAGCCTTGACCTTCGATCCGGGTATCGGCAAATACCTATGCGCGAAGCAGACAAGGAGAAAACAGCGTTTGCAACGCCTGATGGGCTTTACGAGTTCAACGTCATGCCTTTTGGCTTATGCAACGCTCCAGCAACATTCGCGCGCATGATAGATACTGTCTTACGTGGTCTAAAGTGGAAAACCTGCTTCTGCTATTTGGACGACATCGTAATTTATTCTTCTACTTTTCCTCAGCACCTTAAGCGTTAGGACGAAGTTCTTACGTGCATTTCGAACGCTGGGCTTCAGCTTAACACGAAGAAGTGCCACTTCGCAGCAGGAGCATCAAAGTATTGGGTCACCTTGTCAACAAAGATGGCGTTCGACCCGACCCCGACAAGGTTGCTGCCGTAATTAATTTTCCACGTCCGGGCAATCAAAAACAATTGCGAAGTTTCGTGGGCCTAGCGTCTTACTTCCGCCGCTTTATCAGTCACTTTGCTGCCATCGCGGGGCCGTTACACAAGCTTCTTACGTCAGGAACGGCCTTCACTTGGACTGACGAGTGCGAGTGTGCTTTCCAAGCCCTCAAACGTGCTTTGACATCAGACCCAGTCCTCCGTCAGTTCGATGAGAGCGCACCCACTTTCCTTCACACAGATGCCAGCGGCCACGGAATCGGTGCCGTCCTTCTCCAGCATGACGACAGTTAACGTGAGCGAGTAGTTGCGTATGCGAGCCGCGCACTAACACCTGCAGAGCAGAACTACTCGATAACAGAGCAGGAATGTCTTGCTGTCGTTTTGGCCATCCAGAAGTTTCGACCTTATCTGTATGGACGCCACTTCACTGTCATTACCGACCACCATGCCCTATGCTGGTTGTCCTCGCTGAAGAATTTGTCTGGGCGACTCGGTCGCTGGATACTCCTTATGCAAGAGTACACTTTTGACGTTGTGTACAGGTCTGGCAAACAGCATCAAGATGCCGACGCTCTTTCTCGCTGCCCTTTGCCACTTTCATCTACAACCACGCATCCTCGATGCCCCTCAGGTGATCAAGTGCTTCCTCTGCACTCACGTTATCACCCCTGACAGTTGCTGGGCCACAATCTTTAAACAGCAGCGCTCAGTTTGCCGCGTGCCAACGTGACGACCCATACTGTAACCGCATCATCGGGTACTTGAATGAGACGCCTTCTCCACCTAATGCCAGACTACGTCGTCAGCTACGGCAGTTCAAGCTAGACAACAATGTCCTGCAGCGCTATACTTACAATGCGGATGGGCATCGGTGGGTGCCAGTACTTCCCCGTTCACTGCGAAAACAAGTTCTCGTAGCACTCCACGACGATTCATCAGCTGGACACTTCGGATTTCAGAAGACCTACAACCGCGTTAGGAGCCGTTTCTTCTTGCCTGGTTTTTCTACCTTTGTGGCTAATTATGTCGCTTATTGTGCACTGTGTCAACGCTGGAAACGACCAACTTCTGCTCCTGCTGGATTATTACAACCCATTTCATGTCCCGATACACCTTTTGTCGTTGTCGGAATAGACCTCGTCGGACCACCTCCCGTAACGCCAGCGGGCCACCGCTGGATCGTCACAGCCGTCGACCATCTCACACGATACGCGGAGACCACTCCTCTACGCACTAGCTCCGCCTCAGACGTTGCCGCCTTCTTTTTAGAAGCCATTGTGTTGCGTCATGGTACACCTCGCACGTTGTTGAGTGACCGGGGCAAGGCCTTCATGTCGACAATTATTGACGAAATTCTAGAAACTTGTGGCACAGTTCATAAGACCACATCCGCTTACCACCCGCAGACAAATGGCCTGACAGAGCGATTCCACCGGACTCTAATCGACAAGATATCCATGTACATCGGACCGAACCACGATAACTGGGACAAAATCTTGCCGTTCGAAACGTTTGCACACAACACCGCTGTTCAACGAACCACCGGGTATTCATTCACCTTTCTTCCTCGTCTATGGTCGTGCGCCGACATTCACTATTGACGCCTCTTTCTTCAATGTAACGACAAAAACGTCTACGACTACGCCAGAAAATTTCGTCTCCAGGCTCGCTGAGGCACGGCAACGTGCTCAACTGAACACGGAGGCCAGTCAACCAGACCGCAAGCAACGATATGACAGCTTTCGTCGAGATGTCACCTTCCGTCCTGGAGACGAAGTACTACTTTGGACGCCTGTTCGTACACCCGGATTGTGTGAAAAGTTTCAGTCACGCTTTCTTGGACCTTACGTTGTTAATGAACGAACCTCTTCTTTCAATTACCTTGTCACTCCCGTCGAGGGTTCCTCAGACCGTCGTTACCGTGCATCCGAGATAGTTCACGTTTCACGCCTTGAACCTTTTGTTCGCCGTAGCTTTCCCGCCTAAGTTTCGGCCGGGTCGGCCGATCAAGTGCGCGGGGAAAATAACTGTAAGCATCATTACTCGTTCCATCTTTTCATCTGTACATACTCATCATCACCACTCTAGTTTAGGTTGTGGGGCCCATACTCGAGACAATAAAGAAGAGTCTTGAGGGTACTGGACGCCATCTTACAGTATTTATGTTTATGTCAATGCGCAACAATGATGTGACACTGTTAGGCACAATCAGCGCAAACAACGCCTCCCTCAATCACTCGCAAGGCGGGAAGAAAAAGAACAAAGAAAAGAAGATAAAAAAGCAAAAATAACAGAAATATGAAGTAAACAAAACATGAAATCGTAGACAAAAATGGAGCGAAAACGCGGAAAAGTATACCCAAACGGGAGGTCAAACCTTTTGTGTGCAGAAAAGTTAGCAAGAAGTGATGAGCCTGGTTGTATTGAGCAGCACACCTTTTCGTAAACAGGCAGTCTTTAGGCTTGCACGCTAGAGTATATGATCAGTGGATAATGCCATATTAGCATACACACCATAACTGGCTATGCACGCTGCGTAGTGAATGTGGGACACTCTGAGAGTGCCTGAGAGGAGCTGATAAACGTACCCGGCTTACTGTAATACCGTCAGTGATGGTACGGAAAAGCGTAAAAATATTGTGTACAGAGCTAGCTTGACGCGAGATGATGGCGTGTCTGGGCGTCATAACTATATGAACATGGATGACACGTGACATTGTCACCTTAAATCATCACTTAGTCACATTATGCACGTAAGGATTCTGAAGGTCATGCAATCTCACAGCTTGTAGTGGGCTAGTCCGGAACTTTAGAATTGTGAATAGTGAACGTTTTCGTGGTGGGTGCCGTCCGTGTTCACTGACGTCGAAACGCGACCTGATTACGCTGTCACATCCATCTTGTTATCGTGAGACGTTGGCACCTGTCACGCAATTTTCCACTTCATGGTGCCCATACTGTTTTGGCGTTGAAATAGTTCTAGTATCCCAGGATGCAACCACCGCGCTGGCTTAGAAGGTAAGGTCTCCAATTGCTAATCTCTAAGAAGTGTGGCAGCTTGGGCTAGTTGGTATGACATGACCTTAGTTACAGCACGAGAACAGAACGACAACACAGAGTCCTTCAGCCCTTCTTGTCTCTGTGTCGTCGTTCTGTTCTCGCACTATAACTATCGTCATGCTAATCGCTGGGGCATGGGTTCTGCTTCCGATCACTACTTTAGCATTTCTCTTGAAGTTATATACAACACCAGTGAACTTATATGCATCTATAGGTACACGGTAAAGAACTACAGGTCATTGGAATTAATCCTGAGTTCCTACCACCTACTGCATGCCTTATTATCGCATCGTGGCTTTGGCTCGGGAAACTCCAGCAATCGTACATTACTAGCAAAAATGCGTAAATATTCACATTTTTTGACAGAAATACGGCAAACATTTTCTACTATACTGAGTTGAATGTCTGATATGTGTATTTCCTAGAAAAGGTACAAAATAAAAAAAAACAGTATTATTTATTGATTTTACATTAAAATACCTGATCGAAACGACATGTTAAGGCTCCAGCGCATAAAGTTTTTTTTATAATAAACCAAGTAAAAATTATCATGTAGATCAATTAACAACGTTACATGTCAAAGAGTTGAAATACCTGCTGAAACACCAATAAAATTGAATAAGACCAAAGATTTATGTTATTTCATGCTGCATGTTGCCTCTTCGTTTTCCAAACATCTGAGCAATGTTTTATGTAATATCGATGAAGGTTATTACACTCTATATGTTGAAACAATGCGAAAATTATACAGGACAGATCTGTGGAATACAGCCTAAAAGCTGGGGCAGAGCAGAGCTGGTCAGCATTCGTCTGGTTCTAGCTTGTCTATAGATAGGCACACGTGCATTCTCTTGCCGATGCATGAAGTTCTATTGTGATCACACCATAAATTACGACCATAAATTACGAGAAATTACGATGCATGAAGTTCTATTGTGATCACACCATAAATTACGAGGGCGAAAACGGCTTCCATAGCGGAAATGACACCTTCAGGCAGCATAGTTATCATAACCAGATTAATAGCCAAACTGGGCTGAATATCCTGCCTAATTTGCATATCTGAAGCTTCATATAAATTAGAATACCTCTTAGCCCAAGCTAGTCCGAATATATCTTAATAGAGTAATTAGTTTATTGAGACCAGCTTGCCCAATAGAGGTTTCGTTTTGAATAGGGTTCACTTTTAGTGAACGAAGGCTTTATTCGTTCTTAAGCTCTAGTATCCCTAACTTGACCGTCTTAATTGGTCCTACTTGAGATTACCTCGGCTCACTTTGCCGAGCTCGGTGTGAATGGGCAAACTGTAATTTAAGCTCAGAGATTTAAAGGGTAATTAGGCGTGGATTTGTTTAGCTTATTTTTGCTTAGCCCATTAGGCACTACCATTCTCAACTTAGCCTAATAAGCTTGGCTTAACTAGGCACAACTATGCTGAACTTGATTTGACGTGGCCGTGCCGTCATTCTGATGATAATTTCTTGCCTAGACTATGAACCGGACAAACGGCGAGAGTAACACCTCTGCTGCGAAAGACACCACTCCTGTCCACTCGGTGTCCTGAACACAAACCTGAAAGGGAGCGCGAAGGTAATACGCGCACATGCTCAGTTCTCAACGACAGCAGAAAAGCATCGCACATGGCCAAGAATGGGGCACAGCTGAATTGAACGTGGTACAACTATGCGGCACGCAGTATCCAGGAAGTGAAGTATTATAGAACGGATTCGTATTCGCGATGTTTCACTTACCAATATAAGAATGCGTAGCTTTCGCAAGTCGACACTTCTTCGATTATTTGAAGTTACCAAATAATTGCCTTTTTAACCACATACTCGACTTTGAACGTATACAGGAAAAGCCAAATATGTGTTTTTTTGCGGTATACTACTTGATTGCCATGCAGCATTCCTGCGTTCCTTTTCTGCTGGGACCAAGACATTTATTTTTTTTATTCATCGGTTGAACGAATTTAAACAACCAATGTTAGGTCTCGCCCCGTCTGCGTAGAAACAAACTGTCCATCACATCTGACTCATACCCGCACACCGAGATCCAATAGTTTACGGGTATGTGCCACGCGTCACTGGAGTAAAGAGTTTGACTACGTGCGTGACGGGATCTTTACGTGAAGTATTGATTTGAAATGTTGCTACAGATTCAGAATTTTTATAAGAAACATGTATGTGTCGACTTTTGTGAACAAACAGCAGTACATGCGCACAGAAAAATAGCATTCTTCTGAAGTCACTCGTTGAGCTGTGTGCCGGCAACTCTTTTTATAACTTCACACTAAATTCATAATATTCTTTAAATTATTCGGTTTTAATGAAAACGGGTTTATTTCGTTCTGTGTGTGTTTTGTTGCGCTGCGAACCACCAAAGTTTTGTAAGGTGAGTTGCCGCTGCGGCTTGTATGTTTCTGGCTGCCAGGCATACCGAGTTCGTGTGAGAAGCTGATAAAACACCGAATAGTTCTAGAACCCGCTTCCCAGTGATCCTGCACAAAAACATTATGTGCATTACAGATAAATAAGGCTTTTACAATGTATGTAGGTGAGTCAGTAAAACAACTTTAATAGGTTAACTATCAACACGAGTTAACTCAGCGTCACCTGGCTAGGCCCACTCGGGATGGTCAGGGTCCTCATGGGCCCTCTCGACGGCCATGGTTTGAGAAGGGAGGTCCTGGAAATTAGGTGTAAAATTGATTTGCTGTATTTGGGGCGTAGATTAGGCGACGAAGATATACATGCTATATTTTCGACTTGATTAGCGGAAGCAGATGTTCCGAATAGGAGAGCAGCGATGATTAGCGCGTTGAAGCAGAGCCGTCAACAAGCAAAGGTCTGTTAAAAAGTGCTGCTGCTGATTATTAAACCATTCAGTTATAACGCAACAATTAACAGTTTGTTAATGACAATAAACGAAGATAAAGATAATAAGAATCACGTTGAAATAGCGCTGTGGGCAAGCAAACAGGCCATGAATGGTGTTAACGATGCGGATGATGAAAGCATTGAACATGAGGAATAAGGCGCTAGTGATGGCAGGAATGAATGACGAAGCTGAAAATGCTCAGTGCCATTAGCGAGTGTCAAGGTGAACGTTTAAGATGGTGGTGAAGATTATGATAGTATCAATAATAATCATGTTTAACTTCTGAAGGGGTTAATATGGTAAAGAGTGGTGACGATAAAAGTTTTGCGTTGAACAAGAGTTGTTCGCAGGTGAAGTTCCCACGTACAATAGAGAAGCTTGGTGGAACTAGCGTAATTGGTGTTCCCAGCGCGCACATAGGTGGGCATTTGTTTTCTCCTAGAACTAATGCTAATTTTTTCAGGTTTTCGATGTGTTCCTATGAATTGCCATTACATGTGTGCACGAAAAAGAAATATTTCCTTACACAACTGGATTGGTTGTGGGAAACAAAGAGTTAAAGGAAAAATATACCACGTTCAAGAATAAATTATTCATCTTTCCCTCAACAATTTAAGGTATCCCGGTAAAACATGTTGACAGCGATGAGAAAACAGGCGCAATAAGTGGGGGGTGGTGGGCATACGTTGCCCTACTTAGAGATGGTCAAAACAAAATAATGGTCTCAGATTACGGCTTCTGGATGTTATGCGCGTATAACAAAACCGGCGGCGCGAAGAAACAGCCGTTAAAAGAATGTCTGGCACCACATTAAAAAAATACTTTTTGAAGATTTGTCCTTTCATCGCTATATTAAAGATGGGAATCTCAGAGAGGATGACGTCATATAGATTTTAAACTTGTAGCTTGTTACACACATAGTCAATTCTCTATATATAACATTCCATGGCATATATGAGTAAGTATCGTTCAATTCAGCAGTTCTTATCAATGACGAGTAGCTATTTTTAACCTACTTTTGGCTCACATCGAGCATTCCATGGTTGAGCGTGGTTAAACCATGCTTGTCGTGCGATAGCAACTGCTCTGGAATGCATGCCTCCGAGATCCCGCGCTTAAGCACAACTATTCGACAAGAAGCCGTACGCTGTACCCATTTCCTTTCCCATTTCAGCCGCGGAAGTCACATGATCAGTGTTGAGGACTCTGCAAGCACGAGTTCGCAGAAAGTGTGAGCACGAAAGGGAGGAACAAGCGCGGGCTCAGCTCCAAGATCAAACGCATGCTCGAAATCATTTTCTTGGGTTTGTACCCGGAGAAATAACACTATATAGCTTTAAAATTGTAGCGTCAAAGTCGCCTCAACTAGCGAGCCACCGCCTAGAAACTTAGCCCCACAAGGCAAGGGAGAGTGAAGAAGGTTGATGAGCTAGGAAGAAATATTCGAACAAAATGTCACCTGAAGCGGCCATTTAACAGAGGTTATTTCTGAAGTAAATTTGGCAACAGCATTCGAGAAAAATATCAATACTGATTTCCAGCTTGTCACAACTTATAATGATAATTGTTAAGTAAATATATTGCTCCGTGGTTATGTTTCAACATGTGCTGATCACGTTGGATGCCTCACAAATGTGCTTCAGACCAGTTTCCTCCCTGTCGCCTACTCGAAAAAATCTTTATTAATCGCAATATATTCGACGAACATTTTACTACTTGTGCAGCTGCGGCCCGCTAGTGAAACATCGGCGGGCTACATGCGGCCCGCAAGACGCGTGTATCCCATATCATATATACGAAAGGTAAGAGAGAAGTATCCGAACAGATGTTTTTGGCAATAAGCGCTTTTGTTCGTTAAAATACATGAAAAAATATCAAAAAATGAAGGTAATAATACGCGTTGGGTACGTGTTATCGTCCGCAACCCGAAGAGGACGTTAGGATCCACGCGCAGATACAATGGCTTGAGCAGCATCTGCCACCTTCCAAGCCGTGTGCTGCTCGATCCCATTCCTAACGTCGGGAGGAAAGTAGTTCATCAGATGCGGGGGATTTTGAACGCATGGCCGCCCAACAACGGGATCTCGTGCATGGTTGCTGGGCGCGACGCGTCCTCCTGCTGGGTTCCGGAGCACCCAGGGCTGCTGATAAGAGGTCTGGAGTCTCCTGCCTCCGTGTTCTCTCTCAGCTTCGGCAAGTGTATGTACCCTTATGTCATAAATGAAGTGACCCGTGGTCATTGGGTACACAATGCGAGAGCGATCAGCGTTTCTCTTCTATTTTTCTCTCTTTCAACATTCTGCATGGGCACTGTTTCCCTTCCTTACGGATTGCAGGAAACTATATGGCTGCTTAAGCTCCTTAGTATAAATGCATTCTGTTTATGTAGAATGCTCCATGCCAATTCTTCCCTCCGTCTCGGCAATATGAGCGTTGTCAAGGTTCGCTATCACAGCTATGTACTTCTGTAAGCCTATAAAATTACGCCGATGGAGTCAATTGCAAAGAGAAGTCCCTGGTTCTCGGGTGATGTGACATTAAAGTTATCGCTAGCACTTCATATTTGATATGGCGTGTACAGGTCTGTGTTACGACGCGCTATACTGTGTGGCCACAACAGCTTCGCATGAAAACGATGCCGACAGCAACTGGTCAGGAAGAAAGAGCTCATTCAAAGACGTGCTGTGAAAAGGCGCCCAGAAAGAACAAAATAAATATGTCTACGTTTTCGCTATTTTTGTATATCTGTGATATACAAGGCTTAATACTGAAGGTGTCGTACATGGTCAAATGAGACAATAATTGATGGAAGAAACAATATATACACAAGTAATATGCACATTATATAGGACGAAAGACTGAGCACACATAACCAGCCATCATTTCTTTTACATGTGTCTTTCTTTGCCAAGTTATCGTAGGAATCGATCCTGTTCTTGTGCGTGTGCCGTACGAAAAATGAAGTTCACTTTGCCTAAATGTGCTCTATAACGCCTTAGTATATTCGAGAATCTCGTAACTATAGCCTCGTATCTTGCGTTCAAGTTATTCTTCTCCATCCGCAGAAAATGACTGCCAGTTCATGTAGCGCTTGTGTTATCTTTCTTGAGTTTTCCGTACCCTCCCTTAAGTTTGCACTATTGCAGTAGCGTCATCTGCCAACAAGCACACGTTGCTTTCACGCATCTAATTTACCATGTAGCAAATGAGTGAGCAAGGAGAGGTGCGCAATAGATGCGACGATTAGTCAATCGCGAAAAAAGAGAAAGCAAAAATAGTTAATGCAGATCGTTTTATTGTCCAGCCTTCACAAGGCCTGATGAAAGTCAGAACTTCTCTCTCACCCGTAATAATTCTCGGAACATCAATGTATGTTAGTGTGAGCATATGAGTACATTTATTTTATTAATGCCAATGCTTTAGCCCGAGAAAAATATTAAGTTGCTCACTGAAAAAGTTTTCTTTGTTTTTTGCTTGTGCTGTAAAAACACCGTGCCGCTAGTGATGCTTACGTGGGTGTTTATTCATTTTGTTGTTATGAATTGTAGTTCATAAGGTATTGTTTTATATGCTTTGTACATTTTAGAATCTAGCGTTTGTCTGTTTTAGGTTAACCACGCAACTTTGAAAGCATGAAACAAACACAAGTTTTTCAGAATGCAAATCAAATGGCCAAAGGCATTTGCGATGCTAGCATTACAAGGTATACCGGAACACTGCGGTTAACTATAACTACGAAAATTTCTGTGCTACCGTGACTCAGTCCACCACTTAAGCGAAGCCCACATGCGCAGCGCATGTGCAATTATATGTGGTTCAGCATGCGAACGTGATCCACTTCGAACGTATGAAGACGAGCTACCGCTAAATATGCGGACCAAAAAATTGGGGGACTCTTCAGCTACGCCTTTAAGAAGTTGAACGCCATAGCGATATCCAGTCCCTGATTGATTGATTTGTGGGGTTTAACGTCCCAAAACCACCATTTGATTATGAGAGACGCCGTAGTGGAGGGCTCCGGAAATTTTGACCACCTGGGGTTCTTTAACGTGCACCCAAATCTGAGCACACGGGCCTACGACATTTCCGCCTCCATCGGAAATGCAGCCGCCGCAGCCGGGATTTGAACCCGCGACCTGCGGGTCAGCAGCCGAGTACCTTAGCCACTAGACCACCGCGGCGGGGGATATCCAGTCCCTAGTGCGTACTTCAAGCACTTAGTGCATGAAATATTGTCGCACTTTCCATGCCCCCACTATACCTGGCCTTAGTGAAATAGACGCAGTAACGTGTGTGCATTATGTAGTGGGTGACCGTCTTCGATTATGAAGTCATAATAATAATCACATGTTTGCCGCCCGATAGCAACGTACGCATGTTGTTATTACTGTCATAATTCATGATGTATTGTGAAGCTTGTATACAAGGTGCGTGCATTTGTGAAGCGTGAAAGTTACGTTCAGTGCATTTCCATGCAGTGGATGTAATGTTTTCCTGCATTCACAAGTATAAGCGTTCTCTGTGGTAGAAGACCCGCTTGCCCCGCGAACAACCCGAGTTTGAGCCACACTGGGAACTGGACCTTTTTATCCTTTATTTTATTTGCATTTTAGATTTTTTTCGATCACGTAGAAGATGATTTTTCGCTCGCAACTAATGACTCCGACGCCAGAATTTCTGCCAAACGGGCTATTTACGCCATGGCGTTAAAATTGCGCAGACGAGGGGCGGACGCGGTGCGTACCTTGTTTGTCTCTTCGAGTGTCGGAGGTTTTAGGTTCGCACTCATTAGCAAGACTAACCGACCTCCTACTCCTTCGCCTGTGTGACACCTCACATCTCTTCATTTCTTTTCTGGGATCAGCCACCTTCACGCCAAGTATCACTCGTCGTCACTTCTACAGACCTTTTATAAGGACGCCACGTATAATTGCTTGTCGCCGGCAAAAGGCTATAAGGGAGCGGGCATGTATGTGCAACGCCGTTGCAAAATCATGTCAGAAAAACTTCTCTTTTCTTGAAGTTAAGAACGGCGAAGCAGCTGGTGTAGACCCTGGCGGCGTGCTGGCTCGGATTCTGGAACTGGGTGGTTGTTCGTACGGGGATCCCCACATTTGTCATGACACGCTGGAAGGTCTGAAGTACCTTGTCACCCAAACTGTCACAGCGCCGTTTTTCGCAGTCACCAAACACGTGCTGGAGGCGTTGAAGCATGAGTCCACGCACTCGGGGTGGCTGAAGTCCAAGGCTATGGCGTATTTCCGGCGGACATCGGCAAAAATAACGATTATATATATTATCTCCTTGACTGCTTGGTCAAATCAAGTTGCCAGAATTATTACGTTGCCAGGATTATCACGTTGCCAGGATCATCATGAAAACACGCGCGGCGACTTAATGGCATACTATTTGCGCTGAAATGACACGGGCAAAAGGGTGACACCTAAAGGAATGCCGCAGTGCATGGCGGGATGCAGCACGTCTGTGCCACATGGTTGGGACGCAACACGTGTATATCGTTTGCACCGTCACTATGGCGCAGTTCTTAAAAAAGAAGGGGTTCCTCGCGTTGGTGGGCGCTTCCTAAAATTTCCTCGGAGGCAACGTGGGGCTTAAATACACCCGGCTTGATGAACACTGAGGGCGTCAATGCCCCTGGTGATCCTCTCTGTATCGAACCATAAAGAGTCGAGTAGTGTTGCACAGCTGCAAAAAAAAAAAAAACTATGAGCGTGTGTGACCGATTATCTGGGTAGCACAATTACGCTTAACATTTCTAAGGTGTCCACTTGGGATGGGCTGCTTGCTGCCGGCTCCTGCCGCTTCAAAAGACGGATCCTGTCTGCTACTCTCTCTCTCTGTCAGGCTCAGGAGAAAGACGCCACGTGTGTCATTTTTTTTAACGCGCTCGTCCTCTTTGTTCCCTTTGTTCATTGTACCCTTTTTTGCACTTCGGCTGTTTAAGACATGGAATACCAACTAGCCCGCTCCCACACCTTGCTTCAGTAATATTCTCGCTCTGGTGAACGGATACTTAAGCAAATCTTCCCTTTCAACTGCACCTACTCAACTTACTCATACCCTCTGTAGCACTAGACGGCAAAGCCTGCACACTTCGTAATGGGAGACCAGCCTTTTTGCACGAACTACCGAGTGACAGTGTGAGAAGTATGAATGGGCTCACCTTGTCGTACTGAGCCAATTTCATTGGAAGAACGCGTGTTACGCTACGCGGTAGCAATATCCTATACATCACACTTTCAGAACATGTGACTAATCTCTTTTTTTGACCTTTAAACCTCTTGTTTCGGTTTTTTACTGGTTCTATTCGCTCTGCCAGCGTGGAGACACTTGAACCAGCAAGTTCGCGGTTGCTTTTTGCTGACCTACATGTTCAGAAAATGGATGCTATAAGCGTTGCTTACGGTGCGGTGAACGGTTTGTTCAACTGAGTCACGTGGCTCTGAAGCTTCGAACGAACTGTTATGAATGTCTCCTGGGTGGGCGAACTGCAGATTGAACATGAGTTCCTTTAATGCACCTGAAGCGCACTTGAATATCTCCTAATGTGGCCGCCTTCTTCAGGAATGAAACGATCGCCATGCTGTGCATGCCAACAGATAAATTAGCTTGGAGTGCTCTCGACTGTCTGATCGCGACGAGCTAGCGAGAGTTCGATACGTAGTTGGTTTGGTGAAATCTTAGTACTTTGCATATCTACAAATATTTTCGCTATCATTCTTCCATCACTTCGAAATCACAAGGCCGAATGAAATGTGAAATGTATTTTATAGCATGCGCACTCTTCACCTTACAGCTATATTGGAACCGGCGCTTGAAAAGCAGTAAAGGCTCTGTTACACTCTACAGTTTCCAAAGAGCGCGTGCGCCGGTGTTCGTTTCGTCACGTCACGCCGGAAATGAACCGCCAGGCGCAGATCTACGTATTCTACTACACTGTATACCGCAGGCTTGCGCCGCGTACATTGACTTGACGCATGCGCGTTTGAGCACGCCCGGCGTCCCTCCGTTAAAGTGTACTAGAAGTGTTCCTCAACCCGCCGCGGTGGTCTTGTGACTCGGCTGCTGATCCGCAGGTCGCTGAATCGAATCCCGGCTGCGGCGGCTGTATTTTCCATGAAGGCGAAAATGCTGTAGGCCCGTGTGCTCAGATTTGGGTGCATGTGAAAGAACCACAGGTGGTCGAAATTTCCGGAGCCCTTCATTACGGCGTCTCTCATAATCATATGGTGGTTTAGGGTTGTTAAACCTCATATATCAAAAGTGTTCTTCCGTCACGAAGAAAGGCATACTTTGGGCAAACGTGGCGCTGTCTGGGTAGCATCGTCGGCCCGAAATAGAGCATTGCGCATTCCGCTCCAGCGGCCGCCGGCCGCGCCTGGCGTCAGAGTACTCGCGTTATGTTAGCCTCGCTGCGCCCAGCGTGCACGCGCGTCGACGTTACGTCGGAATATATCGGGCCCTAACTAAATAATTATAAAATAATGATCACATTTGGCCACGCGGTTTTCTTTATGATGAAAGCAAAATGCTAGAGGCGCTTATACATTGTGATGTCAGCTCAGGCTTAAGAACACCGGATGGTAAAAATTCCTGCAGCCCTCAAGTCCGGCATTCCTTATTATCACAGTTTCACTTCGTTTGCACTTTCGTTTGTGTTAGTATGCACTTTTGTTTGTGTAGTGGTGAAACTACGAACAAAATTTGACTAAAAAAAGAAAAAAAAAGGTGTGCCGCGATTTACTACCACTCCATGGAACGGACTTGGCTTTAGTCACGTCTGCTTCATGAAACGGTCGCAAGGCATTGTAAAAGGCATGCCACCTGGTCAGCCACTGGTCCTGTCCTGAGATGAGCGGGGTAAAAGAATCATAGGAGATATGGCCGAGTGGAGGCAAGCATGAAAGAAATGCGGGGCTCGGCAGCTTTCTTTGTTTTTCGTCAGTTTTCTTTCTTTTGTCCTCGCTTTCGTTCTTCTTCTGTCGTCGAGTTTTTTCTGTGTTTTTACACTCAATTTAACTTCTATTTTCCTATCTACTTTGTTTCTTTATTTCCTTCTCATCCTAATTTCGCTTACTTCGTCTTTTGATTTTTATACAATACAATGTTTACGTTGTCGTATTACCCTACTCATAGAAGTTGTGTATGCGCTTTAAATCATAATTAAGGCACTCGAGTAACAAAGGAAAAAGACTTCTTTTTGGCATGAAAGCGGGTTAAAAATGCTACCATTGACTACGGTAGTGAGTACAAGAAGCGTTTGGGGTGGGCCGAATGACCGGTACCGCCCAAGCTTTGCGGTGAGGCGCTGCGTGTGCAGAATACTGTGCTTGAGCAGCGGTCGAAGTTGTTAGTGTTAAATGTTGCGCGGGCTGCGAAGCTTCTTGCTAAGCATTCTTTCGGGATGCAGACTGTGTATGGCATGGACACCCGCGAGCGACTCTTGTGGTGCACTCGCAGGTACCGTGGAACCCCGCGTCCGTCGAATCGTGAGGTGCGGTGCATCCAGCCTATCCTTCTCGATCCCAGCGCCCTTCTCTGTCCACATCCAGCGCCTCAAATAGAACCTGTCGTTAGTGCTATTCAATAGCTCCTACTATGCTCTAGCTACATAAAATGTCAATTTGCCTCCATTAAAATCATCATCAAATCTCTCGAAGAACACAAGGAAGAAAACTTGTCTTTGGCGCGAGCGAGCGCTCCATGTGCTATAGCTGTACCTATAGTTTTGCCTGCGTTGCGCCAAGCTACGACGACTGTATAAAACAACCTGGCCCCTTAATGTGCTGACGAACGCCAGCTGACGAAGAAGAAAGCCAGCTGACGTACCGTCGCCATTCCGAAAACAAGATGACTATTCACACCTGCAACCAGCGACCAAAAATCCTTTCCTGCCGACACATGTTCGCACGTGTTTACGACTTGCTACCAATATAGCCACAAGGAATTCACGTCTGCTCATATATAGCTGGCGTTGCCAAGGCCCGTAAATAATCAGCCATCATGTCTCTGAACTTGTGATAGGTTCAAACGTTCGCGACTGCAGTCGCGCTGCTGAAAAACTGAGCAGGGAGTGCTTAAGCGAAAGGAGTCGCTTAGGAACCAAAGCGACCATTTGAGACTGCAGTCGCACTGTTACTCTAACTTTGTCGTGCCACCGGTTCTAGTCGCAGGTGTGAACGAATTCTACTTCTGCAGCGTATAAAATGGCGGAGTACCAATGGGCGCATTTCAAGACAAGTACCTTAGACGAAACCGACACCTTCGCAGGATTTCATGAGATATGCTCCGATTTCCTCAACCTCCATGCAAACGACTGCTTAGCTATATATAACAGCAAACTTCTTGTGAAGCTTGTTGACTGCTACTCTCCAGTGATTGCACACATGGGTGCAAAATGAACTTGAGAATAGTGTTCCAACGCCTGTATTTAAATCCTTCATATTGCATGCGAAAAATAATGTATTAGCGCCTGGATACCGGTGTTGCAGCCTCTCTGAGGTGCCCGCTTTGTGCAGACCAACAAAGAAGACAGTGCCGATGACCGAGAAGCCCTCGTTGCGCCACTTCTTGTGCACCAAGTTGAACTGCGTGCGTGCCTGAGTCGCGCTGGGAGGACACCGCGCCGACAACAAGCACGCGGCGGTGCCTTCGGTGAGAGGAGGCAGAGGCTTCGGCCCATGCGCGTGTCGCAAACATCATCGGTGAAGGTTCAGCCTAGATAGTCCAGAGCAGTGATAAACTTTAGCGCCGTTTTACTGATGACATGGTATTACCAAAACAACCTTTGGGTAAGTAGGACGAGTATATGACTGTGAAGGTCGCTAATGCACTAACACGAAGCTTGTTGAGTATGACAAACATCCGAATAAGATATCAAGTTCTACAGCGTTACCTTCAGAAGTGGGACAATATCAGTTTGAATGTAAGTTTACTCTCAAGAAAATTTTATATATAAAATTATATACAATTATTTATATAAAATACATATAGAAGTGGAAAGGAAGGGCAGTGACGTTAACCAATTTCTAGAATTCCCAAAAGCTCTGTCTAGCGGTGACTAAGCCCAGAGTAGGTTAAAAAATACTACAAAGGAAAAAGCAGAGAAGAAGCGGCAGTCAATGCCACCTCGAAATTTCTCCATCTATTTTTTCAGAATAACGAGCAATAAAAAAAGTAGAGGTCTGAAAGAACTTACGATATAGGAGAAAATGTAGCAGATTCATAAGTAATAACACTATTCATCGTTGATATACACAGCGTAGTTCATGTTCGCTCAAAAATAGGTGGGAGAGATTATTAGAAGAAATTACGTAAGCAGCTATTTGCGTATCTGGCGTCTGTGGGAACACTCATCCATAAATGGGGATCAGAGAATGCACATTAACTACACACCATGTCCTCCTCGTGTGCACGCACAAGGAAAGCAGAGCGAGCGAACGTTTCTTCCCCCCTTTCCCCCGTCAGAAAAATAACATGGGAGGGTGGGCGCGAAGGCTGCCTCATACGTTTAGTCATCTATGGTTTCTCAAATTTTTGACGATAATGGCAGGGGAAGGTTCCTTATGTTGCATGCCGATGACTGTTTATTCGCCATCTTTGCATCACGAAAGCCGGGGCTCAAAGACAAGCCATTGGAGAACATGTTCATTGGTTCATTTTATTTTTTTATTCGTTGTAAGATATGCGGTCTTTTGGACAGAACCAATAGAAAGAAGGGTAGGCGCTGCGATGAAAATTCAAACTTCTGTTTACGGATTTTTTATCGCAAGCTTTTATCTCCCTCTTGGGTTTCTTGCAGCTCAAGATGAGTTAAATTTCTCAAATCTTTGGCGCAATGAGATCTCAGGCTTTCCTTATCTTTGTGAAAAGTGTATTCCTGGCAAATTGGACGGAGCGCTAAGGCACGTTGTGGGGCTCGTTGGTTAGAATCCATAATACGCATCGCATATCGCATCACGACTGGAACAGAGAAGTGCTGCGGGTGTGTCCTCCTCTGTCTATATCATGGTACGCTGTGCCATATGAATTTCCTAGAACTAAACTCGATGCACGTATTTATTTTGATATGAAGCCGTGCTGTGGCACGCAATTGTCTTTGCAAAAAGGCGAGTTCTAAAACGTTGAATATTGGAGGCTGCTTAAATGAGACGATGATGTGTCGTGCCAGTTTGATCGCGTGGAAATGCTTGCCACAACTTCTGTCACGTGCACGGGCCTCTGTTGGGTTGATTTTTCACCTTACATGTGGCAGAATATTTTAGAATCTAGCGAGAAAGAATGAGTGAAAATTATAAGAGTGTCTCCCACATGGGAGCGTGAAACACGCCGAAAACTAATGTAGACCCGGTCAGCGGTATAAGCAGGGCCTGTTGACGCACGAAATCCGCCCAGTAATAATGAAACCACTGTTCTACTGTGCCATTTCATCGCCAATGCCAATATACAGTGAGCTTGAATATTGCACTGACGAACTGTTACTACTCAGAAAAAGCGTATGGCCCCTTCGCCTACATATACAGGGTAATGAAGAAAAAGATGGAGTTGAGCTTACCGTAAAAACGGGCTGCGTAGAAACCTTGCATGGCTCTTCCTCGTCGTGGACTACAGGTGGTCGAGATTGACGGGCAGTCGAAGAGATTCCGAAGCAGAACGTGACGCTCTCGGCGAGCGGGAACACCTGGATCCTCCGGCGTCAGACGAACGACAGGAAGGGCTGTGCAACGAGGCTCTCTCTGCACATGCACATTGATCACGATGATGATGATAATGACCATGGCCCGAATGGCACTTACCTACCCGCTCAGGGAGATCGGCCAAGAGTCGGGCGAATATTATTCTGAAAATTTTAGGCACTGCTAGACGTCCCTCTGTCAATTGAAGTGATGTGTTCCATTGTACTTAGTCGCCAACGTCGTCTTCAGAATGGAGATCCGCAAGCGAACCGCGGGCCAACGAAAAGATACTAGCGTTCATTCAGAACCACTCCAATTTGCGTAACTGTGATGGAATTGTAGCAAATAATTGGTAAAGTGCAGTTTCATCGCTATTGTGCTTGTCCGTTTTTTTCGAATCGACTTTACGTATACAACACGCCTTACTGGCATGCAAACGCAAGGTCTCTGGTTGTGGCATTCGTGTGCGTTGTTGCGAGAAAAATAAAACAGCTGTTAGTAAGCGCCAGTGCTTGATTGTTCAAATATTTGTGGCCCATTTTAGTTGCTGTTTAAGTTTTCTTCCTAAATCCAGTTTATTAGTAACATAAAATGCAGCTCTGTCTCTAGGCTTCAGGATGATGGTAGCACAAGCGAATACAATTCACTCGAAGCAGGTAATATTTTGATACACCTTATTTCGTGTTAACTCTTAAACATTATTCGATAAAAATTTGGAACTAGGTGGATAACTAATCACCACAACGTATTCGCCCACTACTATCCAGCCTATTTGTAGTAAAAAGAGCTCTCTTTCAGAAGTTTATGATTGGTTATTTGCGAGTTCAGCCACGACTCGGCTGTCATTGTCATGTCGACGTATACTGCTCTCCTTGATAAAACCTTCAACAACTTTGCTCTTATGCAGGCAACTCCAGGAAATTATGAAGATTCACGACGATGAGCGTTTGGGAAGACTAGCTCTTGCAAACAGTCTGCCTATTCTAGCAAAATTGCACCACAACGGCTTTTAAAGCGGACACCTTCCGGTTTAGCATGGAGGTAAAGTTTAGTTCTCGCCAACAGCATTCGCAATCCTTCCGTGCTGTAAAGGATGAACCGTTACGTTTCAATCCCGCGCCAAAAGTTGTCATTGAAACGTGAAATCTGGTCAGGTATTGGAGCTTTTTACCACTGCAAAAAGAGCCGCTCCTATACGCTAATTTGACAACTGTGACGTGCTGTTTAACAAAAAAACACGCACACACAAAAAAGAAATTGTTAACGTAGTACTCATTATAAGCTCGAACTGTTTATTTGATGGAAACATGAGACTTATATAAAGGATGAAAGAACTAAAGGAGATGATATCATGCGCAAATCCCACAACAAGAGAATAATTATCTGCGTTACGTCCTCAATTTCGTGTATCTCTTAACTACAAATTTCTATGTCAAAATGACGATTCATCATCGATCGAATGCAGGGATGGCGCTGGTCATGCAAACGCAGAGCAAACAATTGGGGGACCCTTAAGCTTCTATGAACGTGATAACGATATTCAGTCCATAGTGCGTACTTCAAACACACACTGCGTAAAATCTGTTCCAACTATCTATGCACCCACTGCGTAGAAGCTGAATGAATAGGTGCCTTAAAGGCGTCCTCCAGTGATTTTTCAACCATGTCAAGGAAATGGCGTTTCTGTGTTCCTGAGAAACTCTTGTCATGAGCCCAATAGCTGAAATCCTCAGGAAATTTGAAAATAATGTTAAATAGGCAAAAAAGTGCAAAACCAAAACCAAAACCAATCCGGGTGCCCTGCCGCCTTATTACGTACTATTTGTTAAGTACCGGACTCCCGCCAGCACAGAGTATGAAAACTGTGAAAGCCAGACTAGCAAAGCGCCAGTCAAAGAGCACAGAGGACGGAAGAAAGCTTTCCTATGCTATGCACGTGTCAAACACAACCGCCGTCGCCTTGTGGCCGCACAATTACCGCTGCAGCCGCCAAAGTAGCGATGCCATCGGCTGCGTCACTTCCGTCGACAGGCCAAACATGACGTCACACAGAGAGAGCTGGCAATGATTCTGCCAAGCGAGGTGAGTTTTTCGAGGCAAACTTCAACATTCATTTGCAAACAATCAGTGCATCTCTAAAAACTGTAATTGGGCACAAATGACAGAAATCTGCAAAGGAACGTACCCAGAGAATTTCATTGAGATCCATTGACCTCGAAAAATTGTCAGAGTTGGCCTTTAACGTGTGTCCGTTTTGTAGATGATGACCGGCTTTAAATCATGAAGTCATTATGATAATGGCATGTTCGGACGCCCTATGGCAAGGTATACGCTTCTGCCATGCATTATTACTGCCATATTTCATGTTGTATTCTGAAGTATACACAGGGCGTCTCAGGTAACTTCAGCCAGAGTTTAAAAATATGCCGGCACACGCAATTAGGACGCGACCAAACTCATGTTGCTCACCATTGCCTGGAGTTAGACAATTTTTGTGCTCTCAAATATTGTTTTGAATTATTTTATTTGCATCTTTCTCTATTTTTCGGTCAGGTATCTTAAGAAGATTTTTCGCTCACTACTGATGACGTCAATGCCGGCACAAAAATTTCTGCGAAGCGAGCTCTTTGACGCTATTGCGTTAATACTTGACTATTGATTTTCGCGCAGAATACCCGAGTTTAGTTAAGGCTAAAAGGCTGATTTTCTATTTTTGAATCTCCCGGCATTTTTTTTTCAGACTGACAGCTGCACTTGGACGTCTGCCGTAAAACGTCTACAGTTGCGAGCAACAATTAAAAATACTGAGACTTAATCTTTCATTCCCCAGAATAATTGAGGCTTGGAAACTTGTTGAAAGATGCGCCCTGGAAGCGCTTACGTGCAGGTCTACGAATCGACTGCACCGTAACAATCAATGGTCCCACTAAACCATATAATCTATCACACAAGTTTCTAGGTGTAGTTAAGTTGACAGAGAGATATCCTGAAGCCATCACGCATCATACATTGAAAAAAAAACAGCGTTTGACCAGTATCTGCCCTCTATCGAAGTTTTTCCCAAGGCAGACTTAGGAAAACTGTGCAGATTACTTTTTCACGGCTTTCTGAGGTACAACTGGCCTGCATTAACCGACGCAAGTAAATCAACCCGACAATTGTTACAATATGTTCAGGCCCATGTGGTCTGAATCTAGGATTGCTTCTGACTGCTTCGATGATGACTTCTATAGTGATCGCCAGAGACAACTTCATCATCACACACATTGTCGTTGAAACACTGACGACACATATGAGTCACCTTACTCGAACTCCCCGTTACCACATATTCTCCTTACCAGCCGACAAACTACACACCTCTTTCTGTCAAATGGTAACCACGTATCGAGAGTCCTTACCGACATGCTTCACACCCGCCGTGGGCCATTCGATTCCTCCGCAGTGCCTGACACAGCTTAACGTCAACTTGACAATCACTAGCATTAAAAAAAAACAGATATATCGTCAATTCTCCTATACGAAAAGTACGAAGGTTCTACACAAGTATGCGCCTTCAAATTCATCCTGCCGAACACCTCCACTACAGCTGTCTTGATGCCGATAAGAGCCACAGCATTCAAACTGAAGACCTCTCACCTTACGACATGAACGGCAGCATCGCGCACAGAGCGTCGTATCGTATTACATATAATCAGCTATGAACAGGCCCAATAATAGACAACTCTGGGAGCTCTTAAGCTTGGCCTTCAAGAGTTCAACGCGATAGTGTTAGGCTGTTCATAGTGCATACATCAGGCACTGAGTGTATACTTTTTATTGTATCAGGTTGCTCGAGAAGTTTAAATTAGGATTGCTACAACGTAATCGATAAAACTTAAAGCGACTTGTGTTAGTGAAACTTTCGCGCATGGCTGCATTCTTTGTCGTGAATAGCTTGCTTTAAACCACGAGCGCGTGAAGTGTTTCCGAACTTAGTATGCACCCAATCCGTGCATGGTCTTGAGGGAGAACACGCAGTAACATATGTGCATTTTGTAATGTATGGCCGGCTTTCAACCCCGAAGTCATGATAATCTTGGTATGACGCCCAATGACAATGTACGCTTGTATCACGTGATACTACGGTGATTTTACATGTTGCAATGTGAAGTCTGTATACAGGATGTGTGTGTTTGTAAAGTATGAATGTTATTTTCAGAGTTTTTCAAAGCCAAGAAAGTTGCTTTACTTGAATTCGCAAGCGGGATAGTGGCTATCCTATAGAACACTTGCTTGACACGCAAATGATCTGCGATCAATCTTCACTAGGACCCGGAAATTTTTATTTTACTTTATTTTCATTTTTTCGATTTGTTCAGTCACGCACCTAATGATAATTTTCGCTAAACACAGATGAAACCCACACTGATGCCGACACCGACGCTGTATTTTCTACGAAACGAGATGATTAAGACTATCGCGCTGACCCCTAACGTTAAATATACCTCATATCGTTAATTATCATTGATACCATGTGCAAAACTATGAGAATCGAGACACAACACCCTAATACTATCTCACAGGTGATCGTCTACATTATAGTTGTAGCCCTTGATACAACTAAGTCGTTGTATACTGGCCAAAAGTCCTCTAGGAGGAATATACCGTTCCATAATTCTAACGCTACAGTGCTTTTTGACGTTATATACAAGAGTATTACTAAAACTAGTGACATTGTGTTGTAACATGAATTATTCACAGGTGAAAAGCTCCCGCTATAAATTTAGGCTCACGTGCTATATAGTGAAGCTGAGGCGAACATAATTTTCCTTCTACCTTGTCGTTCAGTTGAAAAAGAATTCCTTGAAACAAAAACCACTCTCTGGAAACTTTCTCTGTGTCTTGCTAACAAAACATACAGAGCAACAATATATAAGACATATTTTTACTTGGACTGGTATATTAATAAATTGAAGCCGCAATCTAAGCCAAATACTATTTTTTGAACTTTTTCATAATGGGTTGGCCATGGAGTGAGAGGGTACAACGACAGCGTAAAAGGACGGCCCACTCTTGTTCATGGGCGCGTACAGCTCCAGTTCGCAGTCAAGATTCGACAACGCCGCCGGATGGCTTGTCGTACAAGGCGTCAGCAGGCATAGGCTCACCTTCCGGCGTGTCAGTGCTTGATTGCGCCAACCATGGACGTATGTAGTAGAGGGCACCTCACGCCTGTTAGAGCAGACTTCGTGACTCGATGCTGAGTCAGGGCTGTTGGAGAAAAAGTGCATCGAACTGAGTGCCGCCTTGCGGGGCTCAGCACGGGTCATTTTTTGAGGCACTTCCGAGCGGGCCGCATGGCAGTACTTGCCCGTGTCATCGTCCTCCGTAGACATCACAGTTTTCATCTTCAGGTCCACGATAGCCCGGGTGGTCTCCAGAAAACCTCCCCACGGATTACATCCCACTGTAGCCTCTGCACCTGGCAAATCGCTGACAGCACCGTGTCTTCTAGCGGTGGCACCATGTACGCCGGTGTCGGCTGCAGCCGCTGCAACCCAGGGTGTGGTACACCATGGATGCAGCGTGGTGGTCACGTTGGAGGCTATCGATTCAAAGGCAGCAGCCACGGAGGTGTCGGTGGACGGGTAGTTGCAGTTTGTCAGGGCCGTGCATTTGCTGGCATATCTGCTAGCAGCGTCCTTGCCGCCTTGGTCGTACGTCCACCAGGGACAGTCGTAGAGGTGTGCCCGCAATGCTGCACCCGTCGTCTCCTCGCTGCCGCATCGCTCTGTGCTGGCGACCACGATGACCGAGGCGTAAGAAGCTTCCTTGATCTGGTTCGAGCTGATGGTGTTCTTGAGGTACCGCTGAGAAAAGGCCTCCGAGCACTCATCGCTGTTGGCATGGGACCTCTCGTAGTGCCTCGTTGGATGACAGAGTAAATTAGGACCAGACGGTTCGCGGTGCTTCACCGCCTGCTCGTTCTCTTCATCCTCGCTCTCTTCCACGTACAAGACGTTCTCTTCGATGAATAAAGCCACAATATCGCGGTCCTTGCACCCTTCCTTAAGGGCTTTCTCCATTTCCACTGGAGTCAGCAGCCTGCTATCGCCCGCGAAATGTCATTGTGGTGTGGCGCTGGCTGCCAGCGTGCAGGAGCGTGAGCTTGTTCTTCCTCGCTCGCACCTAAGCAGCGCGAGAGGCGTGGCGCAATGGTTGGAAAACAAGGATGATGAATGGCGATGATGTCTTCCTAAAAGATCATTTCTGTAATTTGGTAGCGCTGCTTTTATCAACGTCATATCTATGACGACAATACGTCACTTACGTCTTAATAGACTCGGGCATAAAACACCTTCGTGTTAAAGCACCTGAAGTTAAAATTTTCTTAAATATGTCGTTAAATATAATGTAATCAATGACCTGTGATATGGCATATCTCATAGGTTATTGCCTACTTTATATCTCTAACAGTTGTCTTCGTTTTTTATAGCCGAGGAAGAGCTCACGCTGCTCAAATCATAAAAGAATCTGGCCAGTAAATTTTTGAAGGAAAGTATTTTGGAAAAAGTTGTCTTCGCAACGATTACTTCAACTCATCAAAAAATAAGCGTGCACTTTAATTTCTTCGTAAAAAGAAAATGATACCACGACTTATGAGCACACAGTCTACAATTTTGTCGGTGGAGGAAAACAAAGATTCGTTAGATATCATTGGTAGGGGGGTTAGAGCAGCGATTTTCTTCCCAGTTGTCCTCACTGCCAAAGCGTGCCCCAAGTGACGAGTGCATTGAAATTTCCAGTTTTTAACTAGCAGAGGTGGTAGATGACACTCCATCAGTAGCTCCGGGCCCTGTCGGAGTCACGTTGGTTCGGCCATGTTAAAATTGTAAATAAAAAAATCTCAAGAGTTTTAATAAATGTTATCAACTACTCAATGGCATGGCTTCCTCCGGCTTGGAAAATAGCTAGGGTGATACCACTGCTTCAAAATTCACATAGAGGGTATGAACTGGACAACACTATGCTCATTGCGCTAACCTCAAGGTTTGTGATCTTCATTGAACGAGTGTTAATCATTGGTATAATAAAGTTCATTAACGAGAAAATGTTTTAAATCCCTGTCAAATTGGCTTCAGATTAGGATGTTCGTTATAATAGGCACATATAGACATTGAGAGTTGCATTCAGTTAGCTCGGCGTGGAAGAAAAATATGCCGCATTAGTTAGGTTGGATATCACGAACGCGTATGACAGCGTTCAGCACGTATACGCAAGAAACGGACATGAGCTCAAAACAAGGAGAAAGTATGAACAGGCAGAGGCGCAGAATATCTACTGAAGCATTACTCCAAAGATCAAGGCAAATATAAAGAAAAGAAAAATGAAAAAAAAGGAATGACGATTTTTGAAGTAGAGCCAGAGAGGGAGTGCTGACGCAAGACTCAGATGAAACAATACTTACACGGTAAGTCAAACTGTTTTTGTGCGGCGAGGTTACTAAGGATTGAAGGGCTATGGTGGTGTCTAGCCGCACACCCACATACCCTTCCTAAAGAGGCGGTCTATGATCGCACACTTCTGCCGAATTGGGGTATACTTTTTTGGAAATGTACGTTGCGCATCGTGAATGTGGGGCACTAAAGATAAGGTTTTGAAGTGTCTGACAAGAGCCGCAAGACGTACACCACGCCCTGTTACCATACAAAAAACTGATGTGTACCCCAGGGACATTGGATGTGAGATCACATTGTCTGTTCGTCTCGACAATATCCACAGGTATGTAACGTGACATTGCCGCATTAAGTCATCACTTAATAACACTGTGCAACCTTAAGTTTTAAAGTCTTGTGATCTAGGAACCTGAGTGGGGGTGGGGGGGGAGGGGTTTAGTCTGGTATTTTCGAATTGGGAAAAGTCAACATTATGGTTGAGTGCCGGGCCGGTTTTCATTGACATCAAAACGTGACAAGATCGCTTGGCCACGTCTGTATTTTAACGTGGGATGATAGCAACAGTTGCCAAGCATTTTACTTCACAGTGCACATAATGCTTTCACGTTGAAACACTTTCAGTAGCCCAGGACGCACCTAACACGATATCTTAGCAGGCAAGGTATCGGGGTGCTAATCTCTAGGGCGCGGGTGTAGTTCCCGGCTGCCACTTTCCTTTTATGATTGGATAGAAATACAAGAACACCCGGGTACGTGCATGTACAGGTACAGGTTACAAAGGCCGCAGGCAGGCGGAATTAATCTAGAATTCCAACCACCTACCGCATAACTCTTTATCACACCCTGACTTTGGCTCCTGAAATTCCAGCAATTGTTCGCTTACTAGCAAGGAAGGATGCGCATATAGAGTTTTGAGAAACAATTATGGAAAAAAAACATTTCGAGTATTGTGTCCAATATAGAATATGTGTGCATTGTTGTAAGACTGAACCACAGCATTTATTGAATTTTATTAAAACACTTTGCCTGCGGAACATACGTAATGCGATTCGTAACGAACTAATATCGCATTGTCACACAGGCGAATGCTTCGGCAGAATGATACGCCCAATATATGAACACTATTGACGTTGGCTGCTTGGTTGGTCGGCTTCTTAATATTTTGACATACCTGGCCCGACGTGGAGGCGATGTATCAGGTAGTGCCTTGCTTACAAAACTATTTCCCTGACTGACGGAAAGGGTTGAAAATAAATGGGCTCTTTAAGGGCTCTAACGCTACCCAGTGATAAACACCAACGTTCCATGTAATGTTCTTTGGTTGGTTATTCTTTAAATACCTGTGCAAAACACTGCGGGGCATTCGCCAAAAATTAGGCAGCACCCCATTTTTGAGATTCCTTTCAATTCAATTATGTTTAGAAATATATGATTTATGTTCCTCGCATGCAATAGCGTCATCTTCAAGACCACTAAACATTGTTTAGCTCACACTTTTTACGACACATTTATTGTATATGTTCAGAGAACACAAAAATTTGTAGAACAGAGATGCGTATTAGAGTACGCGAAAAACCTTTTTCGCAGCTTCCATTGACTCACGCAGGTCACGCAAGGTCATGGTCGAGTAGAGCTGGTTGGCATTCGGCTCGTACTGCAGATGCATGAAGTGTTCTCGAGGTCACCTTGCAAATAATGAGAGCTGGCCAGGCATAGAACAAGTTACCTTTGAAATTTGCTTCATTTAGGCAGCAGCAAGCAGTCTAATTACCGTAAATCAAATATAGCCTAACTAGGCTAATGAGCTTGTCCCAAGCTTCATAACAATTAGCTTGCATCCCAAGTCAACCAAGTCTTATAGCATAATTTTGTTACTTGGACTCATCTGAATAATTAGCAGGAAGTGCAGCCAGCGAATGAAGTCAACGCTATTTGAGAACCAAGGCCAAAAGCATACAGAGAGTCATTTTTTTTAGCTTATCCGCAGAATCAGTTATAGTAGTTCTAAAACAAGGGTGTGAAAGTCACCTCGACCAGAGGGCAGAATGTCATCCAAAGGGTCAATTTACCAGAAAGGATTTCCCATGTGTTACATACAAATAATGTCTCAACGAGGGTTGGGGTAAGCACTTCACAGACATACTGATGCTACTGTCTCCAGATTGACGCAACTCTGCACGCCGATTGCGATTTAGAGACATCGGAGCGCGATTATGTTTCAACACATACTGACCGCATGGGGCGCCTCACTATAGTGCTCGAGACATGTGCCATTTCTACAGCTTACCCGAAGAAAGCTTTATTAACTGCGATATGTAACTAAATAACGCGAGTGCCATCTAGCGAACTATAGCGAACACTTCGCAAGCCATGCATGGCCAGCTTGTGAAACATACGTGGGCTGCTGTTTAGGGACCCTTCTCCAACAGGCGAAATCGTCGATTTAAGATTCGTATATACGAAAAGTGAAAAAGAATCCCCAGATCGCTTCCGACAATACTTATTATTTTCGTTTAAATACACAAAAATAAACCTTCCGGAATCAAATACCAAACGCGCGTTGAGCACGTGTTGGCCACAACAATGTCCATTATGCGGAAGGAGCGCACAGGATTCCTGTAAAAACTCGCTGGCGATGAGCGGCAGAGTTGTAGGCCATCTGCCGAGTCCCGCGCCGCTCCGTCGCCTGCGTCATCCGTGTCGACTAGTAGTTCATCAGATACGGATGAATTTGAACGCGTGTCCGCCCAACAACACGATCTCGTGCGTGCATGGTTGTTGGGCGCGACGCGTCCTCCTGGCCATTCCAGAGCACCGTGTGTTGCTGACAAGACGTCTGGAGTTTCCGTCATTCTTCTTCTCCTCTCCCAGCTCCTGCAAGTTTAACCTTTTGCCATAACTGAAATGACTAATGATCGATTAGTGTAGCACAAACTACGGTTATTATTGTTCCTATTAATCGCATCGCTGCATTCAGTTTATAAGGAATGCTCCCCGTCAATTGTTCTCTTCATATATTCGGCAGTGTGAATGTCATTAAAGTTCGCTATCTCACTTTTCTTTATGTGTTTGTGCAAGCCCAAGTAATTACGCGTCAATCGCGAACACAAGTAACGGGATTTCGGGCGACCTGGTGTTAAGATTTCGCAAGCACAACTATGATGTGTAGAGTTTTGCGCTCCGACGGGCTATATTGAGTGGCCACAACAGCCTCGCATGAGAATGACCGCGATAGCTAGTGGTCTCAAAATAAAACCTCGCCAAACGAGGTGGCTGTGAAAAGGTGCACACACAAAACGAAATCAAGATTTGTACATTGCCGCTATTTTTCTCATGAGTGATTTAAACGCGAAATATTGAGCGAGCTCGTACATGGTCAAGAAAAACAATCAGTCACGAATCAAAAGCTAATACACATAAGAAAATTAGGCAGTAATTAGGACGAATAAGTGAGTAAAAAGCACCAGGCTTCCATTCATTTGTGTGTTCTTCGTCACTAAGATTTCTAGGAGTTGATCCTCTTTTCATGCGCCTGCTCTACGAAAAATGAACTTTACTCCACTGAAACGTGCTCTTTAACGAACTATAGTGTATTCAGAATCTCATCGCTACGGCCTCGCGCCATACGTTTCTGTTTTCTTTTAACATGCGCTCGAAACAATTGCCAGTTGCTACAGCACTTGCGTTGTCTTCCTTGGCGTCTGTACAACAAATAAGCCAAGTTGCTTTCAGGCGTATAGTTTACCATATACCTAATAAGAGAGCAACTAGACGAATGACACTGTAGTTGTGTGCAAGTCACGCTTGCACGGCAACCAACGCGCATGTGCAACACTCGATCCGCTTATCACAAGCCTCCTTATAATCTCGGCTGCATTACTGAATAAACTGCTTTTGTTCCCCGCTACTCGTCTGGCATACATGGTGTCAGAAGTGGGCACGGCAGTTAGTTTCTGACATGCAGCAAGCTTTTAGGGGCGAAGCTCCTTAAAGCGGCACCCGTTCATCCCTCGTAGTACGTAACATGTCTTACGCTTCGACCTCCAAGGGGGTGCCGGTGGGAGATTTCTCCTGTGCGTTGTTGAACAATAAAAAAATCGCAGCGTTTGTGTTAACTAAAAGCCAAATTTTTCTGTCTCTCATTCCCTATTAGCAGCCATTGGCATGTTCCAGTAGGAAACGTTAGTAGAAGTAGAAGTGTAAGTGTTAGCTAAAAGCCGACTTCTGCTGTCTCCCATTCCCAGTAGCAGCCATTGTTTACCTCCGTGATTAATGTTCAAAACGCCGTTGATTGATGAAAAAAACCAGCGAAAGATGCCAGATGTTTCTAAAGCAAAACGAAAAGACGCCAGCTGCTTAACAAAAGACGCCAGGTGTTTTCTAAAGCAATAGTTTTAATATCAAAACCATATCGCGATACAGGTTTGCCGTTGACGATGCTCGTTGCCTTTGGTGTGTGCTCGTATGGATAAGGATGCCGAAAGTAGAATAAACGTTTTCTAAACACATATACCATGATTTCGAGGTGGTTAAAGGTGGGAAATAGACCCGAAGCACAAGCAGTAAGAAAGTGTGCGTGTGCAACCTCTCGTTAATTCCTTAAAATCTCCACTGGATCGAGGTGCTTCTATATGGGGAATATATGATGAAAAGATCTGAGATGGTGGTACTTGGAGCGTTCAATAGATGGACGAACGGACAAACAGACAGGTGCACGGATGGACGCATGAACGGACGCAGGGGTGGATGCATGGGAGAACCCAGAGCGGACGCACGAACAGACACACGAACAGACGCAGGCACGGACGGGCGGATGGACGCATGGGCAGTCACACAGACGGACGCATGGACGGACGGAACCAAGAACGAATGGACGGACGAATGTTTCGCCCCACTCTCCATCATTCACTCCGTGGATATGCTGCCATTTTTTTTTTCATGTAACCACAGCCATGAAGGAGACAATACGGGACGAGCATCCCTCACGCCCAAGCCCGCGAGACAAGTGCGGACCACCTAGAACCGCAGACACAACCATGAGTTCGACGCTGCTACCACCCTCAAGCCGCTTGACACCACTGGCGACGTTTACCATAAGTGGAACATGTGGAAAATTGAGTTCGAACGTTTCGCAATAGCAACGAATCTTAAGGCACAGCTGCAAGATGATGAAGCCGCTACATTTCTCATGACCATCGGCGAAGAGTCAGGGTGGCTTTTCCGAACCTTTAAATTTGGAAACGAGAAAGATAAGAAAGATCTGAATGTCCTAAACCGGAAGTTTGAAGACCACTACAAAGCAGATACAAACCTCAATTTCAACGAGTTCAGGTTTGGTTCCAGAAACCAGCGAGAAGGCGAGTGGTTTAACGACTTTATCACAGAGCTCAGAATTCTAGCAGCGGTGTGCGAATTTGGGGAGCTTAAGATTGGCTTTTACGCAGTAGAATAGTCCTTGGGATACGCGACAAGGAACTTCAGCAGAGATTTATCCACGATAATTCCTCCTATGCCAAAATGGTTGAGATCTGCCGTGCTAAAGAACAGAGTAAAGCACAAGTCGCTGAAATCCGAGGCAGCACTTCTTTGATTTTGAAAAAAATCATCGACACGGTACAAGAAAAAACCGCCCCTGCCCGAAATGCGGCTTGCAACATCACAGATCTCGAAGATGTCCGGTAGTGGGGAAATATTGCAAGAAATGTAACAGTCGAAATCATTTTGCAAGCGTGTGTCGCACTCAAAGCATGGAAGCGTGGTCAGAAGGACGACAGATACGACATGTAGAAATGACCGACGACGAAGAATACTTCCTGCAAACGTTGGAAGTCCATGCGATTAAAAATGATGAGCACTGGGTGGCGACGTTGAATTTAGCCGGTGCTATGATCGGGTGCAAAATAGACACGGGAGCGAACTGTTGTGTCTTACCCCGAATCTGTCTTTCGAAAGTTATCAGTGACTCCTGCGCAAAACAGTTCTGCTACCTTGCGTACTTTTTTCGGTCACACACAAAAACCAAGCGGAAAGATAAACCTTGCTGTCTCTAGCAGCACGCAGAGCGCAAAGGTTACGTTTTTTGTTGTCGCTCAAGAGGTGCCAGTTACACTAAGTGGTGAAGTCGCTGAGAGACTGGGCCTAATAAAACGCATAGATGCAGTCAACGTCGAAGCGTCTGACAAGTCAGTATCTGGCTTTGATGATATTTTCCAGGGCCTAGGACAACTTGAAGGCTTCACATATTGCTTACAGCTTAAACCCTATGTACCACCATCCATCAAACCGCAAGGAGAATTGCCGTCGCCCTTCAAGAACCAGTGAAAGCAAAGCTAGATGACATGGAACGCGACGGCGTCATCACAAAGGTGAAAGAGCCATGCGTGTGGTCCAGCCACATGGTCGTAGTAATAAAGAATGGGAAGGTACTAATACATGTGGATCCTTCAGGTTTAAACAAGGCGATTTTGCGAGAGCATTACCATATGCCGACTTTGGAGGACGTACTGCCGCCGCTGCAAGGAGCCAAATATTTTTCCATGCTCGACGCTGCTTCAGGCTTTTAGCAAACAACCCTTGACGAACAAAGTTCGCGTGTGTGTACTATGAGCACACCGTTTGGAAGGTACAGGTTTCTACGCATGTCATTCGGCATCACGTCGGCACCAGAGGTTTTCCAACGTGCCATGCATGAAGTGGTTGCAAAATTTGGCTGGCGTAGCGGTCGTGATGGATGATATATTAGTCTGGGGAAAGACGAGGCAGAAGCATGACAGAAACCTCACCGCCTTGCTTGAACGCTGCAGAGAATGCAAATTAAGGCTCAACAGAAAGAAGTGCTAATTTTTGCAGTCCAGTGTACGTTACATGGCCGCCTCCTAACTGCAGAAGGACTCTCATTGGATCCAGAAAGAGTACGAGACATCATTCAAGTACCTGCGCCAAAAAACCGTAAGGAGCCTCAAATATTCCTAGGAATGGTCAACTTTGTATCGCGTTTCATCCAAAACCTGTCTGTTGCATCCGCGCATATGTGAGAGCTTCTTAAGAAGGACGTCGCATGGACGTGGACAGAAGAGCAGGAAAACAGTTTCCAAAATTTGCGAGCTAGTCTTGCTACAGCGCCAGTACGAGCCTACTTTTACCAGTCCAAAACAGTGAAATTGTCCATTGACGCGAGTCAGTACGGCGTCGGCGTAGTAATCCTACAAGATGACCACCCCATAGCCTTTTCTTCCCGCTCTTTAACGGAGGCGCAGCAGAAATATGCACAAATTGAAAAATAAACCCTAGCCATAGTTCATGGCTGTATGAAGTTCAAGGACTACATACACGGACAGCCATTAGTCACAGTAGAATATAACAATCAGCCGCTTGAATCAATTTCCAAGAAACCACTCTGCGATTGCCCTCTTCGTCTTCAGCGCATGCGCATCGTGCTACAAAGATTTCCCATCGCCGTGACATACAAACCGAGAAAAGAACTCTCTTTGGCCGACGAACTTTCACGTTTTCCTCGAAAAACAGAGCTGGAGGATGAAACAGAACATTTTTAAGTCAACGCTGTTTCTTCGTTACCTGTTTCGGATCGGCAGCTACTCAGCATGAAAGCAGAGATCGAGAAAGACACACTCATGACCTAGCTCTGCCGCTACGCAAGTACAGAGTGGCCCCAAAGCAAGCAGCAGCTGCCGGATGCCTTAAAGCCATATTGGAGCTTTCGGAATGAGCTCCACGTCGAGGACGGGCTGCTTCTCAGAAGTAACAAGCTTGTCATTCCGCCAGCAAAGCGCAGAGAAGTTCTCGGCCTGCTCCACGCTGCACATTGTGGCAAAGATAAAATGAAGGCAAGGGCACTACAGGTAATGTACTGGCCAAGCATGAATGCTAATATTTCAGATGTAGCGAAGACATGTGCTGTTTGCGACAAATACAAAAAAAGCAATGCAAGGCTTCCCATGGTCAGCCACGAGTTACCAACTCTGCCATGGCAAGTTGTCGGGGTGGATCTTTTTCATCACGAAGGTAATGAATACCGCATAGTCATTGACCCTTACTCGTTTTTCTTTGAGATTAGCAAGCTTAGTCATGCCAAAGCTGCTGCAGTAATCAAAGCGAGTGCAAAAATCTTTGCAACGCATGGCATTCCCGCGAAGCTGTGCAGTGACAACGGCCCGCCTTTCAACAGCACGAACTTCCACGCTTTTACGAGCAAATTTAATATCAACCACATCACGTCTAGCCCGTACTACCCGCGCGGCAATGGCTTAGCAAAACGCACTGTTCAGGAAGCTAAGTATCTGTTAAACAAGTGCCCGTTTTCCACCCTTGAATATTACAGTGCGTTGCTGGAATGGCGGAACACTCAGAGGGACGAATGGCTGTAATCGCCAGTTCAAAGGCTCATGGGACCTCATACCCGAAGCCAACTACGGGTCCTCAACTGTCACTTGGAACCGAAGACGGTCCCCACAGAAACTGTTCATCAGCGACTGCAAAAAATACGACATAAACAGCGCTTCTACTACAACAGAACTACAAGGAGTCAGCCAGACCTCCATAGCGGACCGAGTGTCCGTATATGACACGCAGCAGAACGTGGGCTCCAAACATAGCTGTCGGTCCTGCAGGGCCCACGTGATCCTATAGGACTACAGACGATGGGCAGCAGCTACGCCGCACAAGAGAACATCTTAGGGCCTCAGAAGTCTCGTCGCCTGCCCGCGAGTCGCCAGCAGAAAACCAAGCAGCACCATCAGACTCAACTCAGGTGCTTCGAAGAAGTGAGCGCATACGCCGAGAGCCGCAACGTTATCCATTGCCAGAACATCACAAACAGCAAGGCTATCCATGTTTGCAAACGAAAAATTTCCTCAACGCTTGTTTTTTTTGTGTCTTATGTCTCTTTTTTTTTGCCCCAAAGAAGGGAAGATGTAGTAGAGTACAAGTCACGCTTGCACGACAACAAACGCGCATATGCATCGCTCGATCCACTTATCACAAGCCTCCTTATAAACTCGGCTGCATTACTGAATAAACTACTTTTGTTCCCCGCTACTCGTCTGGCATACAGACACAAAGGCGATGATTACTCAAGTGCGAAAGAGAGAGAGAGATAGAAAGAAAATGCATTCGTATGTCGTAGGCAATTCACATTGCTAGGAGTGTCTCATCTCTAAAAGATGTAATGAGTACTCACTAGAGTGCATCTGACTTCACAGCGCTGTCAGAGCTTGTCTCTTTCATTCAATATTACACGTAACGTCACCAGAGCGCAGCGTTAGCCGAACAGTACAATCACTTTAATTTCGATGTTTTTGCATCAGCAGATAATTAAACTTTCCACTGCAGTAAGACAGTTCTTTTACACCAATGCCCCAGCAAAACGATGGTAGTGCCAGTGATGTTGAGGTCAGCATCTCCAATTAGCCTAGCCAACATGCTACCTCTTCGTCAGTGTAATATTCGACATTTCTCTTCATTCACTGATAAGGATCAACCGCCCCTCCCTTCAATATCACACGTCCTTATTTCTGCAGAACTTGTACAAGGAAGCAACATGAATATGCTCGTGCACTGGAAAAAGCTATTACGAAGCAGTCATGTGCAGCACCGTTGCAGAAACATTGTAAAAATACCTCTCTTTCGTTGCTGTCCGAAAATGCGATCCAGCTGGCGTTGGTCCTGGAAGCGCGTTGGCTCGGATTCTGGTTGCGGACAAGTGCTTGCGTGGGCATGGCCATGCCAGTCAAAACCCTCCGGAACGCCTCCAGTAGCACTTCGATCACACTGTCGAAGCGCCTTTGGGCCCAGGTGCCGCACCCGTACTGGTTTGGGTGGAAGCACGGATCCGCGTGCTCGTGGAGGCGGAAGACTAAGGTGTATTTCCGGGAGACAGCTGCGAAAATAAGTTTGATTACCTTCTCTTCAAGTCGACGGGGTTTAAAGTGGAAATTGGGTGCAGTATGGTTTCCGTCACTTTACCTGCGCGTAAAGACGTCGCATTGGCTGTCACAGAAACGCGCGCGCCACCTGAGGAATATACAACTAGTGCCGAAGTAACTTGGGCTGACTAGCTACGCCTGAGTGGGCACGGCGGCGTCGTAAAGATGCAGCCTTCAAACCCGTTCCTGTTTATCCCGCAGATTGGAACCCTGCTGCTTCTTCTAGGCCTTTCTGCAGCATGTGCGGAGCGACAACCAATGCTTCGACCTACTTTCAACGGCGATATGGATCTGCTGATAAACCCAGCCTCAACTGACGAACGCTACCGGTCCTTCAACGATGGCGCTGGTGTTACATCGTCAGAGCCTCTGGGATCACCGATGACGTCACCATGTAACGATCCTTTAAAAGACAGCGCTTACGGCACAATCGGCAGTGGGCACGGCGGCGTCGTAAAGATGCAGCCTTCAAACCCGTTCCTGTTTATCCCGCAGATTGGAACCCTGCTGCTTCTTCTAGGCCTTTCTGCAGCATGTGCGGAGCGACAACCAATGCTTCGACCTACTTTCAACGGCGATATGGATCTGCTGATAAACCCAGCCTCAACTGACGAACGCTACCGGTCCTTCAACGATGGCGCTGGTGTTACATCGTCAGAGCCTCTGGGATCACCGATGACGTCACCATGTAACGATCCTTTAAAAGACAGCGCTTACGGCACAATCGGCAGTGGGCACGGCGGCGTCGTAAAGATGCAGCCTTCAAACCCGTTCCTGTTTATCCCGCAGATTGGAACCCTGCTGCTTCTTCTAGGCCTTTCTGCAGCATGTGCGGAGCGACAACCAATGCTTCGACCTACTTTCAACGGCGATATGGATCTGCTGATAAACCCAGCCTCAACTGACGAACGCTACCGGTCCTTCAACGATGGCGCTGGTGTTACATCGTCAGAGCCTCTGGGATCACCGATGACGTCACCATGTAACGATCCTTTAAAAGACAGCGCTTACGGCACAATCGGCAGTGGGCACGGCGGCGTCGTAAAGATGCAGCCTTCAAACCCGTTCCTGTTTATCCCGCAGGTGAGCAGACGCTATGACAAGTCTTTTCGCAGTAACGATGTCTGCCTAATTCTGCTGCCGTGCCCACGGTCGCTTCGTGAAGCCTTTTGTAAACTGATTGTTTCCTTGCGCTTGTTGCTACTGTTGAGCGGAGATGTTGAGTTGAACCCAGGCCCTGCACTAGACGCCATAGCCGAACAGCTAAAGCAAATTGCAGGAGACATACAAGATATTAAGAAAGAAAAATCCGCAACAAACACCAGACTTGACGCGATTGACAAAAAACTTGAAAAGATAACTGGCCTTGAAAAACAGGTCACTGAGTGCAATAAACGAATATCTAACTTAGAAAAAAACCTAAAGGCTATGCAAATGAAAGTGGATGATCTAGAAAACCGGAGCCGTCGGTCCAACCTTGTCATTTACGGTGCTGAAGAACAACAAAATGAATCGCCAGACATGCTTGTCGAGTTGGTCGAGAAGAAGATTTTAGATGGTGTGCTACAGATAAAAACCAAGGGAATCGAAATAATCCACCGTCTAGGAAAAAAGAAGCCAGTTGGTATATCTAGACCCAGACCCATTATTCTAAGACTACTCGATCATCGAGACAAAGTTTCAATCCTCAGACAGTGTTCAAAGCTGAAGGGCTCAGGTTTCTCTATCAGTGAAGACTTTTCTCGTAATACTCGGGACATTAGAAAGAAACTGTGGGATCGAACGAAAGAACACCGGGACAGGCAAGAAAGGGTGTCACTGGTGCGCGATAAAGTACGAATCAACGGTCAACTTTTTGCTTGGGATAGTGAACGAGAAGATATATATGCAGTGAAAAAAAACGAAGTTGGCATAGAAAAAAGAGTCACTCGAAGTCGACAGAAGTAACCCTGTTGAATGTGAACGCACGTAGTCTTGTAAATAAAGTAGATCAATTCGAAGCTCTCCTTCTAGAAATTAAACCTGACATAGTTGCTGTCACGGAAACATGGCTGTACTCGGACATCCTAGACCATGAGGTCACGCCGCCAGGTTATGTGATTGTGCGCAAAGATAGAGAGACTAGAGGAGGGGGCGTGGCACTTTTTTTTCAAGAAGGAATTGCGCTACTCTGTCTTACCGGGCAACCCTAGCATTGAAGCGGTATGGTGCAAAGTGCAGCTGCAAAGGGGCTGTGTATTTGTTGGAGTTATTTACCGACCACCTAATGCTGAGACAAGTTATCTGGAACTTCTTCTGGATTATATGCACGATCACGTGACGGGTGGTATGATCATCATGGCTGGAGATCTCAATCTGCCTGAAATAGAATGGTCATCAAAAAAAGTGCGAAGTGCTGCAAATGACGTCATATTAGATATGTTGTTCAATTTTAACCTCGAACAACTGGTGCGCGTCCCCACACGTGTACAGGGCGTATCCAGCTCTATACTAGATGTTGTGCTCGTTAGTGATCATTTTCCAGAAGACCAGGCGCGCATCGAAATCTTAGACGGAATATCTGATCACAACTCAGTCCTATGCACACTGCCTCTATCTGGTCTTTCTAGAATCCATAGCCCCGATAGACACGTTCTTGCCTTTAACAGAGCAGACGACGCTGCAATAATAACATATCTTAATCACGAATTCCTTGCCTTCTATGATCTTTGCATGGACAAAAATTTATCAATGGATCACATATGGTTACAATTCAAGGCACGTGTCATTCATTGCATTGAGAACTTTGTCCCCACACAGCGAAAAATTACAAGAAAGCATAATGCCTGGATCACACGTGACATAATTCATATAAAACGTAAAATCAGTAGGCTGAGGAAAGCTAGGAGGTCTAGCTCACGAGCTGGCTACACCGCTCAGATCGCCACTTTATCAAGAACACTGAAAAGCAAAGTACGCTCTTCAAAAATTCACTATTTTGGTACCACGCTAGCAAAATTCATCAAAACCTCGCCAGGAAAATTTTGGCGCTATGTAAGTGGCAAACACAGTGGCCAAAACGCCTCCCCCTCGATAGACACTAAAGATAAGGCAGACAATTTCAACCGCTACTTTCAGTCCGTCTTTACGATCGATAATGGGCTAGTGCATCATCCCGAGATTAGGCCACCCATTGACAAGAAGTTATCTAAAACTCCGGAAATAACTGAAAGCGGTATACTAAATCTGCTGTTAAACCTCGATGATAAAAAAAGTTGTGGTCCAGATGGGATACCGAACGCTTTTCTCAAACGGTATGCGGAACCGGTTAGTAAGTACCTGCGCTTACTATTTACAAAATCTATTCAAGATTCGCAGATTCCCTCTGAATGGAAACTTGCAAAAATAATCCCTGTGCATAAATCTGGGGACAAATCGACTCCATCAAACTACAGGCCCATTTCCTTAACTTGCACTAGCTGTAAGCTACTCGAGCACATTATCCTTAAATTCATTACAAAGTTTGTCGAAGAAAATAACCTATTACACCCCAACCAACACGGTTTTCGGAGAGGCCTATCGACCGTAACGCAACTAGCTGAAACAATTCACGATCTGGCCGAAGCCATTAATCAACACTCCCAAATTGATATAATCTTTATGGATTTTTCAAAAGCGTTCGACCGGGTTTCCCATGAAAAGCTAGTTTTCCAGCTGGTTTGCAAACTCGGGGATGGGCCAGTGACCCGTTGGATATCCAACTATTTGTCCGGTCGCCAACAATTTGTACACTGCAGTGATCACGTCTCTGACACATTAAACGTTACGTCCGGTGTTCCTCAGGGATCCGTCTTGGCACCGATATTATTTCTTCTATTCATAAACGATCTAACAGTCAACATTAACGCAAACATAAGGCTTTTTGCAGACGACTGCATATTGTACAAACAGGTTAAAAGCTCCAGAGACCAAACTGAACTGAACGATGCCCTGAACGACGTTGTACGATGGTGTTCTAACTGGCAAATGGTGATTAATTCTGATAAAACAGTCGCCATGCAAGTAACAAAAAAGAAATCACGTCTACCTTTCCATTACGGTTATAACGGCATCGTGCTACGAAATGTAAGCCAGTATAAATATCTTGGTGTGACTATAACTTCCGATCTCAGTTGGACAGTACACCTAGAAGACATAGCCGAGAAAGCCTTAAAAAAATTATTCTTCCTTAAGCGGACGCTGCGCCACGCTGACCGCGACACTAAGCTTCTAGCATACGTCACACTTGTCAGACCAATCTTGGAGTATGCGAGCATAATCTGGTTTCCATTCACGGATAGTGGTATCAGCACGCTTGAAAGAGTGCAGCGCAAAGCGATTAGATTTATTTTTAACCGGTATCGTCGCCTCGACTCCCCAACACAATTACTACGCCACGCAGATTTGCCGACACTCGAAAGTCGAGCAAAAATTCATCGCCTAAAGTTCTTATACCTGTTATTGCACAACTGTCTTAAAATAGACCACGCTAAATACGTGAAAACCAAGACAACAAGGCAAACACGTCACACACATGATCACACACTCCAAGAGTACTCTTGCAACAATAACACATTCTATTATTCTTTTTTTCCTAGATGCATTCGAGAATGGAATGCTCTTGACCGACTTATAGCCGAACAGCGTACAGTTGATGACTTTCTAGCAATGTTGCAAAATACACATAGCACTTAATCATAACGCTGATTACATAGTATGTATTGTATTTCCATTTCCTTGTGTACTTCCTTGAATTGACTTGCTTGCCAACATTTGTATCTGCACCAACTTTTACAGCTATGATTTATTATCCTTCTTTTCTTTTCTACGGGTGTAAAATATGTTCAATGCGCCCACTACCACTTTAACTCGTACATGCAGCCTCCTTAATTTGAACTTGTTGAGAAAGGCTGCTCGGTCCAAAATTGATTGTTACTATTGATGTGAATGTTTTCTGTTTTTCTTTTGTTCCCCTTCGCTCCCACTCCTGTAATAACCCTGCAAAGGGTTAACAGTATGTGAAAATAAATAAATAAATAATAAATGAATGCTGCGTCACAGGACTTGAATAATTGGAACGAAGCTCGTTTATATTTGTTGCCTTATGACCGTATCGAAAATTTGCTAAATTGTCAGTAAAGAGGAAAACAGTTTCAATTTCATGACAGTGAAACTTCCGCCCTCACATACAGAAGACGCTTAGGAAGCGAGAAAACATGCCAAAAATGAAACGTTGATGGTGAGGCCACCTTCAATTTTTCCAAATTTCGCTCCAACGTCAGATACTTTGACGGCGCCAGTTATGACCTACGTATTATCGAATAAATTAAAGATGAAAAAAAATCTTTGGAAGAAGGCTTGGCCATAATACGCCATGTTTGAGCATGTTGTTTTTAGCCAATTGTGGCAAAATACGAAAAATACACTTTCTCATGCATGTCACGTCATGCACATAGATTTTCCGCAAAATAAAAAAAGCGATTATCACCTTTCTTTTTCCTTTATTACCAAACCAATGATGGTAATATTAACAACTTTAGAGCTCCCTGAATACAGTCTACCAATTTAAACTGTTTTATTGTTTATCGTCAATGTCCTTTAGCAGCGATAGGGCTCCTCACCATGGTGAGTGCACTTTAAAACCACTTTGGAGGACCACGGTTTATAAACGCTATATGAAATGCGCACTAAGGGGGTCTCTGGCCATCGCGCATGTATAAGTAAATAACCATAAAAGGTCGGGTAATGCTCTGATGCTCTAAATGTGGCCGCCTGAGTAAGGAATCAAACTATCAACATGGTGTACGTGGCAACTCCTAAATTTGCTTAGAGTGTTCCAAACTATATGATCGTGATGAGCAAACAAGATTTTGATGTTTAATTGGTTTGGCGAAACCACGTCTGTTTGCGTGTCTGCAAAAGTTCCGCTACCATTCTCTCATTGTTTCGAAAGACAGAGCACAGGTGAAACGCGAAATCTATTTTTATATTATGCGCGGCCCCTCATTGTGCCGCTGAAATGAAACAGTCGCTTAAGGCACACAATTTGACCCGTTATACAAAGTGAGAACATTTGTACGGCTTGGTTGTGTAGCGCTTACGGTGCTCAGCTACTGATCTGGAGTTGGCAGTTGCCCTCTCAAACGCTGCGGATGCATTTCGCAAGAAGTGAAAGGGTGCCTGTCTACGTCTTGACATTGTGCCTGTCTACGGCACAATGTCAGTGAACGTTAAAGGCCACCGAATGTTCGAAACTTCCGTACCCTGACGTACGGTGATCCTCATATAATACCGCAGCTTAGAACATGACACAGACGACATCATCATTATTATTTTTTTCTATTACCGAGCACTTTGTTTTGTGTAGTGGTTAAATACATTCGAAATTTGGCAGAAAAAAAAACACACACCCTGTTATCTGCGATGCATACAACCAATCCAGGGAACAGAGTATTGCTGGGTGACTGATGCTTCGCGAAACAGCGAGAACGCGTTGCGCAACGCGTGCTCTTTTCACTTGGTCAGCCACTCATCCTGTCTTGAGATAAGTGGGAAAAAAAATAAAGGCAGCTCTGCCGGAACAGTTCAAAGCCTAAAAGAAGTGCAGAGCTGGGTAGCCTTTTTGGTTTGTTTTCATTTTTCTCTTTGTTTCCTCCGCGCTTTGTTTCTAGCTCTGTTTCCGAGTTTTCTTTGAGTTTTTAACTCTATTTCCACTTATTTAAAATTTTCTATCTCTACTCCTATTTGTTTCGAGTTTTCTTTCTACTTTTTCTCATTCTGTCTTTCCCTCTCTATTTATCCGTTGCTTCATGGAAATTTTCATACGTGGTTTGTGTTGTGATGCTCTTGTAGCTATATTAATAATATCCACACTTTATATCAATATTAAGGTTCTCAAGGGTCAAGAGCAAGAAGAATTTTGGCGCAAACACGTGCTGAATATGTTATAGCTGAATTGGCTGCGTTACGCTAAGCGGCAGTGAACTTATACAACCACCTGAACCCTTAAAGGTCTCCACTCTCAATAAAGAAAGCCCCTGACGCACCGGCGCCATTGATACACCTCAAAGACGATTCACCCTTGCGAAAGGCGACCAGAAAGCTTTTCCAGCCGACATTTGTTTGCTCTCCTGTTCGTGACACAACCCGCCACGGTGGTCTACTGGCTAAAGCATTCAGCTGCTCACGCGCAGGTCACGGGATCGAAGCCAGGCTTCGGGGGATAATTTGCGATGGAGGCGTAAATGAGTGTGGCCCGGGTGCTTATATTTAGGTGCTCGTTAGAAAACCTCGAGGTGTTAAAATTTCTGTAGCTCTCCACTACGGCGTCTCTAATAATAGTATGTGGTAGTTTCGGGACAAGAAATCATAAAAAGTATTACTATATTACTTTTCAAGCCACTAAGAATTCAAGTCTGCCAACTTGTGATTTAATTGTCAGGGCCTCGTAAATATGCTGACATCATGTTCCTACTCGTGTGATTGAAACGCTTGCGACTGCCGTCCCGCAACTGAGAAGTCAAGTAGCGAGTGATGAAGCCGAACCAGTCACAATGCAACGAAAGTGACCATTTGTGACCAGTCGCATTGCGACTAAATTGGTCCTACCACCGGTAGCAGTCACAGGTGCAAACAAACCTTCGTTCTGCAGCGTAAAATAGCGGAGTTTCCAGGGTGCTTACCGGTGTTCCAGCCACTCCGAGCGACCCACTCTCTCCAACCCAATGAAGGCAGAGTGAAGAAGCAGGTGCCGATGGCCCAGTAGTAATCCTTGCGCCACCTTTTGTGCACCCAGTTAGACTGCTTGTGTGCTTGAGCAGCTCTAAGGGAACCCCACACGGACAGCAAGCCCATGGCGATGCCAGCGTTGCCGGAGGGATCCGGCTTCGGCCCCTGCACGTGTTGCCCACATGATGGTCAAAGTTTAACTCAGACTATGCAAAGTGCCAAAAAAAAAGCATGAGCCCCGACCTATTGGTGACATGCTAATTTTAAACAACCTTAACTTAGTAAGAAGAAACAAAGACTACTAAGGTCGTTTTTGTGTCGCTACGATGTTTGTAGAATATGACAATCAATCCAATCACATTTCAAGTCTTGAGTCTTACGCTAAGGCATGAAAGAAAATGGTTTTTAATTTGGAAGTTAACAGTCAACTTAGTTTTCTGGTTAACCTTTTGAAACTGCCACAACTCGGTCTTCCCGTGACCGAGAGCCCAGAAGAGGTGCCAGAAAAAATCAATACTAAGGGAAAATCTAGCACAGAGAGCGGCCGGTGATGCAAGTTCCGAATTTCTGCGCTACATTTTTCGGATGCACCACACCGTATGAACTTAACAGAATGCTACTATCGGTGTAGTCATTTGTTATTTTGATCATTTCACTTGATCATTTTGCAGAGATGTAACAAGCTCAAACGTAACACATTTGGAGAGGGGGGTACTGAAAGAAAATGACAATGTGCCACGCCTGTTGAAGCACGTTTAAATGTTTTCCACTGGATATTTCGGTGCATTGGCGTCTAGCGATAGCGTTCGTTCTGGACGTGACAGATGGAAGTACGTCAATAAACATCGCAGGAAAAAACAGATAAAATGGGAAATAAAGGCATGAGTCTGTCACATGTGAATGTGAAACACAATGAGTACTAAGAAGGGTCCGGAGCATCGCGTAATGAGGATTTATTCACGCACTAAATTATCTCGATAATCAATTAACCACTTTTCTGTGGTGCTATTTCCTTGTCAATACAGATTATGAGTTAGCTTGAGTATGGGGCCGATGGACTGTAACCAATCACAAAAAGACTACGTCCCCTGCGCCTACAAACAAAAGGTCCCGAAGAAGAAGACAGAGTTAAGCTTACGGGAGCAACGGATGTCGACCCAAAACCTTGCATGGCTCTTTCTCGTCGTCGAACAGAGGTCACGTTCGTCAGTCTAAGAGAGCCTGAAGGAGGAGGTGACGCTTTTAGGAAGCAGAAAAAGAGGGATTCTCTGACGATACGCAATGGCACAGCGAACGACAGGAATGTTCGTGCCACGAGGATTCCACTGCGCGTGCAAGTGGAGCATGATGGTGGTGATGATGATCCTGGAATGGCTGGAACCTACCTACCAATGATGGAGCTCCACGAAGAGTCAGACAAATAATATTCACAAAATGTTGTGGAACAACTTGTCATCACTGTTTCAAAAAAAAAAAAAAAAAAAAAACACCAGGTCTGCGTGGAAGGCGCAGCACACTCACAGTGAACGCAAGAAGAGCGGCCTTCCAGAGCCCTTTTCAGAACACTTATTGTGTATCTACTACAAGCACACTTGCTTGATACCCACTAGGGCATTAATAATAATTTTTGCAGGTGGTAGGCGGGCATTTGCTAAGCTATTTTTCGTCATTCTTCTGAGAAGCATGGTATTCTCCGAACACTTACAAGGAATTTTGTGCATATTGTACAAGCAGTGACTGATGACGTTGAGGAATCATGCCTGATATGTGTATGCGCCACAGTTAATAGGGGTACAAGAATAAGCTTTTGTAATGAGTTTTTGCATTAGATATTCCGATCGTTACGCTATTCGCTTTGTGCAACGTCTGGTTGTTATTGCGCTGTTTTAAAACGCTTTATAATTCGCATTAACACGATTGATTTCCTGATCTGTAGCCTAGCTAAGGCAAGTTTGTCAGCATGTAACAAGCACTGGTGTAGCTCCATGGTAAAATACTGGGGTGGCACCCAGCGGGCCCGGGTTGAAGCCCCACTGTGGCATTTGTGACAGGTTTTTTTTTTCTAATTTCACGTGATGTAGTTCGGCGGACAGCTGCGTGTGACCCGAGTTCTGATCTCATAACAGCTTTCGCTGTAAAAAAATGCCTTTCAATCTTCTTCATCGCCATCGTTGTCTTCCTAGCGGGGATCCGCAAACGTGGGTCAGCAAAGAGATCAGCGATGATCCAATCAATATTATCGGCGTAACCACACGTAATTGGCCCGCTGTAGTGGCGTAGCTTTTATGGAGCTCGGCTGTTGGCACAAAGGTCATGTGTTCGATCCCTGCCATATCAGTCGCATCACGACAGAGGCTAAATCATACTGTGCGAAGTCAGTGCGCGTTAAAGAATGCCTTATCGTTCAAGTTTACGGATTGCTCTACTACAGTGTGTCATATATTCGTATTGTGGCTTCATGACGATAACACAAGATATGAAGAATAATATTATCGTTACTAATATTATGAACAATAATACTAATATTATCATTCATACAAAAATAATGTCATCATGGTTGTGTTTGTTGTTGTTATTACTGTTTGATGTGCATGTAAATGGAGAACGTACAGTTTCATCGGATTTGTTTTGATCGATTTTTCAAAAGAACATGGTGCTGGGCGAGCAGTACCTGGCACGAACAAATGATCCACGTGACCTTGACTTCGCAGGCAAGTTACTATGAGTAATGCAAATTTGACGCATCTGAAGAAGAGTGATAGCTAAGTGCCGTACTCTCAAACACCCGTTTGGTGATCTTGGGAAGGGCCTTTCACTGGGATGCTACAGACGCTGACATGCACTGCGCCCAAAAGACTCCATGCGTCTTCCGAGCAAAAACAACCTTGGAAGAGAGCCAATTTGATGGCGGAGAATTTTCCCGTAGATGCTTCAGTGGTGAAACTCAGTAATCATACAGCTGAGCAAGAAAATTGTGTGTGGAATATGTTTAGTTATGATACTGCACCTTGAAAATAGTTTTTGAAAAATCTCCTAAGCATGTTGGAATCTCGAATAGTTTAGCCATCCTGATCGATTGATTGATATGTGGGGTTTAACGTCCCAAAACCACCATATGATTATGAGAGATGCTGTAGTGGAGGGCTCCGGAAAGTTCCACCACCTGGGGTTCTTCAACGTGCACCCAAATCTGAGCACACGGCCCTACAACATTTCCGCCTCCATCGGAAATGCAGCCGCCGCAGCCGGGATTTCATCCCGCGAACTGCGGGTCAGCAGCCGAGTACCTTAGCCACAAGACCACCGCGGCGGGGCATTCCGCGGTCTCACGTGACAGCAGTTGGCCAATGCCGCCGCGGCGGTGGCCTCGGACAGGCCGGGGGAGAGAGAAAAGGAAGGAGGCGTGTGGTTAATCACGTACGTCGCTACTTTGCGAAGTTTTAGGGGCTTTAGAAATGCGGCGAGCGCGTGGCAGACAAGGGAGAGAGACGTCATCTCGCACTGCTAGGAGGGCGTGAGCTACTTGGCACGGCTTCAACACTAAAAAAAAAAAAAAAACGTTAGTATAAAGATAGCAACTGGAATCAAATAGGTAGTAACTGCAGCGGTTACTACCCTTCTTGGACCGTTACTACCATTCTGCTACCCGTTTACTACCTACGTTAGTAAACTGTTACCAGCTGCAACCGTTACTAACTTTTGTGGCCTGTCCACTACCTACGTAAGTAAGCAGTTAGTAACTGGAATGAAGGAGGTAATAACTGCAGCAGTTACTACCTTTCTTGCCCCGTTACTACATTTTTGCTACCCGGCTATTGGCTATGTAATCCAAAATAGTGTGTGATCCCGATTCTGATAATTTATGAGAGAAATAGTCTCGACGTATTTTATTAAACGAAAAAAATATGGCGCCAAGATACTCATACGTTCAAGAAAATACATTTTGCTTCAAATTACACAACCGAGATATGTAAACGTGATTCTGATATTGTCGAAACAGAGAGGTAGAAGTGAACGAACCATAAGCAAGTGCTACACGCTCTTTAAGAAAGAATTACATCAAAATCACTAAATTATAGAAAATTAACAAGACCGCGGCGGATCAAAATAGGCAGACGGTCACAAATATAGCCTCAAAGACAGTCACAACTAATCCACTGTGGCGTGTCTTCAACTATTATCGTTGCTTTGGCATGTCTAACCCCCAAAACGGTTATTACCTTTTACCGCTGATATATTAGCCGTGTGAAGCATTCAAATGCACTGAGAATGAGTTCGATACCTTGTTTCGGCTACTGTACATAATGCTTTTTTGGGCCGTTTGATAATGAGTAGATATGACATATAGTTTTACCAAAAAGGCTCATTTAATGTCTTGTGCTACATCCACAAACACACGTAACCAGGTAGTATAATACAGTGTCATAGGTTCACATTCGTTATAATTCATCCTGAAACACAAGTGCTTCCTTGTGCCAGAGACACACCTGTAAAGTAGGGGCTAAATATACCTCACGCTTACTTTATACTGCATGCGTGAAAAGTAGTGAACTTGTTCGGTCAATGTGTTCTTTGCGTTCACGGTACACGATGCTACATTTTCCGAAGTTGTGTAGTAAGGAGACATTGATTGACCAACATGACAATTGGAAAAATATTATGCCCAAAAATGAACAGGACTGTCTCGGTTACTAAATTATTCTTGAAACCTGTAAAAGTTACTACCTATAGGCGGTAATGGCTAGGGTCATAACAGTTACTAATTTCTGGCGGTAACAGCAAAGGTAGTAACTGTTACCATTCTCGCGGTTACAAATTCCCGACTACCAGGGTTGTAACAATAGTGACAAACCGTTACTATCAAAAGTTAGCAAGTACTACTACCTTTTTTCGAAGAGTGAACACCTGGAACGAGGGGAGTGGTGCGGACGAAAGGATAGCATTACACAAGCTAGACAAAAAGCTGCTTCGCATCTAAAACGGAAAGAAACCCTGCAAAGCGGTCTCCATATATGCATGTGGCATCGAAGGCACAGTGTCTTGCCGTGATAGCGACCCCCTCGTCTTCATATTACGGTTGCGTGCTGGGTGTTGTGTTAATCTAGTGCAGGCTGAAATGCCCCCATCCACAAGTCTGTACTGCTACGATACCACGCAGGCCAAATCTGTTCTGAAACAAAACAAATAAATACACAGTCAGTGGTAGCTGCGTGAATTTTTTCTTTCTGGCATCGTATGTACGCCATGCCCACGGTATGTATTCACGGGACGTTGATCAAGCAAACCACCATCGCAGCATATAGCACGTGTGGTGTCGCGGTCCTATGCTTGGAGGTGCGGCTTAGATTCCCGACCACCGCGGCGGCACTTCGATTGGGGTGAAATACAAAGAACACCCGTGAACCAAGATATATATATATATATATGCGCATAGAACAACCAGAAGAGGTCACAATTAGTGTTGATACTCACACTACAGTGTGCCTCAAAATGATATCTTGTTTGGCACATGAAAGCCAAGCAATTATTGATGTTGAACAAACAGGTTTAGCCGCCACTGCAGGCAAGCGGAAAACTGAAACTGTGCATTAGGGGAAATAAACAATGGGTAAAATTCGAAGACATTTAATACTTCTCTAGCAAGGCATAAATTCCGTTGTTACTAAGCCAGGGTAGCCACAGAAAAACAAGCTTACCACATCGGCTGGCTCCATAAAGCTAACCTTCGAGTAGTCCGCTGTTTTGCTCGTAACAAGAACCCTGTCTTAAGCACAAACCAAGTTAAACAGAGACATCTCAGCATATTATTTCCAGCGAGAGTATATTTTGGAACAGTTCAGAGGCGCAGGCGAAGGTGCCCCGCAAAAATTTGTGGATAAGACAGCTTTCCTTTACACGTAACTCAAAGTATACTACCTGCTGTATCATTCACTTCACGCGATGGCATTAGATGGAGTTTGGTGATGGTGATCAGATAGTTGGATGTAAGAGAAATTTTTTTTAATGCTGCGGTGCTTGACTGAAAGCTCCGTGGGCTAGATAAAAAATACATACGCCGTATGCTACACTTTTACCCTCGTTAAATTCGACTGCTTGGCCCTGGTTTTCCCTGCTGGCCGCCGTCACTATCGAATAAATATAGCAGACAAGCGCCATTCGGTTTAGAAACCAGCCCAACACAACTAAACAGGAGAGCGAGAGGAGAGCATGCTTTGCTCGCCTGACTACTTGGATGCAATGCCTCCTCCTTTCTGATTGATATGAATAAAAAGAAAAAAAACGTACAGGGATGCGTTCTGCCTGTTTCTGCGTATTGTTTCATTCGAATTCACAGCAGTACCACCAGCGCCCTTTGGTTTTGTTAGCAGCCACTCTCGTTTGCGGGAGCGGCTGAGAAGTGCACGCTTTGACCGCCAGTGCGGGTCGGGGAAACTCCAGCGCTAGTTTCCATAGGCGAGCTTAGATATATACAGCAGCGACCAGCCCAAACCCGTTTCTTACAAACTGCGTGCATAGAAAAAGCAGAAGGAAGGAGGTAGCGCCAAGCCTCCTCTCTCCCTTGTAATATTCTCCTTTCCTCTATGGAGATTGAAACTACAATTCGCATGCCACTCAATAGTTCACTGTGAACCGAAAAACGTTGAACTAAATTCTAGCCACCCTACCCCGGCCGTCCCAGACAGGTGTGTTTTGGATACGTATTAAACGATTCAGAGTTCGCGGTACTCTACAAAGGGAGAGCATAAAGCCGCCCGTGGACATCGAACTTGATGAGGCCGTGCCGCTAATAATTACGCCGTGAACGGGCTCACGACGTCCCAGGAATTAGGGTTTTTGGAAAAAAATGTTTAACAATTTTGAGTACTTGGTACTCAACTTCGGGAGAGCAGCACGCCGTCCCTGTGGATAAAGCCTGTTGTTTTGTGTTTAGAGAAATTTATTCTCACAGACAGTGAACATCAATTACGATCCAACAGAACATTGCGACAGAACACAACATCCACAGACACACCAAAAGTTGTTACAAAAAGATATGTGTACATATGTAAACGGAACACAACATACACAACTTACCCAACTAAACAGGAATTGTTACAAAAACAATGTCTACATATGCACAATACATGGTAAACGAAGAACAAATTGTTTTTGTCCCGTTCGTACGATGAGACGACCGCTTCAGAGGGCGGCGCAACTTTAACTACGCTGCGCCGAAGTCATCATAAAAAACCTCCATCATAAGCCAAGCTTTTATATGTTAAACTCTGCTTCTCAGTACACAATTATTTGCTACAGCCTAAACAAAATGAACACTAGAAATTAAACGCTTGTGACTAGACCTAAAGCTTGAACTAAACAAATCATTTTATATTCTGCTTTTCTTTGTCCTGCTGAAAACAAACACTCGAGTATGTTGTCACTAAATAACCATCTTTCAGGGACACTGACCGATCAGCGCTCCTAGCTGCCACGGCTGGAATCTCGCGCGTTTTCAATAGGATGAGGTCATTTTTTCACGATAAAAAATTGTAGAGGCGGACATTGTAAAAGTTCTTAAAAGGACAAGTTTTAGGAGCTGTACTGCACTTTATATTTGCAGCTATGTTAACTTCGGGGCTTCCTATTCTGTTCCCACGACGAATAAAGTTTACACAATGGGCCCTACGGAAACCACTGAAATCAGAGTTTGTTTTTTGGTACAAAATAAAAAGGTCGTATAAAAAACTATATGGAAACCTGAAAATGTCTTGGAAGTATATATATTGCGTAGACAGCTTTGATTAGAGCCTGCAATCATGTTTATGTGTGACGAAGAATACGTTCTAAAATGCAGTTTTCCACAACGCATTCGCATCGCGGACTCGGGTATAGGACCCTATATCTTTATAAGACAAATTTTATAGCCACGCACCAGACTGGCGTTATGACCGAGCTCTACGTTTATGCTGCGTCGCCGCTTGACTTTCAGCCCAGACATGATTTATCTGGCAGGCCCCCAGTGCCAACAGCTCCGGCAGCAGTCCTGCAGGGCTGAGAGCGTCTCGGAACTCTTCTACTCGACGTCGTCTGCCCCTCACATCACCATGTAAAAACACAGTGTTTTGCTCCGCCGCGGTGGTCTTGTGGCTAAGGTACTCGGCTGCTGACCCGCAGGTCGCGGGATCAAATCCCGGCTGTGGTGGCTGCATTTCCGATGGAGGCGGAAATGTTGTAGGCCTGTGTACTCAGATTTGGGTGCACGTTAAAGAACCCCAGGTGGTCGAAATTTCCGGAGCCCTCAACTACGGCATCTCTCATAATCATATGGCGGTTTTGGGATATTGAACCCAACAAATCAAATCAAATCAATCACATAGTAGACAAGAAGCACAATCTGAGGAATGCCAAATTAGCGTATGCTATTCATAACTCCTGGGCTGCCGTGGTGATCTAGTGACTAATGTACTCGACGGCTGACTCGCAGGTCGCGGGATCAAGTCCCGGATGCGGTGGCTGCATTTTTGATGGATGCGAAAATTCTGTACGCCCATGTGCTTAGATTTAGGGGCGTGTTAAAGAACCCCAGGTGGTCGAATTTTCCAGAGTCCTACAGAACGGCATCTCTCATAATCATACGGTGGTTTTGGGATGTTAAACCCCACATATCAATCAATCCATGTTCATAATTCTTCGTCACAATTGTTTCTATTAGGTAAATACGGCAGTCTGGAATACAAGCTCAAAAGCATAATACTTGATGTGTAAATTGAATATATTACGTATGATTGCTATTTATTTCTTTATTTTTTGTTCACCTACCATTTCTGAAATAACATTTAAAAGTCTGAACGTTGCATTTGTGGCCAATTCCCCAAAGTGTGTACGTGCCATTTATAAGAGGAAAACAAACAAACCAACGAAGTGTTGGTTTGTTTGATGAAACGCTAGATAAAACTGTAGCGGAATAAATTATTTCAAAAACATAGGATCGCTCAAGACTCTACAGTGGAATTGTCCATCAATTCATTCTACAACTACAGAATTGTTATATATCACTCTTAAATTCGCTGCTGATAATAATGCAATACAAGAGGCATGCATATCTGTACATACATTGGTTCAGTTAAACACCTACCAAACTTTTCGACTAGACCGTCCACCGAGGAGCTTTAGCTTTCTTTATTATAAATAGAATTGATATAACGTACGAGTAGTAAACGCTGGGCGAGCTGGTAATTCATAACTACAAAACTGCACGAAAAATCGACAAGAAGCAGTGAAGGCACAGGCTTATGGGTGTGCCTTCTCTGTTTTTTCTCGCTTTTTTGCGCAGTTTTGTAATTAGGAATTAGTATGCAGGCCGAAATTTTGTACAGGAATACGTGCTAATAATGCGAAATCTTGGCAGCAGACATTTCTTTACCAAACTGCTTTCCTCTCACGTTAGTTAATCTATAATTTCCTGACGGAGCACAAGGTCATAGTGCAAGGACAGTTTTTGTCGCAGATTTTAACTCACATCGCACGAGTGGGAATTTCAGGACTGATCAGTGTGGTAAACGCTTGTGGGAGTTGAAAATAGACAATTGTCTGAAGTGCCTCAACCTCAGAGCTTCCACATTCATTCGAAATCAATCCAGGTCCACCTTACACTTTAGTTTCGCAACTTCAGCTATTGCTACGTCTCCCTGGACAGCGCTGGAATGTGGCACAAACAAGGACCACTTAGCAATAATTGTTGATATTTTTGTCTGTCAATTTTATCATATTCTCACGTATGAGTCTTTGTAAATTATACTTAATTTAAAAATTATATAAAATCAGCGTTGGCTTCTCACTTGGAAAGAGGGCGATGATACGAAAGCTGTAAAGATGAATGCAGCTAGAAAAAGAGCTTACAAATAAGTGGAATGTACTATTGAATCCTCCAAGAGAGCCCCGTATAGCCCTTGGTGGAATGATGAATGTATAAGAGAGAACCGAAGACGACAGTCAGCTTGGAAGGAACTCCTAAATAATCAGTCCCGGAATAATTCAGTGAATCATATATTTGATGCAGTGGGTTTTAAGCATACGTTAGGTCCAAGCTAAGGAAGAATATGACAGAAGACATTACGATATCCTGTCGAAGCCTAAAAATAGTAATAGTAAAGTGCAGTTGTGAAAGATGAGAACTGGGGAATCTTGCAATCACCAGTAAATATAAATTATGAAAATCTATCGGTGAAAGAAAGTACTGAATCTTTAGAGGAAATTGGTAAAGACTTCAAAAATATATTTACATCGACTGTGTCAAACGACTGTCAAAACTCAACGACAAAGACTGACTATAAAAAAGTGGCACTGATGGAAGTATCTAACTTGATTAGATAATTAACATTTTTGGTCCTGGTGCAGATGGGATCAAAGTCCTATGTATAAACTCTTATTTTATTGTCGCCCTGTGATGTATTTCATGTTATAAACTATTCCTTAAAAACTCGTGAATTGCACATATTTGGAGGATAGCGAAGGTAATCCCCATAATAAATAAACAATGATGTGGATTTAAAATGAATATCAGGCCCATCTTTATAACATTTAACATTGTCAATTTCATAGACAGTGTCCTACATGACAGAATAAGTATCTGGATAGTAGATAACTTAATATAAAACCGAACCAAATGGGTTTTCGCAGTGATTGCTTCATTTGGTGTGGACATGCTGGTTTAGAGAGCCGAATACAGCTTGCTCGAAAAAGAAAGCAATACGCTGCTTCAGTAACACTAGACGTAGCCGAAGCTAACGATGTGAGGAGCACTCCATTTTATTGAATAGTGTAGAGAGATCAAGTTTTCCACAATATAATAATGAGTGAGCTGAATAATTTTGAAAATCAAAGAATTTTCAAGTTCAAAAGAAATCAAAGAATCAACATCAAAGAAGAAAATCAAAGTTGTTCGTCTAAATTTAAAAAAAAACGTGAGTTGCTGAAGGAACAGTCTCATCACGAATATTATGCAGTGTCTTAATGAGTACTCTTACAACTGATCTGGAAGTAAAAGTATACATTAATGGAGATGTTGCATTCTTTGGTCCTGACTGTGACAATCACTCACTTCAACTACAAATGCAAAGATTCATTATTATGTTACAAATTTAGCTGCAGTCCATTGCATTGTCGTTATTGTCAGCAAAAGTGCGCTCTTGGTGTTTCCGCTTGTACACTCAATTTAACTTTCAGTGCTATATAAACAGGGATCCCATCAACACGTGGACTCTATCAAATATTTGGGCATAATTTACAATAAAAAGCTTCACTGTAGCCCAAAGATAAATTGTACAGCTGCAAAGGCATAACGGGCCTCAGGCTTACTGCACAAGCTGTGTATCCGCAAGTACGTGTTACGAAGGCACATATTCGGACTGTTGACCAAAATGTACAGGGTCATCCACACTTAGTACGAAAACGACGCCGTGTGGCTTCGCCCTGCGGGGCGCTAGAGGTGCGGTCGCGCATCGAAGCTTATTGACACCGGCGCACAAGAGCTTGGAGGCAGGGCTTCGTTTCAATTAGAAGCGCGGGAGCGCACCATGCCTGTTTTGCCGTGAAGCCAAAGTAAAGCACCCGAGAAACCACGACGCTGCAGGAAAGCGGCATTACTTAAGTGCAACGTGTTGTGCACTCACCATATTTGAGGCGTGGGCGATCCCTGTTGTTTCAGTACCAGAATACCGGTTTAAGGTATTCATTGTTGCAAACTCTTGAGTATTATTTTTGCGTATTAGAGTATTAGATGCCGGACATCATCTCTTTACATCTAGAGTCAGGACATCATCAATGACAGCAGAACATCATCGAATTAAAGAAGCAGTCCTCTACATCGTGAGTCAAACGCGGAACCGATGGCTGATCTTCCCTGACTCTAAGGGAGCTCTACAAATACTAATCAGCCTATTAAAAAAAGGAAATTATCACCCGATTTCATTTGATATAGCATACTTACACCACTTGGCTATTATCGTGGTCACGCTATCACATTTCAATGGATACCGGCTCTTTGCGGTATACTGGACAATGAAGTAGCAGATGAAACGGCCTGCAAAGGACTTCAATAGCGAAATTACAGGCGAACCTATTTCACTAAATCAGATGCTTTCCAGCTGGCTAAAAGGCTTGCTTCCGAAGAAAAGAAGAGGCTATGGAATCTCCCGACACATCATTATGATTTCTTCCACTCTATCGACCAACACCTAAGAACTAGACTCCCATTCTGAATCCCTCGACACCTGGGAACCCTCTACAACCGTCTCCGGATGAACCGTGCTTATGGAAACAATTTACGATATCGCTTCGCTGAAGTAGACAATCCATACTGCAATAACTGTGGCTCCATGGAAACTGCAAAAACATATCTTCTTTGAGTGCCGAGCGTATGCCGATGAGCGTGCGCTCTGTGAACACTGCATGCATCTGCTAACCCAAAGAACCTTATCAGTTGATTGGGTCCTGGGCCCTTTCCCTAGCTTCACGCAACAGAGGCAAGCAAGGAACTTTTATTCGCGTATTTAGACAATATCGGTCAACTAGACAAACTGTAGGGGCACCTTGAAAACTGGTGTCATGCTGTCAGCACACGCCCCCGCACAAGAGACAGAAAAATGTCTTTATTTTTACTTTTTCTCTTTCCGTTTTGATTCCCAATATTTTTTCTCTCTCTCTTCTGCCTTTCAGTGCGCAATCCCCTTCCCCACGCAGAGTAGCAAGTCAGTGACCCACACACGCCGGGTAAATTCTCTAATATTCAATAAAGAGCTCTCTCTCTCTTTCTCTCTCTCTCTCTACATAAAATGGAATAGTAATACTGAAACAAGAGGGATCACCCACTTCTCAAAACTACCGTAACTACACAACACGTGGTGCTGAGCTAAGCCCACTTTCCTGCAATGTTCGTGGTTTCTTAGTTGCTGTAAGTTTGCTTTTTGGCAAAACAGGCACGGCGAGCTGCCGTGCTTTACATGGAAACGAAACCCCGCCTGCGCGCGCTAGTGCAATGCGTCGGTAAGCTTGGATGCGCGGCCTAACCGCTGGCACCCCGCGGAACGAAGCCACGTGGCGTGGTGGTAGTACTAATAGTGGACGACCCTGTACATGCGCCTAATACTAGAATTCGTATTCATACGATTTATAAAGCAAAACCCCTGGTTGACTTGGAGCAAGATGCACAGGTTTGTGGCTATATTGTACTATTAACAGCAAAAGTTTGCGGACGTTGCATCCACATCAAATGGGAATTTCTGCTATATCAGTGCTTAGTGCTAGTAATAAAGCTGGTAACTGCATAGGTCAGACGGCCAAGTGCAGTATGGAACATTATTTCAAAATTACATTCCAAGACAAAGCGGGAATTGACCTTTATTAATTATTTCACATCCCGCAAATTTTCGATGCCGAGAGTGCTGTATCAGGAAGCGCGCCTTCCTACACTACTTTGTCGATTCCGCATATGAACAGTAAAACATTTTCGGAAATTTTATGGTTGACCACCGAGAAGATCTCAATATGCCTTTATCTCTGACCCAGACGCTTTCTTTCTTGTCAACTGACCATGGTTTCATACAGCCAAGATAATTTTTTTTTAAAAAAAGCTAGAAAGCATAAATGTGCACATTAGAAACGAATTGAAGCTAAGTGCCTAATTGTAGTATTAGAATAGAATACGATGAAATTTACCTCCCGAAAGCTAACTTCAAGTTTATCAGATATTGAAGAAACAGAATAATCGATTATTTGATACATTTAGAAACAAGTAATATAATAACCGCAGATGCTTCTCTGAACAATGAAAAGGCAGGCATGGGAATCGTATCTCAATTTCTTCACTGGTTCTTCTGAAAGAGGCAGCCTGATTTTAGCGCGATAGCATATAAGAGCTCGTGTTGCAGAATTTCCACCGTTGCCGTTGGCCCCATTGGTTTTGAGGGGAAAATCGTCTGTCAGCGAAAAAGTTCGTAACAGAGATGGCCGCGGGAGGTCAATACTTGTCCACGCGTTCGCACGCGATCACACAGACAAAGCCGCACATTGAAGAAAAAAGAATAAGAAGTGCTTAAAGTCACGAGGCGCGGGTGTAGTTTTTTTTGCCCAGCCTCCCCTCCTTGCTTAGCTTCCAGCGTTTTCGTCGGGACGAGAGGAAAGAGAATGCAATTGCAGCATGCGACACACTTCTGTACCTCAACTCCCACTGGACAGATTCTTAGAATTTTTCTAGCGTTGAATTCGTGAGTCAACAAGATCTTCTGAAGAGTTAATTCTATCGTTACTTGAAACAGTGTTTCAGGGCCGCTTTAACGCGTTTTTTTACAGGTATCACGACGAAACGATTGCATTCGGCGATTTGTAAGCGCATTTGGGAGGCCTCAATCTACGTCGAAAAAGACCGGGATAGTGCAGCCATCGCTGCTAAAAAGACCCAGGAACTTTCAAACAGCTCTAAAAATAGACAACCATGTCCATCTAGCGGAAAACGTATCATGCCTTTCCAGAGGGGTTGATCAAGCAAACAGCAAACGCTAAATAATGTGCTGCCATCTGTGAGGCATTGTCAGACTCTTTATGTCCTCTGTAATGGTAAGTGCATGGCGTGTCTTTTAGAGGCCATGCGACTCTTGCTTTAGATGAAAAACCTGTATGTGCCATTCGCAAGCACGCGCTGGTACAATGTACGGTGTTTGTGTGTGTTCATGTGTGTGTGTGTATGTGTGTGTGTGTGTGCATGTGTGTGTGTGTGTGTGTGTGTGTAACAAAAGTATAAGTATGCACTTAGTGGTTGAAGGGCGCACTAGGGGCCGCATTTCGCTATCATCATCATCATCATCATCATCATCGACAGCCTGATTACGTCCACTTCAGGACAAAGGCCTCTCCTATGTTCTGCCAGTTAACCTGGTCCGGTGCTTGCTGCAGCCAATTTATACCAGCAAACTTCTTAATCTCATGTGCCCACCTAACCTTCTGTGTCACCTTAACCCGCTTCTCTTCTCTGGGAATCCAGTTAGTTACCCTTAATGACCAGCGGTTATCCTGTCTACGCACTACATGCCCGGCCCATGTCCATTTCCTCTTCTTTATTTCAACTATGATGTCCTTAACCCCCCGTTTTTCCCCTAATACACTCTGCTCTCTTCTTGCCTCTTAAGGTTACACCTACCATTTTTCTTTCCATTGCTCGCTGCGTCGTTCTCAATTTAAGCTGAACCCTCTTTGTAAGTCTCCTCTTAATCTTCGCTATCGTGTTCAACTCTCAAAGGCGAAGCTTAAGGGTCCCCCAATATTTACTCCAGTTTTGAAGCTGAGCTCGTGGTGGTTATATTTGCACTTCGAAAAGTTTAGTCAAACTAAAACAGGGCATCATAATGACATCCATTTCAGTGTGCGCAGCTCTTACAGCTTCTTAAAGCTCTTGAACTCTAGGGACATTCTGAGCATTAGTACCGCCGCATTTGAAACACCTCAACTTACTGTGGGTCCCAGATCACTGCGGATTACGATTGAATTACCTGACCGATTCGATAGCACGAGCAACGCTTGATAGCTCAATAATATTCGTACTTCCAGAAGTAGAATGGATAAAGGCGATCAGATATAGAAAATCAGATATTCGCACAGATATGGCAGAAACAAAAACTACATGGACATAATACTACTACGTTCCAGTGGTGTCTGCGTCTACTCTTTCGAGTCGGTCTCCTTCTCGTAACAATATAACCACCTCAAGTCTCCATGGCTACCTAAGTGGAGTCAGTCCAGAAAAGTCAAAGTTTTGATTGTTAGATTTCGATGTCATGTTCCCCCTCTAAATCTATATCTACACAGAGTGGGTCAGGTGGTATCACCCCTCTGTGCATTCCGTGAAGAAATAGAAACCAGTGAAGATTCTTTTCATCACGTCAACGATACTCTTTCATTATGAAAATGTCAATTTATTTCATTGTTGGAGATAGGTATTAGATTGACGGTAGAAACAGGGCGAAGCTTTGGTGCCTCTGTTTTGGTACGTTGCTTCAGAGACGTAATCAATTCGGTTTTACGATTTTTTCAGGTACCCAAACGTATCCAATTGTTAAGCTGTACTCTAGTAAATACTGTTGTTTAACATTGATACGTATTTTAACACATCGATTGTGAATGATTGGGGGAAGAAAGTGCTGCTGTCTAGTGATCTCAAAATTTCAGGATTTAACTTTCTTGTTTCTTCTCCCTTTCTCTCTCTCTCTCTCTCTCTCTCTCTCTCTCTCTTTCTCTCTCTCTATAACTTTCCTGACAATATTTTATCTTAATTCATGTATTAACACTGTGTTAGTGCTCATTGATATAAAAAATACGCTACGCTTTCTTGGCAAATACACCACAGTGGGTATGAACCATTCATTAAAAGAATCAAATCTGTTCTCGAGCAGCTCGCAACGCTCGTGGTACTTTTGCTTCGTCTACGATCAGAAGCCAGCTGCTAGAGCCAGCGCTCCAGGAAGCTCACCTAGTTCGTCGGAACCCCATCACATTCAGGTCTTCTCAGCCGTTATTTTTCCCAAGCACAACAGGAAGACGAAACAGAAGCCGAAGCCCTCTTTCGGCTTCGAATCGACCATCAGAGGCCCAGACAACAAGCCTTCTAACATGGAAACCGACCTGCTAGAGCTTCTTGTACATTTCCGGACGCAACAGGAATCTCAGCACGGTAAGCGACTACCTACCGAGGCTCGGAACGAAAGTCAAGGACTTGATTCGAAGTGCCACTCAAAAGCTAAGAACACCACAACGTCGCGGACTATGTCAGGCAGAGAGTGCAAGCGACTTAGTGCAGGTAAATCGAAGATCAGCTTGTCTAAGTCAGCTGAAGGAGACGACGAAGCCTTCGATCACGACACTCAAAAGCCGAAGCTCACCAAGGAAGGTGTGGTAGACATCATTACACGGCTACGAGATTTTTTGCGGGAGAATGGGCCCTCAGAAGAGCATGAGCTTCGGAAAGCCCTTAGTATTTCCGAAGTTCAGATGATTCTTGACATGGATGGCACGATCACAGCGTTTTTGGGCCGCTCCCCATTATTTGAAGTAATCTACGAAGATTTGCACACGTTCGTGTACTACAACTGCACCGATGACGAAGACGACCGCCTGGCTGAAACGTTTACCGAGTTCCTGAACGACGGCATCCATCAGGACGGTTTCGCTGATGATGACGTGCGTCAAGGAAAAAGTGTACATTCATCGGACAGCAGTGTAGGCGTGTCAGCCGGAGGTGGTGGAGACAATGAACCAGCTACATGCAGAAGAAAGAATGTCTCAAGCCAGACTTCATCGCTGCGCCAGCACTATTCCCGCGCGCTGCAGGACAAGCAGCAAACATACGATGCCAAGGTCGAGACACAAAGATGCCAGTCTGCTCAGATCACCGAGTTGAAATCTGGTCTGCAAAATCACGATGTAAAAATTACGCAGTTCAAGCACAGGCCTAATGCAATCCCAGAAAGTCAAGCTCGTCAACCACAGCAGATTGACAATAAGATCCGCACGGTCGATAGAACCACACCGCCCCGGGATCTAGTGCCACCACGGACCACCGCAAAAGTTTACAATGTGAGCACATCTAAGAAAGATCGGAAAAGCCAAGGCACGCATGAGCCAGGAGAACAGGCAAGTGCGCGAGAGTCAAAACCACGGCCATTTTCCAATGCGTCACCACCGCATCAGCCTAAATCCGAGCAGAAGCCACTCGTGCTTCCAGTTCGCCAACTGCCATCGTTTATGTCCCTAATACGTAGATTATCACCACCACGTCATCGCCAAATGTTCGATATGGAACATGGCTTTTCTAATGCTCCGAGGCTTCGACCAAGGCTCACGCCACGTCGGAGACATCCCCCACTTCCACTCAAGAGCGAGAAGAGTCATGCCCGACCAACTCGATCAACTCCCCAGCCAGTCTACACACAGCGTCGGTCAACACGATCCAATGCTGAAGAGAGGCCATGTTCTATTCCCATTGGTCAAAACACTCTGCAAATGCCCCAACCTCGTCCACGATTTCCACCAGAGTCTCGAAAAAAAACACTGAAAAACTTTCGGCCGTTTCCTGCAATACCAAGGCCAAAGCCAGTGCCTAGGCGGTGTCGAAGGCTACCACCACTTCCTCCCATGACCGGAGAGAAGCGACGGGGACCGCCCATTACGTCAACAACCCAGCCATTGCCTTATTCCCATGAAGAGTTGCCCGCATCTCGACGCAAGGCAGAGAAAAAACAACGCGCACTTCCCATTGCTTCAACATCCCTCCCAGTGCCTCCGTTGCATCAGAAATCACCCGCACATCGACCAAAAGCTGAGGCGCGGCTAATTTCCGCTTCCACTTATGAAAAAAGTGTGCTAAGGCCCCAACCCGATCAACTGTCACCATCGAAATCTCGACAAAAGACCCAAAAGAATATCCATACGTTTCCAATCGAACGGAGCCCCAGGCCAGCGCCAACGCGGCGTCAAACACCGCTACCGCTTCTACTCAAGACCGAAGAGAAGCCTCGTGTACAGCCCGTTAGGACAACACCCCGGCCATTGTTTCCGTCACATCGGGAATCACCCGTATCTCGACCGAAGGAAGAGGAAAAACAACATTCGATTCCCATCTGCCCGAAACCAGGGCGCATTCCTTCGAGTGCCAAGATTTTAACAAAGTCATCGCAGCAACACCCAATGCCGGAGTGCCATGGGCGAACTGGGCATGAAAAGCAGTTGCCCTTTGCATTCTGGGACGTCGAGTCAAGACAGTCCAGCAAAAGCGCACCAGCTGCACAAAGCAAGCCTGAAGATAAGCTGTCGAGACTGGTGCGGATGGTGAAAACAAGGATGCCTCAATACACCGAACGAGACATCCGCAGCCACATGGACCACTTGCGCCAATCGGAAGGAGGCTTCTCTCACAAGACCTTCAATGACATAGTAGAATTGGTGATAACTCATATGGAATCTCGAGAAAACAAAGGACATGTGAAGGTCGAAGCTGGTTACTCCGGGAGTGGAAAATTCTAAGCAGCTGTTCGTCGCACTGCAAGTCTTTTGTCGCATTTCACTTGAACACTTTTTTTTCTCTCAATGTAAATACAACTATTTTTTTTTCTTTCGTTACATCTATGTGCATTTTCTGTTTTACTTATTGGTATGTCAACATGTGTTGGCGTAATTCTGTGAACAGTTAAATAGGGAAACCATATCCTAGCTAGCTACGCGACCATTACCGACTCCCGCGTAAGTAATATCGGCCTCTTCAGGATACCAGGATGAGCGCTTAATTACCTATTCTAGTGCGAATAAAACAGAAATAGAAAACACGCGGCCCTTTTTCCGAGAGTTCACTGAAGATTTCAATATGGGCACTTTTTCGTCGCTAATAACTGAAGCAAGAGTTGCACTCACGAATACCGTTGGTGGTCAGACTTTGAACCAGCAGAGGCGGACAAAAGTGGCTAATAGAGGAATAGAAATTATTCGGGCAGCAAACCTTTTCTCGCTGGAAATTCTCGACCCTAGATAGAGTCATCCACCCAAAACACCATGTGAGCCGTACCGGCCTGAAGTGATTTCCATGAAAATATGAGACGGTGGTAAGTTTAAGAAGCTGAACCGCGAAAAATTCGGCAGATCCCACATACCTGGCAATCGACATTATGCGAAGCATTCGGAGGTAAGGTGACCGTGTTGCATTTCTTACCGAGTGAAATGTCATGAAATGACGCTAAATATAGGTACAAATGTTGTACGAACAGATATATGTTGAAGAGTTGATGTTTATATAACCAGTTCTTTGCACTAGCGAAACAATGCCATGTGGAACATGCGTATTAGCAACTCCTGAAGCTGATATGAAGCGCTGATGCTCGCGATGATACTGGCTCTGGACACTGCTGCATAAATCACCTCCAGTTCATGGCAACTAAGCACAATTGATGTTAACCCGACGTGACGGTTATATCAAAGGATAAAGCCATCTTATAAATATAATGTTCATAAAATTGGGTAGGCAGCACTGCAACCACTATTGACGTTTCACGAAGATTAGCCTCTTTTGAAAAGTAGTTCTGAGACCTGGCATAGCTCTGTGTTAAAATCCTTCATTGCCACGCAGTATTCTTAGGTATACGATTCAAGCTGGGACCATGACATATATACTTTGCATTCGTTGGGTCGAGGCTACAGATGTCGGGTATTTCTTAACGCTGATAGATATTATTGATATGTGGGGTTTAACGTCCCAAAGCCACCTTGTGATTATGAGAGACGCTGTGGCGGAGTGTTCCGAAAAGTTTGACTACCTGGGGTTTTTAACGTGCATCCAAATCTGAGCACAAAGGCCTACAGCATTTTCGCCTCCACCGAAAATGCAGCCGCCGCAGCCGGAATTCGATCCCGCAACCTGCGGGTCAGCAGCCGAGTACCTTAGCCACTAGAATACAGCGGCGGTAATCGTTTATGTTTTCACTGCAATGAGAGTGAATCTCTGGAGCACTTCCTTTTGACACGCTGAAGATTTAAAAGTCAAAGGAAAAGGCTACCAGGAGAACCCCTACGAAAGTTGCGATTGTTATTGTCACTTCCGGTGATTCTTTCATTTGGCGCAATCGCATTTGGTTTTACCCACAATAGCGTTACAGTATTTTTACGAGTAAAAATATTGTAATGCTAAACGTAGGTAAATTAAGTTGTTTTAGGCATATACACTGTGTGTGTTAAATATTCCATTCAGTACAAAGTATCTTTAAATCCCAAAGGTTTAAAATAATACGTGTATTACCTAACGAATTCCAATCTTTTTTTCAAGAAATGAGGTAGTTCAATAAGCCAGGCACAGTCCGACTTATCGCCTGTCCTCTTAGGTAGGCTACACGGGGTTGTTGAGGAAACATCCAGACAACCAACCAAATAAAAAGACTTTTTGTTGCTATCCTATTCGCTAACTTGGGGCTGAATATCAGACTTGAGAACATGCTTTCCTTCGGTGCTTTGAGTCTCGCCTTCAGCCACAAGAACGCTTTTGATGCCATTTGTTTTTACCCTTCATGAAACCAAATTAAATAAGTTCCTACTCGCGTGAATATTATTCGTGCAGCAATATTTTACATAAATAGAGTTTTTTTATTCACACTAATTTCGTTGAAATTTCGGGAGACCTCTAATACGGCGTCTCTCATAATCATATGGTATTTTTGGGACGTTAAACCCCACAGATCAATCAATCAACCAATCAATTATTCACGCCAATTTCTGCCTAAGATAACGAATATACTGCCCGATCTGAACGAGCAAAAAAGAATTATTGCACTTTTTCGCTTTACGTACGTTGTTTTTGTTTTGGGATAGATATTCAATACCGAAAAAGTCTCGCTATATTACATAAGAAAGTATTGGCTAATCTTCCTGAGTGAATATGAGTCATGTTTGAGCATTTGTCATCAGCTTAGTCCTGTACGGCTCGCCAGTCATCCACGTCCTCAGTTTCTGTGCCTGAGAAGGGCCACGGCTCCTTGAGGTGCAGCCGAATAGTGCTGGGCGTGTGGTACTGAGCGTCTCCATTGGTGTACATGGTAGGCAAGGAGGAAGCATGTACATCAAACCATGTCTTCGACTGCCCCTTTGAGTAGGACACTATCGACAACAATTTTGTCTGCTGCAGCTGCACTATAGGTGTTTTGAAGGCTGCAGCGTCACAGTGCTTGCTTACCGGTAGACTGGATGTGGTAAAACTTACACGATGGGCACATGCTATTGTTGTAGCGTGCGCCGGACGCGACACACGGCGAACCAAGGGGCCCGGCACCCATAGCGCAGGCGGGAAGAAGAAGAAAGTGGCACAGCTGAGACCCGGGTGGAAACTATACTATGTACAGCATAGTTTATGTTCATTTTTTCAACCCCCTTTAGGAGGCCAGAGGACACATTCCTAAACCACAACCGAAACCCCTATACCACATCATCCCCCGTTATAAGAAAGGGCATTCGGGGTCCTACCACGTAACATGATGCAAAACTCACGTAGAATAAAAGTGTACAGCATGCACACCAAAATAAGAGGTAAAACACACTGACAAAAGTATAGTGTCAAATTAAAGAGAACACGGCAACGCGTGGCCTGCACTCTCAGGCGGCTGCTTGCAGCGCGTTCAATCAGATACGAGAGCAACCACAGCCTCTTTTTGCGTCATTTTGTGGCCAGCAAACATTCATTCGTTTCTGATGTACATGATAAGATAGCAAACTCTCACCCTTCAGGGTGATTACAGGCTCTCGCGTAATCACAGTGAAAGGGGAGGGGATGGCAATCTTGCCAATGGTTTCATATAGGCAACGAATCGTTGTTTTGCTCGTCGCGAGATGACGCGAAAGACACTGTGGTTGCTCTAGCTCCCGCTTGAACGCGCTGCCAGCAGCCGCCGGAAAGCGCAGGCTACGGGCTCCCGTGTTCCCTTTTACAAAAATTGACACTGTACAGGTAAAGCAGTGCATAATGTAATACAATTCATGTAGCACAACGCATTACGAAGAACAAAAATGTATAGAATGTACACCAAGAATTCAACAGCAAGGCGCACTACCAAATGCACAACCACATCATGCCCTCAACCGGGAGAGGGTGTCAGCATAGTTACTGTAATGTTTGACTCTATGGTGCTGACGCCCGTACCGGTGCCATTTCCACGACAGGTGTCTAAACTGTCGCCGCCCACAGCAGTCTGGGCGAGCGGAAGAGTAGGCTCATGTACTTTCCTTTCAGTGCTCCTTTGGCAAAGTAGGGGTTGAACATACATGGCATGATGAGGCTCCGATGACGAATGACTTTGTGCCACCAATGCAGGAACCGTACAGAGACCAGAAACGGGCATGGTCGGCGCAGACGCGACCGGCCGAAGCACCTCTGCAGGCTGCACAACAGAAAATACCTCTGAATTCCGGCTGGCACGCTCGACGAATGCACCTCCGGTGGACGTCGAGCAGCAATAGTCTACCGGAAGCCATCAGTGGTTGGAAGAAGCGCAGCCTGAGCGTGAACAGGAACAGGCAGAACGGGAGTAGCAGCTTCATCCGAAGTATGGACAGCTGACTGTAAGCAGATGCAGAATGAGCAGAAACGGACCAAGCATGGCACGATGAGGCTCCGATGACGAATGACTTTGTGCCACCAATGCAGGAACCATACAGAGACCAGAAACGGGCATGGTCGGCGCAGACGCGACCGGCCGAAGCACCTCTGCAGGCTGCACAACAGAAAATACTTCTGAATTCCGGCTGGCACGCTCGACGATTGCACCTCCGGTGGACGTCGAGCAGCAATAATCTACCGGAAGCCATCAGTGGTTGGAAGAAGCGCAGCCTGAGCGTGAACAGGAACAGGCAGAACGGGAGTAGCAGGTTCATCCGAAGTATGGACAGCTGACTGTAAGCAGATGCAGAATGAGCAGAAACGGACCAAGCATGGCACGATGAGGCTCCGATGACGAATGACTTTGTGCTGCCAATGCAGGAACCGTACAGAGACCAGGAACGGGCATGGTCGGCGCATACGCGACTGGCCCAAGCACCTCTGTAGGCCACAGAACAGAAAATGCCTGTGAATCCCGGCTGGCACGCTCGGCGAATGCACCTCCGGTGGACGTCGAGCAGCAATAGTCTACCGGAAGTCATCACTGGTTGGAAGAAGCGCAGCCTGAGCGTGGCAGGAACAGGCAGAACGGGAGTAGCAGGTTCATCCGAAGTATGGACAGCTGTCTGTAAGCAGATGCAGAATGGGCAGAAACAGACCAGACCAGAACAGCCATTCTCGCAACAGAAGTACGGCCGTGGCACCCATGCTCGCGTCGCGTAACCGAGTCCACCTGCGAAGCAGGCAGCTCCTGGAGAGCGTGGTCGACGCGTTCTTCTTCTATGGCATTTTCCAGCGCTGTCTGGACAGTGAAAGCGTCCCCCATCTTAATGATTGACCGAAGCAGGTTCTGGGGGTGCTAACACCCCCTGTAAATTTGTTTGCGCCACGTGGGGAACGTGTCTCACACATAGGCCGCATTTTAGGGTCACAACTACCAAGCGGTAGGTGGAGTGATGCTCGCGAGCGTTTGTGATCACCACCACCATCATCTTGGTTAAACCGTTGGCGCCGGCAATGACTCCTGGCGTGAAGCCTCCGTGGCGGCACACGAAAAAGATGTGGATCTCTTTGACGGGTGGCGGTTGGCGCGAACGGCTTTCTCTCGCGTGGGTCCCCTGTGCACGGCACCATGGGCCATCTGCCGGGGGGCCCTTGTGGTGAATCAAGCGTTGGCGAAGCCGCCTTGTGTGTGTTCTTGTATTTGTAATATAGAATGTTGCGTAATTATGTGTAAGGATGTCACTGCGTTTGACCACTATTGATGTATAATAATTCGGCTTTTAATGTCCTCGTTCTAAAGTAGTTACACTCTAATTCAAAAGGGTGTTAGAAGGTTGTGTGGTTCGTTCTTTTGGGGACTAATGGGGCGTCCGCAACCATTAATCTCTTGAAGGACTAACTGCACCTGGTCAGACAGTGATTTTCCACAGACGAGCTCAAGGAACTAGCATTTAGTTCTCATATTTACACCTTAGTGAGTAACCGTTAGTCTCACAACTCACCTCAAAGGACTAACATTTAGTCCTCACATTTGCACCTTATAGGACAACTGTTAATCCCCTTATTTACACCTTACCGTGCTACCATTAGTCCTTACAGTTTTACCTTGCCGGACGAACGGTTGATCCACTCAAATACTCATATGAGATGAACTTTTTGTCCCCAGTTCATTGTTTATTTAGTTTATTTTCCGCCAGGCCTAATACCTTTTGCGCCTGTTTTTCTGCGCAGTAAGCAACAAATTGCGCAGAAAAGAACACGCGAAAAAGTAGTTCGCCACCCATGTGTAACTGCTTTCGCAGTCACGGCAACAACAAAAGACAAAAGTGAGACATCGAAGTCTTTTATTTTTCTAAATACAGATGAAGTTTTTCCATTATTTTAAGTGAATTCATGGTGAAATGTGCAAGTTCAGTCTGGTTGTCAAATTTTGTTAACTCCTTGTGGAGCTCCTCTGACGGAAGCGTTAGATGACAGGCATTGTAGACGCCAGCGCACGCAGCCTTCTGTCTGTTGTGTTTGTCATGGCTGCACGTAATAATAATATAGTGAAAATAGTTAGACACACGTGACAGAAGATCAAGATGCACGCATATGACAAGAATATGCACGTTAATATAAAAAAATTGTTAAAAAATGACACACAAACAACTTTACCTTCACTTCTCGAAAAGTCCTTCTGAAGCTGCTCGGACGAAAGAGATCCATGACAGGCATTGCAGACGCCAGTGCACACAGTCTTCAGTACGGTGTGTGCCCATGGCTGCACAATAAGCTAACGTGGTTGCTTGGGCGAGTTGGTACGACATGATTCACTTAAAAAACAGCGCCAATAACGAGGGACAAGAGAAAGAAGGAGACAGACAGCGGCACTGACTTACAACAAGATTTATTTGCTAGAACCGCACAATATATACTTGGGCAGTATCTGACAAAAAAGAGAAAAATACAAAACAAACAAAACAGAATCCACCTAACAACCACGTAGTCATCTCCACAACGCACCATGAACAACACGTGTGCTAACGTTCCACACAATAAGCATGTAAAATAGTGATTCACACATGACAGAGAATGAATACAAATGCATTAGAGAAATACGTGCAAGGTGAAAAGAAAACATACGTGAGATATGACATGCTAATAATTTCACCGTGATGTCACACATCGTCAAAGACTCATTTCGATCCCCGTAGCGCAACAGCTTTGGAGAGGGTGCCGCAGCCGCAACTCCACGAACCATCGTGCCGCTAACAAGTCGGCGAGTCCTAAGCGAGCGACGTCGTTCAGCTCGAGCAAGCGAACGCGAGATCAAACACGGCACTGTACGCGGAGTGTCTGCCGCCAGCGAACTTCGAACAGGAGAGCGAGCGTACGCTTGGCCGCCGCTACGTACAGTGCCGAGCTGGTTTGGAGCTAGAGCCAAAGAAATCGACGGTATACGACCCTTTTCCACAAACTCGAGCGAGTACAGTGCGCAAGTGCGAGTCCGCCACCGCGGCCAACGGACGGCGCCGAGCTGCTTGCTACCGACTGACGCGAAAGCCAACTGTAACGGTGACCAATTTTCAGCGAATTCCGACGCTAGCGAAAGCCCGCCAGCCCGTGCTGGTGCACTTACAGAGCACGACATACTACAACCAAGCTATTTACGAGAACCCGCAACGTGTTTTCGACGACTCTCAACACAGCGACGAGGTCTCAGCCAAATATCGTCAGCCCGGAGCTCACCGTGGCGGCGAAGACAGGCGAGCACTCGACGAGTGAGCGTACGAGAGGCCGACGGCAATGGCGGCCAATTTCCAGGCAGTCGCAAAGCACAGGCGAACTGCAGACGCCGAAGCTGACCTTCGCGATGCATTTCGTGCGTGCGATACACAACACGACCGAGCCTGTTGCCGGTAAGCGCCAGCCGTATCGCACACGCGACAAGTAGAGTTGAATAAAGAATGATAACTTACTTGCTTAAGAATCCAGCGCGGATTTCTGCCCTGAGTCGGACTGAAGTATATATCCGATGGACCTGCTGTCTTCTCGGCCGCCATATTGGCCTTCCTAACTGTTGCTGTCGTGTGTTGGTCGTAACTATCTTGAAACCAGAGATATACAGCGCGGCGTAGTGACGTGTCGAGACTTGCTCCAGACTTCATGGGTGCAGCGAAACGCAAAAGCAGCAGCCCACGCTCATCCAAGCGTACAAACAAGCACCATGTCGTAATTCCTAGATCGTCAAATCCAGGCGGCCGTGGTCGAGCACTCCAAGCGCGACGCAACACGAACCGTCACCAGCAAAATACGGGGAAAGACTGAACCAGCAGAGGAGGAGAAGGACGGCTTGACACCTTGTCAACGCTTTTCGCGCTGCCTGAAATCCCCGGGTGGTTCGTCCTTTGGGAGCGTTTTTAAGACTATGTAGTTTCCCGCAGCGCGCTTCCCTCTGTGGTTGTTCCTCAATGGTTTATCCGTTTATCGCGCGCGCCTATTGTGCTCTGTTACTCCTTTTTCGGGTAATTTTGCCTTAGACTGTAGATAAATGTGCGTTGTTTTGGTTCGTTTCAACCACGTCTGCTGAGTTGGTTCCCTCCAGAGCGTTGCCCTCTTCACAACGAGATACAAAAAGGTTGGAGTCACGCAGGCTTTGCAGAATCTGGTCCTAGATCATCTTATCTACAGATGTTCCGAAATTGCAGAGTTTGGCCAATCGACACAGTGCTCGGATGAATTGGACGGCAGTGTCGTTTAGTTTTGAACTCTCCACCGGAATCGGGCACGGACGCGGACAGCGTCTTCAGGACGTGTGAATTATGCGTCCAGAACGACTAAGTCTTACTGGTGTACCCGTCGCACGTTGCGCCATCGATTGATGCTGGACGCCGTCAAGCAGTGTCCACTCGCCGCAGCCTTGTAGTATATGCACACAATCCCTACACTCCGAGACCGTTGAGCAGCAAGGCCTTCGTCCTTCCTGAAGTAGCTTCTGGTGCCGCCGCGTCGACGTACACTTGTAAGACGCAGCGCTAAGTCTTCCACGGAATCAGAGGCTCGCGAGGACATTGCAAGAGCTGAGGTGGTGGAATCGCGGAGAACGTGCTGCTGCCGAGCGAGACGGGATGTGGAGGCAATGAATGTAGAGCTACCCAACGTGTAAAGGTCCGCAGTACCGTTAATCTGCCGAAATATCCCTAGGTAGCGTCATGAATGTGAGAAGCACAGAAGGGAGTAAAGCGTAGAATGGCTCACACTTCGACAATCTCCCACCTCTCACGAAGACGGAGCAGATCATCGCCGTGTTCCGACGCGTAAGCAATAGACGCGATTTAGACGTTGGGAGTGGGACATGTTTCGACTTGTGGACGCGTGCATTCTAAGCCGCTTCAGTTATCATGGTTATCACCTTCAATTTGACCGGCTAACGCAAGGAGAACATGAACGGGTGGACACTTTCTTTTGAGGACTATACTTCTATACAGTGCCTTTTGTCACTAGTAGTGCACAATACCCTCGATTAAGTACTCGAGGCCCAGTGGATTAGTCAGCGCCAATGCCTTCTTCTCACACCAATGGATAGACACGTACTTTACTGGCGCGGTCACCCAGTCTCCCCTCAACTACAGCCAGCAGAACTCCAACTGCAACTAACCTTTTACCAACAGTACGTCTGCGCAGTGTCTTTTTCTAAAGCAGTTAAAAGACCTGAGGTGACCCTGTGGTAGATTATTTGATTGCCCCAGAAAATACTCGGGTTCAATTTCTTGTCGAACCATGGTATTCGTTTTATGGAGTCATCGGGTTGACATGGCCGATGTCAGTTTCATTAACGCTCTGGTTATTAGCTTACTAATGTCTGTTGTTGCCATTCCACGGTTGATATAAACTGCCAAACTACTGTAACACGTATACCCTCATACTTCTGCCTGTGGTGTATGGGCCACACGTGTCTAGAGGAAAGGGTTTCACGACGTACGCGAAGGGATTCTTATGAAATTGATGTCGTTACCAGCCAGACATAGTCATAGAACCATCTTGCTCTACTGTACTAACTTTGGCCAATCCCAAGGTAATGAGGTGATAACGAGAACACCGCACCCAGTTGTAGGCAGATAGATCGATAGATAGATAGATAGATGGATAGATAGATAGATAGATAGATAGATAGAAAGATAGATAGATAGATAGATGGATAGATAGATAGATGGGTTTACCCTTCTCCGGGAGCTATCTTGAATCGTACAGCGCACCACCAATAGTTCGTGGGCATTGCGAATTAAGGTAGTTTAATATTTCGAACCTTAGATTGTACTTGTTGACTGTGTCGACGGACGTCTATAGACCTCCCCTGGGGTATGTCAAAGCATGGCGTCACCGGCGCACGTGCAAGGCGGTGGTTGGCGTAGCACTCCCCTGGTGGCACAGCATGCTAAACTCGGTCGGGGCTTGAGACAACCTTCTCCTTTTTTTAAAGCTTACAATTCCTCCTATTGTTGCACGATTAGTTGTAGTACGTGTCAGAGTACATTTAGGTATGTGGTAAAGTGCGTGACAAAACGCTTGTCATGATGGGTCGCTGTTAAGCTTGGAGAAGTGAACACACGCGGCGACATTTGCGAGGAACAGCAGCATCGTCTTAAAAATGGTGCAGTTTATTGTGGCGTGTAGTGTGCGTTGAAAGTCATCGGGAATATTGGTTCACCTTTACGGATGTTGGAACTGGCAATATCATGTGTGGTGCTGTGCATGCAGTGTGAATGACGATGCATCGTGTGTGCGAGAACATTGGTACTCGTTATGAAACAGTGGCAGTGACCGGTTGTCGACGGGACATCACGATTAGGCATTTTAGACAAGGAGAAAATGAATTTGATGCGATCATGTGCGAGTGCGATAGCGCTGCATGTTGAAAAAAATTTCATAATATCAAGGCTCGAAGCAACGAATACACATGAGCTATTAGCATATTTAGCGTTGCTGAAGATGCTTATACGCTTCGCCACGTGAATGCGCATGCTCAATAAAGGTATCGTATTATCGGAGACCTCATACGTCATAATGGAAACATAGGAGATTCTTGTTTATCATGTACTTGCTATCCTCACGACTCGACGTTTATGAAGTGATAATGTGCATTATCGGTTTGTGCATCACATCTAAACGAGCAACGTAAGTATGCAAACACATTGTGAGATCGAGATGCACCGAGGTATATGCACACGAGATTATGTATATAATTAAGTTATTAGATGTAAAACCGCATAAATTTTTAGTGAGTTACGAGGAACGTTGTAGGGGAGAACTTCGCTTGTATTTTCACGCGGGCGTCTTAAAAGGGCTCTGAAACACTTTTCATCATGGTCAGAAAACGCTGCTGATTGTTAGTAGAGGCGCCCGACAACACACGAGCTAACTATTATAGCGCCGCACGCGGCCTGGAATTCACAATAAATTATCAAAGCCAGCTAGAAATTGCTTTTTTAAATGACGGAAGATGCTCAAAAATCACTCGTAGAAAACCCATCTATCAGCCATTGGCTTATTTGAACATGACGCACTTGGTCGATAAAGAAAACGCCACGAGAGGCCGTGACTTGTCCACAAGTGTTCATGCGATCACACTGAAAAAGCCTCGTATTCGATGAAAGAAAGAAGCGCTCAAGATCACGAGGCGTCTGTAACGTATTTTCGTTGCCCATGCCACCTCCCCCTGCTTAGTTTCCAGCACTTTCGTCGGAACGAGAGAAGATGGATTGTGGTTGGCAGCCCACGTGCGAAAAATCTTTGTAACTTGGCTCGCACTGGATGGATTCTGGAAAATCTTGCAGAATTGAATTCGTAAGGGAATAAGCTCTTTTAGTAGTTATATTCCATTGTTACTTGAAAAAGTGTTTCAGGGCCCCTTGAACCTCAGCCTGTAGCACGGCAAAAAGTGTTTCCTTTTTTTTCTCATCGTGTCCGAACAGAAGTTTGCATGCAGTTAGTGAGAATATCAATTATCCCTGACCTCACGCGCAGCATCTCGAAACTATGCTGCCGTCAATGATGTACCTCGTATAAAACTGCAGTACATATGTCGCGACGGAAATTGAGTACGTGCACATTCATTCCATGAAAATGTTTTTCAAAGCGCCAGTCACTGTGAATATGCGGAACATTCGCTCTTGAAGGGGAAATGATTTTTGGATGGCTGCTTTATACAACGAGCAAACAGTCACATGTTTACCTAATCCAATCGCGCTTCCTAGAAAAAAATAAACTCCTGTCGAGTTAATGCAAGCACACGCAGCCCTGCTATGCGGAAATATCCTGTTGGCGGAGCTTTCCGGCGAGAGAGGGTATGGCGGGTTTGGTACTCGCAATGATATCACAGCGTTTGCGAAGAGGGAGAGGTTCATTCTAAATGCTTCTTCGAATCATAGATCACTCCTGCACTTCATAGGTAACGGAATTGTATCCTTCTTTTTTCTCATTTTTATACTGACATTCGAGGGTTGTGCCAAAAATGAAGAGTAAAAAAATCACGTTTCTTAGCCTTTCAGCTGGTTCAACACATGAGAATCGTCAACCGGCCGTTTCTGTTCAACAGAGAAGTTCTTGATTGAAGTACGCCGTAATATGTGGCACCTTGGCATATTCTTTTTGCCTAAAAGATCATTGCACGACGCAAGCAGAAAGGCTCGCGCGCATGTTGCGCAGGCTCCTGTACCGTACATACTTTTCCCATGAACACTTGCGCGCCCACTGGTGGTGCTCGTGCGCTTGAAAATGGTCTATTACAATGCGCAAACGCCAGGTTTTTCCTGTTGTCAAACAGGCATAAGGTATTCGCGCATAAAGTCCTGCACCAAGATTTGACATATATGCCGACACCGGAGTGCATTAATTATGTTGGCCACAAAACGCGAAATGAAAGCTAAGGTCACGACCAATCAAGAGACATTTTCACTAGACATTTAGCGCCCGCACAACTTCGCGAATCTTCGCCCAGAATGATCGTGTTTGACACGAAGCATGCAGGCCGGGCGCGTCTTGCACAATTATGGCCTCCGATATTGATGTACAGGCCAACGCCTTCTTCATTTTGTTAAATACTAGAGCAAACACGCACCTTTATTTCTTTAAATCCTAGAGAAAATGCGCGCTTCTCAACGGGAGCTTTCATTCCCGCCTTAGTTCGGAGAGTAGTCGTGATGTGATGTTACATGATAGGTAGCGCTGCTTGAGTCACACGTGCTTCCGAGCACGTTCCACCGAAGATGCGATAGATGCGTGTCCCACTCCAATATCCTAAGTCTGTCAGATTTGTTCCTTCGTGCTGCGGCTGTGTGGATTGAAGGAATGCCGCTGCTGCGTCACAGCGCAGCGCATGGGATAGCGCTGCAGTGACGCTCCCTTATTGGTTGCCCGCACAGCGGCACAAACTGCAACACGCTATCTCAAAGTGCCATATCTTTCACAGAAGCAGCGTTACCGCCAGTATTCTGAACAAGAGGAATGCAAACCTCCACCCTCCCGGGTCTCTACTCAACTGAACAAAAGATTACTTCATGTTGTTACGTTTGGCCCGGAGATTCATCTGGGCAGACGCCTTGTGCATACGCCGGTCTACTGGGGAGGCTCTCAGCCCCTTTGGCGCCTAGTCTGTCAGACGCCGCTGAAGATTTCGGCAATTACCCAGACCATGCGGCAAGCAAAGGCGAGTTCCTGACTTTCAAATGCGGACCCTTTCGTCGTCCCTTCGAACAGCAGCAGTGCCTGATGACCTCGACGACTCATATTGCGACGGGGAAGCTGTTGTGACTGACTGGCGCCAGAGCTGACGGGGGAGCGGCGCTCTTTTAATCCTCAATCAAGTAGCCAACCGGCCGGCTGCCTATGCTCGTCAGGCATTGTCTGTGCTAGCCGGAGGATGAGATGTCGTGTCGCCACGACGCCGTAAACCATTCCAGAGAGAACAACAAAAACAGCATCTTCCTTGGAAGAGACCGTGGCGGCCGCCGCAAATCACCCCGCTAATTGAGCGAACCGATCAGCAGACCCTTTGATGTATGCTGTCAGGATCTTGGGACCTCTCGACTAGCGGCACACACACGACGAGGAAGAGCCCTGCTGGCGCCACCTTGCAGTCCAGTGATCACGACTCAATATTGGACGTGCACGTTGGCCGTGCATGCTCGTCCCCCTCACCTGTTGTGTGTGTGTGGGATTGGTGTTCCACTCAGAGAAGAGGAGCCCAACAGGGCTTAAAACGATGCCGCCGAGTGCTGGACGTTGCTCTGAACCACGTAATGGTTCAACCACCACGCTCGTGGTTTGTGAAACCACTAATCTTTCCTTGCTGTAAATTAGTGTAAATAGTGTCATAAACCTGTTTGTTTTTCGTATCCTCTTCTTGTCAGCGTTCGTTTCCTCCACGCGGTTACACCATGCTACCACAAGAGACCCAGTAGACCCCCAATCGAAACAACTGGTGGCAGCGGTGGGATGCCATCAGCGACCTTCCTTCCGACCCATAACAATGGGATTTCCATTGAGGGGCTCCCTCTCCCGTGACCGCCTAGCTCACGCGAAGGTTAGGTGATAAGAGATCAGGAAAGGGCTAGAGGAGAGACAGGTGAAAAGCTTGATCGCGCGCATCTGGCTGGAATTGATAAAATGGGGGAGGCGGTGGACAGGCGAGAAGGGAACTGCACTGGGTTTGCAATACCTTTGAAATATTCAGGGACCCTATGGACGCCTCAGTAAATGTGACCTCTCGCGGAAGCCGGCCGCATGAGACACCATACGTCTTTTGCTGAGAGCATGGCAATTGGGTTAGCAAAAAAAAACCCTGTTGCGCAATCTCGGAGGCCATGCTTTTGGAATACCTTTTGGCCACCAAAACTCATGGGCGCGTGCCTCATTGTGCCAGTGCGCATGCGCAGACTACTTACCCAGAAAATGCTTATTAAAAATAGTGATGTTTTCAAAGTACAATTTAACAACCTAAACCGATTCACTTAAATGTCTCTTTCCAGTTAATGACCTTCAACTAACGTTCCAGATGCGCTCTTGTGATGCCATGCCTATTTTGGCATATATGAAGTTAATGATGCCTCCGCCAGAGCACCAGGACTGTGCCATGTACATCATGATGTACATACCCTTTTCCTGTTATGACCAGTCATTCATGTTCGCCACACACTCATGTCAGGCCATGTCGAATTCGGTATACATCTTGTGAATGTGACAGCTGCGAGAACACAAAACGTGGGCAGCTCAGTAGATAAGATCGAGCAAGTAACAAAGTTGCCAGCACTGCAACAAGTACCGCAAGCAAGTTCCACGTTGTTCTTGTTCAAAAGAAAGCTGGTGTTCAACATGACAGAGTCCTTTTCATTGCAGGGTATTTAAAAGCATCTCAGATTTTACATAATGAAGTGAACCATCACTACTGTGCCAGCAGCCTTTTCAAGTCCTGGGAAACAGCAATTTTTGAAGAAGGTGTATGGTAAAGGGGCTCTGCAACGGCGTCGATAAGGTTCAATATGGCATTCGCTTGTAAAACACAGCACTAAGCAGCATCATTACCGTTATTAATATATGAGCCTTACTAGCCTAATTAACGTGTCTAATCTGCATAACAGAATCTTGATCACACTCAGCTTGCATCTCAAGTAAGTCGCTTTATAGAATAGTTAGTTTACATAGTTTAATTATTCTTATGTGCATATTTAGTAAGAAGACGAAAAAGTCACCATGTGTTGATCCACTAGGTGAAAAGCATGCACGAAGTCATTTACTTGAGCTTGTGCGTGTACGAGCACAGTTTTACATGTAAAACAAAGGTGTGAAAGTCACGTCAACCATGGAGTGGGTCACTGGCACGAAATTTAGTCCAGCAAGGGCCAGGGGAGAGAATAGGGTTGTAGAGATGGGAACTGGTTGTTTAACAAAATGTCACCCACAGCTGCAGTTTAACAGATTGCCTTTACCATATCACATATCTAGATAATTTCTGAAAGGTAGTTGGCGTAGCGACTCAATATGTTGATAATAGTGTCGAGATTGAAGCAAATCTGCGTGCCGATTGCGATATAGAGATTTTGGTCGTCTAATACGTTTCAACAGCCACTGACCGCATGTGGTGCCTCGGTAAAGGGCTTCGGACCAGCCCCATCTCTGTAGCTTGCTCTATCATATAGCTTCATTAATGGCGGTATGTGAGTAAATAATGTGAGTACTACGTAGCAAAGTGGAAGATATATTCTTCGCTCTGAAGCCTAAGCTCGCTTGAGAAAAATAGGAATGTTTGTTTCAGACCACTGCTTCAGAAGTAGATATCATCGAAGTAATATTATATACACGAAATATTAAACTTTGCCAGGCAGTGTTTCTTTTACAGTAAATAATATTGTCATCTAAATACATAAAAAAAGTGAGAGGTGAAGGAATTAGTGCACGTTTTACGCGTGTAGGGCTCCTTCATGCCCTGTGTGCAAAAGGAAGGCTTAAGAACTATGCGCAAGTTCATTGGTGTCAGCACCATAGTTATAAAGACCACCTGCCCATCCCCCTGCTACCACATCGGTTTCATCATGTGAGGCGGCAAGTAGTTATCAGGTGTGGAAGAATTTGAAAGCGTCAGTGTCCAACGACGTGATCCTGTGCAAGATTGTTGGCCACAACGAGTCCTCCTGGTGGATTCTGGTACACCGAGGGCAGCTGACACAAGGTCTGGAGGCTCCGCCTTCCTTGGTCTCCTTTCTTAGCTCCTGCAAGCTCAGCTTTGTGTCATAACCGAAACGACCCATGGTCCTCAAATACACAACGCCACAGCAAAATACATACTGCAGGGGCACAAGCATAGAGTTTCCAAAAATTAACTAGCGTGGATTCTTGCACTGCCTTCGTTCAGTGACCATGTGAATGCTGGGTAGTACACAAACTGGCCTATTCTTCATTCTTACGGGCTTCGAACGTATTTGGGGCTTTGTTTATTGGTGTGTTTTCGTTAAGACTCGAACAAATACGGGATAATTGTTTACTTCGTCACCTGATTTGAATTGGTGAGCATTAAAGTTCAATGTAGTAAAGTGACACTGCTGAACATGTGCTGATTGTAGTCTCGTGACAAGGCGAATCCAAGCCACGCGAAGCCAAGTGGTGCCAAAAGTACGAAGATAAAAAAAATTGTGAACTACCTATCATTTCAATACTCGCTGAAGCTGTGCATTGCAGTTGACATAGACACTATACCGCTAGAGTTTATTCTAGTGCATTTATAGGAAGCTGTGGGCACAAGTTGCACATCCTTAGCGTAGCAGAAATCAACAGTTCTTTGCGATATTTTTAATTGCTGCATTCGGTTTATAAAGAATCTCCCGCCAATTGTACCCGTTATCCTTTTGGCACTTCGCGCGTCGTTAAAGTTCTCTATGTCGATTTTCTCGATGTGTTTCTGCAATGCCATATCATGACGCTTGAGTCGCGAAAACAAGTAAGTGGATCTCGACTGGCATGACGTTAACAGTTTCACTAGCTCTAGCTAGTTTAACAGTTTCACTAGCTCACTTTCACTTTCACGATCTACAGTTTTGTTCAACAACGCGCTATATTTTGTGGCCACCGCCGCTTTGCGTGAGAATGACGCTGACAGCAAGTGGTCCGAAAGAAACACATCATCGAACGACGTGGCTGTGAAAAGGTTCGCAGAAAGAACGAAATGAAGACTTGTACATTTCCGCTATTTTCTCGCGTAAGTGATTATCAAGATTGAGTACTGAACGAACTGGTAGATGGTGAAGATACACAATAACCAATGAAATGATGCCATATTAAAACAAAAAACATAGAGAGTATAGAGGACGAAAGATTGAGGGCACATGATGAGCCTTCATTCATTTTATACGTGTCTCTTTTCTTGGGTTTTAGTAAATAACCTGTTTATATCTGTCTTCCATATGAAAAATGAACTTCACTTAAATGTGCTGTTTAACATCCCAGCATATTAAAGAATATCCTCACTGTGGACTCGTGGAATGCATTTAAGTTGTCCTGCTTCATACGCATGAAACGACCGTCAGATGACGTAGCGCTTGTGTTGTCTTCCTTGCCTCTTGTGTCCCCTCCTTTGCGTCTGCGCTATTTCATTTGTGCCATGTAGCCAAGGGCTGCTTTCACGCTTATAATTTACCATGTACCAACTGAGTGATCAAAGAGAGGTAAGCAACAGATGCGATCATTAGTAAACAAAAAATAGAGAGAGAAAAAGAAAATTTATGCCCCAGACAATGCAGATTGTTTTTGTTGTCTGGACTCTAAAAGAACAAATTATTGCTCACTACAGTGCATCCAACATCACAGTGCTGTCAGAGCTTGTCTCTTACCGTTAAGAGCTAACGCAACACCGCTATATTGTAATGCTAGTATAGGGGTGCCACAATTATTTTAATTTCTATGTTTTTGCAGCAGCAGCTTAGAGAAAGTGCCCACTGCAGCAAAAGCTTCTCTTTCGCTCTTGTTCTTAAGAAAAAAGATGGCTCCGCCTGTCATGATTACACCAGCGTTCGTGGTGGTTGCTGTAATAGGTTGCAGTCGGTAAATTATTATTGTCTTTTTTGTACTTTTTGTAATCCTGGCCGGTCTTTGTCTCACGTTGACTACGAGACTAGGAAGGTTGACAAAAGGCGTTTTGAATGCTCGTATTTCCAGGTCGGCCAGAATAGTGATTGACTAAGTTCAAAACAATGTGTGTCTCCTCTACACAGCACACTACTTAAGTACAAATGCGAAGCGCATGTCAAGTTATATGCATTCTGGCCTCTGAATTTGATCTGCTTTCAGCGTATGATGGTGACCAACCACTAAAAGGGTGAACCCGAAATTCGCACATGCGTTGGGGGGAGCTGGATAAATACGGTGCGTACAGTGTTTGTCTTTTCCATTCTTTGCTGTGTTCCAAGTTTCGCGTGTGCACTCATTATTTTGAAATAAGCAAACCAGCATCCTATATCATCATCGGTATGATATCCAACATTTCCCTTCATTTATTCAAAAGGATCAGCCGCCTCATCCCCTCCAAATAGTTTGCGTCATCATTTCTGTGGACTTTCTATAAATACGCCACATATATTATTTGCTGCCCCCATCACAAGTGTTTTTAGGGAACGCACACGTGGAACACCGGTACCAAACAAACCTTGCAAAAATAGCTCTCCCTCCTTTCTGTTCATGATAGTGATACAGCTGGTGTAGGCCCTGGCACCCTGGTTCAGATTCTGGAACTGAGTGGGATCTTGCGTACGCATTGCCATGCCGATCTCGACACGCCGAAATGTCCCCAGCAGCACGTCGAGCACACTGTCGAAGCGCCGTTGCGCCCAGTTGCCGCACACGTACCAGTAAAAGCGGAAGCATGGCTTCGCGTACTCTTGGCGGCCAATGTCTAAGGCCACGGCGTATTTCCGACAGACTGCTGCGGAAAAGCGATTGATTACCATCCCTCTAGAACTGCGTGGTTTTTAAGGAAAATAGGCTGCAGAAATGGTGCCCATTGCTTTCATCGTATTAAAAGGAAGTGTATGGCTAGTGTATCATGCGCGGTAGCTGAACCTAAAGTAAGGCGGCCAGACTGGTGACGCCTAAAGGAATGCTGATGGCATATTAGGTTTAGATGCTGCATGTGCATATCTGTGTCCCAGTGACTATGGTGCAGTTCTTAAAGTGAGGGGGCTTATTGCCTTTGAAAACTATGCCGGAAGTAGTTTGTATACAGTCCCTTGACTATGGCACCTCCTTTTGATTATTACATCTTTGTATTTTTACCCAACTTTTAATGATAAACTTCTCATTCTGAGGATGACTGAGCCCGCAGTACACACTCTAGAGTAAGTGAACAGTGAAGGTGTCGCTGCTCGTCGGGATTATTTCATTATCTAATTATAAGGAGTTGACTAGTGATGTACAGCTGCAAGAAAAAAACCATTGGCTAAAGTGCCCTATGATCGGATCAGTGAAAAAGAGCTTAGAATTTTAAAGGTGATCACCTCGTTGGATGAGCTGCTTTCTGCCGGCACCTCGTACGTCAAAAGACACACCCTGTCTGCTATTCTTGCTCTTTCAAAATGGCTAATATGGCGAGTAGGTGATTCATGGTTACCTACATTTTGGCCCTTGTCTACATTAAGCGCTTGCATTTTGAGCAATATTTCTCTGTCATGCTCGGGAACAGGACGCGAGATTCTATTTTTCCCGCTCTGTTACCAAACACATGTGCCAATCATCCGTTTCAGCTGCACCTACGTAATTAAAGTGGAGCATTCTGCCATGATCACTGTAGGCACAAGAAGGCGAGAGCTTGCTGTACACTTGGTAATGCACTGAGTTGTGCTATGGGAGACCAAACTTCTTGCGCCATACAGTGAGTGGGCATCCTACACATCAAAAGTGCTCTACCACTCGACTAAATAGGAGGTTAGGGTTCTCGACTTGTACCGACGAACTCTGTGTTCTCTCAAGGCCAGGTCAGTAGGTCAAAATTTTTGGGCGGTAAAAAATTACAATATCGGCACACTAGAAAGTTCCAGAAGAACAGATGAATATAAAAGGTTAATCCCTTTACCAAATTTGTACTTTTCAAACCACCTTCCACTCCCTCCCCCCCTGTAATCTCTTATTGTCTCTACACGTTCTGTGCGATTGTATAAATAAATGACAGGTTTTAATGTTTAGCAGCTGTATTTATCGAATGTATTTTCCTAGTATGAACATCCCCAAAATTAAACAAAATTATTCTCGCGTCTGTTTTGCTGCATCTGTATTCCCGAATATTTCATTGCCCTTTTTACAAAACTATTTGTCAAAGAGCGCGTTCCGCCAAAGGGGAATGTATCTCAGTATCTGCATTTTAAGGCTCTCAAGAGAACTATTTCGTCATGTGTATTTCGCAATACTTTTCAGAGTGTCTCTGCCCAGCCCTGGTTCGCACTCGCAATACTGTGCTGACCTACATGTTCAGACGATGGGCGCTAGCTCGGAGCGTTGCTTACGGTGAACGCCTCGTTCAACTAAATCACGTGGCTCCGAATCTTCGAAGAACAGTTATCAAGATTGCCTTGGTTGAAGAGCTCCATATTGATAAACATGAGTTCCTTCCAGTGCACCTGAAGCACACTTGAGTCCATTGAAACGTGGCGGCCTCCTTCGGGAATCAAACCACCGACATAGTGTGTGTGCTGAGAATTGAGTTAGCTTGTATTACTCCTAACTGACTGATCGTGACGAGCAAACGTTAGTTTCATTTGTGTTTGGTTTGGTGAATTAGCGTTCTTTCGTACGTCTGCAAAAGTTTTGCTACCATTCTTCATTATTTTGAAACATAGGGCAAAGGCGAAATGCCAATACATTGTTATAGCTATGGAGCCCTTACAGTCTAAATTGGCACATTTGTTAGTCACGTGGCTTTTATCGGTTATTATGGCACTCGTTTTCTGACCGCGGACTCGGTGACGACTGCGGTGGTTGCATTTCAATAAAGGTGAAATGATCAAGGCCTGTGTACTGTGCGAAGTCAGTGAATGTTAAGGAACGCTGCATTGTCAAAATATCTTGAGTCCTTTACTATGGTGTCTTTCATTGTCATATCGTGATTTTAGGACGTAAAACCTCGGGTACCATAATTATTACTTTGTTTATTGGTGAGCACCTTCTTACGTGTGGTGTTAGAACTATGTACAAAATTTGGTTGAAAAATAACGGAACCACGCTATCGGGGAGATATGACAACTTTATGGAAAAGAGTGTTGCTTAGTCACTTCTGTTTCCAGAAACAGTGACAACGTGTTGCGCAATGCGTACACTTACCAGCTGGTCATGGACCCCACACGAACAGCAAGCCCGTGGTGATGCCATTGGTGCCGCAGTGTTGAGGCTTCGGTCCCTGCGCTTGCGGCACACATCATAGCTCAAGGTTTAGTAGAGGCAGTATAGAGTACTTAGAAACTTGAGCCCTGATTTATTGGGGACATAGCACAGCCTTGGCTAAGGATGAGACAATGACTATAAAATGAAGCTCATAAGTGTGCCACTATCAAGTTTAAATTGAAAGTGTGTGAAAGCTAATAAGATGTGAAGTTTTCCAGCTTTATGGTATGGGTTGCAAGGAAATGGGTTTGATCGTGGAAATTTACAATAATATAACCCTGCGCACGTTTATAACTACAGAGAGAAACGAAAAGGTTATAAGGAGCGTGGTTACCCATGCTAATCGGTTCGCGTGACCACTCTGTGCTGAAAGGTATGGGAATGGTGTGCACATGTAGTTTATACGCATGCATTGCGCAAGAAGTTCAATTGGATCTCAAAACACTCTCAACTAAAAAGCATTCAGAACAGTCTAAAGCAATACAAGTTATACTGCCACACAGCTCGTACACACACGAAGAAAACCAATGAAGGTTAAGCCCGCCTTCTGAGAAATTCAAACCTTACTATTTTTAAGTGTTGCTTCTTCTGACGACCATGAATCAGTGGAATGTCTGCCTTCACCAACTCTACCTGCTTCTTTCTTTGGTTTTAAAGACGATAGTCTTCCTTGGGGACCTTCGACGCAAAAATGTTGGTCTGTTTATCTGTCTGTACATTTGTCAGTTTGTCTGTCCCTAACGGTATTCTAAAATGCACCAAAGTGACGAAATGATACTCCAAACGGTCGACCCCATCCTCAGCGCACACCAATTCTGCTCAAGATTCAGCATTCATACTTGTGCAATTGTCAATTAAAAAGCACTTATTGCGCATATCTGAGGCACCATAACAACACGTCCATATTTATCATGGAACACCTTTACCCTATTCACACACACACTTCGTCAAGACTGCACCCTCACTTTCCTGGATCCCCGTATCACAGTCCCTCTTCTTATCTGATGATGGGAGGAGAGGGTACGAAGCATATACACGCTAGTAGTAAAGAAACCAGTTGTATCCCACAATTACACTTGTCGAAACGTCTTCTCGAGCCCACAACCTTTTTATGCCTTTTTAACGACGATAGCCTTTCTTGGGGACCTTCGACGGAAAATTTTTTGTCTGTCTGTCTGTCTGTCTGTCTGTCTGTCTGTCTGTCTGTCTGTCTGTCTGTCTGTCTGTCTGTCTGTCTGTCTGTCTGTCAGTCTGTCTGTCTGTCTGTTTGTCTGTCTGCCTGTCTGTCTGTCTGTCTGTCTGTACATTTGTCTGTTTGTCCGCCTTTAACGATACCTCAAACGACACCAAACGGCCGACCCTTCCGCAGTGCCCACCAGAATAGCTTAAGATTTAGCTTCATAGTTGTGCAATTCTGAATTAAAAAGCACTCATTGCACACATCTATTGTGCCATAACAACACTTCGATGTTTTGTATGTCTCCCTGTATACTAGAAGAGGCACACACACGTAGCTTTAAGGACTGTAGCGTTTATCGCAATGCGCTGACAGTGCAACGCGATGCTCAAAAAGGTAAATGTTTCCAACGCTGTGCTACGACAACACGGTGGTGGCACCTGGCCTTTGCTTTGCGTTCAACACTATATCACCTCCAAGACAGGCACGCATTTTTCTACGCATGAACGCACGCCTTCGTTTTTGAAGATAAATGCCAGATGGCGCTCACGTCTAACGTGCCTCGATGCGCTCGTTCACCTCCGCTACAAGCTCGAGGTAATCTAACGCAGCGCCTCCAGAGTACCGTTCACAGATTTTCTTGCGCAGAACATAAAATGAACGTTTTGTTCACTCGCCCCAGACGCAACACTATCGTCTTTCGACCAAATTTGCACTGTAACATGCAGATTCGGGGCCTATTGTTTTTATCGCAAGCTACAATCTCCCCCTCCTGCGGTTTTTCGTTCAGCTCGAGGTAAGGTAAATTGCTCAATCGCGCTAGGTGATCTTCGGCTTGCAGTTGTGGAAAACGAATGTCTAGCGAATTTGACAGAACGCTAAAGGACGTTGCCGGGCTACTTGGTTAGAAATCTCCGTTCGTACAGCGTAGTGCATCACAGGTATAGATAAGCACTGCGTGTGTGTCCTCCTTTGTTTCTGTTGTGGCGCGCCAGGCCAGATGAATGTCGCAGAACGCTACACTCGATGCACGTACCTTGAGTGGGGTATCAAGTAGCATGGGAGCATGTTATCACCTTTAGATGAATACAAGATGCTAAAACATACAATATTGACGGGTGCTGAAAATTGGGAGGACAATGCGGCACGTCATTTCGACCGCATGTAAAAGTTTGCCCCGAGTTCTGTCCCGTGCAGAAGCCTCTGTTGCGTTTGTATTTCACGTGACAGCTTTGAGCGTTGAAGCTCGAAGTGAGAAAGAACAGATAGAAAAAGGGAACAAATTCAAGTCTCCCTTATGGGAGTGTTGAAACACACCGAGGTGGCGGGGACCCGCGATGCGCCATAATTAGGACCTCTTGACACACGAAGGGAAGGCAGCAATATGTTAGTGTCTATATCGCAGGCAGCCGACGGATTATATTAGTCGACCGAATACCGGCAGTTCTTTATTATATGAAGGTTGCAAGTAATGAGGTAAGGTTAGGTTAGCTTAAGTTAGGTTAGGTTCACGTCATTCACGTCACAAGTAAAACGTACTCGATGTTTTTTGCGCTAGTAACAGCAGCTACGTCGGCAAATGTTTAGAGACCGGGTCTATTCCATCAACTTGCCTTGGCCAACAGATGGGAAGCTCAGGTCTTTGACTGTCCTTGACAATGGTGATCAGTGTTGCTCAATGTCAGAGAGCAAAAAAAAAGCTAAACGGCTGAAAGCTAAAAATACAACTAGACGCAAATAAGTCGCTGGTTTGTGGTGGTTTGTACCCAACGAAAGATAAGAAGGCCCGTGTCATGAGCATTTCACTGTGCGTCCACTTCAATCCTCATCATGGCAATAATGTTCCTAGAATCATTGATATCTATCCTTTCTGAAAGAGAGTATGAAATTTTCAGACTAAATATTGTCCTAAATTTTTAATGGCTTTAGGTGAACACAGTGTCAATGAAGATAATGTGTTTCATTTCTCTTCGTCACCATCGCCGTCTTTCGAGTGGCGATCCCCAAGCCCACCACGGGTGAATAAAACATGCTAGAGCCCATTCACATGCACTCCTCTTGGCTAACTGTGATGTATATGTAGCACACAGTGGAGAACGTATAGTTTCATCGCTATTGATTTTTTAGATTTTTTAAGTGTACTTGGTACTAGCAAGCACTGTTGGGTGCGAAAACAGACACCTCATAAGCTAGACCATGCAGACAAGTTGCCATGACTGTCAAAAGTTATCAGAAGAGCGATGATGTCAGACTATTCTGGTACTAGGAAGCTTGCGTTCGGATTATCGTACTATGGGTCTTCTACTGAGGCGTTCCAGACGCTGACAGGCACTATAAAAAAAAGACAACGTTCGTTTTCTGAGCGATAAGAACATTCCAAGGAAGAGAATGACATGGTGGAGTTTTACCATATATAGACGTAATACTGTGGTGAAATCCCGCCATCATGCATTTTCTAAAGCAAGTCACGATAAAATATTTGTACCAATGTGGCTGAGCGACATATTTCATTTCGTAAGCATGTTGTTATGCCAGATATTTTTTAACAATATTGAACGGGAACGAAGGATACGCTTTTCTTCTGCAGTAAATGTGATCAATTCGTACTGTGACCAGTTTCGGTAGAACCGTGCTGGCAGGGAAATTCAAAGAAAGTGACTGTAAAACTTTTGAAGTCTGCTTGCGAAAATCACTAATACCATGAATACAGGATCAAAAGTGTATCAGCTTTGACTTCCGAAAAAATTCCAGAATATCCACGGAGTTAATGATGGTGAATTGGGCGAAGCACCAGAGGGTCTCATCGCTAAACCATGAATAATCTGCAAATATCGCCCCCTACACCATCAAAGACGTGACAAACACTGAATATATTTATATAAAACATTTTGTGATTAGTTTTGCTAACACAAATAATAAAGTTTCTTGTACTCGTCACTTCCGTTCGCCTTTTACTATGACGGATTTATGGTCGGTGATGTGGTGGATATGTGATGGGGCATTGTGGGATATTTGTAAGGACGAAGTAGTGGCAGTTCGCAAAGGTGGAACTACAGGCTGTCACGTACATACATACAAGGGGTAGACAGACGCACGCCTTTAGAAGCTTCGCCCCTAAAATGCCATGCCTGCGTGGAAAGCACCATTTCTTGAACCCTTTGCGAACTATTTTGCGGCTACTAGTACAATTACGCTTGCAAGGTATACCCACTACTCATATATTTGATTCTGTAGCTGATCTCGATGATTTATTATGGCCGAGTATTTTGCAATGGGTTGGTAGCAGTCAACGACCAACTCTAAATAGAGTCTTTATTGTTTGATGCCTCCCTGCATTTCCTTTGCTTTTCTTTCTCTGTCTCTGGTTACACAATTCAAATTTTGTGATGTCTAATTGTTATTGACTCTTCTTCCCCGTTATATTCCGCATGTTAAAGTGGCTCCTTCCCAACATGAGGCTTGTGTAGAGTTCTTCAGCTGCAAAGTTTCGAGTACCCATGTAGCTCAGTGGTAGACTACAGGGGCTGGCGTGGAGATTATCGGTTTCAAACTCCGTTTCTACCTGGTTCGTTCTTCCCTTATTTCTTTGATATCTGTTGCAGGCACCAGCGGAGGCGAACGTTGCGGCCTACAATTATCGCATTGAAGCAGAGCCGTCAACAAACGAAGGGCACCAGAACAATGCTGATGCTGATAATAAAAGTATTCAGGCCCCGCCACGGTGGTCTAGTGGCTAAGGTACTCGGCTGCTGACCCGAAGGTCACGGGCTTGAATCCCGGCTGCGGCGGCTGCATTTCCGATGGAGGCGGAAATGTTGTAGCCCCGTGTGCTCAGATTTGGAAGCACGTTAAAGAACCCCAGGTGGTCGAAATTTCCGCAGCCCTCCACTACGGCGTCTCTCATAATCCTTTGGTGGTTTTGGGACATTAAACCCCACATATCAATCAATCAACTATGGAAAGTATTCTGTTTGAACGTAAGAATGAATCATTTCATAACGATAATAAAGGACAATAAAGGTGATGCGAACCACGTTGAAGTAGCACTGCGGGCAAGCAAATTACTTCTCATTGCGCAACCACTTCAATTTACTGAGAAAAAGCATTTCCAAAAGCGGTGTTTAACATGCATATTGTTATTTCAAATGTTCTATTTTTGGAAGCCTCCTCTTTAGGTCAGTCACCGGGATCTCTGTTCCGCGCTTGAAATTTTTTTAAGAAACCAAGGCGGTCTTGATCTCAAGTATCTGAATTAGCATGAATATTTTATTTTAACTATCCTACAATTCATTAGTGATAGCTTCCTCATATCATACTTATAAATTATTTATTTTTGATCAATACCACAGATTTGAAGTGCGTCGTACGTAGAATCTATCATCATCATTGTCATCATCATCGTCATGAATTTGGGCCTTGAATGGTGATAACGACATTGATGATGAATGTAACTTATAAGGGTACTTGCTTGCGCGAGTTGGTAACAATGGATGATGAAACCACTCTAATGAAAGCGTTGAAAATGAGGGATCAGGCGCTGCTGATAGCGATAATCAGTGATAGTAGAATTGCAGGTCAACGTCATTAGCAAGCGACGTTATTTCTCATAGGATAGTCCTTAATTGTTCACTTACATTAACTGCTGGCTTCTTGGCTGATCCCCCTTTGTGGATGAGAGCCGCAACAGAGGAACAAGCAAGCAAGGAGTCACTAGAGCGTTGAAGATATGATGATGATAACAATAATAATGACGAACAACTTGTACTCTTGAAACGGGTGATTATGAAAACAAGTGATGATGATAAAAATTATGCGTTAAAGTAAAGTCGTTGGCAGGTAATTCCCATGGTCAAGAGTGAGTGTTAATTATCCTAGCGTAACTGCTCTTCCCAGCAGTTACACTTGGTTATCAACCGTTATCAATCGTCAGTTTAGACATTTCGCTTCGTGGCCGCTTATCGACGCTTGCCTATTTTTCTCCCCGAATGTGAGGGAAACCGTGTCGTCATTGAAGGTGTTGTTAAAGTTAATGGTATATAAATGCTCTATTTGGTGCCTCGGTTTCATTTTAGCCCTCTAAGTTGGCCAGATTGCATTGCTCCGCGGTGATTACCAGTGACTGCTTTTCCAACATTTCAAAGTGGGTGTCATCTATTCGTAGGGAGGGCTTAAATTTGCTCTTAGACTCAGCTGGCTATTACCACTAGTTAAAAAGTAAATTCTGGTAATTTCCATATTCAATGCCCTAATTACTGTTTATACCCATCTGAAGATGCCTTCTGCCACAGGAAGGCAATGCCGCAAGTACCACGCATACACCTCGTTTTTTTTGTAGTTTTTAAAGAATCTTGGACACATTTCTTGAAACACCTTGTATAAAAAATGAAAATATCGAGCAAGATGACCTAACAATGTTGCAGACTTTTAGCATATTTCCTGATACATCCAATGCTTTTTATGTAGGCGTTCACAGGCATATATAAGTAACAATTTTTTGTTGTCTAATCAGCTGTTCCTTCTGATAAATGAGTACCTGTTTCACTTATTATTGCTTCACGGAAAGAATTCCGTGGTTTAACAGCTAACCAAGGCTTGTCCTGCGATTGCAGCAACTACCATGGAAAGCATGCCTTGGCGATGCGCCACGCTTCGGCGGAACTGCCCGACAAGCAGTGGCACGGTGTGTTCATTTCTCTTCGTATTGCCGGCGCGGGCGTCTCGTGACAGGAGTTGAGGACAGGAGTTGAGGCACGTGCAGGCTAGCGATATTCGCCGGCCAGCGACAGGAGGGCATGGGAGAGAACCATCCTACACAGTGCATGTTTTTGTTCCCTTTCACCTTCTCTTGTGGCGCATGTCGGTTACTATTACGTCGCACGTGCAAGCAGGAAGAGGTGAAAGTCGACGTAGGCTGAAATGCAAGGTCAAATGCGTGCGTGAAGTCATTTTCTGGTGTTCGAACACGGAAGAGCAGAACTGTAGGTAGCTCTAAAACAGGGCCGTCAAAGTCACCTCGACCAGTGGGCCGCAGTCCTGAAATTTATCCCCGCACGACCAGCGACAGTGAATAAGGTTGAAGAGGAGGGAAGAGGTTGTCAAAACAATATGCCCTCTAAAGCTGCAATTTAAAGAAAACCTTTCACATATCTCAGATATAAATCCTTCTTGCAAGGGGTTGTTGTCAGAGTTTGAGAAACATATGGATATGTTCTTAAAATTGACTAAAATCTGAACGCCAATGGTGAAATATAGAGTTCTTGTTCCATGGTTATGTTTCAACACTGACCGCATAGGGTGCCTCACAAAAGTGCTCGAGACCAGTCTCAACCCTATAGCTTATTCTAACAAAGCTCTATTGATCACAATACGCGAGCAAATAATGGAAGCACCATGTAACAAATGAACAAACCTTTTATTCCTTGTGAAGCGGAGGCCCGATTGCGTAACATCCATGGGCCGCAAGCTTCCCGCAGGATGCGCGTTTTATTGACACTCACAAGGACATGTAGGCGGCGCGAAGAGGGTTTCAACATAGCGAGACGAGAGGTGATGGAGGCTAACCGAAAGTGTCCGCGACTCGAGAATCAGGCGGCTGTCGGACCTCTGGTATGTCCAACAGCTATCATTGACCTTGGCAACAAAACACAGAGGTGTATTGTCAAAGCGAAGGCAGCGTTTCACTGTGGTAACGTCGTGTGTTGTGGAATACGGGAAACGACAAGTGCAGCCGTCCATGACAAGTCCCTCTGCCTGCAAGCAAGCGCAGTGAAAGCGCCCGCCGAATACCATAAAAGTTAAAGTTTGGAGCGCAACCGGTGCCGTAAAGTTCAGTATTTCTTATTAAGTTTTGCAAACTTTGTACGATATGCAAGAATATAGAGCTATAAGAGTGGCAGCGCTAGTGTAAACAAAGCGCCACACATGCGTTTATGGCGAGATGTACGGTTCTCCGCGCCGGCTTAGCCGCGAAACGATTGTTCAAATTACTCGAGAGACACGGACTCGGGGAAACAAGGGTGATTTAGGAGACAGGAACACTACACATGCGATTGCTCTTCGCTCGTAGCCCGTTTTTCGCCATGACTCAACACGACTACGACGCGCCCGCACCAACGTTTATCATCACAGTCTTGCGGCATCCGAAAAACTCCGCGCTGTGGCGCTCGCTTACGTGGAAAGTGTGAATACCCTTGCTTCAAACTGAGAGACATCGAATTAGATATCCTATCTACTCTAAAACGAGAGACATGGAATTAGATATCCTATATATACTCCAAGTCAGGTACCGCTTAAGGTGTTGAATACAGCTAGGAAACCGGATATTTTTCGTCGGCTTTCCTAAATATTTTGATCATTTATGCAGGACCTGATTAAGAGTGTACAAAAGATGAGAATCTACACGACACCGTTTTTTCAACAATACACGTTATTTTCGTAGAAATAAAATCACAAAAAGAACTACAGAAGTGAAAAATAAATGCGCTTTAAGCGCATGCAGGTTTCCTTAACGTCCACCGTGGGAAGGGGGTGCTTAGATTCCATGCCTGAAGGCGCTCGCGAGAGCAGCGTTGTTCCGTGCCACCTGCCTAGCCCCGTACCGCTCCATCTCTTTGAAGATGCGTTATGGCTGGTGGGTCAGGTGCGGAGGAATTCGACAGCACCGCCGGCCAACAACGCGATCCCGTGCGTGGTTGTCAGTCAGATGCGGCGCGTCTTCCTGCTGGATTCAGGAGCACTGGGGGCTGCTGACAAGAGGTCTCGAGTCTCCGTCCTCCTTGTTCTCCTCTCTCAGCTTCTGCAAGTGTAGCCTTGTCTCATAACCGAAGTGGCCCATGGTTGTGGAATACACAACGCAAGAGCGAATGGCATCTCGTTCCTTCCTCTTTCAACGTACCACATGAGCACAATTTGCACTTCCATTTGGGTAGCAGAAAACTATAGCTGTTTGCGTTCCTCAGAAGTGCTATATTCACTTTATCCGGAATGCTCCCTCTCAATTGATACCTCCATTTTTTCAGAAGCGTGTCCGTCGTTAAGGTTTACTTTTCTTGTTGTGTTTGTGCGTGGCCTTATAATGACGCGTCAGTGACGAACACAAATAACTGGATCTTGGATTGCGTGGCGTTAATAGTTTTGCTAGCACTTCATATAGGAAGTGTGCAGATATGCGTTACGGCGGGCTATGTTCAGCGGCCATGGCAGCTTTACAAGAGAATGAAATCATTGGAAAGTGGTCCGAAAGAAACCCTCCACCAACGATGCAGTAGGAACTAAAGGAAAACGTCTACCTTTCCAGTATTTTTTATGTCTTGAATATAAAAGAGTAAATACTGAGCGAGGTCCAACATGGTCAAGGAAGACAAGAAATGATTTAGGAAAACCTTATATACACAAGAAACATACGGAGTGTATCGAATAAAAGTTTGAGAGCACCGGACATTCATTGATTTCTTACGTGGGCTTTTTCGCTGGGTTTTCGTTGAAGTTAGTTCCATTTTAATGCATCTGCCGTACGAAAAATGACCATTTCGCCTAAATGTGGTTTTTCACATCTAGGTGTGCTCTTTCATATCTAGGTATATTCGTGACTCTCATCGCAATGGCCTCGTGCCACCCATTAGCGTCGTCCTTAATTCTCCATACTCATGAAACCAGTGCCACTTGATGCAGAAGCTGTGTTTGCTCCTTGCCTTCAGGGTAGCCACCTTTGCGTTTGCGCTATTCTAGTGGCGTATCATAGACAAGCCCAAGTTGCCTTGACGCGCATAATTTACCATGTACCAACCTAGTGGGCAAGGAGAGGCGCGCGAAAAATGTGACGATTACTGGAGCGCTAAAGTGAGAGGGTGAGAGCGAGAGAAAATTTATGCCCCAGATAATGCAGATATTCTAGTGTCTAGTCTTCACAAGGCACAATGAGTGCTCAGTAGAGTGAACCCGACTTCACAGTGCTATCAGAGCTTCTCTTACAATGAATAGGTAACAACACCACTATATTCTAGTGGGTGTATCGGAGTGCAACAATTTTATTATTTCGATGTTTTTATACCAGCAGACCATAGCAAGATCTGAGGAGGGAAGCTCCTCTTAGTCTCACATCGTCCCGCGCAAGGCATGACAGGCAGTGTCACCCGAACATTATGATAGAAGGCGCTGTCTCATAGAAGTTCGCATCTAGTTCGTGTTTCACGACGTATTACGGCTAAGTGGCGTTAGCCGCCACCCGATCTAAAGGGTACAGCCATATTCGTCCATCCGTCCATCCGTCCGTCCATCCATCCATCCATCCATGCATGCATCCATCGATCCATCCATCTATCCATCCATCCATACATCCACCCATCCACCTACAGAGTGAGGATATTATACATGGCGCTGTGCGGCTACTGTCTAATTCGGTGCTGCGCGGGCTTTGCTTGGATGTGCGGGGAACGAGTGTCTCTCCGAGTCTTCTGGATCGTTGCTGTACGTGTCGGATCGTTGGTGGGGCATGGACAAAGCGGAGCGGCAGGTGCAGAGGGCCGTGGTGGCTCGTGCTCATTGCCAAACAGACAGACAGACAGGCAGACGGACGGACAGATGAACAGACAGACAGACAGACAGACAGACAGACAGACAGACAGACAGACAGACAGACAGACAGACAGACAGACAGACAGACAGACAGACAGACAGAGGCATGGAGGGATGTATGCTCAGACGAACGGATGCACGGACAGACGGATTCTTTGCTGCATTCACCATTCAATCCGTGAATACAGTGTGAATTTATTTTTTTGTATTGTTGCCTATAGTGAAGAGGTGACGACGCTAGGGATTGTTATGTCAGTGCTTGCGGTGTTGGTTGACATAATATGCAGTTGGTAAAGAAATTGTATTGCTTTCTGTGCACTTTTTAGAATCGAGGCCAGTCTATGTCTAAGTGTGACTACGGAACTATGAAGGTAAAAAAAAAAAGCACTGCTTTCCACAAACGCCAGCCTAAGCCTAATGACACAAAACGTTTCGTATGCTCGCATTACCATGTCATCCGGAATAGCAATTTACTTACTACGAAACATTGTCTGTCACTGCGACACAGTCTATTTTTTTAAAAGGGACCCTCGACACATATTAGCGTGCAGTTTTCATCACTTCTCGAACTGTCGAATGCACCGATATTGTACCACGTATGGTAATACCAAAAAAAAGCTGTTATAATTTTATTTCTGTGAAGAAACCACGCTGTTTTCAGAGTGGAATGACATATACAGCGGCTAGAGAATCCATGCCCCAGATAATGTAGATCGTTTACGCGACCAGTCACATGTGATTGTTTTAACACGCTATTGAGTGGTACTTATACTTTCTCACATACAATACGTTTTTTGTTTTAAATATAAGATCTTGAAAACAATTCTGAAACGATGCTATAGAGACGCTGTGCAACTGCCACCTCGAGGCATTTCACTCTCCCACTGACCTCAAAGGCCGTTTCCAATCACCGCGTATGTCTGATAGATAACACCCACGCTTCGATTGGAAACAGCCTTCGACGTCAGCGGTAGAATAAAATGCAAAAGAGAACGTTTCATAGCTCCACCTGCTCGAGTTTTAAACTTTAAACACTAATAACCTCAGTTTTACAGCACAAATTTTCATAAATGTTCTTGCATTCATCTCGGGATTAACTACTACACGCATTTCAGCGCTAAATAACGTTGCCTTAAAATTGTAGCAGGGCTCGAATAAGCGAAGTATGCTTGTGAAGCAGATGTCTATTTATATACGGTATGGCATCGGAACTCCATTCACTTTATTCGCTTCGAACGTCTGTAGGCGACCTCCCACTAACAGTGGAAACCTGAAATATTTGCAGATGACATGAGCAGGTGCGGTGCGTACAGTATTTGTTCCTTCTATTCTCTGCACTCTCCCTGATTTTACATTTACACTAATTATTTCTAATTAGTCTAACCAACAACCTACTTCTTCGCTTCTGTGATATCCGACTTCTCTCTTCATTTAAGATAATAATCAGCCACATATCCCTTCCCTTCAATTATCCAGCTTAGTAACTTTGGCAAATTTTCTGAGAACCGCTATATAGATGATTTTCTAGCCGCAGCGAGAAGGCTTTTCGGGAGTGCGAGTGTGCAACATCGCTGCAAAAGCATTGCGAAAATACTTGTCTCACCTTCCCATTCAGGATGGCGATGCAGCTGGTGTAGGCACTGGCAGTGCTCTGGAACGGATTCTGGAACTGGGTGGGTGCTCCCACGCATCGCCATGCCGGTCACGACCCACTGGAAAGTCTGCAGTAGCATGTCGAGAACAGTGTAGAAGAGCTGTCGGGTCCAGTTGAGCACGTAACAGTAGCAGCTGAAGCTCGGGTCCGCTTGTTGTTGGGGCTGAGTCTAAGGCCACGGTGTATTTGTGGTAGAAATCTGCGCGGAAACGATCGATGATCTGTCTTGAAGGACTTTGTGGTTTTAATATGTTTTAACTGAATGCACCAACAGATCCCATCACTGTGCTGAAATGACGTGGCAACAGCTGTCACGCAAACACGCACGTTGACAACCTTATGCTGCTTGCACCCAAGTATCACGCGCAGAATGAAGACGCCTAAAACAATGCTGCATCGCATGGTTTAATGCTCACGAATTTATTAGTTTCTGCGTCATTATGGCACAGTTCAGATAATGAAGGGGCTCCTCAGCGTAGTTAGGGCCTTTTAAAACCACCTCAGAGGACATCTAGGCCCTAATATATGCACTATAATACATGAACCCAAACTGGTTCGCTGCTCATCGCGATTATTTTAGTATTGAACCATGAGGCATAATTGTTCTGGTAGTGCAGCTTCAACGAAAAAAAAATCCTTAGCGCAAGTTACCGACTATCCAAGCAGTGATATCATGCTTAGAATTTAAGGGGTGCACTCAGTATGGGTTCCTTTCTGCAGGCACCACTTACATCAAAAGATAAATCCTGTGTTCTATGCTCTCCTTCTGTCTTTCGCGAGTAAAAGAGGCCTCGTGTCTGATGTTCTGCCCTGGTAATCAGACACTCTTTGCTTGAGCTGCACCTACTCAACCATAGCATGTCATACTCATTGTAGCGCTTAAAAGCGAAAGACTGCACCACACTTGTAAGGCATCAAGTTATGTTATGGAAGACAAGACATCTTGCAAGACATACCTAGCGGCAGTGAAAAGAAACACGCATTGATTTACCTTGACATACTCAGCGAATTGCATTGGAAGTAAGCACGTTAGGCTATCGGTATCCTATGCACTACACTTTGAGCACATGCGACGAATCTGGTCGTGCACTTTACACTCCTTCTTTTGACTTTGCGCCAGTTTCATTCACCTGGACGCCGTCCAGCCACTAAGAACATGCAAGTTCGCGCCTGATATCTGCTGACCTATATGTAGAGAGGCTGGATGCTTTAAGCGGTGCTCGCGGTGCGGTGAACCTTTTGTTAAACTGAATCGCGCTGGATTCATAATGACTGTTATCAAGGTGGAATCCCTGAAAACTATAGCGTGGAATCCCTGCAAACTATATTTCAACAGTCACACGAAAATTAGTAATTAAATAGTTTTAAAGTAGTGAGCACGTTTGTCCTCACGTTGGTGTAGCGGTTACGGTGATCAGCTACTGACCCAAAGGTGGCGGGATCGGCCCCGACCACGGCGGGTGCATTTCGATACAGGCATAATGATAGAGGCCTGTGTAATGTGCGATGTCAGAGCAGGTTAAAAGGTACCGGATGGTCAAAACATCCCATGAACTCCATTAAGGCGTTCTTATAATTGTATAGTGGTTGTGGGACGTAAACAACCCAGATATCTTTTTTATTATTTGGCAGCACCTTTTTTCGTGCAATAGTTTTACTACGTAGATGATTTGGCGAAAAAAAATGGCACCCTCGCTATTGCAGACGTACAACCACTCCATGGAAGAGTTGTGTTCAGTCACTTCTGCCGCACGAAACAGTGACTATGCAGTATGCAGTTCGCGCTCTTACCACCTTGTCAGTGTCTCGTCCTGTTTTGAGATAAGCTTTACCTTAGTAACTATAAGCCCAAAGAACGTGGGAGATGGAACGCTTCCTTGTTCCTATTCAGTTTTCTTTCTTTCCTTCTGGTGTTCCATCTCTGTCAAGTTTCCGTTTTTTCTGTGCTCTTCGTTTATTTCCATTTATTTATATTTCCCTACCCAGTGCCTGTCTTCCTTTCTCTTTATTTCTTGCCAGCTGCTTTTTAAATTTTCATACAGGAATTTTGTGTTCGTGCTTCCACAGCTATAACCGCAATGTGATTGATCGGTTGATATGTGGGGTTCAACGCCCCAAAACCACCATATGATCTTTATAGATGCCGTAGTGGAGGGCTCCGGAAATTCTGATCACCTGGGGTTCTTTAACGTGCACCCAAATCTGAGCAAACGTGCCTAAATTTCCACCTCCATCGGAAATGCAGCCGCCGCAGCCGGGATTCAATCCCGCGACCTGCGGGTCAGCAGCCGAGTACCTTAGCCAATAGACCATCGCAGCGGAGCGAAAACCGCAATGTGAGCACTTTAGATCACCATCAAGGCCCTCGAAGAACAGGAGGGATAAGACTTCTATATGCTACAGTTGCCACAGCTATATGTATTTTTGAATGCGTTAAAAAAATCATCAAAGCACTTGAAGAGCTAATGGACACAGGAAATTCTTCTTGTTACGAGCACGCACAGTATATGCAACAGCTATGCATGTTATATATATGTGCTCTTAACTGTTTAACGCCAAGTGACAATGACAGTATACTACAGCCTGGCCCCTTAAAGTGCTCTCAACAAAGCTTTAAATTCAGTGAGATGGTGCATAGCTGATGAAACTTTTGGGCGCAAAAAAAAAAAAAAACATTCACATAAGCGCCCAAGAAAGGTCATCGGTCAAACCTGTCGTGGTGCCATACGTTCATAAGGTTGCGCACGACGTGAAAAAAATTGGCAAAACTGTCATAAGGTGCCAGTGGTGTGGCACGATCTAAAGAAGCTGGCCCAGTTGCGCCCGTGTCTTTCTCGTGGTATAGAAGAAAAAAACGTTGTCAGACATAAATCACCAGGCCTGCACGGAACGCTCAGCACCGTCCCAGCGATAGAGCACGGACAGCGGCTTTTCAGAGCCTTTTCTAAACACACTGCGTGTAAATACTAGAAGTACACTTGCTGGTTACCCACTACACCATAAATAATGAGAATTTTTGTGTAGTAGGCTGGCATTCACTAAGCTATCTATCGTCATTCTTCGGAGAAGGATGATATCCGCTAAACACGTGCGACGAAGTTTGTGCGAATTTTGTGTTGCATTCAATGGCTCATTACGATGAAGAATTACGCCGGAAGTGGGTATGCGCCACAGATATTATGTGATGAACAATTGTTTCTGATGTGCTTGAGCATTGGACGACCCAATAGTTACGCGATTCGCATTGTGTGGCGCCTGGTTGTTCCTTGCTGTTATAAAACGCTTTATTACCCACAATACCACAATTACTTTCCCGACATCAAACCTGCCTAAGCAAGTTGGCGAACGAGTCCCAAGCACCGGCGTGGCTCAGCGGTAGAATAGTGGGCTGGCACGCAGTGAACCCGGGTTTCTATCCCGCTATGTCTCCACGTGTCTGGTATTTTTATTTCAGATTTTTTTTCTTATTTCTTGCGATAGTGGTTACGCACACCGGCGGCGGCGGACAACTACGGCGCCACACGCGACACGCGTTGTGATCTCATAACAGCTTTCGCTGTAAAATCATGGTGGGAAGTTCGTTATTGCTGCACGGGGATTCTCTATGAAATTTTGTTGACCTGCGGTGTGGCATATATAGGAAAGATGGGTCAATGCATTGATGATCGGATGGTGGATCATTCGCACTTGAGAATGGGGGTACTAACTTGGCAGAGCATTGAGCAAGTTGTGGGGTGCGGAGCCGAAACTGTGAAATGAAGATTGTGAGTAGATGTAAGATTAATTTTTCAGGGGAGTTGCTTGAAGCGTATCATATTGAGAAGCGAGGGGGCATGTGTGTCAGTGACACATTGAAGAAGATTTGGAAGGTGGAGGCTGAATACCGTAATAATTGTTTGTAAGTGAAAAAGTGTTGGACTATATATAAGCAAATGACTGCGTGCGCATGCGTACTTTTCTTGATAGATTTGCGGGTAATGCCTCAAATAAAGATACATGAATGTAGCACCCGTTCTATCCTCTCCTTTTGTGAATGTGCGTTTTTTGCGCTCAAATTTCCCGTCAAATCAAGTGCTTCGCCCTTAAAAATTAAGAATGCCAGCTGATGCACCGGTGCCATTCCGGCAACTATAATACCATTCACACCTGCGACAAGCGAGCAAAGTTGACTTCCGGTGACGGATGTTTGCAGTTTTGTGTGCACATTTGTTTGCATACGGTTCGCATCGCCACATTTCTGTAGTTTAGCTGACGTCACTTTTTTACGCGGGCGATTGGTTTAGTGGTTTGCCACTGCAATCCCTGCACTGAAAAATCGAGCAGCATGCGAATGAGTGGAGGCTGTCACTTTAGACCAACGCGTCCTTTTGCGACCAGTCGCATTGAAAATAACTTGGTCGTGTGACCGGTACAAGTCACAGGTGTGAATTAATCTTCATTCTGTAGTGTATACAATGCATCAGAGTGTCCAGGGACACATTCCGAGACGATCGCTTTCGATGAAACTGTCATTTCAACGTGACTTCGAGAGAGATGCTCAAATTTTGCCAGTCTCCATGCAAACAACTGCTTAGCTAACGGGGCGATTTCGATGAAGCTTGTTTACTGCTCAGATGTAGTGGATGCGCATTTGTGTGCGAGACTAACTCGAGGATAACGTCCCAACGGCTGTATTTTAATCTTTCACAGTGCGTCAGAAACATCCTTTATAAGTTCGTCCTTACCGGTGTTGCAGCCACTCGAAGGAAGGCGCTTTGTCCAGACCAACGAAGGAGATGGCGTCGGCGACCAAGTAGCCTTTCTTGCGCCACTTCTTGTACACCAAGTTGAGCTGCGTGCGTGCTTGAGCCGTGCTAGGCGGACTCTAGGTCAACAGCAGGCCTGGGGTGATGCCAGCGGTGCCGGTGCGTTGAGGCTTCGGTCCCTGGGCGTGTTGCACACATCATCGATCAAGGCGTAGCCGAGACAGTACAAAGCAGTGATAAAACTGAGCCCCGACTTATTGAGGACATAGTATTACCAAACAACCTTTGGCTAAGTTAGACAGGAAAACTAGTGTGAAAGTCATTGATATGACACTACGAAGTTTGTGGATTAGGACAAGCAAGCGAAGAAATCAAGTTCTACAGCGCTACGTTATGCGGCGGAAGAAAGTAGGTTTGACTGTGGAATTTCACACCAAACCTAGTTTTATTCATTAGGCATCTGAAATTGCCTGAATTTTGATCTTACCCTAACTAAGAGCCCTGAATAAGAGCAATCAAATGAACGAAAGAGACATACCAAGGAGAAAGTGGCAGGTTATGCCACCTCAGAATTTCAGCGCTTAATGTTCTCGAATAACGAGCGAAAGAAAAAATTTGAGGGCTCAAACAAATGAAGATGTAGGAAGAAGTTTAGAACACTTGAGTATCAACAATTCCCAAAGTTGATACATATAGACTAGTTAGGTGCACAACATAAGTGGTATTAGAAGTATTAGAAGAAATGACGTAAGCAGATATTTGCGTATGATATGTGTGTGTGTGCAAATGGGAATTCATCCAGATGGATCAAAGAATGCACGTTAACCACAGACTGTGACTCCGTGTTGCGTGTGCACGAGGGTGTGTAAAAGAGAAGCCCCCCCTCTCCCTGATTACAAGAGAAGGGGTGCAAAAATCTGCTCTTCGCTTTGACTCTGTTATGGTTGCGCAGGTTTTTCGATGATAATGGCGGCGGGAGGTCAGGGATGTTCCATACCGAGGACAGCTTGCTTACCATCTTTGTATAAAGACAGCGGGATACTAAAGAAAGCTCATCGGGAGAAGCTCATCATGGGTTAGTTTTATTTATTTTTCCATTGTCAATCATGTGGTACTTTGGACACAACCAATAAAGAGGTGGGTGGGGCGCTGCGATGAAAAGTTGCGCTTAATGAGGAACCATGTGCGTGCCTCTGACTACATGGAGACAGCAGGTGCTTATAAGCAGTTGCTTTGACGAGGCCACACTGCACTGCTGGGTTCGGCAGGATACTCTGGGCTGGAATATAGGGGGTAGGTGCACGGCTGCTACATATACGCATCTATTGCGCACAACGTTTTATCGCATCTCAATGTAGGCTCAAACGAAAATAAATAGAATTGGCAAAAGAAATGCAAATAAAAGTTATTCCACCATACACATCGAGGCAAGATAAATTGCTCAAATCTTTCGAGGAATGAGGTCTCGGGCTTCCCCTAGTTATTCGGGAAAATTATTATTTCGCAAATTTGACAGAACGCTCATGCCAGGCTATTCGGTCAGAATTCATGAACCATTAGTGTAGTGCTTCACAAAAGAGTCAGAGAAGCGCTGTCTGCTCGTCCTTTTTTATTCCAGTCGTGGTGCGCAAGGCCATGTGTATTTGACGGGACGCTATACTCGAAGCACTTACATTTATGTTGATATCAAGCCATGCCGTGGGACGCGTCAACTCAACCCGATTATGATGAAGCCACGCTTCTACGGTTCTATTACATAGTTAATGTATATTGGGAGTCAGCTTCAATATTGCACCAATCAACTGTGATCACTCAAAAAAAAAAGACCATGGTCTCTGCGTCTTCCAATATAAGATCATAAACAAGATGCAGTTAGACATGAACTTAGCTTGTGCTAGCGCGGCGCATATGAAAAAGAGAAAGACGACAGAGACATCTATAAAGGTAGGCGCTAATCTTTCTAGACGCCTCTGTCGTCTTTAGTCTTTTCTTTTCATATGTGCTGTGCTAACACAAGCTAAGTTTAGGATAACCGACTCGCCCGGGCCACAATACAATGCAGTAGGCTTGTCGGAGAAACGTGTGTCGAACAAAAACCTTGTATGGCTCTCCTTCGTCGTAGACCAGTGTTCTAGATTGACGGGTAGTCGAAGAGAGCCTGGAGCAGAACACGTTACACTCTTGGTAACAGAAAAAAACGGAGATCTTCTCACCAGCTGCGTTGGCCCAGCGAACGACCGGAAAATCCATGCCACGAGGCTTTCACTGCGCGTGCACGTTGGCGACGATGACGAGGGCGATTATGCTCCTGAAATCATTGGCCCTTACTCACTCTGGGAGATAGTCTGAAATATTTAATTCCTATAAGTCGTTACAGTGCGAATTAGAATATGTGTTTCATTGTTATTCCTCACCATGCATCGTCGTCTTCTTATAGTAGTGATCCGCAAGCGCACCACGGTGAGCAAAATGCTTTCATTTAGACTCACTTCTATTGACGTAACTGATGTAAACATAGCGCTCAACAAAACACGTACACTTTCATCGCTATTGAATTTAATAATTTCCAAAGTGGACTTGGTGCTAGCCGTGTTCGGCGAGTTCTGCCGGGCGTGATAACAGACACCACGTGGGCTAGACCATGCAGACAAGTTACTATGAGTAAAGTGATATCAACGTATCTGAAGAACGATGACATGAGCTAATTCTGGTACTGCGAAACACGCGTTTTGATGACCACGGGACGGGCCTTTAAAACCAGGCTGTTGCAAACGGTGGCAAGCGGTACAAACAATAAGACTCCGCGCGTTTTCCGAGCGAAAGCAACGTTACATGAAACAGAAGAGCATGGTGAAATTTTACTATGCACTTTGCTGCGTTAAAATTACGCCATCATGTAACTCCTCAAGGAAATTATGCACAATTTATTTTTACTGGTGCGGCTGCACAATGAAAATAGACTTTTGAATTTTTTGATGTCGTAACTGTGTTGCAATCTCACATTTTTTAACCATGTCGAATACTGACAAAGAATACATGCTTGTCTTCTGAAGCTAATATCAATAACTTGTACCTTGACCAATTTTGCTAAAGTTATATAGGCAGAGCAGTTCGACAAAATTGTCAAGAAAACTTTTCTAGTGTACTAGACAACATCACTAACACAATAGGTACAGGAAGACGCGTGTACTATGTCTGACTTCAAAACAAAAGTGTCACATAGACCTCGAGTAGGTTTGCAAACTGTTTATGGAAAACCAAACAGCTGTACGAGAAAATAAACGCCTTCATTTGCAACCATGGTACAGTTTGGTTATAGCGCCTTATAATAATACTATTAGTAGTCGTAGAGTGCCTGAGAGGAGCTCATAAACGTACCCGGCTCACTGTCATACCGTCAGTGACGGTACGGAAACGCGTAAAAATATTGTGCACAGAGCTAGCTTGACGCAAGCTGATGGCGTGTCTGGGCGTCCTAACTGTATGGACATGGATGTCACGTGACATAGTCATCTTAAATCATCACCTAGTCACATTATGCAAGTAAAGCTTCTTAAGACATGCAGTCTCACAGCTTGTAGTGGGCTAGTCCGGTACTTTTGAATTGTGAAAAGTAAACGTTTTGGTAGTGGATGCCGTCTATGTTCACTGACGTCAAAATGCGACCTGATTACGCTTTCCCGTTCATCTTGTAATCGTCGGATATTGGCGCCTGTCACGGGATTTTCCACTTCATGGTGCCAATACTGTTTTGGCGTGTAAACAGTTCTAGTATCCCAGAATGCAACCGCCGCACTGGCTTAGAAGGTAAGGTCTCGAACTGCTAATCTCTAAGAAGTGTGGCAGCTTCGGCTGTTTGGTATGACATGACGATAGTTACTTCACGAGAACAGAACGACGACACCGAGTCCTTCAGTTCTTCTTGTCTCTGTGTCGTCGTTCTCTTCTCGTACTATAACTATCATCATGCTAATCTCTGATGCATGGGTTCTGTTTCCGATCACTATACTTGAGCATTTCGATTGACGTTATATACAACACCGGTGAACTTATACGTATCTATAGATGCACGGTAAAGAACTACAGGTCATTGGAATCAATCCTGAGTTCCTACCCCCTACTGCATGCCTTATTATCACATCGTGGCTTTGGCTCGAAAAACTTCAGCACTCGTGAATTACTTGCCGAAATGCGTAAATATTCACATTTTTTTACAGAAATATGGCAAAAAGTTTCTACTAATATTGAGTTGAATGTCTCTGATATGTGTATTTCTTAGAAAAGGTACAAAATAAAAAGAAACAGTAGCATTCATTGATTTTACATTAAAATACCAGATCAAAACGACATGCTAAGGCTCCAGCGCATAAATGTTTTTTTTTGTAATGAACCAACGAAAAATTGTCATGCAGATAAATTAACAACGTGACATGTCAACAAGTCGAAATATGTACTAAACACCAATGAAATTGAATAAGATCAATGATTTATGTTATTTCATGCTGCATGTTGCGTCTTCGTTTTCCAAACACCTAAGCATTGTTTATGTAACATCTATGAAGGTTATTACACTGTATATGTTGAAAGAATGCTAAAATTAAGTAGGACAGATCTGTGGAATAGAGCTTGCTTAAAAAAAATTGCGGATCTTTCACCGAGTTTCTAAAAGCTGGGGCAGAGCAGAGCTGGTCGGCATCCGTCTGGTTCTAGCTTGTCTACAGATAGGCACATGTGCATTCTCTTGTCGATGCATGAAGTTCTATTGTGATCACATCATAAATTACGAGAATCGGCCAGGCAAAAACGGCTTCCATTGTGGTTCACTTCGAAATGACATCTTCAGGCAGCATAGTTATCATAATCAGATTAATAGCCTAACTGGGCGGAATAGCCTGCCTAATTTGCATATCTGAAGCTTCATATAGATCAGAATACATCTTAGTCCAAGCTAGTGTGAATATATTTTAATAGTGTAATTAGTTTATTGAGACCAGCTTGCCCAATAGAGGTTTCGTTTTGAATAGGTTTCACTTTTAGTGAACGAAGGCATTATTTGTTCTTAAGCTTTATTATCCCTAACCTGACTGTCTTAGTTGGTCCTACTTGAGCTTACCTCGGCTCACATTGCCGAGCTCGGTGTGAATGGGCAAATTGTAATTTAAGCTCAGAGAATTAAAGGCTGATTAGGCGTGGATTCGTTTAGCTTATTTGTGCTTAGCCCATTAGGCACTACCATTTTCAACTGAGCTAAATAGGCTTGGCTTGAGTAGGCACAACTATGCTGAACTTGACTTGACGTGGCCGCGTCGTCATTAGGATGATTATTTCTTGCCTAGACTATGAACCGGACAAACGGCGAGAGTAACACCTCTGCTGTGAAGGAAAGCACTCCTGTCGACTCGGTGTCCTGAACACAAGTTTGAAACGGAGCGCGAAGGTAATACGCGCGCCTGCTTAGTTCTCAATGACAGCAGAAAAGCATCGCACATGTCCAAGAACGGGGCACAACTGAATTGACCGTGGCACAACTATGCGCACGCAGTATCCAGGAAGTGGTGGTGGTAGTGGTTAGAAGATGAAAAAGGCACCTAATTTCTGCAACCCGGCCGGGAGCACGGCGCAGTGCCTATCCAGAAAGTGAAGTATTGTAGAACGGATTCGTATTCGCGATGTTTCCCTTACCAAAATAAGAATGCCTAGCTTTCGCAAGTGACACTTCTTCGATTATTTGAATTTTCCAAATAATTGCCTTTTTAACCACGTACTCGACTTTGAACGTATACATGTAAAGCCAAACATGTGTTTTTGCGCGGTAGACTACTTGATTGCCATGCAGCATTCCTGCGTTCCTTTTCTGCTGGGACCAAAGCATTTATTTTTTTTTATTCATCGGGTGAACGAATTTAAACTACTAATGATAGGTTTCACCCAGTCTATGTAGAAACAAACTGTCCATCACATCTGGCTCATACCCGCATACCGAGATCCAATAGTTTACGCGTATGTGCCACGCGTCTCTGGAGTAAAGAGTTTGACTACGTGCGTGACGGGATCTTTACGTGAAATATTGATTTGAAACGTTGCTATAGATTCAGAATTTTTATAAGAAACATGTATGTGTCGACTTGCGTGAACAAACAGCAATACGTGCGCACAGAAAAATAGCATTCTTCTGAAGTCAGTCGTTGAGCTGTGCACCGGCAACTCTTTTTATAACTTCACACTAAATTCATAATATTCTTTAATTTATTAGGTTTTATTCAAAAAGGGTTAATTTTGTTTTTGTGTAAGTTTTGTTGCACTGCGAACAAGCAAAGTTTTGTAACGTGAATTGCCGCTGCGACTTGTATGTTTCTGGCCGCCAGGCATAGCGAGTTCGCGTGAAAAGCTGATAAAACATCGAATAGTTCTAGGACCCGCTTCAGTTCCCAGTGATTCTGCACAAAAACATTATGTGCATTACAGGTAAATAAGACTTTTACAATGAATTTAAGTGGTTTAGTAAAACAACTTTTATAGGTTCACTATCAACACGAGTTAACTCAGCGTCACCTGGCTAGGCCCACTCGGGATGGTCAGGGTCCTCGGGGGCCCTCTGGACGGCCATGGTTTGAGAAGGGAGGTCCTGGGAATTAGGTGTGGAATTAATTTGTTTTTTCTAGATGTAGAATTGGCGATGAAGATATACATGCTATAATTTTGTACTTGACAGCAGAAGACCATGTTCTGAATAGGAGAGCAGCGATGATTAGCGCGTTGAAGCAGAGCCGTCAACAAGCAAAACCTGTTGAAAAGTGCTGATGCTCATTATGAAAGCATTCAGTTTTAATGCAACAATTAGCGCTTTGTTAATGATAATAAACGAAAATAATGATGATGAGGATCACGTTGAAGTAGCGCTGTGAGCAAGCAAACAGGCCATGAATGGTGTTAACGATGAGAATGATGAAAGCATTGAACATGAGCAATAAGGTGTTGATGATGGCGGTTATGAATGATGCTCAAAATATTCAGTGCCGTTAGCAAGCGTCAATGTGAACGTTTAAGATGAAGTTGTTTATTATGATAATATCAGTTATAATCGTTTTTAACCTATGAAGAAGGTATTATGTTAAGTACTGGTGATGATAAAAGTTTTGCGTTAAACAAGAGTTGTCGGCAGGTTAAGTTCCCTCGTAAAATATAGAAGCTTGTTAGAACTAGCGTAATTGGTGTTCCTAGCGCACACATTTGTGGGAATTTGTTTTCTCCTAGAACTAATAATACATTTTCGAGGTTTTCGAGCAATGGTAGCAATGTCCGCACTTTATATGATAACTAATGCACTCTATTATTAAAAGAAGAAGACTGTTTTGGCGCGAGCACACGTTGAATGTGCTAGAGCAAGTTTTTTCTGCGTTACGTCTAACAGCGAAGACCATATACGACCGCCTGACCCACTAAAGGGCTCCGCGCTCAATTTTCTGACGCACCGGTGCCATTCTGACACCTCGAAGACGATTCACACATGTGACACGCGGCCAGAAAGCTATTCCAGCCGAGAGCTGTTTGCTCTCTTTTGCAAGCCACAACCCGCCATGGTGTTGTAGTGGCTAACCTCTGGGATGCTCAAGCGCAGGTCGTGGGATCGAATCCGGGCCTTGAAGAACCATTTCCGATGGAGGCGAAAATAAGTGTGGCCCATGTGTGTGCACGTTACAGAACCTCAGGTGGTGAAAGTTTCGGGAGCACTCCGCTATGGCATTTCTCATAATGGTATGGTGGTTTTGGGACGTTAAACCAACCAAGTAAAATATTATTACTTTTCAAGCCGCGAAGAATTCACGTCTGCTCACTTACGATTTTCATTGCCATGGCCCCGTAAATATGGTTACGTCATCTTCCTACTCATGTGATTGGTTGAAAGGCTTGCGACTGCAGTCCCACGACTGAGAAATTAAGCAGTGAGTGACTGAGCCAAACCAGTCACTACGATCAAAGCGACCATTTGTGACTGGTCGCATTGCGACGTAATCGGTCCCATCACCAGTGCTAGTCACAGGGGCAAACGAACCTTCGTCCTGCAGCACAAATTAGAGAAGTGTCCAGGGTGCTTACCGGTGTTCCAGCCACTCCGAGCGACGCGCTTGCTTCTTACCAATGAATGCACAGTAAAGGAGATGATGCCGATGGCCGAGTAGTATTCCTTGCGCCAGCTTTCGTGCACCGAGTTGGAATGCGTGTGTGGTTCAGCAGCGCTAAGGGAACCCTGCACGGACAGCAAGCTTATAGCGATGCCAGCGTTGCTGAAGGGATCAGGCTTCGGCCCCTGCACGTGTTGCACACATAATGGTCTACGTTTAACTCAGACTATACAAAGTGAAAAAAAAACATGAGCCCCAACTTATTGGTGACATGTTAATTTGTAAACAACCTTAGCTTGGTAACAAGAAACAAAGATTATGAAGGTCGTTTTTGTGCCGCTACGATATTTGTAGAATACCACAATCAATCCACTCCGATTTAAACTCTTGAGTGTAAGGCTAAAGCACGCAAAAAATGGTTTCTAATTTGGAAGTTTACAAACAACTTAGTTTGCTAGTTAAGCTTCTGAAACTGCCAGAACTCGGTCTTCCTGTGACCGAGAGCCCAGAGGAGGTGCCAAAAAAAATCAATACTAAGGGAAAAGCTAACACAGAGAGCGGCCGGTGATGCAACCTCAGATTTTCTTCGCTCAATGCTTTGGATGCATCATGACATTTGAACTTAACAGAATGCTACAATTGATGTAGTCATTTGTTGTTTCCATATCAAGCCTTGCTGTCACACCTGATCATTTTACAGAGATGTAAGAAACTCAAACATAACACATTTGGGGAGGAGGGGCTGTCAAAAGAGATGACAATGTGCCACGCCTGTTGAAGCACGTGTAAATGTTTGCCACTAGATTTTTAGGTGCACGGGCTTCTAGCTGTGGCGTTCGTTCTGGACATGACAGATGGAAGTACGTTAATAAACATCGTGTGAAAAAACAGATAAAAAGTAAAAGAAATAGAAGAGTCTCCCACTTGTGAATGTGAAACACACCGAGTACTAAGAAGAGTCCGGAACATCGCGTAATGGATGCGTCATGACATTTGCTACAATTGATGTAGTCATTTGTTGTTTCCATATCAAGCCTTGCTGTGACACCTGATCATTTTACAGAGATGTAAGAAGCTCAAACATAACACATTTGGGGAGGGGGGGCTGTCAAAAGAGATGACAATGTGCCACGCCTGTTGAAGCACGTGTAAATGTTTGCCACTAGATTTTTAGGTGCACGGGCTTCTAGCTGTGGCGTTCGTTCTGGACATGACAGATGGAAGTGCGATAATAAACATGGTGTAAAAAAGCAGATAAAAAGTAAAAGAAAGAGAAGTGTCTCCCACTTGTGAATGTGAAACACACCGAGTACTAAGAAGAGTCCGGAACATCGCGTAATGAGGATTTCTTAACGCACTAAATGGTCCCGATAATAACTAAATCACTATTCTGCGGTGCTAATTTGCCGTTAACGCAGATTCTGGGTGAGGTTGAATATGGGACCGATGAACTGTAACCACTCAGAAAAATACGTCCCCTGCGCCTACAAAGACAAGGTCCCGAAGAAGAAGACAAGAGTTAAACTTACCGGACGAATGGACGTGAACCCGAAACCTTGCATGGCTCTTTCTCGTCTTACAACAGTCTTTGAGTTCATAAGGCAGTCTAAGAAAGCCTGAAGGAGGAGTTGACGCTTCTGGAAAGAGGAGAAACAGTGATTCTCTGAAGAGACGCAAAGGCCCAGCGAACGACAGGAAGCTTCTTGTTGTTGTTGTTGTTCTCCTATTGTTAGTGGCGAACACCCAATGTGGGGGATTAGCCAAGAATCAAGTGGTTTTAAAATTTACTGTTCAGAATTGGAATGATAGAACTATAACAGAAATATTACCGATAGCCTGGGAAAGTGTGGTGTTTAATGTAATGCATACAAATATTTACATAAACGAATTTATTCTTATAATAGAGCAATAATCTGATTTATACGTATATGATTATGTGGACATGTTAGGATAATGAAACTGGTTAATTAGTCAACCTATTAGTATCATCAGTATAGCTCCGGACGGCCACGCATACTGTCGCATTAGAGAAATCAGAAATGGAAGCTCCAAAAGACAAAATGACAGGCAGAGATAGGTCCATACGAATACCAGGTAAAGGTATTTCTAATAGGGTTTTTCGTAATGTGTTAAACCGCCTGCAGGTCAAAAAGAAATGGTCTATTGTTTTCAGTTCATCACAGAATGCGCACAGTGGCGAAGGTGCCTGAGCAGACCTATGTTTTTAGAAATTTAAATTTGGTACCCGGCAACGCAGCCTTGTGATAGCTACTTCTTGTTTTCGAGTGCGGCAAAAGTCTCTTAGCCAGGGATATAATAATTGGCGATATTCTGTAGATTTTGTTAGTTCTGAAAGTTTAAATACTTGCAGAAGCGTACGTCAGTGGAATCGAGCAGCAGTCACATAAGCGGATGATGGACAGAGCGGTAGAATTGGTTCGCTGATTGACGACTTAGCTAAGGAATCGGCTATTTGATTTAGAAACAAACCTTTATGTCCAGGCACCCAAACTAATCGTACTTTTCGGTAATGCGCAGGTACTAGTGCACATCATCATCATCATCATCATCATCATCATCATCATCATCATCCCGACTACGTCCACTGCAGGACAAAGGCCTCTCCCATGTTCCGCAGTTAACCCGGTTCTGTGCTTGCTGCTGCCAATTTATACCCGCAAACTCCTTAATCTCATCTGCCCACATAACCTTCTGTCTCCCCCTAACCCGCTTCCCTTCTCTGGGAATCCAGTTAGTTACCATTAACGACCAGGTGTTATCCTGTCTACGCGCTACATGCCCGGCCCATGTCCATTTCTTCTTCTTGATTTCAGCTATGATATCCTTAACCCCCGTTTGTTCCCTAATCCACTCTGCTCTCTTCTTGTCTCTTAAGGTTACACCTACCATTTTTCTTTCCTTTGCTCGCGCACTGCGTCGTCCTCAACTTAAGCTGCGCCCTCTTTGTAAGTCTCCAGGTTTCTGCTCCATAGCTAAGTACCGGCAAGATACAGCTCTTATATACCTTTCTCTTGAGGGATAGGGCAATTTACCTGTCATAATTTGAGAGTGCTTGCCAAATGTGCTCCACCCCATTCTTAATCTTCTAGTTACTTCAATCTCGTGGTTCGGCTCCGCGGTTATTACCTGCCCTAAGTAGACATAGTCTTTTACAACTTGAAGTGCACTATTACCTATCTCGAAGCGCTGCTCTTTTCCGAGGTTGTTGTACATTACTTTCGTTTTCTGCAGATTCAATTTAAGACCTACCTTTCTGCTCTCCTTGTCTAACTCCGTAATCATGAGTTGCAGTTCGTCCCCTGAGTTACTCAGCAATGCAATCTCATCGGCGAAGCGCAGGTTACTAAGGTACTCTCCATTAACTATTATCCCTAACTGTTCCCATTCTAGGCTTCTGAAAACCTCCTGTATGCACGCGGTAAATAGCATTGGGGAGATTGTGTCCTCTGCCTTACACCCTTCTTGATTGGTATTCTGTTGCTTTCTTTATGAAGCACTATGGTAGCAGTTGATCCCCTGTAGATTTCTTCCAGGATGTTTATATATACTTCATCGACGCCCTGATTCCGCAGTGTCTGCATGATGGCTGATATTTCTACTGAATCAAACGCCTTCTCGTAATCTATGAAGGCTATGTATAGTGGTTGGTTATATTCTGAGCATTTCTCTATTACCTGATTGATAGTATGAATGTGGTCGATTGTTGAGTAGCATGTTCGAAATCCTTTGTTCTTTTGGTTGATTGAATTGTAATGTTTTCTTTACTCTGTTAGCAATCACTTTTGTAAATAGCTTGTATACTACAGAGAGCAAGCTAATCGGCCTGTAATTCTTCAAGCCCTTGTCATCTCCTTTCTTATGTATTAAGATGATGTTAGCACGGAAAGCCTTTGTGCACGGAACGCCTTTGTTACGTGATTATCAGCACCAACAGAAAGTGCCGCACAGAGAGATAGGGAACCTGTTATTATGACAGCTGATGTAATTGCTGTATCTAACTTGCGTAAGGCGAGCAGTACTGCCAAAAACTCAGCCACAAAAACGGGTATGAAATCGGGTAATCGAAGGGAATAAATCCAATTTAAAATCGGGCTGAAAATACCAACCCCTGACTTTTCGTCGTATTGCGAAGCGTCTGTAGCAATAATAACGTTCGTTGTAATACGCCGCAGGTGATCTTGTAGTAAACACTCGAAAGTAATATGGGGAAGTAATTTGGCATTATTAGGAAAAATGTCGTCGAATTGAATTTCCACCGGGGCTGAATTATCACGACTCGGCATGATGTCGCATATACGTACGTTTAGAGGCTCCAGTAAATTTAGCACAAATATAATTTGTGGCGTGTGAAATCGCGGCCATCTAGTAGCAAAAAATGGTTCCGGGGTGGAAATAAAGGCTGTTTCGAATGTCGTAATGGTGATTCATAAATTCTTAAGAATGTCTGAACAGTCAGAAGGTGAATTCTACCAAAAAGTAGAGGGACCCTCAATTCGAGATACAATAAATTGTTCGCAACTGATTTGGGAAGGCCAAGGCATAAGCGCAAAGCTTCTCTTTCCGAAAGAATTAGAGGCCCCAAGTTCTAGGCTGGAACTCCAGAGAAAAGTACACAACATAATTCCAAAATGGGACGAACGTACATGCGATATATCATTAATAATGCGTGTCTTCTCATACCTATGCGGTTGTTGTTTAGCCTACGTAATATGCCAATGGCCCGCACACCTTTTCCGGCGATATATTCGATATGAGGTCGCCAGTTAAGCGATGTGTGATAAATTACTCCGAGGTATTTAACAGATTCCACCTGTGGTATATCCTCATGATGGTAAGACAGAGAGATGTTCACAGGGTATTGCAGCGGGAAAACAAGGAGGACACATTTACTCGGATTAAGTAAAAAGCTGTTGCCATCGAGCCAGCTCTCCAATATATTAAGGTAGGTCTACAGCTGTTCATATAAGGTCTGAATGTTATCTGCCATTGCAAAAAATGTGATATCGTCCGCATAAAGATAAGTTGTTATATCCTGTTTACGTGAAATGGTGCTCATTAGTAAATTAAATAGCACCGGGGAAAGCACAGAGCCTGCGGTACTCCCCTCGTTTGGGTATGAGTAGATGATGAAAACCCATCTTTGAAACAATAAAATTTCCTGTCTGCAAGAAATTTGTGAACCCACGCTACTGTGTATGATGAAAAATCAAGGTATTTTAATCAATCTATCAGAATACAGTGCTCCACGGTATCATATGCTTTAGCGATGTCTAAGGTAACTAAAGCTGCATTATTTTTATGTAGCCGAGCTAATTAAAGCCGACTTTCTAAATCAACGTGGGCATCCCAAATTGAACAACCAGCCCTTAACCCAATTTGACAGGGACTAAGAATTGACCTCATGGTAATAAGTTCATGAATTCGTATATTTTTTATTCTCTCAACCAATTTCACTAAGTTTGATATCAGTGCGATTGGCCTTATGTTATCCAACGTTTCTGCATCATTTTCATTTTTTAGCAACAATACAATTTTGGCAAGTTTCCATTCTGGAGGTATCCATGCGTTCCCTAACGATTAATTCACTAGTTCTAGCAAAAGATTAGGCGATTCCTGCAGTAAACATTTCAACATAGAGTTCGTAATCCCATCTGGTCCGGAAGCCGTCCTCAGTAAGCATAATACTGTCTGACTCAAATCAGGTAAAGAAACTTCTGGAAATTCATGCAAGTTTACGAGAACGGACTGAATAGCCAAAAAATTTGCAGTGAAGCGGCGTTCTAAACCTTGCGGCATGTCTTCTAGAGAGGTGTTCATTTCTCCCGGCGTCAAGACACATGACTGCAATGTTAAAGGTGCTGGGGTAGCTTTTCTTGTCCGAAGATAAGTGAACAAAGCACGCTTATTTTTTGATTTAGAAAGATAATCAAAATGTCTACTGTCGTATTCTTTTTTCGCGCGGTTCACTGTACGCCTAAATACGCCAGAAAGGAATTGATAGTCCTTCCAGTTTGTTGGGCTCTGATTAAGAAGAAGTTTTTTCTAAGCGGATTTTCGTCTTCTATAATCGCGCGTACACTTATCGTTCCACCAACGAAAGAAGGATCGTTTATTGGATGGTGTAGAAAATTCAGAATTTTTTTAGATCCCTCCACCATTGAACCAATCGTAGATGCATTCTCCTTAGTACTGGCATTTCCAAGCTTGGAAAAGGCAGAATGGAGGCAGGCTTGAAATATTCTGTGGTGGATGTATGTGCGTTTCGGCTGATCTAAAGTTATTGTTGGACAAGTAATGTCAAAAACTACATGAAGATGGTCGCTGTTAGTTGCCGAATCCAGAACAGCCCATGACAAAACCTTGATTGCATTGGAGCAAAACGTTGAATCCAATACTGAGCTATTTTGACCTTGGACAAATGTTACATGACCTTTACTCAGACAGGAGAGGTTGTGATCAATAGTCCATTTCCACAGTCGCCTACCACAAGAATCTGTCCTTATACCCCAAGACAAATGATGTGAATTAAAGTCTCCTCTGAGCACAATTTCATTTCTACATGCTACCAAAACGCTGTCAAGATAACGCGTGCTTTGCACACCGGAGGGGAAGTAACAATTTCCAATTTAAAAGGATGGTATCCGGGGAGACACGAGTCTATTGCTAATATTTCACAATCCAAATCTAACATGCTCAAAGAAATTTTCGCCCTATGGCATAATTTACTCGATAGAAGAATCATTAAACCACCACCACGTGATGGGCGATCTAATCGAAAAGAACGAAAACTTGCTAGATGAAATTTTTATCTGGTGTGAGCCAAGTTTCTTGGAGAATTATATTATCAAGATTAAAATTATTGCAAAGGTAATGTAAGTCGGTTGAAACTGAGAATATAGAACGGCAGTTCCACTGTAGTATCCTCAACTGACTTATGGTGTTGAGCGCACCGCAGAGGCGCATGTCGCGCTCTTGTTAGCATCTTCACGCGAAATAGCTGATTCATTCCGTTTAGATTTGGACTTGAGATCGGTGAAGATAGGGGATCTGGTACGTTTATTAGTTCGTCTATTGAGTTCCATATCCGTAGCAGCACTTGTGCTCAGCTGAGGCGAATGTTGGTCCAAGTGCACCTGTGTTTCTGACTGCTTAGCCTTGCCTACAAATGGAGAAAGTTCGTCCAACACTACATTGCGTAGCTGTGTCGCACCGCTGGTAATGTCTAATATTCCCGGTTCTGTATTAGTCTGTACTGTTTATCCGATCTGACTTGAAAGAATTTCCACCAAACAGTCGGAAAGGTTAGATATGAGTTTATTCAGCGGCTTACTCACTGCCTTTTCCACAGCAGTTTAAATAGCCTGCGATAGGTTTGAGTCTATACTGGAAGTGCAACGTGCTGTAATACCAGAGTATCCAAAAGCCCTGTCTCTAACTATGTCAATGGCTTCCCTTCGGGAACAGTGGGGCGGTCAATAACTTCTAAGATTTGAACCTCCCGGGAATGAGCGGAACAGTCAGAGTTGTCGGCGCAGTGACTGCCCCCACAGAGACAACACTTTTCCACTGTTGCCGTACACTTGCTTGAAGGATGGCTCTCTCCGCAGGTGCTACAACAAACGTTAGATTTACATCCTCCCGCACTGTGGCCGAATCTCCAGCAGTTCTTGCACTGAATCGGACGAGAAGCGAGGGGTTCTACTCGGAAGATCAGTGGCCATAGTTTTATTTGTGACGGGCATTTTGTGCCCACAAATATCGTGATGACAGATTCGGTTGGTACCCTCTCTTTGTCGACTAGGCGATTACACCGGTAAATTGAAATTACGCCTGCTCCAGGGAGCCTGTCTAGGGTCTCAGCTGGACTCAGCTTGGAGTCGACTCCCCGTACAAAGCCTTTGGTACATGCAAGGTGTGGCGGAATAAAAGCACTCAATCGGGTAGCTCCATTTGTAGGTACCAGTGCTGCTGGAATGCTGTCGATACCACTGTGGAAAAAGGAGTCTAGCGGTGATTCGTTAGACGGCAGGGACACTGACCAGGCAAATTGCGCCTGGCCAAGAGAAGTAGTCGACATGAGCACTAGAGATATGCTTAGACTCAGAAACAGATAAACTATAGAATCGGACTCTAAGACAGAAAGTTGAAACCACTCAATCCTCAGCCAAAAACACCCCAGCAGATTGAGCACGGGCAAGCTTCAAGGCGAGAATAGAACGGTCTTGCATTGGTATCTTCTTCCACCTTCTTCTTGCAGTCCGTGCCATGAGGATTTCACTGCACGTGCACGTGGAGCATGATGGTGGTGATGATGATCCTGGAATGATTGGAACCTAACTACCACTGAGGGAGCTCCGCTTACAGTCAGGCGAATAATATTCAGAAAAAGTTTTGAAACAACTTGTCATCACTGTTTCAAAAAAAAAAAACACCAGGCCTGTGGGAAGGCTCAGCACAGTCACAGTGGACGCAAGAAGAGCGGCCTTTCAGAGCCTTTTCAGAAAACTCATTTGGTAACTACTTCAAGCACACCTGCTTGATACCCACTAGGGCATTAATAAGAATTTTTTTCTGGTAGTTGGCCGGCGTTCGCTATGCTATTTTTCGTCATTCTTCTGAAAAGCATGGCATCCGCCAAACGCTTACAAGGAGTTTTGTGCCAATTGTACATGCAGTGGCTGACGACGATAAGGAATCATGCCTGGAATGGGTATGCGCCACAGTTAGTACGGGTACAAGAACAAGCTTTTGTAATGAGCTGTAGCATTGGATGGTCCACTCGTTACGCTATTCACATTGTGCGACGTCTGGTTGTTATTCTGCTGTTTTAAAACGCTTTAGAAATCGCATTAACGAGATCGCTTTATTGCCAGCAATCTTGCCGAAGACAAGATTGCTGGCATGTCACAATAACTGATATATCACCTTGGTAGAATACTGGGATGGAACCCAGTGAGCCCAGGTTCGAGACCTACTGTGACATTGGTGATAGAAAATTTTGTTACCACTTTCACGCGATGTGGTAACGGATACCTTCGGCAGCGGCGGCAGTGGACAACTGCGCGTGACCCGAGTTATGATCTCATAACAACTTCCGCTGTAAAAATAAGTCTTTAGTTCTTCTTGATCGCCATCGTCATCTTCCTAGCGGGGATTCCCAGACGTGGGTAAGCAAAGAGATCAGCGATAATCTACTCAATATTATTGGCGTAACCATACGTAATTGGCCCACTGCGGTGGGGTAGCTTGGACGGTGCTCGGCTGCTGGGGCAAAGGTCGTGCGTTCGATCCCGCCCATGGCGGTCGCATGTCGACGGACGCAAAATTATAGTGGCCTGTACACTGTGTGAAGTCAGTGCGTGTTAAAGAACGGCTGATCGTCCAAGTTTGCGGATTATTATACTACTGCGTCTCGTATAGTCATAATGTGGCTTTATGACGAAAACATCAAATATAAACAATAATATTATCGTTAATAATAGTATGAACAATAGTGCAATTGTTATCATTGATATGAAAAATTATATCATCATGGTTGTGTTTGTTGTTGTTATTACAATTTCACGTACATGTAGCACGCAATGGAGAACGTACAATTTCATCGCATTTGCTTTGATCGATTTCTCAAGTTGGCATGGTGCTGGGCGAGCAGTATATGGCACGAACAAAGGCATCACATGACCTAGACTTTGAAGTCAAGGTACTACGCGTGATGCAAAATCGACGCATCTTAAGAAGGGTGATAGCTAATTCTGGCACTGTCAAACACGCGTTTGGGTAATCTTGTGAAAGGGCTTTCACTGGGCCGCTGCAGACGCTGCCATGCACTGCGAACAAAAAGACTCCATGCGTCTTCCGAGTGAAAACAACCTAAGAAGGAAGTAGATGTTATGGTGGAGAATTTTACCGCGGATTCTTCTGCGGTAAAAGTCAACCATCACACATCTCACCAAATGAATTACGTTTCTAGTGTTTTGATTTGAAAGTACCTGTCGTAGCTTATTTTAACGTGATTATGAACTATTACGAAAAAGAATTTCAGCCTTTCATATTCGGTGCGTTTTTGTAGAGGCAAGAGCTCTGCAAGTCTGAATAATTCGGTAGGTGAATGGAAACGACGGTATTTATAAATATAAACCTAGAACTAAGTCGCTGTATTTTGTCGAGTTTCAAACAGTTACTTTGGGTATAAGGATCCTACACTACTTTAGCATATTCGATTATGGGTCTTAGCGAAGTTTTATAAGCTAAAGTTTTAACTTCGGAAAAGGCACAGTGGAGGTTACGTCTCAGGCACCAGAACACCTTGTTAGCTTCGCAACAAAGTTCATCAACATGAAGATTCCAACGCAAGTCGGGTGTAAATATGAGACCTAGGTATATATATTGCTTAGCCTGAGCAAGTTCGTGACCGTTAATACTGTACGGATAACTAAGAATGTTCTTTTTTCTAAAAATGGGCACAAAAACAGTTTTTGTTGGGTTAAGCTGCATTCGCCATTGATCGCACCAGTTTTTAATTCTCTCTAATTCAAGATGAAGTTCGGACTGGTCGCTCGGTGACTGTACATTTTTGTATAGTATGCAATCGTCAGCAAACATTCTTATTTGGGTAGTAATATTTTGGCAGATCGTTTATAAACACCAGGAACAAGAGGGGCCCCAAGACACTACTCTGGGGCACCACAAATACCACAGGTGATAAACCAGATTGATGGTGCCCTAGTTGTACATATTGTTCTCGGTGCGCAAGATAGGAACTGAACCACCGGGTGAGGGCAGAATTTTTAAAGGTACCATCAATTTTAAGTAAGAGCTTATTGTGCGACACCTTTTTGAAAACATTTGCGAAGTCTAAAAATATTATGTCAGTTTCACCACGGGTATTAACTGGGCTAGATAAGTCGTGTACAAGCTCAATAAGCTGACTAATGGTGGATAGCCCTTTCCTAAAACCATGCTGGCAGGAAACAATTAAATTATGTTCATCAAGATAGGTTAGCAAGTGCTTTGATACAATGTGCTCTAATATTTTTGAACAGGTGCTTGTAAGCGATATAGGTCGGTAATTGCTAGCGTGAGATGCGGAACCGCGTTTGTGTATGGGCACAATTTTTTCACATTTCCAAGCACTGGGAAAAGAGCCACTATTAAGGGATGATTGAAAAATTAATGTTAAAAATTTCGATGACCATTCGGCATATCTATAAAGAAATTCATTCGGAATATTGTCAGGACCAGGGCTTTTTTGGTATTTATATGAAGGAAGGGCTTTATAACGCCCTCTTCGGTGATGCTTATATCCTGGATAGGAATCATATCTAAGGAAGCGCTGATGTTGGGTACAGTACCATCATCGATTGTAAAAACTGACGAGAAGAACAAATTAAACACTTCTGCCTGATCCTTGCTACTTCTATGATTAGACATACCACTCGGCCTGGTCGAAGGATTCGTGTACCTCGAAAATGTGTCTGGGAATTCTTTCAGAAATTCTTTCAGCGTTGAGTTATAAAACTTATTTGTCGAAGTCTTCACACTTTGCCGGAGGCTTTTACTTAAAACCTTGACGTTCTTCTTTTTTTGAATGCTTGGATTGACAGAGCACGCCTTTCGCTTGCGTTTAAGCTATCTTTTAGCGTTTATTATATCGCGCGTAATCCAAGGGTTTCGTTTTCTCACGTTTTTACGACATTTGGGAATGAATTGTTGGATGCAAAAGTTATCGTAGAATGAAAAAAACCGCCACAGTTCTTCTGTTGAACGAAATGTTCGGTACATTTCCAGAAATGAATAACATGACTGCTCCAGATGTTCTAGTATGGCAAAGTCGTTTGCGGCACTAAAATTTGGGATCATAAGTTTTTCATCATTGTGCATGACATTAACATACAGATCTAAAGGCAATAAAACCATTTTATGATCAGAAAGACCGTCCTCAATTTCACACATACCAAGAAACAGGAGCAATGATCCAGATAAGAACATCAAATCAAGCACTGAAGAAACGGTTGGACCCCCACGCGTACAAGATGAGACGACCTGAGTCAGATCGTAGCAGAAAGTGAGCTCTAGCAGCTGATCACCTTCGCTTCCTTCTAAAGTGGGCGTCGATCAATTATTTCCAGGGAGATTAAACTCTCCTATAAGGATACTATTGTTATCATGCTTCAGGTGATAATCCATTAAGCTTCTTAAGTCATCAAGTGCATTCACTGGAGAATTCGGAGGTCTATACAAAGCACCAATGTATACCGAGCGATTACTGAGCGTGGTTTTATACCAAAGAGCTTCGACATCAATAGCATGCGGAACAACACTAAATAATATATAATTTTTAAATAAATGGCCACACCTCCTCCTTTTCTTTCACGGTCTCTTATCACGATTTTGTATCCGGGAGGAGCAACCTCGGTATCCAGTACATCTTACTTCAACCATGTTTCGGTCATTACTAAAAAGTCGGGATCGTGTTCTAGTACCACAGCCTCAAGATCCGCCTTTTTATTCATAATACTTCTGACATTCATATTCATTAACTTTGACTGATTAAAACTACCCTGACACCATCAGTCGCCATCACGACGCCTGTCAGTTGTTTCGGAAGGTGCCTTAGATATGTACCTCATATTAGTATCCCCGTTCCAACCCTACACCACCTAATTTATTTTCATTTTGTCAAAAATAAGCTCAACCTTGGCCCCCGTTTTTATCTCCTCAGCACTAGACTCCCACAGCCTTCTGCGTATCTCAACAACTCGTTTAGAGAAATCTTCGTTTACGCTGACCTCCTTACCACGCAGTTTAAAGCAGTTTCATAGGATACTAGTCTTATCTCTGAAATCTGAAACTTTCATGATAACGGGACTATCTTTGCCCCCCTGTTTTGCTCCTAAGCGATGAATTCGTTGAACGGAGATAATTTTAAGGTTTAGCAGATGATCAAAAACGTCAACGTTAACTTTCCCACGTAAAGGATCTTCAGTTTCATTCATGTCTTCTTTTATCATTCTGATATTAAGATTATTCCGCCTAGAGCGGTTTTCGAGATCGTCAAGTCGCTTCAGGAGAGCATTCCTGTCGGTGCACGACTTAGTAACGAACTCATCAACTTTCTGACTAACAGTTGCTATTGAGGTTTCAGCTTCACTGGCAAACTTCTCAATGCTCCTGAGTGGGGCTTCACCCAGAATTTATACCCTTTTCTCTATTTTCGAAAGCCTGCTCTCTACACGAGCCTCAAAAGATGCTTCTGTTTTTTTTTCTATTTTGGTTACTTTTTCCAGGACCGCCTTTTGTGTCTTCATTATTTCATTAAGCTTTTCTTCAGTGATAGACCCGGGATTTTCTTCCACATCACTCAAACGTGACACTAGCAAGCTGGCAACGGCAAAACATTCAGATAAACAACAAAGAAGAGTATGTGGACACGGCAACACCACTAAACACAGGTAATCACTAGGAAAACAGTATTTTCGATCACCAACCGGCACAAGGAACGGGAAAGTCGGTGACATTGTCACGGCGGTGCCGCCGTGTCCACTGATGCTTGCAGAAGCAAGCGTTCTTTTTAAAGCATGAAAGCCAGCAAGTCCGCGATGTGCTGTTGACGTTACGGTGCGTCAAGGAGATGCGCTGTAGCCTTACTCCACGTGTGGCAGCCGCCGCAGAAGAGTGTCATCCAAGATTGCGCCTAGGACGTCGTTTGGCAGAAGCGAAGGCGATGCAGGCTGGCAGTGTCCATTTGCCGTGAAAGTTTCAGCACGCTGATCCAAAAGCACCCAGCTAGAGCCTGCACAAGGAACGAAAAAGTCGGTGACATTGTCACGACGGCGCCGCCGTGTCCACTCACAAATCACATATCACATGTCACATATCATCATGGTTGTGTTTGTTGTTGTTATTACTGTTTCATGTGCATGTAGCACGCAAATGAGAACGTATAGTTTCATCGCATTTGCTTTGATCGATTTCTCAAGTTGACATGGGGCTGGACGAGCAGTATCTGGCAGGAACAAAGGCATCACGTGACCTAGACTTTAAGTCAAGGTACTATGCGTAATGCAAAATCTACGCATCTGAAGAAGGGTGATAGCTAATTCTGGCACTGTCAAACACGCATTTGGTGATCTTGTGAAAGGGCTTTCACAGGGCCACTGCACACCCTGATATGCGTTGCGAAAAAAAGACTCCATGCGTCGTCCGAGCGCAAAAGAACCTAAGAAGGAAGTTAAGGCTATGGTGGGGAATTTTACCGCGGATGCTTCTGCGGTAAAACTGAATCATCATACATCTCACCAAAGAAATTATGTGTGCATTATATTTGCTTGCTACTGCGCCATAAAAGCATTTTTTTAATTACCCTACGCTTCTTCAGATCTCCGGTAGTTTAGACATCCTGAATGTGAACAAGGAGCACATACCAAGGATTGGTGAGTTTGGTCGTTCCTGCTGATTCTTGGTGTATTGTGAGAGAAACGGAAGTAAGCTCGAAATAAGAGGGCAGCATGAACAGGCGGAGAGTATCAACTGAAGCTTTATTCCACAGAGCAAGCCAAATGTGAACGTCACAAAAATTAGACCATCTCTTACTAAAGGGAACCATGTGAGATTAGAAGCACATGGCGATAACGCTTATACTGGCGGTGGCGTGGACTCTGGCGCTTATCCCGGCGTGCACAGTAGAGAAATCTGGGAAGGCGCAAACCACGCAGTGATGGACTGGTGTTTCCTGCTGGACAAAGCCAGTCGGTGCTAACGGGCAATAAGGGCAGAAGACTCCTATTTTGAAGTAGAGACACCACCTCCGCTTTTAGTTAACGTGCACGCTGCGAAATTTTCTTCTTCAACAACGCACAGGAGATATCTTCCAGCGGCACTGCCTAGAAGATGGATATCCAGTGCATATATATATGGTGTGGCCAGTGAACGGCTGTGCAGTGCGAGCAGTCAGTTTTTTCATTCATTAAACTCGCTAGCAGACGCTGCCTAATTCGGCGTTGAGAGGCGATATATGATGGAGCGTAGGAGGAGGGCACATGTGCAATGGGGTGTAAACGGCGTGGGGAAGGAACGCCTAGAGGAGAGCGAGAAGGTAGAGCGTTGCTTAACAGCCACTGCCTGCGTCGGCATTGAGAGGCGAGATAAGGGGGAGAGGAGCAGAGGACAGAGACGGAGGGGACGCGAATGCGCAATGAAGGTGTCACGCCAGACGCTGGATTGAGCTCGACCACAGGACGCTTGACATTTGAAATGCAAAACAGAGGAAACATCACAGGAGAGAACGGTGAGGAGGACTCAGATGTACAGGCAATGATGACACTTAAACCATTGACACCTATCTCTGTTCTTAAAAACTGTTGTTCATGTAGGGGCGGCTGCATTTTCAATGGAGGTGAAAATGCTCAAGGAGAGTGTGCTCAGATTTGGGTGCACGGTAAAGAACCCCAGGCGGTCAAAATTTTCGGAGCTCTCCACTAGGCATCTCTCATAGTCATATGGTGTTTTGACGCGTTAAACCCCACATATCAATAAATGAACAAATAAATAACTCAATAAAAAAATCAATCAATCTGTTTCTCTTGTAGAGCTACATGGCGAATGCTTATTCAAGCCTGAGATAAAAATATATATACATACTAAGTAAACTTGTTTTGTGCGGTAAACTTAGCAATGATTGACGAGGCGTAAGCCACCCAGGCCTTTCTCAAAGAGACCGTGTGGTATACCAGACTTCTGACCATAATCGGTCTATAGGTTATTGGGGATGCACGTTCAGTATCGTGAATGCGAGGCACACAAAAATAAAATTTTAAATTGTCTAAAAGGAGACGCAAGGCGTACGTGGCACACTCTTATCACGCTTGTCGCGATAGGGGAAACTGCGAAAAAAAAAAAAGCTCTACAAAGCTACCTCACAAGCAATGCATGTGAGATCAATGGGTGTCTACAGGTGTCTCGAGCATAAAAAGATGTATGTCACGTGATATCGTCGGATCACTCATGTGCAACATAAATTTATCAATGGCTTGTGATATTGGAACTTTGGGGGCGGGACTAGTCCGGTATTTTTGAATGCGGAAAAGTCAACCTCTTTGTTGACTACAATGACGGTATTGGACGACGTTGACCACTGATGAGATCGCTTGGCACGCAAATATTGTTACAGTCGTATGAATGCGCCGGTTGCTGAACTTTTTACTTCAGAGTTTTCGCGTGCTTCACAGTTTTCGCATGTTTTCGCGTGGAAACAGCTCTATCGACGGATGCACTAGCCGTGGTAACTTAGCGGGCAAGGTATCGAGGTGCTATCTTTAGGGCAACTGTGTAGTTCCTGGCTGCCACTTCCACTTTATTATTGGATAAGAATACAAGAACAGCCGTGTACCTTTCTGTACGGGTACATGTTACATAGGGCGCAGGTAGTCGGAAATAATCCCGAGTTGCTACCACCCACGGCTTTCACATTATCACATCGTGACTTGGGCTCGTGAATTTGTATCAATTCTTATTAAAGACGATAGTCTTTTTTGGGGACCTTCGACGCAAAAAAAAAAGTTTGATCTGTCTGTCTGTCTGTCTGTACAATTGTCTGTTTGTCTACTCCTAACGGCACCGGGTACTTTAAACAGTCGACCCAATCCGCAGCGCCCACCAAAGTTGGTCTGGGTTCAGCGTTCATACTTGTGCAATTGTCAATTAAAATCACTTATCTCGCATGTCTGGGGCACCATAACAACTCGTATATATTCTGCATGGGCGTCTTTTACTAGAAAAGGCATACTTAAGTAATTTTAAGGACCGTAGCGCTTATCACGCTGCGCTCACCATGCAACCCTTGCATAAAAAGGCGGGAGTTTCCAACGCTTTGCTAAGGTGGTGGCACCTATCCGTCGCCTTGCGTTCTACACCTTATCACCTCTGAGATGGGCGCGCACACTTGTCTCGGAGCCACGCGCTTTCTTTTTCAAGAAAACTGCCAGGAGCCGCTCATGTCTCACGCGTGGCGCGACTTGATGCGCTCGTTCGGTTCCGCTGCACGCTCGAGGCACTCTATCGCAGCGCCTCCAGAATACCATTCACCAATTTTCTTGCGCAGATCATGAAATAAATGTTTTGTTCACTCTCTACACACGCAAGGCTATCGTCTTTCGACGACATTTGCAGATTATATGCAGATACAGGGCCAATTTTTTACTAAGAAGCACGCGCATATATTCAAGTTTTCAGAAACAATTATGGCAAACACTCTTTTGGAGTATTGGGTCGAATATTGAATGCCAGTGCACCATTATAAGGAACAGAATCTTTTGTAGAATTTTATTACCATAAATTATCAAAACTTCAGTGATTTGACTGCAGCACATACAAAATATTTTTCGTAACGAACTAATAACGAATTCCCATGCCGAAGAATGACGGCCGTATGATACGTCCACATGATGAACACACTTTACTTGGTTGGTTGGTTGGGCGGTTCCCCAACACCTTATCACAAACGACTCCAAAGCAGGGGCAATGCGCCAGGTGGTGCCTTGTTCATAAAAGCAATTCACCGACAAACTGACTGGGTGTAAAATGAATGAGCTATTTAAGGGCTCAAACGCTACTCAAAGTGATAAAGACCAACGTTCAATACAATGTTGTGTGATTGGCTATTCTGTAGTGACCGGTGCAATCCATCGCTAGGCTTCGCCCAAAAAACAGGCGGCCCATCATTTTTGACATTCTTTTAAAATTCGAAGATGTTTAGAAATAGATTGTTTCTGTCCTTTACAGTAGTGTACAATTTTCTCAAAAATTTAAACATTATTTTTGTAACAATCTTTGAATAATTTAGTTTCCTATGTTCAAGAGCGCTAAGGTTCTGTAGAAAAAAGGCGCGGAATAAAGTACTCCGAAAAATTTTTTTCCCTGCTTGCATTGATTCACGCAGCTCAGGCAATGCCCGGGCCGTGTAGAGCTCGTTGGTATTCGGCTCGTACTACCAACGCATGAAGTGTTCTCGTGGTCATCTTGCAAATTATGAGAGTTGGTGAGACATAGAAGAGGTACCGTTTAGAATTGGCTTGGAAGAGGTAGCACCAAACAGCCTGATTACCGTAAATAAAATATAGCTTAACTACGCTAATGAACTTGTCCACTTGCGATATTCGAGGCTACAAATGATTAGCTCAGATCTCAAACCAACCAAGTGTTATAGCATACACAGTTACTTAAATTGATATGCATAAGTAGCATGAAGACCAGCCCGAGGATGAAGTTAACATGAGTTGTGATCCAAGGCAAAAGCAAGCACCCAGTCATTTCTATGAGGTTATCTCGCAGGAGCAGAGTTATAGCTTAAAACAGGGGTGTGAAACTCACCTCGACCAGAGGACGAAATGTCACCCAAAGCTGAAATTTAACAGAAAGCATTTCGTATATGTCATATACACAGAATTTCGAATGGTGAGTGGCGTCAGATTTTCACAAACATACCAATAACGGTCTCCAAATTGACGCAAATCTGCTGACCTATTGCGATGAGCGCCAAATATAACTCATCACAGTCTGACCACATTGGTAGCCTCACAAAAGTGCTGGAGACCCGTGCCATCTCTCCAGCTTATCCGAACCAAGCTTTAATAACTGCGATATGAAAGTAAATAATGCGAGTGCCACCTATCAAACTATAGCGAACACTTCCCAAGCCATGCATGGCCAGCTTGTCAAACATACGTGGGCTGCACTCAGGACTGCTGTTTAGGAACCCTGCTCCAAAAGTCGAAATCGTCGATTTAAGAATCGTATATACGAAAAGTGAAAAAGTATCCCCAGATCACTTCCGACAATAACCATTATTTTCGTTTAAATACACAAAAATAAGTCTTGCGGAATCAACTACTAAACGCGCGTTGAGCACGTGTTGGCCACAACAACGTCCATTATGCGGAAGGAGCGCACAAGATTCCTGTAAAAACTCGCTGGCGATTAGGGCAGAGTTGGAGGCCATCTGTCCAGTCCCGTGCCGCTCCGTCGCTTGCGTCATCCGTGTCAACTAGTAGTTCATCAGGTGCGGATGAACTTTAACGCGTGTCCGCCCAACAACCGGATCTCGTGCGTGCGTGGTTGTTGGGCGCGACGCGTCCTCCTGGTTCATTCCGGAGCACCATGGGCTGCTGACAAAAGGTCTGGAGTTTCCGTCATTCTTCTTCTCCTCTCCCAGCTCCTGCAAGTTTAACCTTTTGCCGTAACTGAAATACCTAATTATCGACTAGTGTAGCAGAGATCTACAGCTGCTTGTGTTCCTAATAATCGCCACATTCACTTTAGAAGGAATGCTCCCCGTCAATTCTTCCCTTCATAGATTTGACAGTGCGAATGTCGTTAAAGATTGCTATCTCACTTTTGTCGATGTGTTTCTGCAAGCCCAAGTAATTACGCGTCAATAGCGAACACAAGTAACGGGATTTCGGGCGACCTGGCGTTAAGATTTCGCAAGCACAACTATGATGTGTACAGTTTTGCGCTCCGACGGGCTATATTGAGTGGCCACAACAGCCTCGCATGAGAATGACCACGATAGCAAATGGTCTCAAAATAAAACCTCGCAAAACGAGGTGGCTGTGAAAAGGCGCGCACACAAAACGAAATGAAGATTTGTACATTGTCGCTCGCTATTTTTCTCGTGAGTGATTTAAAAGCAAAATATTCAGCGAGCTCGTACATGGTCAAGAATAACAATCAGTCACGAATCAAAAGCTAATACACGTAAGAAAATTAGGCAGTATATAGGATAAAAAAACGAGTAAAAAGCACCAGCCTTCAATTCTTTTGTGTGTTCTTCGTCACTAAGATTTCTAGGAGTTGGTCCTCTTGTCATGCGTCTGCTGTACAAAAAATGAACTTTACTCCACTGAAACGTGCTCTTTAACGAGCTATAGTGTATTCGGAATCTCATCGCAACGGCCACGCGCAATACGTTTCTGTTTTCTTTTATCAAGCGCTCGAAACAAGTGCCAGTTGCTACAGCACTTGCGTTGTCTTCCTTGCCGTCTGTGCAACAAATAAGCCAAGTTGCTTTCAGGCATAGAGTTTACCATATACCTACTAAGAGAGCAACTAGACGAATGACACTGTAGTAGTCTGCAAGTCACGTTTGCACGGCAACCAACGCGCATGTGCAACACTTGATCCGCTTATCACAAGCCTCCTTATAAACTCGGCTGCATTACTGAATAAACTGCTTCTGTTCCCCGCTACTCGTCTGGCTTACATGGTGTCAGAACTGGGCACGGCAGTTAGTTTCTGCCGTGCAGCAAGCTTTTTCATTTAACCACAGCCATGAAGGAGACAATACGGGACGAGCATCCCTCACGCCCAAGCCCGCGAGACAAGACCGGACCACCTAGAACTGCAGACACAACCATGAGTTCGACACTTCTACCACCCCCCAAGCCGCTCGACACCACTGGCGACGTTTACCATAACTGGAACATCTGAAAAAGTGAGTTCGAATTTTTCGCAATAGCAACAAATCTGAAGGCACAGCCACAAGATGATCAAGCTGCTACATATCTCATGACCATCGGCGAAGAGGCAAGGCGGGTTTTCCGAACCTTTAAATTTGAAAACGAGAAATACAAGAAAGATCTGAATGTCCTAACCCGGAAGTTCGAAGACCACTACAAAGCAGTTAGAAACCTCAATTTCAACGAGATCAGGATGGGTTCCGGAAACCAGCGAGAAGGCGAGTCGTTTAACGATTTTATCATAGAGCTCAGGATTCTATTAGCGCTGTGCGAATTCAGGGAGCTTGAAGATAGGCTTCTACGCAGTAGAATAATCCTTGGGATACGTGACAAGGAACTGTCAGCAGAGATTTATCCAAGATAATCCCTCCTATGCCAAAACGGTTGAGACTTGCCGTGCTAAAGAACAGAGTAAAGAACAGGTCGCTCAAATCCGAGGCGGCACTTATTTTGAATCGGAAAAAAGCATCGACGTGGTACAAGAAGAAACCGCCCCCTACCCGAAGTGCGGCTTGCAACATCACAGATGTCGAAGATGTCCGGCAGTGGGGAAATATTGCAAGAATTGTAACGGTCGAAATCATTTTGCAAGCGTGTGTCGCACTCGAAGCATGGAAATGCGGTCAGAAGGACGACACATACGACATGTAGAAATGACCAACGACGAGGAATACTTCCTGCAAACGTTGGAAGTCCACGTGATGAAGAATGGTGAGCACTGGGTGGCGACGTTGAATGTAGCCGGTGCTATGATCAGGTGCAAAATAGACACGGGAGCTAACTGTTGTGTCTTACCAGAATCTGTCTTTCGAAAGTTATCAGTGGCTCCTGCGCAAAACAGTTCTGCTACCTTGCGCACACAGAAAAAGCAAGCGAAAAGATAAACGTTGCTGTCTCTAGCAGCACGCAGAGCACCAAGGTTACGTTTTTTGTGGTCGCTCAAGAGGCGCCAGTTACACTAAGTGGTGAAGTCGCTGAGAAACTGAGCCTAATACAACGCATAGATGCAGTCAACGTCGAAGCGTTTGACACGTTGGTATCCGGCTTTGACGACATTTTCCAGGGCCTAAGACAACTTGAAGGCTTCATCCATCGCTTACAGCTTAAACCCGATGTGCCACCAACCATCAAACCTACAAGGAGAATCGCCGTCGCCCTTCAAGAACCAGTGAAAGCAAAGCTAGACGACATGGAACGTGACGGCTTCACTAGAAAGGTGAAAGAGCCGTGCGTGTGGTCCAGCCGTAGTAATAAAGAATGGGAAGGTACGCATATGTTTGGATTCTTCAGATTTAAACAAGGCGATTTTGCGAGAGCATTACTATATGCCGACTTTTGACGACGTACTGCCACGGCTGCAAGGAGCCAAATATTTTTCCACGCTCGATGCTGCTTCAGGCTTTTGGCAAATAACCCTTGACGAACAAAGTTCGCGTGTGTGCACTATGAGCACACCGGAAGGTACAGGTTACTACGCAAGATTTGAAGAAAATTTCACGCCCTAAATATTCCTAACGAAGCACTCTCCAACGCCAGAAGGCCACCCAGTTTGGCCCCATGGAGTGATTTCTCCAAATTCTTGGATTTTTCACTCACACATATAAAAAAACACCCCACATGAACATATACTACAAGAATTCCTGACATTACAACAAATGTACAGCACTTACGAAGAATTTTATACTGCTGGTTCGAAGACATCTGCTTATGTCGGAAGCAGCGTGGTAGGAGCAACACACGAGCAAATAACTAGACTACCGCCGTTCGTATCCATCTACACCGCTGAGTGCTATGCGTTATGGATGGCAGTACGATACATTATAAGCTCAAAACATAAAAAAGCTGTAATATTTACAGACTCGTTAAGCGTGCTGAAAAGTCTCAATTAAAAATCTCAGTATGAGCCATTCATAGGCGATATTTTATCATGCTATCCCACACACCTCATGACCACACCATACGCCTCTGTTGGGTCCCGAGCCATGTCGGGATCCCAGGCAATGAAAGGGCAGACCAACTAGCTGCAACAGCAAAAGAGATGTGCGTGTCAAAAACCAACATACCTGCCAGAGTTGGGATTCGAGCTGTTCGACGGGTCACTACTTTTCACTGGCAGCAGGAATGGAAATCACAACAAAACAACAAACTTCACCTAATTAAACCTGTTCTTGGTGAATGGAAGACCTGTCTTCATCAAGCGCGTTTTATCGAAGTAGTTGTATGTCGACTACGAATAGGTCATTCGCACATCATACATAACTATCTATTGGCAGGCGAAGAAGCCCCAACATGCGACAAGTGTCCGGAGCAACTAACTGTAATGCACATTTTAATAGCTTGCCCACATATGGAAACATTAGGAGAAAAACATTTCCGTATGTTTTACAGGTTAAATATTCCCTTTCATCCAATGCTACTCTTGGGCGATGATGCCCTAATATTCATAGCTGATGTGATCAGCTTTTTAAATGAAGCACAACTTCTCAACAAGGTCTAACTACACTAAAATATGCTACCGCTACACATAGCAAAACTTGACTGATGTGACTAGTAGCACAGCCTCTTCGGAGAGGCATCTGCTGCAGCCGGAATTTACAACGAGGCACTTGCCTCCCGGCCCTTAGGTATAAGGAAACGGGTATGGCATTAGTGCTAAGTAACAGCCGTTACGGTTTAACATAACCTCATTCACCAACCATACACATTGACCACCCCGAGCATCACAAACATAATCTTAGAAGAGATATATACTTCACGCGTTTACGGAGCCAATCCTTTTAGGCCTTTATACAGCCACGCTTCACCGCTCATCATATCCCATATGTCATCGCCGTCAAGACATTTCAGAATCATTGTCATAGCCCTGTCTGCTGTAAGTATTCTCACCATGAGACTGGCGCAGCATAGCCTTAGTTGCTCTTGCGCCACAAAACCCAACATAACTAAACTATTCCCTAGCACTAACTGTGCTCGAATGTCTGGGAACCTTCCCATTTGTGTAGAACTTTTCGATGAGTTTAGGCACACAATATAAACAGCCAGAGTTCACTCTCTAACACATAATAGTGTGCATGTGTTTTCAGCATGCACGCTTATCTATTGTGAATTTCGAGCGCAAAAAAAAAGATATTCACAATAACAAGAGACAAGGCGGGAGCTACTTTCATCTAAATTTATTTGAACCTTTGCCCACAAATATATAGAGAAACTTTTTCACAATGCATTTGTGTGTGCATGCATTTTTATGAAGACGCTTATGGGCGAAGCCTCCAATAAAGTTAGATGATAGAGCACCCGTCCTGTATCCTGTGTTGAATGTTTTGTGCGAGCGTGCTCCTGTGTGCATGTTTGTTCGTGCATTCGTTTGTGTTTTTGGGTTTGCGGGCATTCGTAGATGTGCGATTCAAAAAACGCTATTTTTTCCTGAAAAATGGGTGTTTTTCATTTTTACTTGCTTTCACACAGTTGGATTCTCCATATTTTACATCAAAAGCTGAAGATTTCCAATGAGGTAGGTTGAGACCACTTTTAAGGAGCACGAGGTGGCTACTAAAGAATTGGCCTCGCGCCTGCATGTTCGACTGCAAATGTCATCGAAGTGTCTGGAGAGAGTGAATAGAATAAACTATATATTTAATGTTACCGCGAGAACATCGGTGAATGGTATTCTAAAGGCATGTGTGAGACATGACCGCCATCTGGTGGTAATCGCAGATAATGAAAGGATGGCTTTTGTTATAGTGAGCGTTCACAATCTTGGAGGCTATATTTTGTAGATTTCTAGGTAGGTGACAGCACTGTATCGCCTTAGCATGCATAGGAAGCTCTCGTTTTTGTGCATAGCGTCCCATTGACAGCACTGCATAATAAACGCTAATGTTCTTAGAATTACTTATGTATACCTTTTCTAGTATAAAGAAATGCCGCAGAATATTGACGTGTTGATATTGTGCCTCAGATATGCGCAATATTTGCTTTTCAATCGACAAGCGCACAAGTATGAACACAGAAACCAGAGCAATATTGGTGGGCGCTGTAGATGTGGTTGTACTTGAGCAACAGACAGACCAAAATTTTTGCCTTGAAGTATCCCAAGAAAAACTATTGCCTTTAAAAAAAACGAAACAGTGCTTAATATCTAGAGCCGTTTGGAAATGATCACCTGGCTGCTAGCCATTGCATTTTGTACGAGGGCTTCACTAAGGCTCTCAGGATGAAAGAAGTCATCCAAAAAAACATATTTTCTGCATAGATGAGCTTTCACTTATAGTTGTACGTCGCACAAGTAGAAGCGCTGGCTTGGGAGCAAGAGTGGCTTGACGGGTGACGGTTACGGCAGTCAGTGACTTAAGTCTTACATGGCTTGACAATGTACTATCAGCGTCAAATGAAACCTGAACAGCGGCAAGCTTTTACGATGGTAAAGTGCATGCTGTCCACTTATCACTAAGAACAGTCAAGCATATATGTGCAAAGCTGCTAAACAAGATGCGGGCACCTGTCAAGGTGATAACTGGATGACACGCACTACACCATCGCAAAGGCTTTCCGCTGTTCCGGTTTCATTTGACGCTGATAGTACATTGGCGTCAGTGGTAGGTGTTTTCAAGTGTTGGAACGCCATAAGCTATGAGGGCTGGAAAGTTATGTATACAGTTTAATGTGACCGTAACGTGAAAAAAAAGTTATCGCCGTCCGTTGGCTGCGGTGGCGGACTCGCGTTTGCGCGCTGCACTTGCACTCCATCGAGTTTGTGGAAAAGGGCCGAATTACCATCGATTTCTTCGGCGCTAGCCCCAAATAAGCTTGGGGCTGTTTGTGGCGGCGGCCAAGCGTACGCTCGCTCTCCTGTTCGAAGTTTGCTGGCGGCAGACACTCCGCGTGCAGCGCCGCGTTTGCTCTCGTGTTCACTTGCTCGAGCTGAACAACGTCGCTCGCTTTGAACTCGCCGCCTTGTGGACGGCATGGTGGTTCGCGGAGTTGTGGCTGCGGCCGCCGCTCCTAAGCTGTCGCGCTACGAGGATTGAAATGAGTCTTTGACGACGTGTGACATCACGTTGAAATAATTAGCATGTCATATCTCACGTATATTTTCATTTCACCTTGCACGTATTTCTCATATGCATTCGTATTCATCCTCTGTCACGTGTGACTTACTCCCCGCAGGGGCGCCTGCGCAAGTAGGCGTGTGGTGTGTAGCGACACCACGGACCCGAGCTAACGGGGGAGTTTCTACTCCCTCCCACGCCTAGCCGTGCGTGGCTTAGCCGTGTCCGGGGAAAAGGGGATCCTGGTGGTTGAGCCGACGCTGGGTGATTGGACCATTAAGGCCCCCCGGCAGAGGCAACACACCCCTTTGGCCCCGGCTTCACGTAGACGGCACCCCTGGGCTGATCCAACCAGGGGAAATCGGCAGTCGCTTTTTCCTATCTCTCTCTCCCTACATCTTCGTCTTTCTTACTTTTTTAGCTTTCCTGTCTACTTCTCTCTTCTGCTTACTTCCAATTCTCTCGGCGGCAAGGGTTAACCCCGTGCAAATAGCCTACCTTGGTCTAGGCGCATTGGGTTATGGCAGTGTTGTACGGCTGACGTCTGCAAGCTTTCAGCACCTGCAAACTTGCAGCGTCCCCTTGTTGGGCTCCGTGGTGGGTGGCCGCCAACGCTGCTGAACAAAAATAGGACCGGCATGCATGGAGCATTCCCTCAACTTTCTGATCGTACCGGCCTAAAGCGACTACGCGCCGACGACATAAATTTCTTCAACCAGCCAATAGAAACTTTTCGCCACTTCCACGTCATTCACTGTGAAAAAACCGGAAAGCAAGCCAGGACCGTATCTCCTTTCGTAGTTGCCAGGTGTCTTACTGAAACTCTCGGGGCTGGATACAAAGTAACCAAAATGGCTAGCGCAGACCTTCTGCTCGAAATTCGGGACAAAGCACAATTTGTAAAGCTAGACAGCCTCTCAACGTTTGGTGACGTACCGATCAACGTAATACCACACAGATCTATGAACATTACTCGCGGAGTGGTATCTGATGCAGACTTACTTGACCTGACCGAAACTGAACTTTGGAAGGGTGGAAGAGCCAAAATGTCAATAATGTACAGAGAATTATCATCAGAAGAGATAATAAGGAAATACCAACGAAACAATTGATACTCACGTTTGCATCCAGTGAACTACCAGATTCCATTCAAACAGGGTGCACGAAGACATCTATCAGGCCGTATATACCAAACCCTCGTCGTTGCTTCCAATGCCAGAAGTATGGCCATGGCTCTAAAACCTGTCATGGTCGCCAGACTTGTGCACAATGTGGAGTCCTAGGCCACGTGTCTGAGAACTGCAAACAACCGCCACACTGTGTAAACTGCGAAGGAAACCATGCCGCATATTCACGCTCCTGCACATACTGGAAAAAAGAAAAAGAAATAATTACATTAAAGGTGAAGGAGAACATATCATTTAAGGAAGCACGGCGAAGAGTCGCTCCATTCTATGGACCTACACACGCTGATGCGGCGCGTCAGGGGGCACCGCTGCACCAGCCCTCGCCACTCCTTCGGCCCTCGCATACCGAGCCGGTGGTTGTGGCACCTGCCCCCAAGGCGGCTGTAGCCCAGGCCACACCGCCTACTCCCAAACAAAGACCGGAGACTCCAGAGTCTTTGGGCCTCAAGGCCTCCCCTCGCCAGGCGAGGCCCGAAATCCGAACTAACAGCCCGCACGTGCGGGCATCCAGTGCCTCCGAGGAGGCAATGGATACGTCGGCACCCTTGGTGCCGAAAGAGCGGCGTGGCTCCTTGGAGCGCGCCAAGAAAACAAAAAAGCAAATAACAGGGCTTGGTGACGGCCCTGTTAAGTGTTTCAAACTCCCCGTCTGGACAGCCACTCACTTTTCGTACACACAGCATTATTTTACATTCACCATGAACACTCAAATTATACAATGGAACGTCAGGGGCCTTCTCAGAAACCTTGACGACATCCAAGAACTCTTACACGAACACTCACCAAAAGTGCTGTGTGTACAAGAAACACACCTTAATTCAAAACACACAAATGTTTGTATGGATGCAGAGAAGCCCACCGACAGTGTTTCTTGTGACAGCGCATCATTGTGTCTTGACTCCAGCTTGTTTGAGGGTGATGAGGAGCCCTGGAGCAACATATTTGACTCAGAATTGCCATGTGCTGACAATATGTGGGTGGATGCAGAGAAGCCGACTGACACCAATAACAGTATGTTGCTGCTTGCCGACACTACTGTGTCTCTAGTTACAGAGAAGTCCACCAGCAACATCTGCTACAACACACAAGTACGTGCAGGTTCTAATGTGTGTGTTGATAAGGAGGTGAATGTATATATGACACCTGAAAATTCCTTTGTCATTTGTGATGATGCGAATCGTCTGACCGCTGAAAAGGAGGAAGTGGGCGGAGATATAGCCTTCTACGATGAGCAAGCAGCTATCGAGGGTGTGCTCATGGATGACGGAAGCTTCTTGTCAAGAGCTGCCAGTTATTGCTCCAGTCCTACAGATAGAAGGGAGGTGTACTCGCCGGAAGGCTCGGTAGTTGCAAGTGAAACACAGTCTGTGGGGTTGGTGGAGCCTTCACAGACTAGACACGGTGACGATTCAAGGACGGTTATAAACCACCTTGCATCTTCTGCCATGCCGGACGCTATCCCTGAATCCACAGTTGTGTCTAGCCGAATCAGTGCGCCAGGTCTTCTAGAAGTTTCCTTAGAGGATCGCTTACATGATCCTCTTGAACCATCACTATACATTGCTCAGAGCATGTCTATTATTGATCCTCAGAATTTTGTGCCACGGGGCTTTAGTGCTGAAGATTTATGTACAAATGCCTCATTGACAGAAAAGATTTCATTGCAGTCCAGTGACCTTAACGTTAAGTACTTCACTGAGTTGAAGAGTGATGCGGGTGGTGAAGGTAGATGTCTTTCACAGACTACTACTGCTCTAGATCAGCGACCTCCTAGCAGTTTGAAGAGAACGAGGAGCCCCTCGCCAAGTGCAACATTAAGCACTACTGTTCGACCATCTAGTCATGCAGGAGGTGGTTCAGGCACTTTGCAACAGTGCATGTCAACTGGATTACTACTGCGATCAACAAGCACTTTATCCAACAAACCGTCTAGTTCTGATGTACAGGAGGACAAAGTGAAGAGAGATAGACGAGATTGCGAACCAATCAAAGTTACCATCGGCAAGACTAAAACGGGGGAAGCTGTTATCCTTTCCGTTGAAGGACTACAGAAAAGCGTGCAGAATGTAGTACTCAAGGTACCATCCGATGCCGCCACAGGTGGTGACACACAGACTGCAGCTGTTCATTCAATGAACGAACGGGAAGTGCTCAAAATGCAAGAACAAAACCACAAAAGCCGGTAGCGAGTACAGCTGCAAAGAAAGGGCGTAAGAGTAAGACAACAAAAAAGCAAAATAAATCACCTCTGCCTCCAATACAAAAGGTCACTCGTACTGGTTTTGCAGCCGTGGACAAGTTGAACGCCATCTACGAAGCCTTGGCTGCACCGATGACCAATGAAAGTGCACCAAAGAAGTCCAAGGTAAATGCAAGAGCTCAGAAGCAAAGTGGCCGAACCTGCCCAAATAAAAAGAAGAGGCAGCCTAAAAAGTGTCCAATAGCGTCATCTAAAGTCCACGGATGTTAGTCATTATGACAATGTTCTTTCAGAGTTGTTAAATAGCACTGCATAGCCGTTTTGCTGTTTTTTGTTTTCTCTCAAGATATCAAGGGGCCCAGCATAACCTGCATTGTGATTTTGTAAATAAAAAATATACTTGTCCGAATCATTTCACAGCACATTGCCTTGCATTTATTCTCGTGATTGATAGCTTTAGTATTGAAACATTTTCATTGCAATGCATACAAGGCTGTCATCATAGAATACACAAAGATTGGGAGTGCTAAATAGTCCACTTGAGTTGTGAATGCTTCAAGGTACGAGTGATGGCAGAGAATCACAATTAACAGCAGTGTGTTCAAATGCCAAACAGTTGGCACAGCCACAAGTAACAAAGGGAAGTAGAATACAAACTGTGCGAAGATGGCGGCAAGTGTCCCTTGTGCAGTCTTTGATGTGCCAGGCCACTGGTGCTTACCGAGCTTTGAGCGCAAAACTGATGCTGCGGTATGCCCTCTGCCGAGTGCGACGGTGCCGCTAAGTAAAATTGGCATTTTGCCTGGGTCTCCCATCGGTCCCTGAAAGAGCAGCAGGGGTGCGGCTGTGTGTACCACATGATGCAAATTGCATCTCAATATGGACAAAAATGACAATTCTGTAAAATGAGTGATCTTTTCTCGTAGAGGTTAACAGCTTAAGATGTCTAAAATAATTTTTTATCAAAATAGTTTTTCTGGGAAGTAAGTAGTCACAGCTCAGATATTCATACAAAGTGTAGTATCGCAATGAGAAAATGCAAACATAACACATTTTGGCGAAATTCTTGCAGACGTATATGTGGCCGAAAAAGTGTATAATATTACTGAGTTTCAAACACCTTACTTAACATGTACCAAACTTGGTATAAAAAAAAGGAGCGGTACTTGTAAATGTATTTTTTTTTCACAAACAACATTCTGAGAAGTTTAAAAGGTAACCACGTGCCCAAAATTTTTTTCTATCTGAAATATTCAATCAGTTCACTGTTTTCAGTGCATTAAATCAGCACGATTTTTTTCCTAACACATTCGCCATAGCCGCGAAATTGGCTGAGAAATTTGGAATAAAATAACCCTGTAACTCACTCAATGACCATAGCATACTGCTAAATTAGGGTCATTTGTGTCAATCATGCTGGCAGGCTAAAAAAACACAACTCCTTCCCGATGCAGCGTAGGCTGTTCAGTGGCTGCGCGTGTTGTGTTCCCAGATAAATATGCTGCCCAGTCTTACATTTTAGCTGCAACACGTGCTCAGATATCGTGCAGTCTGTATGACATTAAACTGTTTCTTGTGCAACGAAAAAAGTAATAACACGCTTCACATAGCAAAAATACCTTTAACACCTGAAGTGCTTAGCGAGGTTAAACGCCAAAGCGAGGCGATGGCAATAAAACTCTCAATAACAAGAAAATTTTGAAAGATACACATGATGGAAACAATCTGAATAAAATGTGCTCGAACGTTAGCAGTTATGTTCAAACAAGCGTTCGCACTGCTCAAGTAGGCAATTTGGCCACACACACAGAAGAAAGGTCTCTTCTAACAAAAGGTCATCTGCAGTGCTCGATCCGCTACACAGGCAGGGCTGTCGGCAGTGTCACGCTACGTTACGGGTGAACGTAAGTACCGGTGAAGACGAATTTAACAAAATTGAATGTATTAGCAAGTAGGCAAACTCCGCGAGGCGCACCTAACGCGAAGCAATATGCTGTGTTGTCCCCCGATGCATCAACCCGAGATATCACGGTAGTGTTACCGCACAAAACGAAAAAGAACCGAAAACAACGACATGGACACCACGCCCTCGTTTTCCGTTCTCGGTCTTTTTGAGCAATAAGAAAAAAAGACAGTAAATGAACTATCAATATGCCTAAGCATATGCATCTTAGATACAGTTGATGCTTAGAGCTAACAGGCACCGTCCCCACACATGTATTAATTAGTAAACTAAAATTGATGTGCATCACGAGCGGGCCCCGTTAAAAACGGCTGCGAACAAAGGGCACCGCAAAAATCTGTTCAATTCCTTTGCTGAACCTCAGCGGCACACGCACACTCTGCTTTGTATTCCAAACAATCTAAACAAACAAACAAAAAAACTTGTTCAAAATCACACTTCGCCATCATCCCCGTGAAACAGTTCGGACAAATATTCTCGCTAAGTAAACAAATGATGATCTGTCATCAACTAGTTTGTTTGAAGCTTGTTTGAAACAAGCTTGTTTGAAGGCGTTGTTCTCGTGCTCACGCAGTTAACAAAGCGCTGAACGGAATAACATGAGAGCGGTACTCACTATTTCACTTCGAGTGCTCCACAATATGAATCCACAGGTTTAGTCTTCAGGATGGTGCACCTTCGAAATAATTAGCACTCACAGAACACACAGGTCGAGTACAGAGTGCAGGCACATTTCAAACTAAACACCGACTAATAAACTCTACTGACCGAGAAGCCACACGCACACACACGGGAGGGTTTTTCGCCAGCACACGCAGCGACATGTAAGGCGATGTCGGTGCCTTTCCCGCGCTCTGCGTCCGAGCACGCAGCATACCTTTCCTTCCTCCGTGGCGCAGCAATACCGGGCAGCCAAGGTTGTCTGGGCGACGAGACTTGATGTCGTCTGCGCGCTTTCAGACTGGCTAGATGCGGTTCAACGCATTCCGGCCGTCTACTAATAGCGCGGGCGCTGCTTTTTTTTTTTCGGCAGTGATCTGGTGCGTTATACTCGTTCTTTAACAGTGGATCTGAAGCGCAGTGAACATTGTGATGGTGCAGTGTGGCCGGCACGAGCTACTAATCAGAATGCGCATTTGTAATATTCGAGAGATATTTAGTGCACTTTCACCGACTTAGTGCAGTGAACACTGGTAAAAAAAAAAGCTAAGCTGATGCTTTTTGCTCAGATCTGTGGGTCTTTAGGGACTGTACATTCAGGGTAACGCAGGCGACAGTTTATCAGCACTTTCATTTCGGTAAAGACATTGCAACATTGCATGCATCGGCCGTCACACTATCCGATGAGAACATATTACGACGTGCGTACTGCTAGGAAGACGAAGACGACAGCGCATACGCACATCTGCATGCTCTTATGAAGCAAGCAATAACAAGAAAGAATAGGAACGCTCTGGGGCACAGTAAATAAAAATACATACCTGCTGCTACTTTCTCCACCTGTTAAATACTACTTCTATCTTCACGTTGCGACAATACATTTGTACTAAGCTTTAAGTCCTCGGAACAAGACCGTGGCTGAAAATATTTCATCAATGTTGTTTTCTCACTACCTACAAAGTGAAAGCTTTGACCAAAGCACGTCTGCTGGGGAAGTTACATAAAAAAAGAAAGAGAATCACACACACACACAAAAAAAAATGGAGAGAGAGAGAAACTCAAGAATGCGTTTCGGCTCCCCTGAGGAGAGCTTTGTTCGCAATTTAGTGAACAAGGCTCCCGTGATTGTGAGCAAGGCTGCGTCAAGGTCACCGAAATGTCCTTATTCGGCATTTTTCTTCATGGTCGGTGTCCTCTTCTTAATTTCCGTGGCGCACTTTTAAAGACACATGAAGAGGAACATTCGCTACAGTAATTAAATAAAACGTGCCAGCTAAAAATACATGACGTCAATGTTCGTTTAAGGAAAATGATGGCAGGCTGACGTGGTGGTTATGGCTAAACAACTGTGCTGTTTTTTTGCAGGTTTCAGACGTTTTATCTCCAGCTTTAAATGCTTCAATCATATGGGGGAAGGGGGGGAGTGTTCCATGCATGGCTACACCATTGTGCGCAACATTACCTTGTTCAGGCAAATCAGTGCACTTTTTGAGTGTTGACTAATCACGCAAATGACACAGATGAAAGAAACAGATACAGGAGAATTGGCCCTTACCCTACTGGACAAGCGGTGCTCCTATTGCAACTTCCGTCATGTAGTAGTTTGCGTGCTTTATCCATGAAAACTGCGTTTCGGTCACATTACTTCCTGCTTTCATTCATTACTAGACCCGCAAGCAGCTAGTAGTAGAAGCCTTCCTGGTATCAAGATGGTTAATGTATACTAACAGTATAAACAAAACTGCCCGAAAATGTCGTGCATTTGTAGCCTTGTAGGCACATGTGCTCAGATTTGGGTGCACGTTAAAGAGCCCCAGGTGGTCGAAATTTCCGGAGCCCTCCACTACGGCGTCTTTCATGATCATATGGTGGTTTTGGGACGTTAAATCTCACAATTCAATCAGTCAGTCTATAGGCTTGCATGATAGAGAGTATGATCAGTGGATAATGCTAAATTAGCAAACACACCTTAACTGACTATGCACGTTGCGTAGTCAATGCGGGCCACTCTAAGAGTACCTGAGAGGAGCTGATAATTATATCCGGCTCACTGTCATACCGTCAATAATGGTACGGTAAAGAGTAAAAAAATTGAGCACATAAATACCTTGACACGAGATGCTGGCGTGTCCGGGCGTCTCAAATATATGGACATTTATGTCACGTGGCATTGTCAGCTTAAATCATCACGTAGTCACATTATACAAGTAAAAATTCTCAATGTCATGCAATCTCACAGATTGTAGTGGGCTAGCCCAGTATACTTTAGAATTGCGAAAAGTTAATTTTTTTGGTTGTGCCCGACGTCCGTGTCCATTGACATCGAAGTTTGGCTTGATCACTTGGTCACGTGCATCTTGTTATCGTAGGATGTTGGCGCTGGTCACGCGATTTTCCACACCACGGTGCTCATAAAGTTTTGGCGTTAAAACAGTTCTAATACTCGAGGATGCAGCTGCCGCACTGGATTAGAAAGTAAAGCCTCAATATGCTAATCTTTGGGGCACGGGTTCTTCTTCCGGTCACTACATGAACATTTCAATTGAAATAAATGCAACACCCGTGAACTTGTATGTATAGGTGCACGGTAAAAAAACTGCAGGTAGTCAAAATTAATTCGGAGTTCCAACCACCTACTGCATTCCTTATTCTAAAATTGTGACTTCGGCTCGTGAAAATCAAGCATTGGTTAATACTAGCGAAAATGCGCTAATATTCACATTTTAAGACAAAAATATGGCAAAAATTCTCTTCAGTTATTGAGTCAAATGTCTAATATATGTTTTTCTTAGAAAAGATAAAAAATAAGAAGAAATACCAGCATTTATAATTTTAATATAACTTCCTGTTCGAAACTGTATGCTGAGGCTGCACCGCATAAATGTTTTTTTTGTCACAAACCAGCGAAAAAGTGTCACGCAGACCAATTTACTACGTGGCATGTCGACAAGGCAAAATACGTGCTGCAACCCCAAAGAAATTGAATAAGACCGATGATTTATGTGATTTCATGCTACATGTTGCCTCTCCATTTTCCAAACATGTAAGCATTGTTTACGTAACATATATAAAGGTTATTATATTGTATATGTAGAAAGAATGCAAAAATTATGTAAGACAGATCTGTGGAATAGAGGTTGCTGAAAAAAAATTGCAGATTTTACACCGAGTTTCTCAAGGCCGGGGCAGAGCAGAGCTCGTAGGCATTCGCTTGGTTCTGGCTTGTCTATAGTGAGCCACATGTGCATTCTCTTGCCGATGCATTAAGTGCTCCTGTGATCATATCGTAAATTACGAAAATTGGCCAGTCAAAATCGGCTTCCATTGCGATTCACTTGGAAATGAGCGCTTCAAGCAGCATTGTTACCATATTCAGATTAATACCGTAACTAGGCTAATTAGCCTGCCTAATTGGCATATCTGATGCTTGATATAGATTTTATTACATCTTAGTCCAATCTCGTCCAAATATGTTCTTATAAGTGAAATTGCTTTAATTAGACGAGCTTGCCCAAAATGTGCTTCATCTTGATTCGGTTGCACTCTTAGTGAACGAAAGCTTAATTCGTTATTAAGATTTATTAGCCGCCCCGCCGCGGTGGTCTAGTGGCTAAGGTACTCGGCTGCTGACCCGCAGGACGCGGGTTCAAAGCCCGGCTGTGGCGGCTGCATTTCCGATGGAGGCGGAAATGTCGTAGGCCCGTGTGCTCAGATTTCGGTGCACGTTAAAGAACCCCAGGTGGTCAAAATTTCCGGAGCCTTCCACTGCGGCATCTCTCATAATCACATCGTGGTTTTGGGAGGTTAAACCCCACAAATCTAATCAATAAGCTTTATTAGCCATAACTTGACTGCCTTAATTAGTCTCACTTAAGATTACCTCGGCTCCCTTTGCCGAGCTTGGTACGAAGGGGAAAACCGGAATCTACACTCATTGTAATAAAGCTTAATTAGACGTTGATTTAATTAGCCTATTAGAGCTTAGCTCAATGAGCACTATCATTCTTAACTGACCTTAATAAGGTTAACTTAACTTGGAACAACAATGCTGAACCTGACTTGACGTGGCCGCGTCGTCATTATTATGATAGTTTCTTACATACACCATAAAGTGGACAAACAACGGGAGTAACACCTCTGCTGTAAGAGAAACCACTCCTGTCGACTCGGTGTCCTGAACACAAGTTTCAAACCGAGGGCGAAGGTAATACGCGTGCATGCTTAGTTCTCAAAGATAGCAGAAAAGCATCGCACATGGTTAAGAACGAAGCACAACCAATTTGACTGTGGCTCAGCTATGCGGCACGCAGTAACCGCGAAGTGCAATATTATAGAACGGGTTCGTATTCGCGATGTTTCACTAACCAAATAAGAATGTGTAGCCTTCGAGAGTCGACACAAGTTTGATTATTAGAAATTTTCCAAATAGTTGCCTTTTTAACCACATACTCGGTCTTGAACGTATACAGAGAAAGCCGAATAGGAGTGTTTGCATGGTATAATACTTGATTGCCATACAGCATTCCTGCGTTCCGTTTCCGATGGGACCATAACATTTATTTTTTATTCATCGGGTGAACGAAATTAAACTACCGATGTCAGGTCTTGCCCTTCCTGTGTAGAAATAAACTGTCAATCACCTCTGGCTCATACCCGCATAACGAGACCCGAAAGTTTACTGGTATGAGCCACACGTGTCTGGAGGAAAGAGTTTGACTACGTGCGTGACGGGAGTTTCACGTAAATGATTGATTAGAAATGTTGCTATCGATTCGGAATTCTATATAACAAACATGTAAGTGTTGACTTCTGTGAACGAACAGGAGTACGTGCGCACAGAAAAATATAGTTCTTCTCAAGTCGCTTGTTGAGCTGTATGCTGGCAATTCTTTTATTACCTTCAACCTAAATACATAGGAGTCTTTGAGTTATTCAGTTTTGTTTGAAAAAGAAGGTTTTTTTCTATTTTTTGTAAGTTTTGTTGCCCTGCGAACCAGCAACGTTTTGTAAGGTGAGTTGCTGCTGCGGCTTGTACGTTTCTGGCCACCAGGCATAGCGAGTTTGTGTAAGAACCTGGCAAAACATCGAATAGTTCTGCGACCCGCTTCAGTTCCGAGTGGTTCTTCGCAAAACATCATGTGCACTATAGGTAAATAAGACTTTTATAATGTACGTGAGTGGGTGAAACAAGTTTAGTATAGGTCCACAATCAACGCGAGTTAACTCAGCGTCACCTGGTTAGGCTTCCTCGGGACGGTCAGGGGCCTCGCGGACCCTCTGAACGGCCATGGTTTGAGAAGTGAGGTCCTGGGCATTAGGTTTGGAATTTATTTGCTCTATTTGCGACGTATATTGGGCGATGAAGATATAAAAGCTATATTTCTTACTTGACTAGCGGAAACGCATGTTCCGAATAGTTGAGCAGCGATAATTAGCGCGTTGAAGCAAAGCCGTCAACAAATAAAGGCCTGTTGATCATGAAAGCATTCAATATTAATGTGACAATTACCGCTTTGTTAATGATAATAAACGAGGATAAAGATAATGAGGACCACGTTGAAGTAGCGCTGTCAACAAGCAAACAGGCCATGAATGGTGTTAACGATGCTTATGGTGAAAGCATTGAACATGAGGAATAAGGCGCTGATGATGGCGGTAGTGAATGTTTATGCTAAAAACGCTCTGTGCCGTTAGCAATGGTCAATGTGAACGTTTAAGATGGTGGTGATAATAGAGATAATATCAATATTATCCTGTTTAACTTATGAAGGGGGTTATTATGGTAAGTAGTGGTGATGATGAAAAGTTTGCGTTGAACAAGTGTTCTCAGCAAGTAAATCTCTTCCCTACAATAGAGAAGCTTAACGTAACTCGCGTTATTGGTGTTCCCAGGCCACAAATAGGTGGGCGTTTCTTTTATCCTAGAACTAATGCTAAATTTGCCAGGTTTTTTATGTGTTTCAATGAAATGTCTTTACATCCACGAAAAAGAAATACATCCTTACAGAAATGGATTGATTTTGGGAAACAAAAGGTTAAAGGAAAAAAATACCACATTCAAGTAAATATTGTTCATCTTTTCCAGAACAATTGAAGTTATACCGTTGGAACATGTTGAAAGCAATGAGAAAACAGGCGCATGAGTGTGGGGTGGTGGGTATACGTCGCCATACTTTAAGACGGTCACAACGAAATTATGGTCGCCGATTACGGCTTCTAAATGTGATGCGCGTATAACGAAGCCGGCGGCGCGATGAAACAGTTGTTATGGCAATCTTTGACATCGCAGTAAAAAAATACTTGTTAAAACATTTGTCCTTTCACAGCTATAATGGAGATTGAAATTTCGGAAAGTATCACTCCTAAATGATTTCCAACTTGTAGCTTGTTCCGTATATTGTCAAGAACGGTTGAAAAGTCCACTTTAATACACATAAAAAAACGGGGGAACTTGTGCCCCGCAAAAGAACAAGTTAGACAAAAATAATTACGCCCAGAAAACCTTGCCTTCTTCAAAGTTCGGCACTTCGTCGTCTTCTATTATCCCGCGCCGCTTGCATGTGCCTGGGTTGCCAATGTCGATTCTTGTAGTCCCCACCGGCGCTTCACTTGTTCTGCTTCGCAAGCACACCTCAGGCAACATTAAAGGCGTAGCAAACGACTGGCGCGCGAACTTCAATTGTATCTTGCGTCATTATCCCCCTTCCGAGAAAGCATCACCCCGATGCTTGTTTAGGTTCCAGGCTGGTATTGTGTAGTAATTAAACCAGTAGGAGCAGGCATCATCCAGTGGTGTTGCTTCATTGCCTTTCATAGATGGCTTCATTTGGATGACGTGCACAGTTTCTGTGCAATGAGGCCATCTGGATGATGTCACTTTTCTTATATACTCAATTTTCTTGATATAAAATTTCATGGCATATTCAAGTAATGATAGTTCAATTCAGCAACTCTTATGAATGACGAGTAGCTATTTTTCACTTTATCTTTGGCTCACATCGGTGATTTTATGGTTGAACGCCGGTAAATCGTGCCTGTCGTGCGATGCCTCAGAGATGCCCCACGCTTCAGTGCAACTATTCGACAAGAAGAGGTACGTTGTACCCATTTCCTTTCTTATTTCAGGCGCGGAAGTCACATGATCACAGTTGAGGACTCTGCGCGCGCCAACTCGCAGAATATGCGAGCATTACAAGGAAGAACAAGCGTGACTTTAGCTCCAAGATCAAACGTAAGCACGAAGTCATTTTCTTGGGTTTGTACCCGGAGAAACATAACTATATAGCTTTAAGACTGTAGTGTGAAAGTCGCCTCGACCAGCGGACCGCAGTTCTGAAATATAGCCCCACAAGTGTAGGGACAATGAAGAAGGTTGATGAGCTGTAAAGAAGTTGCTGAACAAGATGTTACCCGAAGCTGCAATTTAACGATAATTTCTGAAGTGAATTTGGCATCGGGATTCGAGAAAAATATTGATACTGATTTCCAGCTCGACTGAAAATAGAATGATAAATGTGAAGTAAAGATATACTAACCGCATGGGGCGCCTCACAAACGCGCTTCAGACCGATGTCATTCCTGTCACCTACTCAAACAAATATTTATTAATCGTAGTATATTCGAGAAACATTTTATTACATGCGCAGCTGTGGCTTCTAGAGAAACATCGGCGGGCTACATGCGGTCCGGGCGACGCGTGTATCCCATGTCTTATATACGAAAGGTAAGAAAGAAAGTATCCGAGGACATTTTCTGGCAACAAACTCTTTTTTCTCGTTCAATACATACAAAACATCAAAGTAAATAAGCAATTATTACGCGCTGGAAGAGTGTCAACATCCGGTGCCCGAAGAGGACGATTAGAATCCACGCACATATTGAATGGCTTGAGCGGAATCTGCCACCTTCCAAGCCATGTGCTGCCCGATACCTTTCCTAATGTCGGGAGGAAAGTAGTTCATCAGGTGTGGGGCAATTTGAACGCGTGGCCACCCAACAACGGCGTCTTGTGCGTGATTGTTGGGCGCGACGTGTGCTCCTGCTGGAGTCCGGGGCACCCAGGGCTGCTGCCAAGATGTCTGAACTCTCCGTCCTCCTTGTTCTCTCTTAGCTCCTGCAAACGTATACCCTTAAAGCGTAAACCAAGTGACGCGTGGTCATTGAGTACACAATGCGAGAGCTATTAGCATTTCTCTTCATTCTTCTCCTTCAACACTCTGCATGGGCACTTTTTTCACTTCCTTAAGGATTGCAGAAAACTATATGGCTGTTTGTGTTCCTTAGTATAGATGCATTCTCTTTATGTAGAATGCTTCATGCCAACTCTTCCCTCCGTCTCGCTAATTCAAGTATTGTCAAGGTTCGGTATATAATTTTTATGTGCTTCTGTAAGCCTCTAAATTACGCCGATGGAGTCAACTGTTAATACAAATCACGGGTTTTCGGGTGATGCGACGTTAAGGTTATCACTAGCACTTTATATTTGCTATGGCGTGGGCAGGTCTGCCTTACGACGGGCTATACTGTGTGGCAACAATATCTTCGCATGAAAACGACGCCGACAGCAACTGGTCAGAAATAAAGAGCTCACTCAAGGACGTGCTGGGAGAAGGTGCGCAGAGAGAACAAAATGAAGACGTCCACATTTTGGTATTTTTGTCTATGTGTGATATACAAGAGTAAACACTGAAAGAGGTCGTACATGGTCAAGTGCGACAATAATTGATGGAGGAAAACAATATACACACAAGTAATATGCTTATTATATAGGACGAAAGACAGCACACAGAACCAGCCTTCACTCCTTTTATATGGGACTTTCTTTGCCAAGTTGTCATAGGAATCGGCCCTGCACTATTGAAAATAAGTTATCAAAAAGCTAGTAGCTATTAGCAAAATGTTAGTAACAGCAGCTGTTACTAATCTTCTTGGGTCATTACTAACCTTTTACCACGCACGTTGGCAAATGCTTGAAGGTTGCAACGGTTACTACGTTTTGCGCACTGTTGGTGACTTTTTGGCACCTACTTAATGAACTTGTTAAACAAACTTTAGAAGTTATTACTACGAGCGTGCATTAACCTATTCAGTAGAATGGGGATGCATTTCAAGTTCATTGAGGCATTATATTCAAGCTTACTGCCCAGTCTTATGTCTTGAATATAATGGCTAGTTTAGGCGATATTATTCAAAATAGACATAACCATTTTTATTATTACGCTTCAATAAAAGTCTTACACTACGTAACCTCGCTCACCTAAAAAAAACTGTACTTTGTACAAATAAATGCGCTTTACCTAAATTATACATCATGCAGAATAGCCGCCCACCGACACCAGCTGCGTTCCCCAAAGTTAGAACTATAAATACCCTTGAAACCACTTATGAACTGTATTTCTCGCGTGGACTTGGTATGTGTGCTGTTCTCCTTTATGACATAATGTGCGTAATTGCGCAGTGATATATAGAAATGTTGATGGTCGCGAAGAGGACGGTTATAAAACTGATGACTCGTGAGGCCAGATTATCGCACCTAGTAGTTTTTTTTTTGTTAGCAACCGTTACTACGCACGTTAGTAACCAATACTAACTGCGTTAGTAACGATGGAGGTAGTAGCGGTTACTAACCTGATTTAATAACCGGTTAGTGACATATGTGACAAGATGTTAGTACACCGAACATTGTAATTACGACAATCTTTTTAAGAGTGTTTTTTTATGCGAGTGTTGCAAAAAAAAATGAACTTCATTTTGCCGAAATGCGCTCTATAACGTCTAAGTATACTCGTGAATCTCGTCACTAAGACCTCGTATCATGCATTTCAGTTGTGCTTCTCCATGCGTAGAAAATTACTGCCAGTTCATGTATCGCTTGTGTTATCTTTCTAGAGTTCTGCGTACCCTTCCTTGTTTGGGCTAGTACAGTGGCGTCATCTGCGAACAAGCCCAAGTTGCTTTCATGCATATAAGTTACCCCGTACCAACTTATTGAGCAAGGAGAGGTGCGAAATTGATGCGACGATTAACCATGCGCAAAACAAGAAAGAAAGAAAGAGACAATAGATAATTAATGCTGATCATTTTTAGTATGCAGTCTCCACAAGGCCTGATCAAAGTGTGTCCGACTTTACAACGCCGTCAGAACATCTTTCTCACCTGTAATTATTCAAGGAACATTACTGTATGTTGGTTTGAGTATATGAGTGCAGTTATTTCAATAATTACAATGCTTTAGCCTGAGCAGAATAATAAAGTTGCTCACAAAAATCAGTTTTTGTTAAATTGTTTGTTTTAGTTGTCTTGTCAAACATAGAGTCGCTAGTGATGCTTGCGTCAGTGTTTATTCAAATTGTTGTCATGAATTGTAGTTCGTAAAGTATTGTTTTATATGTTTTGTACATTTTAGAATCTAGCGTTAGTCTGTCTCAGGTTAACCACGAAACTTTGAAAGCATAAAACAAACACAGGTTTTCAGAATGCAAATCAAATGGCAGAATGCGTTTGCTATGCTGGCATTACAAGGTATGCTGGAACACTGCGTTCAACTATAACTACGAAAATTTTTGGGCCACCGTGACTTAGCCACCACTTAAGCGAAATGCACATGTGGAGTGCATGTGCAATTATATGTGGCTTAACATGTGAACATGATCCACTTCGAACGTCTCAAAGCAAGCTGCCGCTAAATATGTGAGCCTAAAAGTGAGGGACTCTTCAGCTACACCTTTCTGTAGTTTAACGTGATAGCGATATCCAGTCCCTATTGCGTACTTAAAGCACTTAGTGCATGAAATTTTGTCGAACTTGTTATGCACCCACTACACGTGGCCTTAATGAAATAGACGCACTAACGTGTGTGCGTTATGTAGTGGGTGATCGGCTTGAACTATGAAGTCATTATGATAATTACATGTTCTGACGCCCGAAGGCAAGGTACGAATCTTGTTATTACTGACATACTTGATGTTGTATTTTGAAGCATGTATGTAGGTTGATGCGTGTATTTGTGAAGCATGAAAGTTACTTTCAGTGCATTTTCAAGCAGAAGTGGTAATTTTTCGCTGCATTCACAAGCAAAAGCGTTGCTGTGTGGCAGAACACTAGCTTGCCACGCGTACAACCCCAGATCAAGCCACAGTGGGAACTGTACCTTTTTATAATTAATTTTATTTGCATATTTAGAAAATTTTCGATCACGTACAAGACAATTTATTGCTCACAATTAGTGACGCAATCAGACGCTGGAACTTCTGCGGAACGGGCCATTTAACGCTATGGTGGGAAAATTTGCGCACAGGAGGGGCGGGCATGGTGCGTACAGTGTTTGTCTCTTTTTTTGCTCTGAAGTGTCGTAGGTTTTAGGTTCGCGCTAATTAGCCCCAACTAGCCTAACCAACATGATACTCCTTCGTCTGCGTGACATCTCTCTGCATTTTTTTTCTAATAAGGATCAGCTGCTTTAACGCTTTGTATCATGCGTCACCACTTCTACAAGCCTTCTATAAAGATGCCGCATATAATTGCTTGTCGCAAGCAAAATCCTATTAGGGAGCGGGTATGTATGTACAACGCCGTTTCAAAAATATTGTAGAAATAACTCTCTTTTCTTGATGTTCAAGACGGTGAAGCAGCTGGTGTAGACCTTCGCGGTGTGGTGCCTCGGATTCTGGAACTCGGTGGCTGTTCGTGCATGGATCGTCATGTTTGTCATGACCCGCTGCAAGGTCTTAAGTAGCACGTCTCGCACACTGTCGTAGCGCCGTTGGGCGCAGTTGCCAAACACGTGCTGAAGGCGTGGAAGCACGGGTCCTAGCGCTCGTGGTGCGTGAAGTCCAAGGCTACGGCGAGTTTCCGGAGGACAGCAGCGAAAAAACTATTATACACATTTTCTTCTGAACAGCTTGTTTTCTAAATTGTAGGTGACTGCAGCGACATTATCCAATTATTACTTTAGCTGTGCTGAAATTGCGTAGCGAAGATTAATATGCAAAAACGGATGGCAGCTGAACGTTACACTATTTGCGCTCAAGTACCGCGGGCACAGGGGTGACCTTAAAGGGTCGCCACAGTGCATGGCGGGAAGCAGCACATCTGTGCCACATGGTTCAGGCGCAGCACGTGTATAACTGTTGCTCTCGAGGCAACTAGGCCCTGAAATACACACTACTAGAACTACACTGAGGGAATCGCTGCCCCCGGTGATCCTATCTGCATCTAACCATAAGGAGTCAAAGAGTGTTGCACAGCTGTAAAAAAAGGTATTGCCGCGAGAGACTGATTATCTCGGCAGCGAATTTGCCCTTACCATTTTTAAGGTGACCACTTGGGTGGGCTGCTTTCTGCCGCAACGCCCGCTTCAAAACATGGACCTTTGTCTACTCTCTCTCTATCTCGGTCAGGCTAATGAGAAAGACGCCACGTGTCTAATTATCTCGAACGTGGTCGTCCTCCTTGTTTCCTTTGTTCACTGTTAACTTTATTGCGCTTCAGCTGTTTGAGACATGGAATACCAACTATAGCCCACTCCCATGCCTTGCTTCAGTAATTTTCTTGTTCTGGTGATCGGACAATAGTGCCAGTCTCCCTTTTTAGCTGCACCGGCTCAACTTGCACATACCCTCTGTAGCACTACAAGGCGAAAGCCTGCACACTTGGTAATGCATCTCAATATGCAATGCGATACCAGACTTCTTGCACGGCTTACCGAGTGACAGTGTGAGGAGTATGAGTGGATTTACCTTGTCGTACTGAGCCAAGTGCATTGGAAGAACGCACGTTAGGCTACGCTGTAACGATATCCTATAAATCACACTTTCAGTACATGCGACGAATCTTCTTCACCCTTTACAATCCTTTTGAATTTTCACTGGTTCTATTCGCATTGCTTGCGTGGAGCCGCATGAACAAGCAAGTTGGCGGTCGCTTCTTCCTGACCTACATGTTCAGAAAATGGATGCCATAGGGGTAGATTACGGTGAGGTGAACGTTTTGTTCAATTAAATCGCATGGCTCTGAAGCTCGAACAGACTGTTATGAATGTCGCCTTGGTGGGCGATGTCCAGATTGAACATGGATTCCTTTAATGCACCGGGAGCGCACTTGTATACCCCGAAATGTGGCTGCCTTCTTCAGGAATGAAACCGTCGACATGGTGTGCATGCCAACAGATAAGTTAGCTTAGAGTGCTCCCGATTGGTTGATCGTGACGAGCTAGTGAGAGTTTGATGTGTGGCAGGTTTGGTGAAATCACTTTATTTTGCATATCGACAAAAATTTTCGCCACCGTGGTTCCATCGCCTCGAAATAATACGCACAGGTAAAGTGCGAAATCTTTTTATAGCATGAGCAACCTTCACCTTACAGCTATATATAAACCGGCAATATAAAAACAGCGAAGGCTCTATTACACTCTGCAGTTTCGAAACTGCGCGCGGCCGGTGTTCATTTCATCACATCACGCCGGCGTTGCCCCACCAGCCGCCGATCTTAGCTAAGCATTTTAGTACACTGTATCGCCGACGAGCGCCGCGTCCGTTGGCTTGACGCATGCGCGTTTCAGCGCACCCGGCTTCCCTCAGTTACAGTGTACTAGAAGTGTTCCTGCCTCACGAAGAAAGACATACTTTGGGCAAACGCGGTGCTGTCTGTGTAGCGTCGTCGGCCCGAAATAGAGCATTGCGCAATTCGCTCCGGCTGCCGCCGGGCCACGCCTGGCGTCGGAGTACTCGAGTTGTGCTAGCGTAGCCTCGCGGCGCCCAGCGTGCAAGCACGTCGATGCTACGTCGGAAAATATCGGGCACTAACTGAACAACTATAAAATAATGATCACATTTGGCCACATGGTTTGCTTTTTCATGGAGGTGAACTGCTAGATGTCCTTATACAGTGTGATGTCAGTTCACACTTAACAACACCTGATGGTCAAAATTTCCGCAGCTCTCTACCCCAGCACTCCTCATTATCACATTGTCTATTTGGGAAGTTAAACTCCGGATATACATAGCTTTTTTTTATTAGTATGCACTTTCTTTCGTAGAGCGGTGCAACTACGTACGAAATTAGGCTGAAAAAAGAAAAATAAAGATGTGCCGCTATTAGGGATGTCCTACCACTCTATTGGACGGAGTTGGGTTTAGTCATATCTACTTCACGAAGCGGTCACAAGTCATTGTAAAAGGCGTACCACCTGGTCATCCACTCGGCCTGTCCTGAGGTGAGCGGGGCAAAAGAACGATAGGAGCAATGACCGAGTGGTGGCAAGCGTGAAAGAAGTGCGCGACTGGGCAACCTTCTTTTTCTTCAGTTTTCTTCCTTTTCTCCTCGCTTTCATTCTTGTTCTCTATTCAAGTTTATTCTGTCTTTACATTCATGTTTACTTCTATTTTACTATCTATTTTGTTCCTTTACATCCGCCCCATTCTGTTGCTCGCTTGCTTCCTCTTTCCATTTATATGCGCTGTTTACGTAGCTACAGTAGCTATGTCCGAACTTCATGCCATAATTAGGGCGCTCGAATAACAAAGGTACAAGACTTCTCTTTGACATGAGTGTGGGCTTAAAATGCTACCATTGACTATGGTGGTGAATACAAAAAATGACTGGTACCGCAGATGATTTGTGGTGATGCACTGAGTGACGAAAATACTGTGGTGGAGCAGCTGTCGAAGTTGTTAGTGTTATACGTTGCGCTGGCAACGAGGCTTCTTGCCGAGCATTCTTGTGGGATGTGGACCGCGCATGGCAAGGCACCAGTAAGCGACCTTTGTGGTGCACTCGCAGGTACTTTGGAACTCCGCGTTCCTCGATGCGTGAGGTGCGGTATGCCCAGCCTTTCCCTCTCGATCCCAGCGTCCTTCTATGTTCACGTACAGCGCCTCAACTTGAACCCATCATTCGTCACACACGAATGACTCAAGTAAGCTCTAGCTATGTTAAATGTGGATTTGCCTCCGTTAAAGTGATCATCAAGGCTCTCGAAGAACACAAGGAAGAAGACTTGTCTTTAACACGAGCACGCGATCACATTGCTACAGATATAGCTATAGTTTTACCTGCGTTGCGCCAAGCTACGAGACAGCATACGACAACCTGTCCCCTTAAAGTGATGAGCTCTTAAGAAACACGAAAGTCAGCTGACGCACTGATGACGTTTCAAAACAATGACGACCATTCACACCTGTGACCGGCGACCAAAAAGTGACTCCAGCCGACACATGCATGTTCGAAGTTTTTCAATTTGCTATTCGTAGCCACAAAACATTCACGTCTGCTCACATGTAGTTGGCATTGCCAAAGCCCCGTAATTAAACAGTCATCGTGTCTCTGAACGTGTGATTGGTTCAAAGGTTAGTGACTGCACTCGCGCTGCTGAAAAACCAATTTGCGAGTAATGGAGCCAAATGAGCCGCTTAGCCACCAAAGCGACCATTTCAGACCAGTCGCATTGCGACTAGTTTCGTCGTGCCACCAGTGCTAGCCGTAGGTGTGAACAAATTCTCATTATGCAGCGTATAAAATTGCACAGTGTCGATGGGCGCAGTTCAAGACAAGTACTCTGAACATAACTGACACTTTGCATGATCTTTGAGATAGACTCCAATTTGTCGACCTCCATGCAAACGACTGCTTAGCTAACACCAAAATTCCAGTGAAGCTTGCTGACTACTACACTCCAATGAATTCACACTTGGGTGCAAAACGATTTAGTGCATAACGTTCCAACGCCTGTATTTTAAAACTTCATGGTGCGTGTGAAAGTTTACGCATTAGCGCGTGCTTACCTGTGTTGCTTCCATTCTGAGCTGCCCGCTTTGTCCAGACAAACGAAAGAGACAGTGGCGATGGCCTAGTAGCCCTCAGTGCGCCACCTCTTTTGCACAAAGTTAAACTGCGTGCGTGCCTGAGCCGCACTGAGCGGACACCGCGCCGATAACAAGTTCGCGGTTGTGCCACCTGTGCGAGAGGGTTGATGCTTCGACCCCTGCGTGAGTTGCAAACATCATCGGTAAAGGTCTGGCCAAGACATTACAGATTAGTGACAAACTACAGTGCAGTTTTTTTTTTGATGAACCGGTATTACCAAATAGTTTTGTGTAAATAGAACGAGTATATGAATGTGATGGTCGCTAATGCACCACCACGAAGTTTGTAAAGTATACGAGCCTGTTAATAATATTTCAAGTTCTACTGCGTTACGTTAAGGGGTGGAACAAAATTGGTTTCAATGGGTAAGTTTACTCTACACACAAATTTGCTGATTATTTTTCTAAGATACAGATAGAAGTAGAGACGTACTGCAGGAACGTTAACCAGCTTCTAAAATTCCCAAAAGCTCTGTCTTGTCGTGACTGAGCCCAGAAGAGGTGAAAAAATACTATAAAGGGAAAAGCAGAGAACCAGCGGCAATCATTGTTACCTCAAAAAAAAAGAAGGGTGGTGAAAGATGGCAGAGGCGTCTAAAAAAGATAGCGTGTAGCTTTCTAGACGTCTCTGTCGTCCTTCTCTTTAATTTTTTCATTTGTGGCACGCTAACACAAGCTAAGTTCATGGATAACTGGCTCGGTCGAGCCACAATAAAATGCAGTTATGTTTACCGGAGAAACGTATGTCGAACCAAAACCTTGCATGGCCTTGCCTCGTCGTAGACCAGTGGTCGAGATTGATGGGCAGTCCAGGAGAGTCTGAAGCAGATTGACACGCTCTCGGTAACAGGGAAGAACGGGGATCTTCTGACCAGGCGCGTTGGACCAGCGAACGACACGAACGTCCGCCCCACGAGGCTTTCACTGCACGAGCACGTTGGCCAGGATGACGATGGCGATTATGCTCCTGAAATCATTTGGACTTACTCACTTTGAGAAATAGCCTGAAATATTTAATTGTTATAAGTCGTTACTATGGGAATCACGCAAAAAAGGTGGCCGAGCTGGAGTGCAGAACAAACACTTTTAGGTACTCTTACTTTCCTCGGACAATCATCGAGTGGAACGCCCTTTCTGCTTATGCGGTAGAACATTCCAACATTGATTCTTTTTTTGCAGGCGAACAGAAATGAAGTTCTTTATACGCCACTATGCTCGAAGCGTGATGTAAAGTCATCTACTCACTTGCGTGCGTGTAGCGAGCTGTATAGAGAGACAAAGCTCTAGACGAGACGCTCGTGTTTCTGTACGGAAACCTGCGATGACTCAATCGTCATCGGGCAGTAACGATGCCGTTTATGCAATCACACAAAAAAATGTATTTACAAAAGACATGAAAGGTCTAATAATAAACGAAGTTAGAGAAAAAATATAACATGCTTGGAATACTGGTGCGAGAGTCACAGGGCATAAAAACAGAAAGAGTTCACCGGAGAGGAAGGCGGTAGTCAAGTCCCGGCGGCAAACTCAACGCTGGGAAGGGACGGCCGACGCCTGGGTAGCCTGGTAAGTCCAATGACAGCCGCGGCCAAGAACGTGGCTCACTGCGGAGGTCGTTGACCTGGAGCACGCATGGCGTTTGCCTTGCCTATCTCGAACGCTGGCTGGCGCTCGCTGCCGTAGGTGCCGGACTCGCCTGGCGGAAACGTCCTGGCGACGTTTCGCCCACGCCAGGCCCGAACTGCAAGGACGGCTGGTGTGGCCCAAGGTGGGAGCCTGCTGAGACCTCGAGTCCGCAACCCGACGGGTCACTGCTCCCACGCACTGGTTCTTCAACCTTACTTCTTCCTTCCAGCCACGTCTGCCCCACTCCTTCTTCTTCGCACCACCCCACTACCCTGATTTTCCCGCGTCGTCTTCTTCGACTGTCTCTGTGGCGCGCACTTCAAACACAATTCTATCTTCCCGATCACACACGGCCACTTCACTCATCACACATGCCCCTCCTTCGAAAAAAGTTTTTTTTTTCTAAAAAAAAAACTTTCTAGCCACGTCTTAGTCGCAATCACCACGTGTCCGCACAAGACCACTGCACCGCACCAGTGAATAGAGGTGATATATGTCCACAATAAAAGTTCACACACCCTCACACACAAATAAACAAGGAAAAAACATGTAGTCAGCCATGGCACGATGACTGTTTTCTTCTGATGAATAAACCACGCGGTTCAGAAATATACATTGTAGACAATCTATAAACCAGTTGCAATACACTTCCGTGAATGATTAGGTTACAGCCTACTCATGAAATCGGCACCTGAATTATCTGAGCCTCTAATAAGTTGAATAACAAAAGAATACTCTTGTATTGCCAGACTCCATCTCAGTACTCTGCTGTTCAGGTGTTTGGCCTTAGCTAGATATTGTAATAGTTGGTGATCAGTTTGCACAACAAACTGCGTTCCGTACAGAAAGATGCGAAACTTTTCTATTGCCCACACTAGTGCCTACAATCTCAGCCTTGTACTTGACTCTTCTCTCCTGTCGTGCGCTTCGTTGCTCCTTCGGCGGAGCCTCCCTGGGCACTGAAAGCATAGGCTTGTAATCAGTCGCCGCACCGCGGCCGTTGTCCTGCTTGCTAGGAGAGTTGAAATCTTTGAGAACTGTGGAACTGTACACCCTCGGGCTGTTCCTAAGTGGCGGCGTTCGGCTGAACGCCTTGTTGCCGCTGTTGTACGACGAGTTTCCACTTGACCATTCTGATGACTTTGTGAAGGTCATGTTATTCAGGCGAGGCGGCTTCTTTGGCTTGGCCCCTAGCATGTCATAATCGCGAACGCCACCGCCGTTGTTAGATCGACGCGCAGTCATATTTCCACCTCCAGCTACCTTGGACTTTCCGCCGCCGCCACTGGAACCTTGGCCGGTTCCGGAGTTCGTACCGGATGTCTCATTTTTCTTTGGAAGGGCCGGGGAGGCACAGCATTCGTTGGCTGCGAAAGCAGCTCTCAGCGGAAACGGAAGTGGTACTGTCGACGCGAAGTACTTGGTCTTGAAGGCAGCCGCCCTCGGAGGTCCCTGCACGCGCATCGCGGTGTTCGGCGACGGTGACTTAATAGGTGGCTTGCTCGACACTGCTGCCAGAAACGGCGGTAGATGCATGTGGCTCGCCGGTGTCTTGCTCTCCTTGCGCGGGATCCTTGGGTTTGGTTTACGAGGCCGGTACGGTACCGATCCGAAACCGCTGGTGCCCATAGCGACAGCTACCGCAGCGAACTGCTTGGTGTTCTACCGCCTCCGGACCTGTTTAGTGACAGTGGTCTCGGGGTCCACAGCGGCGCCGGGGCCCTCGGGGGAAAGACTTGCTGCTGGTTCAAGTGATGACTTTCCCTCTTGTATCGTTTACGTGCTACGTTGTCCGTCTCTAATTTCGGTACAGCAAGCTTCTCCTTCCATGTTGTATCAGGGTCGTGAGCCTGACGTGATCCGGGCACATTTCCCACGATAATGTCGTATAACGGGGAAATCATGCATTTTACTATGCATACGCCTGAAAAGTATGGGGAAAATATTTCCACCGTTGCCTCTGGAACCTTAATTCTACTTCCATCCGCCAAGAACAATGTTGCCGTGGTTCCAGTAAGTGCTCCGTCTGGCACGAGGGAACGCCGCACAGCCATCGTATTACTTCCTGTGTCCCGTATTACTGAGGCAGTCTTGCCGAATATCACGCCTTGCAACACGGGCATCTGATGCTTCGTCACCCTTGGTTCGGTATACACTGCACTAGTCATACTCTCTTCGCTTTTTTCGTCCTCCACCTGCTCGACTTCGTAAAGATTCTCCCTTTGCGACCATATACATGAGGCTTTCCGGGTAGTGCTGGGTATCTTGGTGCACGCTTGGGTGTCGTGCCCAAGTTTACAATACCCACAGTATGGTTGCCATGTCCGAGCGCGGCATTCTGCAGCTCTGTGACCAGTCTTGTCACACACAAAACATCGAGTGGAAGCCTTGGAAGTTGAATTACCGCCTTTTCCTGCAGGAGTGTTCTCCCCTTTGTCACGAAAAACAAGCAAGTTTGACTGTCGCTGAGCTTCTAAGAAATTGTCGGCCGCTTCCGCCATCTCTTCAAGCTTACGGCAGTTTTTCTCTCGCAAAAATAGCGCCACCTTATCATGACAGTTGTTTATAAATTGCTCCGCTACTATGAGATTCCGAACTGAGGAGTATTCTTTTTCCGTTTTCGACATCTCAACCCATCTGTCGAAGAAGCTTGTTAGCCTCGTTGCGTACTGCACGCCCGTTTCCCCATCTTGTGGCTTGCTGTTTCGGAATTTTTCACGATAGCCCTCCGCCGTGAAACGAAATCGTTGCAGTAGCGCCAACTTGGTTTTGTCATAATCGAGAGCCTCTTCTGGCGACAGACGACCAAAGACCTTGAGAGCCTCCCCGCTCAAACACAAACTTAGGGCCGTGGCCCACTTGTCCTTTGGCCATTCTTGACCGGTAGCAACATTCTCAAACCTTTTTAGGCATGCGTCTAAGTCGTCCCGGTTCTCGTTAAACCATGGCATGAAATTGTGAGGATTAATGGTAGGAGATGCTCGAACTGGTCGGCCTTGGTCAGCCACCACTGACTCTCTAACGCCTTCAGCCTGAGCGAGTTGAAGACGCAACTGTATAGTCTTCTGGTATTCCTCCTGAAGTCGCCGTTCTAACTCCATCTGCTCCATCTTCTCTTTCCTTGCTTCACGTTCTGCAGCCCTCTCTTCTCGAGCTCGAGACTCCCGTTCTTCTACCCAAGCCCTTAACTCAGCTCCCTCTAGCCCCATGCGCAACGCCAGTGCCGTTAAATCCGAACTCATCTTTGATCTGTCTTTTTTTTCTAGCAAAATGTACCCAGGGAACAGTAACTATTAATGCAATAAACGGCCTTGTCCTGTCGCCTTGGACGCCAATGTAACGAGCTGTATAGAGAGACAAAGCTCTAGACGAGACGCTCGTGTTTCTGTACGGAAACCTGCGATGACTCAATCGTCATCGGGCAGTAACGATGCCGTTTATGCAATCACACAAAAAATGTATTTACAAAAGACATGAAAGGTCTAATAATAAATGAAGTTAGAGAAAAATATAACATGCTTGGAATACTGGTGCGAGAGTCACAGGGCATAAAAACAGAAAGAGTTCACCGGAGAGGAAGGCGGTGGTCAAGTCCCGGCGGCAAACTCAACGCTGGGAAGGGACGGCCGACGCTTGGGTAGCCTGGTAAGTCCAATGACAGCCGCGGCCAAGAACGCGGCTCACTGCGGAGGTCGTTGACCTGGAGCACGCAAGGCGTTTGCCTTGCCTATCTCGAACGCTGGCTGGCGCTCGCTGCCGTAGGTGCCGGACTCGCCTGGCGGAAACGTCCTGGCGACGTTTCGCCCACGCCAGGCCCGAACTGCAAGGACGGCTGGTGTGGCCCAAGGTGGGAGCCTGCTGAGACCTCGAGTCCGCAACCCGACGGGTCACTGCTCCCACGCACTGGTTCTTCAACCTTACTTCTTCCTTCCAGCCACGTCTGCCCCACTCCTTCTTCTTCGCACCACCCCACTACCCTGATTTTCCCGCGTCGTCTTCTTCGACTGTCTCTGTGGCGCGCACTTCAAACACAATTCTATCTTCCCGATCACACACGGCCACTTCACTCATCACAGTGCGCTTTCACTTTGCTGTGCTCGAATAAATGGTGAAACTTTCTTTTTCTTTTTTTTTCTTTTTTTTGACTTTTTGTGCTATGTAAGTACAATGTCAGTACCTGCAATGCTTTCGGCATTGCAGGTACTGACACATGAGTAATTTGTGCTATGCGAGTACTATCTGCCATGCAATTGTTTGCCTTTCGTTGCTATTGCATATTTTGCCAACGCAATTGATTTGCAGAATACTAATTGATGTATTTCTTCTTTGTTTTTGCAATTCTATTCAATACATCGAGCTTGTTTTGTGTTTTGTATTTATGCCCCACTCCTGCCTAATGATGAGGCCGGCAGTATGTGATAAATAGGTAAATAATAAATAAATAAATAAATAAATAATTTCTTGCCTACACCATGACCCGAACAAACAACGGAAGTAACACTTCTGCCGTAAGAGAAACCACCCCTGTAAACTCGGTGTCCTGAACGCAAGTTTGAAACGGAGCGCGAAGGTAATAGTAATACGCGTGCATGCTTAGTTTTCAAGGATAGCAGAAAAGCATCGCGCATGGCCAAGAACGTTGCACAACCAATTTGACCATGGCACAACTATGCAGCATGCAGTAACCACGAAGTGTAGGAATATAGAAAGCGTTCGCGTTCGCGATGTTTCACTTACCAAAATAAGAATGCGTAGCTTTCGCGAGTCGACACTCGTTCGAAAATTTGAATTTTTCCAAATATTTGCCTTCTTAAGCACATACTCGACCTTGAACGTATACAGAGAAAGCGAAATACGCGTCTTTGCTTCGTGGACTACTTGACTGCCTTGCCGCATACCTGCGTTCCGTTTCCGCTGGGATCATGACATCTATTTTTTGTATTCATCGGGTGAACGAATTTAAACTACCAGTGTCAGGTGTCGCCCAGCCTGTTTAGAAAGTGTTATGTCCGGTGTTGTCGTCGGCTCATAGACGTACGCGTTGGTCGCGGTAGTCCAAAAAAAGCTCAGACAGCCTCGAACGGTTAAAAACAGGCTTATTCCTATTCGGATGGATGTGGCGGCCGAACTGCCGGGGGAAACGACGGTGGCTCGTTTCCGCCGAGCGGGGGAAGGGGAGGAGTCAACATGTGGAAGCAGTTTCAGCAACTGGTCCTTCGCGGGTTCAAAGGCTCGCTCGTGACACAGGGGTGCTTGGAACACAACATCTCCTCCCTCCTTAGCTTGTCGCTTGGAAGCGATCTGGGGGCCGCCGTGGGCGCGTGGACGCTCCGGACGCACTGGGAAGAGAAGTTTCCGCTCGCTGGGTGTCGTTTCTCTTGTGTTCAGGGCCGGCGGGCGGCGGCGCCGATTCATCTGGTGCGAGATGCCAGGCTAAGTGGAACGAAGCTTCCGTCGAGGTGGCTGCTTGAATGGGAGGTTCTCTTGGCAAATTACCTGAACGGCGTAGCTGATTAAGGTGGCGGCGTGTGGCCTTTCCACCAATGTCGACGAGCCATGACCGCAAACCTATGCGTTTGAGTGCCATCGCTTCAACCCAGCCGGGCTTTCTGTGGAACTGGCGAGCGTATATGCGCTGTCCACTTTCAATTCTCCTGCTATGCGGGAGCTTTTCTTCCTCCGACGGTGCTTTCACTGAGGGCTCCGGGATAATTGCTGTTAGCTGGGTTCTCATTTCTCGTCCGAACATAAATTTCGCTGGCGTTTGATCAGTAGTGCTTTGAACAGTGTTGTGCTGTCTGAAGGGAAAGCGTGCGATGCGGCGTTGCATTGTCCCAGTCGGGTCTTTAGTAAGGGCGCGCTTTAGCTCAGCCACGTAGCGCTCGGCTTGTCCGTTCGTAGCCGGGTGGTAAGGAGCTGATGTAACAGACGAGACGCCGTTGTCGCTGTAAAACTTGAGAATCTCCGTGGACACAAACGGAGTGCCGTTGTCCGAGACCACCTTGCGCGGTAGGCCAAACGTTGCAAACAACGACCGCAGAGTGTCGATAACTGCTGCCGATGTAGTTGTAGCCATTTGCTTTACCTCCAGCCACTTGGTGTATGCGTCTACAACCACCAGGAACGAACACCCTTCGATAGGTCCAGCAAAATTAATGTGCAGGGTGTGCCAAAGCGTGTCTGGTCTTTCCCATTCAGGAATAGGGGCTCTTGGCGGGCTTCTGTGGTTTCATTGGCAAGGCTGGCAATCGTGAACTGTTAATTCTATATCATGGTCGATACCAGGCCACCACATATAACTTCTGGCGCACTTTTTCATGGCAACAATGCCTCGATGACCTGCGTGGACAAGCGACATGGCCTGTTCGCGAAGTGCCGCTGGAATTACAACTCTTGATTCCAAGGTGACGCAACCGCGATGAGTGCTCAACTCCGCAGCTCGCTTGCGGTAAGCGTTGAAGTGTTCACCCTTTAGCTTCTGCACTTGCCTTCTTGTATAGCTGCGTAGACTTCCTTCAAGACAGTGCACTCCTGCGTTGATGCTGCTACCGTGTCAGTTGTTAGCGGAGGGTTCGGCAGCACCTCGACCATGAGTATATCACCCGGCGGGGGTGGTTCATCTATTGTGGTGTCTAGCGGCAGGCGGCTTAGTGCGTCGGCGTTCTGGTGTTTCTTCCCCGTGCGATGTACGAGTTCGTAATCGTACGCCGACATCTTGATGCACAATTGTGTCATTCGCGGCGACAATGTCTGTGGCATTGGCTTCTGGGGACCCATAATACCCAATAAGGGCCGGTGATCTGTTATGAAAGTCACTTTCCAGCCGGTAATGTACTGCCGAAAGTGATCTGCTGCGTAGACGATGGCAAGTCCCTCTTTAACTATAGCTGGGAATAATTCCTCTCTGCCTGCGATAGGGTGCGCGAACCAAAAGCGATCGGGGCTTCCCGTCCCTGGTCGTCAACTTGGGAGAGGACTGCTCCCACTCCGTATGTTGATGCGTCACAGGCTAGCAGTAGGGGTCTCCTTTCGTCGTAGTGTCGCAGAACAGTTGACTTGCGAAGTAGTTGCTTAAGGGCAACAAATGACTCTTGGTGGCGTGGCGACCAAGTCCATGGGACTTCTTTCTGCAGGAGCTGATATAGATCGTTGGCCACTGTAGCTCGATGTTCCAAGAACCGGTCGTAGAACGTCAATAGCCCCAAAAACGACTGCAGTTCTTGCTTGTTAGTAGGCGCTCGTGCTTCGGTGATTGCACGCACTTTGTCTTCAGTGGGATGGATACCCTGCGCGTCAATTTGATGTCCAAGAAACTTCACTTCAGGCACCGCAAAAACACAATTTTCTTTACTGATGCGCAAATTAGCATTTGCTAGCCTTTCCAAACTGAGCTCCAAACGTTCTGTGTGCTCTTCATTGGAGGCGCCACCGACAATAACATCGTCCAAGTAGACGCAAACACCTGGGATCCCGCTAAGTGTAGACTCCATAAATTTCTGGAAGATTGCTGGCGCTGTAGATATTCCGAATGGTAGCCTTTTAACTTTGTAAAGACCCTTAATAGTGTTTATTGTGAGCAGTTCAGACGTTGATTCGCTCACCTTCAGCTGCTGGTAGGCTTGTGTCAAGTCCAAGGTGCTGAAGATTTTTCTACCACGAAGCGTGCTAAAAACCTCTTCCGGTGTCGGCAGTGGGTAGGAAGATGCTTTTGTCGCCAGGTTGACAGTGCTCCGGTAGTCTCCGCAGAGGCGTAGGGTACCGTTCTTCTTTCGGACGACAACGAGTGGTGTAGCCCATTCCGAATGTTGCGTCGGTTTGATGATCCCTTGTTCCGCAGTCGGTCAAGCTCATTCTCGACTGACGTTCGTAGGGCGAAAGGCACCGACCTAGCTTTCGAAAATTTCGGTGTCGCATCCTCCCGCAGCTCCAGTGTGACTGGAGGTCCGTTTTTCCCTGGTATTTCTTCGGAGAAAACCACTTTGTACTTATCTTGAAGCTGCTCCACTGACGGATAACTGGGTGTGTGGTGAACTCCGCCAATGACCACTCCAAGGGGGGTGAACCAATTTCGTCCTAAAAGGCTTGATCCAGAACCGTGGACGACTAGCAAGGGGAGCTGATGGGTCTGTTCGTTGTAGTACACGTCTACGTTGGCACAGCCCAGCAGTGGAAGGGAAAGTCCGGACCACGTTCTCAGCTGCGTGTCGTCTTGCTGGAGAGCTGGCGCGTTCTCACGCCAAGTAGCGCGAAAAGTGTCCTCGCTGATGAGCGTACATGCTGCTCCGGAATCCACCTCAAACCTGATAGGGCGCTGGTGTACCATAATTTCAGTTGTAATCTTCGGTCTCGTTTCGAGGTTCACAACGGCGTTTAAGTCATATAGTGCCGATGACGTTAGTGCTGTTCGGCTTGTATCTTGCGTCTGGCCCTCCTGTGCGTCGACATTGTTGTTCCGTTGCACTGAAGTCTTCGGTCCGAGTTGTTTGCGCTTCGAGATGCATGCCCTTTTACTGTGTCCCAGTTTTTGGCAAAAATTGCAGGTCACTGTCTTGTATCGACATACCTGGGGATTGTGCATGTCGTCGCATCGCCAACAGCGCTGTGTCTTTCTGCTTGATTTCGCCTTAGACGTGGAATGACCTGACTGCTGACTGGTGTGATGCACGGGCTCGACGTTCCGTCGAATATCTCTCTGCTGGTGACCGGCGCTTTCCGCTCGTTGGGCGATGTCGTAGGCCTTGGAGAAGGTGAGACCCGTCTCCGCGAACAGGCGTTGTTGTAGGCCTGCGTCACGCAGTCCGCACACAAAACGGTCACGCAACATAACGTCCAAGGGGAGCATAGTGGTGTTAGCAGGTGTGGCAGTCGATCCTCCCTCCTGCGCAGTAGGGAGGAGCGTTTCGGTGCGTTGACCACACAGCTGCAGCTGTGTGGTCAACGTACCGAAATTGCAGTCAGCAGCGAGCTTTTTGAAAGCCGCTACGTATTCGGCCACTTTTTCGCCTTCCAGTTGGTCTCGCCGTTGGAAGCGGGCTCGACAGTAGACCTTCGATGGCCTTGGGTCATAGTGCTCTTGTAGCGCTGCTACGATGTCGTCGTAGTCAACGGCTGCTGGAGTGCGTGGCTGAATCAGGGCACAGACTGTGTCGTTTGTCTGCTCCCCACACAGCGTTACCAGGTTGGCCCTCTTCATTGCTGCATCAGTGATGTTGTTAGCCTCGAAGTAAAATTGCAGGCGTCCAAACCACGATGACCATGATGAGCCATTGAATTCGGGTAGCCGATTTGGGAGCCCGTGCGTAGCCATAGCTTGTAGCTTGTCAATATCGTTGCGTAGCGTTGGTCCAAATACACTTCCTCGTCGCCACTGTTATGTCCGGTGTTGTTGTCGGCTCATAGACGTACGCGTTGGTCGCGGTAGTCCAAAAAGCTCAGACAGCCTCAACGGTTTAAAACAGGTTTATTCCTTTTCGGATGGAGGCGGCGGCTGAACTGCCGGGGGAAACGACGGTGGCTCGTTTCCGCTGAGCGGGGGAAGGGGAGGAGTCAACATCTGGAAGCAGTTTCAGCAACCGTTCCTTCGCGGGTTCAAAGGCTCGCTCATGACACAGGGGTGCTTGGAACACAACAGAAAGAAACGTTCAATCACCTCTGACTAATATCCGCATAAAGAGACCCAATAATTTACGAGTATGTGCCACATGTGTCTGGAGGAAAGGGTTTGACTACGTGCGTGACGGGATTTCCACGTAAATGATGGACTAGAAATGTTGCTATCAATTCAGAATTTTATATAAGAAACATGTAAGTGTCGACTACTGTGAAAAAACGACAGTACGCGAGCACAGAAAAATTTCGTTGTTCTGAAGTCGCTCGTTAAGCTGTTCCAGATATTCTTTTAATACCTTCACCCTACATTCACAAGAGTCTTTAAATTATTCAGTTTTATTCTAAGAAGAAGGGTTTATTTTCTTTCTGTGTAAGTTTTGTTGCCCTGAGAACCACCAAACTTTTGTAAGGTGAGTTGCCGCTGCGGCCTATACGTTTCTGGCCACCAGGCATAGCGGGTTCATGTAAGAAGCTGATACAACGCCGAAGAGTTCTAGGACCCGCTTCAGTTCCGAGTGGTTCTACACAAAACATTGTGTGCAATATAGGTAAATAAGACTTTGACAATGAATGTGAGTGAGCGAGTGGAACAACGTTTGTAGGTCCACAATCAACGCGAGTTAACTCAGCGTCACCTGGCTAGGCTCCCTCTGGATGGCCATGGTTTGAGAAGTGAGATACTGAGCATTAGGTTTGGAGTTATTTGCTTTATTTAGGACGTAGATAAGGCGATGAAGATATACATGCTATAGTTTTCGACTTCTATAGCGGAATCGAATGCTCAAAATAGGAGAGCAGCGATGAATAGCGCATTGAAGCAGAGCCGTCAACAAGCAAAGGCCTGTTGAAAAGTGCTGCTACTAATTATGAAAGCATTTCGTAATAACGCAACAACTACGCTTTGTTAATGATAATAAACAAAAATAAAGATAATGAGGAACACGTTGAAGTAGCGCTGTGGCAAGCAAACAGGCCATGAATGGTGTTAACGATGCAGATGGTGAAAGCATTGAACATCAGAAATAAGGCGCTGATGATGGCGGTATAGTGAATAATTATGCTGAAAATACTCAGTGCTGTTAGCAAGCGTCAACATGAACTAGTGGTTTTGATTATAATAGTATCAATTATAATCGTGTTTAACTTATGAAGTGGGTTATTATGGTAAGTAGTGGGAATGATAAAAGTTTTCCGTCGAACATGAATTGTCGGCAGGTAAAGTTTCCCCGTACAATCAACAAGGTTGATGGAACTAGCGTAATTAGTGTTCCCAGCGCACACTTATGTGGGCATTTCTTTTCTCCTAGAACAAATGCAAACTTCGCCAGGTTTTCGATGTGCTCCAATAGAATGTCTTTACATACACAAAAAAGTACTTCCTTACATAACTAGATTGGTTGTGGAAAACAAAGCGGTAAAGAAAAAATATACTACTTTCATGAAATTATGATTCATCTTTCCCTGAACAATTGAAGGTATACCGGTGGAACATGTTGAAAGCAATGAAAAAACAGGTGCATGAGTGTGGGGTGGTGGGTATACGTTGCCATACTTTAAGACGGTCACAACGAAATTATGGTCGCAGATTACGGCTTCTAAATGTGATGCGCGTATAACAATGCCGGCGGGGCGATGAAACAGTTGTGATGGCAATCTTTGACATCGCAGGAAAAATATACTTGTTAAAACATTTGTCCTTTCACAGCTATAATGGAGATTGAAATCTTGGAAAGTATGACCTCTAAATGATTTCCAACTTGTAGCTTGTTCCGGATATTGTCAAGAACGGTTGAAAAGTCCACTTTAATACACATAAAAAAAACGGGCAAACTTGTGCCCCGCAAAAGAACAAGTTAGACAAAAATAATTACGCCCAGAAAACCTTGCCTTCTTCAAGTTCGGCACTTGGTCGTCTTCTATTATCCCGCGCAGCTCGCATGTGCCTGGGTTGCCAATGTCGATTCTTGTAGTCCCCACAGGCGCTTCACTTGTTCTGCTTCGCAAGCACACCTCAGGCAACATTAAGGGCGTAGCAAACGACTGGCGCGCGAACTTCAATTGTATCTTGCGTCATTATCCCCCTTCCGAGAAAGCATCACCTCGATGCTTGTTTAGGTTCCAGGCTGGTATTGTATAGTAATTATACCAGTAGGAGCAGGCATCAACCAGCGGTGTTGCTTCATTGCTCATTGTCTTTCATAGTATGGCTTCATTCGGATGACGTGCACAGTTTCTGTGCAATGAGGCTGTCTGAATGATGTCACTTGCTCCTCTGGGCCAACTTTATAGTTCGAAGGACCAAGGAGGTGAAGCACCTTTTAGGGCCCAAAATAACGTCGAAGTAGCTTTTCGGAGAGCCCACGTACGCGTTCGGGTGTCCATACTCATACTCTGTCTCCAGGAGCGTACTTTACGTTTCTTCATCGCCAATTATACTGACTGGAATCGCCTTTTTTGTTGCTACTGAGTGCGATGTCGTGCCAGCTGCCTTGCTTTTGCAGCTCTTTCCATGAAGCACTAGTATGGTCATATTCGGAGTTATAATCGAGAGGTAACATGGTAACATTGCATCGAGGGACGTCATGATTGATCGGCCAAAGACAAGTTGAAAAGGTGTCATTCGTGTTGTGTACTCTACAGCCGTATTATATACGAACGTTTCGTACGGTAGTATTCTGTCCCACATTCAATGCTCGCCGCCGACGTACATCGACAACATGACAGTTGACGTTCTCTCAAGCCGTTCTGTCATTCCATTCACCTGGGGATGATACGCCGTGGTTTTCCTGTGACTTGTGTGATCAATCGCGTGACGGAATTAGTCAGGTCAGATGTAAACGCTGTTCCCTCATCTGTGATTAGCACACTAGAAGCTCCATGCCGCAGTACAACGTTGGTCACAAAGAATTCGCCAACTACCACAGGCGTTCCCCGAACAAGCGATGCTGTCTCCGCGTATCTAGTTAAATAGCCCGTCTCAACAATGATCCATCGCTTCCCTGATAACAACGTGGGAAATGGGCCAAAGAAGTTCATTGTCACTTGTGTGAAAGGGGCATCAGGTGGCGCTATAGGTTGGAGGACGCCAGCTGGTTCCACTGGTGGTGTTTTGCGCCTTTGGCAATCCCGGCAGGTTCTTAAGTAGAGCTGCGCAGAATTCAGCAACTTTGGCCAGTAGTATTTCGTGCGAATATGTGCCAGCGTTCGGCTGACTACCAAATGTCCTGCTGATGGGCCATCGTGGCATGCTTCCAAGATCTCGGGTCATAGCGCTGTAGAAACGACAAGGAGGAATTCCTCCGGACTGGGTTCAAAATTTTTCTTGTACAAGACGTTGTTTCGGAGGATATACGACGGCGGGCTTCAGGAGAAAACTTTAGGAAGATCAACAGGTTGTCCCTGCTAGTACTTGATCAGTAGCACTAACTGAGGATCAGATTACTGCTGCTCTGCCATCTCTGATGCAGGGACAGCTGCTAAAAGGAAGTATCCTTTTCGCTTTCTGTAAAGGTTGTTTCCGTGGAATAAACCAATGCACGTGACAAACAGTCAGCATCACTGTGCTTGTGACCAGACTTATATACAACCGTTATGTCGTATTCCTGCAGTCGTAGGCTCTATCTCGCAAGACGTCCTGACGGGTCTTTTAGACTGGCCAGGCAGCACAGTGAATGGTGATCTCTGATGGCTCGAAACGGTCTTCCGTATAAGTTTGGCCTAAACTTGCCTATTTTTTAAACCACCGCAAGGCATTCTTTTTCTGTCATTGCGTAATTGGCCTCAGCCTTCAATTGTGTACGACTAGCGAACGCAATGACCCGCTCTACACCATCGTGCCACTGAACGAGGACGGCTCCGAAACCCAACTTGCTTGCGTCAGTGTGAATATCAGTCTCGACTTCCTCGTCAAAGTGTGCGAATACTGGATGGCTTTGAAGGCGGTGCCACAGCTCATCGAAGGCATCCTCCTGTTTCTTCAGCCAGATGAAAGGTGCATCTTCCTTTATAAGTCGCGTTATAAATTTGGCTACCTTCGAATTTTTTTTACAAAGCGCTGTTATTAAGCGCAAAGTCCCAGGAACAGTCTGACTGCCTTTTTGTTTGTTGGTTTCGGAAACTTTTGTACTGCCATGGTCTTCTCAGGGTCCGGGTGAATACCTGCAGCATTGACAACATACCGAAGAAAAAGGAGCTCTTGGAAGCCAAAATGGCGTTACCGTGGCTTTGTCGTCTGGTCCACCAAAATAAGAGCTTCAAGCACAGATTGCAGACATTTATATGCTGCTCTAAGGTAGCCGAAAAACGACATCGTCAAAATAAATGAGACAAGACCGCCCTTTCCGTCCTCAGAGCAAACTATCAACCATCCGGTGAAATATTACAAGGTGGAACAAAGGCGAATGAAAGTACTTTAAATTCGTATAGCCCGTCCGGTGTCACGAATTCAGTTTTCTCCCGATATCGTTCGTCCACTTCTATCTGCCAGTAACAACTTTTAAGGTTTAGGGAAGAAAAGAACTACGCATCTCGTAATCTATAAAAAGTATCGCCAATCCTGGAAAGAGGATAAATATCTCGCTAGTGACGGAGTTCAGCCGTCAGTATACTCTATGCAGAATCGTAAGTTCCACCGGTGACGCCCATGGACTCGCCGACGGCAGAATTACATCGTCTTTGAACATTTCTTGGACCTTATTTTCGATCGCTTCTGTTTTTTTAGTGACACCTTTCGGGGGGCTGGCAGATGGGTCTGTTTTATTCATCGACAATGATGCGGTGTTTCGCGATGCGCATTCATCGGACTTTGGATGACGTTGAAAAGCACACAGCGAATTCTCTTGCGAAGTTTTTCTATTTCTCTCTTCGGGCTTGGACACAGTCACGTCGTTGGTCTATTTCAATGAATTCCAGTGCAGTATCCACGTCTTTGAAATCAGGTGGTGACGTCTCAGAGGTGCTCAGGTTCGCAACTTGCATGAAGTCATGAATACTTGCAATAAGGGTCGCCTTCGCAAGGTGTTGTACTCATTCCCAATGTTTGCCAGCAAGTCGTTAGCACATTCATTACGACGCTGCGCAGGGTCTCTCGCCATGCAGACTCCCTTTTCGAGTATGAGCGTAGTGTTGCTGTCAGCGAGCCCTTTATGGTCACTATATGCATTGCTTCTTACCCAGACAGCTACGCTAGACCTTGGGGGTACCACCATGCCGTCGCCCGCGATACACAGATCATTGACTTGTTCTTCGGTTTCGAACGTTCCAATCGCGTGCTTGGTTGAAAATGAGATGCGTGATTCCGGCAAGTTCATACCGATAATTGCGTCTCGAGGGCATTCCGGCAGGACAATGAAATTGGCGACGTATGTGAAAACCCTTATACTGATTCTTGCTGTACACGTTCCAATCGGGTCGATGAGGTGTCTCCCTGCGAGGCGAACTTGATGTGTATCCCGTGCAGTCAGTACCTTGTTGAGTGTTGTTGCGAGCTCACTACTGATTACTGAGCAATCCGCACCGGTATCCACTTGTGCATTCACTTGATAGCCGTCAACAAATACATGCAAGTCGGAAGCGATGTCATGGTTGCTGTACTGGCTTCTTAGTTGATCGTTATCGCGTGGAGTCCGCGATGGGCGTTGTGTTTCAACATCGGCAGCGGCCTTACCTCCACAGGTCACTGGCTCTAGTTTTCCCACCCCGGGCCTGTTGAACGGCGCCTTGCAGTTGGAGAGGCTGATGATCAACAGGGACTCGGTGACTGATATCTCAACGATGCTGTCGAGCGAGGCTCATGTGGCCGAAGGTCATGAGAGTACTGACGAGATGACAGGTACTGCTCGATCTCAAAAGGATGCTCCCCGTTCCGAGGCTTACGTGTATTCACTGCGAATTACCGAAGCCCTGCCTGGCGGTACTGGCACAGTCGATACAGGCGGCCAGCCTCTCCACAGTGGTAGCAGAAAGGTACCCTGTCAGGAGTGTGCCATATATCAGTTTTTCTTGCTCTCCTATCCGGTGGCAGGTGTTTGGTGGCGCAGTGCTGTACACCTAAGTGGCTGCGATGTCCCTACGCACGGGGAGTCCTTGCAGTAGAGCGTCGGCGCATGAGACTCTCTGCGATAACGATGGCGCCACTTCTGGTTGGGCGTACAGATGACGTTCCCGAATGGGCTGGGGATCCCGAACCACCAGTCCGACTTCTTCATGCATGACATCAGCCAGTGATGACACAGCTGAAGCGCTGTGCTCGAGCCGCTGCCTCTAGAGCTCCTCTCGCACCACAGACCTCACGAGTTCACGTAAAAACTTCATGCTGTTTCCCAAGGCAGTGGGTGCTGCGTCAACAAAGGCGATTCTCAGATCCTGGTTGTACATTCTCGCTCGTCACTGAAGCGTTCTTTTCATTGTGGCTGCCTCAGAATGGAACTCCGCGACAGTGGACGGCGGATTAATAACCAAACCGGCAATAAGTTTCTTTGTTACGCCTCGCGTTAGATGGCGAAGCTTTTTGACCTCGCTCACGTTAGGGTCTGCTTGAAGGAAGAGACATACATGGCCACGCTTTCATTGTTCTGCTGGTTCCGAGCTTGGAGGACGGTCTCGGATTTCTTCTTCCAATCCGAACTCGGGTAAGTGCAAGTAGCTCCCTTCGAAAGTCATCCCAGTTTTGGATGGCAGCCTCGTGGTTTTTAAACCACGTTCGTGCAGAATCCTCCACCACAAAATAAACACACTGTAGCTTCCGAGCAGCATCAGCCATTAACGCTCGCGACCCGCTCAAATCGCTCGAGCCAGTCCTCTGCGTCTTTGTGTGCGTCACCGTGGAATGGTTCTGGCGTCATCGGCTAATCTACTACAATATATGTTGGTACGGCCTGTGAAGTCACCTCGGTAGCATCTCCGCTGGGAACTATGAATATTCTTGTATGATGCAAAGGGAAAAAGTCAAGGTCCTCACCACGTAGGTGACGTCTGCTGCGCTGGTGAACAGGGGTCAGCTCGGTGGATCCGAGACTCCTTTGCTCCGAATTGCCTTCTCCAACTTTAGAAGAAGTTGGGTTCATACCCCGCACCTCCACCAGATTTGTCACACATGGTTGAAAAGTAGACTTTATTACATATAGATAAACGACCAACTTGTGCCCCACAAAGAACAAGTTAGAGAAAAAATGTTTACGTCCAGAACAACTTAGCATCTTCCAAGCTCGGCACTTCGTCGTCTTCTCTTATTCCGCGCAGCTCACACGTTTCTGAGTTGTCAATGTCGATCCTGGTAGTCCCCACCAGCGCTTCGCTTATTCCGTTTCGCACGCACACCCCAGGCAACATTCAAGATTCAGCAGCGATTATCAATGATGAGTAGCAATTTTTCACTTACCTTTGGCTTGCAATTAGAATTCCATGATTGAACGCACTTAAACCATGTCTGTCGTGCGATAGCGCCAACTGCTGTGGAATGCACGCCTCAGAAATGCCCCACGCTTCTGCGCAACTATTCGACCAGAAGCGGTAAGCTGTACCAAATTCCTTTCCCGATTCAGGCGCGGAAGTCACATGATCAGAGATGAGGACTCCGCGCGCCAGGTGGCAGAACGTGCGAGCAGAAAAAGGAGGAACAAGCGTGGGCTTAGCTCCAGGATCAAACGTATGCACGAAGTCATTTTCTCGGGTTTGTACACGGAGAAGCATAACCAAGCAGCTTTAAAATTGTAGCGTTGAAGTCGCCTCGACCAGCGAGCCGCAGTTCTGAAACATAGCCCAACATGGGTAGAGACATTGAAGAATGTTGATTGGTGTACCGAAGTTGCCGAACAAAATGTCACTAGAAAAAGCCATTAAAAAGTCAGTTCTGAAGGAAATTTGACATCAGAATTCGAGAAAAATATGGATACTGATGACTAGCTCGACTCAAATTACAATGATACTTGTGAAGTAAAGATATACAGACCACGTGGGGTGCCTCACATAGCGCTTGAGACGAGTTTCATTCCTGTCGCCTACTCGAACAAATATTTATTAATCGCAGTATATTCGAGAAACATTTCATTACTTGCCCAGTACGGCTCCTAGCAAAACATCGGTGGGATGCATGCGGTCCGTGCGACGCGTGTATCCCATTTCATATTTGCAAAAGGTAAGAAAGAACGTATCCCAAGAGATTTTTTGGCACTAAATGCTTTTTTCTCGTTAAAATACACACAAAATCATCAACAAACATAAGCAAATAATACGCGTTGGGTGCGTGTTAACATCCACTGCCCGAAGAGGACTATTAGAATCCACGCACATAGTGAATGGCTTGAGCGGCATCTGCCACCTTCCAATCAATGTGCTGCCCGATCCCTTTCCTAATGTCGGGAGGAAAGTAGTTCATCAGGTGTGGGGCAATTTGAACGCGTGGCCACCCAACAATGGCGTCTTGGGCGTGGTTGTTGGGCGCGACGCGTCCTCCTGCTGGAGTTCGGAGCACCCATGGCTGCTGCCAAGAGGTCTGGAGTCTCCGTCCTCCTTGTTCTCTCTCAGCTCCTGCAAGCGTATACCCTTAAGTCATCAATGAAGCGACCCGTGGTCATTGAGTACAAAATGTGAGAGCGATTGGCATTTCTCCTCTTTTTCTCTTTCAACATTCTGCATGGGCACTGGTTTCACTTCCTAAAGGATTGGAGAAAATTATATGGCTGTTTCCGTTCCTTAGTATAGATGCATTCTCTTTATGTGAAATGCTTCATGCCAATTCTTCCCTCCGTCTCGCTAATTCAAGTGTTGTCGAGGTTCAGTATATAATTTTTATGTGTTTCTGTAAGCTTCTAAATTACAGCGATGGAGTCAATTGTTAACACAAATCACGGGTTCTCGGGTGATGCGGCGTTAAGGTTATCGCTAGCGCATCATAGTTGCTATGGCATGTGCAGGTCGGCCTTACGACAGGCTATATTGCGTGGCCACAACAGCCTCGCATGAAAACGACGCCCACAGCAACTGGTCAGAAAGAAAGAGCTCAATCAAAGACGTGCTGGGAGAAGGTGCGCAGAAAGAACAAAATGAAGACGTCCACATTTCGGTATTTTTGTATATCTGTGATATAGCAGACTTATTACTGAAAGAAGTCGTACATGGTAAAGTGAGACAATAATTGATGGAGGAAATCAATACATACACAAGTAATATGCACATTATAAAGGACGAAAGACTGAGCATGCAGAACCAGCCTTCACTTCTTTTACATCTGTCTTTCTTTGCCGAGTTATCGTAGGAATCGGTCCTGCACTCTTAAAAATGAGTTAGCAAAAAGCTAGTAGCTACGAGCAAAATGTTAGTAACAGCAGCTGTTACTAACCTTCTTGGGTCCTTACTAACCTTTTACTACACACGTTAGCAAATGCTGGAACGTTGCAACGGTTACTACGTTTTGCGCACTGTTGGCAACTTTTTCTTATGCACCTATTTAACGAATTTGTTAAACAAACTTTAGAAGTTATTACTACGCGCGTGTAACAACCTATTCAGTACCACGGGGATGCATTCAAGTTCGATGAGGCAATATATTCAAGCTTACTTCCCAGTCTTATTTCTTGAATATTAGGTTTAGTTGAGGCAATAATATTCAAAATAGACATAACTGTTTTTCTTAATACGCTTGATTAAAAGTCTCACGCGATGTTACCTCGCTCACCCCCCCGCCCCAAGAAAAAAACTGTACGTTGTACAAATAAAGGTGCCTTACCTAAATTTAATTCCTTCAGCATAGCCACCCATCGGCACCAGCTGCATTTCCCAAAGTTAGAACCATGATTACCCTCGAAACCGCTTAGGAACTGTATTTCTTGCGTGGATTTGTGTATGTACGCTGTTCTCCTTCATGACATATTGTGCGTTGTGGCTCAGTGACATCGAAATGTTGATGCTCGCGAAGAAGGCTGTTAAAAACGGGTGATTCGTGAGGCAAGATAATCATGCCTAATAGATTTGTTTTGTTAGCAACCGGTTCTACGTACGTTAGTAACCACGGAGTTAGTAATGGTTCTAACCTCACTTAGTAACCGGTTGGTAACATATGTGACAAGCAGTGAGTAAACCGAACTTAGTAAGTACTACAACCTTTTGATTAAGAGTGTGTTTTTATGCGCATGCTGTAGAAAAAATAAACTTCACTTTGCCGAAATGTGGTCTATAACGTTTGAGTATATTCGTGAGTCTCGTCACTATGGCCTCGCATCATGCATTTAAGTTATGCTTCTCTATGCGCAGAAAATTACTGCCAGTTCATGTAGCACCTGTGTTATCTTTCTTCAGTTCTGCGTACCCTCCCTTAAGTGGGCGCTATTACACTGGCATCATCTGCCAACATCCAGGGTTCCTTTCAAGCATAAAATTTACCAAGTACCAACTGAGCGAGCGTGGAGAGGTGCGCAATTGATGCGACGATTAGTCATGCGCAAAAAGAAAGAAAGAGAAAATAGATAATGCACAACGTTTTAGTGTGCAGTCTTCACATGGCCTGCTGAAAGTGCTTCCGACTTTGGAGCGCTGTCACCCTTTCTCGCCTGTAGTTGATTGATCGATTGATTTGTAAGGTTGATTGATTAACTAATATGTGGGGTTTAACGTCCCAAAACCACCATATGTTTATGAGAGACGCTGTAGTGGAGGGCTCCGGAAATTTCGACCCCCTGGGGTTCTTTAACGTGCACCCAAATCTGAGCACACAGACTTACAATATTTCCGCCTCCATCGGAAATGCAGCCACCGCAGCCGGGATTCGTTCCCGTGACCTGCGGGTCATCAGCCGAGTACCTTAGCCAATATACGACCGCGGCGGGGCTCTCTCACCTGTAGTCATTCACGGAACATCACTGTATATTAGTGAGTGTGTATGAGTGCAAGTATTTTAATAATGTAGGTGCTTTCGCCCGAGCACAATTATGAAGTTGCTAAATAAAGTACGTTTTTGTTTGTTTGTTTTAGTTGTCTTGTAAAAACATGGCGCGGCTAGTGATGCTTACGTCAGTGTTTATTCAATTTGTTGTTATGAATTGTAGATTTTAAAGTATTGTTTTATATGTTTTGTACATTTTACAATCTAGCGTTAGTCTGTCTTATGTTAACCACGAAGCTTTGAAAGCTTGCACGAAACATAGGTTTTCAGAATGCTAATCAAATGGCAGAAGGCGTTTGCTATGCTGGCAATACAAGGTATACCGGAACACTGCGGTCAACTATAACTACGGAAATTTTCGGGCCACCGTGACTTAGTCCACCACATACGCGAAGTACACATGTGGAGCGCATGTTCAATTATATGTGGTTCGGCATGTGAACGTGATCAAATTCGAACGTCTGAAATTGAGCTGCCGCTAAATGTGTGAGCCTAAAAAGTGAGGAACTCTTCAGCTACGCTTAAAGGCGTAGCTTAAGAGTTGAACGCGATAGCGATATCCAGTCCCTATTGCATTCTTCAAGCACTCGGTGCAAACAAATTTTATCGACTTGCTATGCACCCACTACACGTGGCCTTAATGAAATAGACGCACTAACGTGTGTGCGTTATGTAGGGGGTGACCGGCTTTAACTATGAAGTCATAATGCTAATTACATGTTCTGACGCCCGATGGCAAGGTATGAATCTTGTTATTACTGCAATATTTCATGTTGTATATTGAAGCATGTATGAAGAATGATGCGTGCATTTGTGAAGCATGAAAGTTACTTTCGGAGCATTTTCAAGCAGAAGTGGTAATTTTTCGCTGCATTCACAAGCAAAAGCGTTGCTGTGTGGCAGAACACTAGCTTGCCACGCGTACAACCCGGATCGAGCCACACTGGGAACTGGACCTTTTTGTTATTTATTTTATTTGCATATTTGGAAAATTTTTTATCATGTACAAGACGATTTATTTCTCACAAACAATGACGCCGTGCAACGCTGGATTTCTGCGGAACGGGCAATTTAACACTATGGTGGGAAAATTTGCGCACAAGAGGGGCGGGCATGGTGCGTACAGTGTTTGTCTCTTCAATTCTATGGAGTGCCGCAGCTTTTAAGTTTGCGCAAAGTAGCTCCAACTAGCCTAACCAACATCTTACTCCTTCATCTGTGTGACATCTAACATCTCTCCGCATTTCTTTCCTGATAAGAATCAGCCGCCTTCACGCCAAGTGACATGCGTCGTCACTTCTATAGACCTTCTATAATGACGCCACATATAACTGCTTGTCACTCGCAAAGGCTAATGGAGAGCGGGCATGTATATATATATGCAACACCGTTGCAAAAACATTGCAGAAATACCTCTCTTTTCACGATGTTCAAGACCGCGAAGCAGCTGGTGTGGACCCGGGCGGCGTGGTAGCTCGAATTCTGGAACTCGGTGGCTGTTCGTGCGTGGATCGTCATGTTTGTCACGACCCGCTGCAAGGTCTGAAGTAGCACGTCTCGCACACTATCGTACCGCCGTTGGGCGCAGTTGTCAAACACGTGCCTAGGCGTTGAAGCACGGGTCCACGCGCTCGTTGTGGCTGATGTCCAAGGCCACGGCGAGTTTCCGGTGGACAGCAGCGAAAAAAAACCATTATACATATTCTCTCCTGGACGTCAGTCTTGGTTTTTAAATTGAAGCTGACTGCAGCGACATTGCTCAATACTTTACGTGTGCTGCAATCGCATTGCCAGGATTAACATGCAAAAACGCGTGGCGGCTGAATGGCATACTATTTGCGCTGAAATAACGTGGGCAGACGGGTGACACCTGAAGGAATGCCGCAGTGCATGGCGGGATGCAGCGCGTCTGTGCCACATGGTTCGGACGTAACACTTCCATATCTGTTGCGCCATCAATATGGCGCAGTTCTTTAAGTAAAGGGTTTCCTCACATTAGTGAGCGCTTTTTAAAATTTTTACGGAGGCCAACGGGGCCCTTAATCCACCCTGTTCAATGAGCACTGAGGGCGTCACTGCCCTTGGTGATCCTCTCTGTATCTAACCATAAGGAGTCGAATAGAGTTGCACAGCTGTAGGAAAAAAAGATATCAGCACGAGTGACCGATTATCGGGACAGTGAATTCGCGCGTAGCATTTCTGCGGTGACCACTTCGTATGGGATACGTTGTGCCGACACCTTCGCTTCAAAAGATGAATCTTGTCTACTACTCTCTCTCTCTCTCTGTCAAGATCAGGAAACCGACACCACGTGTCTAATTTTCTCGAATTCGCTCATCATCGTTGTTCCCTTAGTTCATTGTTACATTTTTTTGCGCTTCAGCTGTTTAAGATATGGAATACCAACTAGCCCGCTCCCACGCCTTGCATCAGTAATTTTCTCGCTCTGGTGATTGGACAGTTGTGCTTATCTCCCTTTTCAACTGCATCCGCTCAACTTGCTCATACCCTCTGTAGCACTACAAGGCGAAAGCCTGCACACTTGGTAATGCATTAGATTATGCAATGCGAGAAGAGACTTCTTGCTCACATACCGATTGAGTGAGAGTGTGATAAGTAGTCTTCGCAAGGCCTGATAAAAGGGCATCCGACTTCCCAGCGCTGTCATTCTTTCTCACCTGTAGTCATTCACGGAACATCTCTGTATGTCATTGTGAGTTTGAGTGCAAATATTTTAATAATTTCAATGGTTTAGCCGGAGCAGAAGAATGAAGTGGCTCACTACAGTAAGTTTTTGTTTCTTTTAGTGGTCTTGTAAAAACACAGCGCCGCTTGTGACGCTTACGTCAGTGTTTATTCAATTTGTTGTTATGAATTGCAGTTCATAAAGTATTGTTTCATATGTTATGTACATTTTCGAATATAGCGTTAGTCTGTCTTAGGATAACCACTAAACTTTGAAAGCATGGAACAAACACAGGTTTTTAGAATGTAAATCAAATAGCAGAAGGCGTTTACGATACTGACATTACAAGGTATACCGGAACACTGCGGTCAACTATACGAAAATTTCTGTGCCACCATGACTCAGTCCACCACTTAAGCAAAATGCACACTTGGAGCGCATGTGCAATTATATGTGGTTCGGCATGTGAACGTGATCCTCTTCAAACATCTGAAATATGTGAACCTAAAAATAGTGACTCTTCAGCTACGCCTTTAAGAAGTTGAACGGAATAGCGATATGTAGTCGCTATTGCGTACTTTAAGCATTTAGTGCAATGAAATATTGTCGAACTTGCTATGCACCCACAGTACGTGGCCCCTATGAATTAGACGCAGTAACGTGTGAGCATTATGTAGTGGGTGACTGGCTTTAACTATGAAGTCGTAATGATAATCGCATGTTTTGACGCGCGACGGCAATTTACGCATCTTGTAATACTGCGCCTCTCTGAAGGTAACAGTGCAAGGTGATAACAGGGAGTACGTGCAAAATGTCTGATGTGTGTACAACGAGAAACTGGCCTCGGGCTTCACTCCTGCATCTAAACCATAAATACCCCCTTGTGTTATTCGACCCACAGTGCGTCTTAGTGCACCAGGATCCGGAGGAAATCTGAGCTTTCATCGCCCGTGCTGAAACAACTTTCTCTTCTTCTTTTGCACGAGAAATATTCAGACATTGTACATATATATACCGATGACTCCACGAACCCGCAGTGTTCGTCAGGTGCAGTAGTTGTCCCAGCAAGAGGTGTTACCACCAGATTTAGGACTGACCACTCCATGGAATCTACTGCAGCGGAACTAGCTGCTTTGCACGCTGCACTTTGTGTGGTCAATCGGCAACTACCACAACAGTGGTCGATTTTCAGTGACTTAAGGGCTGGCCTATAATCTGTGCTCTCAGAACTGCGTCGCGGGCCGTACGAACAGCTTGGTTTCAAAATTCGATGCCTTCTCCACACTTTACACGAGAAAGGGCATCATGTGACGTTTCAGTGGCCGCCAAGTCACTGCGGCGTCATAGGGAATGAACATGCCGATACTGCCGCGCGGGCAGCTCTTGAAGGAACACGAGCAGAAGCCGTACCACTTTCACGGACTGATGCTGCCACTAATCTTCGATGACTTGTGGGTGAAATCGCGTTTGCACTATGGTGCCCACCAAGCAATGAGACGAATCGTCAACACGACCTGTCCTCTTTGATGGCTCTCCGCAAGCCCACTGGGCTCGACCGAAGAGAAGCCACCGTTCTTCATCGCTTATGGCTCGAGGTAGAATTTACAAAATATTATTCATTTGTAATAGGAATGGCCGACAACGCTCTCTGCGATTACTGTCGTTGCGAAGAGACGCTACACCACATCCTGTGCGACTGTCCGTTGTATAACATCCAGAGACAGTCACTGGCGTCTGTTCTTGCGCGCATCGACAACAGCCAAATGCATGTGGACACTATTCTGTCAAGTGCCCAAAGAAGACATTGCAACCCAAGGTGACAAAAGCACTTGAAATTCCTACGTGACACGGACCTGAACAAGCGGCTGTAACAGCAATGTCACAAACCGCGAAAGACAAGACTGGACTATGACTGAGTGTGCACGCGTGTGCTGCCTCATGTGCTGTGTTTATCTCTCTTCCTTCTCTCATATCTATATTTCATCTGCCCCATCCCTTGCCATGCGCAGGGTAGCAAACCGGCTGCATTTAGGCTGGTTAACCTCCCTTCCGTTCTTATCCTCCTATTTTCCTTCCTTCCTTGTTATTACTGCCTTATTTCATGTTGTATTGTGAAGAATCTATACAGGATGCGGGAATTTGTGAAGCATAAAAGTTACTTTCAGTGCACTTACAAGAAGAGGTAGTAATTTTTTTTTCTGCATTCGCAAGCAGAAGCGTTGCTGTGTGGCAGAATGCCCGCCCAACGCTGAAATTTCTGCGGAACTGGCGCAGACAATGTACGTACGGTGTCCGCCCCCTCGTGTGCGGAAATTTTCATGCCATAGCATTGATTATAATTAACGCTATGGCGTGAAAATTTGCGCACACGAGGGGCGGACACCGTGCATACAACGTCTCTTCGATTCTCTGGAGTGCTGCAGGTTTTAGGTTTGCACTAATTAGCTCCAACTTGCCTATCCGACATTCTACTCCTTCGCCTGTGTGATATCTCACATCTCTCTTTATTTCTTTTCTGATAAGGATCAGCCGCTTTAACGCTTTGTATCACGCCACTTGTACAAACCTTCTATAAAGACGCCGCATAGCCTTTTGCTTGTTCCGTGCAAAATGTTATTAGGGAGCGGGCATGTATGTGCAACGCCGTTGCAAAAGCATTGTAGAAATACCTTTTTTTTTCACGATGTTCAAGACCGCGAAGCAGCTGGTGTGGACCCTTGTGGCATGGTGGCTCGAATTCTGGAACTCGGCGGCTGTTCGTGCGTGGATCGTCATGTTTGTCACGACCCGCTGCAAGGTCTGAAGTAGCACGTCTTGCACACTGTCGTAGCGCCGTTGGGCGCAGTATCCAAACACGTGCTCGAGGCGTTGAAGCACGGGTCCACGTGCTCGTTGTGGCTGAAGTCCAAGGCTATGGCAAGTTTCCGGCGGATAGCGGCGAGAAAACCATTACACATATTCTCTCCTGGACGTCTTGGTTTTTAAATTGAAGCTGACTGCACCGACATTACTCATTACTTTACGTGTGCTGAAATCGCATTGCCAGGATTATCATGAAAAAACGCGCGGGGGCTGAATGGCATACTTTTTGCGCTGAAATAACGCGGGCTGACGGGTGGTATCTGAAGGAATGCCACATTGCATGGCGGGATGCAGCACGTGTGCACCACATACTTCGGACGTAACATCTGTATATCTGTCCCACCGTCAGTGTGGCGCAGTTCTTAAATTAAAAGGGTTCCTCACATTTGTGGGCGCTTTTTAAATTTTCCCTGGAGACCAACGGAGCCCTTAATACACCCTGTTCAATGAGCACTGAGGGCGTCACTGCCTTCGTTATCCTCTTTGTATTTAACCATAAGGAGTCTAATGGAGTTGCACAGCTGTATGAAAAAAGCTATCAGCACGAGTGATTGATTATCTGGGCAACGAATTCGCGCTTAGCATTTCTATGGTGACCACTTGGGATGGGATACATTCTGCCGGCACCTCCCTCTTCAAACGATGGATCTTGTCTTCTACTCTTTCTCTCGCGGTCAAGCTTAGGAAAAAGACACCACGTCTCTTTTTCTCGAATTTGCTTGTATTTTTTTTCGAATTCGCTCGTCCTCGTTGTTCCCTTAGTTCATTGTTACATTTTCGCGCTTCAGCTGTTTAAGACATGAAATACCAACTAGCCCGCTCCTACGCCTTGCTTCAGTAATTTTTCTCGCTCTGGTGATCGGACAGTTGTGCTAATCTCCCTTTTCAGCTGCATCTGCTCAACCTATTCATACCCTCTGTAGCACTACAAGGCGAAAGCCTGCACACTTGGTAATGCATCTCAATATGCAATGCGAGACCAGACTTCATGCTCGACATACCGATCGAGTGAGAGTGAAGTAAAAACAGATTTACCTTGTCATACTGAGCCAATTGCATTGAAAGAATGCACGTTACGCTACGCGGTAACGATATCCTTTATATCACACTTTCAGCACATGCAGTAAATCTTCTTTGCCCTTTACACGCCTTCTTTCGAATATTCACTGGTTCTATTCGCATTGCTTGCGTGGAGCCCCATGAAAGAGCAAGGTGGTGGTTGCTTCTTGCTGACCTACATGTTAAGAAAATGGTTGCTATAAGGGTTGCTTACGGTGCGGTGAACGTTTTGTTCTATTAAATCGCATGGCTCTGAAGCTTCGAACAGACTGTTATGAATGTCGCCTTGGTGGGAGAAGTCCAGATAAAAAAAAAACATGGGTTCCTTTAACACACCTGGAGCGCACTTGAATACCCCGAAATGTGGCCGCCTTCTTCAGGAATGAAACCGTCGACTTGGTGTGCATGCCAAGAGATAAGTTAGCTTAGGGTGCTCCCGATTGGTTGATCGTGACGAGCCAGTGATAGTTTGATGTGTGGCAGGTTTGGTGAAATCCCTTTATTTTGCTTATTGACAAAAGTTTTCGTTAAGATGTTTCCATCGCTTCGAAATAATGCGCACAGGTAAAATGCGAAATCTTTTTTATGGCATGTGTGACGTTCACCTCATAGCTATATAAAAACCGGCGTTTGTAAAACAGTAAATGCTCTGTTACACTTTACAGTTTCTAATGTGCGCGCACGCCGACGTTCGTTTCTTCATGTCACGCCGGCGATGCCACGCCAGCCGTAGATCTATACGCATTCTTGTGCACTGTATCGCAGACGCGCGCCGCGTACGTTGGCTTTACACGTGCGCGTGTGAGTGCGCCCGGCGTCTCTGCTTTAGGGTGCACTAGAAGTGTTCCTGCCTCGCGAAGAAAGGCATACTTTGGACAAACTGCGGTGCTGTCTGGGTAGCATCGTCGGCGCGAAATAGAGCATTGCGCATTCCGCTCCGGCTGCCGCCTGGCCGCTCCTGGCGTCGGAGTACTCGCGTTGTGCTAGCGTAGCCTTGCGGCGCCCAGCGTGCACGCGCGTCGACGTTACGTCGGAATATATCGGGCCCTAGCTGAATAACTATAAAATTTTGATCACATTTGGCCACATGGTTAGCTTTTCGATAGAGGCGAGCTGCTAGAGGTCCTTATACAGTGTGATGTCCGTTCACGTTCAAGAACTCCGGATAGTCAAAATTTCCGCAGCCCTCCTATCCGGCATTCCATATTATATCATTGTAGTTTGGGGAAGTTAAACCCGGATATCAACATAGCCTTTTAAATTAGTATGCACTTTCTTTCGTGGAGTGTTGAAACCACGTACAAAATTTGGCAAAAAAAAAGGTGTGCCGCCATTAGGGATGTACCAACCCCCCATGAAACGAACTTGGGTTTAGTCACCTCTGCTTCATGAAACGGTCACAAGGCATTGTAAAAGGCGTAGCACCTGGTCAGCCACTCGTCCTGTCGTGAGATGAGCCGGGCAAGAGAATCATAGGAGCTAATGCCGAGTGGTGGCAAGCGTGAAAAAAGTGCGGGACTGGATAACCTCTTTGTTTTTCTTCAGTGTTGTTTTTTTCTCCTGGCTTGCATTCTTGTTCTCTTCTTTAGTTTCTTCTCTTTTTACATTCATATTTACTTCTATTTTCCTATTTCCTTTGTTCCTTTATTTCCGCCCTTTTTTATTGCTCGCTTGCTTCCTCTTTCAATTTTTATACGCTCTTTACGTAGTCGCGTTATACCCTAGCTATAGTAGCTATGTCCGCACTTTATGTCATATTTTAGCCGCATCGAAGAACAAAAGAACAAAACTTCTTTTTGGCATGAGACTTCTTTTTCGCATCAAAAAAAAACTACCATCGACTATATGGTAGTGAGTACAAGAAACGTTTGAAGTGGGCCAAATGACCGGTACCACACATGATTTGGGGAGAGGCGCTGACAGTGTGTAAAATACTGTGGTGGATCAGCGGTCGAAGTTGTTAGTGTTATACGTTGCGCGGGCAGCGAGGCTTCTTGCCGAGCATTCTTGTGGGATGCGGACCACACATGGCAGGGCAGTGGTGAGCGTCTTTTTGGTGCACTGGCAGGTACCGTGGAACCGCGATTGATTGATTGATATGTGGGGTTTAACGTCCCAAAACTACCATAAGACTATGAGAGACGCCGTAGCGGAGGGCTCCGAAAGTTTTGACCACCTGGGTTCCTTTAACGGGCACCTAATTCCGTGGAACCTCTCGTTCGTCAATACGTGAGGTGTGGTGCACCCAGACTATCCCTCTCGATCCAAGGGCCCTTCATGTTCACGTCCAGCGCCTCAAATTGTACCCACCGTTCGCCCTACAGAAATGATTCAGGAGTGCTCTGGCTATGGTAAAAGTCAATTTGCCTCCGTCAAAGTGATAATCAAGGCGCTCGAAGAACACAAGGAAGAAGACTTGCCTTCGGCACGAGCGCACGATCATTGTGCTACAGATATAGCTATAGTTTTGCGTGCGCTGCGCCAAGCTACGACGACACCATACGACAACCTGGCCCGTTAAAGTGATGAGCTCTTAAAATACAAGAAAGTCAGCTGACGCACCGATGACATTTCAAAACCACGAGGACCATTGACACCTGTGACCGGACACCACAAAGCGACTCCAGCCGACACATGAATGTTTGAACTTTTTCAATTTGCTAATCATTGCCACAAAATATTAACGTCTGCTCACATACAGTTGGCATTGCCATCATCATCATCATCATCATCATTATCAGCCTGACTACGTCCACTGCAGGACAAAGGCCTCTCCCTTGTTCCGCCAGTTAACCCGGTCCTGTGCCTGCTGCTGCCAATTTATACCCGCAAACTTCTTAATCTCATCTGCCCACCTAACCTTCTGTCTCCCCCTAACCCGCTTGCCTTCCCTGGGAATCCAGTCAGTTACCCTTAACGACCAGCGGTTATCCTGTCTACGCGCTACATGCCCGGCCCATGTCCATTTCTTCTTGTTGATTTCAGCTATGATATCCTTAACCCCCGTTTGTTCCCTAATCCACTCTGCTCTCTTCTTGTCTCTTAAGGTTACACCTACCATTTTTCTTTCCATTGCTCGCTGCGTCGTCCTCAATTTAAGCTGAACCTTCTTTGTAAGTCTCCAGGTTTCTGCTCCGTAGCTAAGTACCGGCAAGATACAGCTGTTATATACCTTCCTCTTGAGGGATAGTGGCAATCTACCTGTCATAATTTGAGAGTGCTTGCCAAATGTGCTCCACCCCATTCTTATTCTTCTAGACACTTCAATCTCGTGGTTCGGCTCCGCAGTTATTACCTGCCCTAAGTAGACATAGTCTTTTACAACTTGAAGTGAACTATTACTTATCTCGAAGCGCTGCTCTTTTCCGAGGTTGTTGTACATTACTTTCGTTTTCTGAAGATTCATTTTAAGACCCACCTTTTTGCTCTCCTTGTCTAACTCCGTAATCATGAGTTGCAATTCGTCCCCTGAGTTACTCAGCAATGCAATGTCATCGGCGAAGCGCAGGTTACTAAGGTACTCTCCATTAACTCTTATCCCTAACTGTTCCCAGTCTAGGCTTCTGAATACCTCCTGTAAGCACGCGGTAAATAACATTGGGGAGATTGTGTCCCCCCCCCCTTACACCCTTCTTGATTGGTATTCTGTTGCTTTCTTTATGAAGCACTATGGTGGCAGTTGATCCCCTGTAGATTTCTTCCAGGATGTTTTTGGCATTGCCACAGCCCCGTAAATAAGCAGCCATCGTGTCTCTGAACGTGTGATTGATTCAAAGGTTAGTGACTGCACTGACGCTGCTGAAAAACCGAGCGGCGAGTGCTGGAGCCAAAAGAGTCACTTAGCCACCAAAGCGTCCCTTTGACACCAGTCGCATTGTGAGTATACTTTCGTCGTGCCACCAGTGCTCCTCGCAGATGTGAACGAATTCTCATTCTGCAGCGTATAGAATGGCGCAGTTTTGATGGGCGCAGTTCAAGACAAGTACTCTCAACTAAACTGACCCTTTTGCATGATATCATGAGATAGACTCCAATTTCGTCAACCTCCATGCAAGCGACTGCTTAGCTAACAGCAAAATTCCCATGAAGCTTGCTGACTGCTACTCACGAGTGAATGCACACTTGGGTACAAAATGACCTAGCCGATAACGTTCCAACACCTGTATTTTAAAACTTCATGGTGCGTGCTTATGATTATGTATTAGCGCGTGCTTACCTGTTTGGCATCCATTCTGAGATGGCCGCTTTGTCCAGACCAGCGAAAGAGACAATGCCGATGACCGAGTAGCCCTCCCTGCGCCACTTCTTGAGCACGAAGTTAAGCTGCGTGCGTGCCTGAGCCGCGCTGAGCGGACACTGCACTGACAACAAGCCCGTGCCGGTGCCACCGGTGCGAGAGGGTTGAGGCTTCGACCCCTGCGCGTGTTGCAAACATCATCGTTGAAGGTCTGGCCGAGACAGTGCAGAGTTGTGACAAACCTTAGCGCCGTTTTATTGATGAAATGCTATTACCAAAACAACTTTTGTGTAAATAGGACGAGTATATGACTGTGAAGGTCGCTATTGCACCACTACAAAGTTTGTAGAGTATGATAAACATGCTTACAAGATTTATTGTTCTGCAGCACTACGGCAAGGGGTGGAACAAAATTGGTTTTAATAAGCAAGTTTACTCACAACCTGATTTTGCTGATCAAATTTCTGAGATACAGATAGAAATGGAGAGGAAAAGCGAGGATGTCAACCAACTTCAAAAATTCCCAAAAGCTCTGTCTTGGCGTGACTGAGCTGAGAAGAGGGGAAAAATTACAATCAAGGGAAATGCAGAGAAGAGCAGCAATCAATGCCACCTCAATAAAAAGGGGTAGAAAAACGACAGAGACCTCCTGAAAAGATAGCGCGTACCTTTCTAGTCGTCTCTTTGTCTTTTTCTTTTATTTTTTTCATTTGTGCCGCGCTAACACAAGCTAAGTTCATGGATAACCGGCTCGGCCGAGCCACAATATAATGCAGTTAGGCTTACCGGAGAAACATATGTCGAACCAAAACCTTGCATGGTCCTGCCTCGTCGTAGACCAGTGGTCGAGATTGACGGGCAGTCCAGGAGAGTCTGAAGCAGAACGACACGCTCTTGGTAACAGGGAAGAACGAGGATCTTCTGACCAGACGCGTTGGCCCAGCGAAAGACACGAACGTCCTCGCCACGAGGCTTTGACTGCGCGTGCACGTTGGCCGTGATGAGAATGGCGATTATGCTCCTGAAATCTTGGCATTTACTCACTCTGGGAGATAGTCTGAAATATTTAACTGCTACAAGTCGATACAGTGTGAATTAGAATGATGTGCTTTGCTTTGCTTTGCTTTCCTAGATACATGGCACGTACCCACTTTGGGGAATTCGCCAAGAATGCAACGTAGAGAGTGTTCATTGTTATTTTAGGTAACCTATGAAATGTAAAACCAAAAATAAAGAAATGAAATGGCAATATTACGAATATTTTCAATTCAACTACAAGCAATATGCTTTTGAGCCTGTATTTCAGACTGCCGTAATTGGCTGACGGGAATAATTTTGTTAACCTAAGTTTTAACATAACGACATGACGCGGAGTTTTATTAAATACCACAATAAAATTGTACTTGTTGAGTCCTTATAATAAAATTACACACGGCATCAAAGGCATCCTTGTGGCAGTATCCCAAATCTGAGGCACTGAAGCTAAAAACTTCTTCCGATAAGGTCAAGCCTATTTTTGTAAAAAGAGTAATTAGAAATCGAGTTCTGATACGAGAATATCTCGTATTATGACAAAATTAATGGGTGATGTTTTTCAGTTTTCCGCAGAATTGACAGATGGGTGATATCTTCAGTCCAGCCCAGTACCTGTAATAATGTAATAGGGGGACATGACATCGAAATCAGTGATCATTTCTTCTGATTGTCGAGAATGGCTCCACCGCGACTTACTTAGACATTTTAGGTGGTTACATTCCGTCCACGTGGTCATTGTTTCCATCCTATCTGGGTGGATAGCTGATCTTCTGAACGTGATTGCGGTGAGGTACTCTACTACCGGGAGAACCTGAATTATTGGGAGATCTAGCGATGAGCGGGCTAAGGCGTCGGCCATTTCTTTTAATGTTAACCCACAGTGACCGGGTACCCATACTAATTTTAGATACTTCAGCTGAGACGGAAATAAAGATCGTAAGGTCATGATGGCACGAAAGGTATGAGAAGTTGTAAGAGCTGTGCATACTGAAAGCGAATCAGTAATTATTATTGCTCTGTTTTCAATCATCAGAAGTTTTCGCAGTGCCATGATGACTGCCATTAGCTCTGTCTCAAAAACAGGAGTCAAATCGGGAAGCCTCACGGCAAATGACCAGCCAAGTGATTGGGAGACTATGCCTACGCCGGCCCTTTCCTCATTGACGGAAGCGACCGTGGCTATTATGCTACGTGTCTGTGTATGGTGCAGGAAATCTGTTTGCTCGTACTCTAAGAATTTGCGGGATTTAAATTTAGATTGTGAAGGAAAGATCTCCTCATATTCTGTTTTAAGAATATGGTTTGAGATATCAGATTCAATTACCTCGCTAATGTTGACATGTACACTTGTCAGTTTCTTTCGTACATAGATTATCTGCGGTGTATGAAAACGAGGCCAATGAGCAAGAAATAATGAATTCGGGTCACTGATGAAAACGTATTCAGCTCTTCTCACTGGTAAGCTGTAAAGTTTTAGGAATGTCTGTACTGTTAACAAGCGGAATAGACAGAGCAATGTACGCAGACGCGCTTCCTGATAAATAACATTATTTGTTATAAACCTAGGGAGCCCCAGACACACGCGCAGAGCTTCCCGCTCCAAGAGAACCAACGGCTTAGTTTTGTACGCAGGTCCTCCTGAATACAAGACACATCTGAATTCTAATATATAGATGAATATACATTTTCTATACCAGTAACATGGTGTCTCTACGTACGCCAAATTTGCGATTACTCATTCTTCGCAGTAAGCCTTAAAGCCCGTTGAGCCTTAGCCTCAATATTCTCCATATGAGGACTCCAGTTAAGTTTTTCTTTGTACAACACACCCAAATATTTAAGGGAGTCTACTTGCGGAATGTGTTCCTGATTATGTACAATGTGGATTGAAATAGAATCTGCAATGGGAAACGCCAAGAGAGCACTCTTATCTACATTTAAAGTCATTGAAAATGACTGCAGCCATCTTTGTAGCATGTTTAAGTATATTTCTAATTTTTGCTGTAGAGCATAAATATCATTGTCAGCAGAAAAGAAGGTGATATCATCAGCATATACATAGACATGGTTATCCTGGCAGTGCGGTATGGAACTCATTAGTATTATAAATAGAAGAGGTGAAAGAACTGCTCATTGGGAAACTCCGTGATTCTGTTTGTATCTAGATGACGAGTATCCATTCTTGATAAAATGAAATTCCCGTGAGGTCGAAAACTCTCCCAGCCACGCCGTCATGCACTGTGGGAAGTGTAAAGTCATCAGTGTGTGCAACAAAATCGAATGTTCAACGCTATCTTGGGCTTTTGCAATGTCAAGGGTCTTGTCTTTTCTTGTCGCCTAAATCTTGGCTCATACCCACAAGGGGGATTGGCCACACCATACCTTATAATAGAAATTTTTTACACAACGCTTGATAAAAAAAGAGAAATTCTATAAGAACAATAATAACGCTCCTTTAAAAAAGGTAAAAAGTGCAGTAGAGAATATACACATCAAATGAGCCAAAGTGAAGAAGCAGAACAAAGAATTCGATATATCTGTCAGTACCACTAGCAGCGTATTCTTCCGGTTGCTTTATGTAGCGCTGACAGAATAGCACTGTGGCCCGCACCCAACTAACTGACTGGTCATTAGGGATGCGTAATGTCGTCTTCTTTTAGCAAGCTGTTTTCAACTCTCTAAGTCTGCATGGACACACCAGATTGAACAATCGGTTCTAAGGCTAATTCATTGAGGTTTTAGTATTGACTTGTCTGCTATCCAACTAGTGATCCTGTCGTGCAAATCCCTTTCTATGAGTTTGACCATGTTACAAGTTAAGGATATAGGCCTATATTTTCTTTGTTTATTCCTGATCTCTGTTTCTTAGGTATTTTAATTACCTTTGCCGTTTTCCAATCATAAGGAATGCATGCATGCTTTAGAGAATAATTTATAACATTAGGAATTTCAGAGGGAGATATCTTAAATAATATTTGAATCATAGGTACTGTAATTCCATCCGGGCCCGGGACTGAAAGGGTAACTGCCTTATGACGTATACTTTAGGATAGTTCTGACATTGTAACTTCCTCAAATTCAGCCTTGTTTGTACGAATCTGCATCCTGGTAGGTGCAGTTGATGCAAATGTGCCCTCTAACCCTTTAGCGATTAAATCTAGAGCTTTAGGCATTTGCTCAGAGGATAGAAGTTAATAATCCAAATTTACTGGTGATGGCACGATCTGCCTTCTTCTCGTGGATCGAAACAGTGCTTTCTTATTTTTCGGTTTTTAGAGGAAGTCACATTGCCTACGATCATATTCCTCTTTTGCTTAGGGGACTGTGCGTTTAAAACAAGCTGCTATAAATTAATAATCAGACCAGGTTTTAGGGGATTGATAGTGAATAAGCCGCTTCCAAGCTGCCTGGGGACGGTGGTGATCTCGTGTGCAATCTTCATTCCGCCAAGGACTACACGGTGCCCTTTAGGCCGCCTCAACCGTAAATTCAGCTCGTTTGTAGACTCTTCTAATCATTGCGTTCAACTTCATCGCTTTGGAATCATTACTCTCGTCGGAGGAATTCGATAAAGACGATGTTAGGTTATCTCAAATTTTTTTTGTAGTTCACAAAGACTCTGATTTGAGGGCAAGGAAGGGTTCTCGGCAAGAAATTTCAAAACTATTAGGAAAATATAACTAATTGTGGCACAGTCCAGCGCTGCCCAGGACGAGCTTGAAATACTCGAACTTACGAAACCTAAATCTAAGGGTGATCGACATCGATGACCAATAATTTGGAGGGGTTATGGTGTTTAAGCACGATAGATTGTCATCTGTTGCCCACTCCCACAGAAGTTTGCCACACTGTTCAGTTTTAAAACCTCAAGACGTGTGATGAGAGTTAAAATAGCCGGCTACAATTTTTGTCCTTACACCATGATTCTAATTGCCATATCCAATTATCTAGTGTCTTGTACATGGTCCGGAAAGTACACATGAACTACGGACAAAGGTAGGAAACTGGGTAATGTGACGTCTATTGCAAAAATTTCACATTCTGGGGACATATACATGAACCAGATTTTCGCCTTTAAACTGATTTCTGTTAGAAATGAAAAACGCTAGTCCTCCACCTCTGGATGTGGGGTCTAGCCTGAACAAATGATAACTGATTAAATGAAACGGTGTATGTACGGAGAGCCATGTCTCCAGCAATGCAATTACATCAGGTGTGTATTTTGAAGACAAATATACTTGGTCTGTTATTGAAGAGTGAATCCATCTGTAATTCCAATAGAGAATATTATTTGACCCTATTTTTCTGAAGGAATCGCCTCCGCGACAGCCTTATCCAGAATATTTTTTTAAAAGTCTCTCTTCGAGGGACTTGTCGAGTCCTTCAGGCATTCTTTAGTTTTTTGCATGCTTCAGTGACGATTTTTTGATAGAGGAGACTTAGTGCGTTTTAGTGACCTAGGGTCCAACTCCATGTCATCAGACTGCTCAGTTTCGTCGTTTACATCGTTTCTTTCGTTTTGGTTGTCATCTCGAGAGGGTCCCGCGTGGACAAGTCAGACGGCGTCGTTGTCGTTTCTTCTTCATTAATCGGTCGTGGAAACACTGCAGTCTAAAAAATGAAATTATTCAGCGGCCTTCCAAATATATAAGCCATTTTGTTGGTCAAAATTTGAGATGCAGTCTCACAAATGTTTGCAACAAGTTGCTTCATAGTCTTTTCCATTGTTCTTTCGACGACTTCCGCAAGGGAGTGAGACAAATATGCACCCCATAACAAGGTATGACGGGCCACTTCTCCTGCACAACCCTGACTTCTAGCCTGAATTTCAGCTAACGCCTCTTTTTGGGAGCAGCGTTTGCGACCTACGATTACGAGAATTTCAATTTCTCGAGCCTTAGCAGAGCATTTTGAATAGTGCGCACTGTGCGCTTCATTGCATAGACAACATTTCTTTCTTTGCCCTGACAGCCATTTGTGTTGTGACGCTCCCCTCACATCTGGTATCTAAGAGCGGACCTGCAGCCTTTCACCGTGTGGCCATTACGCCACCATTTTACGCACTGCAGTGGTCAAGGCGAGAGTGGTTTGACTCGATAGATAAGGGGCCACGCCTTCGTTTACATCGGTCGGCTCGATCCAGCAAACGTCACAATCACCGACTTGGTAGGGACTTTGGTCTTATCAACCACGCCGCTACACCTATGAACGGAGATTGCACCAGAGTCTGCAAACATCTCCAATACCTCCGATGGTGTCAAATTAATGTCTACGCCTCGCACCAACCCTTTCACGCATTCTATGTGATAAGAGATGAGCGCGCTCACACGGTTGAAGGCAAACATAGAATACTTCAGGAGGTCTTGGAAACTAGGCTGGTCTGACGACAGAGGATAGCACCCTTGCTGAACTGTCGGACCTCTAAAATACTCTGGAAATGAGCTGTGGCTGCTCGCAGCTCAGCTTGAAATACTTTCGGATTCTTAATTCGTATGGTACCCTCATTTGTTGGGACCAGGGCCACAGGAACTGCAGAGATACCATTGTGCAAAAAAAAAAAAAAAGTCCACGGGAGCCTCAGAGAAGCGGACCAGAGGAAAGCCCCTGGTCCAGGTGAGGATAACGGCATGCTGAACTTACAAGCTCAAAAAGCGCTCACTGATCGACAATAACACTATAAAAACACTACAAAAATGAAATTAGGCTCAAACACGCAAAATATGGCCACAACCCCCAAAACGAGTACGGCTGGTATGAACCCGGCTTCTAAACCATTCAATAGCAGTTGACGGCGAAAACGTCGTGTATACTATAGGACGATGCGAGCGCTCTTTTGATGAGGGAGGAGAATCAGCAGGCGCGATGGCCAATGGTGTGTTCCATAGTTCTTTATCACCATTCATCGTCGCCTTCCTAGTAGTGATCCGCAAGCGCACAAAGTTGTGCAAAATGCTTTATTTAGACCCAAATCTATTGGCGTAACTGATCTAAACATAGCGCACAACAGAACACGTACACTTTCATCGCTATTGTACTTAAGAATTTGCAAAGTGGACTTGGTGCTAGCCCTGTTGGGAGAGTACTGCCGGGCGTGATAACAGACACCACGTGGGCTAGACCAAGCAGACAAGTTAATATGAGTAAAGTGATGTCAAGGTATCTGAAGAACGATGACATGAGCTAATTCTGGTACTTCGAAACACTCGTTTGGATGATTGCGGGATGGGCATTGGACCGGGCCGTTGGAAACGCTGGCAAGCGGTACAAAAGATAAAACTCCGTACGTTTCCCGAGCGAGAGTGACGCTTTATGGAAGAGAAGAGCATGGTAAATTATTACTATACACGTTGCTGCCTTAAAATTACGCCATCACTAGCTCTCTATGAAAACTATGCATGCATTACTTTTACAGGTGCGGCTGCGCGATCAAAATAGCCTTCTAATATTTTTGATGTCGTAACAATATTGCAGTCTCCCAATTTTCGACCGTATAGAACGCTGACGTAGAATACATGCTCGTCTTCTGAAGCTAATATCAACCATTCGTACCGTGACCAATTTTGGTGAAATTTTATAGGCATGAGAAGTTTGACAAAAACGTCAAGAAAACTTTTCTAGTGTACTTGTTGACATCACTAATACAATAAGTACAGAAAGACGAGTGTGTTAGGTCTGACTTCAAAACAAAAAGATCACATAGACCTCGAGTAGGTTCGTAAACTGTCGGGGGAAAATCAAATAGCTGTATGAGAATAATAAACTGTTTTAATTGGCTACATGGTAGAGTTTGATTACAGCGCTTAATATATATATTAGTAGTTGTAATTATGTTTATGTCAATGTGCCACAAGGATGTGACCCTGTTAGGCACAATGAGCGCAAACAATGCCTCCCTGAAGGTCTTGCTATGTGAAAAGAAAATAACAAAGGAAATTAAATTAGAAAAACGAAGATAACAGAAATCTAAGCTAAACAAAACATGGAGACTTAGACAAAAATGGAGCGCGAACGTAGAAAAGTATACCCAAACGGCAGGTCAAACCTTTTTTGCCCAGAAAATTTACAAAAAATTGATGAGCTTGGTTGTATCGAGCAGCACACCTTCATGGAAACAGGCAGTCTATAGCCATGCACGCTAGAGTATGATCAGTGGATAATGGTAAATTAGCATACACACCTTAACTGGCTATACACGTTACGTAGGGAATGAGGGATGCTCTAAGAGTGCTTGAGAGGAGCCGATAATCGTAACGGGCTCACTTTCATATCGTCAATGATGGTACGGAAGCGTAAAAATTTGTGTACACTGCTACATTGATGCGAGATTACGGCATGTTTGGGCGTCTCAACTATATTGATATGCAGATCACGTGACATTGTCACCCTAAATTATCACTTAGTCACACTATGCAAGTAGAGTTTCTTATTGTCATGCAATCTCACAGCTTATAGTGGGGAAGCCCGGTACTTTAGAATTGTGCAAAGTGAACTTTTTTGTTGTGGGTGACGCCCGTGTTCATTCAGATCGAAATGTGACCTGATCACTTGGTCTCCTGCATCTTGCTAATATCGTACGTTGGCGCCTGTCACGGGATTTTCCACTTCACGGTGCCCATAATATTTTTCCGCTGAAACATTTCTATTATCCCAGGATGCACCCGCCACACTGGCTTAGAAAGTAAGGTCTCGAAATGCTAATCTCTAGGGCACGGGTTCTGTTTCCGGTCGCTACTTGAGCATTTGGATTGAAATAAATACAACAGCCGTGAACTTATATGTATAGGTGCTCGGTAAAGAACTACAGGTAGTCGGAATTATTTCGCAGTTCTAACCACCTACTGCATGTCTTTTTTTCACATCGTGGTTAGGCTCGTGAAACTACAGAACCCTTTGTTTAGTAGCACAAATGCGAAAATATTCACATTTTTTTGTCAGAACGTGGAAAATTATACCAAAACGGGAGGTCAAACCTTTTTTGTGCAAAAATGTTAGCAAAAACTTATGAGCCTGGTTGTAGTGAGCAGCACACGTTTTTTGGAAACAGGCAGTCTGCAGGCTTGCCCCGCCGTGGTGGTCTAGTGGCTAATACTCGGCTGCTGACCCGCAGGTCGCGGCATCGAATCCCGGCTGCGGCGGCTGCATTTCCGATGAAGGCGGAAATGCTGTAGGCCCGTGTGCGAAGACCATGGTGCACGTTAAAGAACCCCAGCTGGTCGAAATTTCCGGAGCCCTCCACTAAGGCGTCTTTCATAATCATATGGTGGTTTTGAGACGTTAAATCTCACAAATCAATCAATCAGTCTATAGGCTTGCATGATATCCGTGGATAATGCTAAATTAGCATACACACCTTAACTGACTATGCACGTTGCGTAGCCAATGTGGGACACTCTAAGAGTACCTGAGAGGAGCTGATAATAATATCTGGCTCACTGTCATACCGTAAATGACGGTACGGTAAAGCGTAAAAAAGTGTGCACAGAGATACCTTGAAGCGAGATGTTGGCGGGTCTGGGCGTCTCAACTACATGGACGATTATGTCACGTGGCATTGTCACCTTAAATCATCACGTGGTCACATTATGCAAGTAAAATTTCTCAATGTCATGCAATCTCACAGCTTGTAGTGGGCTAGCCCGGTACTTTAGAATTGCGAAAAGTGAACTTTTTGGTTGTGGGTGACATCCGTGTTCAGTGGCATAGAAATGTGACCTGATCACTTCGTCACGTGCATCTTGGTATTGTGGGATGTTGGCGCCGGTCACGCGATTTTACACTTCACGGTGCCCATAATATTTTGGCGTTGAAACAGTTCTAGTACTCGAGGATGCACTTGCCGCACTGGATTAGAAGGTAAAGCCTTGATCTGCTAATCTCTAGGGCATGGGTTCTGCTTCCTGTCGCTAATTGAGCATTTAGATTGAAATAAACGCAACACACGTGAACTTGTATGTATAGGTCAACGGTAAAGAACTACAGGTAGTCGGAATCAATCCGGAGTTCCAACACCCTACTACATTAATTATTCTAAAATTGTGACTTTGGCTCGTGAAAATCAAGCATTGGTAAATACTAGCGAAAATGCGCTAATATTCACATTTTAGAAAAGAAATATGGCAAAAATTCTCTTCAATTATTCACTCTAATGTCTAATATATGCTTTTCCTAGAAAAGGTACAAAATAAGAATGAAGAGTAGCATCTAATTATTTTATTTTAAAATACCTGATCGAAACTGCATGCTGAGGCTGCACCGCACAAATGTTTTTTGTAACAAACCAGCGAAAAAGTGTCACGCAGACCAATTGACTACGTGACATGTCGACAACGCAAAATACGTGCTGCAACCCCAATGAAATCGAATAATACCGATGATTTATGTGATTTTATGCTGCATGTGACCTCTTCATTTTCTAAACATTTAAGCATTGTTTACGTAAGATCTATGAAGGTTATCACACTGAAAATGTTAAAAGAATGCGAAAGGTATGTGAGACATATCTTTTGAATAGATCTTGCTGAACAAAAATTCAGATTTTACACCGAGTTTCTCAAGGCTGTTGCAGAGCAGAGCTGGTCGACATTCGTCTGGTTTAGGCTTGTCTATAGAGAGGCACACGTGCATTCTCTTGCTGATGCATGAAGTGCTCCTGTGATCACATCGTAAATTACGAGAACTGGCCAGGCCAAATCGGCCTTCCTTGCGAATCAATTGGAAATGACAGCTTCAAGCAGCATAGTTACCATAATCACAATAATTGTATAACTAGGCTAATTAGCCTGACTAATTTACGTATGTGAGGCTTTATATAGGTGAGAATACATCTTATTCCAAGCTCGTGGGAATATATTGTAATTAGTGAAACTATTTTATTTAGATTAGCTTCTCCAAAAGAGGCTTCGTCTTGATAAGGTTGCACTCTTATACAACGAAAGCTTCATTCGTTCTTTCGCTTTATAAGCCCTAAGGTGACAGTCCTAATTAGTCCCACTTAAGACTACCTCGGCTCAATTTGCCGAGCTCGGTATGAATGGGAAAACCGGAATCTACACTCATTGTAAAAAAGGCTTATTAGGCGTTGATTTATTTGCTGTTTTGTGCCTAGCTCATTAGGCACTATCGTTCTCAACTGAGTTTACTCAGCTTAGCTTAACTGGGCACAACTATCATGAACTTGACTTGACGGGGTCACGTCGTCATTATCATAATGATTTCTAGCCTACACAAAAAACCGGACAAACGGCGGGAGTAACACCTCTGCTGTAAGAGAAACCACTCCTGTCGACTCGGTGTCCTAAACACAAGTTTGACACGGAGCGCGAAGGTAATACGCGTGCATGCTTAGTTTTCAAGGATAGCAGAAAAGCATCGCACATGATAAGAACGTGGCACAACCAATTCGACCGTGCACAACTATATGGCACGCAGTAACCGCGAAGTGTAAGATTATAGAAACTGTTCGTGTTCGCAATGTTTCACTTACCAAATAAGAATGTGTAGCCTTCGCAAGTCGACACATGTTCGATTAATTGAAATTATCCAAATAATTGCCTTTTTAACCACATTACCAGTCTTGAACGTATACAGAGAAAGCCGAATATGCGTTTTTGCATGGTAGACTACTTGATTGCCTTACAGCATTCCTGCGTTCCATTTCCACTGGGACCATAGTATTTATTTTTTGTATTCATTGGGTGAACGAATTGAAACTACCAATGTAGGTGTCACCCAGCCTGTTTAGAAACAAACTGTCTATCACCTCTGACTCATACCCGCATACCGAAATCCAATGTTTTACGGGTATGTGCCAGACGTGTCTGGAGGAAACAGTTTGACTACGTGTATGACGGAAGTTTTAGTAAAATATTGATTTGAAATGTTGCTAGATTCAAAGTTTCATATAAGAAACGTGTGTGTGCCGACTTCTGTGAAAAAACAACACTACGTGCGCACAGGAAAATAGCGTTGTTCTCAAGTAGCTCGTTAAGCTGTTACGGCAATTCTTTAACTTTACTCTAAATTCATGAGTCTTTAAATTATTCGGTTTTTTAAAAAAAAACAAGGATTTTTTGTTATTGTGTAAGTTTGTTGCCCTGCGAACCACAAAAGTTTTGTAAGGTGAATAGTCCCTGCAGCTTGTACGTTTCTGGCTGCCAGGCATACTGAGTTCATGTAAGAAGCCGATACAACGCCGAATAGTTCTACGCCCCGCTTCATTTCCGAGTGGTTCTACCAGAAAAGATTATGTGCATTATACGTAAATAGGACTTTTACAATGTATGCGAGTGAGCGCGTGAAATAACATTATTAGGTCTACAATCAACGGGAGTTAACTCAGCGTCAACTGACAAGGCTCAGTCGAGATGGTCAGGGTCCTCACAGGCCCTCTGGACGGCCATGGTTTGAGAAGTGAGGTCCTGCGCATTAAGATTAGATTTTACTTGCTTTACTTGGGACGTAGATTAGGCGATGGAGATATACGTGCCATAATTCTACACTATAGCGGAAGCGAATGTTCCGATAGGAGAGCGGCGACGATTAGCGCGTTGAAGCAGAGCCGTCAACAAGCAAAGGCCTGTTGAAAAGTGCTGCTGCTGATTATGAAAGCATTCAGTTTTAACGCAACAGTTAACGCTTTGGTAATCATAACCATCGATGATAAAGATTATGAGGACCACGTTGAAGTATCGCTGTGGGCAAGCAAAGAGGCCTTGAATGGTCTTAACCATGCGGATGATGAAAGCATTGAACATGAGGAATAAGGCGGTAATTGTGGCGGCAGTGAATGGTGATGCTGAAAATGCTCCGTGCCGTTAGCAAGCTTCGACGTGAACGTTTAAGATGGTGTGTGATGATTATGATAATATCAATAATAATAGTGTTAACCTATTAAGGGTGTTATTATGGTAAAGAGTGGTGATCAAAATTTTGCGTTGAACAAGAGTTGTGGGCAGGTAAAGTTCCCCCGTAAATTAGAGAAGCTTGATCCAACTAGCGTATTTGGTGTTCTCAGCGCACACATAGGTGGGCATTTGTTTTCTTCCGGAACTAATGCTAAATTTTCCATGTTTTCAATGTGTTCTGATTGGATGTCATTGTACACGAAAAAGAAATTCTTCCTTACACAACGGGATTGGCTGTGGGAAGCAAAGCGTTAAAGGAAACATATTCCACGTTCAAGAAAAAAATTATTGATGTTTCTCTGAACAATTGAAGTTATACCGGTGGCCATCAACATGTTGACATGTTGATATAAAAACATGCGCATTGAGTGTGGGTGCTGGGTATACGTTGCCCTCCTAAAAGGTGGTCATAACGAACACGTTACAGATTATGGTTTCTAAATTTGATGCGCGTATAACAAAACCGGCTGTGCGAAGAAACAGCTGTTAAGAGAATGTTTGACATCACAGTGAAAAACAAATACTTGTTCAAACATTTGTCCCTTCACCGCTATATTAAGATGGGAATCTCAGACAGGATGACCTCATAATTATATTAAACTTGCAGCTTGTTCCAGGTAGCCGATCCTCTTTATATTTCATTTCATATATAAGAAATTATAGTTAAATTCTGCAGTTTCCATTTTTGACGAGTAGATATTTCTCATTTATCTTCGACTTGCTTTGAGAATTCAATGCTTGAATGCGATTAAACCATGCCTGTCGTGAGATAGCTCCAACTTCTGTGGAATGCATGCTTTAGAGATGCCCCACGCTTCAGCGCAACTATTCCACAAGAAGCGCTACGCTGTACCCATTTCCTTTCCCATTTCAGGCACGGAAGTCCCATTATCACAGTTGAAGACACAGCGCGCGCCAGGTTTGCTCGCAGAACGTGCAAGCAGAAATACGGGGAACAAGCGTGGGTTTAACTTCAACATCAAACGCATGCACGAAGTCATTTTCTTGGGTTTGTACCCGGAGAAGCATAACTATATAGCTTTTAAATTGTAGCGTCCAAGTCACCTCGACCAGACAGCCACAAGCTTGAAACCTAGCCCCGCAAGGGTATAGGGACAATGAAGAAGGTTGATGAGCTTAAAGAACTTGCTGAACAAAATGTCACTTGCAGTGGCCATTTCACAAAAATCATTTCTGAAGTGAATTTGGCGTCAGGATTTGAGAAAAGTATCGATACTGATTTCCAGCTCGACTCATGATAGAATGATAATTATGAAGTAAAGATATACGGATCGCGTGGGGTGCCTCACAGATGCGCTTGAGAGCAGTTTCATTCCTGTCGCCTATTCTAACAAATATTTATTAATCTCAGTATATTCGACAAACATTTTATTACATCCGCAGCTGCGGCCCCCTAGCGAGACATCCACGGGCTGCATGCGGTCCGCGCGACACGTGTATCCCATGTCTTATATACGAAAGGTAGGAAAGTATCCGAAGAAATTTTTTGGCAATAAACGATTTTTTTCGTTAAAATACATACAAACACATCAAAAGAATTAAGCAATTGCTATGCGTTAGGTAGGTGTTGACATCCGCTGCCCGAAGAGGATGATTGGGATCCACGCGAAAATTAAATGGCTTGAGCGGCATCTGCCGCCTTCCAAGCCGTGTGCTGCCCGATCTCTTTCCTAATGTCGGGAGGAAAGTAGCTCATCAGGCGCGGGGTAATTTGAACGCATGGCCACCCAACAACGGCATCTCGTGCGTGATTGTTGGGCGCGACGCTTTCTCCTGCTGGAGTCCAGAGCACCCAGGGATGCTGACAAGAGGTCTGAACTCTCCGTCATCCTTGTTCTCACTCAGCTCCTGTAAGCATATACCCTTAAAGCGTAAACGAAGTGACCCGTGGTCATTGAGTACACAATGCGTGAGTGATTAGCATTTCTCTTCTTTCTTCTCCTTCAACATTCTGCATGGGCACTGGTCTCACTTCCTGAAGGGTTGCCGGAAACTATAAATATGGCTGTTTGCGTTCTATAGCAGAGTCATTCTGGCTATGTAGAATTCTTCATGCCAATTGTTCCCTCCGACTTGCTAATTCAAGTGTTGTCAAGGTTCGGTATATCACTTTTATGTGTTTCTATAAGCCTATAAAATTACGCCAATGGAGTCAATTGTAAATACAAGTCACTGGTTCTCGGGTGATGCGGCGTTAAGGTTATCATTATCACTTCATATTTGCTGTGACGTGTACAGGTCTGTCTTACGACGGGCTATACTGTGTGGCCACAACAGCCTCGCATGAGAACGACGCTGACAGCAACTGGTCAGAAAGAAAGAGCTTACTCAAGAACGTGCTGGGAAAGGGCGCGCAGGTAGAACAGAATGATGACGTCCACAATTCGGTATTTTTGTATATCGTAGAGGTCTTACATGGTCAAGTGAGAAAAAAATTGATGGAGAAAAACATTATATAAAAAGTAATATGCACATTATAAAGGGAAAAAGACTGAGCACAGAGAACCAGCCTTGATTTCTTTTATATGTGTCTTTCTTTGCCGAGTTATCACAGGAAGCGATCCTGTTTTTTCTGCGTGTGCCGTACGAAAAATAAAATTCACTTTGCCTAAATGTGCTCTATAACATCTCGTATGTTTGTGAATCTCATTACTAAGGCCTCATATTATGCATTTAAGTTATGCTTCTCCATGCGCAGAAACTGCTATGCTTCCGCTTGCCTACCCTCCCATAAGTTTGCACTGTTGTGGTTGCGTCATCTGTCAACAATCTCAAGTTGCTTTCACGCATATAGTTTACCGTGTACGAACTTACTGAGCAAGGAAAGATGCGCAAACCATGTGACGATTAGTCAAACGTAAAAAGAGGGAAAGACAAAATAGTTAATGCAGATCGTTTTTAGTGTACAGTCTACGCAAGGCCTGATGAAAGTGCATCCGACTTCACACGCTGTCATTCTCTCTCACCTGTGGTCATTCAAGGAACATCACTGTATGTTAGTGTTAGTATATGAGTGCAATTATTTTAATAATTTCATTGCTTTAGCCTGAGCAGAAGAATGAAGTGGCTCACTGAAGTAAGTATTTGTTTGTTTGTTTTAGTTGTCTTGCAAAAACACAACGCCGCTAGTGACGCTTACGTCAGTGTTTATTCAATTTGTTGTTATGAATTGTAGTTCGTAAAGTATTGTTTTATATGTATTATACAATTTTGAATCTAGAGTCCGTCTGTCTTAGGCTAACCACAAAACTTTGAAAGCATGGAACAAACACAGGTTTTGAGAATGCAAATCAAGTGACAGAAGGCGTTTGCAACGCTGGCATTACAAAATATATCGGAACACTGCGGTCAACTATACGAAAATTTCTGTGCCACCATCACTCTGTCCACCACTTAAGCGAAATGCACATGTGGAGTGCATGTGCAATTATATGTGGTTTGGCATGTGAACGTGATCCACTTCGAACATCTGAAATATGTGAACCTAAATATTGAGGGACTCTTCAGCTACGCCTTTAAGAAGTTGAACACAATAGTGATATCCAGTCCATATTGCATTCTTCAAGCACTTAGTGCAATGAAATATTGTCGAACTTACTATGAATCTATAATACGTGGCCTTTATGAATTAGACGCAGTAACGTGTGGGCATTACGCAGTGGGTGACTGGCTTTAAAATGAAGTCATAATGATAATCGCATGATCTGACGCCTGATGGCAATGTACGCATGTTGTTATTCCTGTCGTAATTCATGTTGTATTGTGAAGCATGTATACATGATGCATGCATTTGGGAAGCATGAAAGTCACTTTCAGTGCACTTACAAGCAGAGATAATAAATTTTCTCTAAATTCACAAGTAGAAGCTTCGCTGTGTGGCAGAACACCCGCTTGCCACGTGAGCAACCCGGGTTCCAGCCACACTGGGAACAAGACATTTTTATCATTTATAATGTTTGCATCTTTAGAAAATTTTCCTTCACGTACAAGATGATTTTTTCGCTTACAACCAATGACCCCAATGCCGGAGTTTCTGCGGAACTGGCTAGTTAACGCTATGGCGGGAAAATTTGCGCACACGAGGGGTGTACACTATGCGTACAGAGTTTGCCTCTTCGATTATCTGGAGTGCTGCTGCTTTTAGTTTCGCGCTAATTAGCTCCAACTATCCTAACCAACATCCTACCCCTTCACCTCTGTGATATCTCATATTTCTCTGCATTTCTTTACTGATAAGGATCATCTGCTTTCACGCTTAGTATCATGCGTCGTCACTTCTACTGACATTATATTAAGACGCCACATATAATAGCTTGTCGCACGCAAAAGTCTATTAGGGAGCGGGCATGTGTGTGCAACGCCATTGCGAAAACGCTGCAGAAATACCCATTTTTTCTTGATGTTCAAGATGGTGAAGCAGCTAGTGTGGACCATGGCGGCGTGGTGGCTCGTTTTTGGAACTGAGAAACTGTTCATGCGTGGATCGCCACGTTTGATGATAGCGATATTCTGTCCATAGTGCGTACTTCAAACACACACTGCATGAAATCTCTTCCAACTAGCTATATATGCACCCACTGCGTAGATGTTGAGGGAATAGGCGCCGCAACGTGTGTCCCTTTTGTACAAGGTGACCTGCTTTAAACCATGAAGTCATCATAATAATCGCATGTTCCGACGCCCGATCGAAATTTACGCTTTTTCCATGCATTATTTCTGCCTTATTTCATGTTGTATTCTGAAGTATATACAGCATGTTTCAGGTAACTTCAGCCAGAGTTTAAAAATTTGCCGGCACACTAAATTAGAACGCGACCAAATGCTTGTTGCTGACCGTTTCCTGCAGTTAGTCAGATTATTTTTTGTGCTATCAAATGTTGTTTAATTAGACCTGTTTATCTAACTAACTCCTGAAGGAACGAAGACGAATAAAACATTTCAATGAGAAAGATATAGATCGGCTTGCAAAACGTTCGAATAGATAGTTTTAAACTTTATATCTGTTAAGTATTAGTTTTTTTCTGCCAATTGCAAATGCTCACCAAATACAAAAAATACCACGTGACAAACCCGCTCATGCGTCGGTGCGCGCGATGATGATAGTGCTCCCTAACGTTCCGCGTATACTAACGACACACTTCCCTCGCACCGGTTCATGACAGTGATGAGAAGTCACAGCGGTTATCGTTTTTGTGACCGATAGCAAAACGTATTCGTCGCAAAGTCACCACCATCATTGCAGCCGTGTCGAGACAGCACAATCGGGCAAATACTATGGTCGTTCGTACGCGGAACGTCAGGGAGCTCTAGAATCATTGCGCGCACTGACACGCAAGCGGGTTTGTCACGTGGTATTTTCTTATATCGTGGGCATTCGTAATTAGCAGAGAAACACTAATACCGAAGTGAGTTAGAGTTGGAAATTGTCTAATCGAACATTTTGCAAACCGATCTACAACTTTCTCATTGAAATTTTTTTATCCATCTCCGTTTCTTGAAAAGTTAATTGATTAAACAGATCTAAATCAACAATATTTGGGAACACAAAAAAATAGTCTGACTACTCCGGGCAACGGTGAGCAACATGCCTTTGATCGCGTCCTAATTGCGTGTGCTGGCATATTTCTTAAACCCTGTTTAAAATTACCACGTACATCCTGCATACAGGTTGGTAGGTTGGTATGTAGGGTTTAACGTCCCAAAACCACCATATGATTATGAGAGACACCGTAGTGGAGGGCTACGGAAATTTCGACCACCTGGGGTTCTTTAACGTGCACCCAAATCTGAGCACACGGGCCTACAACATTTCCGCCTCCATCGGAAATGCAGCCGCTGCAGCCGGGATCCAAACCCGCGACCTGCGGGTCAGCAGCCGAGTACCTTAGCCACTAGACCACCGCGGTGGGGCGTACACCCTGCATACAGGATGCATGTGTTCGTAAAGCATGAAAGGTAATTTCACTGCATTTCCAAGCAGAACTTATTTTTCCTGTATTGATGAGCAGACGAGTGGCTGTGTGATAGAACACTCGCTTGCCACGCAAACCACCCGGGTTCGATCCTTCACTCGGACCATGATTAACTGTCATTTATTTTTGTTTTACATATCTTGATTTTTTGGTCATGCAGAATATTTGGTTTTTTCGCTCTCAAACAACGACATTGACACTGACGCCGACGCCGGAATTTCTACTAAATGAGCTCCTAAATGTTATCGCCTTAAAATAAAGACAAGGATGGAAGAAGAGACAACACAGCACCCTTGTCGTCTCTTCCCCCGTCTTTGTCTCTATTTTTCCACTGTTTTACGTTCCAAGCATGAACTACATAGAAGCACAACTTTCTCTTCTAGTGATGGCGCACTAACACACAAATCATAGCCAATAGTGTGCAGCATGAAGGCATTATTTATCTTTCTTTCGCATCTATAGATCACGATCGCAAGTAGGTACGGCTTCCCGATGACATCCATGGTGCCTAACAAACTAGTTTCGCTCTGTCACCATGTTAGCGGCTACAGTCAAAGGGAAAATTATTTACATTCTGTTAAGAACAACTAGTTTGTACCTGGTGAAAAAGATGTACTATGTTGTGTTCCTTTGTCACATAGAAATCAAATTTATCGGACAAATCAGCAGGTGTATTAACACGCGTTTACGCGAACATGATTACAGACGTGAGCCCTGGTAACTTAGCTAACCATTGCAGCAGGTGTCCTTGTCAGCCAAATCTCGAAAGCACCATAAATGTGTCACGGTCTAGAAATACGAGAGAAAGAGAGACTATTCAGCTGTATTTCTTTTGGCTACCCTTCGTCTCGTTTCCATCAAATAAATAGTTTTTACTTCGCATTCGTGTTGGGTACTATGTGTGTTGTTTTGTGCGTCTTTCTTCGTGCCCAAGCAGCGCGTCGCAAGTGTGAATTATGCTCAAAAACCTAGCATCTACTCTCCCCTGTCTGCCTATGCACTCATTTATTAGGAATAGTTTCGTGCCGAAATTCAAGCATCACTGTTCACATGGTAGGTATTGTAGACAGTAAGTGACTCAAGCTAGCCTCTCGTTTATCCTCGGCCTGTATATATTTTCGCTACCCTTCGTCTCGTTTCAATAAAATAAAGTTTTTACTTCGCACTCGTGTTGGGTACTACGTGTGTTGTTTTGTGCATTGTTGCGAAGCGCACCTCCGACGACGTTACGAAGGGTGCCTCGAAATCTCACCGCTGCAACCACTGTTCCGAAAGACGGCGACGCCAACACGGTCCCGAAGGCGCCACTGCTTCGAACTCCGCAGGGAAGGTCACCAGCCGTTTGGTAGCGTAGCTTTCTCAGCTCGCGACTGCTTCTGCGCAGAGCTGATAGACGAGCGGACGAGACGACGGTGAGTTAAACAAGGTTTATGTACAGCATATATACAGAGGCGTTACAAATTTGGCACTGGGGCCGACAGAGACTCGAAGAGCCGAGCTCTCCTCTCTAACACAAAGGTGTGCTCTCAAACGGGTCCGCTCTGACACACATGTCAGCTTTCACCTAGGACCGCCGATCGCGAAACGCCGCGGGGCTTCTTTTATATGCACCGGGTCCAACTCAAATGTCCAACCAGAAGCGCCGCTGGTCGTCAGGGCAGACTCCTCCAATGGGGTCGCCGCGCAATGCGTCAGACCCCCAGACATGAAGACGCCCGTTGTTTACTCGACGGGCTCGCTGGCACGTGCGTTGACTCACTGCACGTGAGCGCCAGAGAGGCGCCGACAGAAAGGCGCCGTGGCGTGCTGACGCCGTTGAGTTGTTGATCGCGTCAGGCGGGCTCGCGGCTGGCCTTGACACAGATTGCCTTTTTCAGAGGCATGGCCGTCCGCTGTGGACTCGCAGGCATAACAGCACCCCCGCCGCTAGACAATGCGCCGAAAAGACGAGCTGCTTCCACGGGGCTCGGATGACAGGCGCGCTCGTTCGCCAGGTCCCTCCAGGTTCGCCTCCAGGGCCATGGGGAGAATGCAGCTCCAGACTCTGTTCCGGGAACACATCCCATTCTTGACGATGGATCCCAGCTTCACTGGCTTGTCGCCACAACTTGACGACCAGCTTCACTCGTCTCTTCTGACCACCTTCGGTTTCAGCACTTGTCGATGGTTCTGCAACTTGCCAAGAACGGATCGACAACAGACAACACACGACACAAGCAAGTGCCCTCGGTCACCCGACAGAACACCAGACAAAGTATAGTACAACATATACCTAGCTAAGTGTCTATCGGAATTTCGTTCCCTCTACATCAAGAGGCACATGTGGGACAAAAGACCCTTAAAATGACAACTCAAATTTTTTCACGTACAACAACGTAACGAATTAGAATACAACAAAGTTGGCTCCTTGAGCTCACTCTGGACGAGAGCGCTCAGCTAAGGTTGTGATGAGGTCAAAATTTTGCCCCGAATCGCCAGCGAGAAACCGAAAGGCTGAGAAGGTACTAGCTAGAACGCACTGCTCAATGCGCCTGTATTAGCGTTAAGCTTTCCCCCTTTCTTTTTTTTAGCGAACGTCAAAGTGGTGCAATTGGAGCATCATGCTCCACCTCAGTAACCAGCCACTTTTAGGCGACGATACCTATGCGGTACCAAGAGCTGCTCATACTTGCGACGTTCCACAGGAGAACAACGATACGGCTTCCTAGGGATTGGCTCCTCACAAGTTAGCTCGGTATCGTGTTCGATCACCGTCGTGTTTCCGTGACAGTCCGAAAACACGTCTTCAAACACCAAAACAATCTTTCTCAGGTCCTCCTTCCGGACTTCACTTAACCTAGGCTCTAGGTTTATCCGCTCCCAGATTACTTGCGATCCCCCTTCGAATATATCACTAGAACTCCAAATTTCTGCTCCCTCTTCCTCTGAAGCATTCAACAGCTGATTGACGACTGCTTTCAAGTTGTAAATTTTGTCCGGTCGCCTTCCTAATTTCAATTCATAATTTGTATCGCAAGGCTTCGATAATACTTTGGCGGGCCCTTCCCAATCGACATCAAACTCGTTCCTTTTGGACGGCTGCAGCAGCATTACCTGATTATCAACTTCAAAAGCGCGTTTCTTCACCGATTTCTCGTAGTGCTCCTTCGACAGCACTTGTGCCGAATTTTTGTGGCTTTCCACTAGCGCTTCAATCGAGAGGTCCTCACGCTGCTCTCGAATGAGCGTCTCTCGATCAACTCTCGGCAGCTCGCTCCAACTTTCCGCTACAGGCGAGAGAGTTGCAGCCCTCTCGCTCTGATTCAATGGCGCCATGTCGTCTCCCCCTACGCATACCGCGCCGGTCGCTTCGGCGACGGGCCCCCCGCGTGACTGCTCACATGACTCACGCGGAAAATTTCCTTTCTGGGGTTCCGTCGAGCCACCGACAAGGTCACTTGAGAGTTCACCGCATTGAACAAGGTCAAGCTTCCGCGAAAGCTTTCGCGCTTGCGATCGCGTGAGGGCCATGCACGCAAAGTTGGGGAAGAACGATTTGCCCTGCTCTTTGAGAAGCTGCTCTGAGTTGTTGGAGAAAAGATAAGGAAAACGATCGTTTAGCGCGGCAGACACAGCCGCTTCGGTGCGAAGCTTACCGAACGGGCCTTCAATGACAACGGTGGCGATTGGTATGCGAACACTCTGCTCCTCGGCGACTTGCCTGATCCACGCGCATTCTCCTGTAAAGTCACCCGGAGACACCAATGAAGGATGGACAACGTCCATGGTTGCCGCTGAGTCTCTAAGTGCTCGGCACAATTTCTCATTCACCCTAATTTCTTGGAGATACGGCTCCAACAACCGCATGTTTTTTTCTGATTCTCGGATTGTTGCGAAGGCAAACTTTTCCTGACAGTTTCTCGCGATGTGTCCTTCCTTTTTGCAGTTGTAGCAGGTTAGCGGCTTCCGTGATTCAAATGCCCGTGTGGTAGAAACCTCACTCGATTTCTCCGCTTCTGTTTGCCCTTCCCCTACAATGTCCTTCGTAAGAGACGGGTCCTTCTTGAAATTACGGTGCGGAACGGGTTTCCGTTGATCAGGTTTCCTTGAAAAGCCCTCTTTCCTTTCATCCTTTTCAACGCGCACTACCCTGCTGTGCAACTTTCGACGAGTATAATACTCCTCAGCTAACTCTGCTGCCTTCTTTAGCTGTACTTCACCAAGTTTGTCTTGCAGCCAAAGTTTGACATCCTCCTCGATGCAGCGGTAGAATTGCTCCAATGCAACGCATTCCACCACTTTATTGCGGTCGTCATAAACACCTTCGCCCTTGAGCCATTCAATTAAATCGGCTTTAAGACGAAACGCGAAGTCAACGTGTGACTCATTCGCCTTTTTAGCATACCGGAACCTTTGCCTGAAAGCCTCGGGTGACAACTTATAACGTCTTAAGAGCACTTCCTTAACCTCGTCATAGCTCTCAAACGCTTCCCTCGACAAGCAAGTTATCGCGTCGGACACTTCGCCGGGAAGAAGAGCTAACAGGTTCTGCGCCCAAAGAGACCGCTCCAAAGCGTTTCGCTCACAGACGTGTTCAAACTTAACGAGATACTTCGCCATGTCCTCGCCTACTACGAACGGTGGCAGTTGGTCCCGCATTCTAAAACCGCTGACCTGAATCGTCGGAGAAGCTACGCTAGGCGCCTGCGAACACTGTAGGATTGCCAATTCTATTCGTTTCAACTCGAGGCGCTCCTGTCTCTCGGCCTCCTCGCGACGTTCGCGCCTTTCAGCTTCTTCACGTTCGCGAGCTTCGCGCCTTTCAGCTTCTTCACGAGCTTCGCGCCTTTCAGCTTCTTCACGTTCGCGAGCTTCGCGCCTTTCACCTTCTTCGCGAGCTTCGCGCCTTTCAGCTTCTTCGCGAGCTTCGCGCCTTTCAGCTTCTTCACGAGCTTCTCGCCTTTCAGCCTCCTCACGTTCGCGAGCTTCTCGCCCTTCAGCCTCCTCGCGGCGTGCTTTGATATCCACCCAGGCCTCATCGACTTCCTCAGCCGACACTCCCTCATGCTTCATGATCTCAAGGATCGCTTGCTTTCGTTTCGCACGGCCCAAAGTAATGCCGAGTTCCTCACAAATTTCGATGAGTTCCTTCACTTTAAGGTTCTCTATCGTTCTCACTAGCCTCTCGCTGTTTGCCCCTGTTAAGAATCTACTTGCCGTACCCACTATAAGCCTACTAGCAAGAGGCGCAAGCAATTTTTCACACTCCCGTGTTTACCCCCTTCGCATTAACTTTGGTTTCAAAGCGCTTCGACTTGGCTTGAAACGATCAAAGCTCACTTCAATGCTTCACACAGCCCTTCTCTAAACTACTACAACCTGAGCTAGAGTAGTCTGGTGAACTGAGGGGAAAACATCAGGCACTCACCGCATCGATGTCGCTGACGCCGGCCGATCCCGCAGCTGCCAACCACTGTTGCGAAGCGCACCTCCGACGACGTTACGAAGGGCGCCTTGAAATCTCACCGCTGCAACCACTGTTCCGAAAGACGGCGACGCCAACACGGTCCCGAAGGCGCCACTGCTTCGAACTCCGCAGGGAAGGTCACCAGCCGTTTGGTAGCGTAGCTTTCTCAGCTCACGACTGCTTCTGCGCAGAGCTGATAGACGAGCGGACGAGACGACGGTGAGTTAAACAAGGTTTATGTACAGCATATATACAGAGGCGTTAAAAATTTGGCACTGGGGCCGACAGAGACTCGAAGAGCCGAGCTCTCCTCTCTAACACAAAGGTGTGCTCTCAAACGGGTCCGCTCTGACACACATGTCAGCTTTCACCTAGGACCGCCGATCGCGAAACGCCGCGGGGCTTCTTTTATATGCACCGGGTCCAACTCAAATGTCCAACCAGAAGCGCCGCTGGTCGTCAGGGCACACTCCTCCAATGGGGTCGCCGCGCAATGCGTCAGACCCCCAGACATGAAGACGCCCGTTGTTTACTCGACGGGCTCGCTGGCACGTGCGCTGACTCACTGCACGTGGGCGCCAGAGAGGCGCCGACAGAAAGGCGCCGTGGCGTGCTGACGCCGTTGAGTTGTTGATCGCGTCAGGCGGGCTCGCGGCTGGCCTTGACCCAGATTGCCTTTTTCAGAGGCATGGCCGTTCGCTGTGGACTCGCAGGCATAACAGCGTCTTTCTTCGTGCCCAAGCAGCACGTCGCAAGTGTGAATTATGCTCAACAAGCTAGCATATACTCTCCCCAGTCTGCCTATGCTCTCATTTAATAGGAATAGTTTCGTGCCGAAATTCAAGCATCACTGTTCACATGGTAGGTATTGTAGACAGTGACTCAAGCTAGCCTCTCGTTTATCCTCGGCCTGACGTGGTGGTCTCTAGTGGCTAAGGCACTCGGCTGCTGACCCGCAGGTCGTGGGATCAAATCCCAGCTGCAGCAGCTGCAATTTTGAAGGAGGCAAAAGTTTTGTAGGCCTGTGTGCTCTGATTTGAGTGCACGTTAAAAAACCCCAGGTGGTCGAAATTTCCGGAGCCCTCTACTATGGCGTCTCCAGTTATCACATGGTGGTTTTGGGACGTTAAATTCTCACATAACAATCAATCAAATCTTGTTTAGCCCTTCGCCTGTGACATTGAGGGAAACACATGACAGCATATATGAAGGCAGATTGTCATTATCATAACATATTTTTGTTGATGCTATAATTTCACATGAAAGCTTTGAAATAACACCACTGAGGATCTTGTTCATGTTTCTTATTAGCCATGGATATGTTCTCCAGCGTATCAATGGTACTAAAAAGGCGAATTTCAATTCTCACGTTCAATATCTGAAACATATCACATTGAGTTCAGTTTGTATGGTAAATGATTAATTAATATGGTGGGTTTACCATCCCAAAATCATTTTATGATTATGAGAGACGCCGTAGTGGAGGGCTCCGGAAATTTCGACCACCTGGGGATCTTTAACGTGCAGCCAAATCTGAGCACACGGGCCTACAGTATTATCGCCTCCATCGAAAATGCAGCCGCTGCAGCCGGGATTCAATCGTGCGACCTGCGGGTCAGCAGCCAAGTACCTTAGCCACCGCCGCGGCGGGGCTCAGTCCACAGGGTATTTCGGCTTGCTTTCAGGTGCACGAGTGTAGGATTGCAGAGCAACGTCGAATACTGCTGTTATCGTAACTTCGCGACGTTTCTGTCGATACAGCACCACCACCCCTGCTTCCGCGCACGCGCAGAGATCTCGGGTTGCGTCTGTTTTGCGTCATAATGGAACTATTTTTTGTATAGCAGGCATTGCTCCATGCTGAATGAGAAGCGCGTGTTGTGTCCCTGCTTCCACCAGTACCAAATTTGGTGACAAACCACCTTCGTCCACAGCGTCTATCCCCAATAACGCATAGCTCTGCCGCGCGAGCGTCACACCCAAACTTGAGCTTATACAGAAGCGATGAACTCAAATGAACGCCTAGGATTAAGCTGTGCAATTTGACATCCCCATGAGGGAAACAGTGCGTGGATTATAGCAGAAATACAGACTGCTATTGGTTAAAAACTAACGCCACGAATCAAGCAGGTCAAGGGCGCATGACATCACCACTATGAAATGGTAGCCGTGTCACTATTGCGGTAGCAGGTGGGTGGAGAGTGACCAACCTTCATTACTTCATTGACATTAATTTTAACATCCCAACACTGCTTCTTTAAGAGGTGATGGTACGCTCCTCTTTGACAACTTGGCTTCTGAGTATACTCGAACAGCTCAATTCGGAAACACCCTTGCATTTTGCCTTCACTTATACTTGACTCCTTCGCTGCAAAAAATTAACTCAGCCTTGTCCACCACAATAGATGAGTGGTTACGGGGCTCGGTTGAAGACCCAAAAGGCCACGGGTTTGACCCCGGCCATGCCAGACGCATTTCTGTGGAGCCGAAATGGTAGAGGCCCGTGTATTGGGCGAAATAGTGTACGTTGAAGAACACCAGCAGATGGTCGAACTTTGCGGTGACTAATTATAATCATACCGTGGTCCTGGGATGTAGAACTCCTGACATTATTATTATTATTATTATTATTATTATTATTATTATTATTATTATTAGTAATATTATTATTATTGTTGTTGTTGTTGTTGTTGTTGTTGTTGTTGTTGTTGATCAGCTATCTCCTGCTCAGCAACATATGTATGTAGACATTAGTAGTTGTTATTAGTTGAACTCTATTCAATATTGAACTGCAGGGTTTTTGTGACATGCAGAAGTTGCCTTCAGTAAAAAAGACTTGTGCACATGCGCAAACACCACCACGCAAAAACAAAAAAAAACACCATGAATAATAACATGAAGAGCGCAGCTCAGGTGCTTTTCCCCCCGCTGTCTTTAACGGAATACAGGACACATGTGTGTGGCGTGCATGGGTGTTCCCGGCTGGCACGAGAAAGTCTCCACAACCGCCTCGCTGTTCCTAAGTGGCACGTTGCACCGCATTGGTCCAGCTGGGTCTCCGCACGTGCTGTTGCACAAAAGCAAGAAAAAAAGCTGCCGCTCCGAAAGCTTCGGCAACTGCGAATCCATGTCAGTCGCTGGAGACGAAATATTTGACGCAGTCGGTAAAGCGGCAGACAGGAACGCATGCCACAAGGTGCTAGTGGCCGCCGTCGCCACAACAACGTCGTCCCTTGTTGCTCGGTCTAAAATGGTCGTCTCGTCGGCAGTGTAGACGCAACCCATTCGCTCGTGCAGTTTTTCCAGCATCGTGCTTTTCCATCTCTGCTGGGCGGCAAAGAAGTGCTGGAAGAGTAGCCGCGCTAGTTCAGAGCCGACACCAGCGTAGATGGCGGATGCGGGTGCGTCCACCATAAGAAAAGGAAACGAAAAATGGTATGGCGCCAGTGTCAGCGGCGGGTTGGCGACTTTTTCTGGGACGAGAGAACCATTATCCGGCTGGTATTTTTCAGAGGATGAAGAAGGTGCATTCTCTGTTGTGCCTCAGTCAAGCGATACTGACGACAATGCTGCCAAGTTCCTGATCGCATCATCGGTCATGTCAGGCAGCCACGTCTTTACCCCGGACTTCCTTAGCATGGCGAGTAATATTTCGGCGCGGTCCACTTCTAGTAAAGTGACGAGGCCCTCCTGGAACCAATTGTTTCTCCTGACCGTCTCATGGAAGGCGTCCTTGAGTCTTGCTCCAGCTTGTGTCGCCTGATTTGATTGATATGTGGGGTTTAACGTCCCAAAACCACCATATGATTATGAGAGACGCCGTAGTGGAGGGCTCCGGAAATTTCGACCACCTGGGGTTCTTTAACGTGCACCCAAATCTGAGCACACGGGCCTACAACATTTCTGCCTCCATCGGAAATGCAGCTGCCGCAGCCGGAGCTTGTGTCGTCTGTTCCAGAACCTTTTTGTCGGTGGTGCTCTTCAAGTAGTTTACGTCGAGGGCGTAACCAGTGACTCCTGTGAAGCCGAGGCAAAATTTCATCTGCTCATTCATGGCTCTTTCCTTGCCCCCGTGGATTTCGCGAAGAATGTGAGCATTTGTGTAGAACAAAAGGGATTCCGCAACAAACCGACCGTAGTACTCCTTCAATGCGCGTTCACCAAGCGTGCTGTGCAGCCCAAATAAGGCTTCGAAGAAGCGAATGCCATAGATGGTCACATTGGCGCTAGACGTGTTGAAACGACGTTTCAGCTCCCGTTGCCACGCTTCCAGTGGAATAGAGGGCGCCGTCTTGTTCAATTCGCTTTTTTGGGTTCGAAGTATTTTAGGTGTTCCAATAAGTGACCTTCTAAGAGCCGGAATCACGCGCTTCTCCAGAGACACGGTTTCATTATAGGCAATGCTTCTTCTATACTTCTCCTTTTGAATGTATTTTTTAAAGACGTGGAAGCACTCTTCCCGCTGCTCCTCGTCCTTCTCTCTCCATACGTGCTCTGCGAAAACGCCAAGCGTGATTGACCTAATGGTCAGGTGGTCGCCTCCTCCAACCAAATTTGTGAACGCAATCCTAAAAAGAACTGGAAGGGGCCAGGTCAACGTTGCAAATATAGAATGCAAATGTCTGTGCGAGAATCAACGTTAGGCCACGGCAGGCCCGCCTCAAACATCACTTCGCGGATTGACTCCACGTAGCTAACCTTCTTGTCGATGACATTGTAACAAGCCGTGAACATTTTTGTCGCCTTTCGCTCGAGCATTTGACCCGATGCGGGCACTGACTGGAGCAAAACTTGTCGACTTAGTCTTCTCTGGTAAGTTGTCAGTGCCGTGTCTGACACGCTAAGTTTGCCGGGATCAGAGCTCCAAGATCCACACACATGGGTGTAAAAGTCCTCGCATGGTGCCACGCTTGCGTTCAGAAGCCTAGAGACCAGGACCTCGTATTGCAAGCAAGCTTGCAATACGATGTCCTGAGTTATACGAAGTTGCTGAGTTATGGTTTTAGAAAGGAAACATCACCCTCTTGAGAATTTATCATTGGTGGATTATAGTGGAACACATCTTAGTTTAGTAATAAATGAGGTAATATTGAAGTTGAAGCGTACCAGCAAGAAGCTTCGGAGTTTAGGTAGGACTACTTGCATCCCACGGGCGTCCGAATCCTTTCCGACGGAGATGCCACAGACGTCTTTCCCTCTCCAGTATCATACGTCTGTCACATTTGTTATTTCGTGTTCCTTCTTTGTCACTCGTAGCACTGCCGCTGCCCTCACGGCGCTCTTAAAGTCGACGCATGCAGCAGCGTCGCAGTGACGCTTCCCAATTAGTTGGCAGCATAGCACCACAAACGGTGACACGCTATCTTGAAATACCGTATCTCTTACCGGGCCAGCGTTACCAACAACATTGTGAACACGAGGAATGCAAAATGTCACCCCATGTATCTGTACACAACTTAAAGAAACATTACTTGGAATAATTTCCATAGTGATACACCACATGATGATTTTTCTCCCCCATGACCGCAAACACACGCGCAGTCTAGGCAATAGGCGAGAGAAGGAAAAGGCTAGAGGAAAGAGTGGTGAACGGCTGGATCCAACACCCTCTAAGAATTCTTGAAGCGTCGTCAAATCCTCCGTTCCCCGCGTGCTACGTCTCGTCAAGAGTTCGACAGCCACGCTATTTTCTGTCTGATGCGCAGATGAAAGCGTGGCTTCGAGCTATCGCAAGCAAGGATTTCACGGCGACAGTGCATTCGATAGTAAATAATTGTAACATTGCTTTATCAGCGTGTGATTCTTCGTTCTTATCTGCAACAGCTGGGATTGTCGGAAGATAATACTCTTTTCGTACATAATGAGAATACTTCAACACACCGATGAAGAAGCACGCTTTTCTCGTGAAGTCAGTATGCTTTTTAAAAGTGGTGACAAAAATGACATGGCAAACTATAGGTCCATTTTCATTCTGCCATTTTATTCCAAAAGCTTGGAAAAGATAATTTATGAATGGCTAATGAAATTATGAAGGAAGTTTAACTTGATTACTTCTTCACAGTATGACTTCTCACCTAAAAGGTCCACGGAAACAGCTCTTCTAAAGCGAAAAGAAGTAATTCTTGAGTCCATTGAAAACAAGGAATGGTGCACCGTAGTCTTTGTAGACTACTCGAATGCGTTTTATCGAATCAATCATGAAACACTTTTGGAAAAACTATAATTATATGGTATTCATGGAATCACAGCTCTTCTCCTTAAAACTTACCTACAATATCGATGCCAGCGTGTGGTGATAGAAAACCACGTGTCTAATTGCCAGAATATCACCATAGGAGTCACTCAAGGTAGTATCCTGGGCCTATTATTGTTTTTATTATTAAGGTATAACAACTATTTGCGACGGTCCAATTTATATTTTGTATGCGGATGCCATAAGTCTTCAATCTAAAAGCAACAACATACAGCACCTCACCTTGGTGATCAACGAAACAATGGAAAAACTTAGTGTATGGAGCTCTTGCAAACTGTTCGTTAATGAATTCAAAAAAAATGAAAGCTGTGCCATTCCATACGCGTCAAAGCCTGCTTATTTTAGAACCAATGATAAAGCTCGACAATGGTAAAATTGAAATAGTGGATACTGTAAAAACGCTAGAAATACTTTCAATATAAACATGCGCTGAATCTTCATGTGAGTTCAGTTATGTCTCTCCTAATTAGGTATGCAGAAATGTGCGATGTAACGTCCCAAAACCACCATATGATTATAAGAGACGCCGTAGTGGAGGGCTCCGGAAATTTTGACCACCTGGGGTTCTTTAACGTGCACCCAAATCTGATCACACGGGCCTACAACATTTCCGCCTCAATTAGGTATGTAGGTGTTCTAGGAAAATTTTGCTCATACCTTCCCGTATCCGCAAAAGTTTTAATTTATAACACAATCTTCTTATCGTACCTCAACTATTGTTTTATGGTTTGGGAAATTACCACATCCTCTAACATTAGCAAACTGCATGCGCTACCAAAGAAGGCGTTGCGTCATATCACTAATGCTGGTTGCAATGCAAACACCGCTGAACTCTTTCGCCAATTCAAAATTGTTCGCGTGCCCCAACTTTGCAAGTTTTTTTTATGTATGCACTATGAAAAAATCTGTGTATAACTGCGAGCATGCATTTCTTAGCATATCATTGCTGAAAACGAATACCTCTGTATATGCATTTTGCACCAAGGAATACTGATTCGTTCTATTCTGTGGTACTAAGTATGGACAGCAAGTGCTACGTCATGCACTTACAGTTCTGTTGAACAGACTGATTCTCCAAGATATTAATGTGGAACAGTGCAGCATACGCAATATATGAGAGTGTTTAATTCTATGAGGTGAGTGCTTTGTTCTTCAAGTCGTGTTAGTGTGTCAGTGTATTTTTAATTATTATCAAGCTGTTCGCATTAATTATATAACATTAGAGGTCAACCTGCAATGTGAAACGGTTAAAATTTCTTGTTAGTGTATATTGTAGCCTTTTTTGTGTGCCTTGTATTTGGTGGCTCGGGTGCTTCTCAAGTGAATTGATTTTCCCTTTTTGGCTGAGCATTCCCACATTATGATGATGCAAATAAATTTCAACTTCAACTTCGACACGTCTGGAATTCTTGACTCGGCAATCCCCGGTGAGAGCAGTGGGCCACGTACTGTTTTCAGATAGTTGTGACCGTCGTACACGCGAACGGCTCACCACCGCCTGTCGCATTAAGATTCGTAGGCACTGCCGCTTTCGTCTTGGAATTCTAAGCTTCCTTCGCTGAGGCACGCAACAGCACAGTTTCGAAGGAAAACAACGAAATAGCGGCACCAACTATTTTTGGAGAAGTTGTCGTGAGCTTTGAAAATGACCGCTTTGGACCTCATACGACCTAAACTTAACTCGTAACCGTGAAGACCAATGCTCATTGTAAGCTTTTAACACATTGCGTCATCTTTGAAGTGCAACAGTTGCGTAAAATGCACATTTGGAACTCCAGCTGGCTCTCAACAACGCGGTCATACGAGTGTTGATGTATAGACGACACGAGGCGACGGCGTGATCAAAGAATCACACAGCCCCCCCCCCCCCCCCTGCAAAAGCACGTGACTTCCGCCACAATTTTTGTCAGTTTGCATTGTGAGGGCCTCTCCTTAGCTTTCCTTCCTCCATGTGCAGCATAGTCGCAGGGAAATTTAAAGTACCGCAAAGCTAGGCTGCACGCGGTCAACATTGGGCAGCGGCAGCCTTCCAGGTCACCTAGTGTATTGATAGCGTCCGCGGAGAAGAGACCCATCTTTCGCCTCGATGACGTGCTACTCTCAGCGAAATTAGAATATGTGTGTGTCTTCGTTCAAGAAGATATTAGAAGTGATTAAGAGTGATCGATGGGTATGAATGAACTGCGTGGTAAGCGGCGTGATTGTGAATGTTATGTGCGCCGAGTGTCGCCATGTGCTCACAAATTCTCTTCCTGCCTTCGTTAGTCTTGTTTCGTGTCATAGGGTAATGAAGTCGACGTTTCAGTGGAAACCCGTCTGGCCGCTAAGTATCAGCACAGAATTGAAAGAAGGTGAAAAATATGAAAAATACGTTTCGATTCTTCTTAGGGAAGCCTTGTTCCCTATAAAAGCGAGGACGATGAAGCGATGCTTCAATGGGCTTTAAAGGGCCAGTCAGAAGGCTCCGACTACTTTTATACCCCCCAAAAAAGTTCGGCATTTCGTAGAGTAGACCACGGCAATCACGTTTTCTAACTATTACAGTGCTGCGTGCCGCGCAGAGCCTCTATCTCGAAAAACAATTGCCGTACTCCTTTCCTACAACTGACCAATCCTCCAATCATGCACAGTGACTCACCCCCATATTCTAGAACACCCCTTCACTCAACGCTCCATCTTCACTCGAGAAAGCTGATGGAAGCGCCATCTCTAGACAGGGCAAGTCACTGCATGTCAGTGAAAATGTGCTGCTATTCTTGAGCAGCGCAGCGTCATTTTCAGCTGAGAAGCGGCGTAGTGCTCAACTCTGTCAAGTGTTGAGTTTGAGTTTGAGTTTGAGTTTATTTAACCACGTGACAAGTACACGAAAATACACTGTTTACGCGGTTTGGTGCGAAGGGAAAAAAGCTGCATTTCACAGCTTGACTGGCCCCTTCACCCAGAAAAAAAAATTTAAACTACAAATTTACAAAAAAGGTACAAAAGTTACAGGCAGTGGAAAGCAACAATACAAAAAGAAACACGCATGTGGCCCATGACAGCAATTAATAGAATCACAACTCTAAAATACACACAAAAATATTCATAAAGCAATGCATGAAAGAATAAAAACCTAATAACCATTAGAGAAATCACCCAACATTAATTTACAACACAATCAGCACATCCGATTTAACATTTCAGTTTTAGACAATATACGCAGATTATCAGTTGTTAGTTTCCATTTGTTCATCACACTTGGAAGGCGGTAACGTAGTGTTTCAAATCCATAGTTTGTGCGAGGACAAGGTACGTGCCAAGTCTCCGTGCACCAAGTAACGCGACTGGCAGGGTTTGGTTGCAAGGTGGCCAAGGTGCGTAAAAAGATACTTCCTCTGCGTATTTCTGATTTAAAAGCTGACAAAAGCTGGTATTCGTAATAACAGGTAATTCTTATAATTCTATATTTTGCAAATAGTGACGCAGTGTGTGCGTTATAGGATACACCTTCAATGCACCGCAAGGCCTTTTTTGTAACACGACCAGGTTCTTTAGAGATGCTTTAGAGCCGGTAGACCAGACCAGATGACAATAGTGTAAATGTGAAGAAAAAAGAGCATTGTACACTAATATTTTTTGTTTCACAGGTAGTATGTTCTGGCATCGACGCAACACACCTAGAACTTTACAAAGTTTGTGACTAATGTGTTCTGCATGGTAATTCCATGCCATGTGTTCGTGAAAATGGACACCGAGAGTTTTAACTGTTTGACAAAGTTTAATTTCAACGTTATTAAGTATTAGTTTGTGAGACGTTTCAAATGACTTTGCTTTCGCACGGAACAGTACAGCCTTGCTTTTAGAGCAATTAATGTGTAGAGCATTGGCCACAGTCCAGGCATATATTTTATTTAGCATTTCATTAGCAGAAACAATGAGGTCATCAGCCGTTTCCCCAGAAAAAAATATACTAGTATCGTCGTAGTAAGTGAGGGGTGAAAGTCGAGTCTAGGAGCGTTTGTGAATACGGGGGTCAAAGTCGTCAATTGGTGACTTGACGTAGCACGCCGCTCATCGATTGGTCTAAACCAGCCACGACGACGGGCTATGCCATCCCCTCCCGGTGAGGGAGAAGGGTGGCGAGGCCACGCAAAAATTTGAAACAAGCTGAAGTCGATATTGTAACCCCTGTAAGTTTCCTATTACACCACGTCTTCGCGAAATTCTCGGGACAGCCTGTTCAAAAAATAAAAGTGAACATATTTCTATTTATAACAATTTCTGGACCTCGGGATTGTTCATTGGCCCTTTAAAAGGGTGATTCCACGAGAGATCGACACGGGTTGATACTTTAGATTGATACTTTAGATTTCATTGAGTATTCTATCTTTCGTGCACCTCTCACCAGGTAGCAGGAAAGTCAACTTCGTTTTATCATTAACGGCATAACCTACGAGAAAAAAATATCAAACTTCACCAACACGGAGGAACCAATTTCGTCACCTGTCATTTTCGAAAATTGCAGATGCTATAAGAAGACAAATATTTTTGTTTCAAGGAAAATATTTTTTACCTGAAATGCATGTCTAATGAAGAATGAATTCATACGGTTTCAAGTTTGTAGACCTAAGAAAATAGCTTTTAAAAATGTCTAATTTTGCGACAGTTTAAAATAATTTACGTATTCCCCATTTTTTTCTCCGAAAGTAAAGCAAGCAGCGTTTTCAAACTTGACACGTTTTAAGGATATAGTGTGTTCATTGGGTATATCAATTATTGCTGCCGTAGGGCAAATGTATATTTTTATATATTGCCTCAAAATTCTCATATTGGCAAAAGTGTACTCCACTGAAATTTGAACAATAAAAAAAAACCATCTTCAATTTTTCTTAAAATCTCGTAAATAGACAACCGAAGGGCATCATACAGTAATATAGAAAAATATGTTGCATTACTTTTTTAGCGACAATATTCGTGGTACAAATCAGAGCTTTTCGAGAATGCGCTGATAAGTTGAGAAATCTAGAAATCGGAACGGAAAAGCGGCAATAAGCTTCAAACGCGAGTAAACGTGACCGCATTTGGTGAAGAAAGGCTGTTTTAGCAGATAGGAGTAACTATTTTGAACACGGTATTCTACAGTATCTGAATTCACTCTTATACGTAGAGCACTGAGGCTTCTAACATGGGGTGCCTCTCCATTACTGACACACAGATAGAGCTGCTGTGACGGCCATGTGTTTGCAACATGTTGGGTAAGAGAATAGAATGTTGAATGAGTTCATAAACAATAAATAACAAATTTTTATCATTTGGGGCACGAAGACTGCCGCATTAGACTGAAGAAAACGCTTTAGGGCAAGTTGTCATCCGTCATCTGCTCTACAGATGAATTGATGTGCGCCGCATCTCGGAGGCGATGCTTTAGATCATATGGTTCAAAGTAGGGACAAATATTACGCCTCCCATAATTTTATCAACAAAAACCTTGTGAAATTCATTTTAACGTACTATACCTCAGTATCGCATTCGCACTGTGGATACTTGTGCGCAAGTATCCACAGTGCGTCTTGTTTACTCATTTCAGTCTTGTTCACTCATTACATCTCTGTTGAAGATGCTGTTTAAGTATTTTATCTCTTTGCAATGCAACAGACTTGTTACTTTATTTCGCTGGGTTTTGAAACGTTTAAGTATTTCTTCGTTGTTGTTTTCATGAAGTTTTCGAACAATTTATTTTGACGTTTTATTTCCTTAAAACAAATTTTTGTCAGCCACGGTTTTTGGCTTTGCACGCATGCTTGAGCTGTTTGTACGGAAAGCATTTCTTGTAAACCATAAGCAGTTTGTCATCAAAATATTATAGGCGACTTCTGGTTGTTGCTCGCGATACACGTTTTACCAATAGGTTAATGATGTCTCCCTGCGAAATGAAGCCAATGTATAATAATTATTATCTTATTATTATCTTAATAATTAATATATTTTGCTTGTCTTAATTTAGAGGGCGCAATTTACGGCTTCGTTTATCAACATAAAAATAGGAAGATAGTCACTGATAGGTTCGCTTGGTACGCTGTACAAACATTTCGAAGCTTCAGTGGTAGTAATGAGCGTATCTAATATTGTCGCACTGTTTTAGTCAATGCGGGTTGGGGTGGTGATATTATTAGAAAACCCATCTGATTCAGAAATTTGACATAGTCAAAGCTGACTTTCATCAACATAAATATTGAAATCAAATGCAAGAACTAGCGTACTACCAGTGTCTCCAGTCCAACATAAGTATGTATCTAAGAATGCTAAAAAATTTGACTTGTTGCCTGTAGGGGGGCGGTATAACACACCATAAACAAAACGATCACTTTGTAGAGTGAACATTTCGTAATAATTAGGGACTTGCGAAAACTCTTGAACCTTATGACATTTTAATGAACTATTTAGCCATCATTGTGCACCTCCCATTCTTGTTGGGCGGTTTAAAACAAAAATCTAAAACAATCGATTGATTGATTTGTGGGGTTTGACCTCTCAAAACCACCTTATGATTATGAGAGACGCCGTAGTAAAGGGCTGCGAAAATTTTGACCACCTAGAATTCTTTAACGTGCACCCAAATCTGAGCGCACGGGCCTACAACATTAGCGCCTCTATCGTAAATGCAGCCGCTGCAGCCGGGATTCGATCCCGCGACCTGCGGGTCAGCAGCCGAGTACCTTAGCTACTAGACCACCGTGGGGGGGGGGGGGGGGGGGGGGTGAAACCTAAATCAAACGTTGCATAGCCGGGTGACCTTAACATTTCAGATTCGTTCTTGTAACACGTTTCCGTCATCATAAGAACATGAGGTTGAGATCTTAGAGTTGAAATAGGAGCGGTTATTTGGTCTTACTTATTTCATGCAGATTGTGTGTTAAAGTGAACGAAGGACATGCTATTCTTTTTCGTGGAAAGTCATGCGCCCATTGTTTTGCGAGCGTCACATAATCTTTCTCTGCCATTTTTTTTCTTTTTAGGTGAGAATCACTTTGGTAGACAAAAGTGACCATTCTCTCATTACTGAGAGGTCCCGCACGTTGGCAATGACGTGAGCTTAGCTGTCTTCAGTTTTTCGCGCTTTGATGTGACCGTTGTTCACCCACAAGAACTTCCATTGCTTTTCTATATTTAGTGAGATTGTCTGTGCAAACAATGTATTGTTTTCTAGTGTGAGGTGGTCATTAACGCACACAGTGGTGGTTTCTGACTGATGAAAGCCAAGTGACTCGGTTGTTAGACGGGCTCTGCAGGCTTTACGCAAAAATTTATATTTCTTGACCCGAGAACAAATCTAGAGTTTATGTTGAGTTTACCAGCCAATGACACGATTTCTAAAGATAGACTACTTGGACGTTGTGTTGGCATGAAACACAGGCCAGACTCTCGCTCACACCACTGAGTCATGTGATTTATTCTTAGTGTTAGCCCCGTTGCAGTGGTCTAGTGGATAAGTATACTCGGCTGCTGACCCGCAGGTTGCGGGATTGAATCTCAGCTGTGGCGGCGGCATTTCTGATGGAGGCGAAAATGTTGTATAGGCCCATGTGCTCAGATTTGGGTGCAGGTTAAATAACCCCAGGTGGTCAAAATTGCCGGAGCCCTCCACTACGGCGTCTCTCATAACCACATAGTGTTTTTCGAACGTTTAACCACAAATATCAATCAATGACTTAGTCTTAGTCATCTAACGATTGCACACCCTAAATATTATCTGGTCACAAACCATCTAAGTATTTTTTGCGCATGAAGCACTGTGAACTGGACGGAGTTTTTCCAGCCTTAAATTTATAGTCACTCTCGCCGCGATGCACTTAAAATTGACTACCACCTATGTCCGCAGCATCGAAAACAAAAAAGATGTGTGGTGCCGAAGCGTCGAGTGGGAACTTGGACATGTTTTCATTGGAGCATTGAAAAACTTTCTAAAGAAGAGGTCACAAAGAACCGTCCTTGTCCTCGAATGTATCTGAAGACCAACTGCTCGTTCGTGCTGTGATACTAAATTGACGTGCATGCGCTGTGAAGGAACAATGCTCAATGTATACAGAAGTCCTTGTCGACTCCCTTTGTATACTTTTTGTTAGATTCTTCGCACTATAGTAGAAACGGTGCGTTTTATTAACGTAAGGATCGAACGTTGACGAAGCGCAGAAATAAATCTTCAAGGAGAGCGTATAAATACTCAAATAAATATATCTACAAAGCGAACGGCGTGTTGGCCCTCTCAGAAGACTTCTGTGTACACGCGGAGATTTCCTGGGTAAAGGCGCACGCAGGCATCGAAGACATTGAGTGGGCCAGAACCGACGCGCAAGCTACAGAAAGCGAAGCTACACTCAATGAAACGACACCTACGTCGACCAAATTTAGCATCTGAGCTGGGACGAACGCCGTCTGGATCGACGACGTGGAGTGCGTTTAGAAAAATATACCGAGGAAGTGACGGTAGGATGCTGACCTCCTGACATCTCCGCCATGCGGCGCGCCCCGTTCTGCTGGTACCATATAAGAACTAAGGAGGGGCAATCAAGTACTTGTCTAGCGGCAGTCCTTCGGCGCGTGTGGTCCCGTGACGGCCAATACCAGAAAAATCTGGCGTCTCTGCTGTTGACCTTTAGTCACGGTGCACTGTGTCTCGACTGTCGTTTACACGTGCATATAAAGGAAGAAGGAAGCTCGCAGAAAACGCCAATAATATGCACCCCGCCATTCATAACGACTTGTTAATCCTCTATGTACACGGCTGTTTCAGATCTTCCCTGTTCTGGGACGACGCTGCAGATTTTACCGAAGGTGTCCCTTGCAATATGCGTAGCGGCAGGGTTAACTGTGGCCAAACAGCTGATTACAGCCACAGTGAACACAGCCACCTAGATATATGGTCATGACTGGAAATATACACACACGTAGGCACTACTGCAGACCGCAATAGATTTGCTGAATGTACTAATAACAAGCGATGACCGCTTACGTGTGAAAACTTGAATAGTTACTGCTCAGTACACTTATGCATGATAAGTTCTAGCATTCCCCGAAACGCCTTGTATCAGAAGTTCTACATCTAGAACTCGACTTCAAAAACTTTCGTTTCAATGTTTTTTTTTACCCTGGCTTGCCAATTTCGATAACAAATATCTCGAGCGCAATTAGTGGCCAGCTATTTAACGGTTTTTGCAAATACTGCTTCACCAATTTTTATCGTTTTCATCCAATTGAGGTACACAAACTATTGAAATAATAAGCGTCATCTGGCTCCGCCATGGTGGTCTAGTGGCTAAAGTACTCGGCTGCTGAGCCACAGGTCGCGGTATCGTATCTAGGCTGCGGTGGCTGCATTTCCAAGGGAGGCGAAAATGCTGCAGACCCGTGTGGTCAAATTTGGGTGCACGTTAAAGAACCTCGGGTGGTCAAAATTTCCGTATCCTTCCACTACAGCTTCTATCATAATCACTAGTTGGTTTTGGAACGTTAAACCTCACATATCAATCAATAAGCGTGATCTTAAATTTCCCCGATATATAAAGTGGCGCAAGTAATTCCGTGTTCCGTTCCGGAAGGAGAGGGCAAAAAGAAAAAAAAATTGAACGCCGCAAACCATGACGAAGAATTTTATTTCTTTTTGAGGGGTGGGGGTTAACGTCCCAAAACCACCATATGATTGTGAGAGACGCCGTAGTAGAGGGCTCCTGAAACTTTGACTCTCTGGGGTTCTTCAACGTGCATCTAAATCTTAGCACGGGCCTCGAGCATTTTCGCCTCCATCGAAAATGCGGCCACCGCGGCCTGGATTCGATCCCCCATGACGAAGGAGGTCACGTTCTTTCACCCTTTAAAATTTTGTTGTCTCGTGTTATACGGAAATGAAAGCGTAAGACGAAAGCGTCAATAGACCGCATATCCGTCTCGCCCCGTTGCCGCGGCCGGTTGAGGAGGTCGGCGGCGACCATGTGCCTAGTTCTCCTCCACAGTGTCAACGAGGCACCGCTGGGACGTACTGCGACTCGCCGTAGTGAACCCTTTCCACGAACCTCGGATCCCTTACCCGCCGCGTTGCTTTCACGCAGCAGTCGCCGTGGCTAAGCGCCGCAGAGGGCGTCCATTAGAGGCAAGTTCACATACGCACACCGAACGAACGCCGCTCCAATAGTATGCATGCTGGGCCAGTCTCGGTGAAAGGAGTACAGCGTTAATCAGCCTCCGTTTTGACTAATACCAAATTAGCAGCAGATATCGACGTTACACTACGTGCGCTTACGGAATGATATCAACGACGACAGTTAGGCGAGCATTCGAGGAGGCTCCGTGTCTGTTCGTGTGGGCTCTCGGGACTGTCACCTGGATTTTTGCAGCGACTCTCCTAGTTCACGTGACGCGGGGCATCGCAGAATGGCTGCGAATGTGGTGGTACCTACGCGATGTGCCCAAGCCTAAGCCACAGAAGTCGTTCACGTTACTTCTCGACCTCTACAGGCAGATGTATGCCATGGGACCGAACGTGGATGTGAAAGTCAGTGAGTATGCTTCTTGCGCTCTTGGCTCACCTGTAGGCCGTCGCGAAGCTCTATGTAGGTGATATTTCACTAGGGTTGCAGTTTACCAACCAAATTTATTCTTTTTCTCTAGAAAGAATAGGACAGCTCAACGGAAACAAAATAGTGCATCACTAGACTGCCTTGTTAACCCGGCGTTTGTCAGTTAACCAGTAGCCCGCCAATAGAGAAAGAGACAAGGAATACAGGAAAGACAGGGAGGTTAACTATAGACTACGTTCAGTTTAGTACAATGCTCACGGGGAGGGGAATATGAGCGTGAAAGAGAGATAGTGACAGAGAGAAATAGTAGGGGAGACATTTCACAACACACATGGAGGCAGTGTGTCAGTGGTGGTCGCTCAATTCTGGTGCCTTCAAAAACGACAGGAGAGCTCATGTGGATTTCTGAGCTGCTCTGCCGATAGCCCGGGCTCCTCTCACTGGAATGGCTCCTCCAAGATTTCATTCAGTGTAGCGTGCTGAATGAAAAAGTAAGAATTCCTTCTAATCGGCGCGAATTTCATGAACATTATTTTTTTTTTTACTTTTTGAGTATTCACGAGAAAGCATGAAGCACCGATGAGGAGATCGCGTGTATAATGCTTTTGCCGGCGTGTAGGTATATTTTTTTATTTCAAACACTTCGACATCATACGGTTCTAATGGTCTTGGGTTTGAACATGTTTAATTCTCTGAACACATCTTGGACGTGTGGCGTACTTTGTGGCGTACTTGCAATATGTGGGAGAACCAGTCCAGCATGGTCAAAATTCGTGTGTATCTCAGAATTTTCTTTTGGAACTACATACTTCGCCGGTTCCTGGGAAGCAGTGGCCAGCTCATAATCATTCAAGAGTTCATATATAATCGCTATGGCTTCAATGAACGTAACCAACCAACTAGCCTAAATGTCTGTTCTTTTCGATACAATATGGGTTTATTGAAATATAAAATCAAGCTTTCTAAAAGCATCAGCCCACATAACATGCCTTCTTAGGGGTAAAATATGGAAATGTTAAAAGCCATGAAAAAAAAAAAGAAGACACGAAACAGTTCATAAAAAGCACGAACAACCACAACAACAACAACAAAAAGGCGCTATATACAGCCGTGGCCACGTCTTTGCAGAGCACACGAGCTGCTGATTTTCGCTCTGTGGGGCGACCTCTTGAGCCAGTTTCGGGCTCTGCCATGGTCAGCCTGACCACTGGGATGTGTATGCCCCTGACACACCACGTCAGAGCCCTAAACGCTTCAAGCTGTCACTCTGCAGAGCAAAAACCAGCAGCTCGAGTGCTCTGCAGAAACGTGGCCGTGGCCGTGACAGGGCAAAATGCGTATACGGGAGTAAACCGCGCAAAGTGGGCTGGTTATGGGGTGCAGAGTTACTGAAATTCCTTGTCGTAGTAATCGATAGGTGGCTCCCATTTTATTCTGATATGGAAATCCTCTATTATGCTGAGGCATAGCAGGTTACTTTCCTTAGAACTGCCTCTCTCTTTAAAAGCTGCCTCGCAATCACTCTCTCGGCAGTGCGCTAGCAGATTCAAAGCTGGGGCATTAGAAAGAGATCGCTCATGAAGCTTTTTGTGCTCTCCCTCACGTATGAGGGCGCCTGGTAGACCACACAGACTGTTCATGACACATACACATCTCTGCGTTGGATAACGCAGTCCCTTTTACGTGATTTACTCCCACCTTCTTTCTCTTACTCACTGTGTTACGCACTTTGAAAAGCTTAGCAAGTGCGGAAAAAATTACTTTTGCCTCAGATTTGTGCCCGACATTCAAACCATACGAAAAGCCGTAAATATATAATCCAACGAAGACGCCGCAATTTTTTTCTAGCTTACTGCCGCATGCTTTCTTTTACCAAACGTACCAATTACCCGAAAATGATCTGTCTCGTAGCTTGAATACACAAACGTCTTTATTCTATTCACCTGATTCTCCAGAATCACTCCAGAAAATTGGTGGTGGTTTAGTTAGAAAAGCCTCGCTATGCAGTATCTATTGTTGTTTATGTTCCCTGTGGCAAGGGGGACAACATTTATTCCTCTTCCTTTACTATCATACTTGTTTGGTTTTAACGTACCAAGCAGGCCTCAAGCACTTTTGCCTTCATTGAAAATGCGACCGCCGCAGCCGGGATTTGATCCCGCGACCAGTGGGTAGCAGCCGAGTGTCTTAGCCACTAGACCACCATGGCGGGATATCCTTCCTCCTTCATTTATTTACCCTACCCATAGTAATTCGCCGTTGGCCATTTTCACCGTGCCTGAGTAGGAAAACTTCACCCGTAAACAAAGATACGCAAAATTTTCATATAATGACAGTATTTAGTCATTTTCAACATTGCTCTTTTAATACGCAGTGCAGATACAGCAGCTATGCCATTCTCAACTCTGTTTTGTCACTTTATTCAGAATAATTACGATAGCAGCTAAACCACTGTACATGCTTTCTGAGGTACTTACGTATATTCTAGTATGGCACAAAACATGTGTAGGGGCAGTGGCGTAGCCACGGGGTTGGCACAACAGGCCTGTGCCCCATCCCATCCCCCCCCCCCTTTTTTCCCCCTGACAGGCTGAACGAAAATGACACTCGACCACGTTTTTTTTTGTCCGGCCCCCAATTCAAATCAAAGTGGTGCTCCCCCCCCCCCCCCAAAAAAAAAAAACTTATGCCTGTGCCCCTGTGTACGGGCGTCATTATCACTCAGTGCTCAATGCATCATCAATGCTAAAAGAAATCATGCGTGGATACTTTCAACATTGACGATGCATTGCCTCAACCGATTCAGGTGAGCTTACGTTTTGTAATATTATAGAAAATAACATAGGGGTTGTGTATTGGTTAACATGTTATTTGCATGTGTACAACTTGCATCACTAATAGTTTCTGTTACGCGATATCACAGGAGCAAGATATTATCCAAATAAAAAGTGTGTTTAATAAGCCCATGATTGCATGCTCCTCGATGTGATCTGGAAAATGGAACGTGTTTCTTCAGCATTTTGAATCACAGTGCCATTTCAAGTAATAAATCATTTGTTCCTTTCTCAACGCAGAAGCATTCAGGTACCTAAAAGCGCTGTTCAAGTCATTTGAAGATCAAGATGTGACGGTCGCTTACTACGGGCCATACGCGATTCTCCTCGGTGCGACTCCACAAGTGGCAGAGGTACTTGCTTCGGTTTCCTTAGTTCTTCAACGTGAGTGGGAGTGAGTGTTACTTTAGGAGTCCAGTGATGTTTGCAGGGACTGTTATAAGGACGATGGCTTTGAAAGGATATACGGCACAAACAGAATGCTGATGGTGGAGAGATATTGGTTTTAGTTATGAGTCATCGGGTGGTGAAGAGCAGCGGTTAGTAAGGCACATAAGTAGACGAGCTCAGGATCTTTACCCGTCGTCATTGCTTTACGAACTGATTATGCTTCACTTCACCGCAACTTCGTCTCAAACATTCCAGGAACAGCAAACAGTACAACAACGGTAGAAATAAGAGCATAGAACATAAAGTATAACACCACGAAAGAAAATCAGGTAATCACAAGAAAGTAATAGAAAACAATAGAAATTATCACATAGTTGCACGAAAGAAAAGAACATGAAAGAACAGAAAAGGGTATATAAACACGAGATAAAATGAAAATATTGAAACAATGATGAATCACTGCTCCTCAGTTCACAAAGCTTTCATTTGGGGTGGAACTCGCCATGAATTTGTTTTCTAAAATATTTAGCAAATGATGCCAATTTAATCAGTGTTTTATTGAGCTACTTCGGTGTTTTGGGGTAAATATAACAATACTTATCATTAGAGAAGGCAATCAAAAGTTCCCATGCTTACGTGATTCACCTGACTCCGAGTGCATTCAACGTGTCAGCTGTAGGCTCCCACCGGGGACACATTTTCGTCAAAGGTAAGGATGCCCTTGCGATTTGCACAACATTGACATTCTTCACTGCACTGCAGTGCTGCTTGTTGTAACTTTCGACACACGTGCATGCACGCCAGAATTCTACAGTCTGCGTAAGCACGTGCCGCAAACACCCTCCACCCCACCCCAAAAAAAAAAACAAGTAAGAAAGGCGGAAGGAAACTGCAGATTAGTGCTGCTGTTAGCACGTCCAGCTACCGACCGTACACTAATACACGTGCAACAGATGAAATAAGAGGTGTGCAGAGGGTTGAGCTTTGGTTGAGTTTCAGGCACATTTATCATTCCCAGCTTCAACCTACGTAAAAGCTGGAAAGGAGGAAGTTGATTGAAGACTCCAGACAATGACTTGAGGATTGCGTGGTTATTATCGCAAGCGTGTCAGAAGAAAAATAGGAAGCCTCCTTCTAAATTTGAGCGATGCGCTCGCTATAAGCGTTTCGTGGAAGTATTGGCCGTCTGTCCGTGAGAGACTCTGTGAATAGTGTCTTCGTAAACACAAAAACGGACGTTTATTTCTCACCAGTGGTACGAAATGAATCCTTCTGCCAAATTCAAGTACAGAAATAAGCCCCATGGTCGATTCTTTGGTGTGGTTGCATCACGATGAAGAAATAAAGAACAAGACTACGCAGGTTCGCACGATGTTTGAAGAACATACATCGCTTATAATGCGCAGTCACAGAATAATTTACTCACACCGTCATGTCTTGGACTGCCTCATGCACCACGGTTTGTTGCGAAAGGTTACAGAGTGAGTGCCGAGAGCTTTCAGCTATAAAATATTTGTATAGCAAGGTTTCAGTGCGCATTAAAGATCTTTCGTATGTTATAGTTCAATGTTATAAGCACGGTAACCTGGTGCAGCAGAGAATCAACGGAACGCGATAGAAGAATCTCGAAATAACAGCATTTTTTGTTTTATGCGCAGGCTATCTTGGGCAACACCAAAAACGTTACCAAAGCCTTTTTCTACAAAATGCTGAAACCGTGGATTGGTGGAGGTATCATCACACTGTGAGTGAACTTTCCGGCTAAGTGTGTAATGACCTTGGGTATGTCAAATCTAACCAGGTCCATAGATAATTTCGCCTAATATTTGTGGAAAAAGTGACTGCCGTATTAGTCCACTCAGATTTGTCTGAACGAAAGAAATCACCTATTCATAAGCAAGCCAAAAGGAATGACTGTTAACTCAGTCTGAAGGTGTTGTAAGTCATTAACCACTTCCACTATGGCTACAAATCATTCCAAGTCAATAATAACGCACAAATTTGTATATAATCATAAGCCGTAACAAAGAAACCATGATACAGTGAAAGGGCGCTGACTTTAAATGTTTACCTACACGGCTACTTTCGTTGAAGGCCATTTTGACGACTTCCAGTGAAAGACTATATCACGGAAGTTTTCACCATGACTGTCACGCGGTTAAATCCTTTGTAAGCTCAAGGAACAAGCGCACCTAATCTCGTAAACAATGAAGTATTTTGGTAGATTTGCGGTAATATATGTACAACTGAAACACTATATAGCATTGTGGAATCCCTTACTAATATTTCATTGTGTGGTTTATTAATAGTGAGCTTTTATTTAGCTGAACTTCAAGGAACCCATTTAAATAGCTCACTTAAATGAAAGTTCACTATAACTGAATATTCACTTTAATAGGGAACAACAGCATCGGGCACAGCAGAAGTCGAGTCAAATGTGTGAAATGTAATTTACTTTTGAAAATAACTATGCAATTTTCATTTGCACAGGGAGTGTACGTTTTTGCGCATTGCTTCTGGCACAGCTTCTTGCCATCACACGAAGTTTTGCAACTTTCCAATACATATTCTACAACCTTGGCTAGAGAAGCAAGATTTCAACCTGCCTCAACCATTGCAACTTCTTCGTCACACTCTTCTTCTTCCAGTTTCAGACGACCATTGAAATCAATTTCAAAGTCTGATAGTTGTGTAGGTACTGAAGCGCATGTGCCTCGCTTTCGTCTCCTGCCCTGGCGCTTTGCTGAGGCGGCTCTGCATGTACAAGCGATGTTGCAGCGCCGCCGATGTTAGGCGATTGACTTCGGAGTGACACGCATGGGCTACGCCGGTGCAACAGAGCTCGAATTTTCGTTGAATTGATCTAAGAAAAGAGCCCTGATTCATTGAATAAGTTTCATCATTCACAATATTTACTGTTCGCAAGCTCGTTTAAGAGCAATGTTATTGTGTAGAATGCCTATTAAAACCACTGTGGATTTTGTCAAAGTTCGATATTATGAAACATTCGTTAAAACAACGTTCGTACAAGTGAGCGTTCTATGTATCATTGCTGGGGTATAGGTCAAACATACGTAGGGCATTAAAGATGGTATTTCTGCATTCACGTTGTATTCAAATGAAATAAAACTTCAAGGCAACGATTACAAGCTTACTTGGGCTGGCTCGTATGTTATAATAAAAAAAAACATAACTGCTTAAATATAAAATAACGTGATTTAGCGCCATTATAGCCGTCAATGACCATTAAGGTGTAAGTACCCTTCATTGTGTGTTCTGAACGAATACATATTAGGCAAAATAGAAGCATGCAGGAGCAGTAAGTTGTGCTTATAGATCATGTCCTTTTGTCATCCATTGCAGTCGTAGATGAATGTCCGCGCTTGCCATAGAACTAGAATAGAAAGAGAACCTGCTCACAAAACATTAGATATCGAGACACCTGCGTGCAAGCTTGCGGAAAGAAAGGTGGGTAGGATGTCGAAATCATAATTTCGGGCCTCCCTTGGAAGTCCCGAAATTATGACCTCGACATTCACTTTGACCCCAAAATTATGACCTCGACAGCGCGGGGCCTAAAACGACCAAGCACCTTGTATTCATACGAACGAGGCGACTGTCCTCTGCCTAGGCAGTGCATATAGAGGTTTATGTACGTTGACGAGGATTGGTGTTGTAATGCACGTTAGCAAAGCCTACTTTGGAGTCAGCGGCGGCAGTGTGATGAATGTTCGTGAAAAGGCCAGTTAGTAAGTCCAAGGGGGGGGGGGGGGTGCCGGTAAGGAAAGCACCGGTTGGTAAATCACTGATAAAGAAGTCATGTTGGAGCGTGAGATAAGGACACAGCTTGGGGAATACTTAATGTTCGTCTCGAGGAAGCTGATCTGGCGCTGTTGTCTACCGTCGTTACTCCGAATTTGAGCGAAAAATATCAAAAACTTGGTTCGTCTTGTGGGCACACTCATCAGGTCTCTTACGATACGGCATATCTTCTGAATTCATACAAGTTGGAGTGGGCGACAGAGATGCTGTAGTGTTTTGTGATGGTGTACTAGGTGTTGAAAAACCCCGCTTTTTCTTTGTTCTTGGCAAAAGAACACATACAGCGGATAGGAGACACTGTTGTGAAGTGCTCAGGCAAATCTTGAAGTCGTGCAGCACAAGAATAGTTCACAAGCGGAGCACGCAGTCGTCACCTTCTCAAGCGCTCTCTCTTTATGCGGAAGACCTAACTCCATCGGAGTGCTGCTATTGGCCGATAGCTGACGTAAGCCAAAAGCGGCGTTTCGATCACATGGGCTTCCTGTCATAGAATGTGGCCAAGTACGGGTGCCACGCTACTTGTGAAAGTGGTTCAGTAACTTTAAATATATTTTTTGAAGGCAGGCATAGAGTGTGAATGCGATGGGCACACGTATGTGTGGGTGAGTCGGAAAGCACTTCGTAGCTGCGGTAATTATATTTAACTAGGATTTGATGAGTCCTTCCGTTTGTAGATTGATTACTGTACGTAATCTGTGTGAATGAACGGTGGTGAACTACGACAATATCCCATTGTTTCATTGTTTCTTCTATCGTTGGCATCGACTTAGCAACAGAGAATATTAGCATTGGGGCCCCAAAGCAGTATTGATTCAATTCCAAGCTCTTCCGCCTGTGCTCCGACATGCCTACAAAATAACTCAACAAGAGCAAAAAAAAGGGAAGGGGGGAACGAGAGCTAGGGTAACAGAAGGCTAAGAATGCCCGTCCCTAAATATCTCTGATATATACATTGCGGGTCGCGCATAAGGTCGGACGTTTTGCGGTGTACTTCGATGGTGGAGCATACCTGACTCCTTGAGGCCGCCATTGAAGCGTATCATGTGCGGAATCTGTTTGCTATGTTTCAGCACGCTCGTGTTGAGCAGTGGTGGTTAGACATTGACCTTTATGAATGTTTATGCTTAAGGTTGCGGCGCACCGAAGATAACAATAACAGTTACGATGTTGTAAAACAGAGAGCTTAGCGAGTTGGTTTGTACCCATGTTATAACTTTTTTTTAGCGCGCACAAAAAGCAGGGCAAGAAAGAGACAGACGAGCGCTAACTCACAACTGATTTATTGTTGAAAGGAAGAAAATACATAAGGACATGGGAACCAGCTCAGCGCATGTGCAAGTCTTGTGACAGGCAAACATACAAAGAGAAGGCTAAATGGAATTTAAAAAAAAACTATACTCTCTATCTGTTTGAGCCACCGATAGTAGACGAATAAGTTTGTTTTTGTACCTATTTATATGGAATGCTTCTCTCAGTTCACGTGTTTGTTCATCTCTACGTGAGAACAAAATATGTGTATCGCGAAACACGACCAAAAGAGCATGCTTACTCACCAGAAAAAGGAACATTTTCACACTTGTCAGATCATTGTTAATCATGCCATTGTGATCCCATGTTTCGCGATACACACGTCTTGTTCTCACATAGAGATGAACTAAGATGTGAACTGACGGAAGCCTTCCATATAAATAGGTGTAAAAACAAATGTATAAGTCAACCATTGGTGGTTCGAACAGATAGAGAGTATAGTTTTTTTTATTATATTTAGCCATGTCTTTGTATGTTTGCCTCCCACATGACTTGCACATGCGCTGAGCAGTGTCCTTATATGTTTTCTTCCTTTCAAAAATACATTATATGTTAGTTAGCCCTGGTCAGTCTCTTTCTTGTCCTATATTTTTTTGTGCGCGCTAAAAGGTTACATCATAGTTACCATGTTACCAAGAAAGATATTGAAGATGGAATCCCCAATGTTATCAAACCAGAATTATCGCCAAGGCGAGGCCTATCAAGTAAACGTCAATGCCATGTAGCAGTTGTGTGGTTGGGACTTTACTGGTGTGATTATTTACCTCCTGTTCTGTGTAGACTACAACTTTGTGGCCGAACCAAAACATATTTTGTGACTCTTTTTGTATGGTCATCAAGGTCTGTTGCAGTGTGCGACGTGCTGTTTTGTATAGCCATTTTTCTGGAGAGCCTTTTCTAGGATGAAGTGGAATTTTAGTACACAGATATAGCAATAAAGAAGTTCTGCGACTCTTGCCAATGAATATCTTGAGAGAACGGGAGAGACTTCTTTATCTGTGTTAAAAAAAACGTGTTCTTTAGCACGAAAATGTTCTATGCAGGAGTCCACCACAGCTCCGCAGACGTGTTTCCGTCCGTCACAGATATGACTTTGTAAAATATATACTAACAGATTGCAGATAAAACGCGAACGACGTATATACTTGTGGGGCGTCGAACCAGTGACCTCACGATCATCAGCGCGCGGCGCTAACCGCCCGGCCACTGAGCGCACGATGTCATACCCTGCTTACGGCAAGCAATTTATGCACACCATACACTGTTTGTCGGTCCTCGTAGCTCTGTAACTTCAGCGCGTTTTTGGCGTCACTAGTCAGATGGCGCCACTTGCTCGCGTTGGGCACGCTATGATCACTGCGATAGGCGCTCAAGTCATCGCCTCTCGCGTTTCATTGTGCACCGTCTCCAGGGAGCGTGATCTCTCCTGCACGCGCACTTATCATATGCTTGATTTAGGAGGGCACAAATGTCATTTCCCTCGCTGCTACGGCCGCATTTTTAAGGGAGCACACTGCTCACACACGAAGTAAGAATTATGGCAGTTTTTAGTGCTTATCTTGCGTATACTTGTGCGTTCGTTTCGTGCTTTTTTCTCTCTCTTTTTGAAAAGCGCGCTGTCTGTGCTCACCTTGTGCATTCTCATTTCGTGCGTGCTTTCTGCTTGAAGTGCGCACTGCAAGTTTCAAGCTACTTGCCCTTGTTCGCGTGATTTCGCAATTTGTTGCTTTAACGTTTATTTATGCGTTGAAAAAAATTCCTGTGCCTGTAAGGTTGTGGGGTTGTACCACTGTAACCTTGTTCGGCTAAGGCTGCGGTCGCGCTTCACATCTAAGTTGACTTGTTTGGGCTATTGTTGATAAAATTCTGTAGCTATGTGGATCAGTGCATTTAAAAGCTTGCCTAGAGATGCGTTTGTATCATACCTTTGTACCGCCATGGTAAATACAGCTACTAATCTGCCACCATAGCACATACCACCTCGCGTAGCTCCAGTTGTGAGTAACGGGTAACGAACATCTAATTCGCTGTATTCCAGGACGGGGGTCACCACAATAATCGCTCTGTCAGCTGTTTCACTTTTGTGCTTCCTTTAATAAAGGGGAGGACTGCACTTCACATCGGTCACTGTTACACCGTCCTCATACAGCATGTATAGGTGACAAAGTACGTTCTCATTACCTTTGTCGGCCTAAAAAACGGGAACAGCAAGGCTCTGCGTGTTGCACTGCCGGTTAACTATTGAGTGCTTCTATGCGCTAAATAGCACAGAGCCTTTGGAAGCAGATTGTTTCCTATAGATCTTACTGAATGAATATCCTGACGTTTCTCAAAGACGCGTGGAGTTTCCCGTATATTGCTACAAATCGGAGATGCCTCATCCTGCTTCGAACAGTTGTTCCAGTGGGATTTCGTGCCAAGGCAGATTGTTCAGGCCTCAATTGGCAATGGGCCGTATATAATTCTTCCCAATGTTTCAATATTTATCCTCTCACCTCCGCCCAATTTTTCTAGGGATGACGAGCCGTGGAGAGTACGTCGTAAAATGATACTGCAATCCTTTCACGTCCGCATCCTGGAGGACTACAGTCCCATTATGGACAAAAGAGGCAAGAGACTCATACGAAAACTCAAGAATAGGAGCGGCGAGTACTTCGACTTTCTTCCTGTGCTCCGCGCAGCAACCTTCGGAGTACTCTTCGGTGAGCCGCTTTTCTGAACGAATGAACAATCACAAAACTGCACTAGCGAGACTATAAATTCTGCTGATTTGAATTGTAGCATAGCTGCAAGCAGGTAAACATATGAACATAAGTATAAACATATATGCGGATATATCCTAGTTGTTTAAAAATGTACCTAAAAATATAGCGAATAAACAATAACTGCAGTAAAAGAATAAATACGAACAATTAACGTGAGTGTACCACTCATTTCGACACACTTTATCTGCGTGCTGGTTCCCGCTAACTCCCACATTTTTCAAACAAAATCTGCGCCAACTAGCTGTTAAGCTCTGTCTCATCAGTTTTCTAGACAAGTGCCTTATTGTGTCTGAGTTTTATGCCTATGAGGTACCCGATACTAGACACGTATTGATGCGCGTCAGTGCTCGTTACCACGGAGGAGTGGCAGTGAAATATTATTAACGCTTCCAGAAATATAGGTTGAATAACCCTAATTTTATTTGATAAAAGAGTGTCTAGAAATCAACGCAGCACACTGTTTAGTTCATGCGTTACACGTACACAAGCCCACACTACATAAGTGGCCATGCTGAGACTCCCGAATGTATTTACAAGGTTGTTTAGATTATGATTATTTCGAACTACATGCAACATTTCTACAAAATAGGTATGCCTTAAATTTCACCAACTACAGCTCTGTATTAAAAACATTTGTCTTGAAGTCAGTAATTAAAACGTTAGTTAACAAATTTTCGTTACGTTTTCACAACAGTGTCATGTTAGCTGTGGTAAAGTATTTATGCCTGAACATGGCATTTGTCTGCAAAAATGACATTACTGTCATGACATTTTTATAAAAAAAGCTGTATTGGATAAAAAAACACCCAGTATATATGTAAATTTTAGATGTTTTTTTTTATTTCAGAGCTTAAACAGGTAAGATACTGAAATAAACGACATGCCTTGACCAGATTCTCTAACTACAATATGGAACAGAAGGTAGAAAATTCGACGACACCTCGAATATTATGAAGACTTGTCAAATGTCCTGAAAGGCACCCCCTCAAATAAATTGGTACAGTTATGAAACGAAGGAAACAATCGTTGACTTAGAGGCGAGTTTGTGATGCATGCTTGAAATATCTAAAGGAGTTGCGAACAAAAAGCAAACGAAAACTTACCTCACCAAGTAGCGCTGGACGTTGAATGTGTTTGAGAAAATTTCAATTTCCATTACGTGGCCATGTAGAAATTAGCGCAATTGGTACGAAAACAAGGGAAAGAGATCAGCAATAACTTAAGATAATAGATATATCATACTTCACAAAAGGTTTCTTTAGAGAAGCAGATACTATCGTTGTCGCTCTCTCTCTCTTTGTTTTTTACAGAAACGACAATGGGTGTTGATTATAACGAAGATGGTGTCGAAACAATAGAATACCTGAAAATTCATGACGCGTAAGTTTTGTTATGACAATTCTGAGGTTGAAAAACAAAGTCGAATATTCGCTTAGGCATCTGAAAACTTTCACATGCATCTCTAGAATCTGCCAAAGCATCCTTAAACGGCTCACGAATTTTCATCACTGGTTTGACTGCGTTTATGCACTCAGCAAGGACTACAAGGAGATGTCGAAATACGTGGAAGAAGCGAAGGACTTTGTGAGCAACGTAAGTATAGTATACTTACCTAGTCACCTTCAGTTGCTTGGTTTTCGGGGATTCTCTTTGTGAAAAGTCCTATGGAACCCGGTTACTTCTTCAAGGCAAAACGGAAAGACAAGGAAAAAATAAAAACGGGATACACTTTAGTCTATAGCAGGGGTTTGAAAATCAGCTCGGCTAGTGGGCCACAGCCACGAATTTTCGTATACCTCGTAGGACGGCACAGAAAATAATGTAGGCGCAGGGGGGAGGGGGGGAAGGGTTCATATTACGAGAACTAATTCGATGCCAATTTTCAAAACCAAAGGCTCTTTGAATCTATCTATCTATCTATCTATCTATCTATCTATCTATCTATCTATCTATCTATCTATCTATCTATCTATCTATCTATCTATCTATCTATCTATCTATCTATCTATCTATCTATCTATCTATCTATCTATCTATCTATCTATCTATCTATCTATCCATCTATCTATCTATCTATCTATCTATCTATCTATCTATCTATCTATCTATCCACTTACGTCTTGGTGCTCTCGCGATCGCCCACCTAAGTTGGCATGAACCGAAATTAGTACGGGAGGGAAGATGGCTCGACGATTATGACGCGCTGGTAAAGACATAAATGATGTCACAATCTCGTCGCAAAACTTTCCCGCCAGAAAATGACACATACTCTCCCGCGGGTTTGTGCCACTGGTATGCGTGTATGTTCCACAAGTGATTGGCGTTGTTGTTAGAGTATCAGCTTCACGTGCAAGAGGCCCGTGGTTCAAATCCCGGTGCTGTACGATTCCCCACCGGGCTTGAAAAATATCCGCGAGATGATGAAATCGCATAAAGAGGCCTGGGTGCGGTCACACTGCTGTCCGCCGCCGGTAACGCACTCCCTCACAAGAGAAGAATTTACAGCCCTGGTGCTGTTTCTGGCCACTACCTCCCACACAAACACGCTAATTAACACTCGGTTCTCCGTCCCCAGCGGCTACGAAGCAACAAGACCACGTCGGTAGTCATATCTGTGAAGCAGCAGAGGGGGCTAAGAATCTCTGGGTCTGGAGAGGCAGCCATTCGAAGCTCAACTTGACAACGTAAACGCTAGAACCTTATCTAGTGAGCTAAGTCTAGCTGTCCTATTTTAGGAGCTAGAGGGTGTTAAATTGGATGTCATAAGACTCAGTGAATTTAAGAGGACAGGTGAGGCCTATACAGCACCATAGAATGGGGCCGTCTTTGGCAATCGTGGCTTCGCTGACAGAACAGAAGGGGGAGGGGGGGTTCTTATTCAGAGAAATATAGCTGGCAACATAAAGGAATACTACAACATTCATAAAAGGGTAGTGGTATTGGAATAACCATAATAAGATTCAAGATGAAGGTAGTACAGGCCTATGCACCTACATCCAGCCATGATGACGTATTAGTTGAAAGCTTCTTTGAAGACGTGGCATCGGCAAATAATAATGTAAAAAACACAGTTTACTATACTGATGGGCGACCTGAAGGTCAAAGTAGGGAAGAAGCAGGCTGAAGACCAGACAGTAGAGGACTATGACATCGGTACTAGAAATGTCAGAGGGAAGTTGTAAGTAGAATTCGCTGAACGCAATAATTTACAAATTTTGAATGCCTTCTATATAAAACTAGTGAAGCGTAAGACATAAATGAGCCCTAATGGCGAGAGTAAGAACGAAATAGACTTTATACTGAGTGCACACCAAGGCATCGTGCAGGATGTGGAAGTGATCGGCAAAGTACGATTCAGTGACCATAAAATGATAAGTTCCCCAATTCGCCTAGAATTGAAGAATGAACGAAAGAAACTGATAACAAGAAGCCGATAAATCTCTAGCACTGAGAGAGAAAGTACAGAAATTCAGTCTCTCTTCAGAACAGGTACTCGGCTCGTAAAAACCGGCCTTAGCGTTGACGCAATGAGTGATAATTTCACTGGTGTCATTACGGAGCGTGAAGTGAATGTTGGAGGTATGGTAGTAGGACAAAACACTAGCAAGCTCTCCCAGGAAACGGAGAACCTCATTAAAAAATGCCAAAGCATGAAAGACTCAAACACAACAGACAAAATAGAGCTGACCGAGCTTTATAAGTTCATTAAAAACCTAAGGTATCTGATGTAATGACGTATAACATGGAAAGAGTTAACATATAACATACTCTAAAGAACGAAGGAAGCGTCATGGCGGTGAAGAGGAAAGTTGGCATAAGCGAAAACCAGATCTATGCACTAAGGGACAAGAAGGTCCAAGCAACTATCAATATGGTTAATATAGTTCACATAGCAGACGAGTTTTACAGAGATCTGTACAGTAGCTGGGGCAACCCCGACCATAATAGAAGTAACCAAGATGACATCCCACCAGTAATAATAGTAGAGGTCAGAAAAACCTTAGAGGGAACGCAGAGACTACATTGCTGCTAATTATGAAATATAATCAGGCTTGCTGGAAGGTGGAAGACAGATTGTGTTAGAAAAACTATCCACCCTGTTTACGAAGTGCCTCCTGACGGGGAGGGCACCAGAATCTTGGAATAATGCTTCAGAATCTTGGAACAATGCACCAGAATCTTGGTTCGATTTTTTCAAGGCCTAGAAAAACAGGTATTTTTATGTTTTCTCCTTAGCAGCCGCGGTGAAAGACTGGTTAAGGTGTTCGCCATTCTGATCCGAGGGTCGCGGGTCCGGTTGCACTTCAGTAGAGCCGATATTCTTGAGGCCCGTGTACGTGCAATTTAACGACCCCTGGTGGTTGAAATTTCTGGAGCCCTCAACTTCAGCATGCTACATAAACATATCGCCGTTTTGGCACTTAAAACCCCGCCATATGGTATTCTTCGTCTTTCAGCTTGCCTTGCGTATTGTTGTACGCAATTTTATTTATCATTGGCCTTCTCGTATTATGTTACTGCATTTTTACCATGTTTTATCCTCATTATTATTTTTACATTTTTACTTTCGGTTATATTTTGTCGAGTAGGTTGTATTTCTTTCACTTCTTTCAGTTTTTCAGTCCTAACATGAAAACGTTATGGTTGATCCTTGGAGCGTTGAGAAATTGCTGATCATTATTAATAAACAATAGCGTTAAAGAGTTCGTTTGGCAGAAATTCCAGCGTTGGCTGATGTGAGCGAAAAATCATCACCTTATGTGTGGCCCCAAAATCGAGAAGGATGCAAATAACATGAATATGAAATAAATCCTGGGTCAGAGGGGGGATCGAATCCTTGTCGTTTGCGTGGCAAGCGGATGCTCTATAACACACGGCTACGCGTCTGCTTGTAAATACTTTGAAAATAAATGACTCTGCTTGTGAATGCAGTGAAAGTGATGCATGCTTTGCAAACACACGCGTACTGTATACATGCTTCCCAGTACAAAATGAAAGATTGCAGTAATGCGTGGTACAAGTGCCCATTGCGATCGGGCGTTAGCACATGTGATTATCATAATGACGTCGTGGTTTAAAGCCGGTAACCCACTACAAAAGGCACTTACTCTACTGTGGCTGTGTCGTAAGGTCAAGTTGTGAGTGGATAGCAACTTCGAAAAGGTTTCATGCGCTAAGTGTTTGAAGTTCGTACTAGAAGCACAATATCGCTATCGCTTTCAACTCGTAAAAGCGGAGCTTGTGGGTCCAATAATAATAATAATAATAATAATAATAATAATAATAATAATAATAATAATAATAATAATAATAATAATAATAATAATAATGCTTTTATAGTATGATGTGACAATCTTCAACGATGAAACTAGTGGACAAGCACCACCAAGCGGCATATATGGGACCTTTCTGATAGAGGATTTCTTTTGCTTTTCCAGATCCTTCAGAAAAGAATCACCGACTACCGAAAAGGCATCAGAGACACGGTTTCGGAAAATTCTCTACTGGAAGTTCTTCTCCGAATGTGCGTCGACAAAGGCATTCTTAGTGAAATTGATGTTCGAGACGAAATCATCACTATGTTGATTGGGGTAAGCTGCTTCAGCAAAAAACGGCATTTGTCACTGAGAGCATCGCACGTGACATTTATATTACAGCCATTCTTCCCCATTCCCCTTCCCTTTTTTTAGAGTGCCTCTTATACGGGCGCTTTCTTTTCCCGTTGTGGCACGACAAAGCGAGACGTACCAATATAAGGGACTTGATGGTAACATGCATCGGCTTTGCTCCCCCTAGACAAGTGTATATAATAAGCGGAGAAAATTATTCAACAGGAGATTGCATGGTGAATACAAGAGGAAAGAAATAATGCAGCCCCCACTTGAAAGTATATATTGTAATATACTACTTAACGACGTTTCCTTATTTTGCAGGTACTTACCGAACTGGTCCTAAAAACATTCGCTGGCTTTCTCGCTCAATACACTGGGAAGGGAAAAAATGAAATTTCCAATCGCAAATGCGCCAATATAAGCTAAACATCAAAGTGTGTGCTTCGAAGACATTGGGAGTGTCACAGAAAAGCGTTTGCCTGGCTTTGGTAATGAGTGAACCAAGACAGGTAAACAACAACCTTAGCATTAAAAAAATCATGCGTACTTTACCTAACTGTGATACTTGATAGTGCATATAATTGGTTAGAAGTACTTGTACATTTACTTGTATGTGAATGTACATGCTCGAATATGACAGAAAAGAATATATATATATATATATATATATATATATATATATATATATATATATATATATATATCGCATACATCTTCATACATGCGAAACATTTATGCAAAGCATGACAACGTTTGAATAAATTGTGCGCAGCACCCGTGCCTCTCCTAAACACTCACATTTCCGTGTTGAATGATTGAATGTGTCGTGAACATCTGATAAACGATATGAGTGTCTTTTGCATGCAAATAAGTACTAAAAGAGACAAATGATTTGTCCACATCTTTCGTGAGACGAGTAAAAAAGGTTCCTCCTCATGACTTTCTTTCTAGTTAAGTGAAACTGGAGGATTTGGGCGCACCTAGCCCAACCTTTATTCATGCTGTTTTTTTTAACCATCTGCAATGTCTACAATTCTTGTAGTGGCATCTTGCTATAGGAAGTGCGCCTAATATAGGTGATGCTGTATAGTGGTAGAGCACTTCTGGTTTCTTTTAAACTTTTCGTGACCTTTGACGGCTATATTCACATTTTTTACACAAAATGACCGACTACGACTATACTCGTCATCAACAGAAATTGATTCATACGAAACCAATAAAGACTATACTCGCCATAATTGGGTTTCTTGAAGTTCTATCGCAACACTTGTCCATGTTGGGACACTTGTGCTTCGGCTTTAAATTTATTGCCAGTTTGCATTGTATTGTTATGCGGTGAAGCCACCTTCAAGTAACCTTTTTCTACCGTGATTACTGAAACAAAGAAATGTCACTGAATTGAAATCTTCATACAATTTTATTAAAAAGGGGGCTACAAACCGAGCAAAAAAAGATTTGAAGATTCTGGCATGTTCTTCTGCTTTCGGTCGTAAAAGGGTTAACAGCTTCCGTGGCTTGTTTGTGCCCTTTGTCCCGTTTGTTCGCACTGCCAAGCTGTCCCAACGAGCCCTCCTATCAACTCTTCTGCTGTTTCAGCTTTTCGTTGCGCCAGGTAGTGCGAACTGAAATAGGCATAATCATGAAGTGGCACACGCTAGTTTTGTCGCCCTTTTCATCCTCTGCTTCACTCCCAAAACACATCTGCTGGCTTGTCCTGCGTAGAGTGCTCAGCACTACTTGCACAAACTTAGGAGCTAGGTCAAACGCTAGCTCCTCTGGTGGTTCCATCCTTGCGTCACTATAGTGTTCACTTGCTTGCTTGATCCTCTCCTGTGGCTTATACCCAATAAGAGGGATTGGCCAAGAAGCTGGCGCTTACCGTAAGTGAATAATTTAGGATTATCCATGCTAAGAAAATGTGATTACTTTCTTTTGATAAGATGGCATTATTTTGCAGTAGAGAGCCCCTCTACTGTTCACTTCATGAACTCAATGCATCTACCCGTCCAGGGCTTTGACTTCACGGCGACAGGCCTTGCCTTCGCGCTTTACCTGCTTGGCCACCATTCAGATATTCAAAAGAGGGTCCAGGACGAGATGGACGCAGCATTTGGAGATGACTTGGAGAAGTCTCTTGACACGGAAGCGATAAAAGGTCTCACGTACACGGAATGCGTGCTAAAGGTACGTCCTCAATGCGCGAGAGGTCCAACTTGAATAATCGGTTTATAATGAAATATTTGCCGTGTAAGGTGTGTAATGGGTGCGTAGCGCCCAGGCGCAATAACCGCTGGTTATTACGGGTAACTGGCTGGATTTCAAGGGAAGCAAACGCGTGAGAGGGAGACAGAACATTAGGCGAGCAGGAGAAATTAAGAAGTTTGCAAGTATACTATGGCAGAAGAAAGTACAGAAACGGGTTGTCTTAGCGGTACATGGGAAAGGCCTTTGCCATGCAGTTGGAGTAGTCTGACAGACGATGATAAAAAATGTGTGTAAACTTGACTAGTATCAAGCAACATCCTCCAATTTTTTGGAGGGGCAATTCCTACCCCATTTATTGAACAAGTTAGGGTAAATTGACGCCAAGAATAAATTTGCTAAAGGTCTTTTATCCAGATAAAAATAAGTGCTTCTAAGTTATAATGACTTCAAAAGCTACAACAATATTATTAAAATGAAAACTCTTGCTGTTGAATATTGCAATGTATATTCATTCACTTCCTTAAGTGCTTTCTTGCCGGTTTGAACGTCCTTATGTCTGTCTGAGGCTATAAAATTTCGATGTCATATGATGACGCCGTCAGATGACGTCATGTTATACTTCATTATGGTGTCGTCATGATGACGTCACAATCGTGCTGATATGTGATGTCATCACGTAGTGACAAGTTTTTGCATCCCTCGTGCTGACACCGATGCTGACGACGCGGACAGTATTTACATTTTCAGGTTTGATGAAGTGTCTAAGCTTTTTGGCTTAACCCCTTAGATACCGGTTTCTTTTTTTTATTATATCCTGAAAACAGTGGAAATTTTTAATTCTACTAATTTGCATAAATAACACTGAAAACTTCATCGTAAACGAGCTTTTAGTTTACAAGATATGGCCCGTGACCGTATGGTCACGCTGGGTTCTTAGGCTACAGCAAAAATGAAAAAAAAACGTCTAATTAGATTTCAGGCCTTGGTGATGATGATATGTGGGGTGTAACGTCCCCAAATAACTATATGCTTATGAGAGACGCCGTAATGGAGGGCTCCGGAAATTTAAACCACCTGGGGTTCTTTAACGTGCACCCAAATCTGAGCACACGGGCTTACAGCATTTTCGCCTCCATCGAAAATGCAGCCGCAGCAGCCGGGATGCGATTCCGCGACCTGCGGGTAAGCAGCCGAGTACATTAGCCACTACACCACCGCAGCGGGGCTAAATTTCAGGCCTTGACACATCGCGAAAAATAAATTTAGGGATTCATTGGGCACTCAATGGGTAATGCTATAAGGCATTAGATGCATATGCCGACGTCGCATTTACTGCACAGTGTAGTCACCGTGCTGTTGCCGTTTTTTCATTGCACCTGCGCGTTTTGCCGTTAGGCACAGTTTCGACGAAGTGGACGGTTTTCTCATTCAAAATGTGCACCACAAAACGCACTTTGAGCAAGCATCGACGTTGTTTGACGGTCAGTTTTTTTTTAGCTTGGTATCTCACCTTAACTGATAGCTTTGAGGAAGATACATCCGAAATTCAAGTTCAGTGACGTTTGATTATGAGCTGCGAAGCACTACACGTTGCTTATGACTACCTCCCAACGTGAATGTTGCTCTTTACCACTTTTTTTTCGATGAATTGCAACCCGGTAGGTTTTTTTCTTCATTGTTGCAATCCAGTAAGTGCCTACGTTAGCATCCGCCTGGTCAGTGCTCTCGTGAAGCAGTTATATCGGGTAACAGCATTAGAGTGAGAAACTTTTATTTTCTTCTGTGCACTTGAGGGTAACTTTGTGTCATGGCTTTCATCTCCTACACCTGAGTAGATAATTCAATTGGTTATCCCTCGCCTGTTTCTTCATACTCTGCTTCATCTTAATCACAGTCGCATCCATCATTGCGATGTCCATCTGCAAGCACATGTTAAGCGCCTGCTCTAAGCTACCTATAAGGCTCCCTGCAATTTAGGTGCACAAAATGCCAGGGGGTGAAAATTGCAGAGCCCGCAACAATGGCGCTCCTCCTAATCATATCGCTGTTTTGCGATGTTAAAATCCAAGAGGTATTTTTTATTATACTTGAATTTTCAATGAGACAACCGGAATCCTAACCTGCACCATCTTTGTCTGACTATGTGGTAGCCTCTGATAGCTAGTAAATGTAGATAGTCAACACATATTTTCGTTTTCTTGGGGTATTCTGGTGCTATATATTTTATAATGAACCTGAGAGTACAGTAAATTTGCGCATGAGTGCCGCGGAATCAACCTACATAGAGCGTTCAATTATGTGACGTACTTGAAGGAAATACGGAACCTAAAAGCCTATAGCGTGACCCATGGTAGCACGTAAAGTAACACGCTTGTTCGCAAGGAGGACATTGCTTAATTTACTTCAAATAATCATCGAAGATCTCACAGTGCAGGTCCTCTTTAGGATCATGTGCGCCATGCTATTGAAAAAGTAATAATACAAAAAATATCTATTTACCCGAAGGTGCGTTGCATGCCGACGCGGAGAAACGTAAAACCACTATTTCGCGCCTGCTTTAGCACCTCCCCAATAAACATAGAAAACTTCGGCCACATGTTATCTTTAAGGAGTACCCTATAAGCAATCGCAAGGTATATTACTGGTATTCTGGAAAGGTTTTTTAAAGCTGCATAAAGTAAAATGTTTTGTAAGGAAATGCGTGACCATATGGTAGCGCTGGTTCCTAATGGTTTGACAATACTACTTCGGCAGGTGTGCCCGCAGCTGGCACATGATCTTTCCAGTATCGTGACAAATACACAAGCAGCTCGTTCATACATGTTATAGGTATAATGCATGCATCTTCGGCAAGATCAAGAGCAGATGATTGCGAATATTGCCTGGGTATTTTGCGACGTATTGACATCTTACTTTGGACACCTGGAACATGAAACCGTAACACCTATAACAATAACCTGCAACCGCAGACGTCAGGTCTCTGTTGTCTATTTGATCAGTTGCGGTATACAGAGTCTTTAATTGTGAATGAATGTTAAACTAAATGTAGGAACAGCGCCACCTAAAAGTAGTTACTTCGTAATTATGGAAGCGAAAAAAAAACAAGGACAGAAAAAAGCGCTGACTTCAGCAAATCTTTTGCCCCGCCGCGGTGGTCTAGTGGCTAAGGTACTCGGCTGCTGACCCACAGGTCGCGGGTTCAAATACCGGCTGCGGCAGCTGCATTTCCGATGGAGGCGGAAATGTCGTAGGCCCATGTGGTCAGATTTGGGTGCACGTTAAAGAACCCCAGGTGGTCAAAATTTCCGGAGTCCTCCACTACGGCGTCTCTCATAATCATATGGTGGTTTTGGGACGTTAAACCCCACAAATCAATCAAATTCAACAAATTTTTGTTGAAAGTCAGCGCTCTTTTCTGGCCCTGTTTTTTTTTCCCTTCCACAGTTACGAAATAAATACTTCTAGGTTGTGCTGTTCATACATTAACTTATGTCCTACTAACTTGCCTAATATACCACGCTTCATCACTGTTGAAGTTTGGAACACGTTGCTTTATGTTCATTCGGCTAGTTATTATTGCTCACAAAAATGCACTGAGCGTTAGGTATATATCTTTTTCACTGCATTTCAGCAATTCTACACTAGAATTTGAGATAGAAGTAGCTTTCATAAACGCGCATCTCTTTTTTTAAGCAAAATAATTAACAAATGTTTCATTAACTGTGGAGAAGCTTGCCAGGCAATTGTAGAGAATATTATAATACATGTTACACTTACATGTGTGAAATCACATCGATTACACAAAAAAGTACATGTATTTAAAATGAAAGAATGTATCCAACTACGGTGCTCGTCATTTACAAAAGTACTCTACCAAACCGACCATTTAACATCTTATCCCTATTTATTGTTAATTTCAAGACAGGTGATTCGACCATCTGTTTTATGAATAAGATATTTCAGATTTTATATACACCATCAAAAGAAGGTAGTTTAGATATATGGAAATCGAGAGCCGTATATGCAGAAAATCTGGAGAATGGTCGGGGCAATGACGTCGCGGCGCGGCGATGACGCCGGCCACCACGCCTCCACTCCGGTGGCGTCCGCCATATTTATGCTTTCTGCGCAACGCCGGCCCAGCTGTGGATTTGTACGCGCTGTTAATTCGTGAAATGTAGCGCTGCAAAATAAATTGCGAAAGCGAAATAGTGCAAGAAAGTTGTTATACAAGTTTAATAAAGAATATGACGAGAATTAGACGTGTTCAAATAATCGAAAAACTGCCCTCTACAGTTGTGTACGCCGATTCCAGTGCACAACGTTCCACGCAATGCGCTTTCTGCACTGTGCTTTTGGAGCACAGCTTTTAGGCAACCGTTCGCCACGTTTAGAGTAACTGCGAGTTGGGCGTGTTGTTTTAAACCTGTGCTGTGTTCTTCATAAGACTCCGTTTTCTTTGAGCGCTTCGCAATCATGAGGGCTCTTACGTTGACCGGCTTCGTCTGCGCAACCAATAGAGCAAACGAAGACGAGAAACATGAAGAGCGGAGTCTGTCGACATCACGATCCACAGCCTCTACCATCGCTTTATTCTTTTCGCACGCACGCTGGCCCTTCGGTCGGAGCTCGTGCACATGCAAGGCTGGCAGATGCAGAGCGAGCATTTTCGCTTGTCGTAACGGAGATGTCAGCGTTTCGCTTGGTCCGCGACGCCTGCAATGCACAAAGTGATGTGGGTAGCGCTCTAGCACAGACAATTTCTGTGGGCAATATGTAACGAATGTTACGACGGTACAACTGCCGATAGCCAGAACTTCAAACTTGGTTGGTGTTGCCTTAACTCAAAGCAGCACTCAGAATTTGCATGAAAGAGTATCGTAATAATCGGTGACTTTTCATTTCATAAAGACCTGTGGGGTTGCGTCTATTTCGGTTTCTATAGAATAAATTTCTTGAAGCCCAGGTTCAGTAATAACGATACTTGGTAATGTTTCTGACACTGAAGATATTTTTCGTGCGGTTCGGACGGCGCTTCCCTGCACAGTGATGTGAGAAGTTTTTCGACCCTGCGATGATGCTCACTCTGAAGTTAGAGTTAAACTATTGAGTCGACTATATAAATGATAATGTTTTCTTTATTTGCTGCGGGAACGGAGTATCAGTGAGTGTGCAAGGTCGATCACTACAGCCACGGTGACTGCAGCCAACAATCCGATCTCCCATGCCCACGCTCTCAACAGTGAGAGGGTGTTCATGCAAGCAGGCTGTTGAATGACGACACAACCTCACGCGTGAATGCACGGAACATGGCATAAAATAATTGCCATGAACACGCGCGCGCATTACGATACCGAGCCTAACGGAACCGACAGAGCTTTGCACAAGACCCACACACCCACAGTGCCTACAGACCTGCCAACGACGGCACAGAGAGAGCGTTTACGTCACGAGAAGTGGGCGGCTCTCGGGCGGGGCACGGAGTGGCGCGGTGAGCGGTGATATGAAAGAATCGCCGAACTCTCCCGAATGGTATATATGGCTCTGTGTAAATCTAGAATTCCTTTAGTAGCATATAGGGTAACTCTGTGTAAATCTAAGTAGCAGCGCCATCTCATGAAGAGAACTTTGTTGTAATTTGATATATAACGAAGATATCTTACAGCCTAATCAAAACTTATTTGCAGCTTTTATTTTCACCCTCCCTTTCTCTAGGAAGCATTGAGGCTCTACCCTCCGGGGCCACTTCTGAGCCGTTTGGTAACAAGAGACACGAAAATTGGTACGTTGTTCATTTTGCCACGTTTTCATACTTGTTACGCCCCACAACAAAAGAATGAGAAAAACCCTACCCGCAGTTGTTGAACCTGGAAATGCTGTTTCTTGGTTAAAACGTACTGTTGCGCTTTCACTGACTCAAATGCGATCATCTCGAACTTTCGTCATACTTCTCTGCGTTCTTCGGCACCATTTAATAGTCGCGTTCCTGGGGGACATAATAACTTTCACGAGTGTAATGACCGGGGGGCATCATGTCAGCTTTTGGAGCAAAAACAGCTTTCTAGACTCATAAGAGGGTCATTATAACTGCTAATCAATCCAAAGTATCCGCGCAACAGCTCATATTGACATAACTCTTACATTCGCGAGAGTAGCTGAGAAGTCCAACAGTCGCAAGAAGTGTATACCAGGTTTACTTTTCAGAAAGAGAAGTCAGGGTGTTTGGATCAGGCTTGTCAACATCTTAGCAGGATGAAGTTTTCCAAGCATAAAACAAGTACTATTATTGCAATATGGAATCAGCGTATGTCACAGTGTTCATTCAACGTGACTATTTGAGAATAATAAGTTACATATTCAAAAAAATTTGTATTACTGAAATATAAAGTGTCCTAGCATGCCCATTGCGACTTTCACTTAGAGCTAAAGAAATTGCACTTGATCATGACTAACTTACGTTATTCCACTTACAGTAAGAAAAAAAACGATTCCTAGATGCACATTACCACTCCTACGTTCACTTCCTGTTTCCACTACCAATGAGTACTTTTTCCTATTCAATTCTGGTTCACTTCAGGTTATATGTCTTTTAAAATGTCTTAAAGGCATACATTTTCGGTCAGAATGAAATGATAGTGCACATCATGGACAATATACCATCTTACACAAAGTGTCTGGATGAAGTTTACGAAGAAGCATCGCTTCATGCACATCGGATCATGGGGTGAAAGACGAAGATGCGCAGAAACTTCGTTGTATGCCGATTCGGGAAATAAAAACACGTTGTATCTGCGATTAAAAAGAAATAGACTTCATGACCTTTTGCGAGTAGTCGAGTTCAAAAATTTGCGTTTTACCATCAGCCAAAGAGAACCTAATCACTAGCTATTGATCTGCGTTGAAGCGAGCGTGGGCTTACCTTTATTGCGGAAACACCCGTGAGCCGGTGTTTCATAACGACATTTATTGAATTCACCAATTAGTAAGGCATCATGGCGATTTTTGTTCATCGGGTACTATTTAGACAAAAGCACAATTTACAGCTGCTGTTTTTGTTGTCCTCTGAAACTTCAATATTAGCGAGAACAAGCCTTTCTGTGGTTTATGCTGCTGCGCAGCACAGAAGACCTCTAAAGCGATCAAAATGATTCATCTGTATCTCTGTACTTATGTGTAACTATGAGCGATAGAAATAAGAATAACTGGCTTTCATCTCTTGTTGACTGCAACACAAAGCACACGAACAAAAATAAAAGAAAAAGTAACACAAACCAAGGTAAGCACATAAAGTGCAATATCGGTGTCACAGGGCCTCATTTCATAACCGTTAGGGCCGATTCAAATCAGGGTTGATGCAGATACCTGGCATGGCCACCTTTAATAGCAATCAGGCCCAACCTTGATCAAGACGATCGTTATCTGCGGATAGAAATCTCTCAGACTGCGATTTTGTGAACATCTGGGCCAAACTTAATGCGTATAAGTTTTGACTATCTAACAGCGACGATTCTTCATCGCGATCTAGAAATACGATACTGATGTGTCCCTATTCGCTATTAAAGGCTCCCGCCTGACACCGGTACAACAGTTTTTTTTCTAAATTGTATTGTAACACACAAAAATATAAATAAGAACATTATGAAAAGAGTTCGAACTGCTTGGAGATGAACCCTCGTATACTGTTTTTTCCCATGCAGTGCTGCACGAAAGAGTTAACCCCTCCATATTGTTGGCTATTTGACACCGCAATATTTGTGCACGTTCCAATGAGCGCTAATAATCGGCGCTCACGTCCCTGGTGGGCACGTTAGTAATATTTGCTGGAGTGTGAAAATTAGTTCAGTAATTTGTTTTACTGTCCCAGAGTTACCCAAAAAAAACAATCTGTTTAGGCGCATAGAACACAAACCAAAATTGGGAAGACAGAAGGGCCGAAACAATACGCCGACACGAAGCGCTGACTTGTTTCCTGTCTTCTAATTTGTAATCATGAACTTCACAGTAGTAGACGGGGAAAATTTTCAACTTGTTGAATTCATAGTTCCAGATAAAGTTTAAGAAACTATATACTTGTTTAGACAATTCGTTTTATTGAAGTGGCCCTGCAATATTTTTTTTGATTTATAATAGAATAAACTACCTATGAGCACAAGAATCTCTACAAATCACATCGCGCAATTTTTTCTTATTAGCAAGTATTCGTCACACTCTCCAGGCCCTTTCTCTCTCTCCTTTCGTTTGAGTGAGCGCTCTGAAAGCTGCGCAGTGAGGAAGATGACATATGACAATATGCATCCCTTCATCAGCTCCCGTAACGAACTTGAGCCCTTTTATGAGCAAAACACCTTAGGGTCCAGTCTTGTGCTTTGTGCATTGCGTGTTGTTCTTCGTGCGTACGGCACAGAACATGCGAGGTATGCAAGGTGCCCACTATACACCCACCGCAACTTTTATGAAGTACGGAAGCACCCGCTATGCGAATCAGAACAAAATAAAAGGTCACAAATCCGTAAAAACACTGACATTAAAGCCCCCCTCAACCAAAGCGAACGACAAAGTAACATGAACAAAAGAAATGTCCGTTATCCAGAACAAAATAAAAGACCCAAACAACCTAAAAGCACCGACATTCAAGCAGAAATCGCTGCTTTGAAAACTAACTTTAAATTCTAGACCGAATGCCTCAATATAACGTATGGCTCATGTGTTCTTGAGAGCCTGGATTACCCATCGGCCACGCTTTATCAGCATGCATGCTGAAAAAGTGTTTAAGGATCCCTCCCTATAAGTGTGCCTTTGAGTATTGTATATTCATTCCATCTCCCTGTTTTTCTCGCAGGACGGCACACCATTCCCCGAGGCACAGTGGCCGTCATGGCTTTCTATTTTCTTCAGAGACATCCTAGGTACATTGAGCACCCAGACTGCTTCATACCTGAAAGATTCATGGGCGTCAAAAGCATGCCGGCATTCGCTTATGCACCCTTCTCCGCGGGACCTAGAAACTGCATTGGTAAGCCACAAGTTTGAGGACAGTTCGCGCTTGCGCTATTTAAGAGTTAAACTTCAAAGCTACAACACAAACTTTTGATTAAAAATATTCTTTCGTGGCAGGGGGATCAAAGTAAGCACCAGCTTCTTGATATACATGAATAACTTTTACCAAAGTGAACAGCCGTTTGTGTTTCAAAAATATAACCTTAATGCTACAAATTATTTATCAAAATTGCACTATGAAAGTAACATGTTATCAAGCGTAACTTGGTATTAAGTAAGATGACGCTCGCATAGTCCGTGAAAGCTCATTACCGCGGTCGCTTTTCCAGATAATCACGCAGACTTATTATTTTTTCACAATTATCTCCCTTTGGGAGGTAACAAGGTGACAAAATAATACTTCAGTCCTTCAATCTTGTTTTTTGTTATTTCTGTCTACTTTTTTGTTTCGCTCTCTCTTTTTACAGGACAAAAATTTGCTCTAAGAGAAGAAAAGATTCTTCTCACTCACATTCTGCGCCGCTACACTGTCAGCTCCAAAGTGCCTATCGACAAGCTTGAGTTGGCCGTAGACATGGTGCTGAAGCCCGTTCAAGGTATTGAATTAATGTTCACACCAAGAGTGCTTCCTTCATCAAGCTGAAAGCTGCCGAAGCGAAGCTCACCCACGTACATTTGTCACTTACCTTATCAGATCTTTCACTGTCATCGTGCGTTGAATGTTGCGTGTACATTTCGCCCAAACAAAATAAAGTGTTCTCCAAACGAAACAAATGTAATTATTACCAAGATATTTTGTAATCCTTAAGATCTATGCAATTTATTATCTTCTAGCTTGAACGTAGGCACCTCGGTGTAGCCTTGTTGAGTGGGGGGCTTCTTTAAGAAATGTTTATTCGGTGGATGTCTGATGCACTGAGCAGAAGTTGTGATTGCACCATCTGTATATGTCGTCGCTGTGTTATTAGTTGAATGGTTTAAAGGTTATCAAAATAAATGGCCGGAACAGTACTTCTGATTTCCCTGCCCGTCCATCTCGTTCATATTTCACCCGAGAAGATGCCGGTGCATGACGCTGAGGCTTATTTCTCGGTTGGCTAGATTCCCCGTCTGACACCACATATGACCCCAAGCATATACCGTACCATGACAGTTCCACTTCACATTCCTGTTATTCTGATTGATGCCTCGTTCTTTGACCATTCCTGCCTTTTCCCGCATGACTGCCTGTTTGCGAGATTGAGCCGGTGGTACAGTCGTTGCGCTTGATTCCAATCTACCCACCTGTCGACATAAACCTTATATCAGCTTATGTTTGTACTAAAAATCTATTCCTACATGCCTCAGCTCACTAGCCTGCATGCGCCACCTCAATGTTTGTTGATCAGAGGCGTGAGTTGAAGGGAGAGGCATGGGCCCTTCGCCCCCCGCAAAATACTCCACGGGATGGATGAGTCGCATATTTCATAAAACTGTCTTTAATTCCTGGATTGCAACCATTGGTAATTCATATTTGAAGGTTAAATATCAAAAGGTGCTTCGTAGAACCGATCTTACGGGATATTGGCGCTAAAGAGCATTTACACCACGATCGGGGAAGCTACAGCTTTGCTTCTATTAGCGTGACACATACACAAAGGAAAGATTACACAGACGTAATAAGAAAGGTAGGCGCTAATTCCGACCACCAGGGGTTCTTTAACGTGAACCCATGCTACAACATTTTCGCCTCCATCGAAGATGCAACCGCCGAAGCTAGTATTTGATTCCGCGACCTGCGTTGCGTGTCAGCAGCCGAGTACCTTAGCCACTAGACCACCGCGGTGGGGTGCCACCAATTTACTTTTACGTGCCGCGAGAATACAGACTAATCTTATGGATAAACAACCCATCCGAGCTTCAACACTTCTACAGATTGAAAAGCTGCTTTCACTCCAGAGGACTCACCAGTCGATTCACCAGGGCTCACACAGACTCAGTTCAAGCCGTGAGTCTCTGAGTATGGTGGACGAACATGTTAGTGAGTTTGAGTCCTTAGAAGTCCGGTTGATAAAACATTTACTGAGTGTGAGTTCGAGTGAGTTCGGTTGAGAAAACTCGTTGAGTCGTAGTCCAAGTGAGCTCTCGGAGCAAAATATATTTCTTGAACGAGTCTGAGTTGATTTCAATATTTTCGCCGACCTATGTACAGTGCTGAACTCTCATGTCTATAAAGACAGAGCGTCGCGCGCGGCACAGCACGAGCGACATCTACAGTCACAAATACGTCACATCTGAGCATGTGTGGCGCTAGTGATGTGCCTGCTTTGCAATACTTCACCTCACTTCACATCACTTCATTAACTTAAAGACCCCTGAAGGGGGTGTTATATAAGGGTAGGGTTGTACAAAGATGTAACTGATGTCATAATTTATTAACGAGACAGGTACCTAGATACACTTTGAACAAAATGTGATGGACATGTGATAGAAACGATGTCGCGAGGAAGGCCATTCAATTCTGCAGCTGCGCGACAGAAAAAAAGATGCAGAAAAGTTAGTGGTGCTAGAACGGGGTCGGGAGACTTGAATGTTTGACACCGTGGATGCAACAACAGCTTTGGCCGTCGAAATCGCTCTCAACAATTCAGCGAAAAACAAAAAGCAAGTAAAAAAAGAAAAACAAAACGCACCGTTCTCGCTGTGATATGATATCACGAAGCGAGAGTAACTTTGGAGTATGGGCCTCCACACCTTGTCCAGGGGGCGCTGCGCCACGCGCGTTTCGCCGCCTTTCTAGCAAAAGCCGGTCGCTGAGTACCCCACTCCCGCCTTCTGCCGGCTTTATCTCAGCACGTTCACGCGTTTTGCACGAGCTGTTATCTGGTCGTCCTCCATTTCCGATGGAGGCGGAAATGTTGTAGGCCCGTGTGCTCAGATTTGGGTGCACGTTAAAGAACCCCAGGTGGTCAAAATTTCCGGAGCCCTCCACTACGGCGTCTCTCATAATCATATGGTGGTTTTGGGACGTTAAACCCCACAAATCAATCAATTATCTGGTCGTCCTCCACGTTCAGTGTCATCTGTGACTTGCTCCGAAGGTTCAAAAATATTATAGAAAATTTTTACGGTATGAATCTTATCAGAACCGAGAGCGATTCATTGACAACCTTTGCGGGACCAAGCAAGTCAAAACACGATGTCTTCGAGCAAGTGCTACGCTCTAAGCCACAATAGACGAAAAGGGGTCTGTAGTTTTTCCTTTTGGGAGGTAACTGCATTGCCACAACCATTACAGTAAGGCTGAACGATTCGTCCTTTCGGGAGTAACTGTCAAGAGACAAACTGTTTAGTCCTCGGTAGTATTGAGGGACGAAATGTCAAGGAGTAAAAGTTACCCCTTTATAAAAGGAAGTGACTGCGTAAGGACGAACAGTTAGTCCCATCAGTCGCTCCATCTTGGAAAAAAATAATTTATTACCATTTGTGGTTGAATTAGCGAGAACCTGGAGGCGGGTGGATGCATTTGATGACACATACAATCAGTAGACAAGAAGTAAATTCAGAAAATTCACGACAGATACACAGGACTCTAACTCGCGACCATTGGATCAGCAGTCGCGTACGCAAACCACTATAAGAGTCCCTGCTGTATAGCAGAGTCAAAATTACCGGGGCGTATGTCAGCGCCATCTTGACGCTACCCGTTTTGCCACGTTGCTCGAACTAGGAAGATTCATTATATGGAACTTAAGCCTTCAGTGTTTGTCAAGCAACTATTCGGTAATCGCGTTCGTGAAAATGTAAAAAAACATTGAATAGGTATTCCTGTGAGCGTGGTTCGAACGCATTTGTGGGCTTAATGAGTGTGCGTATATATAAATGTTCCCGTATATGTTGCTGTCACAGTGTCAAGCTTGCTTGCTTCTTAGAGTGCCGAGCGTGGTTGCTAATGTCGTTGAAATGTGTTTTTAATGACAAAGAAAAACGAAAGCGTTTAAAGAAACAGCCAAATTTATTCAGCGTCTCATGTTAATTGTGCACCATTGTGACCAAACATCCATTCAGCAACTTTTGTGAGCATGGAATATATAATAGCTCCCCTGCTATCTAGGAAAGACAATAAAAGAAACAATGCTTCATTGGAATGGATGCTGTCCAGCTAACTTCAAGAAGTGCAACCGCACCATCGACAGCTACAGAGAGCGTGTTCGTAGCTGCAAAATATTGACTTTCCTCGGAAGGCGCAACGCTTTCAGTCATTTATTTGCTAAAAAAAGTAGTTGCAGAATCATTCATTATTTCCCACAGAACTGTTCGTGCACTTGTACGCACGTCCGATCACGTAAACATTACATAAAAACTGCTTTTTCACAGAACCCGTCACAATGCAAAGGAACAGTTCAAAACGTGTTATGAAATTCAAGAAACCAGTTTTAGAGTTTATCGCTTCAAGATTTCACTGCGATATGTTTGTAGGCCTTCTTATTTATCAATGAAGCTTGCACTTCATTTTGAAGACATAAAATTAAAACATATCTAGCATAGCTACAAACGAGTGAAATCACCGACGTAGTCACCAACTGCCTGTATTAGCGGTGCCAAGCCAAGCTACACATGCAATCATTAAGGATCTACCTAAACTAGTTGTTTCCCTTGTAAAAGATGACATTATGCGGAGTTTAAGTGAATATTGTTTTTTTAAAGTTGCGGAAATCTCTGTTGACTAATGCATATTTGTGCTGCACTGAAAGCAAAACAATTTCTGCACAGCTGTACTTGCTCCAGCTAATGGCTACCACGTCTCGATGGCCTAGTAATCACATTTGTAATCCTTTAGCAGACGGGGCAGCACTCGCAACACTGTGTAGCGGGAGCTCATTAACCGTGCGGGTTTTGCTCGCCAAGAATGGGACTGTTAAATAAGCGGTGTTCGTTACATATCAACAGCACATAGGTAAATATCGCGGAGTGATGGAAGCCTTGTTTACACTCCCCTCTCAGGCGATATCCCAGTCAGCGCGTAGCATTTCTATAGCGTACACTCTAAACCAAAAGGGAGCAACAGGGGTATAAGTGTTGCTCCTTTCAGGGAGCAATTGCATTGCCACTCCCATTACTCCCCTAAAAGGAGTAACAGCAGAGGGAGTAACCGTTGCTCTCCTTCCAGTTCCTCCTTCGGGGGATGAACAGTTACTCCCTCCAGTTCCTCCCTGCGGACCAACAGTTACTCCCACCAGTTGCTCCCTGCGGACCAATCATTACTCCCACCAGTTGCTCTTCTAAGAGCAACCGTTACTCTTTACCGTTCCTCCCACGTGTTCGCAGTTACTCTCTGAAAACCAACTGCACATGCTTCCAGTTACTCCTTGGGGAAATTACTATTTATCTAGAGTATGCTTGTCACACGCTTAACACATGGTGAGAGCTCCTTGGAAGAGCACTGCTTGGGTGCTTCTAACACAAAAAGTGGACAATATTGAAAGGAAAATAAATGCTTTATTGTTCTTTTTATGAGGCGACGTGTGAGCACACGTAAAAGTAGACTTCGCCACACCAGAGCCAGCACTAAACAAGCACCATAATACATGAAAGGTTTTCTGCGTCATCCGTGGAAAAACAATCTTGAATTTCTAGCATAGGGCAGTCTGTGTCATCATTGGTGAGAGAAGGGCAACTTCTCCAATGCTGAAGGACTCAAGTTTCGCAGCTGGTGTTTCCATCAGGCTAGCACACCAGAATGTCACCACAGGCATATGTGAAGTAACTCATTGCTGCAAGAAAAAAAATAGAATTGTGAGGTTAAATATGCCAGAATCAATACATAACAATGAGTCACACACACTGCAGCAGCGCTTACATTCTAGGATGTCTACTGGAAAACGAAATGTGAAAAAAAGGAAGGTTCGGCCAAACGTTACTTGGCAAGCCATATAAAGGCTGATGTGGTAGACTCTTTTCACATGATGTCTCAGACAGCAATATTCTGGAAGAAAATGTGCAGCACCTCAACAAGGCATATTTGTAGCAGTTAAAGATACCCTTAGGTTCAGTTAACTTGTTTCCTATACACATCTGAGTGACATTTCTATGAGCCCATTCACCAATGGGCATTCTAAGTGAGACTGTTACCTCTAGCAAGAGCATAACACTTCAGGATCTTGGAACAGCAAGTAGGTGCACAAGAAAGTTGAGCCCACTCTTGCAGAACTTTGAACGCGAATTTTTCAGAGTGGGGGAGGTCAACATGCTGTGGCACTTTTAAACCCATGAAACGTCTGCAGAAAACAGGGTAAAGTCAAGTCAAGAAACGCTGTTATGAAGGCCTGCGCAAGGACAGCTTTGTGAATCTAGGCCCAAGTGTTATGCTTTGTGCAAGCCAAAATCCATGTAAATAGGGAAAGCGTATTTTTAGGAGCACCAGCGTAAACAAATCTTGGCAGTTGGCTTTCTAGTACAAACAGCAATCCCTGCAATGAAAACATAAACATTTTAACGGTAACAGTGTGAGCATACACACGACCCAGCGGAGCCATGTCAAATTGTCAGTGCCAGTGTAACCATGTGGCATGATAAACTATTTTCTGGCCAACACATGCACAGTTTGCCCCTAAAAAGCGATGCTTTCACATACGTAGTACAAAAAGTCTGCACTTACCAAAATTCAGTTGCTTTCTGTACTTTAGCATCGTTGGGAGCATGTTTATCTGCAGTATAACCAAATTTGTGTCATATCTCTGAAAAAAGTAGAAAAAGACATGCATCAAATATTGTTTAATTTGGTAGCAGTGAAGTCAGGTTAAGAACAGCCAAGTGGGAATCAGCCTAATTATGTGCATGCGGAAAATCCCAAACGGCGTTATTGAGGTTGTCGAAATTTTCGTCGATTGGTATTAACGTCGATGTGTGACTTCAACGGCATGCCAAATTTTCACAGCGCATAAAGATTTCATGATGCAGAATAATTACAACGCTAACGAGAACATACAGCATTTATGATTGTCTTTTACAAATTCAGTTTTGCGAAGGTTTTGCATGACTAAAGAAATCTGAAAGATTTGGGTCATTCCTCCTCCAATTGTTCTGTCCATATGTAAATTGCTCGCTTGATGGTGCGCTTTTATAATAGTACGTTCTGCGCAGAGGTGAAGCAAGTGACGCAGTGATGTGGGCAGATTTTTTTTTTTTTAGGCGTGCGGGGAGGGGGGGGGGTCTGCTTATCTGAATTGGAGGCCGGGAAAGCGAATATGGTCGTCAATGTGGGCTCTCTACGACCGGCCTAAACAAATTCTGTGCGCAACCACCTGGCTATGCCAGTGAAGTGATGCGACAATGATTTGTTCGCTTACTGATTTACATACACTTTATAGCTCTAAAAAATGCGGCCCAAGGCCCCAACACTCAGCCGTTAACGTTACATAAAGCCAATGGTAGAAAAGTGCCAGTATGAAGGCAGCTACAACCCCGCCCCAATATTTTTTCAAGCGAGGTAGTGTTGCGGAAATGAACTTTTAACTGCAAAAGCACACTGGCACTGCAGTGGTGACAGGGGAAGCAAGAGGGTATGCAGGCGGTAATAATAGAGGTAATTTAGTCCGATACGGCTAGCAATGGATACGGTAAATAAGAAAGAGCAAATCATTTCTCTTTTCATAGCGCAACCACTCAACAATGTATTGTAAGAGCATTAAATGTTGCTGGAAATGACACTCACCTGCACGCTTATGCATGCACAGTCCTTTGTCCGACGAGCGAACAGGCTTGCAGATAGCTAAAGACGTGTTTACGATGTGCTTGTTCCACCCGGCAGCAAAATCCACAACAACTTCGCGCTCCATAAAGATAAATATACACTAACCTGCATCACGAATAAGTAGAAACGCAAATCTGCGACACACACACACGATCAAAACATAGCCCACAAGCTCGCATGTCCATGTGCTCGCCGACCACAGACCATATGAATATGAGTAGTACGAACACGAACCTAAATGCGCCGAAAAAAAAAAAAACGTCGAGCAGTGGCAGCACTGGCGTCAGCGCAATGCTTTCAGTGTGTTCTCCTAATACACTTATAAAAAAAAACTGAGGTACACTAAAACTCATAATTAAGTATGAAAAATTTAGTGTAATTTTTATTCAGTGCTAGTAAACATAAACACTGAATAAAAATTACTTTGTAAATTACATCGCTTACTACACTAGCGCCACACTTGTCGTGCGGGCGCAGATGGCGCAGATTTGTCATTCTGCCCTCAAACTACACGGTGAAGCGTGCTACTAAGTGCACGGCTGATGAAAAGCGCGTCTGGGTCCGCTTTTTTTTTTCGTCTCCAATATATCTGGGGGGGTGGGGGTGAGGGGGGCTCCTTATGCACGTGTTTCGGTGCTTGATCGACTTTGACGCCCTTGTTTCGCGGACGAACGGCGTGTCTGGGCTTTTTTTATCGTTGTTTTGCACGTGTTTCGGCGTTCGGTCCACTTTGACGTGCCAACTCTCTATTCTGCTGCTGCGTGTGTTAGGTACTTGCCGTAGCTGTATTCTCAGGCCTTCTGTGTTCCGCCAGCGCTGTTATCTTATTATCTGCGGATGCTAAAATAAATCACCGTTTTGGTTTGGTGAAGATTGGCACACAGAACAAACAATAATCTGGCCCATGAATGTCAATGTGGGCGGCATGCATATTTGTGTGTGGTGTCCTGCCGGGGAGTAACCGTTGCGTGACGAGAGCATTTACAGCGGTTCCTCCTTCCGTTGCTCCCTCACAAACTTAAGATGAATACAGTTGCTCCCCCATTCTCGAACAAGTCGGCCATCTTGTTTCGCTTGGTCTTTTCGGAGAGTAACAGTCGGTCTGAAGGAATAAAAACAGCCGTTGCTCCCATTTCGGCCGTTTTTGGCTTAGAGTGTAGCACTTCATTACAGCAGCGGATCACATTTCCTACATAGCAGAGATAATTCAATACACCACAAGAGACAGCAATCAGAACGACGTAGCGATAACACATCCACAACACAACACTACACCAACGAGCGTTAGCTTGCCGAGAACACTACGCCGCGCATTGATACAACTTGAGCGCGAGCACTTTTTTTAGGAGGGTGCTTACAAAGTTGCTTATATTTATGCTCTAAAAACATTATTACTTTGCTCCTGACGTAGTTTTCGTAGTTCTCACGACCATTAACACTAACTCAAACTGTTAAAAGCTTATTTCTTTAGGGATCTATTTGCTTACGTGCATGGTGAACATTCCTTCGAGGCCGCCACTGCGCCGGCAAGTTCCACGGGAGTAAACGTTCCTCCGCATGTTCTAACTATTCCTCCCTCTGTTTGCACACGGCATTCTAGTCTTGCAGTTAATCCCTCCACGGAATAACAGTTGGTTGCAAGGAAGAAATGCAACATTTACTTCTATTTCACTTTCTTTTCGCTCCCTTTTCGCTCCTTTGCGGTTTAGTGTGATATATGGGAATGTCGATGGTGAACAGCCGCCTTTATATGACATCAAAAGTGAGGTGATGGCGCGAATTCTCCAAGTATGTTACCAGTAAAACGCGCATTTGCTGTGGCATTCGTCTCTTCTCGGAGCTGTCAGCAAACTATACCACCACGCTTTTATGCGCAGTTATGTATAGCGCTCGGATTTCTATTGGTTTAATGCGAGGTTTGTCACGCAGCTTTCACTTTAGTAGGGAGTCAATGGGAAGAGACTAAATTTATACACCCCTGTTCAGTCCCTGGCACCAATTCAATGCGGTGTGTTCAGTTTAATAAGAGTTTCACTTTTGCTGAGGTTTTCATTGGATGTTAACAGGGTCGTATTGTATGTTCAATGACATCTTTGATTTTTCGCAGCTCCTTTGTAAGTATAATGATGCGCACAAGAAAAGTATTTTATGTCGACTTCGACCAAAGATTTTTTAGCGCATGTTCCATTTCGAATAATATCCACGCCTGATCACGCAGCGTGTTCACTTATTCGAATACCGATTAGATTTTTTTGACAGCTCGCTCGGTCGTCGTCATATCCCACAATACTCACAAGGATCGAACATGTTTTAGTTACACCGAGATTCGCCCCGGATAATCACGTCAAATTTCGCGAAGCTATCCAAACTTCTATTTCAGCCTTGGTCTTTTTAACTGGTTTTCATAGCGGCAGTTGTATATTGCCCGCGGATCGGGCACATGCAAGGACATAATATTTCACGTGCCATAACCATCATATCAATATGAGGCACGCCGTGATTTGAGACTTCAGATTGATTCCGGCCACCTGAGCGGGTTTTTTTTTAACGTGCACCTACATATATTTCAAGTGTTTATGGCGTGACGACAACGGACAGAGGGTGCCCAGATGCCGAACGTCACTTGTGTTTACATTGAACGTCATACCACTGTAGACTTGAAATAACACGTCCTGTCTATCATTCTTGCACCAAGATCTGAGCGCAATGTTATGGTGTTTCACTCCCGTGGAAATGCAGTTGGTGTATGCGGAAAGCCAACTGATGACTTCGATCTTACCATCAAACACCTCATCATGTTAACTTGTCGGTGGGTGTTGCTTGCAAGACCTGTACGCATAAATGCTCAGCGCGAACACGGAGCACAAATCTGTTTACCATGAGCGGCGACGAGAAGTCTACAGCCATCAGCTGAATAAAACACTTGCAGGGCTCGCACTTCGGTATTTTAAGCGCATTCAGGTAGCAAGCTCTACCACTTTCATACTACCAATGGTTGTCTCGGGAAGTCAGTGCCCAATCGCGGAATGTACAGCAGTTGTCTATTTTCTGTAGTTTCAGTTTCCAAACGCGCTTTCCTTTAATATGAGTCCGGTCATCGCATTTCTTTCAGTCAGTAGTGTGTAGTACCGTGCTTGACAAAAAAATTTATGTAACGAGACTGTGGAGTATCGGCGAACTGCCATAATTCACTCTTGGCACCTTTGCTTCTCGCACTGCTCGTATTAGAAACGGTAGCACTTAACGGGCATTTTCCAGGTCTTCGTCATGTTTAAACTTTTGTAGTAGCTCATAATGTAGCATCAGTGCCTTCCCACTTTCAAGAATTACGAAGGAGCGCTGCCCATAGCATGCAAAATGCGAGATAGGCGCTCCAAGGAACACGTTTTCCGTGAGCGCAATGGGAAAACCCAGCAAGTGAAGCCCGTCAGAGCGACCGGAGCGTTTGCCCTCTTTCCGCTTGGGTGGCAAACGGCGCTGCGCAAACCTGAGCCTCTCCTCTCTATAGAAGACGCTTTTCCAGGCCATTTCTGGTTTCTCTTTTTTTCTTTTCTTTTGGTTCTATAACTTTGACAGTGCTTCGACGACGAAAGTTTTCATAGCGGCCGCGGAGATAAAAACAAAAGGTGGAAACTGCAAGGTAGCCACATCACTGGCGCCGCGCATGTTCAGATGTGGCGTGTTTGCGACTGCAGATGTCGCTCGCGCTGTACCGCGCGCGCCGCTCCATGGTTACAGTGTACTAACATGAGCACTGTATAGCGCTGCGGCTGATCCTAATGTTGCGGGTTTAATACCGGCCGCGGCGGTTGCATTTGGATGGAAGTGTAATGCCAGAGGCCCATGTACTGTCACTGCTCCTTACAAGAAACTGCACGTTACAAGAAAACTGGTGGTTGAAATTTCCACAGCGTATACCACTAATGAGTGCCTCATAATGGTATGGTGGTTTCGGTGCACAAAACTCCCGAAGCAAGTAATAAATTCATGCGAGCCAATGACACCAAAAGCGCAAGAAACGGTAGCGTGCTATAATACGGCAGCGTTCTCCGGTACAAATTTACCACTCTACAGGAACGCGGCGACGTGAACTCAGAGGTTGCATCGGCGCGGTGTTCTCGCAATTGTCGCACTCTCCAAGGCCACGTCGGCTGCTTCCACAACTGTTTCAGCGATAGCGCCACTGCCGTAGCTTGGATGGCATGAAACGTAAAAGAATGTGTGTAGAGAGTTGTTTTGTCACCTGTATTGAGAGATATATATCCTACATATTGGTATTATGAATTTCCAGTAAAGTTTTTGATATTTTCTAAACGAGACAGATGACAGTCTCTAAGGGATCAGAATATAATTGCAAACAGCGATTCATTTTCTTTCACATACTTGTCATGACTGGAATTGTCTGCGAAAAGAAATCGTTTGTATAGATTGCAGGAATCCATTCGGAAAATTGATTAACAATACTATTTAACGAATACTGTTCATAATCATAAATATTGTTGCCAAGTTGATTTTCTCGAATATAAGGGCTCTTCTATGTTACATTCGTGTAATTTTATCTAGAAATGTCAGGCGCAATGCTTATTGTCAATAAAAATCAATGTCAATATTATGATTTATCAATGTATAACTACATTGATAAATCGCATAAGAATTTCGATTTGAAACGGTAAACGCATAAATATATGCGTTTACCGTTTTGTGTACTTTACTTTACTGAACCCTTTATTATATGCTTCAATGGTTGGCCTGAACGTGCAATAAATGAATAGGAGTGCGCGCGAACATTCGAAACTTTAGAGTAAAGAATTAAACGGTGTTCTATTCAATTCGGCACTTGAATCGAATAGTCCTTGTCTGAAATGCGGAATAATTTTCGAATACTTTTCGAACAATCAGCCCCGCGGAGAAAGCAAAACAAAGAGCCAACAAGGAACAAGACGTTAAAACAGCGAGGTGCCATTTTTGTTGTTCCATGGTTAGGGTCACCCAGATGGGTGAGGCCCAAGCATTTAGAAGACTGTCAACGTTACTTTGATAACGCGATGAAGGCGTTTTCGTTAATAACTCGATGTTGCCGAAATGAAGGTGTCTTCAATCCACTATCATCGTCATGAGCTTGGTAACTTTGTTGGCCGGGCTCTTGGTGATACATGTTATCTCGGTAGTAAAAAAAAAGAAATGCTTGAAAACTTCATGTAAGGCTCAGGATAAATAATTGAAAGCGGACAGGATCATTAGCTATCCCTCCGCTAAACCAGGCATCTTACAAAGATAATTTTTCTGGATCTATAACTCCAACAGTCACGAGTATATGGTATACACTTAACTGCAATGTGGTACCTTCGTGATACGACGAGAATTTCTCTGCGAAACTTACGAATCTATTTTCTTTGAACAATGGGCCACAAATTTCGTTTAGGGATGTGTTTACCTCGGTGCTTTAAAGAGTTCTCACAGAGTTCTCATCAACCAACCACGTGTAACGATGTCTAGTCACGTTGAAAACTGACGCGTGTCATGTCGTCAAAAGTGACATTCCTTGACCATTATTTCACTCTAAAGGTTCCTGATGACAATGAAAAAAATTAGGAATATCCACGAATTGTATGATGACGAGAGGGGGGGGGGAGCACGGTGATCGTTCGGTAACAGTGAATGAATTCACATACGCACGTATATTCCGGCTATAGCAAAAAAGTCCCTATTCTCTACGTTGCAATGATCGACTTGTATGTGCTTCTAGGTTTGTGCTTCTAGGCTTGTATGGTTTGTGCTTCTAGGTGTTTTATATTGCTCCTTCGAACTTATGATTGATATTATTCAATGGTTAAACTTTGTGTTTTGCATATCGTACGTTGCCTTAGTGTTATTGAGCGTTCCTTGCACTACGTCTATGTAACACAGGGCATGGATTGAAGCCGGATGGTCATAGTGAGGTCGTAAGGCGCTTCGTCCTTAAAAATCAAAAACTCAATCAATGAAACGCTTATTTACAGCTCAGGAATAACTATAAAGTACTCCCATAAAATAATGCACAGGACATAATACACAGCGAGGACGAAAGGGGTAGAGAAAAGAGTGGAAGCGTGAGACAAATAAAGTGACGAGACTGGCTCTAAAGTGCGGTTACTTATACTAGGTCATTAACATATGTGCATCAAAGATAACGCTGGACTGAGTCAGCAGAGAGAGAGAGAGTGCCAATTTCATCCTCGCCGTAGTCGAGCCATACGACAGAGACAACTGTTGCAAAAGCCGTTGCGTTGGCACAGTGGTTGCACTTCTCGGCTGCTCGCCCGAAGGACGCTGGTTTGATACCGACTTCAACAGTCGCATTTCGATAGAGAGGAAATGTCAGAGGCACATGTGCTCTCCAATCAAAGTTCACGCTAAAGAACCTTAGATGGTAGGAATTATCGGGAGCCCTGCACAACAATATTTCTCGTACCCTTATTAGCTTTAGGACGTTAAACCCCGAAACCAACGAACCACAGCAAAGCCGCACAGGAAGTATTTAATCTGGTCGGTGTACCACCCCGCTACACGACTATAGGGAAATAAAGATCAGATAAACACTTCATCTTGTTGGACGATAACATGTGAGAAATGGTCGCCACTGGAGCATTCCGCGTTCTGCGCAGAGAAAGGCTTTTCGTAACGCAGCCATGCATGGCAAATGATATTCGATCACCGATTCCTACAATCTCTAGCAACCCGAGCATTACTTCACGTCTGACATCATATGTGCTTTTCACATAAAGAAATGGAGCTATAAGTGTGCGCTTGGGGTATTTTTGTTGCTTGGTCGATTGAGATCTCTAATATGGTTAATAATGAGCTGTGTCGCTAATGAATGGCATGGCGTCCCGGTTTAGATGATTGTACTCGTGATATTTACCACACTAGGTCTCATCATCCTTTCGTTTATTGGGTTGTTCTACTTTTCAGATCAGCAGGTCGGGACTATTCTAGCTGAGATGACGACATTACATGTTTGAGTAGAAGTTTATGTCAAGGAACTTGTATTTGATCGTTGATGAAAGATGTCATGATTCTCTGATCATTGTAGCAGATTTGTAGGTTTTCTTGACTTCTTGCCCCAAATGTAATTGAACTAGGATAGTGTAGGTATTGACCCAAGTCGTAGTGACGATGAATGTCTTAAGGTTACAGCATATATAGCCTCGTATTTTTATAGTAAATCTAAGGGTCATGTCTGGAACTTCGGACACGGAAATGAAACTGACATCTTCTGCCTTTCGATTGACAGAAACGCGCAGAAATTTGAGAACGAACATTCTTCGCCATCCCAAGTTTTGAGCACTAAGATATTTATGACATTGCAAGTAAGCTGTTACAGTGAGGCTACAGCAGGACATGAGGAACATTTATGCTCGGCGGTTGTGGTTTACGATGATCTTGGCCACGAACCACAAACAAAATAGAATCCTACAAATGCCCAAAATTAATGTTGTAAAAAGGTTTCATTCATGTGAAAATTCATGTGTAAAAGTGTACATTCATGAATATATGTCCCTGTCAATCTTCTGGCCTTGTGAATACTATCATGATATCGTTTGAAGCATACCTTAATCACTTTGATCTCATGGTGTGGAAACTCCAGAAAAGAAATCAGCGGTGCACACCAGATATGTTTCCAACTTTCTTCAATCAACTCTGCACGAGAGGTCAGCGATATGCACCTGCGGCATTTCTCGTCTGATGTGTCGGACAGTGGGTCGCGAAGAAACAAACAGTTCAGTGGTGACAGGGCAGGAAGAAATCATATACGAAAAAGAAACTGGTCTCGGAATCTTGTTTAGTTTCCTTTCGGAAGGTCCAACATACTCTTTACTCAGCAAAAGAAATGTGATCGTGGTATCAATTCTTTGCATGAAATTTGAAAGTGCAAAGGGCCAGTAATGGAAAACAAAAGTGTGGAGAGGAGTGCATTTTTCTTTTGTTGCCAAGAATGCTCTTTATATCCTCTGTCTAAGATGATGAGTGCCTCTGAATGAAGGTTAGAGTCAGCGAATTCCACTGAATAAAGAATCAAAGACAATCAAAAAAGTGTGTTTGTACGGGGCGTACCAGAGACGCAGCTAGAATTTTTTTCGGGGAAAAGGTCCGGGTGGTGGGGAGGGCTCAACTAACCGTTATGTATGCTCGTATATGGGTATGTATGCGTGCGTGAATATATATACGAATCCAAAATTTAAAGAAAATCTGGGGGGAAGGGGGTATTTGAACACCCGCTTTCCTCTGTCTTCATCAATAGGCTGCCCGTTACGCTTTTCTTCCCATTCGCTTGAAGAGGATAAATAAATTGCAAATATAATGTAAAACATACAAGAAAGAAAGCAGGTGAGCAAGGCACATCGCCAGACATCCCGTCAAGTGCACATTACGAAGAGTAAGTTCGCAAAACAAAACTTTTTTTCAAAGTTTCTGGTACTGTTGGAACAACGTCAAATTGTTAGAACTTGGTGCTCACGCACGCACACACGCAGGCTCACAAAGACAGACAAACTCGCACATACAAGCAGATAACCCACCTCCTCCATTCCATACCCTGTCGCGTGTGTTTCAAGCGGCCGAAAAACAGCGTGAACATTTTTGGCGAATCACACTTGCTTTCAATGCCACCACATAAGCGCCGAAACTTTCGCTTGGAGAATAAAGGTCGTAAGAAATTGCCTTTGACTGGCCATTTATATTTTGAATTTTTTTTATTTAGGCATAACCACGGTTGAAAAAGGGTTTAGAAGTTTGGAACAGTCACATGTCGGCCCTCCTAATTCATGGAGAATTAACGCTTATCACGCAGCAAAACTTCCCTCCCTTTCCTGCTGATGCGGCAGATTTCACGCACGCACGCACGCACGCACACACACACACTCACACACACACACACACACGCAGACACACACACTCCCTCATTATCCTTCTCTCATATTTAGTTTTTATTTGTTTTTTGCAAAATGAAGTTATTCTGTAATCGCATGAGCTTGCTTAAGCGGACATAGATTGGAAATTTATTCGTTACTTTTGCGATGATGTTTATTCGAACAGAGGAGTCGCAACGAGGTCGCGACGGAAAATGGGTGAACAGCAAGTCTGGCAGAGGCGGCACAGGTTCTCGCGCAATCAGAGCAAGGGCTTTTCGTTGTCTTCCGAAGGCGCATACGCGTTGGTGCATATGCTCCACTACAATACCCCCGGGGTGAAGGGTAGCCATCCTGGCGACTCAGGGAGTAGGCACAATGAGGGGGTCGTAGTAGGGCTTGAGACCGTCGACGTGTACGGTCTCGCGTCCTCGACGGCGCAAATCTGGTGATTGTGTTAATGGCTCGATGACGTAATTCACCGGGGAGGTCGCGTCAATGACACGGTAGGGACCATGGTAGCGGGCCAGAAGTTTAGAAGACAGGCCAGGAACGTGCGGGGGCACCCAAAGCCACACAAGGGAGCCAGCACGAAATGTAGGAGCTATGCGGTGAGCGTCGTCGTGTCGAGTCTTTTGTAGACCTTGAGCCTCACTTGTCAGACACCGAGCCAACTGACGGCAGTATTCAGCGTATCTGGCGACTTCTGAAAGCGGGGAGCACTCAGATGCATCAGGGTGATACGGTAGTATAGTGTCGAGTGGGTGGGAAGGTTTGCGGCCGTACAATAGAAAGAACGGGTAAAAACCGGTAGTCACTTGCGTCGCGGTGTTATAAGCGAAGGTAACAAAGGGCAATACAGCGTCCCAGTTAGTGTGGTCGGAGGAGGTGTACATCCTCAGCATGTCGCCAAGTGTGCGGTAGAACCGCTCAGTAAGACCATTTGTCTGTGGATGGTATGCGGTAGATTTCCGATGGATAATGTTGCATTCAGCGAGGATAGCTTGGATGACCTCCGACAAGAACACTCGACCCCTATCACTGAGTAATGCCCGCGGAGCACCATGGCGTAGAATGAAGCTGCGGAGAATGAAGAGTGCAACTTCGTGGGCGGTCGCTGCCGGTAGAGCTGCAGTCTCAGCGTAGCGTGTCAGATGATCGACTCCGACAATAATCCACCGGTTTCCAGAGCTACTATATGGGAGGGGGCCATAGAGGTCTATACCCACGCGGTCGAATGGGCGAGCCGGGCACGGGAGCGGCTGTAACATGCCAGTAAGGTGCCGTGGAGGTGCCTTGTTCTGTTGGCGAGTGGTGCAAGACTGAACGTATTTCTGCACAAAGCGATACATTCCTCGCCAGTAATAGCGTTGGTGCAGCCTTTCGTAGGTTTTCAGGACACCTGCGTGAGCACTTTGGGGATCTGCATGGAAATTCATGCAGATGTCAGAGCGCATATGAGTTGGGACAGCAAGGAGCCACTTCCGACCACCAGGCATGTAGTTGCGGCGGTACAAAATGTTGTCTCGTAAAGAAAAGTGGGCTGCTTGCCGGCGTAGCGCTCTCGTGGAAGGGACAGCAGACGGATCGGTAAGGTAGTCGACTAACGAAGCAAGGTATGGGTCTTTACGCTGCTCCGAGAGCATGTCAGTCGTGTCGAGTGGTGACAAGGTGGTAAAAGGGGGAGACAGAGAAGCCACATCTGGTGTTAATGGCGATCGCGAAGGTGCATCGGCATCCGCATGCTTGCGACCGGAACGATATACGACAAGGATGTCGTATTCTTGCAATCGAAGTGCCCAACGCCCCAGGCGTCCAGACGGGTCTTTCAAGGTGGACAGCCAACATAGAGCGTGGTGGTCTGTGACCACGTCGAAAGGACGGCCGTAAAGGTACGGGCGAAACTTCGTCAACGCCCAGATTATGGCCAAACACTCGTTCTCTGTCACGGAGTAATTCAATTCAGCCTTCTTGAGAGCGCGACTTGCATAGGCGACTACGTATTCAGCTTGGGTGCCTTTCCGTTGTGCCAAAACTGCACCAAGACCGATGCCACTTGCATCGGTGTGAATTTCTGTGGCCGCAGCAGGGTCGTTTGGATTGGATAAACTTTTATTTGGTCCTCCAAAACACAGATCACTGTGTTGCGGGCAGCTCCCACGTGGGGACTGAGATGCCAAGCTCCTCAGCCGCCTCGCGGGCTTGGTGGACAGCCCAGAGCTGATCTGCCAAGGATGAGCTGCGGATTGCCGCCTCCCATCTGGCAGAGGTGATGTGCGATAAATGAGCGAATTTGGTGCACTGCCAGAGCATGTGTTCTAATGAAGCTATTTCCCCACAATGTGGACAAAGATTACTTGGGTATAGGTCAGGGCACATGATGTGTAACATTTTCAAAGTAGGGTACATCCGCGTTTGCAAAAGCCTTAAAGTAAGTGCTTGGGGCCGGGTTAGATTTTTGTGAGGTGGAGGGAAAATCCTTCTAGACAGGTAGAAATGTTTAGTGAGCTCGTTATATGTTGTAAGAATTTCCCGGTTATCCCCTTCACCGGTAGAACGCATCCCCGGGGAGGCGCGGTTGGAGAGTTCTCGCGCCGCCTCGTGTGCTGCTTCGTTGAGATTGGGAGGGGAATCGTTGATTTGTCCAAGGTGAGCTGGGAACCAACTCAGAAGATGATGTGTTATGTTCTTGCCTTGCAGTATTTTCAGCGTTTGTTCACAGACCGTCCCCTTGGCGAACGCCCGTAGTGCTGCCAGGGAATCACTGTAGACCACTTTAATGTTATCCATCTTGAGTGCTAAGGCGATGGCCACTTGTTCCGCAATGATTGGGTCTTTCGTCCTGACCGTCGCTGAGTTGACGACATGGCCAGCCCCATCGACTACCACTGCCACAAACGCTTTCCCATTGGCGTAGGAAGCCGCGTCAACAAATACGACCCCTCGTTCCTCGTTTGAGACTTGACGGAGTATAGTCCTGGCCCTCGCTACTCTTCTTCCGACGTTGTGTTCTGGATGCATGTTTCTCGGTATAGGAGATACCGTGATAGTCTCCCTGATTTTGTCAGGGATATCATTGTAATTGCGTCTGATTGCTATTGGGTTTTGGCCCAGCTCCTGCAGGATCATTCTCCCCGACCTTGTAGTTGATAACCTTGCAAACTGTGCTCTCTCTTGGGCTTCTGCTATTTCTTCGAGCGTGTTGTGTATGCCAAGCTCAAGCAGACGCTCGGTGCTGGTATGTATGGGTAGGCCCAGGACCTTCTTGATAACTTTCCTGAGGAGCACATTCAGTGTCTCGGACTCTGCTCTTGACCAGTTGTGCATTGCTGCCTCGTATGTGAAGTGACTTAGAACAAACGCATGCATCAACCTGATGAGGTTGTCTTCCTTGATCCCATTTCTTTTGTTGGCCACTCTGCGTATGAGGTGCACCGCACTGTCTGTTTTCCGAGTTAACTTGGCTATAGATTTGCTGTTGGCGCCGGTAGACTCTATCAGCATTCCCAGGACTTTGATGGAGTCGACCCTCTGGATGGCATCCTCTTGATTTGTACGGAGATGGATGTCTATCTGGTTTAACGGCTTCCATCCCCTGGGCTTTGGTCCCCGGCGTGCAGTCCGATAAAGCAAAAGTTCTGACTTACTCGAGGAGCACTTGAGCCCGGAAGGGCGAAGGTAGTCTTCTACGGTGTCACAGCAGGGTCGAAGTGACGCAGAATAGGTGGTGAGGTCAGCAGGTGGCGCAGCTGGCGAAATGTGTCGTCACATGCAGGTGACTATGCAGATATGCCTTTGCTTTTGGAAAGCAGACTCGTGAGAGGTGCGATGATGGACGCGAAGTTGCGCACGAAGCGACGAAAGTAGGAGCAGAGACCGACGAAACTTTTTAGGGCTTTCAGTGATGTGGGCAACGGAAAGTCAGCGACAGCTCGAAGCTTATCGGGATCCGGAAGAACACCGTCTCTTGTGATGACATGTCCCAAGATGGTTAGTTTTCGTGCTTCGAAGTGGCACTCCTTGGAGTTAAGTTGTAGGCCTGCAGAAGTTGGACACGTCAGAATCTCGTGGAGGCGAGCAAGATGTGTCGGGAAATCAGATGAAAAGACTACGATGTCGTCCAGGTAACATAAGCAGGTTTTCCACTTGTGGGAACGCAAGATGGTGTCGATAATGCGCTCAAATGTGGCAGGCGCGTTGCAGAGCCCAAATGGCATGACTTTGAACTCATATAGGCCATCCGGCGTTACAAAGGCTGTTTTAGGGCAATCACATTCAGCCATTGACACCTGCCAATACCCACAACGCAGATCCAAAGATGTAAAGTACTCGGCGCCTTGCAAACAGTCAAGAGCATCGTCTATTCGTGGTAGCGGGTAGACATCTTTTTTTAATATTGTTTAAGCGGCGATAGTCCAAGCAAAATCGAACGGTGCCATCTTTTTTTCTTTACCAGAACCACAGGTGATGCCCAAACGCTTTGAGAAGGCTGTATGACTCCATGTTTAAGCATGCCATCTACTTGCTCCGTAATGACGCGGCGCTCTTCGGCGGAAACGCGGTAAGGACGCTGTCGCAGAGGCGAATGTGAGCCGGTGTCAATAGTATCAGTGATAGTCGTGGTGCGGCCCAAAGCAGGTTCTTGAAAGTCGAAAGAAGAACGAAACTTGTTAAGAAGAGCAACAAGTTGGCGGCGATGCGAGAGGGGAAGGTCTGCGTCAATAGCATTGTCGAAGGCTGACAAACTTGATGGCTCAGAGGCATGAGTGATTGCAGCAATGTGACATGGCGTTTCGTCGGGAAGAATAATATCATCGATATGGTCGACAGGTTGCACATATCCTAACGTTTCACCACGAAGTAAGCCGATGGGGTAGTTGCAGTGGTTGGTGACCAGCATTACGGTTAAACCAGACGCAATTGTAAGAACAGCAAATGGGAGAACGATGCCCTTGCGTTCAGTAAAAACGAGAGATGGCGTAAACACCACCGTGCCGTCAGGTTGCGCCACACATGAAAGGCTAATAGGGACCGAAGCTTCAGGAGGCAAGGTGATGTCTTCATCAGCGATGAGTTTGCAGAGCAGAGGAGAGCGGTCGGGTGGTGGAAATTCACATGTTGGCACAAGGGACACTTCGGCATGGGAACAATCGATGATAGCTTCATGACGTGATAAGAAATCCCAACCCAGGATAAGGTCATGAGAGCAAGATGGTAGAACAAGAAACTGTACAACGTACAAAACGTCTCGGATGACGACGCGCGCCGTACACACAGCCTAGGGATGAATGCGTTGCGGGCTAGCCGTGGACAGCACCAAGCCACTGAGAGATGTGGTCACTTTCTTCAGTTTCCTACAAAATTTTGCGCTCATCACAGAAACGGCGGCCCCGGTATCAATTAACGCTAATGTGGCGACTCCCTCAACATCGACATCAACAACAGTTTGCGGCGAAAATGGAGGCCTTGGGAATTGCGCACAAGGTGCAGTTCTTGCCTCCGGAACTCCACTGATTAGTTTCCCTCCTCAGGAGGTGGTCGACGACGCATAGGCGATGGCGATCGGTGACGAGGTGATGCGCAACGAGCAGTCGATGGGTGGCGATCCGAGTCGGAGTGCCTCTGTTCATATGCAGACGTGGTGGTCTGCTGCGGTGCGTATGTAGGAGCTCCGAAGTATGCGTGCGCAGGTGTGGGACAGTGGCGGCAGAAGCGTGCAATGTGGCCAGCGATGCCACACGCGAAGCAGATGGGATGATTGTCTCGGGTGCGCCACTCATTAAATGGACGGAAAAAGCGAGGTGGGGGCCTGTAAACTGGAGGCGAGGCCGGAGGAGGTGGAGCCGATAAGGCGACTGGATGCGGTGGGGGCCGCGCGGCCACAGCTGCGTAGCTAAGAGGTGAAGGCGGCGCAGTTGGTGCGTAGTCAGCAGTTGAGAGATCAGATGGCACCGAAGTGAATGGGTAAGAGGCCGGAACTGTAGGAAGTGCATTGCAAATTTCAGTGCGTATGGCCTGCTGCATATTCGAAGGGAGGCTTGTCATGGGCGCGTCGCTATGCGGCAGCAGGGAGAGCTGTCGGGCGACTTCCTCCCTGATGAAGTCTTTAATCTGGTTCAACAGAGTTCCTTGGTGAACATTGCCATTTGCGAGTGCGACGGCCGAGATCGAATCTGGTGATGGGACACTCTGTCGGGCGATGGAACGCTGACGACGCAATTCATCGAAGCTCTGGCACAGGCTTACAGGGACTGCCACCGTGGTGGGGCTTTTCGCCAGCAACACCTGGAATGCGCCATCCTCGATGCCTTCGAGAATATGTCGAATTTTCTCTTCTTCAGGCATGGATGAGTTAACACGCCTGCAGAGGTCAAGCACATCCTCAATATAGCTAGTAAAGGTCTCGCCAGGCTGCTGGGCTCAGTGGCGCAGACGCTGGTCAGCGCGGAGCTTGCGGACCTCTGGTCGGCCGAACGCTTCGGTCACGAGGGTCTTAAAGGTGGACCAGCTGGCGATGGCGGTTTCGCGGTTGGTGAACCATAGCTTGGCGACGTCAGCCAAGTAAAAGATAACATAGGCAAGCTTAGAGTCGTTGTCCCATTTGTTGCTGGCACTCACGCGTTCGTACAAGGAGAGCCAGTCTTCGACGTCTTGCTCACCACTGCCGCTGAAGATTGGTGGGTCCCGCTGACGGGTAGCACCGGGGCAGGTCGACGGGGCAGCCGATGGTGCTGGCTGTGCTGGGATGGGCTGGTTGGCGACTGCGTCAGTCATGTTGTACGGTGGTCTTTCGGCCAACTTGCGAGAGCGGAGCTCCAGGTCTGCTTAGGGATCTCGGCAGCCTCCACCAAATGCGATGATGTTTATTCTAACTGAGGAGTCGCAACGAGGTCGCGACGGAAAATGGACGAACAGCAAGTCTGGCAAAGGCGGCACAGGTTCTCGCGCAATCAGAGCACGGGCTTTTCGTTGTCTTCCGAAGGCGCATACGCGTTGGTGCGTATGCTCCACTACACTTTGCTATACTGCACCAAATATTCCATTTCATTCGGTCCTCTAGTCGGATAATTTTTATATAATCCAATGTCAAGTCAAAGAACGTTTTTGAATGCTTATAGGCTTGATGACATGAAGTGCATGACACTGTAGCAAAATGCGTTATCTTCAGCTCAGCCAGGTATCGGGCCAATAGCGTATAGGGATGCAAGGGACGCGACTTTTAGAGCTAAACAATCTTCCTGATTAGGCAATCAGTGCACTCAAGTTCTGTCCACACATGATCTTATGGAACGCGTAATATTTGGTGAGGTATAAAGTTGCAGTGCTAGTGCGCTCTTTGAAAATCAAATCTCCATAAGCGTCATTGTAACATTACTTCATGTACAAAACGTTTCCATAAAAGTGCCCCAAAATCATGAAAAATAGGGGAAAGGGAGTATTTTCTCATTACTTCTATGATTACTTTTTCTTTAACAGTAGAAATCCTAATGTGCCTAGATAATTTCTTCAAAGTAGTGGTAAAAGGAATTAACGTTGTAATTAGTTGAGACAAGTGGTGGAGTAAAATGGGAGAATTAGAGCCCTTCCTGAGATGATCCCATTGCTGCTATAAGACTTCTTACTTGGACCGCATGCATGTTTACCCCGATGGCTTTACTAATTCCATCACCTTCACTTGAACAGTGGTTGCTCCATCAAAAAGGTATTGTTACAATTCCAGTTTCTCACATGACGACGCCGATAGCAGCAGAACTCGCATAGCTTCAAGGTGCGGTCAAGTGCAATCGTCAGCAGCCACCTAATCGATGAGCCATCTTTTGTCAATCAAAGCCAACCTTACAAACACTACGGCTTGCTTTACGGCACCAATACAACAAGTAATCAGTGCATGAGATGATGCACAAATACCACTAAGTGCTCGAGGAAGGATACGATATTGTATTTTAATGGTTACCAAGTCATCGCAGGTTTATCGGCAATGGCCACGCTGATGAAGCTGCACGATCGGCTCATGACGAAGACACGCAGACGCCCATACCACTCTTGAGAACGGACGCCACGTGGCGACGGCAATCACTTGCTAGCCGTATCACGCTGATACAGTGGGATACGCGGGGATTTTTCAACGCACGCCTGTATACGACTGACTCGGATTTACAACTTCGCTTGCCATCCGGGCTATCACGACGTGATGAAACTATGCTATGTTGCATGTGCTTGGGTGTGGCATTTACGAATGCGCGTTCGCGTCTCATTTGAATGGCCATCAGTGCGGCATGCAACATTTGCGCCTGTGAGGAGACGCTTGAGAACATTCAATGCCACTTTTAATCATACCAGGCTCAAAGACGTGATAAGGAAGCCAAGCTCCGTAGCCTGGATTGAAGACCATTGACAGAAAAGATCCTGGGACCTTGGCCTAGGGTTTTACTTATGCGCAAGGCCACGAAAGCCCTCTTGTGGTTCTTGAGGAACACCAAACTTTACGAGTGCCTGTGAACTAACAGCGTGAGCTAGCGTTGTGAAGCTAACTGTGCATCCATCTTTTTCTTACTTTCATTTTTTCTTCTATATCTATTGTCTTCAGTTATTATTCCTGTCCGCCTACCCATAAGTAGGGTAGCCAACTGATTCAAAGCTTGGTTAACCTTTGTGCCTTTTCCCTACGTTTCTCTCTCTCTCTCTCTCTCTGAAACTCGGCCACTGGAAATTCTAGCAGTTAGATGAAATCTGACCACATTCGCCGGAGGCGCGACACTGCAATATTCTGCCGAGACGTTCGGAATCCGCGAGTGTCATTGCATTGACGAAACATCGATTGACTTCGCATGGTGTGTGCGCGGGCTATGCTTACACGTGGCATGCGTACTTAATTGCACTCATTCTAACTTCGGTTTTCGTTTCGCCGGGTAATGGGGTCGACTTTCATTACTCCATAATAATTTCCAGAGGCTGCTATTTGGGAATCTCAAAGTGGCGATGGATTCTTCGCAGAACGACTCCAATTTTCCCATTTGACCTACGTTCACTGAAAAGCGCATTAATTTCATTTCTCTGATTACATTCATGATTATTCTTTCTAGTCATCTCGTGTGAACACAAAAAATAATTGCAAATGCGGCAATCGTGTAATGTGATTCCCTCGTTTTTTCGTGATTGCCGGTAAATTTCGGAATAATAGTATCGAGATTTTAACGCCCCAAAACCAAAACAAGAGACACTGTAGCGAAGGGCTTCCCGAATTTCGACCATCTCGTGTTCTTTACCGTGCGCTGTCATCGCACAGCACAGGGGCCTCGACCGTTTTGCCTCCACCGAAGTGCGACCGCCGCGGACGCGATTGAACCAGCGACCTTCGGGTCAGCAGCCGAGCGACGTAAGCACTGATCTGCCGAGGCGGACGAATCTCGATAAAGCTTGAATATCTTTGAGAGTTGATTGATTGACAGATATGTGGGGTTTAACGTCCCAAAACCACCATTTGATTATGAGAGACGCCGTAGTTGAGGGCTCCGGGAATTTCGACCACCTGGGGTTCTTTAACTTGCACCGAAATCTGAGCACACGGGCCTACATCATTTCCGTTCTCCATTTCCGGAGATGCAGCCGCCGCAGCCGGGATTCGAACCCACGACCTGCGGGTCAGCAGCAGAGTACCTTAGCCACTAGACCACCGCGGCGGGGCATCTTTGAGAGTTTCATCCCTATACCCAATAATGTACATTAACGCATGCGCCGACACATTAGGAGTTTCCAAACTAACTGCTGAAGCGTTCCGAATGCTACCATTGCGTATTGAATAACAAGTAAATTACGATGCAAACATACTTTTCATGCTCTATAGAAGCAGACCGTTGTGCGGTGCGTTGTCATAATAGTGATAAAGGTTGTTTGTCTTTTGAATATTGTTACAAGTTATTCCATTTCTTCGATGAAACAAGAAATACATATTTCCTTTTACATATATATTTAAAACTACCGGTATGCTTCTAATGGTATTTTCCTCGTTCCGCATAACACTGTTGTAGCCCTGTTGTCACTTTAAGACACTGCTATGTCATACAAACAAGACAGTTCATGCAGACGTCAGTTGCAGTGTTCGAAAATTCTGGAGTGCAGCACAAATGTCGAGCTACCATAGCGTGATGAGTTGCCCTGGGAGAACGCAATGATTTCTATGACTTTCTCTCGTATGCAATTAGACATCGTTTGTTCAGCGTTCTTGCACAACAACAAGCAAGATATTTACCCGCTGCGGCTATACAAGGCTAGGTACGAATGTCGAAAACCTCACAGTGTGGGCACTTCCCCGTTAAAGCGGTATTAAAGTGCTTCATAGGATTGCCGGGCACAGGAAAGTTTTTGTGTAAGGGCGAAGGCAGATTCGCTCCTCTATGTTTGTGAGGCCCTTACAGCGTTTTCAATAGATGTGATGGCTGAATTGGTAATATTTTGCTGATATTCCACGGAAACAGAATTGGTTTCGAGGTCGCGTGATGATCATGCGACATATAGGCCGACGACAACCGAATACTACAACATACGAGAATCTGCCCCCACCCACCTAAGGTGCGTCGCACTTAAAACAAGAACAGAAAAAAATGATCTTTCACAAAAGCGGCCGCCACGAGCGAGTGTGGGACGATAATGAGGCAGCATCTGACGAAGCGTACGTTTTATCATTTTTTTTTCAGACCAACGAAGAAACACAATAGAAGGTGGTGGTGCTAGTGTGATGGAGGGTGGTGACAACATATTCCTTATTCCCCCCCCAAAATAATAAATGAAATGAAGGATTTTTGCTTTGTGGCATTTTAAACACTTTGCACGTTACAAAAGTGCACTTTCATGCAGTTTAGTTTTCGATAGAGCAGGCAAGTAGTATTCGGCAAAGACAGTGATGTTGAGCAGACAATATTTCTATCTTGCTGCACTGTGCTTAGAAAGTGGAGCAAAGCAATGGTTTCAAAGCTTCAGACCTTCGATCTAAGAAGCCTTCTTTTTTTGAGCTCCAAGCCCCTTTCTTCCCTTGCGTTCTGTTTGTACATAAAGCGCTCAAAAAGGCCATGGAAGTATTTTGGGGGTAATGTACCCAAGCACCTCACAATGTCCATCTGCCCGCTTTAGTCTACAACACATGTAGCACCGGTGCATGCGCACAAACCGACGTATATGTGACTAACATAAATATATCAAAAGGTTATTAACAAAGACCGACAAAATAAAAGGCCTTTACACAGTGAAAACACCAACATTTAAAAACCCAGCACCACAAAATAACAACGTCTCAACCAGAACAAAGTAAAAGGCCATGATTCATTGTCTGATGTATGCTATATTTCGCCCCGTCATGAGGATTTGTTTTGTGAATATGAGTGAATTCTTTTCCTACGCAGGTGGAAGAATTTATGCTTTTCTGATCGTTAGGTGTTAAAAATTAAAATTGACAGATCCCGCGTATAGTGGGAGCCGATGATATGCAATGCGCAAAAAGATTGATTGATTGATTTGTGGTGTTTAACATCCCGAAACCACCATATGATTATGAGAGATGCCGTAGTGGAGGGCTCCGAAAATTTTGACCACCTGGGGTTCTTTAACGTGCACCCAAATCTGAGCACACGGGCCTACAGCATTTCCGCCTCAATCGGAAATGCAGCCGCCGCAGCCGGGATTCGAACCCACGACCTGCGGGTCAGCAGCCGAGTACCTTAGTCACTAGACCACCACGGCGGGGTGCAATGCACGAAAAGGGAAATGTCAATTTAAAATTAGCACAACGTTTAGAGGCAGATGTAAATAATGCCGTACATCACTTCCATGTCACAATTATCATGTTTGTGTCTGGCATTTTTGTTCGTCGTGAATTCACGTCCCGTAATACCAAATTTGGTATTGGTCAAGCTAGCGAAATGGCCGTGAGCATGCTATGAGCGTAGCATGTAGTCATGTTTTACCTGAGACGCATGCAGATGATAATTATCAAGTTTTGGTGTGTCACTCACTTTTGTCGTCTATTCACGTCACGTGATATCAAATTTGGTATATCTGGAGGTAGGGAAACGGCCACGAGCAAGCTATGAGTGCAGCATGTAGTAATGTTCTACATAACACGCATGTCATAACATATTTTGACGTGTCATTTACCTTCGTCGTGTATTCACGTCACGTATTACCAAGTTTGGTATATGTGAAGCTATAGCGAAATGACTGCGAGCGCACTATGAGCGTAGAATGTAATCATGTTTAACATAGCACGCACGTCATGATTATCATGTTTAAGTTTGTCACTTACCCTCATTGTCCGTCCACGTCACGTAATACCGAATATCGTATATGTGACGCTACCGACAAGACCTCGAGCGCTTCATGAGAGTGGCATGTAGCGACGTTCTTACATGAGCTCCGCCGTGGAGGCTATAAGGCACTTGGCTGCTGACCCGCAGATCGAGGGATCGAATCCCGGCTGCAGCGGCCGCGTTTTCAATGAAGGCGAAAATGCTGTAGGCCCATGCGCTGAAGTTTGGGTACACTTTAAATAACCCCAGGTAGTAGAAAGTTTCGGAGCCCTCCACTACGGCGCCTCTCATAATTATGCGGTGGTTTTGAGACGGTGAAGCCCATATATCTATCTACCATGGGTCAGTGCAATAGTAAAGGAAAGAAAAAAAAACCTGGCCTGCGCAGGGATCGAACCTACGACCTTCGCGTTATTAGCACGACGCTCTAACCGACTGAGCTAGCAGGCCACGCTTTCCACAATCTCCCCGCAGACTTAGTAATCACGACTATGTTGCCGTGTCAGCAATTCACAAAAAAAAATAACGTTACCTGTTACTCTTTTTAATAGTCGAGACTCGCAGCTCACATACATATTGTTACGGTGCGATGCCTTTATTTAAGAGAGATGATGAATGCGAGAGTCCAGGGATCTGCTTGCTTGCTTGCTTGTTCCTTTCTTTTGTGGCTCTCACCCACTAAGGGGGATTGGCCAAGAAGCCGGTGGTTAATGCAAGTAAATACCTATAGATTTTCTAGATTAGGGGAATATGAATACTGTGTTTTGACTGTGAAATTAATTTGGCGCAATGTTAAAAAAAAGAAAAAAAAGAAAAAAAACAAAAAGGGGGGGGGGGAGAAATAATAGAATTTGTTAAATATCTGTGGTGGAATCGTTATATGAAATTCTCCTGAAAGTTGAATGATTGCAGTGTATCAGCTAAATAGTAAGTGGTAATGTGACTAGTAAAATTCGAGAGCTGATGGCTGACTCAGCAAGGTAATCTTCTTGTGTTATATATGAAATCGCAGAGAGCCCCGCAGATGTTCCTGTCGCTATGTCCCAATGAAATGGCCTCAAAAGACAAAATATTGGGAGTATTAAGTGATATTCCTAATTTTCTGAATAAAATTCCGAAGCAGTTTTTTCTTTGATTTTTGAATCAGTGACATGTGATAAGAAAATGGTCGATATGTTCAGGTTCGTTACAGCTTGAGCACAGAGGGGATGGCACCAGACCAGACCTGTTTAAGTAGAAATTAAGAGGTGGTACACGGCAACGTAATTTTGTTACCAAGACTTCCAATTTACGCGTGGGACACCATTTATGATTCCATGTGAAGTGCAGGTGCGAAAAATCTGGATTCAGTATCATGGTTTTTGATGAGTCTTCAAGAAGGGAAAGTTTTCTAAACCTCGCTGCTGTTACATAAGCTGTAGGAGGCATGATTGGCACAATCGGAAGATCAAGAGATGTTCGCGCAAGTTTGTCAGCCATCTCGTTTATAAATGTACTACGATGGCCTGGCACCCATATCATTCGCACTAGATGGATGTTTGCGGGGATTAATGATTTAAAAGTCTCTAGTACTGCTGATGTCGACGACGATGATAAGAATGAACAGGGATCTGGTAGATCACCACTCGTGCTCACCTCGTTCTCCTCTTCTTCCACCCGCCCCTATGTATCGTAGCCATTCCCCCTTCGCAGGCGATGCCCACCTGGCGAGTTAGGCTTCGTTGCGATGATGATAGCGTTTTAAACGGGCGACATGAACGACGTTGGTCTTGCTTGAGCGGCAGCCAGTTGACAACAGCCGAGATATCACGTATGTGAAATCGCTGAGACGTTCCAAGACAACAAACAGACCAGTGTAGTTGGCCAGAAACTTTTGGCAGAGGCCTCACTTGCGAAGCGGCATCCAAAGCCACACCTAATCTCCTTTCTCAAACAATACGGGCCGGTGACTTCTGTCGTATCGGTTCTTATAGCGTTTCTGGGAGACGAAAGTTCGAAGTCAGGTGATGCGCCGGGCCTCTTCTGCACGGCAAATGGTTTCGGCGAGAGTTCTTGAGGTAGCGCTTCCGCGATCGTTCGCCTGGGATCGCTCCGCTGTACCCCAGGCGCACCTTCCAGCAATCTTGTTACGGTGAGATGCCTTTATTTACGAGAGATGCTGAATGGGAGAGTCTAGGGATCTGGTAGATCACTGCTCGTGCCCACCTCGTTCTCCTCTTCTTCCATCCGTCCCCTATGTATCGTACCAATATTTTTAAAGGCGCACGCTAACTCTCTGGTGAGGATCATTGCACTCTCTTCGGAGAGTTTTGGAGGATGTGACTTTTGGAAAGTTAGTTAACGTTGACTTTCAAAGATAGCAATAGGATGTGGAAAATGAGGACTCATAAAAGGGGTAACTGATATTTTCTGTTCTTTTTGTTTCTGTGGAGGGATAATGGTCCAAAAATCCAATACTATGGTTATGACAACAACCAGCACGTTTTCCCTATTATGCTGACGCATACGGTAAGTGTGACAACGTGCATGAAGATTAACTTCAAAAGAGTTGAATGTTGGGCGAGTTGGTGCTTTGACATCGAAGCCATTGCGAGGGCGAAACTAAACACAACACACAGGAATAAGCAGACGAGGACAGGCACAAGACCTTGCCTGTTTCTTCCTGTGTGTTGTTTTAGTGGCGCTCTCAAGATGGTTTCTACATGCATTAGAAGTTGTATAAGCGGACGACGAGCAAACCACGTGACATATGAACGGATTCTCCTTCCGCTTCTCGGTCGCGGCTTTACCGATTTTCCGTTTTGAGCCTCTCCCGCTGCTACAATTTTAGAAAACGAAACTAATTAACGAAGTTGAGCGTCCCTAAAGTTCCCCATGCATAAAGATCAACGCCATAGTACAATGCTACATTTAAACTTTCACCTCTGAAAGTTATTCTTGGGAACGTCTGCACAGTGCACGTACAGATTCGTCCGCGTCCTGTTTGCGTGTGTGTTCCGAAACACAGACGCACAGAAGACGTAGTCGCATCTTCCAATAATAATAATAGCATTAATAATAATATTAATAATAATAATAATAATAATAATAATAATAATAATAATAATAATAATAATACATTGTTACTATTATATGATGCAGATTTAAAACTCATTTTGTGCAACTGTTACTCACCAATTGATTTATTCTACTTAAGTACGGTTGGCGCTTTTGCGTGAAAACACACACACACACACACACACATACACACAAAGGTACCAGGAATCATCTAGTAATAAGGAAAAATCAAGATAACCCTACTGAAAAATCCTGTACAGATAGGACCCGTATTATACGATGTTATTGGATACAGGTGATACAGGGAGTATGGGCCAAATGGGGTATACAGAGATTACGGGCCATATGGGGGATACAGGGCTTATGGGGCATATGGGGTATATGGGCCATACAGGAGTTAAGGGTTCATGGGTAATATAGGTGATAAGGGTCCGAGGAATTCTCTGGTCCTGCTGAAAATCATAATATAGTGCAAAAAAGAGAGAACAGTCACACAAAACCACACACCACATAATTTTAAGCAAGCATAAACTAGCTCAAAAACAAGCCCTTCTGCAGAACAACCCCGGTTACTTTGGGCAAGTAGTAAGGGTCATAAGTAATGTTTGTCTAAGCATGGTAATAAGGCTATACCAGTTTATAGTGTAAAAAATATGAATATGCCACAATAGGCAACTTAATGGTGCTTCGAAAGTACAGTAGACTAAACGGGTGGAAGTGTTGTATGTAGTGTAGTGTCGGGACATTTGAGAAAAACAAGACAAATATTTTTGCATCCTCGAATTTATTTATATGATTACTATAACTTACTAAATTCTTTACTTATTTGTTTAACTGTAAGTTAAAACATAAAGCAAAATACCATAAAGAGTACTGACACAAAATTTTGTGGCTAATATAGCCTGCGACATTGATTCTCTTGAACGTACATATATCTACAAATTGGATGAACAATTATAGCTCAGACGGCCAATTATATGAATATTAAAGTTTGCGTGCCTGATCCAGTGCTATATGCCCCATCTCGCATCATTGAATCACTGAAAGTGACCTGAAGCTGAGTCCCAACTTCCAGGTGCCACCATTGTTGCTGAGCTCAGAGTTGGCACAGCTACATTATTGACATCATAGTCGTTATTGCTTTTGGCCACACTTGTGCTAGCAGGCTACTATTCAGCGACTGCTGTGTTCATGCCTAATGTAAACATGTGGAACGTGAGGATGCCTCAAGAAAATCTTTGCACCCGAACGAGAACGATCAACTTGACGACAACGACATTGTGCTGCATATGCAGTAGCAAAACAATGTGAGCACATAACGCAGGCAGCACAGAAGTGCGTCAGTGTTCTGTGTGTAACAAGGAAGAAGAACAATACGCCATGGTGGGCCATCTCTTAAGCCAGAAGCGCCGAGCGGGAGCTGTTTGCCCCAGCGCCTTGATTACTTTGTCGGTTGTCACCGTCCACTTTCAATATTGATAGACCTGCTGTGCAAGTGCTACTTACACCTGGAAGCCCCGTTTTATGTGTACCATTTAGCACACTAGTTGGAATTTGTTGCATTCCCTGGCTCGTGTTCTCAGAGCTGTGCCAAGCTAAAACTAGTCTGTAATAAACAGACAGCAATTGTCCATCTGTCCCATGCTGCAGCAAGCAATCCACCACATTGTGACTAATAGGCTGTCAACAATGTTAATATTGCAAGACAAAAATTTGCGTCAGTACCTCTTTAAGCAATAATCACTAGCCACAACCTCCAAATTTCTCGCTGTCAGAGCCCCGTTCAGGGGAACTTGTTTGTCCTCTTGATGCACAAATACTCCAATGCGGGGCTACTATGAGGCTCTTGTTCTGAAGCTGAAGGACACTCCACAGGAGCTTTGTAGCCTCCTTGCATTACGACCGCAGCCAAGCCCACTGCTCCTTCTTCTGCCTCTCAAATGAACCTGCAGGGGAAAAATGTCTCTGTTATCCTTCTTTCTTGTGTGTGGGAGTTAACATCGTTACACTCACCCTCAAATTGTTGCTTTAACACTTAAAACTTACTAGCATAACTACTTCAAAAAATGAAGTTTCAATAGTGAAAATTGATCCACGAGGTTTCACAATTTTGAATTCAAACAGCTAAATAGAAGGTCTCACAGAAGAATATGCGTGGAGCTCTAGGCACGTGCATGAGTTGTGATCTGTGGCCTTAGCACAGCATTTAGAAGGGCACATGTCTTTTCTACTGAGAACGAAAAATGGGGTAAAAATTTGAAGTAAACAATAAGTGGGGTACGCAAATATTCATATTTTTGAATATCTTTTGAATAATATTTGCTATTTGATTCAATTCGTACGACAAATTTTGCTATTTGAACTATTATAACTTACCAGAGACAAAAAATAGAGTCAATGTCTGACTGAAAGGGACCCTCCAAATTTTTAATATGTTTCACCTCATCACACTCGTATTGCATGAAAGCTGAATTTCTGGCTCTGCTACGGTCGCAAATGTACTGACTCTAGAAAAGGCTGATTCTAACAAGGAGAAGATAGGTGTGGCAGAGACAAGGGCTTACTTATACTGCTTTTTGACCTGAAATTTGATCAACTCTTTGGCTGCATGAAATCATGCATATGAACACATCTGTGCATATATAAATTCAATTGTGCATTGCCTTATTCTTTAAAAGGCAACTAGGAAACGCTACCCTACCAACACTTATCAATTTTGCGAAAAGGAAGACTTTCATCTCATAAGAATAAACTTTGGAAGCCTCTCCAACTTTTTCTAGAATTTCACATGAAGTATTTGAAAAAATTCTAGAAGTATTCGAGAAATTTCAGAAAAATATTCAATTTGCACACACACTTCAATATTAGAATTTACTTTGGCACACATACTATAAATTTCAAGAGAAGTGGGAAAACCAGAAATAGTTGAGCATTTTATTGCACACTCCTGCCACAGAGAATTATTCTTCTTGTTCTTCAAGCACTAGATGATGTTGAAGCAGGCAAAACCATATAAAGCATAGCCAATTAAGGGCACACTTGCACCAGAGCGACCTTTTCCTCCTGTTCTTTGAGTGCCTTGACGGAAAAATTTAATGTCCAGCAATTTAAGGGCCTCGATCATCTACTGTCATCACTTAAATCTTTTTCAAATTGTTCTTATAAAGTGTAGCAGATGGCAGATATACAGGAATTAGGCATGCTAAAATGGGCATTTCTTTCACAAATTCAGTATAGTATACACAACACTCTCCATGAAGCAGTTTAAGTGGCCCAGCAACCCTTTTCGAGCATGGTCAGAAAATGCTGCTGAGGGTAGTCGAGGCACCTGAGAGCATGTGAGACAGACATGATGGGGCAACACGCAGCCTTTAATTCATAATTTATTATCAGTCACCTGAAAAACGCTGTTTCCCCAAAACAAATAAGGCTCCAAATTCAACTGACTGCGCTTCAAGTGCAATGTGTACAACCGCAACCGGAGGCTGCCTTATGCCCGTGCACATGTTCGTGATTACACTGAGAAGAAGCCCCATGTTTGAAGGAAAAAAAAAGGGGGGGGGGATAAAAGAGCTCAACTTCAGGACGCACGTTGACAAATAGGCATAGCTTCTTGTCCCCCAGTCATACCCTCCCGCGTGGCTTTGAGTGAGCTCACTCGAACGAAAGGTGAAAGAAAGCACGTAAAGTATGTGACGAATTCCTGTAGCTCCACTAGTATTTCGCAGATTGCAAAATTTTTTGCAACAGTCGATTTGAGATGAATTAAGTTTCTCTAATGAAGACATTTGATGATTACTTGGAAAGGCTTTTCAGGGCTTCTTCATTACAAGGCAATGCGAACATGTGCCTGTAACTTGATGGTAGGAACTCTTCAACCTGATATGGTTTTGTTATGGCACAACGTAGTCATTACAATTCCAGCTTCCAGTTTTAAATTTAGTCGACCTGTTCCAAAACTTTACCCACTGTACAAACCACACCTTTATATCAGTAAATTGTCCAAAAATGAAGAAAATACAATTATTATGTGAGCAAATACAGTACATGGATATAAAAAAGATAAGTGCAAGCTGCAGGAGTGTAAATGGCATATTCAGGCTGTATGAGGAATGTCGTGGAACTGGTAGAGATGAGTATTAATGCATCAACAGCAAACAAAAATTAAAAAAAAGCAAAGCTGCCCACTTTGTTATTTATGAGGGCCAGAACTGTAAGCGGCAGTCCCCCCCCTGGGTGCTGCCCCCCAAAAAGCAAAAAAAGTGGATAGTTAAGCCAGCCATAAAATAAGGTGCTTCCACACAAGCATGCAACCACAGCTGACACAAATGAGCACTTAAACAGCATTAAAAAAGAAGCCCCCAAGCATAGCCCCTAATGAGCCCTTTGCAGCTACACGAGCTATCAACAGCTGTTTCTCTGAAGCATGCATGCTCCTGCCCCCTCCTCTGAAAGAAGGCACCGCGCAATAGCCAGCATGCTTCACACCAAATGCTGGTGCAAAAGCCCCCCAAAAAAATGAGAACTCAGGACACAATGTCATGTAGAAGCTGCTACAGTGCTATGAAAAAAGCATGCAAGAAACTTATTCATTTCAAGGCTTTGCCTTTGTTTTGCTATGCATGGATGAGTCATGTCAATATTCCTCGAACCAGGGTGCGAATGGCAACTATTTGCACCCTTGTTCAAGAATCATAGCGGTTGAGAATCGAGATTAGCAGTAACCTCTTTTGGATTCAATCTCACTTAACTCTACAAAACAAAACGCTGGTTAAAGCAAATGTGAGTGCTCCCAAGAGTGAAGGGTTTTTGTGCTGTTAGTGACCAATGACCAAGTCTGGTAAGTCAACTTACGAGTCCGTTAAAATATGATTATCTTTTTTACCTATAGTTTCAGTGCTCCATAAAAGCAATATATTGCATAATAGGTGCTCCAGCTGGCACCTTGCAGTGTCTCGTGGCAGTGTAGCGGCCTCCCTCCACATGAAATCGCGCCTTGAGCTCTCAGTTTTCACAGCTCACACATATCTCAATGCACAAGCATTTGTGCACCGACTCAATATTTATAGCTGAGACGCCAGAACTACAAGAGGGGGGGGGGGGGGAGTCGAGGTTCCTTGACATGCCCTCCTGTGAATTTCTTCCCGGGACATTCTCATAAAATATCTGAGGTGCCATCTCTTTGAATAGAGATTACCTTACTGGGTTGCAGTCACTATATAGAGGTCTGAGATTGAAAGGTTGTAACTGGAGCACCAATTATGCAACACATTGCTGTTAAAGAGCATTGAAACCATGTGTGGAAAAGATCATCATGTTTTAACGGACTCGGAAGTCTACTCACCAGACTTGTCAGACTTGCAATGAGCAGCGAGTCTGAGTCCACTAGTAAGGCCTAAGGAAAAAATATATTTCATGAGTGAGTGTGAATGATTCGCAGATTTCTTTTTAACCTATGCAGGGTGCTGCTCAATATAAGCACGCAGAGACGGGGTAAATGCAGAAGTGGTTCAGCTGGTAAGGCAATGTGTTATGATATAGAAGAGTTCTTCGGTTGTCCAGAGAAGTGTTACATTATTAAGTAGTACCATCGATCATCTTACATCGCTGCCAAGAAAAACACTGACCAGAAAAAATTTGAAACAATGTAGTGTGATGTTTTGCATACAAAACAGCTCCTAATAGCACCTTAATAGGGCATCAGTCAGTCTGTCTATGATGAAGATTTTATAGATGATGCTGTGCAGTTACTGAGGAGGTGTTTTGAAAGAGAGTCTCGACACTGAGGAGTAACAAGTATTCACCGACTGCAGCAGGGGAGCTCCTGGTCAATACTGCAGTCTACATGGAGGGACTAGTCGGGCTGGTGATGAAATCATTGCTTGAAGGATTGAATATTCTGGAGTGCCTGAGTTTCATGCTTGCGATGAGTAATACTTGATGATTGTCTCACCATCATTGTTAAACCCACTTGAGTTGTCCAGTGATTTAACTAGCCATTCATTTAGAATAAAATATTGCAATGGCAATTATATGAACACTTTCAACAGCTGCTACCATTGAACATAAGGGCGCAGTTATGAGTGCTGGTGCGTGCTATTTGGATAAATATCACTACACGGCTTGTTTACGTGGTGTGCTCTCAGCACTTTCTATTCGCTGAGACTACCGACAGCACAAAAACCCACTCACTCTCAGCAGCACTGACATTGACTTTAACCAGTGTTTCGTTTTGTGAAATGGAATCTGAAGAGTTAAGTGCTAATCTTTGTGTAGCATTCCCATTTGCTCCTATTTCCTTCATTGCTTCTTGCTTGTAACAAAACTCTGAGCTAAGACTTTATCTTAGGACACCAACCAGCATTTCCTGGCGTGCTAAAACAGGGGTACAACAGCCGAAATAGCATTTGGAGCAATTTTTGGAGCAGCAAAATGTTACTTTTGGAGCACTAAATTCCAAGTTCGGAGCTGGTTATGGAAAAAAAGCACATGCATTTTTATCATGACATAGCGAATTTGGAGCACTATAAAAAAAGGTGGCTTACATTTAGAGAAAAAACATGTATAAACAATTCAACATAACCTAAATATGTAGTGTGAGCATACTATTTACTACTATTTCAATGAAGATAGTATTTTGAACCACCTCGCTAAGGAACCAATGTGAAAGTCCATATTAGCGTTTACTGCACCTGTTAAATCAATTGACAAACTCTGAGAATTTCAATATCAATCTGCCGATATTGTGAGCTTGAAATTTGGAAGATTCGTAAAAACGAGAAGTAGAGGTGGTGAAAAAAAAAATTGGCGCACAATTTAGTTTATTTCTGTAGAGAAGCATAAATGTCACACACTGCTTCAAATGATTGACAGTAGCTTATTTATACGTCAGTAATTATACTGGTACTCAGAATTTAATGGTGTACAAACGCATGAGTAACTGAGCAAGATGTGAAGTGTCCCAGTATCGCGAACAACCCCTTGTAAATCTCAACACGCTTTTTCGCAGGCACCGGTCTAGTGCGGCAAAGGTGACTCAAGCAGCTTTAGAACGAAAGTCAACAAATTTTCTTACCGCTCACCACCCCCCTCCCACCCACCCTTTTCAGCATGGGGCTATGTGCCGCTTCGGCTATCTTGCAAGACGAGTTTGACCAGATAAAGTAACAACGGCACACCCCCGTTGCCCCGGCGACGGTACTAGATATCTATCGCCAAGACCGTGGCAAGGACGCAGCTTCCAGCCAAAATTTGTTATTTGCCACTGCTAAGGTAATCAACACCGGCATTTACAGCACGTCGAAGCCTTATTAAGCCATATCCGCGTTTCTGGCAAGAGAACTTACATTTTCCGCGAAGGGTTGGTGCAACACATTTTTGTTTTAAAGTTCTGCCATCCCGCCGATACGTATCTGTTGTGGTCAGCGGACCGATAGTCATGCAGTGTTGTTACTTTATCAGGTCGATCACGTCTCACGAGCACAGTGTGGGTGGCTAGATTATTTTAGGTATATTCTAGGCAGTTTACTTCGGGTTTGCACGCTTTTAGTGACGGTGCAAAGCTGCAGGTGGCCAACATGGTCTGCATTGCTCACCGCAATTAGTACACCTGAAAAAAAATTGAGGCTGGCTGGGTATTTTGGCGCAGCGTGGTGCAATTTTAACAATTTCACGGGTTTGGCCCAGCTCGGTGCAACAATCGGGAATTGTATCAAATTGGCGCGATTGGCACAGCTGCTGCACCCCTGCTAAAAGGGCCTGATGTTAAACTGTTCAAGCTTTAGCAGTGCATTTTGGGGGATGTTAAGTCAGCCATTGGAGTCTAACCGGTCACTACCTCCAATTAAGGGGTAGCGACAATAACTTTTCTGCTCTATGTATCTACTTTGCCATTATTGAATATGACAGCTCTGCGGGTGTATGTAAACACTGCCTTACTTCAGAGCACTGTGTTGATTAGAGAAGACCGGCAAGTCCCAGACTTCCACGTATTTTTTACCCTATTGTAGTCATTTTTGAGCATGTAATGATAGCAACCAGAAGTTTATACTAATTTGTTCAGAGCCTTGCGTTCTATTGACCGAACCAAAGTATGGTTTACTTTATTTAAAAAATTGCATTTTTTTGCTCCTGTACGTAATTTTGGACATTTTGCACACTTTCTTTAAGATCAAATGAAAGTTATTCTAAAGGATCAAGTTCAGTTCAGTACACCACCATGTGTTGCTTGAGTACGTGCACAAACAATCAGCATGACATCTTTTGCCATTTTAAAATTATCATACTGACATAACAAAAATGCCATTTCGAGAAGATGGAGTTCTACTTATGCAATAAAAATTGCACTTTTTTTTTCTGTGCTGACTTGTTTTGTTTACTGTGCCACCTGATCTATTTCACTGTGTCTGACTTCGGTAAATGCTTAAACAACACTAGTTCGACAGCCTTTTCTTTTTGCTAAAAAATGCTAAACTTCATGCTTTTCGTCAATTTAGAAAGAAAATAAGCTACAAATATACCATATATAAAAGGGCCATTTGCTTTCAGGTCGCTTTTTTCAGTTGATTAAAAAAAGATACGCAGGATGAGGACAATACTGTAATATCTCAAGCAAGCGCCCCCACATAAGCAAGTTCCATCCTCTCTCTTTCAAGATATTTAAAACATGTACGAACAACTGAGCAAGCACTCCCCCCCCCCCCCCCCCGCCTTTTTGCCATTTCTGTAGTTTCCTTCACTTCCTTTATTTAGAAGCGCAACGAGGTTGCAGAATCATAGTGAATTCATGCATACTTATTAAAGTGTATCAGTTTCGTTGGAAGCACATGCGACTTTTTCACTATAATCTTGATTTTTTGATGCAAGACCGAGCAAGAACCCCCCCCCCCCTCCAGTTCTCGTCACCTTCACCATAGTGGGAGCACTCGCTCAGGATTGCACGGTACACGAAAATTGTAGAAAAAGAATCTGCTTTCATATCTAGTAAACAATGAAAAAGTACTTTCTTCTAACGTTTGCTTACCCTGCTTCCTTCATACACAAAATTAATAACATAACCCTTACAAATATTATTTAGTTCTGTAGCAAGGGAATATGCTGCCCGCTAATATAGTGAACTGCTCTTCTGTCAAATTTATGAACAGAATTCAGAACTTATGTGAACACCTGTATACTATACAATGTGCATATTTCTTGCTCTTACTTGCTTTGTACATAAGTTCGATTTATTTTCCTCACATTTTTGTGTATTCAAGTTCAACCCATTCCTGCATTGGCCCGAGAAGGGGCCTGCAATATTGTAAAATAAAATAAAAATAAGCTACTTTGAAATTCACATAAACTTGGTTCCCTACACTGACAGACACACGTAGTTTCAACCCTGTTCAAGAAGCATGAAGTTGGCAGACTTGTCAATTATTCTGCCCATTGAAAACATCAGTGCTATTGAAAGCTAAATTTCTTAACAGTACACACTTGCCTGACAGCTTCTTCTTGAAGCATGTGAAGCCCTGTCAAGGTGAGGCATCATTGGGAAGGACTGTGGTAGCGGCTCAGAAGTTGTAATACTGGTTGTGATGCAGCAATGGCTGAAGTGAAGTATAGGTCGTGGTGGTGGTAGCAGCAGCTGCAGTGTTTCTGCCGAAGGTGCCTGACCTGGAGGATATCACTGAAACCTAAGGGGTGACAGATAATAGGCATTAAGAAATCATGAAAAAGAATGTTCACTACATTATAGAAATTTGCAACTTAGAGTAATGGACAGCTGAGCTTGTTGGTAGAGATTTATGTTGGACTTCTGTGAACATAATAAGCGAGAAGCGTAGCATGTAAAGGGTGTGTCGTGGGTACTACCTACATTCACAACATAGCTCAGGGGCTAAAGAGAGTGATAAACAGATACAACATAAATGCATTATGGCCACCAATAGACTAGGTACTAGGCGAGATATAATGTCATGCTGAAAAACATCGAGAGGGGACAAGAAGCTGGACTCACATTTGTTTCGTAAACACATCAAAAATTTTGTTCATTACCATACAGGCGTAAAGTAACATGTTCCTTTTAGCTTCGGCCATACCTACATAGGGAAGATGGGCCAGTGTTAACTATAGATGAATGAAAAAGAAGTGAGCGCGAACTACAGGCTCACCGAAAATTCTATCTTTAAATTGTCGAAGGTGTGTTGAAAGCACAGGCCGACCAAAAAAAAAAGTGAAGCTCACTCAATCGCAAAATGTATTTGCACATATGGCTCATTCAGATTCCCATTTATGGCCCAATCCGAGTTTGAGTGACTCGGCTTGTGAGGAAGTTTGCCGACCTATGACTGAGAGGGGTTCTGAAGTCTGCCATTCCTTTCCCCCAAAGCCTCTATTTGTTGCTCAATCCACTCGTTCCATTGTAAAAATTTTCTCTTTCTGGATGAGGCTCAATCAAACAAGCTTCTAATTGCCAGAGCCATCCTACAGGGCTCTTTTTCTTTCTTGAATCGCTGCCTTCTGCGACTTTTTTTTTTTGGAGGGGTGGGGTGGGGGGGTCTTGGGAGTGTATATAAAACCCAAAATATTACCACTCAGTAGAGACGCTCTAAATGCCATAAAATCCAGAGTAAGCTCTCCTAACAGAGCAAGCACCTCCCTACTTTCTTGCTAAATAGAGGTGCTAAATAAGTAGCCTCTTCTCCTCTACCACCATCTTCACTGTTTTCATTTGCCGAGTGAATGCGAAATAAAGCCCTGTATGCATGGGCATTCAAGAAAGTGCTTAAGTAGACGCACAGATGTGCATTTTTTATTTTCAGTGATTCTTCCACTTCCACGTTAAATATTGACCGATGACTGAGCAAGAGCCTACTCTTCAAACCTTGTCGAATTATCATTCACTCTCCAGGAGCACTTGCTGAGAATTTTTCGATAAACACAACATACTACAAAGTCTGTACTTTCCAGTTACACGTACCTCAAGACTAGAGTTGCAGTAACTACCTTACTAAGTCATATATTACTTCATAGGTAGCCATGAATATTCACTTGAATATCATACTGTCTGCTGTGTTGCTGACCGCAACAGCTGCATGTGCTCCTTAATTTATAACTATGCAATAATTGCACATCATATTTGCAGACTGATGTTTATGCAGTGATTTAGCCACATGAATTTATGCAAATCATTACAAAATTAACTGCTTCATGAACGTAACAAACATACAGTCAGCATGAGTATAACTTCAGAAGCTTGCTTTGGCATGTTGACACTCCGGAGCTACATTTCAGCTCATAAAATACAATGCCTATATTTTTCAAAATCAAACTGGCCTCCGAATAAAAAGCAATTAAAATTTCATGATGCAACGCATATGTGTTGTACGATTTCTTTAGTGTGCCTGTCTATCTTATGAGGTCACAGCTTTCAGTTCTTGACGCAAAACCCATGTAAGCATGCCTCGGATAAGTGTGAAATGTGTGCTAGAATTCAATTTCAGGGTGCTGAGCAGTGCAGTGCAGCTGAAATTCATCGAATATTGAGCAATGTGTACAGCACCACTTTCAATACATGACAGCAAGGCACTGCAATAGTGTAGGAAATTAGAAGCATGATGTACAATATTTACAATGCAAACTGACTCGGAATGAAGCAAGTGTAAAACTATGATTTTGTTGACTGAACGGATCAGATAATTCGGTAAAATCATGGGGTCAGAATTTTTGGGCTGAGTAATTCATTTCCCAAAATATTACAGTCAGCTCAATACAGCACAGATGGTATACCATGGTTGGACACAGAGTGAGACTCTAGTGCTGCAAACTGCGTGCAGTCAGTTCCTAAAATGCTGACTGGTCATGAAAACAAAACGATAAACGGGTGCCATTTTGACATTTCTCTGGCACTACCATGATGTACTCCAGAACTGAAGGTGCAATACAAACAGAAGCATTCCGATGAGCACAAAGAAATTCAAGTGAACCTTCTCCAAGAAAAGTGCATGGCTGCTGTGTTTGGGGAGATAAATGGTGGTGTTTCCTTGATAAAATAGGTGAGGCTTAAACCCACAAAGACTCATGAGATTTGCCATCTGCATCGGCTCCTAGTTAAAGATATTCGTGACCCACTGTTTCGCTGGCCACGCTTTTGGAGACGTAGACAGGGCTTTTCTTTCAATTGTGTTGAAATCTAGTCATTTGCACAATCATAGTCGGCTGTGCAGCTGTCGAAAATAGTGCCAAACGGGAAAAAATGTTCAGATTCCCTTGGAACAAAGATAGAAAATTGAAGAAAATTTTGTGGAGAGACATGGTGAGTGGTATATGTCTAGCGTAAGGTGAGTAATATTTATCGACAATCCTGCATGGATGGTTTCGTTTGACACATTCGGTATTTACGTACAGGCGCTCCAAGCAAAGGCAGGTTGACTACGTGCCATCAACATATTGGCACGTCGAAAGAGAATCTAGGGCGCCAAGACTGAAGTACAAAAGTCGTTTGGATGTGTAGTTTTCATCAGCACAACCACAATCACTATCTACACAGCTACGACAAGCATACGGCATTTGTTTTAAAATGCACGGCCGCTATGCAACGTGCAGCCAGCTCTGAGCTTGATACAGAAAACAGCAAGACAGAGCAGCCAACAGCCGCACGATATCATGCCAGGGGTGACACCGTGGAATCCACGGCACCAATTGCAGTGATGTATACACAATTAGTAGTGGTTAAGAAGGCGACGACTTCGTACCAGTTGGAAAAAATGATGTGTCAGTAATGCTATGTAGACAAGAAAGGGCGCTCCACTATTCTATATATAGAACAGGTATACAATGTGTTGCTAGTGATTTCAACTGTTCCTCCAAGCATTCATTACGTAGTAAATTTATTCATACCTGATCTGGTGCACATGCGAGCAGGACAGGTAACAAGGCTTAACAAACACGGTGCCTGACTGTGAGGGGAGCATCGCCTATACCAGCTTGTTCACAAAAACGATGCAATGTCGAAACGCCTAAGAAGCTCGACTTTACTAAATAAAAGTCGATGTCATTCATGAACATTTGAACATTTTACCAGGCCGTCACCGCTGAACACGTAGTTTTAGTAACATATGATACTCATTGCACATGGTGAACGTTGATCCAAGATACTATATATCCAACAATCTGAGACAGCGACAGAGTGTTTCAATTGCAAATGCAAAAACAGCTGAGCGCCCTCACTGAGGCAAACACGCAAAAATAAGCACATTAGTCAGTGATGTGCATTATTATGCAAGTGTAAAATTAGTTGAAAGACGCGACAACCAAGGCCACGCCACTTAAAAGAAAACACATAATTGTGATAGCACATACAGTCGGTTGTTTGCCACTTCAAATGAAAATATTATTTGGCAATCACAGCACATGCTTCTCTTTTGTGGTCAGTCGTAGGTGCGGCCATGCTATTGTGTGCTAGAAATTTGCAGCATATGCGTCGGGTTACCATGAAGAAAGCGAGTGACACGGATAAACGCCAATACTCAAGGAGTGATGCAGCACACAGAGAACCATTTAAATGGTAGCTGGTGCAGATGGCATGAATCCCATGAGCCTTTGCAAGTTTATGCCTCACTTATTCATGGGATATGGCATGACCCTCACTGCAGTAATGTAGGTCTAACTCTCAAATGTCTACAGAGCGCAATTAAGAATAAGCAAAGAGAGACATAAGACACTGTCTTTTTTTTTTTCATAACAACAAGGGGCCACAGAGGAAGCAGCGGGAAGTTCAGTCGCCCAACACCATACAGACTCAACTTAGCTATCTCTGATTGCCATATTTTTGCTAACATGAAATGCTGGCTAGGAAGCCTGTGCTTTCACCCAGTCCTGTTCTTCGCTCTGCTGCTTGATGCAGACTCGCTTACTGAACTTCTAGGCGGAGAGTAAAGGAAGTTGCAAGGCAGACAGTTCTGATGAAGCCCTTGATCAACATTTGTTGTGCTGAATACTAAATCACTGAGACTCTTACATTACTAAGTCAAAAGTGTGGTTGCTATTTATTAGTGCTGTTCTTTTTCTTTGTAAGAATCGTCCCGGCAAAACTGACGTATTTACGTGTGGTGCCAGTATTGTTACTAATTATTTCTGTACCATTCTCCTTTCTTGCAATTCCACTACAGCTTGGGCTATGCTAGGCTGCAGTATTGTGAATAAATAATGAGTTGGTGCTACACACTGTCAAATGTCTGAATCAAAATGGCAAATATGTACAGATGTAGCTGGTATATGTACTAAACGTTTCAAATTAAGCAGTCTTCATTTTCGCTCTGGTTACTACTTCACGACCGAACAGAACTTGAAAAAAAAAATTGCAACATAGAATGAGTGACCCTTGCCTAGCCAATTAGCACAAATGTACATGAATGAGCGACTATTGTATAGACGTGCGGCTTGTGAAAGCAACCAGGACATTGGAAGTTAGCATTTTGTATATGTTGTTAAAATAAGTTATACTATTAAACCACATTTACCTTCCAAGTTCTGACGTTCTTTTCACAGTCACTCTGGTAGAAAAGATTGTGTTGCACGGCGAGTCGTTTTTTTTCTCCATCTGCACGAGGTCAGTAAAAATAGTTTAATCAGAGAACACATAAAGTTGGAGAGCAGGCTACTATAAATAACCACACAAATGAAAACGTAGAATGTGTGACTATTATATGCGAACAATAAATAAATGCAATGTAGTGCAGGTTTGCCATCAGGAATAGCGACGTCGACTTGTTCATATATTATTAACTCTACCAGTGTCACACCGGACATTTCCAGCGCCATCAGGGCCGACCCGAATGCGGTTTTTGATCGCGATCAACAGTGCCAGCTACAACTTAGGTCACTGTGCAGCCGCACATAATACATTTTGGGCAGTCTGGCAACAACCACCCTTCCAGTCTGGCAACCACTTATGCAACGCCAAATGGAACCTTGCCACATTTTGATCCAGATCGGTCATGATTGCGATCGAAAGATCCCCTGGGACACGAGCGCGCGGTATCAGGTGCAGCATGCCAACATACACAACACACGGATAAAATGTGCCACATAAAAAAATAAAACACACACGCGCTCAAACATGTTTTCGTTGTGTCCTCCTTTGTTCGCCTAAACGCACGCCAGCGAAAACGTCATGGAAAATAAAATGACACTCACCTCAAAGAAGGTGGACATCCCTGTAATAGCAGCTCTTCTTGATGTCCTTACCCGGCTCACTTTGCCGATAATGGCCTTTTTTGCCATATCGGCAACGCTCAGCGATATGAAGCACTTCTCGAGGTTGTCCACAACGGCGCGGTAACCGTCTCCGCAAATGACGAACGTGACTTTTGGTGCACCCCGCATTTCAAATGACTTCTCACGGTTTTATTGAACCACATCTGTTTCACACCTGCCGCACAGTTCGAAGAGGCATAGAGGCTGCACACAGGAAACGTTTAAATCCGGTGGCACAAGACAAGCAACAAACCCCTTCGCACAACCTGCAAGCGCCATATTGACGACGAATGACTCCGAAATGGGCTTGTCTTGGCCGCTTGTCGTTAACCGACTCTCCCGCAGTTACAATGAAAAAAAAAAAAACTCGAAGCTGGCGAGAAAGAGAAAACTCATTGACACAATTTCAAATTCATAAACTCACGTTTTTTTTTGCGCGCATAAAAAAGCATGTAGTAAGTTTGATTGGTCTCAATAGATTTTTTTTTCACGCTACCAAAAATTTGTATTTTGGCTTCCGTAGTGCGGCTGTCAGGTGGTGTTGACTTATGGCTCGTAAACATCCGGTCGCGCAAAAATGCAAATGGCAGTTAAGCATTCTGCGATGATCCCGTTGAATCTCATCGACGCAGTAACGAACTGGACCTACCTACAGCGGAGAGCATGTGGAAAAAAAAAAAAGCTTTTTTGAACTTCACTAAGCTTCCCAGCTGATTATTGTTCAGCAGCATGCCGTGACGGCATACGTTAACTGGCGTACATAAGCATACATAATCGCCAAAAGAACGCGACCAGTACACCCAACTTCGAGGAGACCAACAGAAAAAAAAAAACACATAAAAAATAAAATTCGTCCGTGTTAATCTAGATTAACGACGAAAGCATAAAGCGCAGATCTGCGAGATGTTGACTATTTTTTGTTCAATACACAGAGTAATGGTAGAGATATTCTCGTCTGGGCCCTGTAATTAGTGTGTGGTGTTGTTTAGAAATTTTTCACGAACCGTAAGTGTTACATAGATGAGTATTCAGCTGACCTTACTGTATCTGTAAGCATTAATATATTCTTTATCTTGTATATGCATATGCCAGAATTCAGCGTAAGTAATAGTGTAAAAACAGCTGAGCTGTGGAGAATTATCTTTGGCTAAGTTGTAAATTATGCGTAAAGCTCTGTTTTGAATAAGGTGGAGCTTCCTTAAAGTGCTGCTAGTAGGAAGAACAATTAGAACGTGAGACAGCTTAACGCACGAGACTGGCCTGCACATCCCTCAGCAACTTTTATGTTAACCAAACTCCTAGAATTTTACATGGCTAGCACATTTTTTATGTTTCTAGAGCTGCAAGTCACTGATTCCTGTCATAGCGCATGCTTCACCCCGTGGCCAAAAAGTGATCCCTCTCGTGTTAGCCACGACAATTTCTAGTGTACTTTTTCCAGTCACGCTCCATTTTTACTAACCAAAAATTCTACGAAGATTACGGTATTACTTAACGCACATTCAACGCGCAGCTTCTTGTTGAAGCAATGCTAACTGCAGCCACATGCACTCCGCAGTTGTAGAAACATAACATTAATTCGCTACATGTTGCCACTAAAACTGCCAGTGCTCAAGCTTCACGCACACCACTATGTGCATTCAAGGAGCCGCGAACTAAGCGGAACGCCTACAGCCACTTTAGGACAATCGAAGCCTGCCACACTGCATGCGCACAAACTTCATTCATAAGGAACGAAAGCGAGGAGTGGGGAGACAGCCTGTGTGACTGAGGAAGCAAACGAGGCTGCAGTCGCTCTTGATATCTACAGACTCCGCGCTTACTCTCTCGTCTTCGATCTATCGGTTACCCCTCCAACGCAGACAGCGAAGCCGCATGACCGAGGAGCACACACCTTGAGATCAGCTCTCTCACACAACTGTATTATCGGTGCCATAAGTGCATGGTCATCGGCAGGATTCTCTCTTGAGGGGTGAAAATGGCTGGTGTAGGGCGAAAGCACAGCCATAGCTTGGGTGGGTGCAAGTGCTAGTGAGGCTTGAGGGGGACAACTACCCCAATTTTTTCCCCTTACTGACACCCATGCATAAGTGTGCAAAACAAAATGAGTAATATATATTAACAGTCATGTTAATAATAAGTTAAACAAGAAACAAACCAGTATGCTTCTCTATGTGACTCCTAGATGGCGTAGGATCCAGTGTTTCTCATGAGTGCTAATCAATATTAACATGCTGATGTCAAAGCGACGCATAAGAATTCACAAGTTATAAGACTCAATTGCCATCATATTACGGAAATTCAAGCTTGACACAAGGTATTTCTTGGTTTTGTTTTATGAGTGTAATACTTCCTTAAAGTAAATAAAAAGGGCTAACACTAGACACTTCTCTTCAATTCTTTGAAGAATGAATTCTCTCTGCAGTTACACTACACCAACGTTTTTTTAAAACCATGCTTGCATGGCACTGCAAGATTACGTCCTTCAATAAAATTAGAGAGATGTCTTCAAATGACGTTTTCTAGGTCTTTAAAGAAAACTCAGAACAGGCAAGCAGAAAATGCGCAAGTTTGTGTCACACAATTACTCAGATAACATATTTCAAACAATGCAAATTCGTGCACCACATCATTCGAACTGAAGAGCTAATGGTCAAAATACTCATGTCTTGCAAACAAAAGTGGCTCAAGTCGCTGTTTTGAGCTTCCATGCATTGCTTTGAATGGTTTATGAGAGTGTTTGGTGGCACAAGCTTTCTTCCTCCTGATACTTGGCTGGGCTATCACAGCGAAGGCGCACAATAGCATATGATTCTCCACGCTATGTTTTGTGCACTTCCATCTGAACCATTGAAAATAGCTTGTTGCAAGCTTACGTGTACAGCATCATCCCCATTGGACAGCTATTTGTAACAATACTCATGTCACAGCACATGAGCATCTTGTGCACAAAGCAAAGCGTGGAGCATTATTTGCTATTGTGCACCTTCTCTGTGATAGCACGGCCATGCGTCAGGAACAAGAAAGTTTGTGCCACTAAACACTCTTGTCAACTATTTTAAGCAATGAGTGGAAGCTCAAAACAACAACTTGAGTCACTCTTCTTTGCAAGACATAAGTACCGTGACCATTAGCTGTTCAGTTGGGATGATGCGGTACATGAATCCGTACAACAAGCTGTTTTCAAGGGTTCAGATAGAAGGACACAAAACAAAGTGTGGAAAATTATTTCCTCTTGTCCACCTTCTCAGTGATAGACGCAGCCAAGTATCACAGACAAGAATCCTTGTGCCACAATGACATTCTCATGAACCATTTAAAGCAATACGTGGAAACTCAAAATGAAAAATTGAGCCTCTTTTGTTTGCAAGACATGAGTACCATTGCGAATAGCTGTCCGATGGGCATGATGCTGTACATGCAAGCATATAACAAGACGTTTCTAAAGGTTCAGATGGAAGCGCACAAAACAAAGCGTGGAGAATTATTTCCTCTTGTCCACATTCTGAGTGATAAACACAGCCAAGTATCACAGACAAGCATTCTTGTGCCACAAAAACACTCTCATGAACCATTTAAAACAATACGTGGAAACTCAAAATGAAAAATTGAGCCCCTTTTGTTTGCAAGACATGAGTACCATTGCGAATAGCTGTCCAATGGGCATGATGCTGTACATGCAAGCATATAACAAGACGTTTTGAAAGGTTCAGATGGAAGCGCACAAAACAAAGCGTGGAGAATTATTTCTTCTTGTCCACCTTCTGAGTGATAAACACAGCCAACTATCACAGACAAGCATTCTTGTGCCACAAAAACACTCTCATGAACCATTTCAAGCAATACCTGGAAACTCAAAATGAAAAATTGAGCCCATTTTATTTGCAAGACATGAGTACCGTTGCAAATAGCTGTCCAATCGGCATGATGCTGTACATGCAAGCATTCAACAAGCCGTTTTGAAAGGTTCAGATAGAAGCGCACAAAACAAAGCGTGGAGAATTATTTCCTCTTGTCCACCTTCTGAGTGATAAACACTGCCAAGTATCACAGACAAGAATTCTTGTGCCACAATAACATTCTCATCAACCATTTAAAGCAATACATGAAAACTCAAAATGAAAAATTGAGCCCCTTTTGTTTGGAAGACACGAGTACCGTTGCAAATAGCTGTCCAATCGGCATGATGCTGTATATGCAAGCATACAACAAGCCGTTTTGAAAGGTTCAGATAGAAGTGCACAAAACAAAGCGTGGAGAATTATTTCCTCGTGTCCACCTTGTGAGTGATAAACACAGCCAAGTATCACAGACAAGCATTCTTGTGCCACAAAAACACTCTCATGAACCATTTAAAACAATACGTGGAAACTCAAAATGAAAAATTGAGCCCATTTTGTTTGCAAGACATGAGTACCGTTGCAAATAGCTGTCCAATCGGCATGATGCTGTACATGCAAGCATTCAACAAGCCGTTTTGAAAGTTTCAGATAGAAGCGCACTAAACAAAGCGTGAAGAATTATTTTCTCTTGTCCATCTTCTGAGTGATAAACACAGCCAAGTATCACAGACAAGCATTCTTGTGCCACAAAAACACTCTCATGAACCATTTTAAGCAATACATGGAAACTCAAAATGAAAAATTGAGCCCCTTTTATTTGCAAGACAAGAGTACTGTTACAAATAGCTGACCAAAGGGGATGATGCTATACATGCAAGCATACAACAAGCCGCTTTGAAAGGTTCAGTCAAAAGTGCACAAAACAAATCGTGGAGAAATATTTGCTAATGTACACCTTCTATGTGATAGCCCAGCCAAGTATCACGAAGAGGAAAACTTGTGCCACTAAACACTCTTGCCAACCTTTTGAAGTAATGCATGGAAGCTCAAAACAACAACTTGAGCAACTCTTGTTTGCAAGACATGAGTATCGTGACCATTAGCTGGTGAGTTGGAATGATGTGATATATGAATGCGTACAACAAGAAGTTTTCAAAGGTTCAGATGAAAGCACACGAAACAAAATCTTGAGAACTATTTGCTCCTATTTAGCTTTTGAGCAATAAACACAACCAAGTACATTTTACGAGCAAGCAAGCTTGTGCCACCCAAACACTTATTCAACTATTTAAAGTAATGTGTTGAAAGTTAAACTGTATATTTGAATCAATTTTGTTGTAAGACAGGAGTAGCATTAGAAATACTTAGTTGGCCAGTGGTGAAGATACTTTGATGCAGACGTACAATAAGCCGTTTTCAAAGGCTCAGATGAAAGCACACCAAACGAAATTTTATAATTATTTGCTCTTATTCTGATTCTGAGGAATAAACACAGTCAAGTACCGTTCACAAGTGAGCAAGCTTGTGCGAAGCCAACCAAACTCTCAGATCGACCGTTTTGAGCAGTGCATGGAAAATTGATCTGAATATTGGATGTAGTTTTCTTTCAACAATACCAGTATTGCAAAACCTTTTTAATGTGTTTGTATGTAATTATTTTGTACTTGTACAGATTAAAGACTTCATCGATATCTTTCATTGTGTGTGTTTAGACCAGAGAGCGCAATTGCTATGTCATAACAGAGACGCAATTGCCTCTCGACTGTGTCTTGTGCACTTTTTCCTCGAGGTCCTAGCTTCGTAGAGCTCATTCGCACTCTTCCTTGGCAGTCCTGCATGGCTCTTTGTGCTTTGTGCCTTGGTTCAATGACAGAGCACGTGAGCGAGGCTTGGTATATCTCTCCTGAATATAAGGATTAATTGTCTTTTATCTTCTTGTGTATGTTCATATAATAGAAAATTACTCACTCACTATTTTCTGTTAGAGATTTCTCATAGAAAGATTATTCATTGCACAAGTACAACATTTAAAATATTCTTTTTTTCCATAAAATGAACAGCAATATTTGTGCAAATATAACACGTGTACAACTAAGGTGATCAAATGAAATAAAGTTCTTTGGTAATTATCTGATATACTTATCTGTTATACTTTTGCACATATTTGCATCTCATGATATGAACTAGTTAAAATTGGTTATTTCTTGAGGTTCTGTACAGCCAACTAATGGAGCTGAAAAACTTAGTATTTTAGCCCTTTCAACACACACAAAAAACAAAAATGTTATGCATGCCTAGGTATTTGGTCTAATAAGTTTACTGATGTACTACATTGACTATCAAGGTTGACATTGAGCCCTATCAAGCCCTATGTATGGCCCCCATTCCGCCCCATTAGCTCCTATATTGTGCTAGATGAGAGTCCTACATACCAAACCCATAATGCCTGTATAGCTCCTACATACCCCTATATGTCCTGCCCAGGTCCCATTCAGCTCCTACATACCACCATATAGCTCCTGTATAAGACCCATCTACCCCCATTTGGTTCCTGTACAGCTCCTGTATTAGCTCCTGTAACCCCTGTATTGAAGCATACGGATCCTGTATGGAATTATATAGGTTTTTTCAGTAGGGAAGAGCCGACAGACGGAAACGCGAAGTGGGATGATCAAGGTGAACAGCGCGAGTGCCTCAGACAGGCTGGCCGACGATTTGTTAGGGGACCTATCTTTGTCGACGGCGGCTTGTAATCCTTGGCGTATTAGTTTTAGGGGGTTAGTAGTGAGGCCTCTCCTGGTGGTGGCACATCTCCCTGTTAGTTAATTATTTATATACCAATTGGTACCCGCACCACCACCAATAGATGACGTCATTAATCACCCTCTTGAATCTAACACGCCAAGGATGGCAAGGCGCCTTTGACAAAGATAGGTCCTCCTATCAAAACGTCGTTTGAGGCACTTTCACTGTTCAGCCTGATTATCCCACTACGTCTTTACATCTGTCGGCTCTCATTTTGATGTTTTCTTTGTACTAGATGATTGCTGGTACCTTCGTTTCTTTGTGTGTGTGTGTGCGTGTGTGTGTGCGTGTGTGTGTGTGTCGGTGTGTTTTGACGCGAAAGCACCACCCGTATTTCAGTAGAATAAATAAACATGTGAACAACACTTGCACCGAATGAGTTTTAAAACTAAATGAAATAATAATAACAATATAATATTTTATTATTACCTACCTAGAACAAGCCAACGGCTTGTGGAAGCGGACCACAAAACATGCTAACCATCTTTCTATTGCTTTAATCCATGCAGATTTGAGGAAATTTAGTTCGTAGTCACCCATACACGCGAGTTCTTCGAAGCCAGCCACTTGCGTAGGCATCGCCAGTTTAGGGTCATGCAACATCTGTGAAGAAGAGCTTGTTGTTAGTATGCCATAAATGGAAAACAATACTTTAGTTACTAAATATTTATCCAATCATGATGACAACTTCAACAAGGTAGACAACAAGTGCGTGTGGGTGTATTTTCGTTCTACTGCATTAAACTAGCCAAAAAGAGTGTCTTCGGTGTAAACTTTCAATTGAGGTATCATAGGAGTCCGGAAAATTCGCGGTATCATACTGCTTTAGCTCGAAACAATCATATAAACGTCGATAGCATAACGTAATTGCAATAATAGATACACAAATGAATACAAAATAAGCTATCATGGTCCGCTATGTGTGTACGTCACAGCCCGAAGGGTTTGTTTTGTAATATTACTAACCTTGAAGTGCGCGCCTCCGTTAAATAATAATAATAATATTAATAATAATAATGAATTAATAATAATATTATTATTGTTATTATAATATTATATTATTATTATTATTATTATTATTATTATTATTATTATTATTATTATTATTATTATTATTATTATTATTATTATTATTATTCAGTGCTAGTGTTGTTCACCAATTTATTTATTTCACTCAAAACAGGTAGTCCTTTCGCGTCAAAACACACACACACACACAAAGAAACGAAGGTACCACCAATCATCTAGTATATAGAGAAAACCAAGATGAGAGCCGACAGATGAAAACACGTAGTGGGATAATCTGGGTGAACAGTGAAAGTGCCTCAAACCGGCTGGACGACGTTTCGATAGGAGGACCTATCTTTGTCAAAGGCGCCTTGCCATCCTTGGCGTGTTAGTTTGAAGAGGGTGAATAATGACGTCATCTAGTGGTGGTGGCGCGTGTACCCCTTGGAATATAAATAAATATCTAACAGGGAGATGTGCCACCACCAGGAGAGGCCTCACTACTAACCCTTTAAAACTAACACGCTTGGATGACAAGGAGCCTTTGACAAAGATAGGTCCTCCTATCGAAACGTCCACCAGCATGTCTGGGGCAATCGCGCTGTTCACCCTGATTATCCCTCTAGCATATAGGGGTATTTCATGAGCGCTCTCAGGAGAGAATGATATTATCTAAGGATCTTGTTAGCGAATCAAGTTCGAGTGCATGAATTTGCTTTAACTGAAGTGGGAAAACAGCTTTCAGATTCTTGTCTACAAAAGTGCGCGAGTTTTCTATATGAATAAACTTTTTTCTGCTACTGATTCATTGCGACCTTGCACAAAGCTTATCCATCCACTAAGAGACCACATTGACTTAATTTTGCAGAAGCACTGAGCAGGAAATAAATGTCTGTGAGGGAGGGTAAGGGCGATGCCCTTTTAAGCAGCATGTGTTCAATACGATATCAGTACATAGTTTTGTGGTCATAACGAAATTGACAAAAATACTAATAACGCAAATTATCTTCATGATAAACATACATATATGCAATTCAATATAAGATCAATAGTAATTATTACTTTTAACCATAGAGTTTGTTTTAACCACGTGCACTCCAAACGTATTGATTGAATGACCTCGGAAAAATCCCTAGTGAGCTGTTTTTTAGAAAGCCATTGAAGTGCCCAGTGCATTCTATGCTGTGAATGAATTACTAAAAATGAAATGATATGTGGGTTGCGAAACAAAATTTTTGTACCGATCTACACAAAGCGATAATGGCGCCCGCTGATCAAAATTAATTGCGCTAGAAGAGTAAAGGCTTCTGCAACTGTAACGGAGATGGCGCTGCAGCCTTTGACTACGAGTTAACACAAATATCTTGGGGTTTTGCTCTCCAAATAGCATAATAATATAAATAAATACCGAATGTATATTAGCAAGAAAGTACACACGTCAATTCATACTAACGAACTTGAAATGGTGCCTAAAATTACGGCGTCCTGATATTGGTCCAAAAAAGATGTTCCGTTTTCTGAAGGAAAACGCACTGCCAAGCGTCTACAATGCGTTCGCGCGAATATATAAAAAAGTCGAATAATGAAGTTGGTATTGAGCTGTTGTTTTCTCTCGTCAAATGGCGTTATCGCTATCTTGGTCCTTTATATTAATAGCCACTTGTGACAATACTAGAAAAGTTTGAGTAGCCTCGTTATTTCTGCCATCGACTGGAATCGACCAAAATTTAAATTAATGAAACAATGCGATAAGATCAATATTATTACCAGTTAGTTATTAAAATAAGGGGTAGCACACTGCTATGTATCGGTCATGGAGCCTGATTATCTGTTTATTCACAATAATTAGCAATAAAACTTTCAGGAGACAAGGTATTCAGCCATCAGAATTTTTGGACACTGCTTATATATCAGCAGTCATCGTTTTAACACAGTTTATGCGGTGATAGCCATGAATTTTGTATAACTCATCAGATGGTACAGGAAATAATGTAGGAGCAGGGGGGAGGGAAGGGTTCATAATTTGAGGACTAAATCGATGCTGATTTCCAGAGCCCAAGGCACTTTGAATCTGTCTATCTATCTATATATCTATCTTTCTATCTATCTATCTATCTATCAAGCCACATACGACTTTCAGCTCTTCTGGCCGTTGGGTAATGGAATCTACAATATTTGGTATGGCATAACATATATGTCATGACATGACTGCATAGCGTACATTGGTGCAGGCCCTCACGTGTTAATCATGACTTGCGTGTCATGTAAGAACATGACTACACGCCACGCTCAAGATTCACTCGCGGTTGTTTCGCTGGCTTCATATTGTGCCGTCCCTTCAGAAGTCCAAGACAGGTTTATTGGACATTAGGGACAGTAGGACGCGTCGCTTGGGCGTGTATTCGAGAGATGGATAGGGCGTGCACTTCTCTTGTGTCCAGTTCCACTGCATGATCCTGTCACCCACTACACACTACGGGTGGCATTGTTCCCTCCTCTGCGAAAAGCAACAACGCCTCGATGCTGCAAGGTAGGTGTAAGACAAAAACTATACAGATTAAGCGGCGCAATATCTTAAGAATGATGAAAGACTAAGCTCAAGCAGTCAATGAAAGTTTAGGCGTAATAAAAAAGAGAAATGAATGGGGAGAGAAAAAACAGATGCGCAAAATAAGTTTCCATGCGAACGACATGAAGTATATCGGGGCTGTTATGCCTGCGAGTCCACTCCGAACGTCCATGCTTCTGAAGAAGGCAATCTGTGGCAAGGCCAGCACGCGAGCCCGTCTGACGCGAACAACTGAACGGCGTCATCACGCGGCGGCGTCTTCCTGTCTGGTGAGTTTTACACAATGCGTGGCGACGTCACTCGTCCTTGACTGCAACCACGCGCAGCGGCTCCGGATTCGAGGAGAATGACGTGGCCCAGCGGGGACCCCGTTGGAGGATTCTGAGCTCACGACCAGCGGCGCTTCTGGTTGGACATTTGGTTACTCAAAGGATCCATCCGGTGCATATAAAAAAAGCCCTGCGGCGCGTCACGAGTAGTAGACCTATGTGTCAGAGAAGAGAGCTCGGATCTTCGAGTGTCTAAACTGTCGGCCCCAGGGCCGAATTTATAACGCTCTGTATCTATGCTGTTCATAAACTTTGTTTAACTCACCGTCGTCTCGTCCGCTCGTCTATCAGCTCTGCGCAGAAGCAGTCGCGAGCTAAGAAACCTACGCTACCAAACGGCTGGTGACCTTCCCAGCGTAGTTCGAAGCAGTGGCGCCTTCGGGACCGAGTTGGCATCGCCGTCTTTCGTAACAGTGGAGTCAACGGCGAGATTCGTGGTGACCTTCGTAACGTCGTCGGAGGCTCGCTTCGTAACAGGGCTTAGTTTCTTTCGTTTAGTTTGAGTTGATGACCCAATAAAGGCTTTTCGAAAATAGCGGAACCTATCATAGGCCTTACAAGAAAACACACGCCATTTGTTTGGGACAATGAGCAACAAGCTGATTTTGCCGAGCTACGACAACGCAAGCACTCAGCACCCGTTCTTGCACATTTTGACGACGATGCTGAGACAGAAGTGCAAACTGACGCCAGTAACATTGGACTCGGAGCACTACTCGTTCAACGTCAACATGGAGAGGAAAGTGTTATTAGCCCCGAGAAGGAACACTGACTTCGCTGGAGTCATGGCGAAGGGACGTCACGGGACGGAATCGCCTGCTCTGCCACCGACCTATGCTGACGGTCGCTTCTTTCCGAGCCCACCACGTACCTGCTCTCCAGCGATAATGTGGGGATTTCTTCTCAATTTCGAGTAGTAGAATACTAAAGGTGCAAAGTAAAGGTATTTATTGCTAATAAATGTTAACCAAGCACCGAAAAGTATGGGTCCACCTTGAAAATGAAAGTTCGGCACAGTGAGACATTAGTTCTTTTCACTATGCACGTACTCGACGAAGTCAATGGTACGAAAATATTTGTGCTTAATGGGTCTGTCTTCAGACATCTTTGCATATACTACGCGAATGAACAGTTGTGTTAAAGTATTTAAAATTAATATATGACTGTCACACAGGTCCCGTTAATTCGGGAGGCGATCGCCGGGCTCATTCCAAGGGCCGAAGTATCGGCCCCCCGAATCGCACCACGAAAGCGGAGAAAATTTAGAAGTGGTCCTTTTTGGCGTGCCAGCGGACGCCGGCTGTGGCCCAAAGAACAAGTCAGAGCCGAGAGTTGATAAACAAAACAAAATTATATTCTCCATAATGGCAGATCAAAACAATAAACAAGTATGTACACTCCACAATAGTTGCATACAATATGTCACCAATCAAACGACGTACTACACAGTACAATCAGCCACACTCGAAACAACGGACACAGACACAATACGCACTACAATGCAGTCGCATGCATTGAACAACCAAGACACTTCAAGACTAAAGAGATAGAAAACCTATTCAGTCAAAAGTTCTTCGAACAAAAGTCTGGATGATACTCTTCCGAGAATCACTCACTCAAAGTCCAGCGTTGTTGTCGTTCCCCTGCCCCCGAAGTTTCTCTTCCAGGAAACCTCTGTCGTTCCGCTGCCTCGAAGTATCTCTTCCAGGAAACCTCGCCGAAGTTTCTCTTCCAGGAAACCTCGCGTCTTCACTTGGCCCGCGAAGTTTCTCTTCCAGGAAACCTCGCGTCTTCAATTGGCCACTCCCCAAGCTTCAAACTTCTTCGCCGGAGACACGTCGGCTTCACGCACGCAGCTGTTGCCACGCGTCTTCGCTCGATAGCGGTAAACACACACTCTTGCCTGTAGCTCGAGTCGTCACCCCTCAGGTGGAAATTGTCTTCTTCTCCTGCTTTGTCTCTACGGACAAAACCTTCGCCGACTACACGGCGGAATCCCTACGCGCTCTGGCGCTAACTTCAGTCTTCTCCTGAACTCTCACCTCGGCTGCTCCATTAAATACCTTCCGCGCGAGATTCCAGAAAGTTCTCGTCGTTTCGTCGGCGCGATACGCAGTGAAAGCTGGGGGAAAGGTCGAGACGATACGAGGGCCGTCCGCGACGGATGACTCAACCCGGCATCACCACGCCCCTTTCCATCTAGAAATTTCGAGTGCTTGCTCGGCCGCTGATGTGGGGTGAGGAGGTTCGTCGGCGAATTCACGCTTCCGGGGGGAGAAGGACACGTGCCCGGGGACTCTTTGGCTGCTTGTTCATTTTTTTTTGTTCGTTGACCTCGCGGCGTCACTCCGGCGTTTCGTCGCGAGAATTTGGCGGCGCGCCCTTTTTGAGCGCTCGTTCTGTGACAATGACGTCTTCAGTTTACTCAGAGCATTGCGATTTACCGTGAAGATTTGTCTGCTTCTGTAAATGATGTAGCTCGTTAGACAAAATTACTGTTTGGGATGCAGGAGACTTAAGATGGATCTTTCTTTCGTACACAATTATTTTTAATAGTGAGAAAAAAATAATGCTGAAAACCACAGAATGGTTTCCTGAAGTCTGGGAAGTTGGTATACTCGGATATAATGTACAGATTTCTTCTCAACAGTCGTCAGGATAACGTATTCGCATGCCCTTATTTACGCGAACAGCTGACTCATCTACCATCACGTTATAAACGGCAATGTCCACTTCACCTACGAGCACAATGATAGCAATTGTTTGCAAAACAAATGAAATAAGGTCGAAGGGAACTGTTTCGATGGCGCGCGCCACTTTGTGGCCACGAGATAATGAAACGAACTTTGTCTCATTGAAGCAGCGATTGGTCTCGCACGTCATATTCTTATGCAGATTGATGATGTTCTGTATTCATCATGAATACTGTATGACAAATATATTCATCAGGTGGCTATCTAAACTGGTACTTGCAAGCGTCACAGCGCAGTTGCTAGAATGTTGCACGTGGACAATAATTGAAATCAGAATTATTTTCTGTAACTAACCTCCACTTGTTTTTCTAGAGAAACGGAGCGCCAAAATTATTCCCAAAAACATGAAGCTCACTAGCGTGATGAAATATGAGTAACTACGCACAAGAAAATCTAACGCAACAGCTCCGGCGGTATTCTCAGGCCAGAGCATTCGAGATATTTTTCGATACGCAATTAAGCACGAGCCCACAAAAAAGCACTGCCAGCAGTTACTCTGATGTGTACAATACAGATAGCAAATCTGGAAGCGAAACAATCGCATCGTTTTTAAGGAATCCCCCGTGAACAACGCAACCTGAAATGCAAGTACGTACGCTGTCGAAAACGTTTCAGAAGCGCGACATGATTGCGAGGCACGCGGCAGAGTAATTGTGGTCACCTCGCAATTTTTAACCTGCTGCACATGCATTGTCTTGTTGTTCATCCCGTGGGAGTGCGGCTACAGTGGCTGAAAGTCGAGTTCAAATTAAGAAGTGCGACACCGTAACAAACCTCATCAAAGCGTGTATGCTGGAGCGCAGACACCACGTTGGCGATTCTGCTGAAAAAAAATTTTTACTTTTTTAATGTTTTACCACGAGCATCGTGGATGCTGTTTCCGTAATTTATTTCAAGCGTGAGACAACTAAAAAGTAAACGGTGGCAGCGCAACGGCGTTCGAAGCGAGCGCGTGTTATGTGTACGCACGCCACGGCAAGGTTCGTAAGTGCTTGCCGTGACGTCATGCAAGCATCCCACTAGGTGGCGCCACTCCAACATCTCGCGGCTAATAGCCTATGCGAGCCGCTTCGTGTCTCTAGCCGAGGCAAAGTACTCGACCACAGAAAAATAGTGTCTTGCTGGGGGATGGGCGATCACTATGTTCGCCTTACCTGTTTGGTCATCTATTCAAAGTTCTGACAGACCATCATGCCTTCTGTTGGTTGGCAAACATACGTTATTCCTTAGGACAACTGGCCCGGTGGAACTAGGGCCTACAGGAGTATGGCCTAACCATTGTCTTTAAGTCTGGCCGAAATGATGAAGCCGCGGAACCGCTGTCACATGGACCAATTCCTCCCGTCAGTGGGAAGCAATAAACGATAATTGTTTCCTAGGTGCCCTAAGATCATCGAACTTAAGCAGACGGCAGCGAGACAATGACGAGTTTCGACCGGTCATTAATTATTTAGAAGGTCATGCCACAGTCTTGCCACGCCATCTATCCCGTATGTTGACAACTTTTGTCTTCTTGATAACGTCTTGTATAAAAAGAACACCCGCTCTACAAGTCATGCTTACCTCCTGGTTCGTCCGAAGGACATGCGGGACGACGTCCTCTTCGCTTGGCAAGGCGAGCCCACATCTGGCCACCTAAGCTACTCACGAACACTCGCTAATGTAGCCAAGGCGTAATATCGGCCAGGACTTTTGGCAAACGTCAAGCAGTATCTTGAAGGCTGTCGTGAATATCAGCGTCGCAACTCACTATCAAGCAAGCCGGCTGGATTACTTCAACCAGTTGACCCGCTCACATGCCGTTTGACCAGGCCGGCTTGAGCCTTCTCGGCCCTTTTCCACTATCTACCAACGGCAACAAATAGGCGATAGTCGCAACTGACTATTTGACAGGCTATGCCGCACAGATGCCATACCCCGAGCCACGGCTGTTGAGGTAGCGCGGTTCTTTATAAGCCACATCATACTGCGTCATCGAGGTCGATCCCTCTACAGTGATAAGAGACCGAGGGACAGCGTTCGCTGGCCAACTTATGGACGAGGTTTTAAATGCGAAGTATCTGTAGTGAACTTCGGCGGCTTTGAGCGTATCTATCTATCTATCTATCTATCTATCTATCTATCTATCTATCTATCTATCTATCTATCTATCTATCTATCTATCTATCTATCTATCTATCTATCTATCTATCTATCTATCTATCTCTCTCTCTCTCTCTCTCTCTCTCTCTATATATATATATATATATATATATATATATATATATATATATATATATATCTAGCCGCTTACGTTTGGGTGCTCTCGTGGTCACCCCCTTAACTTGGCGTGAACCACAACTAGCATGAGAGGGGGAGGTGGTTTTACGAATCCGACGCGCTTGTCAACACATGAATAATGTCACAATACCGTCGCGTACGTCGTCGCACTTCTCGCCAGACAGTGGTACATACCCCTGGGCGGGTATGTGCCGAAGGTATGCGGGTATGTTGCAGCAGGTGACTGACACTTAGTATCTACCAAGGAACGACGAGAACACACGTGGGCAATTCTAACGTGCGAGTGTTAAGAATTGCACGAGATCGGTAGCATCGACCCGACGAATGCAAAAAATAAATGTCAGGGTCCCAGATGGAATCAAACCCAAGAATTCTACGTGGCAATAAAGCACTTTACCCCACAGCTACGCCAGGGCTTGGAACTACTTTTCAAATAGACGCTAATCTTCTTGAAACGTCAATATTTGTTGCAGTCCTGCGTACCCAATTTTATAAACATTAAATATGTAATCCTTTCATTCAGTTGTCATGTCGGGTTAACTCTAATTGTAGTTAGTTGCCGTGCGCTGAAGTTGATTTACGTAGCAGGGTCCAAGGCCTGCATCCTCGCGAGCATCAGTGCTTCATATGAGCTTCTGGTGTTGTAATACGCATATTCCAGTGGGCATCGTTGCGCAAGTGCAAATAACTGGTTATATAAAGATCTGCAACGCTTGAACATATGTGTGTGCGTGAAACTTTTGTCCATATATTTAGCGTCTCATTGCACGACGTGCCGCCTAATAAAAAAATTGCAACACGGTCAGCTTCCCTCCGCATGCTTCGTATAATGTCGATTCGCGGGTGCGTGGGACCTGCCCAATTTTTTTCTGCTAAGCAACACTAGGCACTGGAAGACGACTGCTAACCATCCGCAGGCAAAGAATTTACCGAGCGACTAAATAAGACACTCACTCATATGATCTCCCGGCACATCGACACCCAACACAAAACATGGGAAGAAATATTACTTCATGTGACATTTGCCTACAACACCGCCGTTAATGAAACAACGCGATTCCCGCCATTGCGCCTTCTATACTGCTGGGAAGTTGAAATTCTGTTGGGCGCTACGCTTCTCTGTCACGACGCTGACCAGTTAAGCGCTGACGCCGAAGAATTCACCGAACCCGCCGAGGAAGCTCGCGTGGCTGCACATCGGTCTGCAACATCGGGCAGATGCACGAGGCTACAGTACCCCGCACCTCCACCAATTGTGCCGTCCTTTTAGAAGTCAAAGTGAGGTTTATAGGACGTAGGGGTAGAGCAGCACGTCTCTTGCCAGATGCATTCCTTGGGTGGGCACTGGAAAGATGGATAGCGCGTGCACTTCATTTGTGTCCTATGCCTATGCATGAGCATGTCAACCACTGTATACTACGGGTGGCAATATATACCAAATTTAGTATCACGTGATATGAAGGTATATGATACGAAGGTGTATGGCTGGTACAAACCCGATCATTATGACATGCGTGTCATGTGAGAACATGAATGCATGTCATTCTAATGATACGCTCGCGGCCGTTTCGCTAGCTTGACATATACCAAATTTGGTACGTGAAGCGAACAGACGACGAGGGTAAATGACACATCATAACATGATAAGTATGACATGCGTTTCATGTAAAACATGACTACATGCTCCACTTATAGCGCTCTTGTGGGCATTTCGCTAGCTTCACATATAGAAAATTTGGTTTTACGTGACGTGAACGATACACGAAGGTGAATAACACGTTTAAACATGGTAATCATGACATGCGTGTCATACAACAAACTGACTATATGCCACACTCATGATGCGCTCATGGTCATTTCTCTACCGTTCAATATACCAAATTTGATTGATTGATGATGGATTTGTGGGGTTTAACGTCCCAAAACCACCATTTGATTATGAGAGACGCCGTAGTGGAGGGCTCCGAAAATTTTGACCACCTGGGGTTCTTTAACGTGCACCCAAATCTGAGAATATACCAAATTTGATAATACTCCAAGCGAAACGACAATAAAGGTAATGACTACAACCAAACATGATAATTATGACACGTATGTCATGTAAACAGGACAACATGCTATGTTAATAGTGCGCTTGCAGCCGTTTTGCTAGCTTCACTTATACTACATTTGGTATTACGTGACGTGAATGAACCATGAACACAAATGCCCAACAAAACCTTAATAATGATGACATGGAAGTCATGTACGGCATAACTTACGTCCAGCTCAGAACGTCGTGCTGATTTTAATCTGGCAGTTGAACCTTCCTCACTTGTGCTTTGCATATCACCGATTCCTACGGTACGTGCGATCTACCAATTTTAATCCACTATTCTTCCACTATTATTCGCATTTCGATTACAATCACTTGTAAAAAGATTCCTATATACATTGATCATTGTATATTAGTTCTCATAACTATTGCGCAAGCGCCAAAATATTACCCTGAATAAAACAACTCCATTTATTGTAGAGTTCTAGAATATATCTGAAACAGCATGGAAGTTAAGTCTTAGGTCTAGTCACCCCCACTAACTGGAGAAAATTGTGATGGGGGGTAGCGCAGACAGCGCATTTTTGCTAAGGTGTGACATGTATTACAAAAGCAAAAACAAAACTAAACAAACATAATAATATAAGGGCTACGCATCTCCAGTTGGCGTAGTATTCTTTTGAGCCATATAGAGCACGCCATTTCAAATTTTTCGATCTGAAAACTCAATAGGTAACAACGAATACTCAACTCTTTTATATGGTAACAAGCAAAAATCCCCAATACCAAATTGTAGCGCTTCGTCAGAAACATCGAATTTTTTTTTTGTTTCATAGGTTCTGAGGTAACTGCAACATTTAATTTTTGCAGAGCTTTTCTTTAAAGTGCGCGAAGTTGTAGGAGCACCAAGTGAATTCTACATATAGCTTGGTGATCTTAGTGCCCCGAATGGTAAGCCGAATAAATTATCAGAGGTGGAACCCCGCGAAAGGTCGATTGACCAGGCTATTCCCAACTGTGATGGCGTTCTGAGGTAGGGGTGTTGAATTTTAAGGGGCCCTGCAACACTTTCTGTGCATGGTCAGAAAACGCTGCCGATCGGTAGTAGACGCTCCCGACAACACGCGAGTCAAACATAGCACAACACGCGGCCGGGAATTTACAATAAGTTATACTAGTCAGCTGAAAATTGCTTTCTCTTCTCTCGACAAATCACGTTAAATGCCCAAAAATCACACCCTATTGACCCATTCATCAACAAATGGCTGATTTGAATATGGCGTGCTCGCTCGTTGCAGAGATCGCTACGGGAGGCCGCTACTTGTCCACTTCTGCGCACCCGATTACACTGATGAAGCCGCGCATTCGAAGAAAAAAAGAAGAAAACGGCCTCAACCTGCATGTTACACGGCAAATGTCAATAAAAGACGATAGTTTTGCGTCTGGAGAGAGTGAAGAAAACGTTTATTTGATGTTCTGTGCAAGAAAATCTGTGAATGGTATTGTGGGGACGCTGCGATAGAGTGCCTCCAGCGTGTAGTGGAGGCAAACGAGTGCAAGAAGGCACGTTAGACACGAGCGCCATCTGGCAGTTATCTTTGAAAACGAAGGCGTGCGCGCCCGCGGAGAAAGATGCGCGCCAGTCTCGGAGGTGATCAAGTGTACAACGCAAAGCGACGGGCAAATGCCACCACTGTGTCGTCGTATTGAGGCGTTGGAAACACTTAGTTTTTTGAGCATCGCCTTGCACTGTCAGCGCAGCGCGATAAACGCTACAGTCCTTGGAGTTAATTGTGTGTGTCTCTTCTAGTATAAAGGCAGACATACAAAACATCCACGTGTTGTTATGGTGTCTCAGATATGCGCTATAATTGCTTTTAATTGACAATCGCACAACTATGAACGCTAAACCTAGAGCAATATTGGTGGGTGCTGCGGATGGGGTTGGCCATTTGGTGCTGTTTGAGGTATCGTTAAGGGCGTACAAACAGGCACATGTACAGACAGACAGACAGACAGACAGACAGACAGACAGACAGACAGACAGACAGACAGACAGACAGACAGACAGACAGACAGACAGACAGACAGACCGATCAAAACTTTTCTGTCGAAGTTCCCCAAGAAAGATTATCGTCTTTATAAAGTTCTCAAGGTTTCGAAGCGTGCGTGACGTTTTTATGTGGCCCTGTCATACCTCCCTGCTTAGCTTCCAGTGCTTTCGTCGGGACAAGAGAAGAGACAACGCAATTGCAGCATGCGACAAACGTTTGTAACCCCACTCAAACTGGATGGATTTTTAAAAATTTGCAGGGTTGTATTCGTGAGGAAATAAGCTCTTCCAGTGAAATCATTCCATGGTTACTTAAAAAGTGTTCTAGGGCCCCTTTAGTAAAAACAATTGAGCTAACGTCACACTATAGGGGCGTCAGGCCAGAAGGAAGTGCAAAGTTGAGCACTGATTAAAGTAGATCCTTCAGAGAACTATCCGCGATGAAAATTCTGCCTCCTGATGGGAACTTTATTTTATATGATCTGGGAGTGCCGTAGCAATCCCTGTATAATCATACAGTAGTGGGAGGCGACCCTGTGCAGCTCTGACGCAGTGCAGCAACTGCAAGAAGAATCAATGGCTTTCTGGGCTACAGTTGCAACCAATAGCGACTTATTTGCTAGCGAAAATTGTTTTATTCTCTCTCTATGGGCAGCCTCCTTTATTGGTCTTCGGTTTCCTTTTTTTCTTGCTACTTGCTTTTTTCTTCTCTATTTTGCTGCCTTTTTCCTGTCTTTATTTCTATTTCTGTTTTTTCTTTTAACATTTTTCTTGTTCTTTCTGTTTTTCTTCTATTTTCGCCTTTTTTTCTATTCCTATTTACCACTTGCCTCCTTTTTTTCATTTTTTACAAGATTTTGCTTGCGTTGCGCCATGTGCAGTAGCTTTTTTTGGGGGTGATGGTGTTGAGTAAACATCATCAAAGTGGTCGAAAATCTCAATCATGGCGTGAGCGTACGGTCACTTATCATCTAGGCGGTCGGAGAATAAGATGAAAAATACTTCTTGTTTACACGGGTGGTAAAAAACATTTATTCATGGATGTTATGTGAAGGGAGGGTGGGTAGCGGTCCTTAAGCGGCGGCCCCGTTCAAACACTAGGTGAGCTCCCCCTTGCGCTATTCCAATAGCGTCTGCCGCGGCCCTGCCACGCTCAACCAAGACCCGAGGGGCTGTCAGGTCAGAGCAGCCGAGCAGAGCTGCCTCCCAGTCTTCCCGGGAATGGTTGGGTATCGCCGTGAGGTTTGTGTTTTTGACATAACTCAACCATGTGAAATCTTTGTAATTTTCCTCACAGTGCGGGCACTTCCCCGTGAAAGCGGGGTTGAAGTGCTTTAGGATTGCCGGACAAAATGAAGTTTTATTGCAAAGGCGATGAGGCCCTCACAGCGTTTTCAATAGATGTGATGGCCGGATCATATACTATCTTGGGATCTCTTGTGTACACAGGATTGGCTTCGAGGTCGCGTGATCATTATGTGACATATAAGGCAATGACGAACAAATACTACAGCATACGAGAACCTGCCTCCCCCCCCTAAAGTGCGTCCCACTTAAAACAAGAACAGAAAAGAAAAAAATCTTTCACTAAAAGCAGCCGACACGAGCGAGTGCGGGACGATAAAGAGGCATCATCTGACGAAGCGCGGGCTTTATTTTTTTTCAGACCAACAAAGAAACATAATAGAAGGTGAAGGTGCTGGTGGGATGGAAGGCGCTGACAACAAATTCTTTATTCCCAGAAAAAAAATAATTAATAAAATTAAAAAGCGTTGCTTTTCGGCATTTTCAACACATTTCTCGTTACAAAAGTGCACTTTCATGCGGTCTAGTTTTCGATAGAGCAGGCAAGTAGTATTTGGCAAAGACAGGGATCTTGATTAGACAATATTTCTATTCGTCTGCACTGTGCTGAAGCAAATAAAACTGGAGCAGAGAAAAGGTTTCAAAGCTTCAGACCATCGATCTTAGAAGCCTTGTTTCAAGGTGCCAGCCACTTTCTTTTCTTCCTTCCTGTTTGGAAATAGAGCGCACAAACAGGGCATGGAAGTATTTTTGGGGTAGTGTACCTTTGGACCTCACAATTCCCGTCTCCCCACTTTATTCTACCAAACGTAGCGCTAGCGCATGCGCAAAAACCGAAATATATATCAATAAGGAAAAGTTATTGAAAGGTTAACAAAAAAAAACAATATAAGAGGCCTTAACACCACCACAACACCTACAATTCAACGCCCAGCACAACAAAACAAGAAGCTATTAACCAGAAAACAGTAGAAAGCCATGAATCACGGCCTGATCTACGCTACTTCGCCCCGTCATCAGGATTCACTTTGTGAATATGAGTGCATTCTTTTTCTGTGCAGGTAAAAGAATTTATGCTTTTTCGATCATTAGGTGTTAAAAATAAAAATTGGCAGATCCCACGTATAGTGGGAGTTGATGACATGCGTAGCACGAAGAAGAGAAATGTCACTTTAAAATTAGCTTAACGTTTCGAGGCAGACGTAAATAATGCCGTACATCACTTCAAGGTCAAAACTATCATGTTTGTGTCTGGAATTTGTGTTCATCGTGCACTCACGTCACGTAATACCAAATTCGGTAACAGTGAAGCTAGAGAAACGGCCGTGAGCACGCTATGAGCGTATCAATGTAGTCATGTTTTACCTGAGACGAATGCAGATTATAATTATCGAGTTTTGACGTGTCATTCACCTTTGTCGTCCAGTCTCATCACGTGATAGACGATATTTGGTATATCTAGAAGAGTTAAATGGCCACGAGCAAGCTATGAGCGCAGCATGTAGTCATGTTCTACATGACACGCATATCATGATTATCATGTTTTAGCACATAATTTACCGTCATCGTGTATTCACGTCACGTAATACCAAATACGGTATATGTAAAGCTATAGCAAAACGACTGCAAGCGCACTATGAGCGTAGCATGTAGTCATGTTTTACATGATCTCCATATCTTTATTATCGTGTATCGACTTGTCATTTACCTTCGTTGTCTATTCACATCACGTGATATGAAATTTGGTATATCTGGAGCTAGTGAAACGGGCACGAGCAAGCTATGAGCATAGCATGTACTCATGTTCTACATGACACACATATCATGATTATCATGTTTTGGCACATCATTTACCTTCGTCGTGTATTCACGCCACGTAATACCAAACTTGATATATGTGAAGCTATAGCGAAACGACTGCGAGCGCACTATGAGCATAGAATGTAGTCATGTTTTACATGGTACGCACGTCATGATTATCATGTTTAAATTTGTCACTTACCCCCGTGGTCCGTTCACGTCACGTAATACCCAGTTTTGTATATGTGACGCTAGCGAAACTACCAGAAGCGCTTCATGAGAGTGGCATGTAGTGACGTTCTTACATGAGCCCCGCCGTGGAGGCTATAAGGTACTTGGCTGCTGACCCGCAGATCGAGGGATCAAATCCCTGCTGTGGCGGCCTCATTTTCAATGAAGGCGAAAATGCTGGTGGCCGTGCGCTGAAGTTTGGATACACTTTAAATAACCCCAGGTAGTAGAAAGTATTGGAGCCCTCAACCACGGCGTCTCTAATTTATATAAGGTGGTTTTGGGATGCTAAACCCTATATATCTATCTACCATGGGTCAGTGCAATAGTAAAAGAACGAAAAAAAAAACTGGCCTGCGCAGGGATCGAACCTACGACCTTTGCGTTATTAGCACGACGCTCTAACCGACTGAGCTAGCAGGCCACTTTTTTTCTTTAATGAATGACATTATCACCAGTAAAGGACACAGAACATACTTCATCAGAAGTCAGGCAAACACACACAAGCGTCAAGAACGGGAAGCCACTCCGGAACGGGGTCAAAAGTCTCGACAACACTGCGCACTTGAGCAGCTGCTTCTCGGAAGACAGATCTCGTCGACCGTGGTGGCTCGGCATGTCTATCGATCATGCGACTTTTCCATAATGAATAAAGTCCTAACAACATAAACAGGCCGTAAGGAGTACTATCAGTCAGACTCTTTTTGAACGGAAGGAACCTAATACCATGGGCTGTGATTGGAAGTTCTTTTCTTAAAGTTTTTTTTAGAATGTCCCAAAAGTAAAATGCATCCCGACAATAAATAAAACAATGCTCTATAGTCTCAGGTTGGTTACAGAGTCTACAATTCACCGTCCAGGGTACGTATATTGATTTTTCATTCAGCCATGTTTTCACTGGCAGCGTGGAAGTGTGCAGTTTAAAGAAAAATGTTTTCGCTGAAGGAGATATACACATTCTACGTACACGAAATAATACATCATGACCAGACAGAAGCGAATATGGCTTTCGATAAACAGGTTCAGGGAAAAGATTATTCACAAGTGCAGTGGTTAAATTTGTTCTGTCAATAGTATACAAATACTCTAAGGTAAACCTGGATTTCATAAAACTGACAGTATCAACAATTTCTTTTAGGAATCCCCGCAACGGCAATTCCTTAGCAACGCTTGTTGTGACATGAATAAAAGGAAGGTGGTAACATAGACGGTTACGAAGAAACGCTAATAGAAATGGGTGGCACACATCCTTGAGGTAGAAAAATCGCAACACCAACTGTCGCACGAACAAATGCACAAGGCCGAGGCCACCCTTTTCGAGTGGAAGAAAAAGATTGTCTCTTCTCATGGGTTCCCAGGAAGAGCTCCAAATAAAGCAGGCAAATATTCTATGAAAGGCTTGAATGTGTACCCGAGAGCAATGCAACACCTGCAGAATATAAATAAGCTTCGATACAAGGAATATATTGCACGCTTTCGCTCTGGCAAAAATGGAAAGCTCCCGTCCGTGCCATGTTGCCAGCTTTCGGCGGATCGTAGTTATCGCAGCGGTCCAGTGTGGGCCGCTGTTACGATAGTTATCGAGAGGCACACCAAGGTATTTCATAGGAGTCGCATTCCAATGAATATTTGCGAAGACCGAAGGAGTTGTAGCCCACAGGCCTAGCCAGAATCCACTACTTTTATCAAAATTTATGCTGGCGCCAGCGACTTCACAGAAACGTAAAGTAGTGTTGACTGCTTCTTGAACGCTGGGTTTATCAGCGCAAAAGAAGGCAATGTCATCTGCATAAGCTAGAACTTTAACTTCCTCAGCATCATATCGGTAGCCTCTTATGCTGGACTTTAGAAGCACACTTAAACATAATGGTTCCAGATAAATTACAAAAAGCAAAGGTGAGAGCGGACATCCCTGACGTACAGATGAATTTAACTCTATTATATTGGAAAGTGTGTGATTTACAATTAGCCTAGCTGTGCACTTCTTATAACAGAGGGAGATACCATTGTATAGTACATCACCCAACTGCAGGTGTCTTAGGAGCCGGAACAAAAAAGCATGCTGTACCTTATCAAATGCTTTTGCAAGGTCTATTTGAAGGAGGGCTACTTGGTCCATGCTACCATCTATACACTCAAGAACTGAACGTGCAATATGAATGTTTGTCTGTATAGAGCGACCACGAATTCCACATGTTTGGTGGTCACCTACACGTTTAGTAATCACTGTCTGTAGCCGATTTGTCAACAATTTAGCAAATATTTTGTAGTCAACGTTACATAATGATATAGGCCTGTATTCGTTAACTCCCTTTAATGCGTTAGGATCAGCACTTTTTGGGATTAATGTTGTATGGCTCTGATAGAAAGAAGGAGGAAGTTCACCACGGTCATAAGCCTCTTTAAAAAGTTGCTCAAGGAAAGGTATCAGAAGTTCCTGAAAAGCTATGTAAAATTCGCCACTAAGGCCATCTGGGCCAGGAGTTTTGTTTTTCTGCAAAGTTGTTATTGCAAATCCAATTTCCTCTCTGGTTATCGGCCCCTCTACAGGGAGTCTATCATCATCTTGTAACTGAGGCACAAGGGCAATGAAGTGGTTAGCTTCTTCCTCAAAATTCTCCTGAAGCTCAGCCGCGGTGAACAAACATTTGTGATAATCTTCAAATGCGGCTCTTATTTCACATGTCTCTGTGCAAAGGGAACCCCGCGACTCAATTTGCAGTATCTGTTTAGAAAGTGCATATCTCTTTTCATCCCCGAGGGATTTTTTAGTGGGTTCCTCTTCAGTAAAATGGGTAACACGGGAACGAATCTTAGCTCCTCTGTATAAATCTGTATCATGTTTTTGTATCTGTGCTCGAATCACATTTATCTCGTCCCCGTACAATCCCGGCTGTTCACTTTCAAAAGTATGGAGCTTATGAAGTAATTCATAAAGATAGCGCTTTTCAGCTTTTTTTCTTTGCGCTATTTCGCATGAAATACTAATTGCCTGATACTTGACTCTTTCTTTGAACCTTTCCCATTGAGCGAAAATTGGTAGCTGTCGACACTGTGTTACCTCTTGTACCGATTCTTTTACTATTTTAACAAAACAATCTTCGCGCAACAACTGTACGTTAAGCTTCCATAGGTCCCAGTTTAGAGGGGTTTTACGAAAATTTTTAGGACCCCAAGAAACAGTGACCAAGCAATGGTCTGTAAAAAATATGGGCTTTACAGCATAATTATGAATGTGAGACCATAAGCTTAGAGATACATATACACGGTCAAGCCGAGCATGAGAGATGCCTTGAAAGTGCGTGAACCTCACCGAAGAAGGTGCATGCGTTCCCACATCTATTAAATTTTGGTCATTCAATAGTTTCTGCAATAAGGCTGCACTTGCATCATAACGATTTGTTATATATGAATGATCTCTAGCGTCAAAAACACAATTAGTGTCTCCAAAAACTACCAACGTTCTGTCAGTGTTTAGTAGCGAAGTTAAAGAAAGGAAAAAAGAATTCCTTTCATTCACTTTGGAGGGAGCATAGACACAGATAAACCTCCAACTATGGGAATGAAAAGATGAGTCGCAACAAATGAGGCGTCCTTCCCCATCAACATGTAGTGACGTCAAAATATGATTCAAGTGCTTTCTCATTAATAAAAAGCATCCAGCGGATGCACCACGTGCTGGGCTGATGTATAAATTGTAATCACGGAAAACTTCCAGTGCAAGATCGGCGTCACGAGCAGCAGAAATCTTAGTCTCTTGCACTGCAAGTACATCAATGTTGTACTGCTGAAGCACGTGGCGCAACTGCCACTGACGCCTTACATTCCTCAAGCCACGTACGTTGAGTGTCGCTACACACATGGGAAACGTTAGCGCGGTAGCCATTTTGCTATCTTACTACTTTTGTAGGTTACCTTTAGCCACAGGCCAACCTGTGGTTCTACCTCCTTTGCACTTTTTAGGAGCACTTTCCTCAGGACGCTGGCATAGGCGGCGCGTCTCTCGGTCCCCAAAGAAGGTGACACCTGGACCACACGAAGACAGTTGCTCTGTCGTGTCTGGCGCACTCGTTGTTGCTTCATCGGTGACCGGTGGTTGACGCTTCCTTGTCTGACTGCAATCCATTCCTTCTTGTTCCTCATTGTCAGGAGGCTTGTCCTTAAGGCCTTCCAAGTGGTGTTCGTCAGCAGCATTGCATTCATTTATGCTTTCACTGGCGTCGTTAGTGGTGTTATTTTGCGTGCCAAGGGTATCCATGGACAAGTGTTCCGCTTCCTTTAAGGCACCTTCTGCTCCTCCCGCTGCTTCTCCTGTCGCATCAACTACCTCAGTGACATCCATAAGATGATCGAGACGTTGGTCTTCTGTGCCTTGGCCAGAACGGAGTTTGTTGGCATAAGTCGACACGCAGGTATCCGACGAGTGACCAAAACGCTGGCATTGCAAGCACCTCGGTGTTTTGCACTGTCGTCGTACATGCCCCACTCGCTTGCACCGAAGACACAGTGGAGGCCTACCGGGAATAAGTACGAGGCATTGGTGGCCATAGATTGACATAAGGTGTGGTATTGAGCTCACAGTGATAGTGTCCTTGAGCTCCAAGGAAACGTCTCTATTTGTTGTCATCCATTGTTCCATTCCTGCACATCTCCATGCCTCTCTTTCAACGGACTTCACAACGCCGTAAGCTTGAAACGCCTCTTCAACACGTCGCGATTCAAAATGAGGCGGAAGCCAAAGTAGTTTCAGCCTAATATTCTTGGTCTCCGGATCTCGCACCATGCACTTCAGCCCTTTTACACGGAGCTCACCACAAGTGACGACTTTCTGTTTCGCCATGCTGTTTGCACACGTAACCATCCATACATGGCTCATTTGATACTGGCCAACTCCAATAATGTCCGCTCTGCTCGCCACTTTAAGCAGCGCGTCACGGAAGTCTGGTGCACGGTACGGCCTACCACTCAAGTCGGCATGAAGGAAAACGGAATTCAAAACATTGTTACCGGTTGGAAGACGCGGCAGGATGACTTTATAGCTTGAGTCTTCATCATGAAATGGAGTCGATGATCCTCGGCCGTTGGCCGATTCGCTGTTACCAGCAGAGAGCATTTTGGAATGCAGCCGATCGGCGCGGCTTCTTCTAGCAGGCCACACCTTCCGCGTTGTTTACGCTGGTTTAGTCATCACGACTATGTGGCCGTGTCAGCACTTCACAAAAAATAAGGTTACCTGTTACTCTTTTTAATAGTTGAGACTCGCAGCTCACATACATATTTTGAAAGGCGCACGCTAACTATCTTGTGAGGATCATTGCATTCTCTTCGAAGAGTTTTGGAAGATGCGACTCTTGCAAAGTCAGTAACGTTGACTTTAAAAAAAAAACTATAGGTATGTGGCAAATCAAAACTCTTAAAAAAGGTAACTGATGTTCTCTATTATTATTTCTTTTCGTGGAGAAATTAAGGGCTTAAGTGTCCCTTCCACAAACACTGCAACAAAAAAAGACGAGCGCAAACTCACAATCGGTGGATTGGGTATATGCTTACGACACTGGTCAAAGCTAGAACGATCATAATGATCGTCATCATTGTCTTGGGTACCATGGTCATGACAACCGCCAGCACGTTTTTGCTGTTATGCTGATGTTTACTGTAAGTGCGACGACGTGCATGAAGATTAACTTCAATAGAGTTGACAGTTGGGCGAGTTGGTGCTTTGACATCGAAACAATCGTGAGGGCGAAACTAAACACAACAGACAGGAATAAGCAGACGAGGCCAGGCACATGACCTCGTCTGTTTCTTCCTGTGTGGTGTGTTTAGTGGCGCCCCACGATGATTCCTATATGCAATAGAAGTCGTATAAGCGGACGACTAGCAAACCACGTGACATATAAACGGATTCGTTTTCCGCTTCTCTGTCACGGCTTTACCGATTTTGCAATTTTAGCCCCTCTCGCTGCTATATTTTTATAAAACGAAACTAAATGACAAAGTTGAGCATCCTTAAAGATCCCCATAAATAAAGAGCAACGCCACAGTGCGACGCTACATTTAAACTTTCACCTTTAGAATTTATTCTCGGGAAAGTCTGCCCACTGCACGTACAGATTCGTCCGAGTCCTGTGTGCGTGTGTGTTCAGAAACACAGATACACACAGGACGTAGTCGCATATTGCAATATTAATAATAATAATAATAATAATAATAATAATAATAATAATAATAATAATAATAATAATAATAATAATAATAATAATAATAATAATAATAATAATAATAATAATAATAATAATAATAATAATAATATTAATAATAATAATAATAATAATAATAATAATAATAATAATAATAATAATATTAATAATAATAATAATAATATTAATAATAATAATAATAATATATTATTATTAATATTATTATTATTATTAGTAGTAGTAGTAGTAGTAGTAAACCATTCGAACTATGACGTACACACATAGTGGACCTTGATAGCTTATTCTGTAATCATTTGTCTATCTATTATTGCAATTGCGTTTTGCTGTTGACGTTTACATCACTGCTTCGAGCTAAAGCAGTATGATACCACAAATTTTCTTGACTCCTATAATACCTCAATTGAAAGTTTACACCGAAGACACTCTTTTTGGCTAGTTTAAAGCAGTAGAACGAAAATACACCCACGCGCACTTCTCGTCTACCTTGTTGAAGTGTTCATGGTGATTGGATAAATATTTGGTAACTAAAGTACTGTTTTTTCATTTATGGCATACTAACAAGCTCTTTTTCACGGATGTTGCACGACCCCAAAGTGGCGATGCCTACACAAGTGGCTTGCTTTGATAAACTCGCGTGTATGTGTGACTACGAATTAAATTTCCTCAAATCTGCATGAATTAAAGCAATAGAAAGGTGTTTATGCATGTATTGTGGTCCGTTTCAACAAGCCGTTGGCTAGTTCTAGGTAGTTGAAATTGATATTTTTATTATTCTTACTATATTGTTATTCTTATTTTATTAAGTTTTAGCAGGTTGCGGGATCGAATCCCGGCTGTGGCGGCTGCATTTCCGATGGAGACGGAAATGTTGTAGGCCCGTGTGCTCAGATTTTGGTGCACGTTAAAACACCCCAGGTGGTCGAAATTTCCGGAGCCCTCCACTACGGCGTCTCTCATAATCATATGGTGGTTTTGGGACGTTAAACCCCAGAAATCAGTCAATCATTGATTCATTTTTAAAACTCATTCGGTGCAAGTGTTGTTCACCTAGTTAATTGTTCTACTGAAGTACGGGTGGTTCTTTCGCGTCAAAACACACACACACACACAAAGAAACGAAGATACCAGCAATCATCTAGTATAAAGGAAAATCAAGAAGACTGCCGACAAATGTAAACACGTAGTGAGGTAATCAGGGTGAATAGTCAAAATGCCTCAAACCTGCTGGCCGACGTTTCAATAGGAGGACCTATCTTTGTCAAAGGCGCCTTGCCATCCTTGGCGTGTTAGTTTTAAGAGGGTGAATAATGACGTCATCTATTGGTGGTGGCGCGTGCACCCGTTGGTATATAAATAATTACCTAACGTGGAGATGTGCCACCACCAGGAAACTCCTCACTACTAACAACTTAAAACTAACAGGCCTGGATGACAAGGAGCTTTTCACAAAGATAGGTGCTCCTATCGAAACGTCCACCAGCCTGTCTGGGGCAATTAAACTGTTCACCCTGATTATCCCTCTAGTACAGAGGGGCATTTTATGAGCGCTCTCAGGAGATAATGATATTATGTAAGGATCTTATTAGCGACTCAAGTTTGAGTGCATAAATTAGTTTAACTGAAGTCGGAAAACAACTTCCAGATTGTTGTCCACAAAAGTGCGTCCGTTTTCTTTATGAATAAACTGTTTTCTGCTACTGATTCATTGCGACCTTGGACAAAGTTTATCCATTCACTCAGAGACCACATTGAGTTAATTTTGCAGAAGCCCTGAGAATGATATAAATGTCAGTGTGAGAGAGGGTAAGGGCGATGCCCTTTTAAGGAGCAGGGGTTCAATACGATATCAGTAAACAATTTCGTGGTCATAACAAAATTACATAAATACTAATAACGCAAATTATCTTCATGATGAACATACATGTATGCAATTCATAAAACGATCGATGGTACTTATTACTTTTAACCATAGAGTTTGTTTTAACCACGTGCATTCCAAACGTATTGATTGAGTGACCTCGGAGAAACACCTAGTGAGCTGTTTTTTAGAAAAGCCATTGGTGCACAGTGTGGAATCTATGCTGTGAATGAATTACGAGAAATTGAAATAAATATTTCGGTTGTGAAACAAAAATTTTGTACCGAACCACATGAAGCGGTACTGGCGCCAGCTAACCAAAATTTATTGCGATAGAAAAGTAAAGGCTTCTGCAACTGTGGCAGAGATGGCGCTGCAGGCTTTGACCATGAGTGAGCAGAAATTGTTCGCCTCGTGTATTGCTCTCCAAATGGCATAATAATATTAAATAAATACCACATGTATATTAGCAAGAAAGTACACACGTCTACTGATACCAACGAACTTCAAATGCGGCTTCAAATTGCGGCGTCTCGACATTGGTCTAAAAAAATGTTTCGTTTTCTGAAGGGAAACGCACTGCCAAGCGTCTACAATGTGTTCGCGCGAATATTGAAAGAAAGTCGAATAATAAAGTTGATATTGAGCGTTTGTTTTCTCTCCTCGAATGGCGTTATCGCTATCTTGGTCCTCTATCTTAATAGCCACTTGTGACAATACTAGAAAAGTTTGATTAGCCTCATTATTTCTGCCATTGACTGAAATCGACTAAAAATTGAATTAATGAAACAATGCAATAAGAATAATATTATTGTTACACGACATTGGCAACGAAAGAGCATCATAGACGACGAAGACCATGAAAGCGACCATGCTGGTGTTGTTGTTGCTGTTGGGCCTCCATCTTGGCTGAAGCTCCCTCTGACTCTCCCTGCATATTTTGTAAATATATTTATTTCATTCATTCTCTCACCCCCGTGACATTTGGTGAAGGCATCCTATGGGTACACCCATCGGCCAGAGAGGGATCATGGACGCTTTCAAACTTACCGGGAGTCACCTCAGGCCACTAGTGAAGACGTTCCTTCTATGCCGCCATATCGTCGTCACTCTCCATCTCCGCATGCTCACCAGTCCCGTTCACCGCTCTCCCGTCGCCCGTCATCTCGCTCGCCCCAATTTCGCCGACCAACGTCGCCGACTGACCACCTACCGCGGGAAAAATAGATGATGCAGATCCCGGAGGTGATGCTGCATCGACCATTTGCCCGCCAAATCCTCTGACCACGATGCCGATTTGACACAACCTTATTGACGTTGAAGTAGATGACACACCCGTTGTTGCACTTGTGGACACAGGGGCTCACATATCAGTGATGAATTCAGAACCTCATTGCCGCCTTAGGAAAGTTTTAACGCCACCCACTGTGCCACTCATTCAGGTCGCCGACGGCGGCACGTTTCCAGTGCTTGGAATGTGCTCCACGCGTATGAGTGTGGCTGATCGCTCCACGACAGGGCTATTTGCAGTGCTCGAGAAATGTTCCCATGAACTTATCCTTGGCATGGACTTTTTATCCGCCCACTCTGCCCTTATTGATTGTGGAACCGGCATGCTTCAACTTGATTTACCGTGTTACCATGACGACTCAACACCAGCTCAACCCCGTCTGTGTTCTGCAGATCACGTTCGCCTAGCACCTCAAGCCGTACTAACGTGAACCTGAGATGTGTCCCTCCTGTTCCCGTTGGTGACTACATGTTGACACCTATTGCTGACGTTCTGCTGGCCAAAAATGTTGCCGTGCCTCACACACTTTTGACAGTCACGGGTAATACACCATCCCTTCGATCCTAAACTTCAGCTGGTGCGCTCAAACTATCCCAGATTGTATGACTGGCAAAAGTGTCTTCTAAAGATGCTGCCATTTCGGCGTTTGTTGCCGAATCTTCTTCGCCCTCTGCTTCGTTTTCAGCCTCGAAGAGCGCAGCGGATGCCACCATCGACAAGATGATTGCCCCGGACTTTCTTCCAGCACAGACAGCTGACATCCGGCACCTGCTGAAATCCCACCGCAACATCTTTGATTTTGAAGACCGCCGTTTGGGTCGGACATCCTTTGTAACTCGTAGGATTAACACTGGAGACGCCAGTCCCATCCGACGACGTCCTTATCGCGTGTCTAATGCTGAGCGACAAGTTATCCAGCACGAAATTGAAGAAATGCTCACAAAAGACGTCATCGAACATTCCTGCAGTCTATGGGCATCGCCGGTCGTGCTAGTCAAGAAGAAAGAGTGCAGCTCGCGCTTCGGCGTAGACTACCGTCTCTTAAACAAAGTAACACGTAAGGACATGTATCCACTGCCGCGGATTGACGATGCTCTCGACTGCCTACATGGGTCTGCCTACTTTTCATCTATAGACTTGGGATCAGAATACTGGCAGATTTCTGTCGATCATCGAGGCCGTGAGAAAACCGCATTCATCACACCGGGTGGACTTTTCCAGTTCAAGGTTATGCTATTCGGATTGTGTAATGCACCAGCTACATTTGAAAGGATGATGGACTCTCTCCTGCGCGGATACAAATGGACCACGTGCCTGTGCTCTCTCGATGACGTCATCCTATTTTCACCTACATTCGAAAGCCACCTTAGCCACCTGACGGCTGTTCTTGAGGTTTTCCGTTCAGCAGGGCTTCAGCTCAACTTTTCCAAATGTCGCTTTGGCCATCGGGAAATCACTATGCTGTGCCACCTTGTCAGTGCTTGAAGCGTGCAACCTGATCCTGACGAAATTCGAGTTGTCAAAGATTTTCCCATACCACGTTCCGCAAAAGATGTACGGAGTTTATCGGCCTTTGTTCTTACTTTCGACGTTTCGTGAAGAATTTTGCTGAGATTGCCCGACCACTTACGGAGCTATTGAAGAAGGACATGCCTTTTTATTGGGATACTGACCAAGCAGCTGCCTTCAGCACCATTACAACATTACTTACTTCCCCACTCATCTTGGCCCATTTCGACCCGTCAGCCCATACTGAAATTCGTACCGATGCCAGCGAACATGGAATTCGTGCTGTTCTCGCCCAGCGGCAACGAGGACAGGATCACGTTATTGATTATGCCAGTCGCCTCCTTTCTCCTTCGGAGAGCAAGTTTTCCATTACAGAGCGTTAGTGCCTCGCACTAGTCTGGGCAGTCGGAAAAATTTGACCGTACTTGTTTGGCAACACCTTTTCTGTAATTACAGATCACCATGCCTTGTGGTGGTTGTCGTCCCTTAACGATCCAACTGGACGACTTGGCCGTTGGGCCTTGAAACTACAAGAATACAGCTTCGACGCTGCATACAAATCTGGCCTAATGCACCAGGAGGCCGACTGTATATCCCGTCACCCTGTGGACCCCCCTGACATTTCAGCACGTGATTCTGACCCTTGTGTCTTCGCCATGTCGGCTTTCACCGACATACGCAAGCAACAGCTCAGCGATGTCCCCTTGCGGTCTATCATGCAGAGTCTATGTTTGCCCCACGTAGACCCGTCGCTACACTTGTTCGTTCTACGCGATGGCATTTTTTACCGACGCAACACCAGCGCCGAAGGACCAGAGCTACTACTCGTAGTTCCGGCGACACTCCGTTCCGCTGTACTTGAACAGCTTCACGACGCCCCAACCGCGGGACATCTCGGGGTCACGCGCACGTACGATCGCGTGCGGCGTAGATTCTTCTAGCCAGGCCTTTACCGTTCTGTGCGCTGATACGTTGCTGCATGTGAGTCCTGCCAGCGTTCCAAGCATTCCACCTTGCCACTCCAACCAATAGACATACCCACCATTCCCTTCTACCACGTCGGTCTTAATCAAGTTGGACCATTTCCTACTTCTCTCACTGGAAACAAGTGGATAGCCGTAGCCACTGATTGCGCCACAAGGTACGCTATCACACGAGCACTACTGACAAGCTGTGCCACTGACGTCACGGACTTCTTGCTTTATGACGTAATTCTTCACCATGGCCCTCGTCGACAGCTGCTGACTGATCGTGGTCAGTCATTTCTTTCAAAAGTACTAAGTGACATCCTTCACTCGTGTTCGACGCGTCACAAGCTCACTACGGCCTATCACCCACAAACAAATGGTCTTACCGAGCGCCTAAATAGAACATTAACCACAATGCTCTCCATGTACGTTTCCAAAGATCACCTTGATTGGGATAGTACTTTGCCTTATGTGACATTCGCGTACGATTTGTCACGACACGACACCACTGGCTTCTCCCCCTTCTATTTATTGTTCGGCTGCCATCCAGCGTTACCCTTCAAGACTCTTCTCCCATCAACTACGCAAACAGTTACAGAGTATGCCCGGGATGCCACTGCTCGAGCTCAAGTGGCCCGCCAAATCGCACGGGAACGTCTTCTTGGCTCGCAGCTCTCTCAGAAGGCCTGCTACGATAGCCATCACAGAGTAGTTTCCTACTCTCCAGGTTCATTGGTCCTTCTCTGGACCCCATGCCGCCATGTTGGCCTCTCTTCGAATCTCCTGTCTCGCTACCCGGGGCCTTACAAGGTTTTACGCTGGCTTACCGAGGTCACATACGAGATTGCTCCGTTGGACAGTCAGTCGTCGTCATCCGCACCCGCTGCTGCCGTCGTTCACGTGACCCGCCTCAAAACCTATATATCCGCATAGGATCCTACTCTCCTTTAGGCGCCGGGACGGCACTGCCAGCGGCGGGGGGTTATATGTTACGTGAAATCGGCAACGAAAGAGCATCATAGATGACGATGACGATAAAAGCGACCGTGCTCGTGTTGTTGTTTGTGTTGGACCTCCATCTTGGCTGCAGCTGTCTCTGACTCTCCCTGCATATTTTGTAAATATATTTATTTTATTCATTCTCTCATCCCCGTAACAATATTACGAGTTAGTTCCTAAAATAATGGACAGCACACTTATATGTATCAGTCATGGAGCCTTATTATCTGTTTATACATATTCATTAGCCAAAAAATATTTAGGAGACAAAGTATTCAGCCGTCGAAATCGTTGGACACCGCTTCTACATCAGCAGTCATCGTTTATACACAGTTTATGCGGTGATAGCCATGAATTTTGTGTAACTCATAGGATGGTAAGGAAATAATGATGGAGCAAGAAAGGGTTCATATTTTGAGGACTCAATCGATGCCAATTTCCAGAACCCAAGGCACTCTGAATCTATCTATCTATCTATCTATCTATCTATCTATCTATCTATCTATCTATCTATCTATCTATCTATCTATCTATCTATCTATCTATCTAGCCACTTACGTTTGGGTGCTCTCGTGGTCACCCTCTTAACTTGGCGTGAACCACAATTAGCATGAGAGGGTAAGGTGGTTTTACGAGAACGACGCGCTTGTCAACACATGAATAATGTCCCAATACTGTTGCGTACGTCGTCGCACTTTTTGCCAGACAGTGGTACTTACCCCTGGGCTGGTATGTGCCACAGGTATGCGGGTATGTTGCCACAGGTGACTGACACTTAGTATCTCCCAAGGAACGACGAGAACACACGTGGGCAATTTTAACGTGCGAGAGTTAAGAATTACACGTGATCGGTGGCTTCGACCCGACGGATGCAAAGAATAAATGTCAGGGTCCCAGATAAAATCGAACCCAAGCATTCTACGTGGCAATAAAGCATTTTACATCACAGCTACGCCACGTCTTGGAACTGCTTTTCAAATAGACGCTAATCTTCTTGAAACGTCAATATTGGTTGCAGTCCTGCCTACCCAATTTTATAAACATTAAATATGTAATTCTTTCAATCAGTTGTCACGTCGGGTTAACGCCAATTGTAGTTAGTTGCCATGCGCTGAAGTTGATTTACGTTTCAGTGTCCAAGGCCAGCATCCTCGCGAGCATCAGTGCTTCATATGAGCTTCTGGTGTTGCTAATACGCATATTCCAGTTGGCATCGTTGCGGAAGTGCTAACAACTGGTTATATAAATATCTGCAACACTTGAACATATGTCTGTGCGTGAAACTTTTGTACATATATTTAGCGTCATTGCATGACGTGCCGCTTAATAAAAAAATTGCAACACGGTCAGCTTCCCTCCGCATGCTTCGTATAATGTCCATTCGCGGGTGCGTGGGACCTGCCCAATTTTTTTCTGCTAAGCAACACTAGGCATTGGAAGACGACTGCTTACCATCCGCAGGCAACGAATTTACCGAGCGACTAAATAAGACAGTCACTCATATGATCTCCCGGCCCATCGACACCCAACACAAAACATGGGAAGAAATATTACTTCATGTGACATTTGCCTACAACACCGTCGTTAATGAAACAACGCGATTCCCGCATTGCGCCTTCTATACCACTGGGAAGTTCAAATTATGTTGGACACTATGCTTTCCTGTCATGACGCTTACCAGTTAAGAGCTGACGCCGAACAATTCACCGAACTCGCCGAGGAAGGTCGTGTAGCTGCACATCGGTCTGCAACATCAGGCAAATGCACGACGCTACAGTACCCCGCACCTCCCCCAATTGTGCCGTCCCTTTAGAAGTCAAAGTGAGGTTTATAGAACGTAGGGGTAGAGCAGCACGTCTCTTGCCAGATGTGTTCTTTGGGTGGGCATAGTGTGTGCACTTTATTTGTGTCCCATGCCTATGCATGAGCACTTCAACCACTGTATACTACGGGTGTTAATAATACCAAATTCAGTATCACGTGATACGAAGGTATATGGCTGGAACAACCCTGATCATCATTACAAGCGTGTCTTGTGAGAACATGAATATGTGTCATGCTAATGATAGGCTCGCGGCCGTTTAGCTAGCTTAACATATACTAAATTTGGTACTTGAAACGAACAGACGACGAGGGTAAATGACACGTCATAACATAATGAATACGACATGTCTTTCGGGTAAAACATGACTACATGCTCCACTCATAGCACTCTTGTGGGCATTTTGCTAGCTTCACATATAGAAAATTTGGTTTCACGTGACGTGAATGAATTACGAAGGTGAATAACACGTCCAAACATGGTAAGCATGACATGCGTGTCATGTAACAAAATGACTATATGCCACGCTCATGATGCGCTCGTGGTCATTTCTCTACCGCCAAATATACCAAATTTGAAATTACCCCAAGCGAAACGAAGATAAAGGTAATGAACACAACCAAACATGATAATTATGACACGCATGTCATGTAAACAGGACTACATGCTATGCTAATAGTGCGCTTGCAGCCCTTTCGCTAGCTTCATATACACTAAATTTGGTATTACGTGTCGTGAATGAACGATGAACACAAATGCGTTGCGGAAACATAATAATGATGATATGGAAGTCATGTACGGCATAACTTACGTCCGCCTCAAAACGTCGCGCTAATTTTAATGTGGCAGTTGAACCTTCCTCATTTGTGCTTTGCATATCACCAATTCCTAGGGTATACGTACGATCTACCAATTTTTAGTCCGCTATTCTTCCACCGTTCTTCACATTTAGATTACAATCACTCGTAGAAGAGTCCTATATACATTAATTATTATATATTAGTTCTCATAACTATTGCGCAGGCGCCAAAATATCACCCTAAATAAAACTGCTCCATTTATTGTAAAGTTCTAGAATATATCTGAAACAGCACGGAAGCGAAGTCTTAGGTCTATTCGCCCCCACTAACTGGAGAAAAATCTTGTGGGAAGCAGCGCAGAAAGCGCATTTTTGCTAAGGTGTGACAAGTATTAGAAAAGTAAAAAACCAAACCAAAGAAACAGAAAAGCATAAGGACTACGCATCTCCAGTTGGCGTAGTATTCTTTCAAGCCATATAGAGCACGCCATTTCAAATTTTTCGATCTGACAAGCTCAATAGGTAACGAAGAATACTTAACACTTTTATATAGTAACAAGCAGAAATCCCCAATACCAAATTGTAGCGCTTCGTGAGAAACATCAATTTTTTTGTTTGATTGGTTCTAAGGTAACTTCAAGAATTCATTTTTGCAGAGCTTTTCTTTCAAGTGCGCGAAAATGTCGGAGCACCAAGTTACTTCCACATAAAGCTTGGTAGTCTTAGTGCCCTGAATTTTAGGCCTAATAAATTATCAGAGGCGGAACCCCGCGAAAGGTTGATTGACCAGGCTATTCGCAACTGTGATGGGCGTTCGGAGGTAGTAGGGGTGTTGGATTTGAAGGGGCCCTGCAACACTTTGAGTGCATGGTCAGAAAACGCTGCCGATCGGTAGTAGACGCTCCCGACAACACGCAAGTCAAACATAGCACAACACGCGGTCGGGAATTCACTATAAGTTATACTAGTCAGCTGAAAATTACTTTCTCTTTTCTCGAAAAATCACGTTAAATGCCCAAAAATCACACGCCATTGACCCATTCATCAACCAATGAGTGATTTGAATATGGCGTGCTCGCTCGTTGCAGAGATCGCTGCGGGAGGCCGCTACTTGTCCACTCCTGCGCACACGATTACACTGAAGAAGCCGTGCATTCGAAAAAAAAAGAAAACAAAACCGGCCAGAATCTGCATGTTATACTACAAATGTCGACGAAATACGATAGTTTTGCGTCTGGAGAGAGTGAAGAAAACGTTTATTTGATGTTCTCAGCAATAAAATCTGTGAATGGTATTGTTGAGACGCTACGACAGAGTGCCTCCAGCCTGTAGCGGAGGCAAACGAGTGCATGGAGGCATGTTAGACACGAGCGCCATCTGGCAGTTATCTTCGAAAACGAAGGCGTGCGCGCCCGCGGAGAAAGATGCGCGCCAGTCTCGGAGGTGATGAAAGGTAGAACGCAAAGCGACGGGCAAGTGCCATCATCGTGTCGTCGTAGTAAAATGTTGGAAACACTTACTTTTTGAGCATCGCCTTGCACTGTCAGCGCAGCGCGATAAACGCTACAGTCCTTAGAGTTACATGTGTGTGCCTCTTTTAGTATAAAGGCAGACATAGAAAACATCGATGTGTTGTTATGGTGTCTCAGACATGCGCTATAATTGCTTTTAATTGACAATCGCACAAATATGAGCACTAAACCTTGAACAATATTAGTGGGTGCTGTGGATGGGGTTGGCCATTTGGTGCCGTTTGAAGTATCGTTAAGGGCGGACAAACAGCCAAATGTACAGACAGACAGACAGACAGACAGACAGACAGAGAGACAGACAGACAGACAGACAGATCAAAATTTTTCCGTCGAAGGTCCCCAAGAAAGATTATCGTCTTTATAAAGTGCTGAAGGTTGCGAAGCGTGCATGACGTTTTTATGTGGCCCTGTCATCCCTCCCTGCTTAGCTTTCAGTGCTTTCGTCGGGACAAATGAAGAGACAATGAATTGAAGCATGTGACAAACCTTTGTAACCCCACTCGCACTGGATGGATTTTCAAAATTTTTGCAGCGTTGTAATCGCGAGAAAATAAGCTCTTCCAGTGAAATCATTCCATGGTTACTTAAAAACGTGTTTTAGGGCCCCTTTAATAACAACAATTAAGCTAATGTCACACTATGAGGGGGGTCAGGCCAGAAGGAAGTACAAAGTTGAGCATTGATCGAGGTAGATCCTTCGGAGAACTATCCGCGATGCAAACTCTGCCTTCAGACGGGCACTTTATTTTATATGGTCTGGGAGTGCCGTATCAATCCCTGTATAATCCTACAGTAGTGGGAGGCAATCCTGTGCAACTCTGACGCAGTGCAGCAACTGCAGCAAGAGTCAATGGCTTTCTTGGCTACAGGTGCTACCAATAGCGACTTATTTCCTAGCAAAAATTGTTTTATTGTCTCTCTCTGGGCAGTCTTCTTTTTTGGTCTTGCGTTTTCTTTTTTTCCTCGTTCCTTTTTTTGTCCCCATTTTCGTGCCTTTTTCCTATCTTTAATTCTTTTTCAGTTTTTCTTTTGTCATTTTTCTTGTTTCTTCTAATTTTCTTCTTATTTTCGCCATTTCTTCTCTTCCTTTTTACAACTTGCTTCCTTTTTTCAATTTTATACAAGATTTTGCCTGCGTTGCGCCATGTGCAGTAGCTTTATTTTTTGGTGATGGTGTTAAATGAACATCATCAAAGTGGTCGAAGATATCAATCATAGCGTGAGCGTATGGTCACTTATTATCATATAAGCGGTCGAAGAACAAGATGAAAAATACTTCTCCTTTACACGAGTGGTGAAAAACATTTATTCATGGAAGTTATGTAAAGGGAGGGTGGGGAGCGGTCCTTAAGGGGATGCCCCTTTCAAACACTAGGTGAGCCCCCCCTTGCGCTATTCCAATAGCGTCGGCCGTGGCCCTGCCACGCTCAACCGAGACCCGTGGGGCTGTCAGGTCATAGCAGCCGAGCAGAGCTGCCTCTTAGTCTTCCAGGGAATGTTTGAATATAGCGGTGAAACTTGGAGTTTTTTGGCATAACTCAAACATGTCGAATCTTTGTTATTTTCCTCACAGTGCGGGCACTTCCCCGTGAAAGCTGGGTTAGAGTGCTTTAAGATCGCCTGACACAATGAAGTTTTATTGCAAAGGCGATGAGCACTCGCTCCACCACCTCTGTGAGGCCCTCACAGCGTTTTCAATAGATGTGATGGCCGGATCGGTACTATCTTGTTCTCTCTTGTGTACATAGGATTGGTTTCGAGGTCGCGTGATCATTATGCGACATAAAAGGCAACGGTGACCGAATACAACAGCATACGAAAATCTGCCGCCTCCTCCCCCCTTAAAGTGTGTCCCACCTAAAACAAGAACAGAAAAGAAAAAAATCTTTCACAAAAAGCACCCGTCACGAGCGAGTGCGGGACGATAATGAGGCAGCTGCTGACGAAGCACGGGCTTTATTTTTTTTTTCAGACCGGCGAAGAAACACAATATATGGTGATGGTGCTGGTGGGATGGAAGGCGCTGGCAGCAGATTCCTTATTCCCAGAAAAAAATATTAAAATGAAAAAAAGCTTGGCTTTTTGGCATTTTCAACACATTGCTCGTTACAAAAGTGCTCTTTCATGCCGTCTAGTTTTCGATAGAGCGGGCAAGTAGTACTTGGCAAAGACACGGATGTTGATTAGACAATATTTCTATTCGGCTGCACTGTGCTTAGAAACTGGAGCAAATAAAAGGTTTCAAAGCTTCAGACCATCGATCTTAGAAGCCTTCTTGTAAGCTCCAGCCCATTTCTTTTCTTCTTCTCTGTTTGGAAATAGAGCGCACAAAAAAGGCCATGCAAGTATTTTTGGGGTAGTGTACCTTAGGACCCCACGATGCCCGTCTCCCCGCTTTATTCTAAAAAATGTAGTGCTGGCGCATGCGCAAAAACCGAAATATATGTCAATAAAGAAAAGTTATTGAAAGGTTGTTAACAAAAAAACAATATAAGAGGCCTTAACGCCATCCCAACACCTACATTTCAACGCCCAGCTCAACAAAATAAGAAGCTCTTAACCAGAACACAGTAGAAAGCCATGAATCATGGCCCGATGTACGCTACTTAGCCCCGTCATCAGGATTCATTTTGTGAATATGAGTGCATTCTTTTTCTATGCATGTGGAAGAATTTATGCTTTTCTCATCATTAGGTGTTACAAATAAAAATTGGCTGATCCAACCTATCATCATCAACATCATCAGCCTGGCTACGTCCACTGCAGGACAAAGGCCTCTCCCATGTTCCGCCAGTTAACCCTGTCCTGTGCTTGCTGCTGCCAATTTATACCCGCAAACTTCTTAATCTCATCTGCCCACCTAACCTTCTGTCTCCCCCTAACCCACTTCCCTTCTCTGGGAATCCAGTTAGTTGCCCTTAACGACCAGCGGATAGTGGGAGTCAATGATATGCGTAGCACGAAAAGAGAAATGTCACTTTAAAATTTGCACAACGTAAATAATGCAAGAAACATAGCTGGCAACATAGAGGAATACTATAGCATTAATGAACGGGTGGTAGGCATTGTAATTAAACTGAATAAAAGATACAAGATGAAGGTAGTACAGGCTTACGCGCCTACATCCAGCCATGATGACGCTTCAGTTGAAAGCTTCTATGAAGACGTGGAATCGGCAATGAGTAAGGTAAAAGCACAGTATACTATAGTGATGGGCGACTTTAATGCAAAGATAGGGAAGAAGCAGGCTGGAGACTAGGCAGTAGGAGATTATGGCATTGGCACTAGAAACCCCAGAGGAGAGCTACTAGTAGAATTCGCAGAACGCAATAATTTGCGGATTTTGAATACCTTCTACCGAAAACGAGAAAACCGCAAGTGGACATGGAGGAGCCCTAATGGCGAAAATAAGAACGAAATAGACTTTATAATGACTGCACACCCAACCCAGGAATCGTGCAGGATGTGGAAGTGGTTGGCAAGGTACGATGCAGTGACCATAGAATGGTACGGTCTCGAATTCGCCTAGACTTGAAGAAGGAACGACAGAAACTAATACGCAAGAAACCAATTAATGAGCTAGCACTGAGAGGGAAAGTACAGGAATTCAGAGTGTCGCTGCAGAACAGGTACTCGGCTCTTAGTGAGGAAACCAACCTTAGCATAGATACAATGAATGATAATCTGACGAGTATCATTACGGAGTGTGCAGTGGAAGTTGAAGGCAGGGTAGGTAGACAGGACACTGGCAAGCTTTCCCAGGAAACGAAGAACCTAATTAAGAAGCGTCAAATCATGAAAGTCTCAAGTACAACAGACAAAATAGAACTGGCAGAGCTTTCGAAGTTGATTAATAGGCGTAAGGTATGCGATGTAAGAAGGTATAACGTGGAGAGAATTGAACACGCTCTGAAAAACGGAGGAAGCGTCAAAGCAGTGAAGAGGAAACTTGGGATAGGCAAAAGTCGGATGTATGCACTAAGGGACAAAGAAGGCAAAATAACTACCAATATGGATAGGATAGTTAAAATAGCGGAGGAGTTTTACAGAGATCTGTACAGTAGCCGAGACAACCAAGACCTGAATACTATAAGAACTAGCTGTAACCCGGATGACACCCCACCAGTAATGATAGAAGAAGTCAGAAAAGCTTTGGAGAGCATGCAAAGAGGCAAAGCTGCTGGTGAGGATCAGGTAACATCAGACCTGCTGAAAGACGGAGGACAGATTGTGTTAGAAAAACTAGCCACCCTGTTTACGAGGTGTCTCTTGACGGGAAGGGTACCAGAGTCTTGGAAGAACGCTAACATCATCTTAATACATAAGAAAGGAGATGACAAGGACTTGAAGAATTACAGGCCGATCAGCTTGCTCTCTGTAGTATACAAGCTATTTACAAAGGTAATCGCTAACAGAGTAAAGAAAACATTAGAATTCAATCAATCAAAGAAACAAGCAGGATTTAGAACAGGCTACTCAACAGTTGACCATATTCATACTATCAATCAGGTAATAGAGAAATGCTCAGAGTATAACCAACCACTATACATAGCCTTCATAGATTACGAGAAGGCGTTTGATTCAGTAGAAATATCAGCCGTCATGCAGACACTGCGGAATCAGGGCGTAGATGAAGTATATATAAACATTCTGGAAGAAATCTACAGGGGATCAACTGCTACCATAGTGCTTCATAAAGAAAGCAACAGAATAGTAATCAAGAAGGGTGTAAGGCAGGGGGACACAATCTCCCCAATGCTATTTACCGCGTGCTTACAGGAGGTTTTCAGAAGCCTAGAATGGAAACAGTTAGGGATAAGAGTTAATGGAGAATACCTTAGTAACTTGCGCTTCGCCGATGACATTGCATTGCTGAGTAACTCAGGGGACGAATTGCAACTCATGATTACGGAGTTAGACAAGGAGAGCAAAAAGGTGGGTCTTAAAATTAATCTGCAGAAAACGAAAGTAATGTACAACAACCTCGGAAAGGAGCAGCTCTTCGAGATAGGTAATAGTGCACTTGAGGTTGTAAAAGACTATGTCTACTTAGGGTAGGTAATAACGGCAGAGCCGAACCACGAGATTGAAGTAACTAGAAGAATAAGAATGGGGTGGAGCACATTCGGCAAGCACTCTCAAATTATGACAGGTAGATTGCCACTATCCCTCAAGAGGAAGGAATATAAGAGCTGTATCTTGCCGGTACTTAGCTACGGAGAAGAAACCTGGAGACTTACAAAGAGGGTTCAGCTTAAATTGAGGACGACGCAGCGAGCAATGGAAAGAAAAATGGTAGGTGTAACCTTAAGAGACAAGAAGAGAGCAGAGTGGATTAGGGGACAAACAGGAGTTAAGGATATCATAGTTGAAATAAAGAAGAGGAAATGGACATGGGCTGGGCATGTAGTGCGTAGACAGGATAACCGCTGGTCATTAAGGGTAACTAACTGGATTCCCAGAGAAGGCAAGCGGGTTAGGGGGAGACAGAAGGTTAGGTGGGCAGATGAGATTAAGAAGTTTGCGGGTATAAATTGGCAGCAGCAAGCACAGGACCGGGTTAACTGGCGGAACATGGGAGAGGCCTTTGTCCTGCAGTGGACGTAGTCAGGCTGATGATGATGATGAAAGAATGCCGTACATCACATCCATGTCATTATTATCATGTTTGTGTCTGGCATTTGTGTTCATCGTGCACTCACGTCACGTAATACCAAATGTGGTATGGGTGAAGCTAGCGAAACGGCCGTGAGCACGCAATGAGCGTAGCATGTAGTCATGTTTTACCTGACACGCATGCAGATGATAATTATCGAGTTTTGACGTGTCATTCACCTTTGTCGTCAATTCCCGTCACGTGATATCAAATTTGGTATATCTGGAGGTAGTGAAACGGCCACGAGCAAGCTATGAGCATCGCATGTAGTCATGTTCTACATGACACACATATCATGATTATCATGTTTTCGCACATCATTTACCTTCGTCGCGTATTCACGCCACGTAATACCAAACTTGATGTATGTGAAGCTATAGCGAAACGACTGCGAGCGCACTATGAGCATAGAATGTAGTAATGTTTTACATGGCACACACGTCTTGATTATCATGTTTAAATTTGTCACTTACCCTCGTGGTCCGTTCATGTCACGTAATAACCAATTTCGTATATGTGACGCTAGCGATACGACCTCGAGCGCTTCTTGAGAGTGGCATGTAGTGAAGTTTTTACATGAGCCCCACCGTGGAGAGAGAGAGGAACAACATTTATTCACGCAGCCGCCGTGCAGGAAGTCACCGGCCACGCATGGCGCGGGTATTCCCTATCTGAAGACTATGGCTAATAGTCCTATAGTCCCCGGCCCTAAATCTTGAGGACGTTGTGCTCCGGCTAGGCGTTGGATACTCGGGCTCCTCCGCTCCCGTTGTCCGTGGCGTCGGCTCCTTTTCTCCTCTGCTTTGCCAGGGCCTCCTCAAGCCACTGGATGGCGCGTCGTTGCGTGGTTCAGTCTTCGGAGCGTATCTATACTCCCACCTCTTCGAGATACGTGGCGTCCTGGCACTGCCCATTCCCATTGTTCACACTACTGTTACACCCGCCCAACATGATGTGGCGGAGGGTGGTGAGTTCACGTGCACACACGCTACACTTTGCGTCCACAAACATGTCGGGGCATACGCACCGGGCCAATGCTGGCGTTAGCACGCATTCTGTTTGCAGTTGTCAGAGCTTCACTGCTTCCGCACGTGACAGTTCCCGATGCGGGGGCAGAAAGGCTCTCCTGACCTCTCTGTAGGCCACCAGGATCCCTCCGTAGTCGGTGAGGGGATCGAGGTATTTTTCTCGTTTTTCACCGCTGGTTTCGGGGAGACGGGCTGCCGCAGTCCAGCGCGTCACGAGATCACGGGCCACAGCGTCCGCCTCCTCGTTGCGGTTCTCGATGTCGGGAGCCAGTTGTCCCTTGTGAGCTGGGAATCATTTGAGGGCGATGGTTGGCCCTGTAGCGGCGCTGCTAGCAGCCCACGAAGTCGCAATGGACCTCACTAGCTGCTGCGTGCCCCACCAGACCATGCCTCGGGCAAAACTCTTGATTGCCTGTTTTGAGTCCCTTAGCACCGTGCGCGTGCCTGGCCTACCTGTGGCCAGGGCTATCGCCACCGCCTCTGCCTGGCCGGCTGTTCGGGCGCGCACGGTGCTTGCTGTTAGTAATTCACCGGTACTAGCACTGACCACCACTGCTGCGAAGGCGTTGCGTCTTACCGGATATCTTGCGGCGTCCACGTAGACTGCGCCCTCGTCTCACTGATGTTGACGGGCCAGTGACGCTGCTCTCGCCACTCGCCTGCCCACATCCCTTCCCGGGTCCGTGTTTTTTGGCAGCGGGTGGGCGATGATCTTCCTCGCTGCCTCGTCGCTCAGGGGGACTTGTTCTTCTAGCTCCCCGTCCTGTCCTGCTCCCGGGCGTTCTCCAGGAGGTAGTAATCCCACCCGATCCAGTAATCCTCTGCCCGCGGCTGTGTTGCTAAGGCGGCTCAGCTGCGAAACTCTCTGGGCCTCGCTGATCTCTGAAAGCGTGTTGTGTGCTCCCAGAGACAGCAAGATCGTTGTCTTTGTGCCTAGTAGGAGCCCAAGAGCCGCCGCGTAAGTCTTCCGGATGGCAGCGTCAATCTTGGCTCGTTCCGCGCCGGTCCAGCGGTGAAAGGCCCCCGCATATGCCGCGTGGCTTATAACGAAAGCCTGCAGCAGACGCGGGAGCCCCCTCTCTTTCATGCCCCGGTAGCGGGATGACACTCGCTTGACCAGGCGTGCTGAGACGCCCATCTTGGTTGTGATGTTCTTGACCGCCATGGCGTTGGTTTGGGTGCGTCCACGAACATCTCCAGGACTCGAAGCCCCGGGACGTGCGGGATCTGCATACCGTCACTGGTGCGCGCGATGATGTTCTCGGCCACCTCTCGACTTGCCTTCTTTCTGTACCTTCCAGGTGGTGGCAGGATGAGTAGCTGTGATTTTTGTGGCGACCACCGCAAGCCCGTGCCCGAGAGCGCGGACTCCACGGCGTCCACCGCCGCCTGCAGGCCCGCCTCGATGTCTACGTCGCTTCCACCCGTGGCCCAGATGGTTACTTCGTCGGCGTAGAGGCAGTGTCGGATCCCTGGGCCCAGCGCCTCCAGACGCCTGGCCACCTCGATCATGACAATGGTAAACAGGAACGAGGAGATGACCGAGCCCTGTGGGGTCCCGACACTACCCAGCTCTCGTTCTTCGAGCTTCGTTCCTCCCACCTCCAGCCTGGCCGTGCAGCGAGAGAGGAAGGCTCTGATGTAGTTGTACGATCTTACGCCCAGCCCCAGGCGGGACACCTGAGCCAGGACCGCCGAGTGCCTAACGTTGTCGAAGGCACTCTGCAGGTCCAGGCCCAAGATCGCTCGGTTGTCATTCTTTGGAGTCCCACCTGGTGGGTCAAGGAGTTCTCATTGGATCAGGAGCATGGCGTCTTGCGTTCCTAACTTGGCACGGAAGCCTAGCCTTGAGTCCGGGTAGACATTGTGCGCTTCCAGGTAACGGTTCCACCGGGTGTTAAGAACGTGCTCCAGGACCTTGCCCACGCAGGACGTGAGTGAGATGGGATGCAGGCCCTCTATACCCGATGGCTTGTTTTGTTTTGGCAGCTGGATCGTCTTTGCTGTCTTCCAGGCCTTGGGCACCTTGCCGTTACGCCAGCATTCGTTGTAGTAGCGTGTCAGTGATGTGATGGCTGAGTTGCTCAGGTTGTGTAGAGGTTTGTTAGTAACTCTGTCAGGTCCAGCAGCCGAACGACAGTTCAGGTCCTGCGCCGCCTGCCTCACTTCTCATTCCTCTAGATCTCGGTCGAGGTGAGGGTTCAGCTGGCCGGCGTAGTCTGGGTGGTCTTCGCGACTGGTGATGGGGAGGTAGTGCTCGTTGAGTCGCTTGAACATCTCCTCTTTGCCCAGTTGACGAGAGGTGGTGTGTAGGATTTGGGCCGTGCGTGTACGTTGGTATTCGCAGCTCTTGGTCACATCCATCAGTTGCCTGAGGAGTTTCCAAGTGCCGCCGCGGTGAAGCTGCACATCAGCCTGGCTGCAGAGTGCATACCACTGCTGTTAGCAGAGCTGCCTGCTGTGTCACTCGATCTCTCGGCCGAGTTCTGCGATCTTCTTTCGTAGCTTTCTGTTGCGACGTTGCCGCCGCCAACGCTTTTAGGGAGAGTTCCAGGCTTCGAGGAGGTCGGCTAGTCTCGGGTCCATGGTTTCAATTTCTTCGGGTGCATCGATCTCTTTGGTGGCCCCTTCTGTTGCGGCCAGCAGCTTCACTGACCACTCGTCGATATTGTCGACTTCGCCAAGTTCTGTGTTACGGAACTTGTTTCAGTCGACGAGTTTGTGCTTTGATGTTTTCCGTGGTTCGGGTTTCCGTTGAGATGAGGCAGTGGTAATGCAATTTCGATTATGAAGTGATCGCTGCCCAGGTTTATTCCCATATTTCTCCACTTCGCGGTGCACCCTTCGGGCAGCATCGCAAGAGTGAGGTCCGGATTTTTATCCTGGGCAGCCGATGTTCCAATCCTTGATGGGTGGGCTGGATTGGTCAGTAACGTGAACTCGGCTTCGCCGGTGTCACGGGTCCCGTAATATTGGGAGGCGATCGCCGGGCTAATTCCAAGGGCCAAATTATCGGCCCCCCGAACCGCACCACGAAAGTGCGGACAATTTAGAAGTGGTCCTATTTGGCGCGCCAGCGGACGCCGGCTGTCGCCCACAGAACAAGTCAGAGCCGAGAGTTGATAAACAAAACAAAATTATATTCTCAATTATCGCAGATCAAAACAATACACAAGTATGCACACTCAACAACAATGCAACAATGTTCTACACAGTACAATCAGCCACACTCGAAACAACGGACACAGACATCAATACGCACTACAATGCAGTCGCATGCATCGAACAACCAAGACACTGAAAGACTAAAGAGTTAGGAAACTTATTAAGTCCAAAGATTTTGGAACAAAAGTCTGGATGATACTGTTCCGAGAATCACTCACTCAAAGTCCAGCGTTGTTGTTCCGCTGCCCCGAAGTTTCTCTTCCAGGAAACCTCGCGTCTTCAATTGGCCGCTCTCCAGGCTCCAAACTTCTTCGCCGGTAACACGTCGGCTTCACACACGCAGCTGTTGCCACGCGTCTTCGCTCGATAGCGGTAGACACACACTCTTGCCTGTAGCTCGAGTCTTCACCCCTCAGGTGGAAATCTTCTTCTCCTCCTTTGTCACAGAAGACAGTGCTTCGCCCACAAGGCGAAACACCCTACACACTCTGGCGCATACTTTCTTCTTCTCCTGCTTTGTCACTAAAAACAAAACCTTCACCGACAGACGCGGAGAAATAACCCCACGCATACTGGCGCTAACTTCCTTCTTCTCCTGATCTCCCATCTCTGCTGCTCGGTTAAATACCTTCCGCGCGAGATTCCAGAAAGTTCTCATCATTTCGTCGGCGCGATACGCAGCGAAGGCTGGGGAAAGCGCGAGACGGTACGAGGGCCCTCCGTGACAGATGACGCAACCCTGCATCACCACGCCCCTTTCCATCGAGAATTTTCCAGGCCTTGCTCGGCCGCCGATGTGAGGAGGTTCGTCGGCGAACCTACGCTTCCGAGGGAAAGAGACGCGTGCCCGGGGAGTCTTTGGATGTTTGTTTTCTTTTTTTTATCATTGACCTTGAGGCGTCTCTCCTGCGCTTCGTCGCGAGAATTTGGCGGCGCGACTTTTTTTGAGCGCTCGTTTTGTGACAGCCGGCATCTTCGAGAAGGTCCCTTCCCTTGGACAAGGTGGTCGTGTAGCCAAGCTCTTGATGTTGGGCGTTGAAATCGCCGCATATTGCCACGGCAGCGTCTCCTCTCTTGGCCAGGTCTTTCCGTGCGTGTGATGTGGCACTCTTGATCTTATGGAAGAGAGTCTTGAATTTCTGCTTTCCATGTCTAGGATTGCTATAGATGAAGACGGTGGTCGATGTCCTCTTCTTTATTCCACCTCGGGTTCCTCGTCCTTTGCGCTAATCGCTAGCTCGGTGACGCACAGCTCGATGGCAGTGTCCCTGCTGCCCAGGAACTGTTGGTGTTTCACGTAGGCGATGCTTTTCCGGATGAACGTGCACACGCCCTGCGCCGCACCCTTCCCGCATGTGCGAGCGGGCGGGGGGGGGGGGCAGGCGTGTGTCCGATACTCTGGCAGCGTCGGCGTGTCTTCGGTGTGGGTTTCTTGGACCGCTATCACGTCCGGGCGAGCCGTCAGTTCCAGCGATCTCAAGTACTGTTGTAGGATTGCTTTTCGGCACCGGAACCAGTTGGCGTTCCAGTGCCAGATCTTGATGTCATTGTTGCTGTCCAATAGGAGGGAGAGCCTTTTGTGTTTGGCAATATTGATGCACTGCTTCACCAATTAGTGGCTGCAGCTTCTCGGGGCTCAGGGCCCTCCATAGCGCTTGCTTGATTTGGAGCTGAATCGTTTGCGCAAGTTGTTGTTGGATGACTTTGGTGCATTTCGTGAGAATTCTCGAGATCTGCTCGATGCCCTCAAAGCTCTTGCCCCATTTCTTTATAGCTCTCGCGTTCCGACCGATCTAGGCTATAAGGTACTTGGCTGCTGACCTGCAGATCCAAGGATTGAATCGCGGCTGCAGCGGCCGCGTTTTAAATGAAGGCGAAAATGCTGTTGGCCAGTGCGCTGAAGTTTTGGTACACTTTAAATAACCCCAGATAGTAGAAAGTATCGGAGCCCGTATCTACGGCGTCACTCATAATTATGCGGTGGTTTCGGGACGGTAAATTTTATATATCTATCTACCATGGGTCAGTGCAATCGTCAACGAACAAAAAAGAACTGACCTGCGTAGGGATCGAACCTACGACCTTCGCGTTATTAGCACGACGCTCTAACCGACAGAGCTAGCAAGCCACGCCTTCCGCAATCTCCCCACTGACTTAGCAATAACGACTATGTTACCGTGTCAGCACTCCACAAAAAAGAAGGTTACCTGCTACTCTTTTTAATAGTGGAGACTCGCAGCTCAAATACATATTTTTAAAGGCGCAAGCTAACTCTCTGGTGAGAATCATTGCACACTCTTCGGAGAGTTTTGGAAGATGCGAATCTTGCAAAGTTAGTTAACGTTGACTTAAAAAAAAGCTATACGTATGGGGTAAATCAAGACTCTTAAAAAAGGTAACTGATATTCTCTATTAATATTTGTTTCCGTGGAGAGAATAAGGGCTAAAATGTCCCTTCCACAAACGCAGTGTTTGAGCTCGTCTCTATTTCTTGCATATGTGATGTGTGGTGCGCGTTCAAAGTGCGCGCCTTCGAAAAGTGCGCGTCACGGAAAAAAAAAAAAAACAAAAGGAGAAATACCAGAGTGCACGTGCGGTGCTGCTTAAACAAGAATGACGACGTTAAAGAGCGTCAAGCACGAGGATGCGTGGCAGGACGTGAAGTAAACAAAAGGTAAAACATCCAATGGGCAGCGAACACGGAGATTTCAAGACCCAATGGCTTGACACCACGAAACAGCAGTATCTCCAATGAGAACGAGACAAGTGGGCCAGAGCTGAAGCAGGAGCCTGGGGGGACCAGAGCAAGGGGAATTCGAGGCAGGCAGTGCAAGCGGAAGGTCGTCACCGGACCGGGCGCTGAAGATGGGCCGTTGGGTTCCGGACCCGAGCCTACAGGACTTCCACCGGCCGGGGCCTCCTGCTGTCGGGTTCCCGCTCCAAAGGACCGTGGCCATCCGGTCCTGAACTCCTTTCCAGGGCCTGCGGACTTTGGTTCCGGCAGGCGAGCTACAGCCGTCGGGCTCCGGGCCCGAGCTGTGCGCCCAGCTGCTTGACTAGGTCGACCCTAGTTCCCGGACGCGTCGCCACCAGCCTGCGTTCTCCCGTCTCCGACGTGTCCACGCTCCTCAAGCCGAAACCATCACGATTTGGTAGGGCTTTTCGACGTGTCGCCAGCAGCCAGCGTTCCCTCGTCCTCGTCCAGCCCACGCATTGACGCAGGAGTCACGGCGTTCCGGTTTCTCATCACCGCCGAAAACCAACTTGTGGGTGAGACTGCACCGATACTCTTGCGCTACTCCCATCACTCAGCCCCTTTCGAACGTTAGGTTTAGTTACTGACTTTGAACGTTCTTGTTGGGTGTTTACAGATGTGTTTCGTCATGTCCAGTCAACTGTTTATTAAGTGTTTTGTTTTGTGAGGAATCTTTGCCTTTTTACTTTTCAATTAAACTTTTTGTGTGTTTCTTGGAAACCGAACGGCTTTGTCCTTATTAACAAAACTCTCTGAGGCTCAGCCCGGGAGAAAAACAAATCAGCAACAAGAACCCTGCATCACAAATTGGCGTCCGCGACAGGACAAAGTCGTTTGTTTTTCCAGTAGATTTTTTGACGCGGTTAACACGATGACGAACACGTGGGAGTTAATTGAGTTGGCGGATAAAATGGGACTGACGGGAGCGGAGTTTAGAGTATGGTACGAGGAGCGGATGGAGAGGGAGCGTGAGCAACGGGCTGCAGAACGAAAGGCGGCGAAGGAAAAGCTTGAATTGGTGCTTAGAGCTAAGAAGGAGGAGCTAGAGCGCGTAACGCGTGAAAATAAAGTGTTGCTAGAGCGTCAGACACGCATACTGAAGCAGCAGCTCCAATTAGAGAGGGTGGACTTCGAGCGGCGACTCGAGCTTGCGATGGCGAAAAGGGGGCAGCTGGCGATGCAGAAGGTCGAGCAAGCGGTGAATGTTTGCTCCGATAGCAGCGTTTGCTGGAGGGAAGTCGATTCCTGCAAGGTTGGCCTCGAGCCTCGCGACAGCCTTACTTCGGAGCGAGAAGCTCAGATAGAGGAAGGCAGAGAGGTGGACAGCCAAGAAGGCAGGAGTCATGAGGAGTTTGTTGAAGCGACGGAAAGCTCCTCTGGCTGGGAACATATTACTTCCGTTAGCTGCTTGGGGACCTCTGAGAGGCCAAGCACCTATGAAGAAGAGCGCCTGGATATGGGCGACCTAGAAGCTGTGGAAAATGTTGTGGAGCAAAGCTTCGATAGCAGGGAACAAAGACGCTCCATTCAGAATGAGGTGTGTATCAGAACGTCGCAGAGGCCGAGCACATTTCGGGAAGGGGTAGGGCTACCTCTCAATAGCTCCATGGAAGGAGCGCTAGAACGTCATTGGGAAGATGGCAGCGAATGCCATGAAGGCTCTGATATAGTGGCCACTGATTGTTTTGTACCGACAGAGGTAGCAGCAGGCACCACGTCAATGGTCCTAGACCATACGTATATCTCACTCAGAGAGAGAGGGGATTCTAGTTCACAGGATAGCGTAACTGCTATTTGTCCGAGAAAACACGATGGGAGTGCTGAAGCACTCTTCAAAATAAACAGTATCGAATCGGAGGTGGGCTCGATGGTAGGTATGGAGAATGCCAGACAGGGTCTTGAACCTGAGAACGTGATTGGTTTTGAACCTATAATTAAGTCCACTCAAGATGAGCTGTATAATGACCGAGCACAACGGCATCCCTTCTCAAGAATCCAGGAACCTCACACGCTTGTCGGAGCGTTTGGGCTTGCTGAGGGCACCCCGAGCTTGTGTTCATTAGATGGTGAACTAAAAGAAAGCATTTGTGTGAGAGATTGTGGCATTTGGACATTCGTGTCTCAGTGCGTTTCGTGTCGACGCCGACGGCTCGAGACCGCGCCCTGTTCCTCTGTGACCGGTAAGCGTTCATGTGGCCGGCGGGGGCGCAGACACGCGTTTCAGCGAAAGTGCATAAAAGCATGTTTGCCACAGTTACTTTCGAAACGTGCGAGAAGGGCAGTGCGTCTGGTTTGGGACGCGATAACCTGAGGGTAGGGTTAGAAAACCGGTAGCTCTTTCTGGACTTCGACTTTTAGATGCGGACACAAGTAGCTTTGTCCATAGTCGATTTTGTAGTAAAAAGGTTTATTCCGGGTTTCAGAACTTTTAAATGCAATTGGGTGAATCTAAAGTTTAAGTATGGACATTTGGACGATGTAGCGAACTGTAGCCCGGTGATGTGGTGAACTGCGTGGTGCAAATATGTGGTTTAATTGTGACGTAGTGCAGAACGCGCACTCATCGGCAGTTTTTTTTTCTAAAAAAAAAAAAAACTTGAATAAAAGGGGGGCGTATGTGATGTGTGGTGCGCGTTCAAAGTGCGCGCCTTCGAAAAGTGCGCGTCACGGAAAAAAAAAAAAACAAAAGGAGAAATACCAGAGTGCACGTGCGGTGCTGCTTAAACAAGAATGACGACGTTAAAGAGCGTCAAGCACGAGGATGCGTGGCAGGACGTGAAGTAAACAAAAGGTAAAACATCCAATGGGCAGCGAACACGGAGATTTCAAGACCCAATGGCTTGACACCACGAAACAGCAGTATCTCCAATGAGAACGAGACAAGTGGGCCAGAGCTGAAGCAGGAGCCTGGGGGGACCAGAGCAAGGGGAATTCGAGGCAGGCAGTGCAAGCGGAAGGTCGTCACCGGACCGGGCGCTGAAGATGGGCCGTTGGGTTCCGGACCCGAGCCTACAGGACTTCCACCGGCCGGGGCCTCCTGCTGTCGGGTTCCCGCTCCAAAGGACCGTGGCCATCCGGTCCTGAACTCCTTTCCAGGGCCTGCGGACTTTGGTTCCGGCAGGCGAGCTACAGCCGTCGGGCTCCGGGCCCGAGCTGTGCGCCCAGCTGCTTGACTAGGTCGACCCTAGTTCCCGGACGCGTCGCCACCAGCCTGCGTTCTCCCGTCTCCGACGTGTCCACGCTCCTCAAGCCGAAACCATCACGATTTGGTAGGGCTTTTCGACGTGTCGCCAGCAGCCAGCGTTCCCTCGTCCTCGTCCAGCCCACGCATTGACGCAGGAGTCACGGCGTTCCGGTTTCTCATCACCGCCGAAAACCAACTTGTGGGTGAGACTGCACCGATACTCTTGCGCTACTCCCATCACTCAGCCCCTTTCGAACGTTAGGTTTAGTTACTGACTTTGAACGTTCTTGTTGGGTGTTTACAGATGTGTTTCGTCATGTCCAGTCAACTGTTTATTAAGTGTTTTGTTTTGTGAGGAATCTTTGCCTTTTTACTTTTCAATTAAACTTTTTGTGTGTTTCTTGGAAACCGAACGGCTTTGTCCTTATTAACAAAACTCTCTGAGGCTCAGCCCGGGAGAAAAACAAATCAGCAACAAGAACCCTGCATCACAAATTGGTCAAATTGACGACATTGGTCAAAGCTTGAACAATCCTAATGATCGTCATCATTGTCTTGGGTACCATGGTTGACAACCACCAGCACGTTTTTGCTGTTATGCTGATGTCTACGGTAAGTGCGACGACGTGCATGAACATTAACCACAAAAGAGTTGACAGTTGGGCGAGTTGGTGCTTTGACATCGAAGCCATCGTGAGGGCGAAACTAAACACAACAGACAAAAATAAGCAGACGAAGACAGGCACATGACCTCGTCTGTTTGTTCCTGTGTGTTAAGTTTAGTGGCGCCCCACGATGGTATTTACATGCATTAGAAGTCGTATAAGCGGTCGATGAATAAACCACGTGACATATAAACGGATTCTATTTCCGCTTCTCGGTAGTGGCTTTACCGATTTTGCCTTTTGAGCCCCTCCCGCTGCCGCATTTTTAGAAAACGAAACTAAATAATGAAGTTGAGCGTCCCTAAAGTTCCCCATGGATAAAGAGCAACGTCATAGTACAACGCTACATTTATACTTTCACTTCTCGAAGTTATTCTCGGGAAAGTCTGCACAGTGTACATACAGATTCGTCCGCGTCCTGTGTGCGTGTGTGTTCAGAAACACAGACGCACACAAGACGTAGTCGCATTTTCCAATAATAATAATAATAATAATAATAATAATAATAATAATAATAATAATAATAATAATAATAATAATAATAATAATAATAATAATAATAATAATAATAATAATAATAATAATAATAATATTATTATTATTATTATTATTATTATTATTATTATTATTACTATTATTATTATTATTATTATTATTATTATTATTATTATTATTATTACATTGTTCCTATTATATGATGCAGATTTAAAACTCATTTGGTGCGACTGTTGCTCACCAATTCATTCATTCTACTTAAGTACGGTAGGCACTTTTGTCTGAAAACACACACACACACACAAAGGTACCACGAATTATCTAGTAATAAGAAAAAATCTAGATAAGAGCCGACAGGCGGAAATGCGAAGTGGGATGATCAAGGTGAACAGCGAAAGTGCCTCAGACAGGCTGGCCGACGTTTTATTAGGGGGACCTATCTTTGTCGACGGCACCTTGTCATCCTTGGCGCGTTAGCTTTAAGGGGGTTAGCAGGGACGTCATCTATTGGTGGTGGCGCCTGTCCCCATTGGTATATATGGTAACTAACAGGGACATGTGCCACCAGAAGATGACATCACTGCTTAGCCCTTTAAAACTAACACGCCAAGGATGAGAATATCCTTTCACAAAGATAGATCCTCTTATCGAAACGACCGCCAGCCTGTCAGGGGCACTGCCACTGTTCACCTGATTATCCCTCTAGTATATATGGGTATTCCATGAGCACACTCAGGAGAGAATAATATTACGTGAGGATCTCGTTAGCGATTAAAGTTCGAGTGCACCAAGTTGCTTTAACTGAAGTCGACAAACTGCTTTCAGATGGTTGTGTAGAAAAGTGCGCACGTTTTCTATATCATTAAATTTTTTCTGCTGCTGATTCATTGCACTCTTGCAAAAAGTTTTCCCATCCACTCATAGATAACAGTGAGTGAATTTTGCAGAAGCACGGAGAAGAAATTAATGTCAGTGTGGGGGAGGGTAAGGGCGATGCCCTTTTAAGGAGAATGTGCTCAATACGATATCAGTAAAAAGTCTGGTGGTAAAACAATATCAATATAAATACTCATAACGCAAATTATCTTCATAATTGACACACATATTTGCGAATAATCTTAAGATCGTGATATTGTTACATTTAAGCAGAGAGTTTGTTTTAACCTCGTACACTCCAAACGTAATGACTCTGTTACCTCGAAAAAAACCCCGGTGAGCTGTTTTTTCGAACATTCATCGGTGCACACTCTGCGTTTTAGGCTTTGAAATAATTACAAGAAAATGAAATAAATATTCGGCTCGTGAATCCAAAATTTTATATCGAACTACCCAAAGCTATACTGCTGCTCTCTGCTCAAAGTATACCGCTCTAGAAGAGTTAAGGCTTCTGCAACTGTGCGAGAGATGGCGCTGCCAGACTTTGACTATGAGTGAGCAGATATGGTTTGTTTTGGGTTTTGCTCTCGAAATGGCATACCAATAATAATAAGGTACCCCATGTATATCGGTAGGAAAGTACACGCACGAAATGAAACTGACGAACTTAAAATACTGCTTTAAATCACGGCGTCTTGACATAGCTCTGAAAACAGATGTTCCGTTCTCCACAGGAACCCGCACTGGCAAGCGTCTACAACAAGTGCGCAAGAATATTTTAAAAATTTAATAATAAATTTGGTGTTGAGCTATAGCTTGCTCTCGGTGAACGGGATTATCGTTATCCAATGTTGGTTCTCTAATTTATTAACCACTTCCGACAATACTAAAGAAGTTTGATTAGCCTAATTCTTTCGGCCATCAACTTTTCTCGTTCAAAAATTAAATTGATGAAACAATCCTATAAGATTCAAGTAATTACCAGACAGTTCCAAATCCCCTTTACCCTATTTCCCCTTTCCTTCTCTTCCTATTCAGTAATTGCTTTCTTTTATGATTTTTATAGGTGGTTTGGCGTGCGTTGCGCCATGTGCAGTAGCTTTATTTTTTGCTTGAGGGCGTTAAGTGAACATCATAAAGGTTGTCGATGATCTCATTCAAGGTGCAGGCACGCGGTAACTTATCACCATCAAGGCCCTCGAAGAACAAGATGAAAAATATTTCGCGTTGGCACGGGTGGCGATAAACATTTATTTATGAAAGTTATTTACATGGAGGTTGGGGACGGGTCTTTATGAGGCCGCACTCTACAAACACTAGGTGGGCTCTCCCTTAAGGTATCCCAATGGTGTCGGCCGCATCTTGGCACGCTTAACCAAGTCCCGTTGGACTGTTAGGCATGAGCACACGAGCAGGGTGGCCTCCCAGTCTTCACGGGAAGGGTTTGCTATAGCGGAAAAGTTTGGGGTTTTTCGGCATAACGAAACCACGTAGAATCTGCCACAATATTTTCTTTAGAGTGCGGGCACTTCCCCGTGAATGCGGGGTGGAAGTTTTTTAGGATTACCGTGCACAATTAAGTTCTGGTGCAAAGGCGACAGAGGACTCGCTCCTCCACCTGTGAGAGGCCTTCACAGCGTTTTCAATAGATGTGATGGCAAGATTGGAGATATCTTGTGATCCCTTGTGTGAGAAGGATTCCTTTCGAAGTCGCGTGGTAATTATGCGCCATATAAGGTAACGACAACCGATTACTAAAAAGTACGACAGCCCGGTCTAATGAAAAAAAAATTATGAAAGGAGATGGTGCTGGTTTGATGGGGGACATTGACAACAGATTATTCATTCGCAGAAAATCAAAAAATGAAATTTAACAATTACGTTACGCATAATAAACGGATTGCTCGTTACAGAAGTAAACTTCACGTGCTGTTTTCGATAGAGTGGGCAAAAAGTTTTAAGCAAAGACAAGAATGTTGACCAGACAATATTTCCATCTGGCTACACTGTGCCTCAAAATTGGAGCAAAGCAAAGCCTTCAAAGGCTTTGCTTTGATAATTTATTTGGCTTACCATTCGGGGCACTAAGGCTACCAAGCTTTATGTGGAAGTCACTTGGTGCTCCTACAACTTCGCGCACTTTAAAGAAAAGCTCTGCAAAAAGGAAATGTTGCAGTTACCTTAGAACCTATGAAACAAAAAAAATTCAATGTTTCTGACGAAGCGCTATAATTTGGTATTAGGGATTTCTGCTTGTTACTATATAAAAAAGTTAAGTATTCTCTGTTAGCTGTTGAGATTTTCAGATCGAAAGATTTGAAATGGTGTGCTCTATATGGCTCAAAAGAATACTATGCCAACTGTAGATGTGTAGCCCTTATGTTTCTTGGCTTCTTCGGTTTTGCTTTTTTACTTTTGTAAAACTTGTCACACGTTAGCAAAAATGAGCTGTCTGCGCTACCCCCAACCACAATTTTCTCCAGTTAGTGGGGGCGACTAGACCTAAGACTTCGCTTCCATGCTGTTTCAGCTATAATCTAGGACTTTACAATAAAAGGAGGTGTTTTATTCAGGGTAATATTTTGGCGCTTGCGCAATAGTTATGAGAACTAATATACAATGATAAATGTATATAGGATTTTTCTACAAGTAATTGTAATTTAATGTGAAGAATAGTGTAAGAATAGCGGACTAAATTTGTGCATTTTTCCTGTGTTCATTTCTATTTCTGTTTTTTCTTTTAACGTTTTTTTGTTCTTTCAGTTTTTCTTCCATTTTCGCCTTTTCTTCTCTTCCTATTTACCACTTGCTTACTTTTTTTAATTTTATACAAGGTTTTCCTGCGTTGCGCCATGTGCAGTAGCTTTTTTTTGGTGATGGTGTTAAGTGAACATCATCAAAGTGCTCGAAGGTCTCAATCATGGCGCGAGCGTACGGTCACTTACCGTCATCTTGGCGGTCGGAGAACAAAATGAAAGATACTTCTCGTTTACACGGGGGGTGAAAAACATTTATTTATGGAAGTTATGTAAATGGAGGGTGGAGAGCGGTCCTTAAGGGGCCACCCCGTTCAAACACTAGGTGAGCTCCCCCTGGCGCTATTCCAATAGCGTCGGCCGCGGCCCTGCCACGCTCAACCAAGACCCGTGGGGCTGTAAGGTCGGAGCAGCCGAGCAGAGCTGCCTCCCAGTCTTCCCGGGAATATTTGATTTTTCTTCACAGTGCGGGCACTTCCCCGTATTAGCGGGGTTAGAGTGCTTTAGGATTGCCGAACACAATAAAGTTTTATTCCAAACGCGATGGAGGACTCGCTCCACCACCTTTGTGAGGCCCTCACAGCGTTTTCAATAGACGTGATGGCCGGATCGATACTATCTTGTGTTCTCTTGTGTACACAGGATTGGTTTCGAGGTCGCATAGAATGAAGTCATGTTTTACATGGAACGCACGTCATGCTCATCATGTTTAAATTTGTCACTTACCCTCGTGGTCCATTCACGTCACGTAGTACCCAATTTCGTATATGTGACGCTAGCGATACGACCTCGACCGCTTCATGAGAGTGGCATGTAGTGAAGTTTTTTACATGACACCAGCAGTGGAGGCTAAGGTACTTGGATGCTGACCTGCAGATCGAGGGATCGAATCCCGGCTTCGGCGTCCGCGTGTTCATTGAAGGCGAAAATGCTGTTGGCCCGTGCACTGAAGTTTGGGTACACTTTAAATAACCCCAGGAAGTATAGGGTATCGGAGCCCTCCACTACGGCGTCTCTCGTGATTATGCACTGGTTTCGGGAAGGAAAATTTCATATATCTATCTACCTAGGGTCAGTGCAATAGTAAATGAAAAGAAAAAAAAACTGGCCTGCGCAGCGATCGAACCTACGAGCTTCGCGTTATTAGCACGACGCTCTAACCGACTGAGCTAGCAGGCCACGCCTTCCACATGGTTCTTGCTGACTTAGCAATCACGACTATGTTGCCGTGTCAGCACTTCGCAAACAAAAAGAAGGTTACCTGCTACTATTTTTAAAAGTGGAGACTCGCAGCTCACACACATAATTTTAAAGGTGCACGCTAACTCTCTGGTAAAGATCACTGCACCCTCTTCGGAGAATTTAGGAAGAGGCGACTTTTGCAAAGTTAGTTAACGTTGACTTTCAAAAAAAAGCTATAGGTATGTGGTCAATCAAGACTCTTAAAAAGGGTAGCTGATGTTTTCTATTATTATTTGTTTCCGTGGAGAAAATAAGGGCTAAAATGTCTCTTCGACAAACACTGCAACAAAAAGAGACGAGCGCAATCTCACAATCGGTGGATCGGGTATAGGCTTACGACATTGGTCAAAGTTACAACGATCATAATGATCGTCATCATTGTTTTGGGTACCATGGTTGTTACAACCACCAGCACGTTTTTGCTGTTATGCTGATGTTTACGGTAAGTGCGACGACGTGCAGGAAGATTAACTTCAAAGAATTGAGAGTCCGGCGAGTTGGTGCTTTGACATCGAACCCATCGTGAGGGTGAAACTAAACACAACAGAGAGGAAGAGTACTGCCGGGCACAATTAAGTCCTGGTGCAAACGCGACAGAGGACTTGCTCCTTCACCTGTGGGAGGCCCTCACAGCGTTTTCAATAGATGTGATGGCAGGATTGGTAATATCTTGTGATCGCTTGTGTGAGCAGGATTCCTTTCGAAGTCGCGTGCTAATTATGCGCCATATAAGTAACGAAAACCGATTACTACAAACTACGACAGCCCGGCCTAATGAAAAAAAAACAATGAAGGGAGGTCGTGCTGGTGTGATGGACGACAGTGACAAAAGATTATTCATTCGCAGAAAAATCAATAAATGAAATTTAACATATACGTTACGCATTTTAAACACATTTCTCGTTACAAAAGTGAACTTCACGTGCAGTTTTTGATAGAGTGGGCAAAAAGTTTTAAGCAAAGACAAGAATGTTGACCAGACGATATTTCCATCTGGCTACGCTGTGCCTCAAATTTGGAGCAAAGCAAAGCCTTCAAAGGCTTTGCTTTGATAATTTATTTGGCTTACCATTCAGGGCACTAAGACTACCAAGCTCCCGTGTACTCAGATTTGGGTGCACGTTAAAGAACCCCAGGTGGTCAAAATTTCCGGAGCCCTCCAATACGGCGTCTCTCATAATCCAATATTGGTTTTGGGATGTTAAACCCCACAAATCAATCAAGACTACCAAGCTTTATGTGGAAGTCACTTGGTGTTCCTACAACTTCGCGCACTTTAAAGAAAAGCTCTGCAAAAAGGAAATGTTGCAGTTACCTTAGAACCTATGAAACAAAAAAATTCAATGTTTCTGACGAAGCGCTACAATTTGGTATTGGGGATTTCTGCTTGTTACTATATAAAAGAGTTAAGTATTCTCTCTAACCTGTTGAGATTTTCAGATCAAAAGATTTGAAATGGCGTGCTGTATATGACTCAAAAGAATACTATGCCAACTGGAAATGTGTAGCCCTTATGTTTTTGATTTTTTCGCTCTTGCTTTTTTACTTTTGTAATACTTGTCACACCTTAGCAAAAATGCGCTGCCGGCGCTACCCCCAACCACAATTTTCTCCAGTTAGTGGGGGCGACTGGACCTACGACTTCGCTTCCATGCTGTTTCAGATATAATCTAGAACTTTATAACAAATGGAGGTGTTTTATTCAGGGTGATATTTTGGCGCTTGCGCAATAGTTATGAGAACTATTATACAACAATAAATGTATATAGGATTCTTCTACAAGTGATTGTAATCTAAATGTGAAGAATAGTGGAAGAATAGTGGACTAATTTTGTGCCTTTTTCCTGTGTTTATTTCTATTTCTGTTTTTTCTTTTAACATTTTTCTTGTTCTTTCTGTTTTTTCTATTTTCGCCTTTTCTTCTCTTCCTATTTACCACTTGCTTACTTTTTATTTTCAATTTTATACAAGGTTTTGCCTGCGTTGCGCCATGTGCAGTAGCTTTTTTTTGGTGATGGTGTTGAGTGAACATCATCAAAGTGGTCGAAGATCTCAATTATGGCGCGAGCGTATGGTCACTTATCGTCATCTTGGCGGTCGGAGAATAAGATGAAAGATACTTCTCGTTTACACGCGTGTTGAAAAACATTTATTTATGGAAGTTATGTAAATGGAGGGTGGAGAGCGGTCCTTAAGGGGCCACCCCGTTCAAACACTAGGTGAGCTCCCCCTGGCGCTATTCCAATAGCGTCGGCCGCGGCCCTGCCACGCTCAACCAAGACCCGTGGGGCTGTAAGGTCGGAGCAGCCGAGCAGAGCTGCCTCCCAGTCTTCCCGGTAATGTTTGGATATAGCGGTGAGGTTTCGAGTTTTTTGGCATAACTCAACCATGTGGAATCTTTGTAATTTTCTTCACAGTGCGGGCACTTCCCCGTGAAAGCGGGGTTGGAGTGCTTCAGGATTGCCGGACACAATGAAGTTTTATTGCAAACGCGACGGAGGACTCGCTCCACCACCTTTGTGAGGCCCTCACAGCGTTTTCAATAGATGTGATGGCCGGATCGATACTATCTTGTGATCTCTTGTGTACACAGGATTGGTTTCGAGGTCGCGTAGAATGAAGTCATGTTTTACATGGAACGCACGTCATGCTCATCATGTTTAAATTTGTCACTTACCCTCGTGGTCCATTCACGTGTACCCAATTTCGTATATGTGACGCTAGCGATACGACCTCGACCGCTTCATGAGAGTGGCATGTAGTGAAGTTTTTTACATGACACCAGCAGTGGAGGCTAAGGTACTTGGATGCTGACCTGCAGATCGAGGGATCGAATCCCGGCTTCGGCGTCCGCGTGTTCATTGAAGGCGAAAATGCTGTTGGCCCGTGCACTGAAGTTTGGGTACACTTTAAATAACCCCAGGAAGTATAGGGTATCGGAGCCCTCCACTACGGCGTCTCTCGTGATTATGCACTGGTTTCGGGAAGGAAAATTCCATATATCTATCTACCTAGGGTCAGTGCAATAGTAAATGAAAAGAAAAAAAAAACTGGCCTGCGCAGCGATCGAACCTACGAGCTTCGCGTTATTAGCACGACGCTCTAACCGACTGAGCTAGCAGGCCACGCCTTCCACATGGTTCTTGCTGACTTAGCAATCACGACTATGTTGCCGTGTCAGCACTTCGCAAACAAAAAGAAGGTTACCTGCTACTATTTTTAAAAGTGGAGACTCGCAGCTCACACACATAATTTTAAAGGTGCACGCTAACTCTCTGGTAAGGATCACTGCACCCTCTTCGGAGAATTTAGGAAGAGGCGACTTTTGCAAAGTTAGTTAACGTTGACTTTCAAAAAAAAGCTATAGGTATGTGGTCAATCAAGACTCTTAAAAAGGGTAGCTGATGTTTTCTATTATTATTTGTTTCCGTGGAGAAAATAAGGGCTAAAATGTCTCTTCGACAAACACTGCAACAAAAAGAGACGAGCGCAATCTCACAATCGGTGGATCGGGTATAGGCTTACGACATTGGTCAAAGTTACAACGATCATAATGATCGTCATCATTGTTTTGGGTACCATGGTTGTTACAACCACCAGCACGTTTTTGCTGTTATGCTGATGTTTACGGTAAGTGCGACGACGTGCAGGAATATTAACTTCAAAGAATTGAGAGTCCGGCGAGTTGGTGCTTTGACATCGAACCCATCGTGAGGGTGAAACTAAACACAACAGAGAGGAAGAGGACTGCCGGGCACAATTAAGTCCTGGTGCAAACGCGACAGAGGACTTGCTCCTTCACCTGTGGGAGGCCCTCACAGCGTTTTCAATGGATGTGATGGCAGAATTGGTAATATCTTGTGATCGCTTGTGTGAGCAGGATTCCTTTCGAAGTCGCGTGCTAATTATGCGCCATATAAGTAACGAAAACCGATTACTACAAACTACGACAGCCCGGCCTAATGAAAAAAAAACAATGAAGGGAGGTCGTGCTGGTGTGATGGACGACAGTGACAAAAGATTATTCATTCGCAGAAAAATCAATAAATGAAATTTAACATATACGTTACGCATTTTAAACACATTTCTCGTTACAAAAGTGAACTTCACGTGCAGTTTTTGATAGAGTGGGCAAAAAGTTTTAAGCAAAGACAAGAATGTTGACCAGACAATATTTCCATCTGGCTACGCTGTGCCTCAAATTTGGAGCAAAGCAAAGCCTTCAAAGGCTTTGCTTTGATAATTTATTTGGCTTACCATTCAGGGCACTAAGACTACCAAGCTCCCGTGTACTCAGATTTGGGTGCACGTTAAAGAACCCCAGGTGGTCAAAATTTCCGGAGCCCTCCAATACGGCGTCTCTCATAATCCAATATTGGTTTTGGGATGTTAAACCCCACAAATCAATCAAGACTACCAAGCTTTATGTGGAAGTCACTTGGTGTTCCTACAACTTCGCGCACTTTAAAGAAAAGCTCTGCAAAAAGGAAATGTTGCAGTTACCTTAGAACCTATGAAACAAAAAAATTCAATGTTTCTGACGAAGCGCTACAATTTGGTATTGGGGATTTCTGCTTGTTACTATATAAAAGAGTTAAGTATTCTCTCTAACCTGTTGAGATTTTCAGATCAAAAGATTTGAAATGGCGTGCTGTATATGGCTCAAAAGAATACTATGCCAACTGGAAATGTGTAGCCCTTATGTTTTTGATTTTTTCGCTCTTGCTTTTTTACTTTTGTAATACTTGTCACACCTTAGCAAAAATGCGCTGCCGGCGCTACCCCCAACCACAATTTTCTCCAGTTAGTGGGGGCGACTGGACCTACGACTTCGCTTCCATGCTGTTTCAGATATAATCTAGAACTTTATAACAAATGGAGGTGTTTTATTCAGGGTGATATTTTGGCGCTTGCGCAATAGTTATGAGAACTATTATACAACGATAAATGTATATAGGATTCTTCTACAAGTGATTGTAATCTAAATGTGAAGATTAGTGGAAGAATAGTGGACTAACTTTGTGCCTTTTTCCAGTGTTTATTTCTATTTCTGTTTTTTCTTTTAACATTTTTCTTGTTCTTTCTGTTTTTTCTATTTTCGCCTTTTCTTCTCTTCCTATTTACCACTTGCTTACTTTTTATTTTCAATTTTATACAAGGTTTTGCCTGCGTTGCGCCATGTGCAGTAGCTTTTTTTTGGTGATGGTGTTGAGTGAACATCATCAAAGTGGTCGAAGATCTCAATTATGGCGCGAGCGTATGGTCACTTATCGTCATCTTGGCGGTCGGAGAATAAGATGAAAGATACTTCTCGTTTACACGCGTGTTGAAAAACATTTATTTATGGAAGTTATGTAAATGGAGGGTGGAGAGCGGTCCTTAAGGGGCCACCCCGTTCAAACACTAGGTGAGCTCCCCCTGGCGCTATTCCAATAGCGTCGGCCGCGGCCCTGCCACGCTCAACCAAGACCCGTGGGGCTGTAAGGTCGGAGCAGCCGAGCAGAGCTGCCTCCCAGTCTTCCCGGTAATGTTTGGATATAGCGGTGAGGTTTCGAGTTTTTTGGCATAACTCAACCATGTGGAATCTTTGTAATTTTCTTCACAGTGCGGGCACTTCCCCGTGAAAGCGGGGTTGGAGTGCTTCAGGATTGCCGGACACAATGAAGTTTTATTGCAAACGCGACGGAGGACTCGCTCCACCACCTTTGTGAGGCCCTCACAGCGTTTTCAATAGATGTGATGGCCGGATCGCTACTATCTTGTGATCTCTTGTGTACACAGGATTGGTTTCGAGGTCGCATAGAATGAAGTCATGTTTTACATGGCACGCACGTCATGATTATCATGTTTAAATTTGTCACTTACCCTCGTGGTCCATTCACGTCACGTAGTACCCAATTTCGTATATGTGACGCTAGCGATACGACCTCGACCGCTTCATGAGAGTGGCATGTAGTGAAGTTTTTTACATGACACCCGCAGTGGAGGCTAAGGTACTTGGATGCTGACCTGCAGATCGAGGGATCGAATCCCGGCTTCGGCGTCCGCGGGTTCATTGAAGGCGAAAATGCTGTTGGCCCGTGCACTGAAGTTTGGGTACACTTTAAATAACCCCAAGAAGTATAAGGTATCGGAGCCCTCCACTACGGCGTCTCTCGTAATTATGCGGTGGTTTCGGGAAGGAAAATTCCATATATCTATCTACCATGGGTCAGTGCAATAGTAAATGAAAAGAAAAAAAGAACTGGCCTGCGCAGGGATCGAACCTACGACCTTCGCGTTATTAGCACGACGCCCTAACCGACTGAGCTAGCAGGCCACCCCTTCCATATTGTTCTTGCTGACTTAGCAATCACGACTATGTTGCCGTGTCAGCACTTCACAAACAAAAAGAAGGTTACCTGCTACTATTTTTAAAAGTGGAGACTCGCAGCTCACACACATAATTTTAAAGGTGCACGCTAACTCTCTGGTAAAGATCACTGCACCCTCTTCGGAGAATTTAGGAAGAGGCGACTCTTGCAAAGTTAGTTAACGTTGATTTTCAAAAAAAAAAGCTATAGGTATGTGGTAAATCAAGACTCTTAAAAAGGGTAACTGATGTTTTCTATTATTATTTGTTTCCGTGGAGAAAATAAGGGCTCAAATGTCCTTTCCACAAACACTGCAACAAAAAGAGACGAGCGCAATCTCACAATCGGTGGATCGGGTATATGTTTACGACATTGGTCAAAGCTAGAGCGATCATAATTATCGTCATCATTGTTTTGGGTACCATAGTTGTTACAACCACCAGCAAGTTTTTGCTGTTATGCTGATGTTTACGGTAAGTGCGACGACGTGCAGGAAGATTAACTTCAAAAGAGTTGACAGTCGGGCGAGTTGGTGCTTTGACATCGAACCCATCGTGAGGGTGAAACTAAACACAACAGAGAGAAATAAGCAGACGAGGACCGGCACCTGACCTTATCTATTTTTTCCTGTGTGTTGTGTTTAGTGGCACCCCACAATGGTTTCTACATGCATTAGAAGTCGAATAAGCGGACGACGAGCAAACCACGTGACATATGAACGGATTCTCTTTCCGCTTCTCGGTCGCGGCTTTACCGATTTTGCGTTTTGAGCCCCTCCCGCTGCTACAATTTTGAAAACGAAACTAAATAACGAAGCTGAGCGTCCCTAAAGTTCCTCATGAATTAAGAGCAACGCCATAGTATAACGCTACATTTAAACTTTCACCTCTGGAAGTTATTCTCGGGAACGTCTGCACAGAGCACGTACAGATTCGTCCGCGTCCTGTATGCGTGTGTGTTCACAAACACAGACGCACACAAGACGTAGTCGCATCTTTCAATAATAATAATAATAATAATAATAATAATAATAATAATAATAATAATAATAATAATAATAATTATTATTATTATTATTATTATTATTATTATTATTATTATTATTATTATTATTATTATTATTATTATTATTATTATTATTATTATTATTATTATTATTATTATTATTATTATTAGTATTATTATTATTATTATTATTATTATTATTATTATTATTGAAAGATGCGACTACGTCTTGTGTGCGTCTGTGTTTGTGAACACACACGCATACAGGACGCGGACGAATCTGTACGTGCTCTGTGCAGACGTTCCCGAGAATAACTTCCAGAGGTGAAAGTTTAAATGTAGCGTTATACTATGGCGTTGCTCTTAATTCATGAGGAACTTTAGGGACGCTCAGCTTCGTTATTTAGTTTCGTTTTCAAAATTGTAGCAGCGGGAGGGGCTCAAAACGCAAAATCGGTAAAGCCGCGACCGAGAAGCGGAAAGAGAATCCGTTCATATGTCACGTGGTTTGCTCGTCGTCCGCTTATTCGACTTCTAATGCATGTAGAAACCATTGTGGGGTGCCACTAAACACAACACACAGGAAAAAATAGATAAGGTCAGGTGCCGGTCCTCGTCTGCTTATTTCTCTCTGTTGTGTTTAGTTTCACCCTCACGATGGGTTCGATGTCAAAGCACCAACTCGCCCGACTGTCAACTCTTTTGAAGTTAATCTTCCTGCACGTCGTCGCACTTACCGTAAACATCAGCATAACAGCAAAAACTTGCTGGTGGTTGTAACAACTATGGTACCCAAAACAATGATGACGATAATTATGATCGCTCTAGCTTTGACCAATGTCGTAAACATATACCCGATCCACCGATTGTGAGATTGCGCTCGTCTCTTTTTGTTGCAGTGTTTGTGGAAAGGACATTTGAGCCCTTATTTTCTCCACGGAAACAAATAATAATAGAAAACATCAGTTACCCTTTTTAAGAGTCTTGATTTACCACATACCTATAGCTTTTTTTTTTGAAAATCAACGTTAACTAACTTTGCAAGAGTCGCCTCTTCCTAAATTCTCCGAAGAGGGTGCAGTGATCTTTACCAGAGAGTTAGCGTGCACCTTTAAAATTATGTGTGTGAGCTGCGAGTCTCCACTTTTAAAAATAGTAGCAGGTAACCTTCTTTTTGTTTGTGAAGTGCTGACACGGCAACATAGTCGTGATTGCTAAGTCAGCAAGAACAATATGGAAGGGGTGGCCTGCTAGCTCAGTCGGTTAGGGCGTCGTGCTAATAACGCGAAGGTCGTAGGTTCGATCCCTGCGCAGGCCAGTTCTTTTTTTCTTTTCATTTACTATTGCACTGACCCATGGTAGATAGATATATGGAATTTTCCTTCCCGAAACCACCGCATAATTACGAGAGACGCCGTAGTGGAGGGCTCCGATACCTTATACTTCTTGGGGTTATTTAAAGTGTACCCAAACTTCAGTGCACGGGCCAACAGCATTTTCGCCTTCAATGAACCCGCGGACGCCGAAGCCGGGATTCGATCCCTCGATCTGCAGGTCAGCATCCAAGTACCTTAGCCTCCACTGCGGGTGTCATGTAAAAAACTTCACTACATGCCACTCTCATGAAGCGGTCGAGGTCGTATCGCTAGCGTCACATATACGAAATTGGGTACTACGTGACGTGAATGGACCACGAGGGTAAGTGACAAATTTAAACATGATAATCATGACGTGCGTGCCATGTAAAACATGACTTCATTCTATGCGACCTCGAAACCAATCCTGTGTACACAAGAGATCACAAGATAGTAGCGATCCGGCCATCACATCTATTGAAAACGCTGTGAGGGCCTCACAAAGGTGGTGGAGCGAGTCCTCCGTCGCGTTTGCAATAAAACTTCATTGTGTCCGGCAATCCTGAAGCACTCCAACCCCGCTTTCACGGGGAAGTGCCCGCACTGTGAAGAAAATTACAAAGATTCCACATGGTTGAGTTATGCCAAAAAACTCGAAACCTCACCGCTATATCCAAACATTACCGGGAAGACTGGGAGGCAGCTCTGCTCGGCTGCTCCGACCTTACAGCCCCACGGGTCTTGGTTGAGCGTGGCAGGGCCGCGGCCGACGCTATTGGAATAGCGCCAGGGGGAGCTCACCTAGTGTTTGAACGGGGTGGCCCCTTAAGGACCGCTCTCCACCCTCCATTTACATAACTTCCATAAATAAATGTTTTTCAACACGCGTGTAAACGAGAAGTATCTTTCATCTTATTCTCCGACCGCCAAGATGACGATAAGTGACCATACGCTCGCGCCATAATTGAGATCTTCGACCACTTTGATGATGTTCACTCAACACCATCACCAAAAAAAAGCTACTGCACATGGCGCAACGCAGGCAAAACCTTGTATAAAATTGAAAATAAAAAGTAAGCAAGTGGTAAATAGGAAGAGAAGAAAAGGCGAAAATAGAAAAAACAGAAAGAACAAGAAAAATGTTAAAAGAAAAAACAGAAATAGAAATAAACACTGGAAAAAGGCACAAAGTTAGTCCACTATTCTTCCACTAATCTTCACATTTAGATTACAATCACTTGTAGAAGAATCCTATATACATTTATCGTTGTATAATAGTTCTCATAACTATTGCGCAAGCGCCAAAATATCACCCTGAATAAAACACCTCCATTTGTTATAAAGTTCTAGATTATATCTGAAACAGCATGGAAGCGAAGTCGTAGGTCCAGTCGCCCCCACTAACTGGAGAAAATTGTGGTTGGGGGTAGCGCCGGCAGCGCATTTTTGCTAAGGTGTGACAAGTATTACAAAAGTAAAAAAGCAAGAGCGAAAAAATCAAAAACATAAGGGCTACACATTTCCAGTTGGCATAGTATTCTTTTGAGCCATATACAGCACGCCATTTCAAATCTTTTGATCTGAAAATCTCAACAGGTTAGAGAGAATACTTAACTCTTTTATATAGTAACAAGCAGAAATCCCCAATACCAAATTGTAGCGCTTCGTCAGAAACATTGAATTTTTTTGTTTCATAGGTTCTAAGGTAACTGCAACATTTCCTTTTTGCAGAGCTTTTCTTTAAAGTGCGCGAAGTTGTAGGAACACCAAGTGACTTCCACATAAAGCTTGGTAGTCTTGATTGATTTGTGGGGTTTAACATCCCAAAACCAATATTGGATTATGAGAGACGCCGTATTGGAGGGCTCCGGAAATTTTGACCACCTGGGGTTCTTTAACGTGCACCCAAATCTGAGTACACGGGAGCTTGGTAGTCTTAGTGCCCTGAATGGTAAGCCAAATAAATTATCAAAGCAAAGCCTTTGAAGGCTTTGCTTTGCTCCAAATTTGAGGCACAGCGTAGCCAGATGGAAATATTGTCTGGTCAACATTCTTGTCTTTGCTTAAAACTTTTTGCCCACTCTATCAAAAACTGCACGTGAAGTTCACTTTTGTAACGAGAAATGTGTTTAAAATGCGTAACGTATATGTTAAATTTCATTTATTGATTTTTCTGCGAATGAATAATCTTTTGTCACTGTCGTCCATCACACCAGCACGACCTCCCTTCATTGTTTTTTTTTCATTAGGCCGGGCTGTCGTAGTTTGTAGTAATCGGTTTTCGTTACTTATATGGCGCATAATTAGCACGCGACTTCGAAAGGAATCCTGCTCACACAAGCGATCACAAGATATTACCAATTCTGCCATCACATCCATTGAAAACGCTGTGAGGGCCTCCCACAGGTGAAGGAGCAAGTCCTCTGTCACGTTTGCACCAGGACTTAATTGTGCCCGGCAGTCCTCTTCCTCTCTGTTGTGTTTAGTTTCACCCTCACGATGGGTTCGATGTCAAAGCACCAACTCGCCGGACTCTCAATTCTTTGAAGTTAATCTTCCTGCACGTCGTCGCACTTACCGTAAACATCAGCATAACAGCAAAAACGTGCTGGTGGTTGTAACAACCATGGTACCCAAAACAATGATGACGATCATTATGATCGTTGTAACTTTGACCAATGTCGTAAGCCTATACCCGATCCACCGATTGTGAGATTGCGCTCGTCTCTTTTTGTTGCAGTGTTTGTCGAAGAGACATTTTAGCCCTTATTTTCTCCACGGAAACAAATAATAATAGAAAACATCAGCTACCCTTTTTAAGAGTCTTGATTGACCACATACCTATAGCTTTTTTTTGAAAGTCAACGTTAACTAACTTTGCAAAAGTCGCCTCTTCCTAAATTCTCCGAAGAGGGTGCAGTGATCCTTACCAGAGAGTTAGCGTGCACCTTTAAAATTATGTGTGTGAGCTGCGAGTCTCCACTTTTAAAAATAGTAGCAGGTAACCTTCTTTTTGTTTGCGAAGTGCTGACACGGCAACATAGTCGTGATTGCTAAGTCAGCAAGAACCATGTGGAAGGCGTGGCCTGCTAGCTCAGTCGGTTAGAGCGTCGTGCTAATAACGCGAAGCTCGTAGGTTCGATCGCTGCGCAGGCCAGTTTTTTTTTTCTTTTCATTTACTATTGCACTGACCCTAGGTAGATAGATATATGGAATTTTCCTTCCCGAAACCAGTGCATAATCACGAGAGACGCCGTAGTGGAGGGCTCCGATACCCTATACTTCCTGGGGTTATTTAAAGTGTACCCAAACTTCAGTGCACGGGCCAACAGCATTTTCGCCTTCAATGAACACGCGGACGCCGAAGCCGGGATTCGATCCCTCGATCTGCAGGTCAGCATCCAAGTACCTTAGCCTCCACTGCTGGTGTCATGTAAAAAACTTCACTACATGCCACTCTCATGAAGCGGTCGAGGTCGTATCGCTAGCGTCACATATACGAAATTGGGTACACGTGAATGGACCACGAGGGTAAGTGACAAATTTAAACATGATGAGCATGACGTGCGTTCCATGTAAAACATGACTTCATTCTACGCGACCTCGAAACCAATCCTGTGTACACAAGAGATCACAAGATAGTGATCACGACTATGTTGCCGTGTCAGCACTTCGCAAACAAAAAGAAGGTTACCTGCTACTATTTTTAAAAGTGGAGACTCGCAGCTCACACACATAATTTTAAAGGTGCACGCTAACTCTCTGGTAAAGATCACTGCACCCTCTTCGGAGAATTTAGGAAGAGGCGACTTTTGCAAAGTTAGTTAACGTTGACTTTCAAAAAAAAGCTATAGGTATGTGGTCAATCAAGACTCTTAAAAAGGGTAGCTGATGTTTTCTATTATTATTTGTTTCCGTGGAGAAAATAAGGGCTAAAATGTCTCTTCGACAAACACTGCAACAAAAAGAGACGAGCGCAATCTCACAATCGGTGGATCGGGTATAGGCTTACGACATTGGTCAAAGTTACAACGATCATAATGATCGTCATCATTGTTTTGGGTACCATGGTTGTTACAACCACCAGCACGTTTTTGCTGTTATGCTGATGTTTACGGTAAGTGCGACGACGTGCAGGAAGATTAACTTCAAAGAATTGAGAGTCCGGCGAGTTGGTGCTTTGACATCGAACCCATCGTGAGGGTGAAACTAAACACAACAGAGAGGAAGAGTACTGCCGGGCACAATTAAGTCCTGGTGCAAACGCGACAGAGGACTTGCTCCTTCACCTGTGGGAGGCCCTCACAGCGTTTTCAATAGATGTGATGGCAGGATTGGTAATATCTTGTGATCGCTTGTGTGAGCAGGATTCCTTTCGAAGTCGCGTGCTAATTATGCGCCATATAAGTAACGAAAACCGATTACTACAAACTACGACAGCCCGGCCTAATGAAAAAAAAACAATGAAGGGAGGTCGTGCTGGTGTGATGGACGACAGTGACAAAAGATTATTCATTCGCAGAAAAATCAATAAATGAAATTTAACATATACGTTACGCATTTTAAACACATTTCTCGTTACAAAAGTGAACTTCACGTGCAGTTTTTGATAGAGTGGGCAAAAAGTTTTAAGCAAAGACAAGAATGTTGACCAGACGATATTTCCATCTGGCTACGCTGTGCCTCAAATTTGGAGCAAAGCAAAGCCTTCAAAGGCTTTGCTTTGATAATTTATTTGGCTTACCATTCAGGGCACTAAGACTACCAAGCTCCCGTGTACTCAGATTTGGGTGCACGTTAAAGAACCCCAGGTGGTCAAAATTTCCGGAGCCCTCCAATACGGCGTCTCTCATAATCCAATATTGGTTTTGGGATGTTAAACCCCACAAATCAATCAAGACTACCAAGCTTTATGTGGAAGTCACTTGGTGTTCCTACAACTTCGCGCACTTTAAAGAAAAGCTCTGCAAAAAGGAAATGTTGCAGTTACCTTAGAACCTATGAAACAAAAAAATTCAATGTTTCTGACGAAGCGCTACAATTTGGTATTGGGGATTTCTGCTTGTTACTATATAAAAGAGTTAAGTATTCTCTCTAACCTGTTGAGATTTTCAGATCAAAAGATTTGAAATGGCGTGCTGTATATGACTCAAAAGAATACTATGCCAACTGGAAATGTGTAGCCCTTATGTTTTTGATTTTTTCGCTCTTGCTTTTTTACTTTTGTAATACTTGTCACACCTTAGCAAAAATGCGCTGCCGGCGCTACCCCCAACCACAATTTTCTCCAGTTAGTGGGGGCGACTGGACCTACGACTTCGCTTCCATGCTGTTTCAGATATAATCTAGAACTTTATAACAAATGGAGGTGTTTTATTCAGGGTGATATTTTGGCGCTTGCGCAATAGTTATGAGAACTATTATACAACAATAAATGTATATAGGATTCTTCTACAAGTGATTGTAATCTAAATGTGAAGAATAGTGGAAGAATAGTGGACTAATTTTGTGCCTTTTTCCTGTGTTTATTTCTATTTCTGTTTTTTCTTTTAACATTTTTCTTGTTCTTTCTGTTTTTTCTATTTTCGCCTTTTCTTCTCTTCCTATTTACCACTTGCTTACTTTTTATTTTCAATTTTATACAAGGTTTTGCCTGCGTTGCGCCATGTGCAGTAGCTTTTTTTTGGTGATGGTGTTGAGTGAACATCATCAAAGTGGTCGAAGATCTCAATTATGGCGCGAGCGTATGGTCACTTATCGTCATCTTGGCGGTCGGAGAATAAGATGAAAGATACTTCTCGTTTACACGCGTGTTGAAAAACATTTATTTATGGAAGTTATGTAAATGGAGGGTGGAGAGCGGTCCTTAAGGGGCCACCCCGTTCAAACACTAGGTGAGCTCCCCCTGGCGCTATTCCAATAGCGTCGGCCGCGGCCCTGCCACGCTCAACCAAGACCCGTGGGGCTGTAAGGTCGGAGCAGCCGAGCAGAGCTGCCTCCCAGTCTTCCCGGTAATGTTTGGATATAGCGGTGAGGTTTCGAGTTTTTTGGCATAACTCAACCATGTGGAATCTTTGTAATTTTCTTCACAGTGCGGGCACTTCCCCGTGAAAGCGGGGTTGGAGTGCTTCAGGATTGCCGGACACAATGAAGTTTTATTGCAAACGCGACGGAGGACTCGCTCCACCACCTTTGTGAGGCCCTCACAGCGTTTTCAATAGATGTGATGGCCGGATCGATACTATCTTGTGATCTCTTGTGTACACAGGATTGGTTTCGAGGTCGCGTAGAATGAAGTCATGTTTTACATGGAACGCACGTCATGCTCATCATGTTTAAATTTGTCACTTACCCTCGTGGTCCATTCACGTGTACCCAATTTCGTATATGTGACGCTAGCGATACGACCTCGACCGCTTCATGAGAGTGGCATGTAGTGAAGTTTTTTACATGACACCAGCAGTGGAGGCTAAGGTACTTGGATGCTGACCTGCAGATCGAGGGATCGAATCCCGGCTTCGGCGTCCGCGTGTTCATTGAAGGCGAAAATGCTGTTGGCCCGTGCACTGAAGTTTGGGTACACTTTAAATAACCCCAGGAAGTATAGGGTATCGGAGCCCTCCACTACGGCGTCTCTCGTGATTATGCACTGGTTTCGGGAAGGAAAATTCCATATATCTATCTACCTAGGGTCAGTGCAATAGTAAATGAAAAGAAAAAAAAAACTGGCCTGCGCAGCGATCGAACCTACGAGCTTCGCGTTATTAGCACGACGCTCTAACCGACTGAGCTAGCAGGCCACGCCTTCCACATGGTTCTTGCTGACTTAGCAATCACGACTATGTTGCCGTGTCAGCACTTCGCAAACAAAAAGAAGGTTACCTGCTACTATTTTTAAAAGTGGAGACTCGCAGCTCACACACATAATTTTAAAGGTGCACGCTAACTCTCTGGTAAGGATCACTGCACCCTCTTCGGAGAATTTAGGAAGAGGCGACTTTTGCAAAGTTAGTTAACGTTGACTTTCAAAAAAAAGCTATAGGTATGTGGTCAATCAAGACTCTTAAAAAGGGTAGCTGATGTTTTCTATTATTATTTGTTTCCGTGGAGAAAATAAGGGCTAAAATGTCTCTTCGACAAACACTGCAACAAAAAGAGACGAGCGCAATCTCACAATCGGTGGATCGGGTATAGGCTTACGACATTGGTCAAAGTTACAACGATCATAATGATCGTCATCATTGTTTTGGGTACCATGGTTGTTACAACCACCAGCACGTTTTTGCTGTTATGCTGATGTTTACGGTAAGTGCGACGACGTGCAGGAAGATTAACTTCAAAGAATTGAGAGTCCGGCGAGTTGGTGCTTTGACATCGAACCCATCGTGAGGGTGAAACTAAACACAACAGAGAGGAAGAGGACTGCCGGGCACAATTAAGTCCTGGTGCAAACGCGACAGAGGACTTGCTCCTTCACCTGTGGGAGGCCCTCACAGCGTTTTCAATGGATGTGATGGCAGAATTGGTAATATCTTGTGATCGCTTGTGTGAGCAGGATTCCTTTCGAAGTCGCGTGCTAATTATGCGCCATATAAGTAACGAAAACCGATTACTACAAACTACGACAGCCCGGCCTAATGAAAAAAAAACAATGAAGGGAGGTCGTGCTGGTGTGATGGACGACAGTGACAAAAGATTATTCATTCGCAGAAAAATCAATAAATGAAATTTAACATATACGTTACGCATTTTAAACACATTTCTCGTTACAAAAGTGAACTTCACGTGCAGTTTTTGATAGAGTGGGCAAAAAGTTTTAAGCAAAGACAAGAATGTTGACCAGACAATATTTCCATCTGGCTACGCTGTGCCTCAAATTTGGAGCAAAGCAAAGCCTTCAAAGGCTTTGCTTTGATAATTTATTTGGCTTACCATTCAGGGCACTAAGACTACCAAGCTCCCGTGTACTCAGATTTGGGTGCACGTTAAAGAACCCCAGGTGGTCAAAATTTCCGGAGCCCTCCAATACGGCGTCTCTCATAATCCAATATTGGTTTTGGGATGTTAAACCCCACAAATCAATCAAGACTACCAAGCTTTATGTGGAAGTCACTTGGTGTTCCTACAACTTCGCGCACTTTAAAGAAAAGCTCTGCAAAAAGGAAATGTTGCAGTTACCTTAGAACCTATGAAACAAAAAAATTCAATGTTTCTGACGAAGCGCTACAATTTGGTATTGGGGATTTCTGCTTGTTACTATATAAAAGAGTTAAGTATTCTCTCTAACCTGTTGAGATTTTCAGATCAAAAGATTTGAAATGGCGTGCTGTATATGGCTCAAAAGAATACTATGCCAACTGGAAATGTGTAGCCCTTATGTTTTTGATTTTTTCGCTCTTGCTTTTTTACTTTTGTAATACTTGTCACACCTTAGCAAAAATGCGCTGCCGGCGCTACCCCCAACCACAATTTTCTCCAGTTAGTGGGGGCGACTGGACCTACGACTTCGCTTCCATGCTGTTTCAGATATAATCTAGAACTTTATAACAAATGGAGGTGTTTTATTCAGGGTGATATTTTGGCGCTTGCGCAATAGTTATGAGAACTATTATACAACGATAAATGTATATAGGATTCTTCTACAAGTGATTGTAATCTAAATGTGAAGATTAGTGGAAGAATAGTGGACTAACTTTGTGCCTTTTTCCAGTGTTTATTTCTATTTCTGTTTTTTCTTTTAACATTTTTCTTGTTCTTTCTGTTTTTTCTATTTTCGCCTTTTCTTCTCTTCCTATTTACCACTTGCTTACTTTTTATTTTCAATTTTATACAAGGTTTTGCCTGCGTTGCGCCATGTGCAGTAGCTTTTTTTTGGTGATGGTGTTGAGTGAACATCATCAAAGTGGTCGAAGATCTCAATTATGGCGCGAGCGTATGGTCACTTATCGTCATCTTGGCGGTCGGAGAATAAGATGAAAGATACTTCTCGTTTACACGCGTGTTGAAAAACATTTATTTATGGAAGTTATGTAAATGGAGGGTGGAGAGCGGTCCTTAAGGGGCCACCCCGTTCAAACACTAGGTGAGCTCCCCCTGGCGCTATTCCAATAGCGTCGGCCGCGGCCCTGCCACGCTCAACCAAGACCCGTGGGGCTGTAAGGTCGGAGCAGCCGAGCAGAGCTGCCTCCCAGTCTTCCCGGTAATGTTTGGATATAGCGGTGAGGTTTCGAGTTTTTTGGCATAACTCAACCATGTGGAATCTTTGTAATTTTCTTCACAGTGCGGGCACTTCCCCGTGAAAGCGGGGTTGGAGTGCTTCAGGATTGCCGGACACAATGAAGTTTTATTGCAAACGCGACGGAGGACTCGCTCCACCACCTTTGTGAGGCCCTCACAGCGTTTTCAATAGATGTGATGGCCGGATCGCTACTATCTTGTGATCTCTTGTGTACACAGGATTGGTTTCGAGGTCGCATAGAATGAAGTCATGTTTTACATGGCACGCACGTCATGATTATCATGTTTAAATTTGTCACTTACCCTCGTGGTCCATTCACGTCACGTAGTACCCAATTTCGTATATGTGACGCTAGCGATACGACCTCGACCGCTTCATGAGAGTGGCATGTAGTGAAGTTTTTTACATGACACCCGCAGTGGAGGCTAAGGTACTTGGATGCTGACCTGCAGATCGAGGGATCGAATCCCGGCTTCGGCGTCCGCGGGTTCATTGAAGGCGAAAATGCTGTTGGCCCGTGCACTGAAGTTTGGGTACACTTTAAATAACCCCAAGAAGTATAAGGTATCGGAGCCCTCCACTACGGCGTCTCTCGTAATTATGCGGTGGTTTCGGGAAGGAAAATTCCATATATCTATCTACCATGGGTCAGTGCAATAGTAAATGAAAAGAAAAAAAGAACTGGCCTGCGCAGGGATCGAACCTACGACCTTCGCGTTATTAGCACGACGCCCTAACCGACTGAGCTAGCAGGCCACCCCTTCCATATTGTTCTTGCTGACTTAGCAATCACGACTATGTTGCCGTGTCAGCACTTCACAAACAAAAAGAAGGTTACCTGCTACTATTTTTAAAAGTGGAGACTCGCAGCTCACACACATAATTTTAAAGGTGCACGCTAACTCTCTGGTAAAGATCACTGCACCCTCTTCGGAGAATTTAGGAAGAGGCGACTCTTGCAAAGTTAGTTAACGTTGATTTTCAAAAAAAAAAGCTATAGGTATGTGGTAAATCAAGACTCTTAAAAAGGGTAACTGATGTTTTCTATTATTATTTGTTTCCGTGGAGAAAATAAGGGCTCAAATGTCCTTTCCACAAACACTGCAACAAAAAGAGACGAGCGCAATCTCACAATCGGTGGATCGGGTATATGTTTACGACATTGGTCAAAGCTAGAGCGATCATAATTATCGTCATCATTGTTTTGGGTACCATAGTTGTTACAACCACCAGCAAGTTTTTGCTGTTATGCTGATGTTTACGGTAAGTGCGACGACGTGCAGGAAGATTAACTTCAAAAGAGTTGACAGTCGGGCGAGTTGGTGCTTTGACATCGAACCCATCGTGAGGGTGAAACTAAACACAACAGAGAGAAATAAGCAGACGAGGACCGGCACCTGACCTTATCTATTTTTTCCTGTGTGTTGTGTTTAGTGGCACCCCACAATGGTTTCTACATGCATTAGAAGTCGAATAAGCGGACGACGAGCAAACCACGTGACATATGAACGGATTCTCTTTCCGCTTCTCGGTCGCGGCTTTACCGATTTTGCGTTTTGAGCCCCTCCCGCTGCTACAATTTTGAAAACGAAACTAAATAACGAAGCTGAGCGTCCCTAAAGTTCCTCATGAATTAAGAGCAACGCCATAGTATAACGCTACATTTAAACTTTCACCTCTGGAAGTTATTCTCGGGAACGTCTGCACAGAGCACGTACAGATTCGTCCGCGTCCTGTATGCGTGTGTGTTCACAAACACAGACGCACACAAGACGTAGTCGCATCTTTCAATAATAATAATAATAATAATAATAATAATAATAATAATAATAATAATAATAATAATAATAATAATAATAATAATAATAATAATAATAATAATAATAATAATAATAATAATAATAATAATAATAATAATAATAATAATAATAATAATAATAATAATAATAATTATTATTATTATTATTATTATTATTATTATTATTATTATTATTATTATTATTATTATTATAACAATATTAATAACAATAATAATAATATTAATAATAATACTATTAATACATTGTTACTATTATATCATGCAGATTTAAAACTCATTTTGTGCAACTGTTACTCACCAATTGATTTATTCTACTTAAGTACGGTTGGCGCTTTTGCGTGAAAACACACACACACACACACATACACACAAAGGTACCAGGAATCATCTAGTAATAAGGAAAAATCAAGATAAGAGCCGACAGACGGAAACGCGAAGTGGGATGATCAAGGTGAACAGCGAGAGTGCCTCAGACAGGCTGGCCGACGATTTGTTAGGGGACCTATCTTTGTCGACGGTGGCTTGTAATCCTTGGCGTGTTAGTTTTAAGGGTGTTAGTAGGGACGACATCTATTGGTGGTGGCGCGTGTCCCCGTTGGTATATAAGTTAACTAACAGGTACGTGTGCCACCAGAAGATGACATCACTGCTTAGCCCCTTAAAACTAACACGCCAAAGATGACAAGATCCTTTCACAAAGATAGATCCTCTTATCGAAACGACCGCCAGCCTGTCAGGGGCACTGCCACTGTTCTTCCTGAATATTCCTCTAGTATATATGGGTATTCCATGAGCACACTCAGGAGAGAATAATATTACGTAAGGATCTTGTTAGCGATTAAAGTTCGAGTGCATCAATTTGCTTTAACTGAAGTCCAAAAACTGCTTTCAGATTGTTGTGTAGAAAAGTGCGCACGTTTTCTATATCATTAAATTTTTTTGCTGCTGATTCATTGCACTCTTGCAAAAAGTTTTCCCATCCACTAAGAGACCACATTGAGTGAATTTTGCAGAAGCACAGAGAAGGAATTTATGTCTGTGTGAGCGAGGGTTAGGGCGCTGCCCTTTCAAGGAGACTGTGCTCAATACGATATCAGTAAAAAGTCTTGCGGTAAAGCAAATTCAATATAAATACTAATAACGCAAATTATCTTCATGATTGACACACATATTTGCGATTAATATTAGGATCGTGATATTGTTGCGTTTAAGCAGAGAGTTTGTTTTAACCTCGTACACTCCAAACGTAATGACTGTGTTACCTCGAAAAAAAACCCCAGTGAGCTGTTTTTTAGAACATTCATTGGTGCACATTGTGCGTTTTAGGTTTTGAAATAATTACAAGAAAATGAAATCGATATTCGGGTCGTGAAACCAAAATTTTATATCGAACTACCCAAAGCTATACTGCCGCCCTCTACTCAAAGTATACCGCTCTAGAAGAGTTAAGGCTTCTGCAATTGTCTGAGAGATGGCGCTGCCAGACTTTGACTATGAGTGAGCAGAAATGGTTTGTTTTTGGTTTTGCTCTCGAAATGGCATACCAATCATAATTAAATCCCCCTTGTATATCGACAGAAAAGTACACGCACAAATTAGTACTGACGAACTTAACATACTGCTTTAAATCACGGCGTCTCGACATAGCTCTGAAAACAGATGTTCCGTTATCCACAGGAACCCGCACTGGCAAGCGTCTACAACAAGTGCGCGGGAATATTTAAAAATCTGAATAATAAATTTGGTGTTGAGCTGTAGCTTGCTCTCGACGAACGGCGTTATCGTTATCCAATGTTGGTTCTCTAAATTAATAACCACTTCCGGCAATACTAACAGAGTTTGATTAGCCAAATTCTTTCTGCCATCAACTGTTCTCGATCAAAAATGAAATTGATGAAACCATGCTATAAGATTGATGTCATTACCAGACAGTTCCCAATCCCCTTTCGCGATTTCCCCTTTCCTTCTCTTCCTATTCAGTAACTGCTTCCTTTTATGATTTTTATAGGTGGTTTCGCGTGCGTTGCGCCATGTGCAGTACCTTTATTTTTTGCTTTAGGGCGTTAAGTGAACATCATCAAGGTGGTCGAGGATATCACTCAAGGCGCGGGCACGCGGTAACTTATCACCATCAAGGCACTCGAAGAACAAGATGAAAAATATTTCGCGTTGACAGGGGTGGTGATAAACATTTATTTATGGAAGTTATGTACATGGAGGTTGGGGACCCGTCCTTTTGAGGCCGCACTGTACAAACACTAAATGGGATCTCCCTTAGGGTATCCCAATGGCGTCGGCCGCACCTTGGCACGCTTAACCAAGACCCGTTGGGCTGTCAGGCATGAGCAGCCGAGCAGGGCGGCCTCCCAGTCCTCACGGGAAGGGTTTGCTAAAGCGAAAAAATTTGGGGTTTTTGGCATAACCAAACGACGTAAAATCTACCACAATAATTTTCTTTAGAGTGCGGGCACTTCCCCGTGAAAGCGGGGTGGAAGTTTTTTAGGATTGCCGGGCACAATTAAGTCCTGGTGCAAACGCGACAGAGCACTCGCTCCTCCCTCTGTGGGAGGCCCTAACAGCGTTTTCAATAGATGTGGTGGCAGGATTGGTAATATCTTGTGATCCCTTGTGTCAAAGGATTCCTTTCGAAGTCGCGTGCCAATTATGCACCATATAAGGTAACGACAACCGATTACTACAAAATACGACAGCCCGGCCTAATTAAAAAATACAATGAATGGAGATGGTGCTGGTGTGACGGGGGACAGTGACAACAGATTATTCATTCGCTGAAAAATCAATAAATGAAATTTAACAATTACGTTACGCATTTTAAACACATTTCTCGTTACAAAAATTAACTTCACGTGCAGTTTTTGATAGAGTGGGCAAAAAGTTTTAAGCAAAGACAAGAATGTTGCCCAGACAATATTTCCATCTGGCTACGCTGTGCCTCACAATTGGAGCAAAGCAAAGCCTTCAAAGGCTTTGCTTTGATAATTTATTTGGCTTACCATTCGGGGCACTAAGGCTACTAAGCTTTATGTGGAAGTCACTTGGTGCTCCTACAACTTCGCGCACTTTAAAGAAAAGCTCTGCAAAAATGAAATGTTGCAGTTACCTTAGAACCTATGAAACAAAAAAAATTCAATGTTTCTGACGAAGCGCTATAATTTGGTATTGGGGATTTCTGCTTGTTACTATATAAAAAAATTAAGTATTCTCTGTTACCTGTTGAGATTTTCAGATCGAAAGATTTGAAATGGCGTGCTCTATATAGCTCAAAAAAATACGACACCAACTGTAGATGGGTAGTTCTTATGTTTTTTGGCTTCTTCGCTTTTGCGTTTTTACTTTTGGAATACTTGTGACACTTTAGCAAAAATGCACTGCTGGCGCTACCCCCAACCACAATTTTCTCCAGTTAGTGGGGGCGACTGGACCTAAGACTTCGCTTCCATGCTGTTTCAGATATAATCTAGAACTTTACAATAAATGGAGGTGTTTTATTCAGATTGATATTTTGGCGCTTGCGCAATAGTTATGAGAACTAATATACAATGATAAAGGTATATAGGACTCTTCTACAAGTGATTGTAATCTAAATGTGAAGAATAGTGGAAGAGTAGTGGACTACTTTTGTGCCTTTTTCCTGTGTTTATTTCTATTTATGTTTTTTTCTTTTAACATTTTTCTTGTTCTTTCTGTTTTTCTTCCATTTTCGCCTTTTCTTCTCTTCCTATTTACCACTTGCTTAATTTTTATTTGCAATTTTATACAAGGTTTTGCCTGCGTTGCGCCATGTGCAGTAGCTTTTTTTTGGTGATGGTGTTAAGTGAACATCATCAAAGTGGTCGAAGATCTCAATTATGGCGCGAGCGTATGGTCACTTATCGTCATCTTGGTGGTCGGAGAACAAGATGAAAGATACTTCTGGTTTACATGCGTGGTGAATAACATTTATTTACGGAAGTTATGTAAATGGAGGGTGGGGAGCGGTCCTTAAGGGGCCACCCCGTTCAAACACTAGTGAGCTCCCCCTGGCGCTATTCCAATAGCGTCGGCCACGGCCCGGCCACGCTCAACCAAGACCAGTGGGGCTGTCAGGTCAGAGCAGCGGAGCAGAGCTGCCTCCCAGTCTTCCCGGGAATGTTTGGATATAGCGGTGAGGTTTCGAGTATTTTGGCATAACTCAACCATGTGGAATCTTTGTAATTTTCTTCACAGTGCGGGCAGTTCCCCGTGAAAGCGGGGTTGGAGTGCTTTAGGAATGCAGGACACAATGAAGTTTTAGTGCAAACGCGATGGAGGACTCGCTCCACCACCTTTGTGAGGCCCTCACAGCGTTTTCAATAGATGTGATGGCCGGATCGGTACTATTTTGTGATCTCTTGTGTACGCAGAATTGGTTTCGAGGTCGCATAGAATGTAGTCATGTTTTACATGGCACGCACGTCATGATTATCATGTTTAAATTTGTCACTTACCCTCGTGATCCATTCACGTCACGTAGTACCCAATTTCGTATATATGACGCTAGCGATATGACCTCGAGCGCTTCATGAGGGTGGCATGTAGTGAAGTTGTTACATGACAGCCGCCGTGGAGGCTAAGGTACTTGGCGTCTGACCCGCAGATCGAGGGATCGAATCCCGGCCTCGGCTGCCGCGTGTTCATTGAAGGCGAAAATGCTGTTGGCCCGTGCACTGAAGTTTGGGTACACTTTAAATAACCCCAGGTAGTATAAAGTATCGGAGCCCTCTACTACGGCGTCTCTCGTAATTATGCGGTAGTTTCAGGACGGTACACTCCATATATCTATTTACCATGAGTCAGTGCAATAGTAAATGAAAAGAAAAAAACTGGCCTGCGCAGGGATCGAACATACGACCTTCGCGTTATTAGCATGACGCTCTAACCGACTGAGCTAGCAGGCCACGTTTTGTTTCTTTAGTGAATGACATTATCACCCGTAAAGTACACAGAACATACTTCATCAGAAGTCAGGCAAACACACACAAACGTCAAGAACGGGAAGCCACTACGGAACGGGGTCAAAAGTCTTGACAACACTGCGCACTTGAGCAGCTGCTCCTCGGAAGACAGATCTCGTCGACCGTGGTGGCTCGGCGTGTCTATCGATCATGCCCCTTTTCCATAATGAATAAAGTCCTAACAACATAAACAGGTCGTAAGGAGTACTATCAGTCAGACTCTTTTTGAACGGAAGGAACCTAATACCATGGGCTGTGATTGGAAGTTCTTTTCTTAACGTTCTTTTTAGAATGTCCCAAAAGTAAAATGCATCACGACAATGAATAAAACAATGCTCTATAGTCTCAGGTTGTTACAGAGTCTACAATTCACTGTCCAGGGTACGTATATTGATTTTTCATTCAGCCACGTTTTCACTGGCAGCGTGGAAGTGTGCAGTTTAAAGAAAAATGTTTTCGCTGAAGGAGATATACACATTCTACGTAAACGAAATATTACATCATGACCAGACAGAAGCGAATATGGCTTTCGATAAACAGGTTCGGGGAAAAGATTATTCACAAGTGCAGCGGTTAAATTTGTTCTGTCAATAGTATACAAATACTCTAAGGTAAACCTGGATTTCAAAAAACTGACAGTATCAACAATTTGTTTTAGTAATCCCCGCAACGGCAATTCCTTAGCAACGCTTGTTGTGACATGAATAAAAGGAAGGTGGTAACATAGACTGTTACGAAGAACCGCTAATAGAAATGGGTGGCACACATCCTTGAGGTAGAAAAATCGTTACACCAACTGTCGCACGAACAAATGCACAAGGCCGAGGCCACCCTTTTCGAGTGGAAGAAAAAGATTGTCTCTTCTCATGGGTTCCCAGGAAGAGCTCCAAATAAATCAGGCAAATATTCTATGAAAGGCTTGAATGTGTACCCGAGAGCAATGAAACACCTGCAGAATATAAATAGGCTTCGATACAAGGAATCTATTGCACGCTGTTGCTCTGGCAAAAATGGAAAGCTCCCGTCCGTGCCATGTTGCCACCTTTCGGCGGATCGTAGTTATCGCAGCGGTCCAGCGTGGGCCGCTGTTACGATAGTTATCGAGAGGCACACCAAGGTATTTCATAGGAGTCGCATTCCAATGAATATTTGTGAAGACCGAAGGAGTTTTAGCCTACCTGCCTAGCCAGAATCCACTACTTTTATCAAAATTTATGCTGGCGCCAGCGACTTCACAGAAACGTAAAGTAGTGTTGACTGCTTCTTGAACGCTGGGTTTATCAGCGCAAAAGAAGGCAATGTCATCTGCATAAGCTAGAACTTTAACTTCCTCAGCATCATATCGGTAGCCTCTTATGCTGGACTTTAGAAGCACACTTATTCATATTGGTTCCAGATAAATTGCAAAAAGCAAAGGTGACAGCGGACATTCCTGACGTACAGATGAATTTAACTCTATTATATTGGAAAGTGTGCAATTTACAATTAGCCTAGTTGTGCACTTCTTATAACAGAGTGAGATACCATTGTATAGTACATCACCCAACTGCAGGTGTCTTAGGAGCCGGAACAAAAAAGCATGCTGTACCTGATCAAATGCTTTTGCAAGGTCTATTTGAAGGAGGGCTACTTGGTCCATGCTACCATCTATACACTCAAGAACTGAACGTGCAATATGAATGTTTGTCTGTATAGAGCGACCACGAATTCCACATGTTTGGTGGTCACCTACACATTTAGTAATCACTGTCTGTAGCCGATTTGTCAACAATTTAGCAAATATTTTGTAGTCAACGTTACTTAATGATATAGGCCTGTATTCGTTAACTCCCTTTAATGCGTTAGGATCAGCACTTTTTAGGATTAATGTTGTATGGCTCTGATAGAAAGAAGGAGGAAGTTCACCACGGTCATAAGCCTCTTTAAAAAGTTGCTCAAGGAAAGGTATCAGAAGTTCCTGAAAAGCTATGTAAAATTCGCCACTAAGGCCATCTGGGCCAGGAGTTTTGTTTTTCTGCAACGTTGTTATTGCAAATCTAATTTCCTCTCTGGTTAATGGCCCCTCTACAGGGAGTCTATCATCATCTTGCAACTGAGGAACAAGACCAATGAAGTGGTTAGCTTCTTCCTCAAAATTCCCCTGAAGCTCAGCCGCGGTGAACAAACATTTGTAATAATCTTCAAATGCGGCTCTTATTTCACATGTCTCTGTGCAAAGGGAGCCACGAGACTCAATTTGCAGTATCTGTTTAGAAAGTGCATATCTCTTTTCATCCCCGAGGGATTTTTAGTGGGTTCCTCTTCAGTAAACTGGGTAACACGGAAACGAATCTTAGCTCCTCTGTATAAATCTGCCTCATGTTTTTGTATCTGTGCTCGAATCACATTTATGTCGTCCCTGTACAATCCCGGCTGTTCACTTTCAAAAGTATGGAGCTTATGAAGTAATTCATAAAGATAGCGCTTTTCAGCTTTTTTTCTTTGCGCTATTTCGCATGAAATATTAATTGCCTGATACTTGACTCTTTCTTTGAACCTTTCCCATTGAGCGAAAATTGGTAGCTGTCGACACTGTGTTACCTCTTGTACCGATTCTTTTACTATTTTAACAAAACAATCTTCGCGCAACAACTGTACGGTAAGCTTCCATAGGTCCCAGTTTAGAGGGGTTTTACGAAACTTTTTAGGACCCCAAGAAGCAGTGACCAAGCAATGATCTGTAAAAAATATGGGCTTTACAGCATAATTATGAATGTGAGGCCATAAGCTTAGAGATACATATACACGGTCAAGCCGAGCATGAGAGATGCCTTGAAAGTGCGTGAACCTCACCGAAGAAGGTGCATGCGCTCCCACATCTATTAAATTGTGGTCATTCAATAGTTTCTGCAATAAGGCTGCACTTGCATCATAACGATTTGTTATATATGAATGATCTCTAGCGTCAAAAACACAATTAGTGTCTCCAAAAACTACCAACGTTCTGTCAGTGTTTAGTAGCGAAGTTAAAGAAAGGAAAAAAGAATTCCTTTCATTCACTTTGGAGGGAGCATAGACACAAATAAACCTCCAATTATGGGAATGAAAAGATAAGTCGCAACAAATGAGGCGTCTTTCCCCATCAACGTGTAGTGACGTCAAAATATGATTCAAGTGCTTTCTGATTAATACAAGCATCCAGCGGATGCACCACGTGCTGGGCTGATGTATAAATTGTAATCACGCAAAACTTCCAGTGCAAGATCGGCGTCACGAGCAGCAGAAATCTTAGTCTCTTGCACTGCAAGTACATCAATGTTGTACTGCTGAAGCACGTGGCGCAACTGCCACTGACGCCTTACATTCCTCAAGCCACGTACGTTGAGTGTCGCTACAAACATGGGAAACGTTAGCGCGGTAGCCATTTTGATATCTTACTACTTTTATTAGGTCACCTTTAGCCATAGGCCAACCTGTGGCTTTACCTCCTTTGCACTTTTTAGGAGCACTTTCCTCAGGACGCTGGCATAGGCGGCGCGTCTCTTGGTCCCCAAAGAAGGTGACACGTGGACCACACGAAGACAGCTGCTGTGTCGTGTCTGGCGCACTCGTTGTTGCTTCATCGGTGACCGGTGCCTGACGCTTCCTTGTCTGACTGCAATCCATTCCTTCTTGTTCCTCATTGTCAGGAGGCTTATCCTTAAGGCCTTCCAAGTGGTGTTCGTCAGCAGCATTGAGTTCATGTATGCTTTCACTGGCGTCGTTAGCGGGGTTATTTTGCATGCCAAGGGTATCCATGGACAAGTGTTCCGCTTCCTTTAAGGCACCTTCTGCTCCTCCCGCTGCTTCTCCTGTCGCATCAACTACCTCAGTGACATCCGTAAGATGATCGAGACGTTGGTCTTCTGTGCCTTGGCCAGAACGGAGTTTGTTGGCATAAGTCGACACGCAGGTATCCGACGAGTGACCAAAACGCTGGCATTGCAAGCACCTCGGTATTTTGCATTGTCGTCGTACATGCCCCACTCGCTTCCACCGAAGACACAGTGGAGGCCTACCGGGAATCTGTCGAGGCATTGGTGGCCATAGATTGACATAAGGTGTGGTATTGAGCTCAGAGTGATAGTGTCCTTGAGCTCCAAGGCAACGTCTCTATTTGTTGTCATGCATTGTTCTATTCTTGATTTCTCCATGCCTCTCTTTCAACGGACTTCACAACGCCGTAAGCTTGGAACGCCTCTTCAACACGTCGCGATTCAAGATGAGGCGGAAGCCAAAGTAGTTTCAGCCTAATATTCTTGGTCTCCGGATCTAGCACCATGCACTTCAGCCCTTTCACATGGAGCTCACCACAAGTGACGAGTTTCTGTTTCGCCATGCTGTTTGCAGACGCAACCATCAATACATGGCTCATTTCATACTGGCAACTCCAATAATGTCCGCTGTGCTCACCACTTTAAGCAGCGCGTCACGGAAGTCTGGTGCACGGTACGGCCTACCACTCAAGTCGGCATGAAGGAAAACGGAATTCAAAACATCCTTACCCGTTGGAAGACGTGGCAGGACGACTTTATAGCTTGAGTCTTCATCATGAAACGGACTCGATGATCCTCGGCCGTTGGCCGATAGGCTGTTACCAGCAGAGAGCATTTTGGAACAGCAGCAGGCCACGCCTTCCACATTGTTCTTGCTGACTAAGCAATCACGACTATGTTGCCGTGTCAGCACTTCACACAAAAAAAGAAGAATACCTGCTACTATTTTTAAAAGTGGAGACTCGCTCACACACATAATTTTAAAGGTGTACGCTAACTCTCTGGTAAAGATCATTGCACTCTCTTCGGAGAGTTTTGGAAGAGGCGACTCTTGCAAAGTTAGTCAACGTTGACTTTCTAAAAAAAGCTATAGGTATGTGGTAAATCAAGACTCTTAAAACGGGTAACTGAAGTTTTCTATTATTATTTGTTTCCGTGGAGAAAATAAGGGCTCAAATGTCCTTTCCACAAACACTGCAACAAAAAGAGACGAGCGCAATCTCACAATCGGTGGATCGGGTATATGTTTACGACATTGGTCAAAGCTAGAGCGATCATAATTATCATCATCATTGTTTTGGGTACCATAGTTGTTACAACCACCAGCAAGTTTTTGCTGTTATGCTGATGTTTACGGTAAGTGCGACGACGTGCAGGAAGATTAACTTCAAAAGAGTTGACAGTCGGGCGAGTTGGTGCATTGACATCGAACCCATCGTGAGGGTGAAACTAAACACAATAGAGAGGAATAAGCAGATGAGGACAGGCACATGACCTTGTTTATTTCTTCCTGTGTGTTGTGTTTAGTGGTGCGCCACGATGGTTTCTACATGCATTAGAAGTCGAATAAGCGGACGACGAGCAAACCACGTGACATTTGAACGAATTCTCTTTCCGCTTCTCGGTCGCGCCTTTACCGATTTTGCGTTTTCAGCCCCTCCCGCTGCTACATTTTTAGAAAACGAAACTAAATAACAAAGCTGAGCGTCCCTAAAGTTCCTCATGAATTAAGAGTAATGCCATAGTACAACGCTGCATCTAAACTTTCACCTCTGGAAGTTATTCTCGGGAACGTCTGCACAGAGCACGTACAGATTCGTCTGCGTCCTGTATGCGTGTGTGTTCAGAAACACAGACGCACACAAGAGGTAGTCGCATCTTCCAATAACAATAATAATAATAATAATAAATAATAATAATAATAATATTACATTGTTACTATGATATGATGCAGACTTAAAACTCATTTTGTGCAACTGTTACTCACCAATTCATTTATTCTACTTAAGTATGGTTGGCGCTTTTGCGTGAAAACACACACACACACAAACACACACACAAAGGTACCAGGAATCATCTAGAAATAAGAAAAAATCAAGATAAGAGCCGACAGATGGAAACGCGATGTGGGATGATCAAGGTGAACAGCCAGAGTGCCTCAGACAGGCTGGACGACAATTTGTTAGGGGGACCTATCTTTGTCGACGGCGGCTTGTAATCCTTGGCGCGTTAGTTTTAAGGGGATTAGTAGGGACGTCATCTATTGGTGGTGGCGCGTGTCCGCGTTGGTATATAAGTTAACTAACAGGGACATGTGCCACCAGAAGATGACATCACTGCTTAGCCCCTTAAAACTAACACGCGAGGGCTGACAAGATCCTTTCACAAAGATAGATCCTCTTATGGAAACGACCGCCAGCCTGTCAGGGGCACTGCCACTGTTCACCCTGAATATCCCTCTAGTATATATGGGTATTCCATGAGCACACTCAGGAGAGAATAATATTACGTAAGGATCTTGTTAGCGATTAAAGTTCAAGTGCATCAATTTGCTTTAACTGAAGTCGAAAAACTGCTTTCAGATTGTTGTGTAGAAAAGTGCGCACGTTTTCTATATCAATAAATTTTTTCTGCTGCTGATTCATTGCAGTCTTGCAAAAACTTTTCCTATTCACTCAGAGACCACATTAAGTGAATTTTGCAGAAGCACGCAGAAGGAATTAATGTCAGTGATAGGGAGGGTAAGGGCGATGCCTTTTAAGGAGAATGTGCTCAATACGATATCAGTAAAAAGTCTTGTGGTAAAGCGAATTCAATATAAATACTAATAACGCAAATTATCTTCATGATTGACACACATATTTGCGAATAATATTAAGATCGTGATATTGTTGCGTTTCAGCAGAGAGTTTGTTTTAACCTCGTACACTCCAAACGTAATGACTGTGTTACCTCGAGAAAAAACCCCAGTGAGCTGTTTTTTAGAACATTCATTGGTGCACATTGTGCGTTTTAGGCTTTGAAATAATTACAAGAAAACGAAATCAATATTCGGGTCGTGAAACCAAAATTTTATATCGAACTACCCAAAGCTATACTGCCGCCCTCTACTCAAAGTATACCGCTCTAGAAGAGCAAAGGCTTCTGCAACTCTGTGAGAGATGGCGGTGCCAGACTTTCACTATGAGTGAGCAGAAATGGTTTGTTTTTGGTTTTGCTCTCGAAATGGCATACCAATCATAACTAAATACCCCATGTATATCGGCAGAAAAGTACACGCACGAATTCATACTGACAAACTTAACATACTGCTTTAAATCACGGCGTCTCGACATAGCTCTGAAAACAGATGTTCCGTTATCCACAGGAACCCGCACTGGCAAGCGTCTACAACAAGTGCGCGGGAATATTTGAAAATTTGAATAATAAATTTGGTGTTGAGCTGTAGCTTGCTCTCGACGAACGGCGTTATCGTTATCCAATGTTGGTTCTCTATTTTAATAACCACTTCCGACAATACTAAAAGAGTGTGATTAGCCTAATTCTTTCTGCCATCAACTGTTCTCGATCAAAAATTAAATTGGTGAAACAATGCTATAAAATTCATGTCATTACCAGACAGTTCCCAATCCCCTTTCCCAATTTCCCCTTTCCTTCTGTTCCTATTCAGTAATTGCTTTCTTTTATGATTTCTATAAGTGGTTTTGTGTGCGTTGCGCCATGTGCAGTAGCTTTATTTTTTGCTTGAGGGCGTTAAGTGAACATCATCAAGGTGGTTGATTATCTCATTCAAGGCGCGGGCACACGGTAACTTATCACCATCAAGGCACTCGAAGAAGGCGATGAAAAATATTTCGCGTTGGCACGGGTGGTGATAAACATTTATTTATGGAAGTTATGTACAGGGAGGTTGGGGACCGGTCCTTACGAGGCCACACTGTACAAACACTAGGTGGGCTCTCCTTTACGGTATCCCAATGGCGTCGGCCGCACATTGGCACGCTCAACCAAGACCCGTTGGGCTGTCAGGTATGAGCAGCCGAGCAGGGCAGCCTCCCAGTCCTCACGGAAAGGGTTTGGTATAGCGGAAAAGTTTTGGGGTTTTTTTTGGCATAACCAAACCACGTAGAATCTACCACAATAATTTTCTTTACAGTCCGGGCACTTCCTCGTGAAAGCGGGGTGGAAGTGTCTTAGGATTGCCGTGCACAATTAAGTTCTGGTGCAAAGGCGACAGAGGACTCGCTCCTCCACCTGTGGTAGGCCCTCACAGCGTTTTCAATAGATGTGATGGCAAGATTGGTAATATCTTGTGATCCCTTGTGTGAGCAGGATTCCTTTCGAAGTCGCGTGCTAATTATTCGCCGTATAAGGTAACGACAACCGATTACTACAAATTACGACAGTCCGGCCTAATGAAAAAAACAATGAAGGGAGATCGTGCTGGTGTGACGAGGGACAGTGACAACAGGTTATTCATTCGCCGAAAAATCAATAAATGAAATTTAACAATTACGTTACGCATTTTAAACACATTGCTCGTTACAGAAGTAAACTTCACGTGCAGTTTTTCATGGAGTGGGCAAAAAGTTTTAAGCAAAGACAAGAATGTTGACCAGACAATATTTCCATCTGGCTACGCCGTGCCTCAAAATTGAAGGAAAGCAAAGCCTTCAAAGGCTTTGCTTTAATAATTTATTTGGCTTACCATTCGGGGCACTAAGGCTACCAAGCTTTATGTGGAAGTCACTTGGTGTTCCTACAACTTCGCGCACTTCAAAGAAAAGCTCTGCAAAAAGGAAATGTTGCAGTTACCTTAGAACCTATGAAACGAAAAAATTCAATGTTTCTTACGAAGCGCTATAATTTGGTATTGGGAATTTCTGCTTGTTACGATATAAAAAAGTTAAGTATTCTCTGTTACCTGTTGAGATTTTCAGATGAAAAGATTTGAAATGGCGTGCTCTATATGGCTCAAAAGAATACAATGCCAACTGTAGATGCGGAGCCCTTATGTTTTTTGGCTTCTTCAGTTTTGCTTTTTTACTTTTGTAATACTTGTCCCACCTCAGCAAAAATGCGCTGTCTGCGCTACCCCCAACCACAGTTTCCTCCAGTGAGTGGGGGCGACTGGACCGAAGACTTCGCTTCCATGCTGTTTCTGCTATAATCTAGAACTTTACAATAAAAGGAGGTGTTTTACTCAGGGTGATATTTTGGCGCTTGCGCAATAGTTATGAGAACTAATGTACAATGATAAAGGTATATAGGATCCTTCTACAAGTGAATGTAATTTAAATGTGAAAAATAGTGGAAGAATAGCGGACTAATTTTGTGCCTTTTTCCTGTGTTTATTTCTATTTCTGTTTTTCGTTTTAACATTTTTTCTTGTTCTTTCTGTTTTTCTTCCATTTTCGCCTTTTCTTTTCTTCCTATTTACCACTTGCTTACTTTTTTTTCAATTTTATACAAGGTTTTGTCTGCGTTGCGCCATGTGCAGTAGCTTTTTTTTGGTGATGGTGCTAAGTGAACATCATCAAAGTGGTTGAAGATCTCAATTATGGTGCGAGCGTATGGTCACTTATCGTCATCTTGGTGGTCGGAGAACAAGATGAAAGATACTTCTCATTTACACGCGTGGTAAATAACATTTATTTATGGAAGTTATGTAAATGGAGGGTGGGGAGCGGTCCTTAAGGGGCCACCCCGTTAAAACACTACGTGAGCTCCCCCTGGCGCTAATCCAATAGCGTCTGCCACGGCCCTGCCACGCTAAACCAAGACCCGTGGGGCTGTCAGGTCAGAGCAGCCGAGCAGAGCTGCCTCCCAGTCTTCCCGGGAATGTTTGGTAATAGCGGTGAGGTTTCGAGTTTTTTGGCATAACTCAACCATGTGGAATCTTTGTAATTTTCTTCACAGTGCGGGCACTTCCCCGTGAAAGCAGGATTGGAGCGCTTTATGATTACCAGACAGAATGAAGTTTTATTGCAAACGCGATGGAGGACTCGATCCCACACCTTTGTGAGGCCCTCACAGCGTTTTCAATAGATGTGATGGCAGGATCGGTACTATCTTGTGCTCTCTTGTGTACACAGGATTGGTTTCGAGGTTGCATAGAATGTAGTCATGTTTTACATGGCACGCACGTCATGATTATCATGTTTAAATTGGTCACTTACCCTCGTGGTCCATTCACGTCACGTAGTACCCAATTTCGTATATGTGACGCTAGCAATACGACCTCGAGCACTTCATGAGAGTGGCATGTAGTGAAGTTTTTACATGACACCCGCCATGGAGGCTAAGGTACTTGGCTGCTGACCCGCAGATCGAGGGATCGAATCCCGGCTTCGGCGGCCACGTGTTCATTGAAGGCAAAAATGCTGTTGGCCCGTGTACTGAAGTTTGGTTACACTTTAAATAACCCCAGGTAGTATAAAGTATCGGAGCCCTCCACTACGGCGTCTCTCGTTATTATGCGGTGGTTTCGGGACGGTAAATTCTATATATCTATCTACCATGGGTTAGTGCAACAGTAAATGAAAAGAAAAAAAAACTGGCCTGCGCAGGGATCGAACCTACGACCTTCGCGTTATTAGCACGACGCTCTAACCGACTGAGCTAGCAGGCCACGCCTCCCGCAATGTTCTTGCCGACTTAGCAATCACGACTATGTTGCCGTGTCAGCACTTCACAAAAAAAAGGTTACCTGCTACTATTTTTAGAAGTGGTGACTCGCAGCTCACACACATAATTTTAAAGGTGCACGCTAACTCTCTGGTAAGGATCATTGCACCCTCTTCGGAGAGTTTTGGAAGAGGCGACTCTTGCAAAGTTAGTTAACGTTGACTTTCAAAAAAAAGCTATAAGTATGTGGTAAATGAAGACTCTTAAATAGGGTAACTGATGTTTCCTATTATATTTGTTTCCATGGAGAAAATAAGGGCTAAAATGTCCCTTCGACAAACACTGCAACAAAAAGAGACGAGCGCAATCTCACAATCGGTGGATCGGGTATATGCTTACGACATTTGTCAAAGCTAGAACGATCATTATGATCGTCATCATTGTTTTGGGTACCATGGTTGTTACAACCACCAGCACGTTTTTGCTGTTATGCTGATGTTTACGGTAAGTGCGACGACATGCAGGAAGATTAACTTCAAAAGAGTTGACAGTCGGGCGAGTTGGGGCTTTGACATCGAACCCATCGTGAGGGTGAAACTAAACACAACAGAGAGGAATAAGCAGACGAAGACAGGCACATGACCTCGTCTATTTCTTCCTGTGTGTTGTGTTTAGTGGCGCCCCACGATGGTTTCTACATGCATTAGAAGTTGAATAAGCGGACGACGAGCAAACCACGTGACATTTGAACGGATTCTCTTTCCGCTTCTCGGTGGCAGCTTTACCGATTTTGCGTTTGAGCCCCTCCCGCTGCTACATTTTTAGAAAACGAAACTAAATAACGAAGCTGAGCGTCCCTAAAGTTTCTCATGAATCAAGAGCAACGCCATAGTACAACGCTACATTTCAACTTTCACCTCTGGAAGTTATTCTCGGGAACGTCTGCACAGAGCACGTATAGATTCGTCCGCGTCCTGTATGCATGTGTGTTCAGAAACACAGACGCACAAAAGACGTAGTCGCATCTTCCAATAATAATAATAATAATAATAATAATAATAATAATAATAATAATAATAATAATAATAATAATAATAATAATAATAATAATAATAATAATAATAATAATAATAATAATAATAATAATAATAATAGTAATAATAATTATAATAATAATAATAATAATAATAATAATAATATAATATTAATATAATAATAATACATTGTTACTAATATATGATGCAGATTTAAAACTCATATTGTGCAACTGTTACTCACCAATTCATTTATTGTACTTAAGTACAGTTGGCGATTTTGCGTGAAAACACACACACACACACGCACACACACACACACACACACACACAAAGGTACCAGGAATGATCTAGTAATAAGGAAAAATCAAGATAAGAGCCCACAGATAGAAACGCGAAGTGGGATGATCAAGGTGAACAGCGAGAGTGCCTCAGACAGGCTGGCCGACGATTTGTTAGGGGGACCTATCTTTTTCGACGGTGGCTTGTAATCCTTGGCGTGTTAGTTTTAAGATTTTAGTAGGGAGGTCATCTATTGGTGGTGGCGCGTGTCCCCGTTGCTATATTAGTTAACTAACAGGAACAAGTGCCACGAGAAGATGACATCACTGCTTAGCCCCTTAAAACTAACACGCGAAGGATGACAAGATCCTTTCACAAAGATAGATCCTCTTATCGAAACGACCGCCAGCCTCTCAGGGGCACTGCCACTGTTCACCCTGAATATCCCTCTAGTATATATGGGTATTCCATGAGCACACTCAGGAGAGAATAATATTACGTAAGGATCTTGTTATCGATTAAAGTTCAAGTGCATCAATTTGCTTTAACAGAAGTCGAAAAACTGCTTTCAGATTGTTGTGTAAAAAAGTGCGCACGTTTTCTATATCATTAAATTTTTTCTGCTGCTGATTCATTGCAATCTTGCAAAAAGTTGTCCCATCCACTCAGAGACCACATTGGGTGAATTTTGCAGAAGCATGGAGAAGCAATTAATGTCAGTGTGAGGGAGGGTAAGGGCGATGCCCAATTCAGGAGAATGTGCTCAATACGATATCAGTAGAAAGTCTTGTGGTAAAGCAAATTCAATATAAATACTAATAACGCAAATTATCTTCATGATTGACACACATATTTGCGAATAATATTTGCATCTAAACTTTCACCTCTGGAAGTTATTCTCGGGAACGTCTGCACAGAGCACGTACAGATTCGTCTGCGTCCTGTATGCGTGTGTGTTCAGAAACACAGACGCACACAAGAGGTAGTCGCATCTTCCAATAACAATAATAATAATAATAATAAATAATAATAATAATAATATTACATTGTTACTATGTTATGATGCAGATTTAAAACTCATTTTGTGCAACTGTTACTCACCAATTCATTTATTCTACTTAAGTACGGTTGGCGCTTTTGCGTGAAAACACACACACACACAAACACACACACAAAGGTACCAGGAATCATCTAGAAATAAGAAAAAATCAAGATAAGAGCCGACAGATGGAAACGCGATGTGGGATGATCAAGGTGAACAGCCAGAGTGCCTCAGACAGGCTGGACGACAATTTGTTAGGGGGACCTATCTTTGTCGACGGCGGCTTGTAATCCTTGGCGCGTTAGTTTTAAGGGGATTAGTAGGGACGTCATCTATTGGTGGTGGCGCGTGTCCGCGTTGGTATATAAGTTAACTAACAGGGACATGTGCCACCAGAAGATGACATCACTGCTTAGTCCCTTAAAACTAACACGCGAGGGCTGACAAGATCCTTTCACAAAGATAGATCCTCTTATGGAAACGACCGCCAGCCTGTCAGGGGCACTGCCACTGTTCACCCTGAATATCCCTCTAGTATATATGGGTATTCCATGAGCACACTCAGGAGAGAATAATATTACGTAAGGATCTTGTTAGCGATTAAAGTACAAGTGCATCAATTTGCTTTAACTGAAGTCGAAAAACTGCTTTCAGATTGTTGTGTAGAAAAGTGCGCACGTTTTCTATATCATTAAATTTTTTCTGCTGCTGATTAATTGCAATCTTGCAAAAAGTTGTCCCATCCACTCAGAGACCACATTGGGTGAATTTTGCAGAAGCATGGAGAAGCAATTAATGTCAGTGTGAGGGAGGGTAAGGGCGATGCCCAATTCAGGAGAATGTGCTCAATACGATATCAGTAAAAAGTCTTGTGGTAAAGCGAATTCAATATAAATACTAATAACGCAAATTATCTTCATGATTGACACACATATTTGCGAATAATATTAAGATCGTGATATTGTTGCGTTTCAGCAGAGAGTTTGTTTTAACCTCGTACACTCCAAACGTAATGACTGTGTTACCTCGAGAAAAAACCCCAGTGAGCTGTTTTTTAGAACATTCATTGGTGCACATTGTGCGTTTTAGGCTTTGAAATAATTACAAGAAAACGAAATCAATATTCGGGTCGTGAAACCAAAATTTTATATCGAACTACCCAAAGCTATACTGCCGCCCTCTACTCAAAGTATACCGCTCTAGAAGAGCAAAGGCTTCTGCAACTCTGTGAGAGATGGCGGTGCCAGACTTTCACTATGAGTGAGCAGAAATGGTTTGTTTTTGGTTTTGCTCTCGAAATGGCATACCAATCATAACTAAATACCCCATGTATATCGGCAGAAAAGTACACGCACGAATTCATACTGACAAACTTAACATACTGCTTTAAATCACGGCGTCTCGACATAGCTCTGAAAACAGATGTTCCGTTATCCACAGGAACCCGCACTGGCAAGCGTCTACAACAAGTGCGCGGGAATATTTGAAAATTTGAATAATAAATTTGGTGTTGAGCTGTAGCTTGCTCTCGACGAACGGCGTTATCGTTATCCAATGTTGGTTCTCTAATTTAATAACCACTTCCGACAATACTAAAAGAGTGTGATTAGCCTAATTCTTTCTGCCATCAACTGTTCTCGATCAAAAATTAAATTGGTGAAACAATGCTATAAAATTCATGTCATTACCAGACAGTTCCCAATCCCCTTTCCCAATTTCCCCTTTCCTTCTGTTCCTATTCAGTAATTGCTTTCTTTTATGATTTCTATAAGTGGTTTTGTGTGCGTTGCGCCATGTGCAGTATCTTTATTTTTTGCTTGAGGGCGTTAAGTGAACATCATCAAGGTGGTTGATTATCTCATTCAAGGCGCGGGCACACGGTAACTTATCACCATCAAGGCACTCGAAGAAGGCGATGAAAAATATTTCGCGTTGGCACGGGTGGTGATAAACATTTATTTATGGAAGTTATGTACAGGGAGGTTGGGGACCGGTCCTTACGAGGCCACACTGTACAAACACTAGGTGGGCTCTCCTTTACGGTATCCCAATGGCGTCGGCCGCACATTGGCACGCTCAACCAAGACCCGTTGGGCTGTCAGGTATGAGCAGCCGAGCAGGGCAGCCTCCCAGTCCTCACGGAAAGGGTTTGGTATAGCGGAAAAGTTTTGGGGTTTTTTTTGGCATAACCAAACCACGTAGAATCTACCACAATAATTTTCTTTACAGTCCGGGCACTTCCTCGTGAAAGCGGGGTGGAAGTGTCTTAGGATTGCCGTGCACAATTAAGTTCTGGTGCAAAGGCGACAGAGGACTCGCTCCTCCACCTGTGGTAGGCCCTCACAGCGTTTTCAATAGATGTGATGGCAAGATTGGTAATATCTTGTGATCCCTTGTGTGAGCAGGATTCCTTTCGAAGTCGCGTGCTAATTATTCGCCGTATAAGGTAACGACAACCGATTACTACAAATTACGACAGTCCGGCCTAATGAAAAAAACAATGAAGGGAGATCGTGCTGGTGTGACGAGGGACAGTGACAACAGGTTATTCATTCGCCGAAAAATCAATAAATGAAATTTAACAATTACGTTACGCATTTTAAACACATTGCTCGTTACAGAAGTAAACTTCACGTGCAGTTTTTCATGGAGTGGGCAAAAAGTTTTAAGCAAAGACAAGAATGTTGACCAGACAATATTTCCATCTGGCTACGCCGTGCCTCAAAATTGAAGGAAAGCAAAGCCTTCAAAGGCTTTGCTTTAATAATTTATTTGGCTTACCATTCGGGGCACTAAGGCTACCAAGCTTTATGTGGAAGTCACTTGGTGTTCCTACAACTTCGCGCACTTCAAAGAAAAGCTCTGCAAAAAGGAAATGTTGCAGTTACCTTAGAACCTATGAAACGAAAAAATTCAATGTTTCTTACGAAGCGCTATAATTTGGTATTGGGAATTTCTGCTTGTTACGATATAAAAAAGTTAAGTATTCTCTGTTACCTGTTGAGATTTTCAGATGAAAAGATTTGAAATGGCGTGCTCTATATGGCTCAAAAGAATACAATGCCAACTGTAGATGCGGAGCCCTTATGTTTTTTGGCTTCTTCAGTTTTGCTTTTTTACTTTTGTAATACTTGTCCCACCTCAGCAAAAATGCGCTGTCTGCGCTACCCCCAACCACAGTTTCCTCCAGTGAGTGGGGGCGACTGGACCGAAGACTTCGCTTCCATGCTGTTTCTGCTATAATCTAGAACTTTACAATAAAAGGAGGTGTTTTACTCAGGGTGATATTTTGGCGCTTGCGCAATAGTTATGAGAACTAATGTACAATGATAAAGGTATATAGGATCCTTCTACAAGTGAATGTAATTTAAATGTGAAAAATAGTGGAAGAATAGCGGACTAATTTTGTGCCTTTTTCCTGTGTTTATTTCTATTTCTGTTTTTCGTTTTAACATTTTTTCTTGTTCTTTCTGTTTTTCTTCCATTTTCGCCTTTTCTTTTCTTCCTATTTACCACTTGCTTACTTTTTTTTCAATTTTATACAAGGTTTTGTCTGCGTTGCGCCATGTGCAGTAGCTTTTTTTTGGTGATGGTGCTAAGTGAACATCATCAAAGTGGTTGAAGATCTCAATTATGGTGCGAGCGTATGGTCACTTATCGTCATCTTGGTGGTCGGAGAACAAGATGAAAGATACTTCTCATTTACACGCGTGGTAAATAACATTTATTTATGGAAGTTATGTAAATGGAGGGTGGGGAGCGGTCCTTAAGGGGCCACCCCGTTAAAACACTACGTGAGCTCCCCCTGGCGCTAATCCAATAGCGTCTGCCACGGCCCTGCCACGCTAAACCAAGACCCGTGGGGCTGTCAGGTCAGAGCAGCCGAGCAGAGCTGCCTCCCAGTCTTCCCGGGAATGTTTGGTAATAGCGGTGAGGTTTCGAGTTTTTTGGCATAACTCAACCATGTGGAATCTTTGTAATTTTCTTCACAGTGCGGGCACTTCCCCGTGAAAGCAGGATTGGAGCGCTTTATGATTACCAGACAGAATGAAGTTTTATTGCAAACGCGATGGAGGACTCGATCCCACACCTTTGTGAGGCCCTCACAGCGTTTTCAATAGATGTGATGGCAGGATCGGTACTATCTTGTGCTCTCTTGTGTACACAGGATTGGTTTCGAGGTTGCATAGAATGTAGTCATGTTTTACATGGCACGCACGTCATGATTATCATGTTTAAATTGGTCACTTACCCTCGTGGTCCATTCACGTCAAGTAGTACTCAATTTCGTATATGTGACGCTAGCAATACGACCTCGAGCACTTCATGAGAGTGGCATGTAGTGAAGTTTTTCCATGACACCCGCCATGGAGGCTAAGGTACTTGGCTGCTGACCCGCAGATCGAGGGATCGAATCCCGGCTTCGGCGGCCACGTGTTCATTGAAGGCAAAAATGCTGTTGGCCCGTGTACTGAAGTTTGGTTACACTTTAAATAACCCCAGGTAGTATAAAGTATCGGAGCCCTCCACTACGGCGTCTCTCGTTATTATGCGGTGGTTTCGGGACGGTAAATTCTATATATCTATCTACCATGGGTTAGTGCAACAGTAAATGAAAAGAAAAAAAAACTGGCCTGCGCAGGGATCGAACCTACGACCTTCGCGTTATTAGCACGACGCTCTAACCGACTGAGCTAGCAGGCCACGCCTCCCGCAATGTTCTTGCCGACTTAGCAATCACGACTATGTTGCCGTGTCAGCACTTCACAAAAAAAAGGTTACCTGCTACTATTTTTAGAAGTGGTGACTCGCAGCTCACACACATAATTTTAAAGGTGCACGCTAACTCTCTGGTAAGGATCATTGCACCCTCTTCGGAGAGTTTTGGAAGAGGCGACTCTTGCAAAGTTAGTTAACGTTGACTTTCAAAAAAAAGCTATAAGTATGTGGTAAATGAAGACTCTTAAATAGGGTAACTGATGTTTCCTATTATATTTGTTTCCATGGAGAAAATAAGGGCTAAAATGTCCCTTCGACAAACACTGCAACAAAAAGAGACGAGCGCAATCTCACAATCGGTGGATCGGGTATATGCTTACGACATTTGTCAAAGCTAGAACGATCATTATGATCGTCATCATTGTTTTGGGTACCATGGTTGTTACAACCACCAGCACGTTTTTGCTGTTATGCTGATGTTTACGGTAAGTGCGACGACATGCAGGAAGATTAACTTCAAAAGAGTTGACAGTCGGGCGAGTTGGGGCTTTGACATCGAACCCATCGTGAGGGTGAAACTAAACACAACAGAGAGGAATAAGCAGACGAAGACAGGCACATGACCTCGTCTATTTCTTCCTGTGTGTTGTGTTTAGTGGCGCCCCACGATGGTTTCTACATGCATTAGAAGTTGAATAAGCGGACGACGAGCAAACCACGTGACATTTGAACGGATTCTCTTTCCGCTTCTCGGTGGCAGCTTTACCGATTTTGCGTTTGAGCCCCTCCCGCTGCTACATTTTTAGAAAACGAAACTAAATAACGAAGCTGAGCGTCCCTAAAGTTTCTCATGAATCAAGAGCAACGCCATAGTACAACGCTACATTTCAACTTTCACCTCTGGAAGTTATTCTCGGGAACGTCTGCACAGAGCACGTATAGATTCGTCCGCGTCCTGTATGCATGTGTGTTCAGAAACACAGACGCACAAAAGACGTAGTCGCATCTTCCAATAATAATAATAATAATAATAATAATAATAATAATAATAATAATAATAATAATAATAATAATAATAATAATAATAATAATAATAATAATAATAATAATAATAGTAATAATAATAATAATAATAATAATAATAATAATAATAATAATAATAATAATAATAATAATAATAATAATAATAATAATAATAATAATAATAATAATAATTGAAGCGGTATGAGCCTTTGGACAGAAGATGAAGAAGCGCGAGGGCCGGGGCAGGAGAGAAGAGGAGGATGAAGTGAAAAATAAAGCAGATTAAGATGGACGCCAGTTCCATACTGAAGCTTTAATGCTGTTCCGTTATTTTAAGTAGGAACACTACATTATTTTGGCGCAGCCGACAGGATCTAAAATCACCAACATGCGCGTTTACTTGAGAGGTGTTGCGCGAAAGTGGTATGAAACATGCATTCTGGAAGACAGTGACGACTCTTGGAGCCAGTGGAGGAAAAAGTTTTTGACTGCATTCCGAAGCAATCCAGTAGAAAGATGGAACACGGCGCTTAATTTCAAGTCTGAGCAAAGCTGCCTTGTCGAGTACTTCTTTGAGAAACGCCGTCTTTTAAAGCTGGCGGAGCCTTTGCTTCCATCTACGGCCGTAGTTGCCTTAATAATGCATGGATTGCACACTAACGTGTTGAAGCAAGTGCAAATACTGTCACCAAAGACTCTAGATGACCTCCTCGCGTGTCTTCAGAACATACCATCAGCTTCGGAAACAAGCATAACCGCCGAGTCAAGCAGCTGTTTCAGTCGGAGTAAATCGGACTGGTCAAGCCGCGCTCAGCGAGAACCGAGCCACCTCGCAACTCGCACAGATAACTTGCCCTGGCGTGTTCCAAGAGGTCGAGTGAATAATATCGACACTGAAGCTCAGGAGTATTCGACAGAAAAAAACTAATAAACGAGGGTGATCAGTCCCACCCGATGACTCCAAATGAGACTGTTTATTTAAGTTGCTCTAGCCTACTTCACATTCCCGTCAAAGTAGGAAACAAACATATGATGGCTCTGGTAGACAGCGGTGCTTCTGTGTCCATTATAAATGCCAAGCTGGTGGATGCAAATCGCTTGAATAGTGGAAGAATTCTACGAGTACAAGGCTATGATGGAAAAGTAACGTTGCATGATCAGTGGGCCTTGGTAAACATCGAGTTCCAGGGTCAGCAAATAGAGAGCGAAGTGTTGGTGATAGAGGGGGTAACGTACGACTTTTTGCTATCAAGACCAGATATAAAGAAACTAAAGATCAACGTGTACTGGGACGATGTGGTTCTAGTAGAAGGAGTAGCAAGGAACGAGACAAATCAGGGTAGACAAGATAATCTACGAGTTGTCAAGTGCGCGGAGGATATCGCAACGACCTACCCTGAACTTGTATGCATAGGAAGCTATCCTCAGGCGATGAAGTCCCACAAGGTTCCTTTCGAACTCGCTGACAAGACCGTCATCCGGAAAGCACCTTACAATATGTCAAGGGAGCGAAAGATGTGGCTCAAGAAAGAGTTGCAGGAGATGCTAGATGCTGATATCATACGACCTTCGGTATCACCCTTCGCTTCTCCCATAACGATCGCACCGAAAGAAGACGGAACCTTCAGATTATGCACCGACTACAGGGTTCTCAATCGTCAGACAGAACTCATACCATTTCCTATGCCGAAGATCGACACAATTATAGATGAGACCGGGGGTTGCCGACATTTTTCCCGCATCGATTTATGCAAAGGTTTCTGGCAGATCCCACTAACCGAAGAAACAAAAATGTACACCGCTTTTATCACGCCATTCGATCTCTACGAATACAACCGGCTCCCTTTCGGTTGGAAAAACTCGCCAGCGTGGTTCCAGAAGATCATGAACGACGTCCTAAAGCCATTCCTTGGTGTTTTTTGTAATGTGTACATAGACGACATTATAGTCTTCTCCAAAACAGAGGCTGAGCATCAGGACCATCTGTCTCAGGTGTTAAACGCCTTGAGCTTGGCACATCTCAAGGTTAATTTTAAGAAGAGTGTATTCTTTCAACAAAAAGTGGTGTTTCTTGGAAGAGTCTTCGATGGGAACACCAAAAGCACAAAACAAGAGTCCGTCGAGAAGATCTCCCAGTTGAAGAAACCATATGACGTCCATTCACTGCGTGTGTTTTTGGGATTGGCAGGACATTTCCGATCTTTCATAAAGGACTTTGCTGTCAAAACTAGATGCCTCACGCGCTTAACGCAGAAAGAAGTTCCCTTTGAATGGAGTGACGAATGTGAGAGAGTCTACCGTGACTTGGTGCACAGAATTTCTTCTGACCCCGTTCTGCGTATACCAGATTTCACTTTACCCTTTGAATTGAACACTGACGCCTCACATTATGGGACTGGTGCAGTGTTGTATCAAAAATGTATTGAAGCATCTGGCCGAGAAAAGCGACATGTAGTCGGTTACTACAGTTACACTTTCAAGCCGTCTGAAACAAACTACACTACTACGGAAAAAGAAGCACTGGCGGTTCTGAAGGCCGTTGACTACTTCCGCACGTACCTGGAAGGTACGAAGTTCACTTTGTTCACCGATCACCAGGCACTCACTCATCTCTTGAATATGACCCAAACTAAAGGGCGTATCGCCAGATGGGTGAATTACTTGCAGCAATTTGACTTTACCATCTCGCACCGACCCGGACCGCTTTTAACCGATGCAGATGCTCTATCAAGATTGATGGTACAAAACAACACAGAAAAATCTGAAGAAATCAATGAAGTGAAGCTGTGGGAAGGCTCAGAACAACTGGTTTTTACGG